>NC_139512.1:340673882-342074118 GCF_947247035.1 Vipera ursinii | reverse complement strand
GGTGCACCTGGAAAAGATTTTCAGCCTCACTCTCTCCCTGTGGTCTCAGCTTTCCTGTTCTACTTACATGCTGAGTTAATTTGAGGAAAACAAAACTCCCAACAAGCAGGATATGTGTGGAATGGCACTGAGATCCAATTGCAACCCTCTCTAATCTTGCATCTATTGTCTAAACTTGGAGTGGGCATATTTTTACTCCAGAATAATGCTATATATAAAAACACGATAGACATTTGGTTGGTTGGTGGTCAGGTTGCCAGATAAAGAGAAGACATTCATTATGGTAAGATCCTTGTTTCCTTCCCCTTCTCTTCTGCATTGTATATTTTTTTCCCCACAAGCATTTTCCTTCCTTCCTCCCTCCCTCCCTCCCTCCCTCCCTCCCTCCCTCCCTCCCTCCCTTCCTTCCTTCCTTCCTTCTGCTATTAAATCATATAGGGGTACTTCAGACTACCTTCTTGACTTTTCAGCTTCCTGGCTGAGTTAGAAATCACCAGGACTTCAACTTACATAGGCAAGATTTTTACTTGGTTCCTTGCTGTGAAGTAAATTTCTCAGTTTTCACTGTAGTAGCCAAAGTATGTATAGGTACTGGGATGATACCCAGGTTTTGGGCATTGCTTTTGAGTTAAAGAGGGTAAAGAATTTGTTTCGTTAATATTAAATGCATTGCAATAATCCTAAATATGAGAACCGCTTTATTAATAGTGAGTGCATTGCAATCATTCTAAATATATTAGCTGTAATGTAAAGATAGTTCGAATCCAAGGCAAACCATTCAATATCACAGTAGTCCAAGTCTATGCCCCAACCACCAGTGCTGAAGAGGATGAAATTGACCAGTTCTACGAAGCCCTACAGCACCTTATAGAACTAACACCAAAAAACGATGTCCTTATCATCATGGGGGATTGGAATGCTAAAGTAGGAAGCCAAAAGATAACTGGAATAACAGGCAAGTTTGGCCTTGGAGTACAAAATGAAGCAGGGCACAGGCTGATAGAATTTTGTCAAGAGAATACGATGGTCATAGCAAACACTCTTTTCCAACAACCCAAGAGACAGCTTTACACATGGACATCACCAGACGGTCAACACAGAAATCAGATTGACTATATGCTCTGCAGCCAAAGATGGAGAAGCTCTATACAGTCAGTAAAAACAAGACCAGGAGCTGACTGTGGCTCAGACCATGAGCTTCTTGTTGCAAAGTTTAGGCTTAAATTAAAGAAAGTAGGGAAAAGCGCTAGGCCAGTCAGGTATGAATTAAATCATATCCCTGTTGAATATACAGTAGAGGTGACAAATAGATTTAAGGAATTAGATCTGATAGACAGAGTGCCTGAAGAACTATGGACAGAGGTTCGCAACATTGTACAAGAGGTAGCAACCAAAACCATCCCAAAGAAAAAGAAATGCAAGAAAGCAAAATGGCTGTCTGAGGAAGCTTTGCAAATAGCTGAGGAAAGGAGGGAAGCGAAAGGCAAGGGAGAAAAACATAGATATGCCCAATTGAATGCAGAATTCCAGAGAATAGCTAGAAGAGATAAGAATGCCTTCTTAAATGAACAGTGCAAAGAAATAGAAGAAAACAATAGAATAGGGAGGACCAGAGATCTTTTCAAGAAAATTGGAGAGATGAAGGGAACGTTTAATGCAAAAATGGGCATGATAAAGGACCAAAATGGCAGGGACCTAACAGAGGCAGAAGAGATTAAGAAGAGGTGGCAAAATTACACAGAAGAACTATACAAGAATGAGCTTAACGTCCCTGATAATCACAATGAGGTGGTCACTGACCTCGAGCCAGACATCGTAGAATGTGAAGTGAAGTGGGCCTTAGAAAAGCTGAGCAACAACAAAGCTAGTGGAGGTGACAGTATTCCAGCTGAGCTATTCAAAATCTTAAAAGACAGTGCAGTAAAAGTGCTACACTCAATTTGACAGCAAATTTGGAAAACTCAACAGTGGCCACAGGATTGGAAAAGATCAGTTTACATTCCAATTCCAAAGAAAGGCAGTGCCAAAGAATGTTCAAACTATCGCACCATTGCACTCATTTCTCATGCTAGTAAAGTCATGCTTAAAATCCTACAAGCTAGACTTCAGCAGTATGTGGATCGAGAACTACCAGAAGTACAGGCAGGATTTCGAAGAGGCAGAGGAACTAGAGATCAAATTGCCAACATACGCTGGATCATGGAGAAAGCTAGGGAGTTCCAGAAAAACATCTACTTCTGCTTCATTGACTATGCTAAAGCCTTTGATTGTGTGGATCATAACAAACTGTGGCAAGTTCTTAAAGAGATGGGAGTACCAGACCATCTTATTTGTCTCTTGAGAAACCTATATGCGGGTCAAGAAGCAACAGTGAGAACTGGACACGGAACCACTGATTGGTTCAAAATTGGGAAAGGAGTCCGGCAAGGCTGTATACTGTCGCCCTGCCTATTTAACTTATATGCAGAGCACATCATGAGAAAGGCAGGGCTAGATGAATCAAATGTTGGAATTAAGATTGCCGGAAGAAATATCAACAACCTAAGATACGCAGATGATACCACTCTAATGGCAGAAAGTGAAGAAGAACTAAAGAGCCTCTTGTTGTAGGTGAAGAAGGAGAGTGCAAAACTTGGGTTGAAACTTAACATTAAGAAAACCAAGATCATGGCATCTGGCCCTCTCAATTCCTGGCAAATAGATGGGGAAGAAATGGAAGTAGTGACAGATTTTATTTTCCTGGGCTCCAAGATCACTGCAGATGGGGACTGTAGCCAAGAAATTAAAAGACGCTTGCTCCTGGGGAGGAAAGCCATGGCAAATCTAGACAGCACACTAAAAAGCAGAGACATCACCCTGTCAACAAAAGTGCGTATAGTCAAGGCTATGGTCTTCCCAGTTGCAATGTATGGCAGTGAAAGTTGGACCATAAGAAAGGCTGAGCGCCAAAGAATTGAGGCCTTTGAACTATGGTGCTGGAGAAGACTCCTGCGAGTCCCTTGGACTGCAAGGCGATCAAACCGGTCAGTCCTAGAGGAGATCAATCCTGACTGCTCTTTAGAAGGCCAGATCCTGAAGCTAAAACTCAAATACTTTGGCCACCTAATGAGAAGGAAGGACTCACTGGAGAAGAGCCTAATGCTGGGAAAGATCGAGGGCAATAGAAGAAGGGGACGACAGAGAATGAGGTGGCTGGATGGAGTCACTGAAGAAGTAGGCGTGAGCTTAAATGGACTCCAGAAGATGGTAGAGGACAGGAAGGCCTGGAGGAATGTTGTCCATAGGGTCGCGATGGGTCAGACACGACTTCGCAGCTAACAACAACAACAAAAGATAGTATTTGGTAATGCTTATTTTAATTAAAATAAAAGTGCACACCTATCTCAGTGCAGGAACGTGCTTTTGAGTAGCATGCCACATTGGTAGGAACCAGACAAAGAGTGGGAGGGATGTGCTTCAGAGTTCCTTCCTGGTTGGTGTGGAGTGATATCTGTCATTCATACTTTGTATTTCCCACTGTTTGGTCCAATCATAGGCCTGACTGCTTGACTTCTGTCCAGAATTCAGATGGCTGTAATATAGTGCATTACAATATTAGTCTAATCTGCCTCTCAGTACCTGACTCTTTTGGTTAAAAGAAAATGGAAATGGAAAAAAGTAAACTTGAAAGAAGAATTTACAGAAGGTCATGAAGATTCCCCCCCCCAAAGATTGTGACAACTAGGATTAATAGTGCCCTACTGAAAACAACTCCAGATGGATCAGACTTATCATTGGCACAAAATCTGCAGTCTGTCACCTTTAATTGGTTGGGTATGGCCAAACTGGTTGCCTTGGGATGGCAAAAATGCAAGGCTAATCCAAGATAGTTTTCTGATTTGAGCTTGGAGAAACAAAGTCTCCCCAGCCTTACAGTTCCCCCCAAGTCGCCTAACCTCTGATGCAGAAAATCCCACAGACTTGTATGTGATAGTTAAAAATTTCATACTTAAAAGTAGTCTTCTTTTCATGATACAGAAATCTGTTGCCTTCCATTTTATTCTGCATAACAGAAGGTCTTCTCCTGCAACTACAGTTCCCAATTACAAACAATGTGTTAAAAAGCAGGTTCTTTGTTCTGATTAGCTACAAGCGAACATTATTTACTTGCACTTGATAACCACTGATTTGCTTCTGCATTTGGATGATAAAAATATGAACTTTCCAAGTCTGGGAGATTGGCATCAGCAGCTGCTTCTTATCACATCATCACAGATGTCAGATGGGTGGAAATCAAAAGAAACCAGATCTGTTAACTATTGGCATCAAGGCTGTACAATCCTGCTCCCTCTCGTGCTATCTTTGCTATTTAATAGATATTCTACCTTTCTCCCAACAAGCTCAAAAAAAGCATTCCTATGATAATGGTTAAAGAAACAAAGCAACTGGTAAGAGGTTTCCCAGGAAGTCTCTTGATGGTTTGAATCTGGAATTCTGCATTATTTGCCAGGCAGGGCAACCACTATACCTCACTAACCTATTGCTTTAAAATTAGAAATCTCCAAACTCTACATCTTATTATCTCCCTTCGTGAAGTATAGTATGAAATAATTTAGGGTCTCATACTTCATGAAATACTTCATGAAATGTTATAGGGTCTCCTGCCTGAGCAGGGGGTTGGACTAGAAGACCTCCAAGGTCCCTTCCTACTCAAATTCTGTTCTGTTCTGTTTTGTTATAGATTGTTTATCAAACATTTATTATATGCAAATAAGTTAATAAATACAACTTTGATTAATAGTCTATGAATAATAATAATCAATCTCTTGGATGATCCCCTCATCCCTGCTTTAAACATTCATATTATTGCTTATAAACTGGTATTGTTTTCTTAGATGTTTCCCATTTTAAATTAAATTGCCTTCTGAACCAGGGACATATATATACAGATAGTCCTCACTTAACAATTACTTGTTTAGTGACCATGTCACGTTATGATGGACTCCAAAAAAAAGGTACTCATGACATGGATTCAAAGTTGTGATGGCTGCTGGCACCCCACATCCCACATTCACATGTTTGCATTTTGGGTGCTTGGCAACCGGCTTGCATTTGGTGGCACAGTGGTTAGAATGCAGTATTGCAGGCTGACTCTGCCCACTGCCAGGAGCTCGACCCTGACTGGCTCAAGGTTGACTCAGCCTTCCATCCTTCCAAGGTCGGTAAAATGAGGACCCAGATTGTTGGGGGTGATATGCCGGCTGTGTAAACCACTCAGAGAGGGCTGTATAGCACTATGGAGCAGTATATAAGTCTAAGTGCTATTGTTATTGCTATTTACAGCCATTTGCAGCATCCTGCAGTCACATGACCATGATTTATACCTTTTTTTGCTGGAAACCAATGCTTACTTCTGGTTTTGGGCAAAAAACATCCTTTGTGGACAGTAGGTTCACTTAACGACTTTGGTGTTCACATAACAATAATTGTGTTTACTTAATGGTCACTGTGCCTGCTTAATGACTGCCACAAAATATTGTAAATTCAGGTTGGTCATGTGATGACCCATTTAATGACTGGCATGACTTATGACCATAATTCCAGGCTCTGTTACAAGCCTAGAGAGAATGCAGAGAACAGCAGAAAAGATGATTAGGGGACTGGAGGCTAAAACATATGAAGGACAGTTGCAGGAATTGGATATGTCTAGTTCAGGAGTGTCAAATTGCTGGCCTGTGGGCCACACAGGTTACGAGCAAACTGCGCCTATCCCATTGCCGGCAACATCATGTGACATTATGAGTTTGATATGCCTGGTGTAGTTTAATGAAGAGAAGGATGAGGGGAGATAAGATAGCAGTGTTCCAATATCTAGGGGTTTCCACAAAGAAGAAGGAGTCAAGCTATTCTCCAAAGCACCTGAAGGCAGGACAAGAAGCGATGGATGGATACTAATCAAGGAGAGAAGCAACCTAGAACTAAGGAGAAATTTCCTAACAGAACAATTAATCAGTGGAACAACCTGCCTCCAGAAGTTGTGAATGCTCCAACACTGGAAGTTTTTAAGAAGAGACTGGACAGCCATTTGTCTGAAATGGTATAGGGTTTCCTGTCTGAGCAGGGTGTTGGACTAGATGACCTCCAAGGTCACTTCCAACAACAACAACAATAACTTCTCCTCCTCCTCCTCCTCCTCCTCCTCCTCCTCCTCCTCCTCCTCCTCCTCCTCCTTCTTCTTCTTCTTCTTCTTCTTCTTCTTCTTCTTGGAGAGGACAAATAAAAGAATCAAAATGACAGATAAAAAAGAGGTGAGGCTTCAAATGCAGAGTTGAATTCCTATCTTGACTTCTTGACACCCTCCCCCCACCATATCCCCAGCTAATAGAAAAGCTGCATAGCAAAATTTTTTAGACTTTTCATTGGTTTAGTGAGTCTCACAACCTTCGCCTCCAAGTTGGTGGTATATAAATAACAATATGCTGGCTTCCATATGAGAAATGCTAGCTTGTACAGAAGAGCCTGTGCAGTAAAACTGGGTTTTGGCTGCATTTATGGCCTATTGGCCAAGCTCTGGGTCCTGTTTTCAGTGGAGAAGGTTGCATGTGGCCGAGATACACTTTCTCTATTCTACCTGAATGGATCAAAGCCACGATGGACAGCAAAGGTCCATATCTCGGAGCCAAACTGGTAAGGACTATACCAGGGGTAGGCAACCTTGGCTCTTTTATGACTTGTGGTCTTCCCTAGGAGTTGAAGTCCACGAGTCATAAAAGAGCCAAGGTTGCCTACCCCTGGACCATACCAAATGGATGATTATGTCTTGGAATGTCAGAGAAGTCAAATAATAGAATAACAGATTTGGAAGGGACCTTGGAGATCTTCTAGTCCAACCCTCCTGCTAAGGCAGGAAACCCTATACCATTTCGGACAAATGGTTGTCTCATCTTTTCTTAAAAACTTCCAGTGCTGGAGCACCCACCACCTCTGATGGCAAGTCAGTAATAAAGAAAATGAATTCATAAAAAAATGAAAGATAACGTGGAGAAGTATGGTGCATGAAGATGGTGATTGTGTTTCTTTTTCTTTTTAAAGAAAATCTTATGACTCTCATTCCTTTGCCTTATTTATCGCTCCATTCCTGTACTCTACAGAACATTCTAAAAAGAAATAACGATGTATGTAGTCAAGTATGCTTGGATTATGACTGCCTAGATTAATGATGATGAACATCATCTGAAATACCTCTGAGGAGCATTAGAGGGAATTTAAAATAGTGGAGGGGGGAGCAACCAGACCTAACCTCAAATAATGATAGCAATATCCTTAATGAAAGCAACTGAGATTGTCTACACATAAGAAACCATGCAATTATGCTAAATGAACTCTGCAGAATAGCTGTGCCCCACCCCTTACCTTTTTATGATGTCTTTAAAAATGTATTAAATTTATGGAGGTTCAATAACAATAACATCATAATGGTTTACTGGAGACAAAGCGCTACTGTCAGAAATAATACAGTCATAATTGGATGGTCACTCACAGAAAAGAGCATGGGAAAATCATTGCAGGCCACGTAGACACAGGTAGCCTTTGACTTGCAATCATTCATTTAGCAATTCAAAGTTACAATGGCACTGAAAATAGTGACTTATAACTGGTCTTTTCACTTAAGAGCCGTGGTGGCAGAGTGGTTAGAATGCAGTATTGCAGGCTAACTCTACCCACAGTCTGGAGTTTGATCCTGACAGGCTCGAGGTTGACTCAGCCTTCCATTCTTCCAAGGTCAGTAAAATGAGGACCCAGATTGTTGAGGGCAATATGCTGACATTATAAACCACTCAGTACTGTAAAGCACTATGAAGTGGTATATAAGTCTAAGTGCTATTGCTACGACTGTTGCAGCATCCCCATAGTTAGGTGATCAAAATTCAGGCTCTTGGCAAATTGCATGTATTTACAACAGTTGCAGCATCCCAGGGTCACACGATCACCATTTGGGATCTTCCCAGATGGCTTCTAACAAGCAAAGGTAATGGGGAAAACCCAATTTCTTAATAACCATGTGAATCTCTTAACAGCTGCAGTGATTTGCTTAAAATTGTGGCAAAAAAGTTATAAAATTGGGCATGGATCACTTAACCTCTATGCTTAGCAATGGAAGTTCTGGTCCCAATTGTGGTTGTAGGTTGAGGACTACCTATATTGGTATATCAGCCTGAATGGTACAATACAGACCTAGTCTGTACCAAGAATATCTTCCTTTTCTTCTGGAAAAGTTCTGAAAAAAACTAGGATGTATACGTGTGCTTCTTCTTTTTCAATCTTAGAATGAATTAAGTGTTCTGTAATGGAATTTGAGCATTCCCACCCAATACAGCGATTGCTTTTTGGATCATACTCATTTAAAACTCTTTTCACTTTCATGCCAGGTCAAATATTAGCTGAATATGGAGCTAAAGTCAACAGTAAGATGTTAAGATGTCATCTCAAGATGTCATGAGATGTCAAACACTCTGAGAAACACAGTACAGTGGTACCTTGGTACTCAGGGTTAATTGGTTCCAGGAGGCACAATGAGTACTAAAAATGATGAGTACCAAATATACTCAAAGAAAAACAAAGTTGCCTTCTGAAAAAGCACCTTTGGAACAACCATGACCTGGATGACTGAGAATCTCCATAGATGATGAGTACCAAACAAATTTTTCTTATAAGGAATAATGTAGTGAGTCACACGACAGCCAACACCAACAAGTTCTAGCTTGTGCATTGAGTACAAAACCAACCATGAGTAGTGGGACCAAACTTTCACCTCCAAATATGTTGAGTACCAAATTTGATGAGTTTCAAAGCAGTTGAGTACCAACCTACCATTGTATTACCCATATTATGCATGCCAGGTTCCTAACACCACCTTCTAGAGTAGAGGGGTATCAAACTGTTGTCCCCACAAACAAAAGTCGCAGCATGGCACAGCAAATTTATGAAGGAAAGTTCATTTACTACTGGCTACTAAATGTGTAACTTAATGGACTCACTATGTCTTGAGTATTTTAAGTAGTTTTTATATTTGCCTTTATAACTGTCTTCTGGACAGCACATACTGAGGGATCCAGTAGGGCCTACCTTATGGATCCTTGCTTCTATTTTCTGAGAGGCTCTACAGAAACAAATGTTCATTCTAGTGAACAGTTCCCTGCTTTCCAGCAAAACTGAGGGATTTTTTTTCTTTCAGACATCCAAATTCCCCCACCTCACCCCAGTGCTCTGATGCCTGAAAAAATGCTGTAGAAATCCCAAAGCAAAACCTTTTTCCAGTCTTGAACACCCATCCGTCACTCCAGAGGAATCTGTTGTGACATCATAAACTGAGACACTCGGGTTAGATTTATCATCTAATTATAGCAGAACTGGAAAAAAAGAACTTTTTTTTTCAAAAAAAAAAAAAGATCATAGGTATGGAATGCTGTCCATAAAAGGAAGGCATCAAACCAGGGCAGCATTATGGATTAAAAAGGAATCCTGTGGGAGGGAAACTCCTAGGTACATTAATGGCATTTTTCTAAGGCACACAGAGAGAGCCTGCAAGCCACCAGTTGCCTCCCAGAAATCTTGAATCTGGAGCAGCTGAGAATTGTAGTTTTCACAAGCCCCTGGAGAGCCACAAATGGAAAAGGAATGCTTTTCAGTTCAGATTTCAAAATAAAATGGCAAAATGCTGTCTTTAGGGGGGAAATATTGCAGCAGAGAAAGAGGTCCACTGGATCAAATTCTAGACGTTACTCTAGTCCGGTGTTTCTCATTCTTAGCAACTTTTAAGATGTGTGGACTTCAACTCCCAGAATTCCTCAGCTTAGCTTCCACAGCCAGGTCTGGTTGAGGAATTCTGGGAGTCAAAGTCCACACATCGTAAAGTTGCTAAGGATGAGAAACATTGCTCTAGTGTCTAGTCCATCTTCTTCCCTGCTGTTGTACTTCAGAAGTGCTGAGTATCATTTCCTCGAAGCCCCACAGAAAGATGTTCTAGTTAACATTTTGCTGCTTGCAGTGGCCAGCGAGATGCCTTCAAGAAACCGATCACCAGAACAAGATGGCAAGCAACTCAGCTCTACTGTTTATTCTTCAGAAATTACAGTTCAGAGATAATTTAAGGTTTCTCTTGATGCAACCTAAAACTGCATTTGCCTTTTTTGCAGTTGTATCACACTACTGGTTTGCATTTGGTTTGCAATCAACTATGATCAGAATAGAGCAGAGCAGAGCAGAGCAGAACAGAAGAGAACAGAATACTTTATTGGCCAAGTGTAATTGGACATACAAGGAATTTGACTCCGGTGCATAAGCTCTCAGTGTCCATATTTTTTTCACAAATACTATGAATTAAGTATCACTCATCCTATAACATGCACACTTAACCTTTGTTCCTTAAGAGGTCTGTGTTAAGTAATCATTCTTCAAGTTTCAGCCCATTTCTCTAACTTTTTAATATTGTTTCACATTTTATTTCTGCCTGCTACAGCAGGGGTCCCCAATCCCTGGTCCGTGGACCGGCACTGGTCCGTGGCATGCCAGAAACAGGGCTGTGCTAACAAGCAAAACCCCACCTGCAGAATGCAGGCAGCACATGAAACCACACCCCCTCTGTTCCACGGAAAAACCTCTTTCCAAGGAACCAGTCCCTGGTGCCCAAAAGATTGGGAGCCGCAGTTCTACAGCATTGGCTATCCCATTTAATTTTGTGCCATCTGCGAGAGACAATGAGCATTTTATAATCTCTATGTTATTAATAAAAATATTGAAGATTAGAGAACCCAGACCTGATCCTTATGTCACCCCTCTAAATACCTTTTTCCAGTTTGATGAGGATTCATTGATTTTTAACAATTAACAACTTGTGTATGATTTTAAACTTGCTATGATTTTGCAAGTACTATGTATTTACATAGAACAAGTTTGGTGTAGTGGTTAAGGCACTGGGGCTAGAGATGTTCTAGTTCTGCCTTAGGCACAAAGCCAGCTGGGTGAACTTGGGTCACTCAATCCCTCTTAGCTCTAGGAATCACTTCTGAAAAACCTTACCAAGAAAACTGAAGGGACGAGTCCAGGCAGTCACTGGGAGTCAACAGTGGCTTTAAGGCATCAAAAAAAAAAGTACCGCAGCTACATAATTGTCATGCCATCTAGTCCATATTTAACTAGTATATTGATTAGAGTATCATGAAGGGCTTTTTTTAATCAAATGCACTGCTAAAATCAAGTTTTATTATGCTTACCATGTTTCCATAATCTGTATAGAACTTATCAGTTCCATAAATGAGAAAAAGTTAATCAGGCAAAATATGGTCTTGATTAATACATCCTAGTAATTACTGCACTATTTTCAAGAAGCTTATAGATCATGAAATTTCACTAATTGGCTTCCAAGTTCTAGGGCAAAACTGAAAACAATCATGGAAACCTTGCAGATCTCAAATTCAATCCATGGCATTGTCAGGTAGGACTGGAAAAATTCTGCCCTGAAAGCTCGCAAAGCTACGGGTGATACTGACTCAGTGTGAAAGAGCTCTAACCCATATCCCTCTTCACTATATTCTTTCATAATCCCCATCATTGGAATTGGTTTTGGTAAACGGGCCTCTTCTTGTTGCATCATCAGTGATACCTACATGATAAATCTTGGCAAAGGTCCGAATGGGGGTCCAGAGCAGTGACATCCACATAGGGGTGGGGGTAGTTATGTCAAATGAGTCAGTCTGGCAAAAGCATGCCATCATGACATAAGAAACCTTTGTGCCTGCCTCATGAATAATAATAATAATAATAATAATAATAATAATAATAATAATAATAATAATAATAATAATAATAATAATAAGAAGAAGAAGAAGAAGAAGAAGAAGAAGAAGAAGAAGAAGAAGAAGAAGAAGAAGAAGAAAGTTGGAAGGGACCTTGGAGGTCATCTAGTCTAACCCCCTGCTCAGGCAGGAAACCCTATACCATTTCAGGCAAATGGCTGTCCAGTCTCCTCTTAAAAACTTCACAGGCTTAAAAATTAAAAATTTAACAGGCTTGTGGTCCACCAGTGCAAATAAGAGGTTCTCTGCTTCGAAGGACTAGTCCCTTCTAAGCATTCACACAACTGGACTCTTATAACTGAGAGTCCGCCTATACTGTGTCTTGGTGTCCAGTGACAAAAAGAAATCCTCCTGGACTAGCGTGTGGGTCCAGCACATTTACTTTTGACCTTTTTTTCTTCTGTACTTGTTCTCACCCAATTTAGGAACTTGATGGCAAGAAGCATCTTTTCTCCCAAAGGAACAAAGAATTTCAGAGAAATTCTTATGGGTGACAGATGATATTCTTGTATTTAGTTCTGAGCACCTCCAATAACATTATGGGAATGTTCAACAACCTACAGCCTCTCTCACTTCCCATGTTTTCATTACAGGTAGTCCTCAACTTACAGCAGCTTATTTAGTGACCATTTGAGGTTACTTATGACCATTTTTTCACACTTACAACCATTGCAACATCCCCATGGTCACACAATCAAATTCAGATGCTTGGCAGCTGGTTCATATTGATGACGACTGCTGTGTCCAAGGTCACGTGATCACCTTTTGTGATCTTCTGATAAGCAAAATCAATGGGAGGCCAGATTCACTTAACAACCGTGTTACTAACTTAACACCTGCAGTGATTCACTTAACACCTGTGGCAAGAAAGGTTGTAAAATGGGGCAAAATTCACTTAATAAATGTTTCACTTAGCAATGGAAATTTTGAGCTCGGTTGTGGTCAATTCCCCTGCAAAACACATGGCAAGACAACTCCTTCAGTGAGCTATTCCATCAGTAGTATTTTGCCTTTGAGAAGTTGTTGGAGAATTCCTTCTTTTCCAAAGTAATTGACAGAAAGTAATTCTAACTTGGTGGAGAATTCTGAAATGCTATTTTTGCTTCTCTGTATAACTTTAGAAGGGACGCAACATTTTTTCACTGGCTGAAAAATACATACTGGAGCTTAATTAAAATATTTACCGTATTTTCCGGCGTATAAGACGACTTTTTAACCCATGAAAATCTTCTCAAAAGTTGGGGGTCGTCTTATACGCCGGGTCGTCTTATACGCCGGAAAATACTATTCACCTCTCTGATCTTTTCTGTTGGACGGCGGGATCGCTGGGTGAATGGAGGTAGGCGATGGCGACCCGTGGTTAAGCGGCCAGCAGCGAACGGGTGATGGAGCGCAAACTCTCGTCAGATCATGGGGTGGCTGCTGCAGTCGCCGCCATTGCTCTTTGTAGGACTGGTCATGCTGGCGTTTCCAATGCTGGCTGTCAGGTCCCCGACGAGAGGAGGGACAGGTGGTCCCCAGAGGCGTGCCGCTGAACAGTAGGAAGGGAGCACCTTTGCTCCCGCCGAGGCACCGCCTGACCGCGCCAACCAGAAGAATCGCTTGCCCGGTCATGGAGTGCAGAACTGAGAGCAGCAGTGCACCAAGCGAGAGAGCTCAGAGGAAAGAAGGCGAGGCGCCCATTTGGCGGGGAAGGAGCAAAGCTCGGCAAATCACAGAGCAGGCGGAGCAGGGAAACGTTACAGGGAAAAGGGGGCGGGGTTTAAAAGGCGAGGCGGGCAGGACGTGGAGACGTTCTGTTAGAAGTAATGAAGGAGCCTCCGGGCGCTTTCTGGATTGGATTGTGCGAACTGAGGGTGCCGCTACAGTCCTCGTGTTTCCCAGGGTTGCCTGTCGTGCCAGAGGTACTCCCTGTAGCCCCAGATTCTTTAGCTCCCCACTTTCCTTAATTCGGGCGAATTTTGTGCTCCATGGAGAAACATTAATACGCAAATGCCGTTTGTTTAACCATGCAAAACTCGGGGGAAACCTTGGTATTTGGGAACGGAAAGGCTTAAGCCTTTTCATTTCTGTTTTATGCACGGGCTGGGAGGGTCATGAAGTTTACCTCTTTTATTTTAGCAACATCGTGGCACTTATAAAAAAAGGGTACTAATGCTAAACGAGTTGTTAATATGCAGATTGTGTGCCAGGAAGTGAAATATTGAGTTATTAGCCCAAACCCTATAATTTAACATGAAAAGTAGGGGGTCGTCTTATACGCCGGGTCGTCTTATACGCCGGAAAATACGGTAAAAAATATCAAAAGTGAGCTGAAGGCTAATGGATGATATCTGAATTAATACTCATCATATAAAGGAAAGTCTTGTCTTTTAATGATGTTTTTTAAAAACAATTGTCAGCCTCATTTAGAATCAACTTTTCATTGTGAGAGATGAAATGAAATCTTCCTTTTCTCCGAAATGGAATTAAGGATCTTTATTTTATTTTATTTTTGCATAACAAAAACAGAGTGTAATTTTAAAAAAAAGACATACATCAGAGGAGAAAAAAATGAATCAGAAAAAAGAGAATGTAGAAATGTTCAAATGTATATTTGTAAAAACATACAAGATCTTGAGAAATACATTTTAATCATCCATATTCAATGTTTCTGTCCAAAATTACATTTAAATCAAAATAATATATTATGAAAATATTTTTAATATGGCCAAAATTTATCCTTAGATGGTAGGGTTTCCAAAAACACTGGCTGGTTTCAATTTTTAATTCAAAGAACTTTCCACACTTCTAAAGGCCAAAGTATAGTAAAATATGTATTTTATTTTTCCAGTGTTATGTAATAAAAAATCTGGCAGCTAATAACAGGAACTGAATTGATTTCTTATGTTGCATCAATTTATATGCATTAAAGATAGAAGACAGTAAACCAACAACCTCAATTCATTATGAAAGATTAATTTTTTTCCGTTTCTTCAGAAACTTCAAACTGACAGGCTGAGAATTGATGCATGCTAGTAAGTGTTTTTTTTAAAGAATTGCACCAACATAGTTTAGAAATATAGTATAGTATAAATCAGTGCTTTTTTTGTAAAAGAAAAAGGTGCCAGAACTCACACATGTCATACAACCTGCCTTGCCTACCCTACAAGGTTCTATCGAAAAAAGCATTCTGAGCATTCTATGACAAAAAAAGCCCTGGTATAAATACTATATTTATATATAGTATTATTTAGTTCTGTCTAATGTCACCCATGGACATCTTTATGACTTGTTGAATTACATTTAAAAAGATTTCTATGCTAAGAAGAGTTCTTGCGAGATCTCAGATCTCCTTCAAAGTTCTAGAGACAGAATCTGTCACGCCTTGTGTAAGAAATCTTTCTGATACACCGAATCCCTTGCTATTCATTGAAGAAGACAATGTACCATTGTAGCATAAATCAAAACATTTTCTAAAATAATTTCTACTGCAAATATGTTCAGTCATATACATTTGTAATTCTGCCTTTCCTTTCCTTGTAGTGAACAAATTCACTGTGTGTTTATAAAGATAATGATGATGATGATGATGATGATGATGATAATAATAATAATAATAATAATAATAATAATAATAATAATAATAATAATAATCAGCATCAGCATCAGCATCAGCATCAGCATCATTGAATGAAATTAGCCCTGGGGATCTGAATGGATCTCTAGCATGTGATTTAACTGAGCCGCAAAGAGAGGCAAGCGGGCACATCTCTTCACCACGCTTCACATTCTAAGTACAGGTGGGCCTCGACATACCGTAATCGAGCCCAACATTTCTGTTGCTAAGCCAAACATTTATTAAGTGAATTTGCCCCATTTTGTGACCTTTCTTCCCACAGTTGTTAAGTGAACCACTGCAGTTGTTAAGTTAATAACACAGTTGTTAAATGAATATGGTTTCCCCATTGGCTTTGCTTATAAGAAAGTCGCAAAAGGTGATCACATGACCCCAGGGACACTGCGACCGTCGTATATATGAATCAGTTACCAAGCGTCTGAATTTTGATCACATGACCCTGGGGATGCTGCAACGGTCGTAAGTGTGAAAAACAGTCATCAGTCACTTTCTTCTGTGTTGTAACTTTGAATGGTTACTAAATGAACTGTTGTAAGTTAAGGACTACCTGCAGTGTATTTGTGTGTGTGTGTGTTTCTCTATTTGGCATCTTAGTTCTGAACTAATTCTGACTTTCCATGGCTCTGAATGGTAGCCCTGATTTACATTTAGTGCTTGTAGGTGTTCCTCTTTTTTCCTTGACTCCCTGACCTGGGAAAAATGTAAAGAATTCTTCCAAGGAAAACCTAGCCTAAACTTTGAAAGAAAACAAAACAAAACCTTTGGCTAAGATAGTACAGCTTGGCTCAGCCTGCTTTTATCTTTGCAGGTTGATTTATTATTTTGGTGAGTGGAAATTAAAAATACTCTTAGAGACTCCTCTAATTTCGATAAGGAGGAAAGAATTCTCGGGCTGATACCACCCCACAAGAGTGGGAAATTTCTGCCTCATCCATTCTGACCACGATGACGATGATGATCAATTTGCATTTCACAAATATACAACCCAGGTTAACTTGGCAGTTATGCTTCTATATTTGTCTCTAAGATTGGTGAGGCAGTTCTGAGATCAAATTGACTAGAGAATATTTGCTCCCCAAAACTGACATAGTGCATATATTAATAAAATAATATTTAAAATGTATTCAAGTAGAGAAAATTACTTGTTAACCTTCATGCAGATCAAATGGCATAGAAAATCATGCGCACTGGAGAATATGCAGATTAACTTCCATGCACCCTTCAAAAGATTATCTTGTTATGTTACGTTGTTATTCGTAAACAACCAAGAGCCACTTAGGTGGGATAGGCAATGTAGACAATTGTTAAGTAAATAAATAAATAAAACAAGCTGCTAAAAACAAATTCAAATGGAAAATGAGAAACTGAAAAGACATTAATCATCATTCCTAGTCTACTGCCATCTAATGACTCTACTATGTAACTACAGTAGTGGCCAAAATTGTGTAAACCTTTTGGGTACAGTAGAAATGCCACCTTTGGTTAAGTTTCCACCAATTTTTCTTCTAATTTCTTTATAGCTGTAGCCTTGTTCATTTAATAATACTATTTTACATCGCTTCCTGGGTGACCAGTCAACTCTTTGCA
The DNA here is from genome assembly GCF_947247035.1 of Vipera ursinii. Taxonomy (NCBI): domain Eukaryota; kingdom Metazoa; phylum Chordata; class Lepidosauria; order Squamata; family Viperidae; genus Vipera; species Vipera ursinii. The sequence continues at coordinate 342,057,078 of NC_139512.1, read as the reverse complement.
CTATTGTTGTTAGTTGCGAAGTCGTGTCCGACCCATCGTGACCCCATGGACAACGTTCTTCCAGGCCTTCCTGTCCTCTACCATCTTCTGGAGTCCATTTAAGCTCACGCCTACTGCTTCAGTGACTCCATCCAGCCACCTCATTCTCTGTCTGCTTCCTTTTTCTGGTTATTTGGCTATAACCTTTCATAGAGTACAGTACAGATAATTGAACAAACTTTGTTGCATTGCATTCTTGATTAAATTATCTTTCCATTGATATATAATTTTATGGTACTACTCCAAAAACAAAATGCTGTTATTAGCCATCAAACCTCAAAAATACACTTTTCCCAAAAGGTTCCCACAATTTTGGCCACTACTGTATGTTATCTGCATTAAGGAGTTTCTGAAATCACTACTAGTAGCAGTGGAACAGTGTAGCAACAACAGTAATACTTTAATTATGTTGCACTTAGAAACTAATTGTGCAAACAGAAATAGATATCTATACAACACACAAAAATGCAAAATAGACATTAAAAAGCTAGATTTCTCTAACTCTAATGGCAAAATGGAATATCAAATAGGTAACCACTTTATACTAAAAGAAACTAGAACTTACAAAATCTACTAACAATAGATTAACTGTTAGTAATGGTGCTAATTAAATCAAATTATTAAGTAATATGTTTTACCACCAATAATAACTACTATGAGGTTTGGATTTGTGGAAAGTGCTTTTGAACTGCATTATATTTGATCATAGTTCTGGTTACTGTTAATTTTCTATTTTCTTATTTCTATATGGCACATCAGAGGGTTGAGATGTGATTGCATGACTGTGGCCACCATCTTAACTGTTTTGATCCCCCTGCCCCCACCCCCAACAGAGACCTGGTTGAAACAATATCATACCAGTGTATCAGGGACCTGTTAGTCCTTCAAGATAGACCAAACTAGGAAACCAAAGTCATGAATGCTAATACTTTTATTATAGGGTTACAATAACAGAATCTTGTAAGTCTGAATATGCCTCCCTCCCTTATCTTTTTGAGGGGTCTGGTCTGAGATGCTTTCTTAGGTTACTGTTCTGTTCCAATTCAGATCCCTTTTATCTGACCAAAGTCTTGGTAGTGGCTCTTTTTCCTGTTCCTCAAGGTGATTCCTTCTACAGGACCTTAGCAGGTATTAAGAGCTCTTCAGGAACTTCAAGGTGGTTTACAAATGACTCCTTTAATATGATTCTTCTTGTTTTTAATTTATAGGCTCCCAAAATGGCAAAGCAGAGGAAAGAAGAGGGCAGTGCCAATGTTTTGTCCATGTTTGAACAAAGCCAGATTCAGGAATTTAAGGAGGTACATTCCATTCATTGCTTCATGATTTTAAATTAATGATTAGCAGTTCGAAAGCACATAAAAATGCAAGTAGAAAAATAGGGACCACTACGGTGGGAAGGTAACAGCGTTCCGTGCGCCTTTGGCGTCTAGTCATGCCGGCCACATGACCACGGAGACGTCCTCGGGCAAGCGCTGGCTCTTCGGCTTTGAAACGGAGATGAGCACCGGCCCCTAGAGTCGGAAACGACTAGCACGCATGTGCGGGGGAACCTTTACCTTTTTAAGATAAATTAATATGGAGTCTTTCTTTCTTAAATGGTCCTGTGAGGTGAAAATTTTATTATGAAGGACAAAAGAGTTTGGAGGCAGAGCTGGCATCTAATGTGGGTCATTTCCATTTCTGAGTTGTGAATGGTGGAGAGAAGGGCTTACAAGTAGTCCTCACTTAATGTTTATTTGTTCAGTAGTTCAAAGTTACGATAGCGCTGGACAAGTGGTACTTACGACAGGTTCTTGCAGTTCCAACCATTGCAACATCCCCATAGTCACACAATCGTGAATTGTGACATTCCCTGCCAACTTCACACACACAAGGTCAGTGCCCTCAGGAAGTCAGAAGCTGTGATCACATGACATCCTTACTTAATATGTGTGGTCTTCACTTAATGATGGCAATTAAGTCTGCCAGAGCTGCAGCTGCTAAGTAACACAATCATGGGACATTGTGTCCCAATTTCCATTGTAACCCTACCTGTAATGTCATTTGTCCTGGGAAGCAGGATGTCTGGGGATGGCAGCGGCATCCTGTAAGGAGGGCAGAACACAAAGAAGTCAAGGCTGTGTCCACAACCACACAGTGGAAGCCTTGTCCTATATACTGGTGACATTTTTGCTTGTACAAAAAAGACAAAACTTGGATCACACGGTTGCTAACAAGGGCTCTTGGAAACCAACCTAGCTCTGGAATAATAAACTTAACATCCAGTAGACTGGAAAAGAGACAGTTTGATGCTGCAAGTACATCTTATTTATGAAGCAGAGCAGATGGTTTACAGATAACTTGCCATTTCAAAAGAGCAGCAGTTAAAGCTTTATTTGCTAAATCAAAGGGGTTTGATTGAAATTTGAAATCTGCCATTCACATGTGATGGACTGTAATTCCCAACATATCCAGCCAACATGGATAATGGCCCTGCTAGCTGGGGATAATATGAACTGCAGTTCCAACACACCTGGGGAGCATCGTGGGATTGGTTAAGATTGTGCTGAGATAATTGAAAAGGATTAAAAATCATTCCTGTTTGTGACTGTGGGAATTCTTAATATCATCAATCGTCATCCACCACCATCATCATCCTATTTAACCTGGCTAGACAATTTAATAGTCATTTAACTGCTCAGGATATTTATTTAAAAAAACAAAAATTAAGCAAGGGAGTCTTTATTTATCATACACTCTAGAACAGGGGTGTCAAACTGGCAACCCCAGTTGCATCATACAGAGGCCGCACCCACCCCAGCTTCGGCAATGCAAAAAAAGTCATGCCACGTCACGAACTTAACACCCGTGCTCTAGAAGGAGGATTATAAACAGAAGGCCAAGTTGCAAGAAATTAAACTATTCTGCAGGAATCTTTCTGTAAAATATTTGAAGGCCCTGTGGCAAGTATTGTCACAGTTTCTACACCTGACCTCAAGTAAGTTTTGAGAGCCATTCTAGACAGGTTATCTCAGTCTGGGGTCCTATCAGATTGCCTATACTTGCAAGGCTACATAGAAAAGGTGGAGTAGCAACTATCAGAGTAAGGACTGGGATGCTTTACAGGTAGTTCTCGAATTATGACCACAACGCAGCCTGGGATTCTGGTCATGTCATTGCAGTCATAATTCAAGATACCACATGATCGAACTCAATTTTACAACTGTGGTCATAAAGCAAGTCACTGCAGTTGTTAAGTGAATCTCATGGTCATTAAGTGAATCCAGCATATCCAATGGGTGTTTTTTAGCCATAATATATAAATTGTTGTAAATCACAGTCACATGACTAGACACCACTGTAACCAGTTGTAAATGCGAGTCAGTTGCCAAGTGTCTGAAATGTCTTCACATGACTGTGGGCTTAGGTTGGCAGCTGTAACTTGGAGGACAAGTCATAAGTAGCTTTTTAAAAGTCTGTTATACCATTGAATGGTCATTAAAGTACAGAGGCTCCTGTCTTCTGATCCAAAGAGTTGAAGAGCATTCTGGATCTGCTTGTTCTTTGCAAGATTCCAAATGTTGATTCACATTTTGCTCTTCAACAGGCATTCACTATCATGGATCAGAACCGAGATGGCTTCATTGACAAGGCTGACCTGAGAGACACTTTTGCCGCACTGGGTAAAGACAAAGAATCACAGAAAAATGTGTCATTTGCTGATAGCCTTTTATTTTTAAAAGACGTTTCTTCGGAGGAGGGGTTATACTGAGTGTGTAGCAGCACACTGCAAGTACTTCTTAGTTGGTATATGGGCAGCAGTATGTTGGCCAGTGAAGACAGCCTGTAAGTTAGAGATCCTGAATTGCCTGGAACAGCATATACATGGATGGGGGAAACTGGAGTTTAACTGAGCTTGTGCAATACTGGCCAATCATGCTAAAATTGATTGACACTGTCCTTATCATTAGCAGGGGATCTTGCATGTAGCACAGGGCGGCTACAGCTGATAGCCAAGAGTTGCCAGCTTATTCACCAAGAAGAATTAGTTTATGTAGTTAGTCTAATAACTTCAGTGAAATTAGATAGTCAAATTGAAATATCAAAATATAGAACACATATAGAAGCAATAGAGGAGAATATTTGTAACTCAGAGTTGGAATGAGGGCCCTTGGTGCTCTATGACCTTGGTTGTTTTCTTGCTGACATTTCATTACCAAACTAGGTAACATCATCAGTGTACTGATGATTTTACCTAGTTTGGTAATCGAACATCTGCAAGAAAACAAGCAAGTTCAGAGAGCACCAACGGCCTCTCATATATAGAAGCTTTATTTGGCCTGGTAACATTACTAACATTTGAACAATTACCGGTATCTTCTGTTCTCCTAGGCAATAGTGACTTTATTCATTACTGCATTTGATATTTCCTTGGCTTTTATAGTACATAATCAGAATATTACATCACAGGGCGTATGAATGTTAAAATGGAAGAGTTGGAAGCAATGATCAAGGAAGCTCCAGGTGCCATCAACTTTACTGTCTTCCTTACTATGTTTGGTGAGAAACTGAAAGGTAAGGAGTAATCAGATGAGAATGGCATATGTGGAATATGGGTCTATTCTCTCCACCCACAATAGCTGTCTTTTTGTCTACATGTTCATTTGTCCTAGAGTATAGTATCTTTCCCACAGCAAAATCATGGGCTAACTTAAGCTTTAGCCAAACTTTGAGTGAGTCCACTTTTAAAATGAAAAATACATCTAAAAGAGTATATTCATCAAATCTTGCAGGGACACCGTATTAATGAAAGTTTCCCTTGGTCATTGTCAACTTCCCTAAACTACCTGAATTTCCTTTTTTTAGATTATTTTAATAAAGAAAAGCATAGTTAAGTGGGAGGTTGAGATGCTATAGAGTACAGCACCCTACTTAAACTTTATTTCCCAGAGTGCTTCTGGTTATCATATAAGTTCCTATGTATTCGTGAGGAACAGGATTGTGGATGATTGCATCCCAATGCCTTGTTGAAAGGTCAGCTTCCTGATCAGAAACCAGAAAAATAGAACAGTCTGTTGGGCTGTGAAGAATACTCTGAGGGTCCAGAGATGCTATTGAAGAGTAGCCTTACTGTTTGTCTTCCTACCGCAGAAGCCACTTTATGAAGAGATCAGATTACCACCTGTGTCTACACAATGCAGACTTTGCCTCAGATGCTAAAGCAAAATTAAAGGAGAAGAGAAATTTAATGATGATGATGATGATGATGATGATGATGATGGAAGGGACCTTGGAGGTCATCTAGTCCAACCGTCTGCTCAGGCAGGAAACCCTATATCATTTCGGACAAATTGCTGTCCAGTCTCTTCTTAAAAACTTCCAGTGTTGGAGCATTCACCACTTCTGGAGGCAGGTTGTTCCACTGGTTAATTGTTCTAACTGTCAGGAAGTTTCTCCTTAGTTCTAGGTTGCTTCTCTCTCTGGTTAGTTTCCATCCGTTGCTTCTTGTCCTGCCTTCATGTGCTTTGGAGAATAGCTTGACTCCCTCATCTTTCTGGCAGCCCCTGAGATATTGGAACACTGCTATCTTGTATGGAAAAAGACCATCACATTCAGCCATAATGTGGTTTATTTGTTTGGATGTAACATGCCTCTTTTTTTCTTAGCTGGAATTTTCTACTATTGTTCTTTGCTGGATGACCCTGAATGGGGGGAAGGAGGAGAAACCGTAGTTCATGTCCACAAAGAGCATAAATCAAGATGAGAATATTATGGGATGGGACCACATCATTTGAAGAAAGGCCTTTCTCCATATATTTCAATGTAAATCTTAAGACTTTGTAGATTTCCTCGAGGTTCTTTCCAGTAAGAAGAGTCAGTAAATCACTAATCCCTATTCAAATTAATTGTTCATCTAATAGAACCTGATCTTTTCATATTTGCCAGAACTTTGAGGCAGGTATACATACACAGACACATACGAACACACACATATATGAGTGTGACACATGCCTACATTATTTGAGAGGGGATGGTATCACCAAGATTGGTTTCAGTTAATGTTAACAAGCCCAGGTTGACAAAGGAGGGAAACTGGGTATTGTACAGATTTTTGACAGTATGTTTATATATATATATATTTTCCTATATAGTCTTCCTTGGCAGAGTAGTGGAGCTGGAAATGCCTTAAATGTATGGTTGTCGTCCTTTTGGGTAAATAGGGTGGGTTATTGTTGTTAGCTGCAAAGTCATGTCTGACTCATTGCAACCCCATGGACAATGTTCCTCCAGGCCTTCCTGTCCTCTACCATCTTCTGGAGTCCATTTAGGCTCACGCCTACTGCTTCAGTGACTCCATCCAGCCACCTCATTCTCTGTCGTCCCTTTCTTCTCTTGCCCTCCATCTTTCCCAGCATTAGGCTCTTCTCCAGTGAGTCCTTCCTTCTCATTAGGTGGCCAAAGTATGTGAGTTTCAACTTCAGGATCTGGCCTTTTAAAGAGCAGTCAGGGTTGATCTCCTCTAGGACTGACCGGTTTGATCGCCTTGCAGTCCAAGGGACTCGCAGGAGTCTTCTCCAGCACCATAGTTCAAAGGCCTCAATTCTTTGGCGCTCAGCTTTTCTTATGGTCCAACTTTCACAGCCATACATTGCAACTGGGAAGACCATAGCCTTGACTATACGCACTTTTGTTGGCAGGGTGATGTCTCTACTGTTTAGTGTGCTGTCTAGATTTGCCATTGCTTTCCTCCCCAGGAGCAAGCATCTTTTGATTTCTTGGCTGCAGTCCCCATCTGCGGTCATCTTGGAGCCCAGGAAAATAAAATCTGTCACTACCTCCATTTCTTCCCCATCTATTTGCCAGGAATTGAGAGGGTCAGATGCCATGATCTTGGTTTTCTTAATGTTAAGTTTCAACTCAACTTTTGCACTCTCCTTCTTCACTTGCAACAAGAGGCTCTTTAGTTCTTCTTCACTTTCTGCCATTAGAATGGTATCATCTGCATATCTTAGATTGTTGATATTTGGGTGGGTAGTCCAGATATTTTATGAAGAACAATTAATCAACTAAATTTAAATTTATCAACTAAATTTCAATTTACTGGCTGATCATTCAAATTTTGGCTTCAATCCTCTGTCTATGGTGATTGAGCTCAGTAAAGGTTATTTCAGAGTAGTTTGTTAGGGTAGATATTGTTAATTTTTCTCTGCAAGGGCCATCATGTGAGAAAGTGTTCAAAGCCGTTCTGTTTAGGTCAGACACGTTCCGTATCCCTAAAGAACTACTTTATTTCAAAATGAAATATTTACTAAGACAAATGTTCCAGCAATCAGTCCTAATTCAGATTGGTTTGTAGAATGCTAATTAACAGCCTGTTAGTTTAGCATTCCAAATATGGTTATTGTTGATTGTGTAGACTGTTGACAACAACAAGAACTCCTGAATAGATATGAGGGTGGGATGAGGGATGGACTAAATACGATAAATCAGCATTGACATTATTAATTTAAAGGTAATCCAATAAGATTTAGGTCAGTGTGTGTCTCGTGAGAGCAGAGGAACAGGCAGACATCTCCTGCCCTCCTTTTCTCATTATAAGGGCTGAATCAGATCATGGGTTTGGCAGATAGAAGAGTGATGTTTGGTGGACTGGCAGGGGACCTCTTCTTCCTGCTTCAATTTTGAGAGAAGCCGCTTTAGTGGTAGCACTGTTTACTTATGATGAATGGTTAATGGAACAGGGTATGTCTAGCCCAGAGGCAGGCAACCTTGGCTCTTTTATGATTCGTGGACTTCAACTCCCAGAATTCCTGAGCCAAAATGGCTGGCTCAGGAATTCTGGGAGTTGAAGTCCATGAGTCATAAAAGAGCCAAGGTTGCCTAGCCCTGGTCTAGCCTATCAAAGAGAAGGACCGGAGTGACATGATAACTATCTTCCAGTATTGAGGAGTAGTCATAGAGATGGGGGAGTCAACTTATTCTCCAAAGCATCTGAGCGTAGGACAAGTAGCAATGGGTAAAAGCTTGTCAAAGAGACCCAAAGCTGCCTTTTCAAGAGGCAACTGGACTTTCTTGTTTTTCTTTCAAGTTTCACTTCTCATCCAAGAAGCTTCTTCAGCTCTGACTGGATGGTGGGGAATGGAAGGATTCATATTCCTTGCAGACAGCTGGTCATTTGCATTCTTTTAGAAAGTCATTGATGCACCTGGAGGCTTATCTGTGTCATCAAGGTCATCTGAGTAGTACAAATGTATGTGGATCCTTCTTGAAACTGCTGAAAGGACTGTGTTGTAGCTTGGAAATAGATGATGTTATATCCCTTCCCCTCTGTTGAGAAAGGGCTGTTCAATTTTGACATAGATGGCCTCCTTGACCCCTCTTTCAAATCAGTGGTCCTCTCTGTCCAAAATGTGGACTTTGCTATCTTTAAAAGAGTGGCCTTGGTCTTTTAAAAGCAGATGGACTGCTCAACAGAGGGGGAGGGATATGACATCATCTATCTCCAGATTACAATACAGTCCTTTCAGCAATTCCAAGAAGGCTCCATGCCCATTTTCACTACTCAGGTGTCCCTGAGGACACAAATAAACTTCCAAGTGGCCTCAATGACTCTCTAAAAATGCAAATGACCAGCTATCTGCAAGGAATATAAATCCTTATGTTCTCCACCATCCTGTCAGAGTTGAAGAAGCTTCTTGGATGAGAAGCGAAATATCTTCAGAGAAAAACAAGAAAGTCCAGTTGCCTCTTGAAAAAGCAGCTTTGGGACAACCATGACCTGGATGACTGAGAATCTTTATAGACACTGGTCAAAGAGAGATCCAGCCTAGAACTAAGGAAAAACTTCCTGGCAGTGGGAACAATTAATCAGTGGAATGGCTTGCCTCCTGGAGTTGTGGTACTCCATCATTGGAGGTTTTCAAGAAAAGATTGGGCATCCATTTGTCCAGGATGGTATAAGGTGCCCTCCTGGGCAGGGGGTTGGAATAGAGTGTAATGTATTGGGCTTGCTGTGTTAATACCACGTGGTAACGGCTGGTAGGCTACTTGAGCAGGGAGCTAGCTAACGGCTCCCGGCATCTCAGACAACCCATCTCCAGTGCTGCCATTGGTTGCCCTAGCATGGCAATAGGTTGCTTCAAACCTATTGGCCACCGCCTAGGGGCCAGGGTATAAATTGCTGCATCTGCAGCTTTGTTCTTTAGTTCAGATCCTGCAAGCAATAAACCATGATCTTTGCTGAACTCACTTGCCTTGTCTTCATTCCTGCGCAATGAACCCAGTACACAACACTGGCGACGAAGGTGGGATCCTGCTTCTCCGTCGATGCTGAAAGTCATTAGGGGAGAGGCAGCGCATGCCTGGTGGGAAAAGCAAATCCCCCCCCTATGGTTGGCTAGCTAAGCCACGCTAGTGACCATGCACTCAGAGGACCAGTTCCTGGGCAACGGAAAGTCAGGAGTTGAAGATGCTGAGATCCAGCCGCAAAGACCAGCAGAATGCTCAAGGTCAGAAGGCTGCGAGAATTCGACATCAAGCAACCAGAAGGATGGCCCTCGTACCTGTCCCAGGTCAAGAACTACCTTCAGGTGAACCAGATCACAGAGGATGGACTGAAGGCCACGACGCTGCTCTGTGTGTGCGGCCCAGTGATGTTCGATCTGGCCGAAAACCTGTTTGTGCCCACGCCGTTGGAATCTGTCTCCTACGCTGAACTGAAGAAGAAGCTCGGAGAAGATTTCTAACCAAAGATGTCAGTGGCATGGCACTACGCCTTCGAACAATGAATACAGCAGCTGGGAGAGACCGCATCCAAGTACATTGCAGCCTTGAGGCAGGCCGCATGCCTGTGTCGATTTTCAGACATCAAAGAGTGACTTCGAGACTGGCTCGTCTGTGGCTTCCGCAACCGATAGCTGCAGCAGAAACTTTTTGCCAGAGAGGTCCTGTCGTTCACAGATGCCCAGAATGAAGTCATGGTGGACGAAGCTCCTGGTGGAGCCATCCGAACGATCCGGCCCGCCAAAACGATGCAACGTGAAGAAGCTGTCCACCATGAGGATGCAGAACTCACCAAGGACTCTGAAGAAGACACCAAAGTTGACAAGTTGCACAGACAACCTGACCAACAGCTCCGCAGCAGCAAGCAGCAAGAGACTACTTACAAGGCAGATCTCTTGCCTAGATGTCCAGGTTGTGGCGGCCGCCACCAACGCTCGGACTGCAGGTTCCGGACAGCCACATGCCGGGTCTGTGGAAAAACCAGCCACATCGCATCAGTTTGCAGAGGTCGCCAGAGGGACCGGCCATCAAATAGCCAGTTGGAAGATTTGACCAGGAGAGGTACTGGGGCCCTGGGGCCGTTCAGTGTGGGGTTTTGCTCAAGCCATACAAGTGTCTGCCGTACTGGGCCCAACGTCCCCTTAAAGCCAAGTATAGACTTCAGGTGGAGCTGCAAGGGGTCCCCTGTAAGATGGAGTTGGACACAGGCTCCACTGTTTCCATTATTTCTCTGGACACATTTAATTTTAGTGCAGTTGCAGTAGGAGATGGACCAAGCTGAGGCCCTCTGACATACTTTTAACAGATTTTCAGAATGCAAAAGTCGCAGTCAAGGCTGAAGCCACCTTGGCCGTTAAATTTAAGGGGTTTTCAGGGCACCTGGATGTTCTCGTAGTAGGGGGCCAGAGAACAAGCCTAATTGGGCTCGATTGGTTTGATGCACTAGGCATCCAAGTAACAGGTATCAACCGGACACAAGTCGCGAGTCTAGCGTCAGTTTGCGAGGACTTCACAGGCGTATTTGATTCAGCCCTAGGAACTTACACGGGCCCACCAATAGCATTCAAACTAGACCCAAACGTGGTTCCCATCAGGATAAAGCCTCACAGGGTCCCCTTTGCCCTCAAGCACAAAATAGACATGGAACTAGACAAGCTTGTGGAACAGGGCATTTTACAACCAGTAGATGGTGGGGAGTGGGAAACTCCTATTGTAACACCACTTAAAGCCAATGGGGAAGTCAGAATATGTGTAGATTTTAATTACACAATTAACCAGGCCCTTAAACAGCACGCATACCCAGTCCCATTGGTGAGCCACATCCTGGCATCTTTGCAGGGTGGCACCACTTTTGAGAAATTAGATTTGGCACAGGCCTATCAGTTGATGAGGCCACGGCTGTAGCACAGACAATTGTGACCCACAGGGGCTTTTAGAGTAAAGCGCTTGCAATTTGGTGTCAGTGTAGCCCCGGGCATTTTTCAGGGGATCATGGAATGCACACTCAAAGGCGTTCCAGGGGTCTGCCCCTATTTTGACGATGTGCTTATTGCCAGAGAATCCACAGAGGTGCTAGCAAGGAGGCTCAGAGCCATCCTGCAGAGGTTGTGTGAAGCAGGCCTCAAACTAAAAAAGAGCAAACGCAGTATTGGGGTTCCCTCAACTGAATTTTTGGGGTTTCACATTGATGCTAATGTCATCCACCCAGCTGAGTCCAAAGTGAAGGCCATTCAGATGGCACCTAGCCCTAAAACAAAAGGAGAGCTGCAAGCATTCTTGGGCCTCCTCAACTACTACCATGCATTCATTCCTAACAAGGCTGCAGTGGCAGAGCTGCTTCACAGGCTCTTAGATAAAAAAGCTTCTTGGTAGTGGACCAGCATTCACGAAAAAACTTTTCTGGACCTGAAGGCACTTCTGACGGTCAGTTCCACTAAACCAGTCTGCTTAGCATGTGACGCACCCCATACGGGGTGGGTGCAGTCTTGAGTCACTTAGAGAAAGATGGAACCCAAGTTCCCATTGCATTTTATTTGAGGACACTGTCCTCTGCTGAGCGTAACTACGCTCAAATTGACAAAGAGGCATTGGCCATGGTAGCTGGAGTTAAAAAATTCCACAACTACTTATATGGCAGGGACTTCATGGTCTTCACAGACCACAAACTGCTACTGGGGTTATTCACTGCAGACAAACAGACACCCCATATATTATCCCCTAGAATGCTGAGATGGTCTATTTTTTAATCAGTGTACACGTTTAAGCTGATTCACAAACCCGGCAAAGAAATGGGCCATGCAGACAGCCTGAGTAGGCTTCCACTGCCACAAATTGAACCAGATCCAGCCCCAGCGGCCTGCATTTTGTCCATTCAGGACTTGCCAGAGTTTCCCCTCCACGCTGGGGACATAGCTGCAGAAACAGCAGCTGATAAGACACTAAGTAGAGTGCTTTCTTGGGTGCACACAGGGTGGCTGGATAAAAGTCCAGGCCCTGAATTTCAGAGTTATTTTACTAGAAGACACGAGCTATCAGCTCACAAGAGTTTCATCTTATGGGGGAACAGGGTCATAGTCCCCGCCTCACTAAGAGACAGGGTCTTACAATCACTGCATGAAGGTCATCTGGGTATTGTCCGTATGAAAGCTTTAGCTAGAAGCTACTTATGGTGGCCAGGTTTAGACAAGGCCATTGAAGCCCAGGTGCATGGATATTACACATGCCAACAATCAAGGCCTCAAATGCCGCACGCTCCAGTTCACAGGTGGGAGGAGACTCACACTCCCTGGTCTAGAATTCACATAGACTTCGCTGGGCCCTTTCAGGGACAGCTTTTCCTTATAGTGGTCGACAGCCATTCTAAATGGCTTGAAGTAATTCCAGTCGCTAACATGACTACTGCTAGGACCATCCAGGTGCTTTGGAAACTCTTTGCCACACATGGGTTGCCAGACGTCATAGTATCTGACAATGGAGCCCAATTTACAGCAGCAGAATTTCAGGCATTCCTGAGAGCAAACCTCATCAGGCACACAACGTCGGCCCCATTTCACCCTTCTTCTAATGGTCAAGCTGAATGCATGGTCCGGACCACAAAAGAGTCACTGAAGCATATAGTGACTGGGGACTTGCATCACAGATTGGCAGATTTTTTACTTTGCCAGCATTCCACGCCCTGCATGGCTACAGGGAAAAGCTCAGCAGAGCTGCGCTGGGGGAGGCGACTGATCACAAAACTGGACAGGTTGCATCCAGATAGGGTGGCAGCAGAAGCTTTGTGCCCAAAACCCCCGAGGGGGCTGCAAGTGGGCGATGGGGTGTGGGCCAGGAACTATGGGCATGGGAATTTGTGGGTGCCTGGAAAAATTACTAAAATGTCAGGCCTCCTCTCTTACGAAGTGGGGCTGGAGGGCGGGTGAGTTGTCCAGCACCACATCGATCAGGTTAGGAAACATTTCCCATAACAGCCACAAAGCAAGGACTTCGTCACAAGTCCTTACCAAGGTCTACAAACCAGCAGCCAAGCCGGCCCATGCATAGACTCTGAAGGCTCACATAGCCCGAGCGATGAGGAGTTGGCCGTAGAGGAGGGGAGCCCGGAAGTGCAACATGGGTCCCCTGATGGAGAAAGCCAACCTGATGGCTACAGTCGCTGTGCTAACTCTGCTGAACAAACTGATTCTGGGGTGGGCCAACCTGGAAAGGCCAGCCAGAGAGCACTGAGCCACTCTGAATCACTTGAACTAAGAGACACTGGTCTACCCAGCCCGGCAGGCAAGCTGGTAGGCCAGGATGTGCCTGGGTCCCCCAGGCATTCCACAAGGCCACGCAAACCTCCTGCTTATCTGCAAAATTTTGTTCTGAAATAATAAAACTATACTGTTGTATGTACCCTTGTATTTAATGCTGACCTACAAGATTGTACTGGACAATGGAGCTATAATGTTGTAAGTACTTTATTGTGCTGCTAAGTGGAACCTATTCACACCAGTGTTAAGTCTTTGTAAATTGTGTTGGTGTAATTATTTCTCTTGTTGCTATAATGTTGTTTGGTCTAAGGGGGGAGGGGTGTATTGTATTGGGCTTGCTGTGTTAACACCACGTGGTAATGGCTGGTAGGCTGCTTGAGCAGGAAGCTAGCTAACAGCTCCCAGCATCTCAGACAGCCCATCTCCAGCACTGCCATCGGTTGCCCCTAGGCGGCAATAGGTTGCTTCAAACCTATTGGCCGCCGCCTAGGGGCCAGGGTATAAATTGCTGCATCTGCAGCCCTGTTCTCTCGTTCAGATCCTGCAAGCAATAAACCATGATCATTGCTGAACTCACTTGCCTCGTCTTCATTCCTGTGCAACGAACCCAGTACACAACAGAGAGGATCTCCAAAGTTCCTTCCAGTCCTATGATTTTATGACTTTCTGCTACTGTGGCCTAGTTTGGCTGTCTTCCTTACCTAGATGACTTCTTCCAACATGTTTCAGACCTATAGCTTGGCGTCTTTGGTTGAATGAAGAGACATCTGGACCGTTTGTCCAAGCCACCAACATGATGACTGCAGCATTTCTATGAATTAGCAGTTACTAGATTGCAGGAGTGGTGAAACAGCTTTAGCCAGATGGGGAAAGATGGGCATATGAAAACCTGCATCCTCTAAGCTGGGAGATTGTTTCACTGTGAAGGACCTGTGGCCTTCAGAAGGAAACTGTTGGCTGCTGCAGGGCAGTAGTGCGTGGAGCTGAAAGCAGAAATGAGTGGAGACAGGATTAAAAGTATATGGGGCAGCAATTCTTTCTCTTTTTGGCATCTCTTCTTCTTTCTCTCCCAAGCAAGCTGCTAAAGATCCTCAGACACTATTACCAAAATCTGAGCTTGGAGGGGGTGATTAGGCCGAGGAACTTCAGGTTGTTCTTCTCTGCCTAGAATCTGTCCTACAGCTTTCTGTTGTGGTGGATGGTCTAAGATCCCAACTTGCTCTGCACTCAAGAGCAAAACAGTTTTGGCCAATCCAGCTGAGATCAACTCCCAGTTGTGTCTTTCACTAACGAGCCTATATCCATGAAAGATTTTAAAAAGTCTCCAGCACTGGAGACTTTTCCCACCCTCTCTGATGGAAAAAGAGAGAGAGACAAGAGAAGACAAGAATAAGCATTGTGTACTTTGTCATCTTCCTGGACTCTTTGCTTTGAAGTGGAACTTTGTGGCAAGCATTCTCTATTGATTAGCTGGTGCATAAAGTGGTTTCTTTGATGAAGTGAAGCATCTCTGTGTGGTATACAAATTGCATTTCTTCCAGCCCTTTGTAGAGAGGAGACCCATGTGGTTGGCATTAACACAAAATGCTTTTTCGTTTTTCTTTAACTACTCATCTGGCGTCTGAATATGTATCTGCCTGTTCAAAATTCCCAGAAACCCACCCCACCCCTCCGCTCCTGCTTTGACCAACCTTTGATGGGTTTAATTGATTTCTAGCACAGCTAATTTTTTTGAATAGGGAAATTGTCCAAGTTATACCATGGTGTTGGGTTCTGAAGGAAAAGGACTGCAAACCTGCCATTGTGGCTTCCTTCACAGCTTCGTTCTTTGTTTCATAATTGCTTTTAAAAATCTCTAGTTTCAGGCCAGTTTGAGAACTTTGGAAAAAGAATGGGTTTATTTTGTTCAACAAATCCTTTGTAAGGGTTTGACTAGCAAGTATTTTCTTTTGATCAGGGGCAGGCAACAGTTCAAACTGTTGTATTTATCTTGTTGGCATAAATAGATGGAATGAACTTACTTTCCCTTATTTTCAAGTAGGCAATAACATTTTTTACCCAACTTCAATGATTTCTCTCCCTAAAGTTCTGATCATCCTGGTTGCATTGTTCTTTCTTATGCTGGTTTTATTCTGCCAATATTTAATGTATTAATTTTATATTATATCTTCAGAGTTCTTATTATGATCCAATTTATACATATACAGATTTATACATATAACTCAATATAAATATAAATAAATATATTTTATGTAAATATATAAAATATAGATGACTTTGTCATCTTTAATCCTGGATGGGGTGGCCTTGCCCCAGGGGGGGTTCTGTCTACAACTTGGGGGTTCTCCTGGACTCGCGACTCTTGCTCAAAGAGCAGGTGGCAGTCACGGCTACGGGGAGCCTTTGCACAACTTTGGGTTGTGCACCAGTTGTGGCCTTTCCTGGATCAGGAGTCCCTGCAGTCAGTCATTGATGCCTTAGTCATCTTACAACTGGACTTTTACAATGCACTCTATATGGGGCTACCTTTGAAGAACACTTGGAGGTTACAGCTGGTGCAGAGTGCAGCAATGCCAGAAGTTCTTGGGGGCCCAAGAATGGCCCTTGGAACACCACTGCTCTGTGAGCTGTGTTGGCTGCCAGTTTGCTTCTGGATACAATTCAAGGTGTTGGTAATCATCTTTAAAGCCCTTCATGGCATGGGTCCAGGCTACTTCAGGGATGGGCCTGCCCCACTTGTGCTGGCAGAGAAAGGCATGTTACAGGCCCCATCAGCCTGGGAATTCCAGCTGGCAGTCTCCAGCAGAAGGGCCTTCTCTACCATTGCACCTGCCCTCTGGAATATCTTGCCCCCTGGAGTGAGGTTGACCCCAACTCTCACAACCTGTTGTAAGAGCCTAAAGACCTGGCTCTGCCAGTTGACTTGGGGTCCAATGGTGGAGCATCACAGTGGAGGTGATTGGTCAATAGACCCACCTCCTCCCCCCATCCTGCTCCCGCCCTCCTCATCTTTTTAATTGGGCTGCTGTATTTGGCTGTGTGTAGTATTTTATTTAAGTTTTTATCTTTGTATCATTTTTATTTTTTATGATTGTAAGCCACCCAGAGTTACCCTGAGTTAAGTTGGGCAGCCAATAAATTAATTAAGCAAACCCACAAGTAAGTAAGTAATCCCCAGCATTTCAAAAATGAAAATAAGGTTATGCCTGCAAACCCCCTACCCCAATTCTTATATTCTAGTCACTGAGCTAGTCATTGAATGATTTAAAACAAAAATATGACTTTTAGTATGGTTATTTCAGACAGATAAAATGTAATAGGCTGATTACAGATTATCAGCAATTTGGCCTGTGTTTCAATAACAACAGAAGGCAGGGATGTCAAAGAATTTACCAATCTTATTGAGAGAGTATTTGGCAGTCTAATCCCCAGCAAGATAAAATCCTGCTACTTTTTTCTATTCCCTATAATAACTCCCCTATTTCTGCAAATGTATAAAGCAGCCAGGAATGTGATTTTTGCTTAGTTTTTAACATCAAATTCAAAATTTCTCAAATTCAAAATGTTTGTGTGTGTGTGTGTGTGTGTGTGTGTGTGTGTGTGTGTGTATAATCCTCTCTGCTGAACAAACCAGCAATGTCTAGATGGGTCATTAAAAATCTAGACACAATTTTGCCAGGGGAGAAATCTGCCCACAAAGCAGGAAATAAACCAAACTGACTTTATCTTGAGTTATATATATTTAGCAATCTGTGGGGTATCAGAGATTCTACACCAGGGTGCCCAACCTTGGCAAATTTCTACATTCCATGAATATGTAAGGGACTTCCCCATTAAGTTAGTGTTTTTCATGGTTCTGATAGAACTGTATTTTGTATTGTTTAGTAGCAGCTCCCCAGATTTTCAAACTATATTCTATAAATCCTGCATCATCTATTCTTTTCAGATTCAAGTTATCAGATTGTATGCATTTATTTATAAATATTGGTAAACTCCATTTCTGGATGAACTCCATAGGCAGAAGGATAAGATTATAGTATGAAGCACAATGAATATTTTAAAAAATGAAACCAGCATGTATTTAATATATTAATCAGGCTATATATTTTTATCTCATATAAAGTGCTACAACTCCTGTTACCTTTAACTACTTTGATCTTCATTGTTGGTATTAATTAGTTTATAATTATTTTAGAGGGGAATAAAAATAATAATGCCATAGAACAACAAAAATAGTAGTAGAATGACTGTGACAAAAGAAAATAAATACAATCCCAATAGTAATAGGCACCTTGGGTGCAATCCCACAACCTCTGGAGCACCATTTGAACACCACCAGCATTGACAAAGTCACCATCAGTCAATTGCAAAAGGCAGCTTTACTTGGAACAGCTGACATCCTGCGACTCTACCTTCAAGCACCACCAAACAACATCTACTTATCGCAGGTCCTTGGGAAAAACTCAATAGGTGGATAAAAATGCAAAATCCAGTTGAAGCATCTAGCCGACTGTGCAACAAGCCATGCCATTCTATTTCAAATGAGGCATGTGGCAGGGGTCACAAAATTGCTTATCTCCCTCACCTTGCACAAGGTATTTGTGCAACTTATTCTCAGTTTTTCCAATTTTGTGGAGCTCACGTGCAATTATGTTCACTTATGTGGAACTTATACGTCTCTAAATTAATGTATGTAATATGGAATTCTGAGGAATCATGGATCATATTATAGGACTCTGCATGTTTACTTATCATAAATATACTTATCCTCTAAAGCACCTAACAACTTTTCAATCACCAGGACTATCAATGGGAAGCATTTGTTAACCACTGATTTGACGGTGTTTCAGATTTAGGTCCCGTTGGTTGGGTAGTTATTTAAATAATTATGGCTCTCATATATTAGTTGCAAAACTCAGGCAGCCTTCCAGGGGCAGAACAAAGTTGATTTTATGTTCTCTTTGCTGTCCCCTAATAGTTACTCAGATTTTTGCTGCCAGATAGGGTAACTTGTCATTTTTCTGCAGCTGTAAAGGCATAAGTGACCTTTTTACCTCAAAGCCAAGAACCAGGATCATCACACACATGTATTTGTGTGTATTTCTTTCCAAGGAATGTGCTATAGAGATTAAAAGAAGACTATCAGAGGAAACAGTCTGTTATATTTTCTCAAGGCATTAATCCAGCGGGTACTGATGTTGGCAACCAGTTTCTGGAACTAGGCCCTCTGTCCTGTGAACACACAGAGTTATTTTGCAGCTGTTATTTTGCAGCTATTATCACTCTTCCAAAGGTTAGTCTGTTCTGCTTTCACAAATTTTTATTCTGAAAAAAATGAAAAAGATAATCATTAAATACATATGGAATAATAATGGGAACTATATTTAATTCATTTCAGTTAAATCAACTTTAACATTTATCTAGTCTACACCATCTTTCCCTCCTGGTC
This sequence comes from Vipera ursinii, assembly GCF_947247035.1. Lineage (NCBI taxonomy): Eukaryota > Metazoa > Chordata > Lepidosauria > Squamata > Viperidae > Vipera > Vipera ursinii. The sequence continues at coordinate 342,038,079 of NC_139512.1, read as the reverse complement.
TCGAACACTTTCCGGAGATTAAAAAAAAAGTTACCATCAGGTAGTTTTATTTTTTTATTCACCTATCTGCCCTTTTCTCAGCTCATCCAAGGGATGGAATATTATCTGTCAAATGCTGCTTGCGTGCATCATTTCCAAAAAGGCTGGTAGCATCTATTTCTAAGACATTTGTAGAAGTGGAACAATAGCTTGGAATTTTGGTTCCCTAGTTAGTTGTTGACATTATGCAACAGGGCTGATTCTTCCTCTGGGTAAACTGGACATTCTGATGTTCATGGGTGACTATGAAAATTGAGGGGGGGAAAAGGGGGAGGGCTTGGTTCAATTGCTGGCGAATGCTGAGAAGATCAGTGGTGGTATTCAAATATGTGAACAACCGGTTCTCTGTGTGGATGCCGCTTCCGGAAGTCCATTCTGAGCCAGGGTAACAAAAAAATTAGCTACCGGTTCTGCTGAACTGATGCGAACCAGCTGAATCCCACCACTGAAGAAGATGCTTTCAAAACTAACTCAACATACAAGAGTGGCAGATTGTGCAGTCTCATGTCTGAGCAGTAGTAACACTGCTGCAGAAAATTGGAATTGCTTCCCTTTTTGACATATCCCAAATGATTGTGAAGTAGCCGAAGGACCACTCGGGACGACAGGCTAGTAACAACAGGTTTATTTAAGAGCAAGGCAAACATAGAATAACTTGTCTGGCTTTTATAGCCGGCAGCTGGTAGCGAGGGCCAATCAGAGGTGTTTATTTTGGCGCCGTGTCAGGCAGGGACCAATCCGCGTCGTCTTTCGTTGACAGCTCCGGCTTCCGCGTGGCTTGGTGTTTTGACAGCCGCGAGCTGTCAGTGGTCGCGCCTGCGCTGTGCGGTGGATGCTTTGACAGCTCAGGCTTCCCCGTAGTCCGGAGTTTGACAGCCGCGAGCTGTCAGTGGTGGCGCCTGCGCTGTGCGGGGAACTTTGACAGCTGTCAAAGTTCCCGCGTGTTTTTCTGTCAGGAGGCTTTTAGTTTATACACTTTGCTGCTGTATTATTATTTGAACTGTTAACATATATACATATCTATTACGGGACTGTTTACATATATAACACACCCCTTACCCCTCCCCTGGTGCGTTTCTTTCCTCTTGGATGTTTGAACCTGCCCACTGATAGTCTTTTAGGTAGGTGGGTGGTCTTCGATTCCTGGTTGAGCGGCGAAGGGGTGGAGGGTGGTCTGGTTCTGGATCCTCGTTTTGGTGTTCTTCTTCCTGGTTTGGCATAGGCAGTATTTCCGGTGGGGGTTGTATGTCGGGATTGGTTGGTTGCTCAGAATTGTGTGGTGGTTGTCTGGGTCTGAGCTGATCAATATGGCGGCGTATGATGCCCTGTGTTTGCGTAGCTATAAGGTATGAGATGGGCCCTGTTTGTTTTATTACTGTCCCTTGGACCCACTTGTTTTTATCTGTGTATGATCGTGCCCAAATCAATTGACCTGGATTGAGTGTGCGGGCGGGGTGGGGGTGCTGTTTTTCTTCTGGATATGTATCGGGGTGTAATCTGTCCAGACGTGTTATTAGCCTTCTCCCCCATCTCAATTCCGCCGGTGATTTGCCGGTTGTAGCGCATGGAGTTGTGTGTTGTGCTAAGAGGAACTGGCTGAGGCGCCTCTGCCAGTTCCCTTTAACGAATTTTTTTAACGCTTCTTTTGTGGATCGTACCATAATTTCAGCCATTCCGTTTGACGATGGGTGGAATGGCGCCGACGTGACCAGCCTAATACAATTCTTCATAGCGAAGATCTGAAATTCACGAGAGGTGAATTGAGGTCCGTTGTCAGAAACTATGGTATCAGGTAGGCCGTGCGTAGCGAATATTTTTCGTAAAGCTTGAATAGTGGCTTGGGACGTTGTTTTTCTAAGGGGTGTGACTTCCAGCCATTTTGAGTGGCTGTCTACTACAATTAAGAAACTTTGGCCCTGGATGGGTCCAGCAAAATCTATATGTATACGTGACCAAGGGTTCCTTGTAGTCTCCCATTTATGGATTGGTGCCTGGGGTGGTTCATTCCTGGTCTCTTGACAGGTATAACACCCACCCACATACTTTTCTATTTGTTTATCTATGCCTGGCCACCACACATAACTTCTAGCCATCGCCTTCATTTTTACAATTCCAGGGTGACCTTCGTGTAATATTTGTAATGTTTGGTCAATGTTTTTCTCGGGTATGATGACCCTATTTCCCCACAGTAGGCATCCTCTATGTGTTGAGATCTCATTTTTCCTGTTATAGTAAGGTTGGAATTGAGGTTGTGGATTTTGAGCTGGCCATCCTGTTGTGGCCCATTTGAGGATTCTGGCAAGTATTTTATCTTTAGCTGAATTATTAGCTATAATGTTTGCAGTCAGGGGGCATTCTGGAAGTTGGGAGATTGCTAAAATCTGGCTCGCTGGGGCTGGGTCTGAGTCCCTGGTTTGTATGGGTAGTCTACTGAGGCAGTCAGCATGTCCCAATTCTTTACCTGGTTTATGTATTAGTTGATAGGAATAGGCTGCTAAGAAGGTTGACCATCTTAGCATTCTCGGGGAGAGAATTTGTGGAGTAGTTTTGTTCCACGTGAATATGCCTAGCAGGGGTTTGTGATCTGTAATTATAGTAAATGGTCTTCCATATAGGTAATCATGAAATTTTTTGACCCCTGCTACTATTGCTAGGGCTTCCCTGTCAATTTGTGCATAGTTTCTTTCAGCTTTGGTTAGAGTGCGTGAATAGAAGGCTATGGGTCTTTGTGTGCCGTCCTTGAATATGTGACTTAAGACAGCCCCGATTCCATAGGGAGAGGCATCGCAAGTGATGCATATTGGGGTGTCCTCCCTGAAAAGGGTGATAGTTGAACTGTGACAGATAATCTTTTTTAACGATTGGAAGCTACTCTCATGTTCTTTGGTCCAGGACCAAGTTGTACCCTTGTCTAGGAGTCTATGCAGAGGCTCCGCAATAGTGGCTTTATGGGGGATGAAGGCATGGTAAAAGTTTAACAATCCTAAAAAGGATTGAAGCTCTTGTTTATTCCTAGGGCTGGGTGCGGTCTGAATAGCCTGCAGTTTTTCTGAGGTGGGGTGAATGCCCTGGCTATCTATTTTGTACCCTAGGAATTCAGTGGATGTGACTCCAATAGAGCACTTTTCCCGCTTAAGTTTGAGGCCGGCTTCTCTGAGCCGGCTCAGCACAGCTGACAGCCTGTCAGCTAAGTTCGCTTCGTTTTCTCCGGCGATGAGAACATCGTCGAAATAGGGGCAGACCCCGGGTATTCCCTTCAGGGTCTTCTCCATGATACCCTGAAATATACCCGGGGCCGCCGATATGCCAGATTGGAGCCTCTTTACCTTAAAGGCACCGCGGTGGGTGACAATTGTCTGGGCCTCCGCAGTGTCCTCAGTGACAGGCAGCTGCAAATACGCCTGTGTGAGATCAAGCTTGGCGAAAAGGGCGCCAGAGCGGATGGAAGCAAATACGTCCCTTACCGCTGGCACCAGGTAGGCATGGGGGCTGAGGGCTAGGTTGACTGTCGCCTTATAATCAGCGCACAGTCTCACTTCACCATTAGGTTTGATTGGGGTGACGATAGGGGTCTCCCAGGTTCCCCCTTCTGTTGGCTCAAGCACCCCTAGTCCTACGAGGCGATCAAGTTCGTTTTCGATTTTTTCTTTAAGGGCAAAAGGTACCCTCCTGGCTCTTATCTTAATTGGTTGGATTGCAGGGTTTAGCTGTAAGGAGATGGGGGGACCCGTGTATTTCCCTAAAGTGCCATCGAAAACGTCGGCGAACTTATCGCAAACGGCTTCTAGGCTGGGTGTTAGGATGGTGTTAACCCCAGTTAAAGCGATGCCTAGTGGACTGAACCAGTTTAGTCCTATCAAATTGGTGCGGTTCCCTGGTGTAACTAAAACCTCCAGGGGACCCTTGAACCCCTTGTACTGCACTACGACCTTGGCTTTCCCTTCCAACGGAATGGGGGTTTTCTGGAAGTCAGCTAGGTGTACCTGAGTTTGTTTCAGGGGAATTTGTCCTCGGCCTTTCTGACAGATCTCCTGATAGGTTGTCAGCGAAATTAAGGAAACTGCCGACCCAGAATCTACTTCCATGTGGCAGGGCACCCCCTGAATTCTGACCCAGATCTTAACCTTGGAGCTTATGCTGTTTACCCTGTCCACTGTCTCTACCAGGGGGCCTGGGTGGGGTTCTCTGCTGGCCTGGGCAGCTGGCCTACCTGGGGGGTTTGCCTCCACCTCATTGATGTTGTCCCGGCCCTTGCTGCGGCACACCGGCTTGATGTGGCCAGTCTTCCCGCAATTGTGGCATTTCGCGTTCCTAAAGCGGCAACTTCCTCGGGCATGATTGCCCCCGCAGCTGGCACAGGCGGCTCGTTGCTCGTAACGCGGTGGTGGCGGTGGAGGGTTCCTGGACCCCCGGCGGTCCGACGTTTTTCCCCTTCTCGGCTGTCGGTGCTCCATTCGGCGCTGTAGGGCTTCTCCGTCGGTGAAATCTACCGACTCTCCACTGTCGCTGAAGGCTGCGCTTTCCTGGTAGACGGTCGCGGGGGTCTCTGGGGTCGTGTTGGTCGGCTTCTTCTTGTGGCTGTGTTCGTATGCCATGATCTCCCTGGTCAGCTCGGCCAGGTTCATGTCGGGTTTGGACGTCAGTTTTTTCTGTAGCTTCTCGTCCCTCAGACCGATCACCACCTGGTCTCTGATGCGGTCTTCCAGGTCGGGGAAGCAGCAGTTCCTTGCGGCGTGTCTGACCCCGGCGATGAATTCGTTGGCGGGCTCGTCCTGCCGTTGTTTCTTTTGTGCGAATTGCACCCGCCAGTACAGTTCTGATCGAGCCGGCATGTAGTATTTGCTCAGCTGGTCCACCAAGTCCGCGTAGGAGACTTCAGTGATGGGCACTGGGCTGAACAACCCGACGGCTGCATCGTACACCGGGGGCCCGCTGATGTACAGCAGAGCGGCGGCTTTTGCTCGGTCGTCAGTGATTTTACTGACGAGGAGGAATCCCTCGACTTGGCCGAGGTGTGATTGCCATCTCTCGGGATGGCGGGTATCAAACTCCCTCACACGGCCGAAGTTTGCCATGTCGTCCGGTCCTGGGTTGCTCCGATGGAAGTTAAAACTTCCGTGACAGCTCTTGCCGGGAACTTCCTTCCTCGGCCGTGACTTCAGCTCCGGAGCGATCCCACCTTCGTCGCCAGTGAAGTAGCCGAAGGACCACTCGGGACGACAGGCTAGTAACAACAGGTTTATTTAAGAGCAAGGCAAACATAGAATAACTTGTCTGGCTTTTATAGCCGGCAGCTGGTAGCGAGGGCCAATCAGAGGTGTTTATTTTGGCGCCGTGTCAGGCAGGGACCAATCCGCGTCGTCTTTCGTTGACAGCTCCGGCTTCCGCGTGGCTTGGTGTTTTGACAGCCGCGAGCTGTCAGTGGTCGCGCCTGCGCTGTGCGGTGGATGCTTTGACAGCTCAGGCTTCCCCGTAGTCCGGAGTTTGACAGCCGCGAGCTGTCAGTGGTGGCGCCTGCGCTGTGCGGGGAACTTTGACAGCTGTCAAAGTTCCCGCGTGTTTTTCTGTCAGGAGGCTTTTAGTTTATACACTTTGCTGCTGTATTATTATTTGAACTGTTAACATATATACATATCTATTACGGGACTGTTTACATATATAACACAGATTGAAAAGTGCAGAATGAATACCCGCAAACATTTCCCTTAGCAGAACTGGTTGAATTATCTTAGATGCCATTGTTCAGTGGACTCTATTCATGCTTTCAGTTGCCAGACCTCAAAGATATAGGAATCAAATAGTAAAAAATAATAATCAAAGATTGCACGTTCAATATGTCTGCCGTTAATGCCTGTGTGGAAAAAGCATTCAGAGTATAAAGAATCCGATTGTTCCTTTTTTTAGGCACTGATCCAGAAGAAATCATTTTGAATGCTTTTAGAGTTTTTGATCGAGAAGGAAAAGGCTACATAAAAGCAGATTAGTAAGTAGTATTTTACTTTACTTTTTTTTTTACAAAAAATCCCTTCCCTTTCCATTGTTGTTTCTGTTGTCTGCATTTTGTCTGTAGTATCATGCCTTGTTTCACTGAGATCTCCAAGAGATTAAACTATCGCCACAGAGAACAAATCAGTTTTTAGTCCAATTTCTATGAGGCCACTGAAAGTTTTCAGTGCATTGAGATTAAGATCAGAAGAAGAAAAAATGTGAAACCTAAATATAGAGCTTAAAGCAGAGGAGAACTCAAAGTTTATTCAATGCTCAGCGCATTCAGATTATTACAGAACCAGGCTTTGCAAAGGTGATTCGGCTAACTAAAAACTAGAGGAAAATCCCCCCCTCTCCCCCGTGATTGTTTGCTGTTATTTATTGTTTATTATTTTGTTCCATCTTGTAGCAGGATTTGAATTTGTGCACTGCACAGAGCCTTCAGAGTTAGGTGGCTTAATGCATATTTTATGTTTATTTTTATTGCTTTTTAATTAATAACAAAAAAGAACAAAACACAAACAAAAAATTAATACTGTTATCTTTTTTAACCTACTGTATTCTGTATAAATGAGCCCCGTATTTCATCACACTTATCCATAAAAGTCTACATTTATAGACAATCTGCTCATAGGTAGTTTAATGCATGTTTAAAATTAATAAATAAGGACTTCTTCCTCACTATGCTATCCTCCAGGTGGTGTTAGGCACAATGAATCAGGACCATACATTAAGTTCCAGTTAAGATGATTTACTGCTCATGCGTATACACAAGAATCTAGTCAACTAATGATCAGCACTGAACTGGTGTTAGATTAAGAGTCAGTGGGATTCAAGAGCTGTTGGACTTAGACCATTTGTGGAAATGTAACGATTCTAGGCTGATTACTCACTTGGCTCCACCCCCAGGCTCTGCCTGTTCTTCTCCTATAGGTGGACTAGGAACACAGCTTCTATAACTCCCAGCCACATGCCAGTGGAGAATAATTGGGTTTATCATGCCAAAATATCTTGAAAGCATCAGGTTGGGGAAAGCTACATTAATATGATGCCCAAATGGGTTATTAGTATATGATAAATAAATCCAGGGCTTCTGTTTCACACTAGCAGCAACCAGCCCCCTGTAAACCTAGTTAAATTTGCTAACAACTTTATTCATTCATCACCACAGGAGAACTTCATTTTACTTGTTAGACCTAAAGGTAACATTGATCCTTACCAATCCATTCCATGACTATATTTTGACATTCAACACCATTTATACGTTGGGATCTAATTGTTATTTATTTATTAGAGCTCCTCGTTCATTTCTTGGAGAATTTGTCCTGTTCATGATAGAGTTGCTATTAATTAACAGCATTTTTCCATATTAATTTTTTTTAAAGAGCAAGAAATGGCAATAGCAAAATAACTCCCCTCCCCCTCAAACTGGCCATGTTTGAGCTTTTAATAGGAATGTTTGTCTTATTAACCTCCTTTTGGGAGCATTTCATTTTTTCCACTGGAGATATTTTCACTACTTGTTTGGGAAGCTATGACTCATTTGGAAGATTTGAAACAGATGATATGTATGTACACACCAGACACCCACACATACATGCATATACAGGTAGTCCTCGACTTACAACAGTTCATTTAGTGACTGTTCGAAGTTACCACAGCACTGGAAAAAGTGACTTATGACCATTTTTCACACTTACAACCATTGCAACATCGCCATGGTCACACGATCAAAATTCAGAGGCTTGGCAACTGACTCATATTTATGACGAGGTCCAGTGGTCCAGAGGTCATGTGATCACATTTTGCAACCTTCTGATAAGCAGTGGGGAAAGAAGATTCACTTAACAACTGTGTTACTAACTTAACAATTACAGTGATTGACTTAAGAATGGTGGCAAGAAAGGTCATAAAATGGGGCAAAACTCACTTAATAAATGTTTCACTTAGCAACAGAAATTTTGGGCTCAACTGTGGTTGTAAGTCCAGGTCTAACTGTATGCATGCACCATCCTCCTCAGGCATCTATATTTATGAGCCCAAAAATCAGGCACAAAGCATACTTGAACATCAGCAGCTAAAAAACTGCAATTATTGTTTTCTTCTTTTCTCCAACAATAATGCTTCAGTTGCCATAAGGAGAGTCCCACAAATCTGAATCCAGACAGACTTGGTTGGAAATTAGCTCTGCTCAAAATTTAGCCACCAACCTGCCTATTTCTAGGGCTTTTCCCTCTGCACTATGGGGGGTGGGGGGAATTCTCCTTTATCTTGCTTCCTGTCTTATCTAATTACTGTATAACTAAAGGGATGCTCAGTTTTCTGTCTAACAGGAAATCAATGCAGAGGGTAGTAATTTTTAGCACTGGGAATTCAGTCTTGTTCTTCCTACCTAGGACCAGTTTTTTTATCCTTAACTAGAATAGTTGCAACATTTCCTGCCAATTTATTTTATGGGAGTTTTCTGTCTTGTTAAACAAGGTTAGCAATTGCCTAAGGTCACCCCATTGTTTTAGGATGGGGCAAGGGCCCTGGGGCTCATACATAACAGGGGAACCATCAAACAAATGTTTTTTTAAAAAGCAAACAAAAAAACCCCAAAAATCTAATTAATTGTACTTTTCACTCAGATAATAAAATGAATCAATTAAATTATAAGCCCAAGAGTGATCTCAGAATGTGGGGTTTTCCCCGCACCCTTCTCTGTACTGATTTCAATGGTTAAAAAAAATAATAGGGGAGCCAAGCATGGATGTACCATACAAAGAGAAGAAAACGTTAGGAGTGACACAACGGAAAGAACTTTTTAAGTATTTTCTATATGTCAGGATGGGAGGTCTATTTTGAAAGCAAACATATTTTGATTTCGACATGTTGATTTTTCTGGAATTGACTTCCTTGTTTACTTTTCCTTCATGGCAGCATTCCTCAATAATAAGGGCAATTTCATTAATGAGCTTTCAAAAAATATTTAGGAAAAAAAATCTTTTTGAAGAAGATTCTACCTATGTACATAACGGTTCATCTATTAGTTTTACCTTGCTTTTATTATTTGTATAAATAATAATAATAATATTAGTCAACATATATTAAAATGAAATTTTGTTGCATTCAGCTCTCAAAACAAAACAAAACAAAACACCATTATGTGTATACCCACATACACACACATATATGACACAAACATCACAGTCTAGTTGGAATGTACACATATAGATGGTGTGGGGTGGGGAAAGGAATCATGCCAATTTACAAGACAGATGGCATAAGGAACAGAGGAGAGGAGACGAGAGGGTTTCATCAGATGCCTCCCGAATTCTTAAGGCCTAAATAGATGATAAATCAAATTGCCTTAACATAGAAGCAAATCTGGACTGGAGCACAACATTCTGCCATTCTTCAGAAATAAACCTCCCATTCTTCATGTCCCAACGGTGCTTTTTCAAAAGACAATTGACTTTGTTTTTCCTCGAAGATATTTCACTTCTCATCCAAGAAGCGTCCATTATAAGTTTATGACCTTCATAACTTACAACCATAATGAATAGGCTCCAGTATGGTCATAATTTGAGGATTATTCATAGTATACCATGGGAAAGAATATTTGTCTAATTTATATATGACTGGCTGGCATACAAATAGAAGTTTTTAATTTTATAATCAGAAGCAAAATATCTTCAAGGAAAAACAAAGTCAATTGTCTTTTGAAAAAGCACCTTTGGAACATGAAGAATGGAGGTTATTTCTGAAGAATGGCAGAATGTTGTGCTCCAGTCCAGATTTGCTTCTATGGTAGGCCATTTGATTTATCATCTATTTAGGCCTTAAGAATTCAGGAGGCATCTGATGGAGCCCTAAATACTTTGAAGCCTTTCTGGGCACCTATCCAGACATGAAATACCATGTCATTGGCCCCATGAAGTCCTTTTCGAAGCAGCATCCCAATTAACAAAACACACTTGTTTCCATTTCTGTTTAAGAAGCCCTGTAGGGTTTACCAATCTTGTTTTAATACTGGAACTGGATGAAGCTGGGACTGCAGATCCTGTCATCTGGTGTGTGACATCAAGGACATTGGGCGGGCACTTGTTTATGAAATTCTTATGAAGATCTGTGATCTTCTTCTTGCTGGACATCTTTTCTTTTCATACCCCTGGGGAAAACAAATAATATGGAAAAAAAATAACTGCAGAAAGTTCTCTGTTTGGAAAATCTGCATCTTTGTTTCTCTATAAAATAAATAATGGAAAATGTACAGGGATTTTCCCCCCCAGGCCTCTTTATATGCCAAGATGTGAAATGCTTAGGATTATATCTGAGCTGCATTTATTCATCCTTGCCTTGCCCCTTCCCACCCCACCTACCTCTTTCCTCAGAAGTTTTTTTTTTCTTCAGAAATACTACTTGCTTGCAGCTAAAAGAGGCACAAACTTTCTGAAAAGGAAATTGAAATAAAAATGTCAAAAAATCTGGTGGCACCTTAAAGATTAACAAACTGACTATGGAGCATGAGAATTTAATAGACTCAATACACTTCCCTATAGATAGATAACCTTTATTGTCATTTTTTACTGTGGGCACAATGGCACACATTAAAAATGAAATTTAGTTGCTTGCTCTCAAAGTGTACACATACATAACACGTAGTCACTTGACTGGTATATTTATTTGAGTACAGAGATGTGAAGAAGGGAAAGGGCGGAGAGTGGGGCCATGAGGAAGCAACAGACTAGATATCATTCAAGTTCAATGTTTTTCAGCCTTGGGAATGTTAAGGTGTGTGGTCTTCAACTTCCCAGCCATCACTATCCTGCCCCATTCAGTTTGGAAGAGAGGGAGTGAGGGATACCTTATAGCATATGGTACATGGAATATAGTGAGAATAATTCCTTTTTGCACCATTCAGTGATCACACTGCATAGGTACAGGTAGTTCTCGACTTAGAACAGTTTGTTTAGTGACCATTCAAAGTTACAACGGTACTGAAAAGAGTGACTTATGACCATTTTTTACACAACTGTTGCAGCATCCTCGTGTGATCAAAATTCAGCTGGTAGCTGACTCATATTTATGATGGCTGCAGTGTCCTGGGATCAGGTGATCCCATTCTGTACTATTTACAGCTACCAATTTCCTTTTAGTATCAGAGACAACATTGCATTGATAAAGCAACTTGGCCAGTAACTTTTGCTATTTTTCTTTTCTTTTCTTTTCCTTCACTTTATTTACTTTATGTATTTTATTTGATACAGTATGAAAGAAGTGCTCATGACGCAGGCAGACCGGTTCACTGAGGAAGAGGTAAGGTTTACTTTATCATGCAAACTGTATGCACCCAACAATTTTTTTTTTCTTTTTATTTGGCAAGAATAATTTTCATGGCAGGAATTGCTGGGAAGGATTTTATGGTCAAAACGTGATGTAAAGTATCACAATTTTTCACGAGAATTTAGTAATTCCAGAATACATGGGAAGAGCTGCTTCTGATTATATCAGGGGTGTCAAACTCAATTTCACTGAGGGCCGCATCAGCATTGCAGTTGCCCTCAGGGGGCCAGGTGGGTATGGCCAGGGTGGGCGTGGCCTACTGGGTGGGTGTGGCTAGAGTGCGTATGGCCTACTGGGTGGGCATGGCCAGCTCTATATCGTTGGCATCAAGGGTGCCTATGGGGGCCTGGGCAGGAGTGGGATAGATCTGAGGGTCTCTGGGCAGAAGGAGAGTCTCTGGGCCAGGGCCAAGGCAGTGGGGGCTGTTCCCTCACTGTTTCCAGGATGGCTTCGCGGGCCGCATGAAACCACTTCGCGGGCCGGATCTGGCCCCCGGGCCTTGTGTTTGACATGTCTGGATTATATAAACAGTCTCTCAAAGGCTGTTATTCCCTCCACCCCTCTAGAGAATAGAATAGAATAGAATAGAATAGAATAGAATAGAATAGAATAGAATAGAATAGAATAGAATAGAATAGAATAGAATAGAATATTTATTGCCACTTTAAATGTACACCAGTCAGCATACATTAAAATGAAATTTCATTGCATTCAGGTCTCAAAAAAATACCATTATGCATATACCCATATATATATGACACACGAACATCACAGTCTAGTTGGAATGTATACATATACATGGCAGGGGAAAAGGAATCATGCGAATTTACAAGACGGATGGCATAAGGAGGAAAGGAGAGGGGAGGGGAGGGGAGGGGAGGGGAAGGAAGGGAAGGGAAGGAAAGGAAAGGAAAGGGAAAGGAAAGGAAAGGAAAGGAAAGGAAAGGAAAGGAAAGGAAAGGAAAGGAAAGGAAAGGAAAGGAAAGGAAAGGAAAGGAAAGGAAAGGAAAGGATCAAAATCCATCTCTCATGTATGGTCCTATTCAATATTTTTCAAATTTGTCAGCTTTAAAATGTGTGGAGTTTAAGATGTGTGGACTTGTGGACTTCAACACAAGCATGCTGAGGGGATCCTGGGGGGGGGGGGTTTGAAATCCACACATCTTAAATTCCACAAATCTTAAAGTTGCTAAGCTTGAAAAATGCTTAATGGGACATCCATGAGAGGTGGCTTTTGAGGCTCTGCTTAATATATTTGATAAAACTTTAGGAAGAACTTCACGAAATTACAAGCTGTTCAACAACAAAATGCATTCCTGTGCATGAAAAAGGACTTTATTTTCTTAGAAGTTTTTAAACAAAGGCGGTCACTCATCAAGACAAATCTGGAGTAGGAGGATCTGAAACTTCTTATACATTATGCATTGTGTCATAGAAAGGAATAGATTTTTTTAACTTTCTTCATTTTGGAAGAGTGGTAAAAATTACTGTACTCCTTTTTTCTAAACTCAAGGATCCCAAATACTTTAGCTTTTCCTTATGAAGAAGTCTCAATAATTTTTCTTGCCTTTTTTTTAACATTGTACTCCTTTTTTTTTGAGATGAACCTAACCAAAAGTATACCATATGAAAACCTGAAAGACCATATTAGAAAAGATTGTTGTGGAGAAAATCTATGTGGTGGCTAATAGTCCACAACAAATGGATGACAATCAATCAACCAACCAACCAACCAACCAAAGTAGACTGTACACTAAGAACTGGCATTTTTCCCCCCAGACATATCTCTATAGCTAGCTAACTATCATTAATCTTGAAAAGCTAGTTTTATCTATACATGTGTATATACATGTATATATATTGGCATCATTTCACACAATTTTGACAAATGTGCTCCTGTAATCTTGCAATTTTGTGCCGTCTTAAGTGGGATTTTGTGAAATTTTGGGGTTTTTTGGCTAAAAACCCATGAGATTTCTAGTCAGAATGCCTACACTTTGCAAGATTTGAATCTGAAAAAGAAGTGGACCATTTAAAAATGTTAACTTGCACTATTAAAATTTAATATAGGAATACTGCAGATTCTATAATATCTGTGCAAGAAGCTAAGAGTAACTACATTGTACATTCATATAAGGTTTTTCCCCCTCCTAATAACACACAGATTTGAAATTTGTCCCATTATTAGAGCATATTGTGTTTGACTGGATTGTCCATCTCAATCAAAATACTTTATTTTCATCACAATTGCTACCAGTGTGCATGTGAAAACCAGATTTATTGCCTCTATGTGATCACTATTAATAACATAGGTAATCCTTGAGTTACAACTATAAGCCTGGAATTTCAATCATAAGTCATTACTGTCATAAGTCAAGGCACGTGACCAACCTGATTTTATAATATTTTTTGTGGGTGGTCGTTAAGAAAACCCCATGGTCGTTAAGTGAGTTAATGCATTATAAAGATTTTTTTAGCTGAAAGCTGCCCCCAAAATCCCAGTTTCTAGCAAAATACTTTGTAAATTGTATCATGTGAATGCAGAACATTGCAACCACCACCAACTGTAAAAGTGAGACGATTGCCAAGCACTTGAAATGCGCTCATGTGACTGTGGGTTGTGTGCGTGCCACTATCAGAACTCCAGAATCGAGTCATAAGTTCCTTTTGGGGGGGGTGTTCATCGTAACTTTGAATAGTCGCTGACCCATTTCAGTTCAAAGCAGAAGATGAAAAAAATCAAAATGGTGGGCATGTGTTTTCTAGCAAAATCACATTTGACAATTTGTCTAATTCCACCTTGAACCGCCTGCAGTAAATTCTTGTTCAATACTCTTGCTGTCACCACTTCATTTCTTCCAAGTGTGAACAATGAATTATGTCCCTAAGTACTAGAAACTTGGTTAGGGTTTGTTATGTCTATATGGAAACTGCAATTATTAACTCTCCCCATATGTTCTTTCTACCCTTTATTTTGTACATCATCTTTAGATAAAGCAGACCTTCAGTGCTTTTCCTCCAGATCCCTCTGGTTACCTCGATTACAAGAATCTTGTTTACGTTATTACACATGGGGAAGAGAACGACTAACATGATGTTGAATTGATCCATCAAGAAAACATAATTCACCCATGTTTCTTTGGTACTGACATACTGTTCAGTGGAAGCCAGATTAAAACAGTATTCTAAATTACCTTGTTGTTTTTTTTTTCTTTGATAAAACTACATATACTATTTTTTCTATGTTTTCCCCCTGTCTCCCTATTCTTCATTTTATATTTTCATTTTCTGCTGTTATTCTTGTCAGCAATATATAAATGGAATGTTCTTGATGAACTGGCTTCTTTTATGACTTGCTGACATGTCTAATATTCACCAGATGCCTTTACTGGCCAGCGTGATGGTTCTTAACCTCTTCCATTTCCTTTATTAAACACTTGGGGCTGTCTTTTTTTTCCTTACTGAGGAAAAGCCTTTGCTAAACAGTCATGATTATATATAAATGTTTGACTGGGCTTAATCTGATCGAAGGCTAACCCCAGGACCTGTTTTAAATTTGAAGGCCCAGCTGCAAAACCTGTAAATTGGAATAATATTAATATATTTTTTCCCACATGCATTTTTCCAACTACCATTTTAGAATTAGCTGCATACACTATAAAGAATCTTTAAAAAATGTTTTGCATTCAATAGTTGTATTCTTGGCAACCCCTGGAGATCTCTTTCTCTCAATTTGAGGACTACCGGTATACCTATATCCTGGTTTCAAAGTTATATCTCTGGCAGGCAACAAAATTCCCCATAAGTCATTCCGAGTGTGCTTTATTATTCTGTTAGTCCATCTTTCTATCCCTGGGGGCCAGTAACTTCTACAAGCTCCCTTAAAAACTAATTGCCTCAAATCTTGTGAGATTTGGGTTATCTGACACAACATTTCAAGCTAGATGACTTGCAAGATATCAGCCTTTAATTTTTAAAAAGGTAATAATTTAGTGTGGGCGTTTGATTTGTGGGAAGTTGGTATGCCTGCATCCATAGTTGTCACACTGTGTTACACAATGCCAGGTTCTGTTCAGAAGAGTTGGCTTGTTATTCTGTGTTATCCCTAAAGCAGGATTTAGTTACAAGATAGGGGATTCAAAATGAGCTTCGAAATGGAAGCTTGGCAGAGGGAGAGCCAAACTCAAAACCAAAAGTGATTTCCTGATCACCAGAGCTCTCAAGCAGTGGTGCAGCCTGCCTCCTAGAGCTGAGGGTACTCCATCACTGGAGGATTTCAGACAAAGATTGGACAGCCATTTGCTGGAAATGGCATAAGGAGATCTTCCCAGGACAGATGGTTGGACATGAAGATCTCCAAAGTCTCTTTCCTTCCCTTAGGATCTCTAAGATTCTATTTTAGACATTGTAGAGAGAGAAGCATGCTAGTCTATGCTACCAAAACAATCAGAAAGAGAAAGCATATGTTATGAAGTAGCCTGCAACTCATGAGAGCTTATTCCTTTTAATAACATCAGAAAAGAGCTTCTTTTTTTTTTGCTATGGTTCTATGATTCTTAACCAAAGCAATTCAGGAAAGGGGTTGAGGTTCCCAAACTCTACAGCATAGCACTGGAGTGAATCACAAGGACGACATAGGATCCATCAAGAAAACATAGGATATTTTACTACAGGTAGTCCTCAACTTATGACCACAACTGAGCCCAAAATTTCCATTGCTAAGTGAGACAGTTTTTGACTTTTGCCTCATTTTATGACTTTTCTTGTCACAGTTGCTAAGTGAATCATTACAGTTGTTAGTAACCTGGTTATAAAGTGAATCTAGCTTTCCATTGACTTTACTTGTCAAAAAGTCACAAAATGTAGATCACATGATCCCAAGATACTGCGACCATCATTAATATGAACCAGTTGCCAAGTGGAGGCAACTGAGCCTTGATGGAGCAGTGAGCTAATGCCTCCTTAAGTAACACCAGCTGCCTGCAATTAGTGCAGGTTCACATCCCACCAGGCTCAAGGTTGACTCAGCCTTCCATCCTTCCGAGGTAGGTAAAATGAGGACCCAGATTGTTGGGGGCAATAAGCTGACTTTGTAATAATGCCGCTTGGGGGGTGTATGAAAGCCCTAATAAGCAGGCATATACATAGAATGAAGGCTACTGCTAAGCTTGTAAGCCGCCCTGAGTCTTCGGAGAAGGGCGGGATATAAATGGAATTTTTAAAAAAAAGTGTCTAAATTTTGTTCATGTGATCATTGGGCTGCTGTAACGGTCGTAAGTATGAAAAATGATCATGTCACTTTTTTTAGTGCCATTGTAACTTCAAACAGTCACTAAATGAATGGTTGTAAGTTGAGGACTACCTGTATTTAATAAATAGAACTGTTAGTGAGTTCACTGCAGCGCCTTGGGGTGCTGTGATGCACAGCTTAGGAAACGTGGAAATTTAGGACTCTCTTATCTAGAGCAGGGGTCCCTAAACCCCGGTCCATGGACCAGTACCGTTTCGCGACCTGCCAGCAACCAGGCTGCACAAACAAGCAAAGCCCCATGTGCGGGATGCAGGCAACACACAAAACCACACACTCTCCAGTCCGCAGAAAAACCTCTCTCCACAGAACCGACCCATGGTGCCAAAAGGTTGGGGACCTCTGATCTAGAGGGATAGTGGGCTGTCTTTCATTGGAAGTCTTTAAACAATGATTATACACCTATCCAGGGATACTTTAATTCTGCAGTTTGTGCATCAAGCAGAGATTAAACTGCACACCCTATAAACGTGCTTCCATTTTTACCTGTCTCTTGCTGTTTTGTGTATCATGTTTAACTAGGTCACTTAAAGACCAAACAACTACATTTATACAAGATGCTAAACTTGATTAGTGTTAAACACACTTAAGGGTTTTTTTGTTAGTTATTGTTATGCAAACTCAGCTTGTTTGGTTAGCTTGTGATTCAATCTTTGCATGAACCCAGGAAATGAATTCCGTCAGTAATCAGATTAAGCACACAGTGTGAACAAATTTCTGCATTCTGTTTTGTGTGAAAGTATTGTCACAATTAATAGGGGGGATTTACATAGTGTAGTAAACCATTAAGCAGTTATCAAACTGCAGACCGAGGACCTGAAAGAAGTTCCCTCAAAATTCTTTGCAATTTTTTTACCAAACATGTCAGAAGGATAAATAATAAAATATATGACTGGAGGGCAATCATATTACCTATGTTTTGTTTCAAATAAATTTGGATTCTTTTTTATTTTATTTAATAATATTAGATTATACATATTTTTAATCACTGGTCTATTCTTTACTTCTTTGAGTTTTTGTTCTAGTATCCCACCCTAAGATTAAACTCTCTGTTCATAAAAATATACCTGAGTTCACACAATGATGTAATCTAAAATAAAATAAATCACGTTAGGAGAATGTGTGAATCTAGGCAGAATCTATAGAGAAAAAAGAACTATGGCTAGAATGTGTATGTCCTGACCATCCTGATGCTGTGCTGTAACCCTCCTTGACTAAAATCCCTCTGTTGCTGATAATAGACTACCTCATTTCATTTTATGACATTTTATGCCCACAAGTCCCCGTCCATCTGGTTTGGTTCACAAAACACTCCAACCCATGATTTGGTTAACCTCAGTTGACTGAGTAGAGCACAAATGTGGCATAATGCGCTGAGCCATAATCATGATTTATAAGCCAAATGGCTGCTGGTTCACACAACATGCTAAGCCACAAGCAACGTGTATTTTGGCTTCACAGCATATATGAAATCAACCGCTGTTTTGCAGAAGCTGGGAAGCTGGAAGAGATATTTAAAAGCAAAAAGAACTGAAGGTCAAATGGAATTCTGCTGTAGTCCTCATGTTACAACATTTGGGATCATTGTTAAGCAAGACAAGTTAAATCAGTCACAGCTAATTTCACGACCTTTTTTTTTGGCCACAGTTGTTAAGCAAATCACTGCAAATCGTTAAGCAAATCTGGCTCCCACCACTGACTTTGCTTCTCAGAAGCCAGCTGGGAAGGTCACAAATGGTGATCATGTGACCCAGGGATGCTGCAACCATCGTAAACATATGCTGGTTGCCAAGTGCCCAAATTTTGTTCACATGAGTATAAAGATGTTGTGACAGATATAACTGCAAGGACTAGATATAAGTCAGTTTTTTTCAGTTGTAACTTTGAGCAGTTGCCAAATGAACAGTTGTAAGTCAAGGACTTCTACAAATTTGTTGTTGTTAGCTGCGAAGTCGTGTCCGACCCATCACAACCCCATGGACAACATTCCTCCAGGCCTTCCTGTCCTCTACCATCTTCTGGAGTCCATTTAAGCTCATGCCTACTGCTTCAGTGACTCCATCCAGCCACCTCATTCTCTGTCGTCCCCTTCTTCTCTTGCCCTGAATCTTTCCCAGCATTAGGCTCTTCTCCAGTGAGTCCTTCCTTCACATTAGGTGGCCAAGGTATTTGAGTTTCAACTTCAGGATCTGGCCTTCTAAAGAGCAGTCAGGGTTGATCTCCTCTAGGACTGACTGATTTGATCGCTTTGCAGTCCAAGGGACTCGTAGGAGTCTTCTCCAGCACCACAGTTCAAAGGCCTCAATTCTTTGGCACTCAGCCTTTCTTATGGTCCAACTTTCACATCCATACATTGCAACTGGGAAGACCATAGCCTTGACTATACACACTTTTGTTGGCAGGGTGGTGTCTCTGCTTTTTAGTGTGCTGTCTAGATTTGCCATGGCGTTCCTCCCAAGGAGCAAGCGTCTTTTAATTTCTTGGCTGCAGTCCCCATCTGCGGTGATTTTGGAGCCCAGGAAAACAAAATCTGTCACTACCTCCATTTCTTCCCCACCTATTTTCCAGGAATTGAGAGGGCCGGATGCCATGATCTTGGTTTTCTTAATGTTAAGTTTCAACCCAACTTTTGCACTCTCCTTCTTCACCCACAACAAGAGGCTCTTTAGTTCCTCTTCACTTTCTACGATTAGAGTGGTATCATCTGCATATCTTAGGTTGTTGATATTTCTCCTGGCAATCTTAATTCCAACTTTTGATTCATCTAGCCCTGCCTTTCCCATTATGTGCTCCACATATAGGTTTCTCAAGAGACAAATGAGATGGTCTGATACTCCCATCTCTTTAAGAACTTGCCACAGTTTGTTGTGATCCACACAATCAAAGGCTTTAGCATAGTCAATGAAGCAGAAGTAGATGTTTTCTGGAACTCCCCAGCTTTCTCCATGATCCAGCGTATGTTGGCAATTTGATCTCTAGTTCCTCTGCCTCTTTGAAATCCTGCCTGTACTTCTGGTAGTTATCGATTCACATACTGCTGGAGTCTAGCTTGTAGGATTTTAAGCAAAACTTTACTAGCATGTGAAATGAGTGCAATGGTGCAATAGTTTGAACATTCTTTGGCACTGCCTTTCTTTGGAACTGGAATGTAAATTGATCTTTCCCAATCCTGTGGCCACTGTTGAGTTTTCCAAATTTGCTGGCAAATTGAGTGTAGCACTTTTACTGCATCGTCTTTTAAGATTTTGAATAGTTCAGCTGGAATACTATCACCTCCACTAGCTTTGTTGTTGTTCAGCTTTCCTAAGGCCCACTTCACTTCACATTCTAGGATGTCTGGCTCGAGGTCAGTGACCTCATTGTGGTTATCAAGGATGTTAAGCTTGTTCTTGTATAGTTCTGTGTAATTTTGCCACATCTTCTAAATCTCTTCTGCCTCTGTTAAGTCCCTGCCATTTTGGTCCTTTATCATGCCCATTTTTGCATGAAATGTTCCTTTCATCTCTCCAATTTTCTTGAAGAGATCTCTGGTCCTCCCTATTCTATTGTTTTCTTGTGTTTCTTTGCACTGTTCATTTAAGAAGGCATTCTTATCTCTTCTAGCTATTCTCTGGAATTCTGCATTCAATTGGGCGTATCTTTCTTTTTCTCCCTTGCCTTTCGCTTCTCTCCTTTCCTCAGCTATTTGCAAAGCTTCCTCAGACAACCATTTTGCTTTCTTGCATTTCTTTTTCTTTGGGATGGTTTTAGTTGCTACCTCTTGTACAATGTTGCGAACCTCTGTCCATAGTTCTTCAGGCACTCTATCAGATCTAATTCCTTAAATCTATTTGTCACCTCTACTGTATATTCAACAGGGATATGATTTAGTTCATACCTGAGTGGCGTAGTACTTTTCCCTACTTTTTTCAGTTTAAGCCTAAATTTTGCAACAAGAAGCTCATGGTCTGAGCCACAGTCCTCCTGGTCTTGTTTTTATTGACTGTATAGAGCTTCTCCATCTTTGGCTGCAGAGCACATAGTCAATCTGATTTCTGTGTTGACCGTCTGGTGATGTCCATGTGTAGAGCCGTCTCTTGGGTTGTTGGAAAAGAGTGTTTGCTATGACCATCGTATTCTCTTGACAAAATTCTATCAGCCTGTGCCCTGCTTCATTTTGTACTCCAAGGCCAAACTTGCTTGTTATTCTGGTTATCTTTTGGCTTCCTACTTTAGCATTCCAATCACCCATGATGATAAGGACATCATTTTTTGGTGTTAGTTCTATAAGGTGCTGTAGGCTTCATAGAACTAGTCAATTTCATTCTCTTCAGCATCGGTGGTTGGGGCATAGATTTGGACTATTGTGATATTGAATGGTTTGCCTTGAATTCGAATTGAGATCATTCTGTCATTTTGGGGATTGTATCCCAGTATTGCTTTTCCTACTCTTTTATTGACTATGAAGGCTACTCCATGTCTTCTGAGGGATTCTTGCCCACAATAGTATACCTGATGGTCATCTGAATTAAATTCATCCATTCCTGTCCATTTTAGTTCACTGATTCCTAAGATGTTGATGTTCAGTCTTGTCATCTCTTGTTTGACCACGTCCAGCTTGCCTTGATTCATGGATCTTACATTCCAGGTTCCTATGGAGAAAAAATCTTTACAGCATTAGACTTTCCTTTCACCACCAGACATATCCACAGCTGAGTGTCCTTTCGGCTTTGGCCCAGTCGCTTCATTCTTTCTGGCACTACTAGTACTAGCCCTCTGCTCTTCCCCAGTAGCATATTGCAGGGCTTTTCAACCAGTGGTATGGGTACTACAGTGGCACCTGGCAGGTGGTACACAACCATCCTAGAAAAGTGGTAGCTGAGGAGGGGAATGAGCAGGATCAGCGCCAGGCTCCAGCTGGAGCTCGGCACTGATCCTGCCACTTCTGAACCCAGAAGAAGCACCGATCAGCTGGAATGTTGCAGCATCTCCAGGGTCTTGTGATTTACATTCAGATGCTTGGCAACTGATTCATATTTATGACGGTCACAGTGTCCCAGGGTCATGTGAAGTGACCAAAACCTGCTGCATGCACCCAGGAGACGGGGGGAATAAAAACCAAACAACCCCCACACACCTCACCCCACCCCCACTGCCAATCCTCAACAGAAATGCTCACAACAATGAAAACCTCAGACAGGAGGAAGAGCACCGCCGGGCAGGCAGGCAGGTGTCTTGCTCGCCTGTGGCTTGGGGGGCACTTTTTTCAGTGCCATTGTAACTTCAAAAAGTCACTAAGCAAACTGTTGTAATTTGAGGACTACCTGTACTTCATCACTTTTTTCCTTTTTTTTTTTTTGATCATCATGTTTTTGACACCTTGCTAGGCAACTGGTGGTACTTGGATGTTGCCATATCCTAAAAGTGGTACAATGGGTGAAAAGGTTGACAAGCCCTGGCATATTGGATGCCTTCCAACCTGAGGGTGTCATATCTTTTTGCCTTTTGGTACTGTCCATGGGGTATTCATGGGTTGCCATTTCCTTCTCCAGTGGATCACATTTTGTCAGAACTCTCTGCTATGACCTGTCCGTCTTGGTTGGCCCTGCGCGGCATAGCTCATAGCTTCATTGAATTACACAAGCCTTCCCACTGCTATTCACATTCTGTTTTTTACCCTTTCTACAGAATTTGGCTATATGCCCTCTAGCCCCACAAGAATAAGATTTCTTGACGTTGTAAGCAGTGGTAAATGGCTGTTCCTCTTGTAGCTGTGTCTCTCTCAGCTGGTCTCTGTCACGCCTCCTTCTGGACTCTTCCAGCAGTCTCCCAGTAATGTTAGTCAATGTAAGTTCCTCTCTGGTCAGGACTTCCAAAGAAGAAACATACCCATCATAACACTCATCCAAAGATGACAGAATAATGTAGACCTGATGCAACTCTGAAAAAATCAGCTCCTTTTCATGAAGCTCTTGAAAAGTTGCCTTCATGTAGTTTAAATGGGTCAGCATATCTCCATTCTTCTGCAGACGAGCCCTAAACAGCTTACGTGTAAGGTGTATATGTGCACCCACACTGTCTCGAACATAAAGCCTTCGCAAAATGCCCCAACACCTAGCAGCAGACTCCTCACCATGAATATGGACAAGCTGCTGGTCATTCAGTGTTAGTCCAATAATGCAAAGAGCTTTCTCATTGCTACATTTAAAGTCGTCTATCTTCTTTGCATCCTCTTCATTATTTGCATCCCAAGCAGTAGTATCTGGTGGGTTATTTACAACATCCATAGTCCTTCCTTGCGCAAAAGCAAGCAGCATTTTGTAGACCAGGAAACATAGTTTGTCCCATCCAACCGGGTTATCCAGGAGATGCCTGACAACAGTTCCTGTGCCATTTTACACCAAATAGCTAACACAAACTCAGCTAGGAATACTGTGTGTACCAACTCTCAGTACAGGCCTGGGCCCATAACCAGTGTTAAGGAATTTGTTGTGCAGGGTCTCCTTGTGCTACCAAAGAGTTGCACAGACAAGGAAGGGTACTGAGAGCAGTAAGAGTCACACACAGGAGTACACTGAGTTGCAAAAGCAAAAAGTATTTTACTTTTGAGGTGGTGTAAGAACAAAAATGCACAGTCAAAAAATAAACAGTCCAGGTCATAAACAATAGCAACAGTCCAAAGAGTAATCCAAACTACAAAGTCTTCTTACCGGTCCAGAGGTCAATACACAGTTCAGGTTTACAACAGTAGTAAACCAACAGCAGAGCAAAAACAGTAATAGTAGAGATCAGTGAATTCAGAGAGAGAGAGAGAAACTACGTTCCTAGCTTCCTCTTATGACCATGAGAACACTTACACACCCATTTGCCAATTAACTTCTTAAAGTCATAACATTATGGTTAATATATTTTCAACCCAACATTGTAGGCTAACACCATATGCCTAACAACTCATATTCCACATTTGGAGTAGGTAGGGAAAGATAATTAGTTATATGAGAACCAGTTTGGTCTAGTGGTTAAGGCACCAGGCTAGAAAACAGAAGACTATGAATTCAAGTCCCATCTTAGCCATGAAAGCCAACTGGTTGAGTTTGGGCCAGTCATTCTCTCTTAGTCCAACCCACCTCACAGGGTTCTCGTTGTGGGGAAAATAGAAGAAGGAAGATCTGTTGGATATGTTTGCCACCCTGAGTTATTTGTAAAAATAATAAAGGGGGATACAAAATAAATAAATATGTACTTTATTGATTTCAGAACTATTATCCAATTAAATTGTAGGGGATCAAGTTTACCACTTTATAGTTATCATTTCTATTTTCCCACAAAACCTGATACCAATCCCATATGTTTGTGTGTGTGTGTGTGTGTGTGTGTATAGAGAGAGACAGAGAGACAGAGACAGAGAGAGACAGAGAGACAGAGAGAGAGAGTTAGACTGAAAAATCACAACTGGGCGTCCACTGTGCGGGATATCTGGGTGGTGTCCCCCAAAGCTTCTGGGGACTGCCCGAAACCTTGGGCTATACAACCTTGGGTTAGAGTTAGACCAACCACAGCCCCAATTTCAGATTGTGCAGCTGACAAATTTTGAAGCGCAGACTTTCCTTTCCATAGGGAGTCATTTTTTTCTCCCCTTTGCAGGCATGAATGTAAACTTTCCTACAACTCTTTCATAAACACTGGCTGGGAGGTAGGAAATAATTAAGCACCAATAATGAAAACACTGACATGAGGCTATAATATAACAGCTTGAGAAGTGGAGACCATCCTACCACGTGCCCCCCCCCAGTTGCTTTTTTTGGAACAGATTGGTGTTATAAATTGCCTGGGTTTAATTGGCTAACTTCAAAAGTATCCGAGATATCCACCTGCCAGTCTTAAGACTTTCAAGTGGGGTGGTCAAGAAGAGGGAGAACTTGATGGTGGTATGGCTTATATCCACCTGTCAAATTCTGCAGGCAGTTGCCCTGTATGACATAAATACCAAATGTTCTGTGCTGTTTCAGATGATTTAATGAAAAGACAAGATGGCTACACCATTGGTCTACTTACAAACAAAGATTACTTGCTGAGGACCTCCGGGGAACACTTTTTTTCCTACAGTACATGGGGAAAAAAATTCTAATAGATCATAAAAATGCAGCAACACAGGAGCCAAAAGAGTTTCTGTTTGCAAGAATACTAGGAATTCTTTTCCAGCAGCAATGATGGTATCCATCACTCCTCATGGTTGAGATGAGAGGTTTCTCCCAATTCCACTTCATTCTGCTGCTTGGTTCAATAAGGCATTTTTTGGTCCACCCCTTTTTTAAAAAGATTTTTTTAAAAAATATAAAGAAATATTGGCAATAATGGATCAGGCCAGACAAAGACTGTACACTTCTTTGTGTCATATTCAAGGTGGTTGAAGAAATTGTTCCATTTTTTTTAACCTTTAACAAAGTCTCCTTGCAGAGACATCTTGTTTTTTCTCTATTCTTCCTGGAATGGACTTCAGCTGCTGTGTATGTTACCCCCAATATTCAGGTGATTATGGTGTTGATTTGAGAGTAAAAAAGGTAAAGGTAAAGGTTCCCCCGCACATGTGTGCTAGTCGTTTCCGACTCTAGGGGCCGGTGCTCATCTCCATTTCAAAGCCAAAGAGCCAGCGCTTGTCCGAGGACGTCTCCGTGGTCATGTGGCCGGCATGACTAGACGCCAAAGGCGCACGGAACGCTGTTACCTTCCCACCATAGTGGTCCCTATTTTTCTACTTGCATTTTTACGTGCTTTCGAACTGCTAGGTTGGCAGAAGCTGGGACGAGTAACAGGCGCTCACTCTGCTACGCGGCACTCGGGATTCGACCTGCCAAACTGCCGACCTTCTGATCAACAAGCTCAGCGTCCTAACCCACTGAGCCACCGCGTCCCTGATTTGAGAGTAGGACAAAGCAAATGGGAGGTTGGACTAACATTTGTCCTGTTATAGATTTCACTGGGACAAATCTCCAAACCCTATCCCACAAATAGCAGCAAATCAGTTCTTCTCCATTTTGCTTGCACACAAACACTTGAAGATCACCTACCAAGCAGGAATCTGTCTCTGTTTCTCTTTTCACAACATAAAAAAGATAAAAGTAAAAGAGTCTCTGTGGAGTTTATTCCACCAGTCATTGCCAACTATATGGAGCAGTGCTCATCTCCATTTCAAGGCCTATACTATTCCAGACATGTGGCTGTCCAGTCTCTTCTTAAATGCCTCAGTGATGAAGAACCCACAACTTCTGAAGGCAACCCATTCTTCTAGTTAATTGTTCTCACTGTCAGGAAATTTCTCCTTAGTTCTAGGTTTGCTTCTATCCTTGATTAATTTCCATCTATCATTTCTTGTCTTGTCTTCTGGTGCTTTGGAAGATAGGTTGCCCCCACTCTTCTTTGTGGCAGCCCATCAAATTAGAATATAATAGAGTAGAGTAGAGTAGAGTAGAGTAGAGTAGAGTAGAGTAGAGTAGAGTAGAGTAGAATAGAATCACTGCAGTTGTGATTGATGTGATCATTAAGGAAATCTAGCTTCCCCCACTGATTTTTCTTGTCAGAAGTTGCCTGGGAAGATTGCAAATGGAAATCACATGACCCAAGAAGGCTGCAGATGTCACAAACGTGGCAACATGCCAGTTGCCAAGTGCCTAAATTTTGATAATGTGACAGTGGAGATGCTGTGGTGGCCTGTTACTCGTCCCAGCTTCTGCCAACCTAGCAGTTCGAAAGCACGTAAAAATGCAACTAGAAAAATAGGGACCACTACGGTGGGAAGGTAACAGTGTTCTGTGCGCCTTTGGCGTCTACTCATGCTGGCCACATGACCATGGAGACATCCTCGGACAAGCGCTGGCTCTTCGGCTTCGAAACGGAGATGAGCACCAGCCCCTAGAGTTGGAAACAACTAGCACGCATGTGCGGGGGAACCTGATATATATATGTTTTCTGAGGTTTTCGCGGGTGTTTGTATGTAGATCTTTGGTCATTCGGGTTTTTTCCCACGTAGAATTGAAGGTATAAGAGCAACGTTTCGACGAAATCTCATCCATCATCCTCAGGCTGGACAAACAAGCAAAGCCCCAAAGCCTGAGGATGATGGATGAGATTTCGTCGAAACGTTGCTCTTATACCTTCAATTCTACGTGAGAAAAAACCAGAATGACCAAAGATCTACACACACACACACACACACACACACACACACACACACATAGAGAGAGATAGAGATAAAATGAAATAAAATATCTGGAAAAAACAAATTAGGAAGGTTGCTCCAAGCAGATGCTAACTGCCTATCATAAACTACAGCAATTCCAGATAAACATAGGCCTGTTACTGTGGTCTGGACTCTGGAACACTCCATCATTCTGCAAATACTTCCCAGTTGCTGGTTTTCTCTGCCTCCAGGAGAAGAAGCAGAGCACTCTACTTTTATTAGCAATGAAGTATCACTGAAACCAAGGGAGAGTCAATCTAGTCATTGCTTTTTAAGTCCTGTAGTTTTTAATCTTTTTTATTATTATTATTGTAATACACCACAGTGGGGACAATGTACAGGGAGGAACTGAGAGGCAGAAAAAATGCTACATCAGCCAACCGATGATTTCTTGCATATGTCTGCTGTCAGTATAAAATTCTCTCTGGTATTCACATTTTGGGTAGTCAGCAAATCATTTCAACAGAAGTTTGATGAGTGCAGGATGAGTTGTCATAATTTATGCAAGTAGGAACTGCAGCAAAATGTTACTATGCAGAGGCACAATCATTCTCATTTTAATTTTGTCTCAAGTTGTGACCACTCAGCATGCCAGTTCTTGTTCATATGGGGTGTTTCCTGGAGGCAGTGCTCCATTTCAGCTAAAATAAGACCCAGTATATAACAAAGCAGCAGCAGCAACAGCAGCAGCAGCAACAACAACAACAATAATGAAAGTTGGGAGGGACCTTAGAGGTCATCTAGTCCAACCCCCTGCTCAGGCTGTCCAGTCTCTTCTTAAAAACTTCCAGTGTTGGAGCATTCACCGCTTCTGGAGGCAGGTTGTTCCACTGGTTAATTGTTCTAACTGTCAGAAAGTTTCTCCTGGGTTGCTTCTAGGTTGCTTAGTTTCCATCCATTGCTTCTTGTCCTGCCCTCAAGTGCTTTGGAGAATAGCTTGACTCCCTCTTCTTTGTGGCAGCCCCTGAGATATTGGAACACTGTTATCATGTCACCCCTAGTCCTTCTCTTCATTAAACTACACATACCCAATTCCAGCAACCGTTCCTTATTTGTTTTAGCCTCCAGTCCCCCAATCATCTTTGATGCTCTTCTCTGTACTCTTTCCAGAGTCTCAACATCTTTTTTACATCGTGGTGACCAAAACTGGATGCAGTATTCCAAGTGTGGCCTTATCAAAGCATTGTAAAGTGGTATTAATACTTCACGTGATCTTGATTCTATCCCTCTGTTAATGCAGCCTAGCACTGTGTTGGCTTTTTTGGCCGCTGCAGCACACTGCTTGGCTCATATTTAAGTGATTGTCCACTAGGACTCCGAGATCCCTTTCTCAGTTACTACCACCTATACTATACTTGTACATTTGGTTTTTCTTGCTTAAATATAGAACCACATTTTTTTCACCATTGAATTTCATTTTGTTAGATAGCGCCCAGTGTTCAAGTCTGTCCAGATCCTCCTGTATCTTAAGCCTATCTTCTGGAGTATTGGCTATTCCTGCCAGCTTGGTGTCGTCTGCAAATTTGATGAGTTCCCCATCTATCCCCTCATCCAAATCATTGATGAAGATGTTGAAGAGCACTGGGTCCAGAACAGAGCCCTGGGACACCCCACTACTCACTTCCCTCCAAGTACAGTAGATGCCGTTCCATTGAGGACCACACGCTGAATACGGCCGGTCAGCCAGCTATGAATCCATATGGTGGTGATGCTGTCTAACCCACATTTTTTATTTTATTTTCCAGAATCTTCCCAGGTATTGACGTCAGGCTGATAGGTCTATAGTTTCATGGATCTTTTTTTCCCTTTTTTTGAAGATGGGAACTACATCAGCTCTTTTCCAGTCCTCCAGTAGTTCCCCAGTGCTCCAGGATCTTTGAAAAATATAGTTCAGTGGTTCTGAGAACACATCTGCCAGTTTCTTGAGAACCTTGGGGTGTAATCCATCTGGTCCTGGTGATTTGAACTCATCTAGGCTGGACAGGTGCTCACTTACCATTTTCTTGCCTATCTTAACTTGCGTTTCTAATCTGTTTTTTATGGTACTGTTTTTGATAGGTTGGACTGTTTTTTCCCTTGGTGCAAAGACAGATGCAAAAAATGAGTTAAATAGTTCTACTTTCTCCCTGTTGCTTGTCACCTTCTTGCCACTTGACTTTGGTCACAAGCCTTAGTTCAAATAATAATAATAATAATAATAATAATAATAATAATAATAATAATAATAATAATAATAATAATAATAAGAAGAAGAAGAAGAAGAAGAAGAAGAAGAAGAAGAAGAAGAAGAAGAAGAAGAAGAAGAAGAAGAGGAGGAGGAGGAGGAGAGTGGAATCAGATCGGCTTACTATGATGTTAAGGGGATGAGGGGACACAGATTACTATTTGTCTTGGAGTCAGTGGTACAATTGGATGTCAAAAAGAGCTATTAATTGAATTTTATTACTTGTTATATGCAATGATTTTTCCTTTCTTTGTGGTTGCTTTCTTATATGTAACGGGACAACCTTATTTCCTCCTCACAATGTGATGTAAACCGCTATTGCCTTAATGTTTGCCTGATACACAAATAAATTTTAAAAAAATTTAAAAAAAGAATAAAGCTAGAAGGGACCTTGGAGATCTTCTAGTCCAGCCCCCTGGCTCAGGCAGGAAACCCTGTACCATTTCAGACATGTGGCTCTCCAGTCTCTTCTTAAATGTCTCCAGTGATGGAGCACTCACAACTTCTGATCCACTGGTTAATTGTTCTCAGTTAGGAAGTTTCGCCTTAATTCAAGGTTGCTTCTCTCCTTGAATAGTTTCCATCAATTGTTTCTTGTCTTGCTGTATGTATGTATGTATGTATGTATGTATGTATGTATGTATGAATGTATGAATGTATGTATGTATGTATGTATGTATGTATGTATGTATGTATGTATGTTACCCTACTCCCCATCCCCAAATCAATAATTGTATCTTTCTGAGGGATGGGGCAAAGAAGGATCCTTAAAGAAAAAAACAATAGATTGATTAACCTACATCCTATATTCAAAACCCAACCTTGGAGAATAAAAAAACCTCAAATCTGAACATTTTACATTTTTCAAAAAAACAATTCAACAAATAAGTAAAGTCTCCAGAAAATTTCCAGAGAGCTACTTTTGCAATCAAAGCATCTCACACATCTGGAATCAGTTGCTGAGGATTCAAAAACCATCAAAGCAAATAGCATTAATAAATGCAAAGAGACATTAGGCAGGCAAAGAGGAGTGAGAACGACCAAGGACACAGAGGTGGGGGTGACATGAATTCTTCATGCAAATGGACTCATTAGCTGCAGAGGAGTTTGTCTCCTGTCTTCACGTCTCTTAATTCCTTTTCATCACTTTCTGGCATTGCTAATAAAAAAAGTTTTTGTTGTGTTGTGTTGCGTGTGCATGTGGGAGGGAAGGAGGATTGTTGTTGTTTGAAAAGGATCAAGACGGTACTTTAGGTAGAGACAGAGATGGCATCCAGACAGCACATCCCCCAAAGTTTTAAGTTGAACCAGAAATGCAGAAGCATTTCAGAACTTACTCAGAACAGACTGCCTGTGTCCACCCAGCCTGCTTAGCCTGGTTACTGAATTAATCCATTTTCTAGGTTGCACAGAATATTTTCTTGTAAACTAAAATAGGCTAGATTTGTGCAAGATGTTAAACTATTGACCCATATAAACCCCATGTCAAAATTAAAATTAACCAAGTTTATGAAAATGTTGCTGCAATGTATATCTTCATTTCATTAGGTAGCTTGTGCCACTGATACCCACCTTTGCATTGCTAGATATATAGGACAGGGGTCCCCAATCCCCAGTCTGTGAACCGGCACCAGTCCGTAGCATACCAGCAAGTGGTCTGCACAAACAAGCAAAACTCCGTCCTCAGGATGCAGGCAGTATTCAAAACCACGTCCCCTGTGGTCTGTGAAAAAACCTTTCTCCATGGCACTGGTCCCTGGTGCCCAGTAGGTTGGGGACCTCTGATATAGCACATTTGATCATATATCTGGACATTGAAAATTCTAAGAATTGTAAGAAAGGGACACAGGTTGTTCTTCTGAGAGCAGGAATTTGGCCTGAGCAATTATTAGTGAAGCAGGTGTTATTCCTACAATAGTAGGGAGATTTATTTACAAGTGGAACTTATTCAGTAATTGACTTGGACGATAACCGTTTGCAGTTATATCTGTGATTTATGAACTTCGAAGCTCCTTTCTCAGTTATGAGTCATCAGTTAGTACAGGTTGTCCAGTGCTTGAGCCATTTTTAAATTATTTTTCTCCCTCTGGCAGAGAGGAGAGATTGCCTAAATAAGCAATCTATTCCTAAGTTGGTTTGCTCTACACTAAGCACTTCCCTAAAAAGTGTTAGCTGCAAATTAACAAGCTCAGCTCTGTGACCTTAATTAATTGATTAGAAACCTCATCTGCCTCTTGCTACTGCCTGACACTGACAAGACTCTAATCATTTTACACTAATCAGTTTTCTTTTGCTACCGGTAGGTAAACTGGAAGTTACCACCACAGTGCTTTTAATGTCTCCCCCCCATGTGTCTGCTTACTCTCTTGTAATCCCTTCCTCTAATGAATGTAAATACAAATATTAATTCTCTTCTTGCTATCCAAAGGGTGGGGAAATGAGGGGAAAGTGCTATAAGATTTACCCTTTAACTCATCTTCCACGTGAGTCAAATTCTGCAAAACTTCTCTATTTATCCCCCCTGTCACTTTGTGGTCAGTAGTTTATGAAGTTCTAAAGAGTTTAGCAATTAACTTTTTTTTAAATGGCATTCTATTCCATTTTTTTATAAATGTTATATTCTGCTAAATGATTGGTATTAATTGCTTCGAGCATCATTTGGCTCCAATAGTCAGTCCTGTTGGCTTCATAATATACATGGATACAGTTCAAAAAGAATATTTTATATCTTAGAAAAGATGGAGAATTGAAGGCTGGAGATCACCACTTTTTCAGAAAACTAAGATCAAATTGGCTAAGGAGTTGTGGTGGCACAGTAGTTAGAATGCAGTGTTGCAGGCTAACTGTACCCACAGCCAGGATTTTGATCCTGACCAACTCAAGGTTGACTCAACCTTCCATCCTTCTGAGGTCAGTAAAATGAGGAGCCAGATTGTTAGGGGTCCTATACTGACATTGTAAATCGCTGAAAGAATGCTGTAAAGGAGTGGTATAAAAGTCTAAGTGCTATTGCTATTGCCAAACTCCATTTTAATTAGTTATGGACCTGTGTTCAGCAAAGGTCTTCAGAAATCCTACATTTCTACTTATCCAGGATGTGGTGAGACTTCTTTTAAGGCAGACATGTCAAACACAAGGCCCGGGGGCCGGATGCGGCCCGCGAAGTGGTTTCATGTGGCCCACGAAGCCATCCTGGAAACAGTGAGGGAATGGCCCCCACTGCCTTGGCCCTGGCCCAGAGACCCTCCTTCTGCCAGAGACCCTCAGATCTGTCCCACTCCTGCCCAGGCCCCCATAGGCACCCTTGATGTGAACGATGTAGAGCTGGCCACACCCACCCAGTAGGCCATACACACTCTAGCCACTCCCACCCAGTAGGCCACACCCACCCTGGCCAAACCCACCCGGCGCCCTGAGGGCAACCGCAATGCTGATGCGGCCCTCAATGAAATTGAGTTTGACACCCCTGTTTTAAGGCATTTCCAACCTATGGAACGCCCCTTGCAAACCAAACCAAATTGGTTTCTTTCCTTCTTTCTGCCTTTAGTCAACCAGAATGACAAACCATTTGAACTGTTTTTATGATAATACTTTTATGGTTTGGTGCAATGGGTGGACCCAGTCAGCACAAGAGTTTCAAATGTTTGACTAAAAACCTAGTTTAATAATATTATTTTTGCAACAGAAGAGAATAACCTTGACATGCGCTGACATGCTTAAAAGGAGTAATTAATTAATATCCTGACCAGATTTTTTTAAATGGCATTTTATTCAATTTTTTAAAATATTTACTATTTTCTGCTAAATGATTGCTGTTAACTGCTTTGAGCACCATTTGATTTGAAAAATAGGATTCCAACATAAACTATCAAATTAAACAATACAGTAGGATATATAGTAAAAGTCCAAGTTTCATAAATCAAGGATGGTATTCCAAAAGTGAAACTTGGAAATACTCCTGTATTCCTGTTCTCAGCATGACAAAGAAATTCAAAGAGGCCTGGACTGTGTCATCACTTCCACCTAAGCATAGCTTCCTGAATGCCAGAGGAGGTGATGTCGCCCTCATCCTACTCATCAAAAATGCCCCCAGCCTGTGTTTTCCAACTGCGATTCAAAACTTTTCCAACCAGACTTTCCTGATGCCCTTCGGAGCAGATCATCTCTGGCACTTTGTTCCGATTCAATTAAGTTGCAATTGGCTACAGGGCTTGGTATACTTTCTCCCCTTCAGTGACACCTGTTAGGCAAAAGATCAACACCAAAGGTCCAACCCTCTTACACCTTCATGCACATAAAAAGGGGGAAGGGGCTTCAATTGTGATGCCACACCTGCCATCTTGCTGATTTTGACACATCCTGGTGTGTGTCCCCTGCAAGGAACCACTTAGGCACTTCTGTTTTGCCTCCAAGACACCTCATAGGGTCTCTTCCTGTGGTTAAAGTAGGTGAGTGGGTGGCATGGGGTTAGGCATTTCAAATGGAGGGACATGCATGGAGGTCTTTCTCCCCTATACTTATGATTCATTCAAAGTTATAATGGCACTGAGGAAAAAAGTAACCTACAACCAAGAAGGGTTGCTGGAACTGGGTATGTCTAGTTGAATGAAGAGAAGGATTAGGGGGTGACATGATAGCAGTGCTCCAATATCTCAGGGGCTGCCACAAAGAAGATGGAATCAACCTATCCTCCAAAGCACCTGAAAGCAGGACAAGAAGCAACAGATGGAAACTGACCAAAGAGAGAAGCAAGCTAGAACTAAGGAGAAACTTCCTGACTGTTAGAACAATTAATCCGTGGAACAACCTGCCTCCAGAAGATGCGAATGCTCCAACACTGGAAGTTTTAAAGAAGAGACTGGACAGCCATTTATCTGAAATGGTATAGGGTTTCCTGCCTGAGCAGGTGGTTGGACTAGAAGACCTCCAAGATCCCTTCCAACTCTGTCTATTCTATTCTATTCTATTCTATTCTATTCTATTCTATTCTGTTCTGTTCTGTTCTGTTCTGTTCTGTTCTGTTCTGTTCTGTTCTGTTCTATTCTATTCTATTCTATTCTATTCTATTCTACTCTGTTCTGTTCTGTTCTGTTCTGTTCTCACACTTATGACTATCACATCATTCCCAGGATCGTGTGATCAATGTTCAGGCATTTGGCAACTAGCATTTTTTTTATGACAGTTGCAGCATCTTTGGGTCCTGTGTTCACCATTTCTGATCTTCCCAGCCAGCTTCTGATGAGCAATAGGGGAAGCCAGATTCACTTAATGACAGCATGATTCACTTGTGATTCACTTAACAGCCATGGCAAAAAAAGGGGTCAAACGCTGGGTGCAATTCACTTAACAACAAGCAATTCCAATTAAGGACTACCTGTATTAACACAGAAAGATCCGTTCTATACAATGATGCATTGCAGATGAAATTTCCAGAAGGGGTAATAACACAAATTGACTGTATCACCAACCTACACCCTAGATGAAAGTTTCTAAACTTCCACAGTGACTTATACTAAATGATCTCTTTACTGAAAGAAAAAAGCAGAAAGAACAGCTTCTTTAATGAAACGCTGACTTGGAATGGCTGCCGCAGAATGCAAAAATGGAGAATGTTCTGTTCACTCCTGTTTGCTTTGGCCTATGTGCCCCCTAATTTAATTAACTTTGCAGGTATCATTTGCTGGCCCCTCTTTTTTTCCCCTTTAGACTAGCTGAATTGATGAAGACAGGATACACTTTCAAAGCTTTCCTATACGGAGACTGTGAAATAAAATACCGCACACTTAACTGCCTCTTGATTCTGGGTACTCTTTCTGTATGCATTGGATAAAGAACAGGATTGGACTGATTGGTATAATTAAAACATCTGGGTAGGACAGGATTTCTTCTTTTGGATGGTTCCACCCACTCCCGAGTACATCTTGACTTTGATGGGGGGAGGTGGGAACAAAGCAAACATTTTTGGGGGGGCTAGCAGGACTCCCAGTTTTCATTTAAAAATGTTTCTGATTCTAACTGTGTGGGGGGGAAAATAAGTGATCCTCAAATGAAGAATTTGTGAATTGCAAAGGCTTCTGGCTCTCTCCAAAACATAAAACGTGTCTCCCTTCCTTGTCTGAATATTTGGGCTCCTTCCTCCGTATTTGACTTGCATTTCTGCAGCATTAGTTCCCTTTAAAGCAGGGATATCCAACCTTAGCAATTTTAAGACTTGTGGACTTCGATTGCCAGAATTGCCAGCTAGCCAGTTCTGACAGTTGAAGTCACAAGTCATAAAGTTGCCAAGGTTGGACACCCCTGCTTTAAATGGAGTGTAAGCTAAAAGGCTTGTGTACAAAGAATGGAAATAAGTAAAGTAAGAAAAAAACAAAACAGGGGCATGGTTGTTTGGGGAATACAGATAGTCCTTGAGTTATGACCATAATGGAATCTTCCCATTATGGTTATGGTTGTAAGACTGTTTACGACTTTTTTGTGGTGATCATTAAGAGAGCCAATAGTTTGCTATGGGCAAGGTTTTACCAAAACCTGGAAGTAACGTCAGTTTTTGGCAAATTGTTATAAAAAGCAGTCACGTGACTACAGGATGCTTCAAATGCAGCTGTGTTGCCAGGTGCTGGAAGTGCAGGTAGGTGACTGCCGGGAGCAGCAATCACTTTTTTTTTTTGTCTTTGGTCAGCTTTGCAACCAGGCCCTCAGATAGTCCTCAACTCACAACCATTTGTTTACAATCCTTCAAAGTTACAACAGCATTGTAAAAAGTGAGTTAGGACTAGTCCTCCTACTTACGATCATCCTAGCATCAGCATGGCCACATGATCAAAATTTGGTTGCTTGGCAACAAACATGCATTTATGACTTTCACAGGTGACTTCTGACAAGCAAAGTCAATGAGGGAAGCCAGATTTGCTTAACAACTGTGTGATTCACTTATCACAGATGGTGATCACATGACTTCAGGCCTCAGCATCTGTCATAAATATATGTTGGTTGCCAAGCACCCAAATTTTGATCATGTGACCATGGAGAGGCTGCAATGTTTGTCAGTGTGAAGACTGATCATAAATCACTTTTTTCAGCACTCTTCTATCTTTGAACAGTTAAATGAATTGTTGTGAGTTGAAGACCACCTGTATTTTAGTTTTGTGCCTTTTATAATTTTAAAGCATTTAATAATAATATTCATATTTGTTTTTATACATTGTTTTCAGCTTTGGTGTACACCGTTTAGGGTCACCTGTCTCTAGGATGACAGGCCATATAAATATGACACAATAAAAATAAATGTTAGAAAGAACCTTGCAGAAGACTCTATGGAAGGAATTGTGTTTAGAATAATGTAGACATTACTAGAATGTGCCCAAAAATATGTACAAAGAATGGGGACGCAACCTTTATTTCAGCTGAATTCGTAAACAGCGAATGAACAAAACTTGATGGGAGACATTTGAAGAAACAAAATGGACTGCACCACCAATTTCTACAGTAGCAAGTAGAAAAACTGAATAAAATAGAAATACTGTTTGGTGTTTTGCAAAAGCCATACTAGGTACATAAAATAAAGGAGGAAGACTAAGTGAAATACAATGATCAAAAGGACTTGTAAGCTCTTGTTACATCTGAAAAAGAACATGAGAATATACAATACATTTTTAGCAGATGGATAGTGCTATTTCAGCCCCCCTGCCAGTTTACATCTGTTCATTTATGAGTATTCAATCCATTCTTGTGTTTTGCATTTTTGCAAAATGAACATGAGAATATCTAATGCAAGTTTTGGGGATAGATTGTGCTATTTCAGTCCAGGCCAGCTTTGCATCTGTTCGCTTATAAGTATTCAATCCAATTGTTGTTGTTTGTGTGTGTGTGTGTGTGTGTGTGTTTGCATTAATGTGCAATTGAAGAAGCAAAACAAAATGCCAAGCACAAAACTGCGTTTATAAAAAAAAATTGAAATACAAATTTTTGAAGATGTTTTGTCACAATTTACTTATTTCTAAATTCAGTTTAATTTCTAATCTTCTTTAAGAAATATCTGACCTTAAAATTACACTTTAAAACTATAATTGGGCATACTTTGGAGTGAAAAACTGCACTACAAATTCTGAGAAACACAACAGCTGAAGAATCACCACATTCTGATCCACACCCCACTTAGAGAGATGTAGGCACTCTTGTGTTTCTGTAGAGCACCTGACAGCTACATGACATGTGGTCTTAAAAAGAGTTGCTTCCTTAAAATTAAACACATAGCTGGCAGAAATTCAGGTCTTTTGAAATCTAATTCAGTTGCAAATCCTGAGAATTTTTTTCCGTTAAAGTCACATTCTCTTGGAATATCTGTGTCATGTTCCTCACAAACTATTTCATTTCATTCTCTGATTTGACAAAAGACTTCAGAGTTTCACAGCCATTCAGGAGTGAGTCAGGCGGGCTTGATCATTCAGGAAACTGACAAAAGTATATATGTGAATGGTGTGTACACAATGAACCTGTATATTCTGCAAGTTCTAGCTGTATTCTCAATTATCAGCACTCTGACAAAACACACACGCGCACACAGACACACACAGACACACACACACACACATAAACACATGCACATATAGAGCTCAAGTGTTTAAAGAAGGGGGAAGTCAGATATTAAATAGAGCCTTGGTGGAGCAGTGGGCTAATGCCTCCTTAGTGCAGATTCGAGTCCCACCAGGCTCAAGGTTGACTCAGCCTTCCATCCTTCCAAGGTAGGTAAAATGAGGAGCCAGATTGTTGGGGGCAATAAGCTGACTTTGTAATAATGCTGCTTGGGGTGTGTGTGAAAGCCCTAATAAACAGGCATATACACAGAATGAAGGCTATTGCTAAGCACATTGATTTGTGCTTTAAATTGTAAGCCGCCCTGAGTCTTCGGAGAAGGGCAGGATATAAATGGGATTAAAATAAAAAAATAAAAATAAAATCTATCTATTATTTCCAAACAGCGCTCTCTCGGTCTCTCTCCTTTCTTTTTTCACTTTTTTACGTTTAATATTTCTAAGTAACAGTACAACAGAGAATTCAGCATTAAGTCCTAATCTCAAGGATTGAAACCTTTCTCATATTATAAAATAATCTGATGCATTTTTAACTGCTTATTAATGTAATAGCATTAATTGTATAATTTAAGCAACACTTTTTCCTTATCTTTAAAGGATTAATTTATCTAAGTTGTCACATGCTGACCATTTGTAGTTTATACTGTATATATACCACTGTACTTAGTTATTATATGTATTTTATAATACATATAGCTGCATTAGCTAAAATGGCCAGACAGTATCTTTCTTTTTTATTGTTGTTGTTGTTGTTGATCATCACACAGTCAGCCAGTTGTTCAGACTGGGTTTGGCATTTTTGTCTACCTATCAAGTCCTTACCAAGGACCTAGGATAGGCAGATCTAGATGTTTGATGGTGTTTCAGATATCGTCGCAGGATGGAAGGTGTTCCAAATAAAGCCGCCTTTTGCAATTGACTAATGGCAAATTTGTCAAAGCCAATGGTGTTCAAGTGGTGCTCCAGTTGTTTTGGGATTGCACCCAAGGTGCCTATTACTATTGGTACTATCCTTGCTTGCCTTTGCCACAGTCATTCTATTTCTATTTGTAGGTCTTTGTATTTTGTTATCTTCTCCAGTTCTTTCTCTTCTATTTTGCTGTCTCCAGGCACTGACACATCCACTATCCAGACTTTTTTGTCTTTCTTATCAACAATTCCTAAGTCCGGGGTGTTATGTAACAGGTGCCTCTCTGTCTGAATTCTAAAATCCCAGAGCAATTTAACTACTTCATTTTCTATGACTTTCTCTATTTTATGGTCCCACCAGTTCTTGCTTGCAGGCAAATTATATTTCTTGCATATCTTCCAATGCACCATTGTTGCTACTTTATCATGCCATTGTTTGTAGTCAGTCTGGACAATCAACTTGCTGCAGCTTACCAGGTGGTCCACCATTTCTTAAGCTTCTTTGCATAGGCAGCACTTACTGTCTGTTGCTGTCTTCTCAATTCTGACTTTGTATGCATTTGTCCTTAAATCTTGGTCTTGTGCAGCCAGAATTAGTCCCTTGGTCTCTTTCTTAACTTTCCTGTTCTTAGCCATTGCTAGGTCTTGTTATTACCTGCTTTCCCTGCTATTTTTTTTTTTAATGTACTGGCCATCTGGTGTTTTATCTTCACTTGCCTCCATTCTGTTTTTCATTTGGTTTTTCTTGTAGGCCATTTTGGTCTCTCCCAATAAGCCCTCCTAGTGTACTAACTTCAGTGCATCTTCTTCATTGTCTTTCAGATATTCTTCCAAAGAATTAAAAAAAATTTCTTCCTCAACCATCTGATGTACTTGCAACAATCCACATCCACTTATTTGCCTTGTTAGATAGAGTCTGTCAATGTTGCTACATGGATGAAGGGCATGATTCATTGTCATTATTTTTCTGATCTTCCTATCCATTGCTTTTCATTCTGCTTGAGTCAGTCCACTATTCCAGCTGTGTATCTGATGACTGGAATTGCCCAGTGTTGATTGCCTTCACGGTATTTCCTCCATTGAGTTTGGACTTTAAGATCTTCTTCACTTTCTTGACGTATTCAACTCTAATCTTTTTCTTGACTGTGCTTGATGTTGTCAGCTTGAAGGATATTCAGATATTTGTAGTAATCATCCTCATCCAGATTCTTGTTATTTTCATGGGGAATTTTGATTCTTTCAGTTTCCTCTATTTTTCCTTGTTTGATAGTCAGGGTGGCACATTGGTCCAATCCAAACTCCATCGCAATATCTTGACTATATATACGGACAGTGTTGAGAAGCAATTCTATTTCAGATGGTGTTTTCCCATACAGCTTCAGTTCAACCATACAAAGGAGGTAGGATAATCTGGCAAATGTTTTTGATGTTTGATAGCCATGGCCTGAGTTATTCAGTATTGTTGACAGAGGAAACAGTCCAGTGACAAATAGTAGTGATGATAGTGACTCTCCTTGAAATATTCCTCTCTTAATATTAACCTCTCTCAGTCTCTCACCATTGACCTGCAACTGTGTCTTATTATTATTGTTGTTGTTAAAGTTATTGTTATTATGCTGCCATTGCATGAGTAATAGGGTTACCATCCTGGATACTGTTTTGCATGATCTGCAATGATCGTGGCATGTAGAATTGTTTAGAAATGGGGGGGGTGGTTATGTTTTTAATTAGGTGGGAAATATTTGGAGGAAAAAAATGACATTTTTTTACAAGGATGATAAAAAGAAAGAAAACCTCTCCCCCACCAACATTTTTTAGAAAAAAGCAAGCTCTAGGTTGCATTTAAATAAATAATGCAAACGTAAAGGTATAATTCAATTACTCTGTTTCCCTGGGACTTTTTCAGTTTTGTCATCAATTTATTTTGACAGTTCATTTTAAAAATACTATGAGAGTCAGACAAGAGCTTCTTCCTAAATATGTGTCAGTACTCTAAATGAAGGAAGAGTGGATGAGTTGGAAAAAAAGAAGAAATTGTGCTGGGAAGACACTGGTATGTTCCTGAAAAGGAAAAAGAGAAAAGAAATTTAAATGCTAGGTATGAAGCCACAGGTAAATATGGTGGACTCAAGGATGGTTTGTGAGGACAGGAAGCAGGGCTTTTTTTCTCATAGAACGCTCAGAACGGAGTTCCGGCACCTTTTTTGGATGGAACCTTGTAGGGTAGGCAAGGCGGGTTGTATGACATGTGTGAGTTCCGGCACCTTTTTCTTTTACAAAAAAAGCACTGACAGGAAGATATGGAGAAATATAATGAACAATAACTAAAACTGTATTTTTAATTAGTTTTTTCTGTTTTCTCTCTTTTTCTTATTTCAGTCTACTCATTGCTTTTGTGCACTATTTCCTTTTGTAAAAACGGGTATAATAAAGAGCATGGTGGCTTGAGTGGTTGGTGTGCTGGGCAGGAGGTTAGCAAGCCTGTGTTTGAGAACTGAGGCCTGCTGTGGGGCAGGATTGAGCTTTCAACCTTCACTTCACTCCTGCCAAGGACATGAAAGGAGCCTCAAGTGGTCATCCCCGGCACAACGGTGATGCTATCAGCTAATCCTTTCAACCCAGAAGCCCCTGGGTGCTTCTGACACAAGTGCAAAAAAAGCCTCATGTATAATGTTGCTTACCTCAAAATGATGGCTATGAATATCTATGGAGATTCTCAGTCATCCAGGTCATGGTTGTCCCAAAGGTGTTTTTTCAAAAGGCAACTGGACTTTGTTATTCTTTGAAGATGTTTTGCTTCTCATCCAAGAACCTTCTTCAGTTCTCTTCAGTCAGAACTGAAGCTTCTTCAGTCAGAACTGAATCCTTAATATGATTCTAGAATCTAGACCATGTAGAATTGTATTACTCCATCTCTCTGTAGAAGAAGAGATACTGATTCATCTATTTTGAAAATAATAAACCAGGCCATTTAAAGAATTTATCAGAGGTAGGCAAATAGTCAGAATCATTGAATTGCTTACTAGGGCTTTGGGTATTGGCTGGCTGTCTTTTTTTGAATTGTTTTGTGGCTCTAGAAAGACGAGACATGCTGTCTCAGGCTTCTGTATTTCTTACTTTTGTTTTTGGAACCTCTTTTTTCCCTATCTTTCCTCTTAGGCTGTATGAAATAGTAAACACATTTCTTTCAACTCGAGTCATAGAATTACCTAATTTAAATAACATTTTAACAAGATAAGTTCTATATAAAAACTTGTAGTGGACTAATCCATAAAACATTCTAATACACACTCTCACACACCAGGCTTAGCATGTTATGTGAATTCAATTGCTATAGCTCTATTGAATTCAACTGACTTTGATTTTATTAAGTCTGCACAGCATCAGCAAGGGGAACAAGGGGCAAATGACATCATGCGCTCATGACATCCTAATGCAAATTATGTGAATGCAGTTGTCAACTGTGTCAGTTGTGGCTAATGCAAATTCTATAGTCTGCTTGCTCTGTATGATGATGTCAAGATACACAGGACATCATGCTACCTTGTACTGAATACGTAATGTGAGTCTGTTTTGAATACAGGTAAGCCTGGATTCAAACCAATATATATGGTATAAAACAGAAGCAGAAGTAAGTGGAAGAGAACCACAGCATCATTTAAATCTGAATGGCTAAACAAGACCATCAAAATTACTATGGCAAAGGAATAAGGCATGACGGATGTTGCACTGCATATAATTTTTAGTACAGTGGAGTTTTTCACTCTGATTTGTTGCGAAGCAAAGAGAGCTTTCAATGGGACAATGGAAATTGGTCTTCCTAAAGGATCATTTCTCAAATAAGACTCATGTTGGCAAAGTACAAAAACTCAGAAACAAAAATTCAATATTTCAAGATGGCTTAAGGCAGGGGTCCCCAACCCAGGACCATGGACAGGTACTTGTAAGGAACTGAGCCGCACAGCTGGGTGAGTGAGCAAAACCAAAACCACTACCCACCCACCCCAATTCATGGAAAAATTGTCTTCCATGAAACCAGTCCCTGCTGCCAAAAAGGTTAGGAGCTGCTGGCTTAATGAACCTGCTGAAGGAAATCCTAAAAAAATAACCTAGGAGGCAAATAAATGTTGAACGTGTGGGTTCAAATCCATCATAAATTCATAAATGTATGTCCAGTTGGATGAATGGTTTCCAGAAAATAAAGATCAAGTTTGGGCTACATTTGATATTGGATCAATTGCCAACTGCATCTTCTTTTTTGGAATGGATAACCTTTAGTCTGTAAAGATTATTTTTGGCTGAGAAATTAATAATACATGAGCAAGTTTGTTATTGCGGAAAAAGTTAAAGATAAACTTGTGTCAACTTTTCCATGTATTGAGTCTTTTGCATCTTTCATGGCAATTGGTTACACACTGAGCACTTGGAGATAATTATGTGTGTGAGAAGCTATCAGTTTGATGGTAGAATACTAGATCTTGACAGAATCTATAATGGACAAATGCCAAAAACTGTCGAGAAAAGTTGTAAAACCTATGGATTTTCATAAATAATATTAGAATTGCTGTCATATTTAAATATTTCTGGATGAATATAATCCTGTTAAAGAGCAGGAATAATTCAATGTATAGTGACACAATATTATACTTTCCAGTTTCAATTCTTTAACTAAAAATATGTGGATATTATATAACATGCCTGTAATATGTATTTGCAATTTATTTGTATACCTGTATTGTGTACTTGGTTTGGGAAAAGATATACGTGGATAGCAAAAAGTTACACAAAACCATTTTTCTGCACAACTGGCATGTCAGAAATTAGAGGGCACACCGGTGTCCATAGAACATGGTCCAAAAGAAAAAAGATAAAGAAACAGGTGGAGCTTTGATTGATGCAGTGTCCACACTCTGTGG
This sequence comes from Vipera ursinii, assembly GCF_947247035.1. NCBI lineage: Eukaryota > Metazoa > Chordata > Lepidosauria > Squamata > Viperidae > Vipera > Vipera ursinii. Next base: position 341,994,560 of record NC_139512.1, on the reverse strand, counting down.
ACCTCACTGGAGTTTATAATCCTAGTGAGATCACAAAATTCAAGATGGATCAAGGGAAAAAAAATTCTGCATAATGTTGGAAGACCCTCATTGGCACTCAGGGAAATTTCAGCTGTTGGCAGATTTGCTTGCCAATCTTTTTCTTCCTCCTTTTAAATTGAACATTTTTGGAAAAAACAAGTTGCTGCTGCTTGGTTTATCAGCATGGCTATGTAATTGTTGAATTGTTTTCAGATATGTCTCTCAAGCAAGACATTTTGGGCTGTTTCAAGTAATTAATGGTTTGTCTCTTGGAATAGCCTCCAGAAATCTTAAGTAATGTGTTTGACAGCAAACATGAATAAGCTTGTAAAAATTTAAGGGGAATTACTAGACCTGTGTGAGCTTGAGCTGCTCAAGTCAACCTCAGGCAGGGAAAGCCTTAAAAGTGGGAGTTGGACAAGACTTCAGTTGGGGGATGTTTCCAATAGCCAGTTTTTCATCCATCCAACCAGCAGATTAAGGCAGTACATCTCACTGTGTACAACAGCCCTTCAAACAATAAATAGGCTAAGATAAGATGAGCAAAAAGGTATTTTTTAAACCAATTGATTTGAGCACTTCAATCCCCTGCCTATTTTACAATGGTTTGTTCATGTTTAATAGAAGAAGCTTTGCCAGTTGCGCATTTTTCAGTGATTGCTAGATAGATTGATAGATTATGTGCCATAACTCAGCATTGACTCTTAGTGAACATTGGTGATGATCTAATCTGCTCTGTCAAGTCCTCCAGTGGCCCACCCATTGCCACTCTAACTGAGTCCATCCACCATCTTTCCTTTTACCTCCAGAGCTAGGGAGCATAAGGTGCTCAAAGTACAGGTAGTCCTCAACTTACGGCCACAATGGAGCCCAAAATTTCTGTTGCTAAACGAGACATTTGTTAAGTGAGTTTTGTCCCATTTTACAACCTTTCTTGCCAGAGTTGTTAAGTGAATCCCTAGAGTTGTTAAGTTAGTGACACTGTTGTTATGTGAATCTGGCTTCATCATTGACTTTGCTTATCAGAAGATCTCAAAAGGGGATCACCTGACCCCGGGACACTGCAATGCACATAAATATGAATCAATTACCAAGCATCCGAATTTTGATCACATGACCATGGGGATGTTGCAACGGTTGTAAGTGTAATAAATGGTCATAAGTCACTTTTTTCAGTCCTGTTGTATATTTGGATGGTCAATAAACAGGCTATTGTAAGTCGAGGACTACCTGTAGGATAATTTGAGTTTGGTCATTTGTGCATCAAGTGAGAATCTGGGTTCATATGTTGAGCTGGATTATCAAACATTTGTCTGTTTTCTTGGCTGTCCACATTATTCTCAGGAGTCTTCTCCAACACCAACAGAGGAACATATATCTCTTTTATAATTATAATTTGGTAAACCACTTCAGGACACAATGTTTCCTTAGAATCAAGGTATGAAGGAACCAAAGAAACAAATACCAAATAATGAGATGGTTTAATGGTTATGGAACAAGAATGAATCTTGGGATACAGTAGTTGCAAAATCAGCCAGGTTCTTTCCCATCTTTCCACCCCCACTCCCCAAAATCCGGTGGATGAATGCCAATAATATCAACATCATATCAATTATGCAGGAGCAATTAAAAGAAGAGAGAGATTCAAGATATGAATACCAAACCATGAGATTTCTCTCAGGAGTGATAACCGATTCTGTTTACAAAGCCTGGTTGCCTTTGATTTTTAATTAAGATTGCTAGAGATTCATCCTGATCCAGATGAATCAACAAAGCTTGAAAAGGTTCCTTGTTCTTGCACACAGCGTGTAGCAGGAATGAAAGATGTATCAGTGCAAGGGTGGAAGGTGTGTTTGTTCTTTACTCAACCCATAGTCACTTATGGGATTTACTGCCAGCAATGGAGGAAAAACGTCTTGGTGGCCAGGATCATCAAAATGGAATCTCCAGTTACCACCCAGATTCAGTGGAATTAAGACAAAAACATAGCAAAGATAATCAGTGGTATAATTTAATTCAGAATTAGTACATAGAGATTTAATAGATAAGAGACATTCCTCTGAATGGTTTCCTTCAAAACCTATGTGTCACTGCACTTCAGCCTTGCATTTCCATCCTGTACTTCAGCCTTGCTTAGCTAGATGCCAGCCTGCCATAAACTGGGGGGGGAGAGCTGTGGGAAGGGGGAAACAGAAACACCCCATTGTGCTGTCCTGAGACATTGGCTCACCTTCCCAAAGCTACAGGCTTGGGAATGGAATGAAATTGTTCACTATCCAGCCCACCATAGCAGGGACCATCAGTAAAACAACTTCTTCAAATGTAACTGGACAGTGGGGAGATAACAGTGGGGTGGAATGAAAAAGGGGAAATTAACTGGAGAATCTTCCTGCACAAAACTTTAATTCTGGTTTTTGCTATACTGCAACCACTTGGATTTAGTAAAAATATACTCTTTAGTGCAAATGAAGCTGAGATTCTTTCTTCCCTAAGGGACCAAGCTGGGCCAGGACTGACACTGTGTATTTTTACCTGGAGAGGATTGCTTAGAGACATGTTAGTATAAAAACAAAGACACTCTGGAATCAAATTCAGCTCCCAATGAGTTTGTGATGATGCTGGAAATGCTTGTCTCCTTCCAGATATACTTTTTTTTATATTCCCAACCTAGTTTATAGCCTCTGGATTTCCTGATGCTCCCTCCAAGTACGAACAAAACTGGCTACTGTCACCTGCTAAAGGGGAGATATGTTTCAAATATCTGAAAGATTACTATGCAGACAAAGTTAGTTTTCTCATCCTTGAATGGCAAGAATAGCAGTAGCATTTTAGGCTTATATTTTGCTCCATAGCACTGCATATTGCCCCCTCCCCAACAATCTGCTCCTCATTTTACTGACCTTGGAAAGATGGAAGGCTGAGTCAACCTTAAGTCCATCAGGATCGGACTCCAGGCTGTGGGGAGAGTTTGCCTTCAATACTGCACTTTAAACGGTGCATTATCAGGATTCATTGCTAGAATGAATGGGTGGACATTTCAGGAAAAAACATATTTCAAACTTGTATAGGAAAAAGTTCCTGGTTGTTAGAGCTTTTCAGCAGTGAAAGAGAAGGCGGGAGGCTCTGTTTTCCTGGAAAATGTAACCAAAGGCAACCGAGCATCTTTCAGGGATGCATCCCATGTAGAAGAAGTAAATTACAGTTGTATAATAATAATAATAATAATAATAATAATAATAATAATAATAATAATAATAATAATAATAATAATAATAATAATAAGTAGTAGTAGTAGTAGTAGTAGTAGTAGTAGTTGGAAGGGACCTTGGAGGTCATCTAGTCCAACCCCCTGCTCAGGCAGCAAACCCTATACCAGGGGTCTTCAAACTTGGCCCTTTTATGTCTTGTGGACTTCAACTCCCAGAATTCCTCAGCCAGCGTGCCTGGCTGAGGAATTCTGGGAGTTGAAGTCCACAAGTCACAAAAGGGCCAAGTTTGAAGACCCCTGCCCTATACCACTTCAGACAAATGGCTGTCCAGTCTCTTCTTAAAAACTTCCAGTGTTGGAGCATTCACCACTTCTGGAGGCAGGTTGTTCCACTGGTTAATTGTTCTAACTGTCAGGAAGTTTCTCCTTAAGTTTAGGTTTCTTCTCTCCTTGATTAGTTTCCATCCATTGCTTCTTGTCCTGCTTTCAGGTGCTTTGGAGAATAGCTTGACTCCCTCTTCTTTGGGGCAGCCCCTGAGATATTGGACCACTGCTATCATGTCACCCCTCACCCTTCTCTTCGTTAAACTACACATATCCAATTCCAGCAACCGTTCCCTATATGTTTTAGCCTCCAGTCCCCTAATCATCTTTGTTGCTCTTCTCTGTACCCTTTCTAGAGTCTCAACATCTTTTTTACATTGTGGTGACCAAAACTGATAGAATATTCCAGGTGTGGCCTTACCAAGGGATTGTAAAGTGGTATTAGTACTTCCTCTTATGGCTGCTAGATAAGAATAAACCAACTACCTTGTTCACATTTTGCTTAATAGTTTTAAGGTTGAAGTACAAACTTACTGGACTCTAAAAACTGCTCATCCTTGAAATCTTAAAAATCAGCACCAATGAGGCAATATTCTAAACCAGTTCTTTTTTTAATGGACTTTTTTTTTAATGTTGAACACCATTTATGTTTGCAGTATCTCAAAAACATAGGGAGGTTTCTATACAGCTTCCTGTAATTAACTGTTAATGTAAATTGCCTCAGAATCTTTTTTTAAAATGCAAATCACCCTCTTTTCATTCTTTGACAAATAGATTTATCTGATGGGGGCTTTTAAAATGCAAATTGCCTCATATAAGCTCTCATTTAAAACGTAACTGCCAATGTTTCCCGACAACTTTCATTCCTTGAAGGTCTCAGGTGCTTTTTTTCATTCCAGGTTTTGACTTTAACCAGGATTTTGAAAGTAGGATTTCGTTCACTGAATGGGACACACAGATTTACTTTCAGCACAACTCGTAGTAGACTTCTTTCATATAGTCAGTGCTTTTTTTGTAAAAAGAAAAAGGTGCCGGAACTCACACATGTCATACAACCCACCTTGCCTACCCTACAAGGTTCCATCCAAAAAAGGTGCCGGAACTCCGTTCTGAGCGTTCTATGAGGAAAAAAGCCCTGCATATAGTAGAATTCTTTCTTTACTGACATGCCCTCACTTGATTTGGAGAGTGGTGGTGTAATGGACAGAAAGAATAATCCTGAGTAATAGAAGGTCATGCCGCAACCAAAATAATGGTCAGGTAAAAGAAATCTGAGTCTGGGCCAGAACTCTAACCTGAGAAAATGTCTCAGACAGACACCACCTTAATTCTCATGAAGATAAAAGGGAAAGAAGGAAGAAACACATTCAGATTTACAAGATGGTTACCATTTAGCTTACACTAAAAATAATATTGGCCTGTGTGACTTTGGTTTCCTAGTCTGTGTCTTTCTTGAAGGGCTCAGAGAGAGATATTTTTCTGGTGGAAGTGATAAACCCAACTTTTAAAATCTTGTATGTTTGTGCATGTTGGATATAGTAAGGGTCCCTAATCCCCAGGCTGCAAACCAGTACCAGGCCGCAACTCATTCGGAACTGGGCTGTGTAAGTAGTGGGTGAGTGCATGCGTGCACAATGCTGCATTTGTGAAAGCGGCACTCATGCATGCGCATGCAAAACCATCTCCCCTCTCCCCTCCCACCACTGCCACTGCCTCCGCTGCTCTACTGAGCTGGAAAGGCTGGAGACCACTGAGGTATAGGACAAATTTTTACCTATAATAAGATTATTTTGGATACGCACCAAAGTGGTATGTTATCAAATGTTGGTTATGAGATTTGTAATGAGCACATTTGATTGGAGAAAGTGGCTATAAAGTGAATAAAACTGGTGCAGTTTAATAGATTAAATGAAAATGAGAACAAATTGGCAAAAGAATGTCCCAATATTGTTTAAGTCAGACCTTATTAGTAAGGGATACAGAGAGCAACCCAAAGGCAACATATTTGCACCTGGAAAATCTGTCCCAGATCCTGAGTATTCTGAAATACTCAGAAGATCATCAGCTTTCAAGGGTAAGAGCTCTCCCATTGCACAATGTTAAAATAAAAAAGCATGCAAAGAAGGATAAAAGAAAAAAAACACACCTCTGTATTCTTAAAAGATGTGTATAGACAAAGTTTGAGGTTTGATGATTATAATTTTAATATAACCGCATTATTTCTCATCAAAGTGGGAAAATGTTATCTGGCTTTCATATACCTTATTATTTTGCTATCACTGTGGAATAGCAATTTCCAGATTGTTTGTCGTTCTCTTCTTCTGTTTTCAACTTGCGAGTTTTCCATTTATCATCACTGAAGTTTGTATCCAGTGTGGGAGCCGGCAGAAAGCTACAATGGTTTTAAAAACTGCTAACTCTACACAGCAATGGCACAATTGTCTGCATATATTCACAACAAAATAGCTCAATTCAAGCAGAAATGGCTCCCTGAGATATTTCACCAAGGCCAGCTTAGATATTTGGAATATGGTTCTCAAGAAAAAGAATCAAGAAACTAATAGAAAACAATAGATCAAACAATTTAAACAGACAAACAAGCAATAATCTCTAATGCTCAAAGAAAAGTATGAATGATTAAGTAGCTGGGAAGAATTGAAGGGAAGGGACAAAATATGCTATCAATAGTTCCTCGTGGAAAAGTTTTTAGGGCTGCCAATGTTTTATTTCGCTTTTAGTATTTCATTCTTTGATATCGATACTTTTTTATCTTTTTATCCTCAGCTTGAAGGAAGTAAATTGACTGTATGCCTATAATGAACCCTTTTTTTCAACCACCAGCACAAAAGAAGTAATAACTTGCACTCCAGATTTTTGTCAACTTCAGCCTGAAGCCCAGGAGGGCTTCTGACCGGGCCAAGAGCTCAGAGGAAGAGAAAAAAAAATCTTCCTTTGGTGCCAGTTGTGGCAGCAGATCCCCCGGTCTTTTGCTGTCAGTTCTCTGAACCCATAGAGTTGGGGGGAATAGGAAGACTTGCACCACGGGACCCATCCTCCATTGCTTCTCTCCTTCTCCTTTCTTTTCCTGAATCTTTTGACATCTCTGGAGTGGGGGAGGGCGGGAGGAGAAGAGATCCAATCCATTCTTTCATTTTGCTTCTCTTGCCATGGTGGGCAGGAGAAGAAGAGTAGAGCAAAGGAAGGGAAAGAGATCTTCTTTCCTTTTACCAAGGAGATCCCAACAGGAGAAGGCAGCTTAATGCAAGGCTGTTCTCTGACTATCTTTCAGAGAAAGAATGCCCTTCAGTTAAGCCAGAACAGGGGTCTTCAAACTTGGCCCTTTTATGACTTGTGGACTTCAACTCCCAGAATTCCTCAGCCAGCGTGCCTGGCTGAGGAATTCTGGGAGCTGAAGTCCACAAGTCATAAAAGGGCCAGGCTTGAAGACCCCTGAGCTAGAACATCTTACAGTGCTACTGAGGATTGTTTTCAGCTGTACACTGAGGTCAGACCCTGAAATATAGAGCTTCCTTTAGTCTCTAGGGCAGAAACAAGGATCTTGGGCCATCTTGATGACCACCAATTTCTCACTGTATATGCATTCATGAATAAAGAGGGCTAGACTCCGTGGAAGCTGATGAAAAGGTGAGTACATCTTGCAGATGTCACCAAATTCTGTTAGTCTTCTTTCCTATTACAGTTTTGCCGCATTAGGGAATCTTCAGTACGTATAGATTTAAATTCCCAAATTTCTCAGCAACCATCAGGCTGACTGAAGAAGTCTGGGAACTGAAGTCCAAACATCTGGAGACTACTCAATTTTGGGGAAAGCTGCTCTAATATGCAATGAGTCAAGACATGGGGGGGCCCCGGAATTTTGGATCCTTGCAGGGCTCTGCATAAAAGCAAATAAAGCAAAAGTATTGCCAAAGTGACATAGTGAGTAAAAAATGAGATGGGTCCTGTGAAGAATAAACAACACCGTTTCACAGTGTCCTTGATGGTTCTCTTTGACCACTGTCCCTCTGCCCATTATCTATGAAAGGTTAGAGGGCATCTTACAACTGATGCAGGATTGTATGCTAAATTTTGGAGCAGAGGTGTGGGAGCGCAGCAGTAGTTCCCATTGATCTAATGATAAGGAAATGTACACACATAAATATTTCACATTTATCACATAATTAAAATTGCTGGTGGATGCCTCTGGTAGCCCTGTTGAGAAACTATCTGAGACACAACTCCTAATATCTATCCTATCTCAAAGCTACAGAATTATTGGCTCCCCTTTTTTTCCCTCCCCCCCCACTACCCGCCCACTAAGCCTGCAGACATAAATGCCGTCTTATCTCATGGCGGAGTCTCCTATGACGCCAAGGAACCTGAAAAAACCTGCCTAGCCCTTCTCAGCAGACAGAGACATTGAAGCTCATTCCGCCTGACCTTACCTGCCTGCCAGCAAATGGGCGTTGAGAGAAAGGAGAAGCTTTAATCATTTTTAAGCACCGGGCAGATCAGCCAACCACCAAAATCACAGTTTTGGGAAAACCTGTTTGCTCTCTTTTCAAATTTTCAAACTTCATGCCCCTCACAGTACTGCCATCTGCAGAGTGTTTCTTAATGCCATGGCTGGTGAAACAGAAGATGCCAGGACATGTGTAGGCTTACCAAGCTCCCTTTGGCCACCAATATTGAACTTTTAGACATACAAGGTAGACTTTGTCTGAAAAGGTTCTTCCTAAGGGTCTCTTTCTAAGGAGAAAGGCAACCTGGAATTAAGGAGAAACTTCCTAACAGTGAGGACAATTAACCAGTGGAACAGCTTGCCTTCAGACATTGTGGGTGCTTCATCACTGGAGGTTTTTAAGAAGAGTCTGGGCAGCCACTTGTCTGAAATGATATAGGGTCTCCTGCTTGAGCAGGGGGCTGGACTAGAAGACCTCCAAAGTCCCTTCCAGCTCTATTCTGTTAAGGTCCGATGATGGAAAATTCTCACTCCATACTAATGATGGAAGCCCTTTCTACTCAATGAGAAGTGGTCAAGCTCATGAAGTGAGCAAGACAGTGGCTTAAAATCATCACTATGAAGACCAGAAACTGGATTTGGATCCACCTTGATTGGCTAGGAGAGAATGTTTAAGATTAGTACAGGTAGTCCTTGACTTATGACCACAATTAAGCCCAAAATATCTGCGGCTAAGTGAGACATTTGTTAAGTGAATTTTGTCCCATTTTATGACCTTTCTAGCCACAGTTGTTAAGTAAATCACTGCAGTTGTTAAGTTAGTAACGCAGTTGTTAAGCGAATCTGGCTTCCCCATTGACTTCGCTTGTGGGAAGGTTGCAAAAGGGAATCATATGATCCTGGGACACTGCAACCGTCATAGATAGTGGCCGTGACTAGGGGGGCTTTCGCCCAGGTTCGCCTGGTGCGCCAGTTGCGGCCCTATCTAAACCGGGATGCCCTGTGTACAGTCACTCATGCGCTCGTGACCTCTCGCCTTGACTACTGTAATGCTCTCTACATGGGGCTTCCCTTGAAGACCACTCGGAGGCTCCAACTGGTACAGAATGCGGCCGCGAGAGTTGTCTTGGGAGTTTCCCGGTACTCCCATGTTACACCTTTGCTCCGCGAGCTGCATTGGTTACCAGTTGTCTTTCGGGTGAGGTTCAAGGTGTTGGTTACGATCTTTAAGGCCCTACATGGCATGGGTCCGGGTTACCTCAGGGACCACCTGCTGCCGGCATCGACTCCCCTCCGCCCTGTGCGTTCCCACAGAGAGGGCCTCCTCAGGGTGCCGCCAGTCAGGGAGTGTCGACTGGTGGCCCCCAGGGGGAGGGCCTTCTCTGTGGGGGCCCCGGCTTTATGGAATCAATTGCCGGTGGAGCTCCGGATGGCACCAGACCTTCGAACTTTCCGTCGGGGCCTGAAGACCCATCTGTTCGAATTAGCTGGTCTGGCCTGATGGGGATTATGGGTTTTTTAATTGTTTTTAATCTGTATTACTGTTTTATTGGGCAAGGGTTTAATTCTTTTTTAATTTTTGTATAGTGTTTTTTGTTTTTTATATATGCCCTGTGAACCGCCCTGAGTCCTACCAAGGAGAAGGGCGGTATATAAATCAAATAAACTGAAACTGAACTGAAACTGAATCAGTTGCCAAGCATTTGAATTTTGATCATGTGACCATTGGGAATGTTGCAGTGGTTGTAAGTGTGAAAAATAGTCATAAGTCACCTTTTCCAGGGCTGTTGTAAGTTTGAACTGTCATTAAATTTATTTATTTTATTTTTATTTTAATCCCATTTATATCCCGCCCTTCTCCGAAGACTCAGGGCGGCTTACACTCTAAGCACAAATCAATGTGCTTAGCAATAGCCTTCATTCTATGTATATGCCTGCTTATTAGGGCTTTTGCCCCCCCCCCAAGCGGCATTATTACAAAGTCGGCTTATTGCCCCCAACAATCTGGGTCCTCATTGCTCCACCAAGGCTTATTACATGAACTGTTGTAAGTCAAGGAGTATCTGTAGACAAGTTTGAGATGGATTGGAGATTTAATACACTCCTTTTATGGGTAGAAAAACCTGAAGAGATTGTCTACCCCTAGCATGAAGTAAGATATTTTTAAAAAATTCAGTGGTGTTAACATGAGGAGCTTCATTGGCTTAAAAAAGAATCTGGCGGCTCATATATGCCACATGGATGCCAGTGAGAAACAGCTACTTTGTTCCAGGTCAGAGCATTGGTCCACAGTGCTTGCTGTCCTCTATTGATCTTGAAGCTAAACATGCTCACTTGAGTAACTACTGTATTTGAATGGGGGGACAACTCAGAAATTCCAGGGCTACAGGTGGAGAAGTAATATAAAAACCATCTTGAGAAGGGAATGGGAGATCATGTCTGCACTGCTGCCAAAAAAACTACATGGGTGTCTCCATGTAGACATCATCAGAAGCTGAGCTCAACCTGAAGGTGACTTTATTTACAGTCCAGAGGACAGTAGCTCTCCAAAATCTCCGTTCGAGGCCATTTCCCAGCCCTACTGAAACTGTTAGGCTTCAAATGTGGGCCTTCTGTGTGGAAAAGACGTAGTCCACTGTACTGCTTCCAAATCCTCCCCAAGGAGGTTGACTTATCAGATACAGGACATTGAATCCATTACTTCTATCCCCAATGCACATACAGAAACAGGTCTCCAGATATTATGGTGATGAGAACAGTTGAGATAGGAATTAAAGGACTAAAGTTCCTTCATTTTCATCCAGAAGAGAATTTGTGATGCAGACTGATCAAAGTAGTTAAATAAACAGAATCCTTTTGATCTCTGAGGGCCTTTGGACTGGAGAAACCTTTATATGACTATCCATCTTTCAACTGCCTCCTGCATCACTATGATTTTCATTCTTGATTGATTTATATCGGGGTGTCCAACCTGGCAACTTTAAAACTTGTGAACTTCAACTTCCAGGATTCTGCAGCCAGCGTGACTGGCTGGAGAACTCTGGGAGTTGACGTTCACAGGTCTTAAAGTTGCAAAGGTTGGACACCCCTCACATATATATTTTGTCCATGGAGCTAAATGTTTGAGACAAGCCAAAGCATCCATCCAATGGATTGCTTCAACTACTTACCATAGTTTACATGGGTTTTATTCCAAGACAGCAATTGCTGCATATAAAGCAGGTCCTATATATGTCCAATTATTTCATAAATGTATGAAATAAATATAATAATGCTATTAATAGCAGCAGTAAGAATACAGGTAGTCCTTGTTTGCCAATTGCCTTTTTAACAACCATTTGAAGTTACAACTATATATAAAAAAACACCATTGCCACCAATCTATTGCAACTGTTGCAGCCTCCTGTGGTCACATGATTTCCATTTGTCTGCTTCCAGAAACTAGCTTCCAACAAGCAGAGTTAATGGAGAACATGGAAGTTAAATCACAAGTCAGGCCCACAAAGTGTTTTGCTTGATGACATCATATATTTTTAAAATTCCATTTATATCCCGCCCTTCTCCGAAGACTCAGGGCGGCTTACAAGCTTAGCAGTAGCCTTCATTCTATGTATATGCCTGCTTATTAGGGCTTTCACACACACCCCAAGCGGCATTATTACAAAGTCAGCTTAATTGCCTCCAACAATCTGGGTCCTCATTTTACCTACCTCGGAAGGATGGAAGGCTGAGTCAACCTTGAGCCTGGTGGGATGCGAACCTGCACTAATTGCAGGCAGCTGGTGTTACTTAAGGAGGCATTAGCCCACTGCTCCACCAAGGCTCATGTCACAGTCATGTGATTTTCCACTTGGTGATCACAGTGCTTAGCGACAGAGTTAGTCCCAATTGTGTCCACTAAACGAGGGAGGACGGCCTGTACATAGAAACAATAACAGCTGCATATCTTAACATACATTCTTCTTGCCACCTTGCCTTTTCTTTCCTCTACAAAATTTAAGATACCAATTTAGTTACTAAAAATCTCCTGCCCCCATCCCCTAGTTCCAAGGCTCAAATGTTTTTCTAGTATCAAAGATCCAGGAATTGCAAATGGAAAGCTGGTGGCTGCAAATGGGCCCCAATGTTTTGCATCCCTTCTCTCCAAGGTACTCGTAAAAGAATGCATAAAAACCTGCTTGAGTTGCAACATTAAGGTAGGTGACAATCAACCTTTCCTTGGTGCTGCATCTGGGAACAATACCTCCAGGCAGAATTTCAAGGTTGTCAAAAGCACCTTTGAATACTAATTGCTGAGAGACAAGTGAAGGGAGGGCAATTGCTTCAAATCTTCCATGCAGACTTCTCAGAAATATCTGGTTGACTGCTCTAGAAAAGAGGATGCTGGACTAGAAAAGTGTTTGATCTGCTCCATCTGGACTCTTCTAATTTCTTCTAGCTATAGAACATGTAATAGCAATAGCGCTTAGAATTATATACTGCTTCACAGCAGTCTCTAAGCAATTTACTGAGACAGCATATTGCCCCCAGCAATCTGACCCTTGAGCCAGTCAGATTCAAACTCTTGGCAGTAAGCAGTGAGTTAGCCTGCAATACTGCATTCGAACTACTGCACTATCATGACTCTTTTTTAAAAAAATCCCATTTATATCCCGCCCTTCTCCGAAGACTCAGGGCGGCTTACAATCTAAAGCACAAATCAATGTGCTTAGCAATAGCCTTCATTCTATGTATATGCCTGCTTATTAGGGCTTTCGCCCCCCCCCCCAAGTGGCATTATTACAAAGTCAGCTTATTGCCCCCAACAATCTGGGTCCTCATTTTACCTACCTCAGAAGGATGGAAGGCTGAGTCAACCTTGAGCCTGGTGGGACTCGAACCTGCACTAATTGCAGGCAGCTGGTGTTACTTAAGGAGGTGTTACTCTAAAAGGTTGGTAGGAGACATATTATATACCATGCCAATTTCTCCATTTTTACCAAACCCTGCCAAGCCATGGACATCACTGAGAACGATTTGCTCTTATCCAAACATATCTACTCATGAAAAGTTCATGGAGACTGTGCTTTGGCAATGATCCTGTTTTTCTGTGTGCCTAATGTTTGGAAAAGGTTCTGTAGGAATGGCAGAACCCTTGAATAGCTCCACATGTTCTCCCAAGCTTCTGGAAGAGCATCATGGCGGTTGAAAGTGAAGGTATTGTGATAAAATATGTACATCAGCAACTGTAAAACCAACTGTACTGGAAGTTTCTTGAATACATAGATATAGGAAAATATTTTAGCTTTCGGTAGCAAGAATGTCTATTATTGTGGCCTATGAATTAGAATCATAGAATGGTAGAGTTGGAAGGAAACTTTGAAGGCTACCTAAACCATAATTTTTGTTGCTGAAGTGGTTCTCAAACGTTTTGGTGTCAGGGCCCCTTTATATTCTTAAAAGTGAAGGCCTGAAAGAGCTCTGCTTTATGTGTTGTATTAATTCATGCACTGTATTAAAAATGAAAATGGAGAAATGATATATTCATTAGACAATCTGTAATCTGTTGGGTCATTGTTTCAGAGATATTTCTTAATCTAAACAAACAGAATGATGATGGACAGGCAAAAAGGTGGAGGGGAAGAGACTTCTGATTTCCTGCTGGCTTCCCCATTGACTTTCATGGTAGGAAGCTGTCAGGGAGTGTTGGAAATGATAATCACATGACCATAACTGACCATGACAGCATGATGGCACTAAAGCCGTCACTTTGCTAAATTTCAGTGCCACAGGAATCATGAGTTCCAGATTTTGGCTACATTAAAATTGTTAATCCATTTGAAGCATGTTGATTCAAAAATTGTTGCCTTACGAGGCATTGTTTTACCCAGCTGAAATTTACGAACAATCAAACAGATGCAAGAAGTTTAGTAGTATATATTTGACTTTGCAAGCCCACTGAAAGGAACTTGGGGCTCTCCAGAGTTATCCACACCACACATTGAGAATTGCTGACTTAGTGCTATACCTATACTACAATGCAAAAGCTAACAGGTCGTGATGGTCATAAAACAAGTCTGCTAACTGTCACACATGACTGACCCAATTTTACAATGCTTTTTGTGTCAGTTGTTAAGCAAACATGGCAGTTGTAAGTGCAAACCCAATATTTGCTACGGGCACAGTTTTAGCAAAAAAAAGCAGAACTGACTGCTGGTTTTCAGCTAAATCATCATAAAACCTGGTCACATGATCACATCTTGCTGCAAATGGCTGAAAATGTGGCCATGGAATCAAGCACCCAAAGTGCCATCAGGTGAGGGGGGGGGTTCATTGGAATGTCAGATCTGTCTTCTAAGTTCTCTTTTTCAAGTAGGTTGTAGCTTTGAAAAGTTGCTAAATGACCAGTTGTAAGTCAATGACAACCTCTACTGAGGACTTCCTGCCAAAAAGGACTTGGTGTTCCAACCAACAAATGTGAACAATGACAGTAATAGAATTGGAAGGGAGCTTGGAGGTCATCTAGGCCAACCCCCTGCTCTCTCAAGAGACCTATACTATTTCTGATAGATGGCTGTCCAGTCTCTTCTTCAAAGCCTCCAGTGTTGGGGCACCCATAATTTCTGAAGGCAATTTGTTGCACTAGTTAATTGTTAAATGTTGCAGCAAAAGTGGCAACATTTTGGCTTACTGCAGTCCAATGAGTGATCTGGTGAAGGTCTGACAATTCTCTCTGGTCAGCAATTGACCAGGAAGGACAATTGGTGATATGCTATTTATTGTCTGTCTGTATATGGTCTGTCTATATCCTCACAGATGTATAAGCAAACCTGTAGACGTAATGTTTAGATGTGTGCAAACATCCAAAGAGCCCCAATTGATCTTTGCTGCATCTGAAAGCAGATAATTTCAGTGACCAAAAAGGCAGTTCATCTAGAAGTAGGCCACACAGTTTACATGCTACATCCCAGAGAATCTACATTACCCAGATGCAATTTAAGGAAGGCTGCAAGAATTAAGAGTCAACTGCCATTTCAGTCAGCTTCACTGCACATGGAATGGGGGAGGCACCACCTGGCCTTTCATCTTGGTCAGGAAATCAGTTTGGATTAGTTTTATCCTGGAAAAACAGAGCACAAGTTAGCTCATTTTTTAGTTGAGCAGCAGTTTAGGTATTTGCAATATTTGTTTAACTGATGATGTGCTGATAGAAGAGGAATTGTTTGAGGATTTCATATCAATAGACCTATGTGTGCCAAATTCTGGATTTCTGAGGTGACTTTTCTCCAACAATTTGGGATACCTCAGACATACAGAGTGTGTAACTTTCAACCAGCAAACAATCTGGAACGTGTTTCTCAACAACTATAAGATGTGTGGATGTCAACTCACAGAATACCCCAGCCAGAATGTTGGGTTGGGAAGGGTTGGGGCTGGCCAGAATTGGAGCTATCTATCTGGATTTTAGTTCCATTCAGCAGATGCCATGCCAAAAAAAGGCCCATCTGATGGAATTATTGAGGGAAAGAACCAGGAGACTGCCCACTTTGTCAAATCTGATGGAAACAGGCAAAATGATAGGAGACAGGCACTCCTGAGAACAATCTAGCCCTACGCCTTGAAAGGCTGTACAGTAGGGGAGTATTTCTCACCCTCTGCAGCTTTAAAATGAGTGGACTTCAACTCCCAGAAATCCCTAGTCAGTATTGTTGAGTAGTGGGTTCTGGAGAGCAGGAAGGAAGACGAGACCATATTCAAAAAAGGGAAAAAAATAGATCCAGGAAACTACAGACCTATAATCAAACAACAAATCAGCGAACACCTTGATGCAAACAAAGTTATCACTAAAAGCCAACATGGGTTTGTCAAAAACAGATCATGCCAGACAAATCTTATTGCATTCTTTGACCAAGTGAGAAAACTAGTGGACCAGAGGAATGCTGTAGATATAATTTACTTGGACTTCAGTAAGGCATTTGATAAAGTAGATCACAACCTACTACTTGATAAAATAGAAAAATGTGGGTTAGATAGTATCACCACCAGATGGATTCGTAGCTGGCTGACAGGCCATACTCAGCGTGTGTTCCTCAATGGAACTGCATCTACATGGAAGGAAGTGTGTAGTGGGGTGCCCCAGGGCTCTGTTCTGGGCCCAGTGCTCTTCAACATCTTCATCAACGAGTTGGATGAGGGGATAGATGGGGAACTCATCAAATTTGCAGATGACACCAAGCTGGCAGGAATAGCCAATACTCCAGAAGATAGCTTAAGATACAGGAGGATCTGGACAGACTCGAATACTGGGCACTATGTAACAAAATGAAATTCAATTGTGAAAAAAGTAAGGTTCTATATTTAGGCAGGAAAAATCAAATGCACAGGTATACTATACGTCAGGGGTCGGCAACCTGAAAAAGGAAAAGAGCCACTGGGAACCGGTTCCATCACACATAAAAAAAAGTGGGAGCCGTGTGCGTGCGTCCATGCACACGCATGCGCAAAAAAACATTTTGCGCATGCGCAAAACGTTTTTTTCTTGCGGACGCGCGCGGTTGCCATTTTTTTAATGTGTGATGGAACCGGTTCCCAGTTGCGCGACGGCGACGGCCCGTTTGCAGAGCTACCGCCTTCGGCAGCCTGCAAACGTGCCACGACAGCTTTCTCAAAGAGCGGCGCCGCTGCCCGTTCGCGCGTAGGTACGCGCGCTCCTCTCCAAAGGTTTGGGGAGGTGCGCGCGCACCTACAGTCATTCGGAGAGGTGCACGCGCACCTCTCGGAATGGGCAGTGGCGCCGCTTCTTGGGAAAGCTGCCGCGGCCCGTCTGCAGAGCTGCCGCTTTCAGCAGCCTGCAAACGTGCCGCGGCAGCTTTCTCAAAGAGCGGCGCCGCTGCCCGTTCGCACGGAGGTACGCGCGCACCTCTCCAAAGGTTTTGGGAGGTGCGCACACACCTCCGCCCATTCAGAGAGGTGCGCGCGCACCTCTCCAAACGGGCGGTGCCACTCTCCATTTGGAGAGGTGCGCGCGCACCACTTCCCGTTCAAAGAGGTGCGCGCGCACCGGGCGGCTGGGAGCCGCAGGAGACGGCTCAAAGAGCCGCATGCGGCTCCGGAGCCGCGGGTTGCTGACCCGTGGTATAGGTGGTACCTTGCTCAATAGTAGGAACTGTAAGAGAGATCTCGGAGTCCTAGTGGACAATCACTTAAATATGAGCCAGCAGTGTGCTGCAGCTGCCAAAAAAGCCAGCACAGTGCTAGGCTGCATTAACAGAGGGATAGAATCAAGATCACGTGAAGTACTAATACTACTTTACAATGCCTTGGTAAGGCCACACCTGGAATACTGCATCCAGTTTTGGTCACCACGATGTAAAAAAGATGTCGAGACTCTAGAAAGAGTACAGAGAAGAACAACAAAGATGATTAGGGGACTGGAGGCTAAAACATATAGGGAACGGTTGCTGGAATTGGGTATGTGTAGTTTAATGAAGAGAAGGGTGAGGGGTGACATGATAGCAGTGTTCCAATATCTCAGGGGCTGCCACAAAGAAGAGGAAGTCAAGCTATTCTCCAAAGCACCTGAAAGCAGGACAAGAAACAACGGATGGAAACTAGTCAAGGAGAAAAGCAACCTAGAACTAAGGAGAAACTTCCTGACAGTTAGAACAACTAACCAGTGGAACAACCTGCCTCCAGAAGTGGTGAATGCTCCAACACTGGAAGTTTTTAAGAAGAGACTGGACAGCCATTTGTCTGAAATGGTATAGGGTTTCCTGACTTAGCAAGGGGTTGGACTAGATGACCTCCAAGGTCCCTTCCAACTTCTTCTTCTTCTTCTTCTTCTTCTTCTTCTTCTTCTTCTTCTTCTTCTTCTTCTTCTTATTATTATTATTATTATTATTATTATTATTATTATTATTATTATTATTATTATTATTATTATTATTATTATTGTACAGCATAGCAGCTGTTTATTAGGTGAAGGAACTGTACAGAGGAATAGGGGTTACCTGCGCCCTGTATATACCTGGCCAGGTATATTATGTATCCAAGTGCAGCCATCTGTATAGCAACAGCCACCAGGGGGCATTGGCCTGGACGATTTTGGTGGGAAACCCAGTTTCGGCGGGAAACCTAGGGCCAACCCCATTGGCTAGCTGCCTGCCTGGCCAGGTATATAAGGAGGCCAAGTAGCCCTTGTTCTCCAGTACGAACCCCCACACACAATAAAGAGCTGAACTGGCTGGCGTCTCTTCCTTGAGTTGGACCCACTACATTACAGTGGCAACGAAGGTGGGATACTGCCGACAGAAGAGCTGAAGTCACTAGGGGGAAAGCACCGCATGCTGAAGGGAAAGAGGCATCTTTTCCTTTTCCCCCCAACGCAACCGCCAGCCACCGCGACCGGCCACCGAGCGCAACCGTGACAACCGACCAAGTGATGGCACAGACTTGACAACCCCACGAATTTGACACCCGCCACCCCAAGAAATGGGCCTGATACCTGTCACACGCCGAGCTGTACATGAGGTTCAAACAGATTTTGGAGGACGGCTCAAAGGTGGCCACCCTGCTCTGCATAGGCGGACCCGCACTCCTCGAGGCCGCCGCAAACCTGTTTGCCCCAGAGGCCATAGATACCGTCTCTTACCGGGACCTCGTCACCAAACCTCCGGCCCCGCTTGTCCAAACTGGCTTCAAGGTCACAGTTTGAGAAGAGGGACCAGCGTCCCGATGAGTCCGGGGCTGAATACATCGCCGCCCTGCGAGAAGCTGCCGTCGCCTGCAAATTTTCGAACCTGGAGGAGTGGCTACGAGACACAAGGCTGCAGGAGCGCCTGTTCGCGAAAGAGTAGGTCTCACTGCAGGAGGCCAGGACACCATCCTGGCCCACGAAGCGGCCTGCGGGCCTGTCCAGGCTGTCCAGGAGTCCAGAACCGGCAGCCAGACGGCCAGCATCCACCAGCAAGTCATCTCAGCCGAGGACGAGGAGGACGAACAAAGCATCGACCTCCTCCGGTGGAAGTTGACCCCTGACCAACGAGGTGGGCGCCTGGACAAGCCCAAACTGGCCAACAACTCGCAGAAGTGCATAGGCTGTGGCGGAAACCACATGCGCAGCCTCTGCAAGTTCCGGTCAGCCACGTGTTGGGCCTGCAAGAAGACAGGCCACATAGCCGCGGTCTGTCGTAGCCGCCGCCCCCAAGAGGAGATCCATGAGCTGTGCCAGGAGGAGTCACCATTGAGAGGCACTGGGGCCCCAATCCAAATTAAAATTGGCCATGTCGAGAGCTGGCTGGGCATACACCACATGGATAGCTGCCGGCTGCTCAGACCCAAAATTAGATTAACAATCCGCTTGCAGGGCATTCCCTGCAACATGGAACTTGACCCTGGCTCTGCGGTCTCCGTCATTTCGGACGAGACCCTTAATTACATTAACAGCCAGAGCAAGCAGTGGATTCAATCACGGCCCTCAAATTTAGCACTGACCGATTTCCAAAACACGCCGGTCAGGGTAAAGGGGGAGGCTGCCCTTTCCGTGGGGTTCAAGAGTCGCGAAGAGCACCTGGAGGTAGTGGTGGTAGAGGGCCAAAGAGCCAGTCTAGTCGGCCTAGACTGGTTTGAGGCCCTGGGGATCGCAGTCACGGGAATCCACCTGATCCAGGGAGAATCCATCGAGGCCGTCTGCAAGGAGTTTGCAGACGTCTTCGATGGGAAGCTGGGAAAGTACACAGGGCCCCCCATCGCATTCAAGTTGAACCTGAGCATCCTCCCCATTAGGGTCAGGCCGCAGCGAGTCCCTTTCACGCTCAAACATAAAATTGAGCGCGAACTGGACAAGCTGGTGGGCCAGGGAATCTTAGAGCCCATAGATGGGGGAGAATGGGAGACCCCGATAGTCACCCCACTTAAATCCAATGGGGAGATAAGGATCTGCGCCGACTACAAATGCTTGGTGACCCCACGGTCAGCCACGTTCTCACTTCCCTCCAAGGCAGCACCATCTTTGCAAGGCTCGATCTTGCGCAGGCGTACCAAACGCTCATGGTCACCAGGGCAACGGCTGACACTCAGATGATAGTAACTCACAGGGGAGCCTTCAGGGTAAACAGACTGCAGTTTGGGATCAGCGTAGCTCCTGGCATTTTCCAGGAGATCATGGAGAAAACCCTCAAGGGCATCCTGGGAGTCTGCCCCTATTTTGATGACATCCTGATTGCAGGAGCATCAGCAGAAGAACTGGCAGGTAGGCTTAGGGAGGTCCTAACCAGGCTGCGCGCTGCTGGCCTCAAACTGAAGAGGGAAAAGTGCAGTATTGGTGTTCCTTCCACAGAATTTTTGGGATTCAGGGTAGATGCCAAGGGAATTCACCCCACAGAGTCAAAGGTAACGGCAATCAAGCTGGCACCCACACCTAGGAACAAAGCAGAGCTACAGGCATTCCTGGGTCTGCTCAATTTCTACCACACCTTCCTTCCACACAAGGCAGCCATAGCAGAGCCATTACACAGGTTATTGAACAAGAAGACAGCATGGACCTGGACCCCCATCCACAACCAGAGTTTCAGAGCCTTAAAAGCGCTCCTGTCTGACAAGTCCACAGTAACCCACTTCATAGAGTCCAAGCCCATTTGCATCGCATGCAATGTGTCCCCTTACGGTGTGGGCGCTGTCCTAAGCCACCTGGAACCTTCAGGGAAAGGGCAGTATACAAATGTAATAAAATAAATAAATAAATAAATAAATTCCAATTGCATACTATTCCAGAATGCTGTCTGGAGCAGAGAGGAACTATGCCCAAATTGATAAGGAAGCCCGGGCAATAGTGGCAGGGGTAAAAAAGTTCCATGATTATCTATATGGCAGGGAATTCACAATTTACACAGATCACAAACCACTGCTTGGCCTGTTCACAACAGACAAGCAGACCCCACAAATTCTATCTCCCAGAATGCTCCGGTGGTCCATCTTCCTTGCAGCATACAATTGCAAGCTGGTGCACAAGCCAGGGAAGGAGATGGGCCACGCAGACGGCCTCAGTAGGCTACCCATTGACACCCCGGAACCAGACCCGGCACCAGCAACACAGATCCTAGCCCTGCAAGAACTACCAGAATGCCCAGTACACGTCAAGAACATTGTGGCCAAGACAGCCTCAGACAACACTCGTGGGTTTGCACAGGTTGGCAGGACAAGTCCCCGGGGCCTGAATTCCAGGCATTCTTCACCAGGTGACATGAGCTATCCACACACCGGGGCTGCCTCCTTTGGGGTAGCAGGGTCATCATTCCCACAGCATTACCGGGCAGAGTGTTGGAATCCCTGCACGAGGGGCATCCAGGGGTAGTCAGGATGAAGGCACTAGCCAGGAGTTACCTCTGGTGGCCAGGGTTGGACAAAGACATCGAGGATCGGGTCAAAGGCTGTTACACATGCCAGAGATCCAGGCCAGAGATGCCACACGCCCCCGTGCACAGGTGGGAAGCCACACACACACCCTGGTCCCGCATCCACATTGACTATGCGGGGCCCTTCCAGGGCCAACTGTTCCTAGTGGTAGTGGATAGCCACTCTAAGTGGTTGGAGGTAGCTCCTGTCCCAAACATGACATCAGCAAGGACAATCCAGCTGCTCTGAGCCCTTTTTGCCACGCACGGCCTCCCCGATGTAATTGTGTCTGATAATGGGCTTCAGTCTACTGCTAATGATTTCCAGGTGTTCTTGAAGGCAAACTGGATTAGACACGTCACCTCCATGCCCTTCCACCCGTCGACTAATGGGCAAGCTGAATGGATGGTAAGGACGACCAAGGACGCACTCCGGCGCATCATCAATGGGGACTGGCATCACAGGCTGGCAAAAATTTTACTTGCACACCACACCACACTGTGCGTTGCCACCAGGAAGAGCCCAGCAGAACTACGATGGGGACGGTGCCTCATCATCAAGCTTTACAGGCTGCACCCTGATCAGGTAGCGGCAGACACTGAGAAGCCACATGTACATAGGGTGCTCAATGTGGGGGACCCGGTTTGGGTAAGGAACTACGGGGCAGGACACACATGGATTCCAGGGACAGTAGTTGACGAAACAGGGCCTCTATCCTACATTGTAGGGGTGGAGGGGGATCGACACATCAGGCGTCATTTTGACCAGCTCAGAGGAAGGGCCCCTGAGTGCACCACACATGCCAAACCGGACAATCACAATCACACCCCAAATGAGGCCAGACCAACCACACGGACCCTGAACTAGAGGAAGATGGCCTCCTGCAGCCAGCCCTGCAGCAGCAGCAGGGCTTCATCAGTGGCAGGAACCTGGCAGCCGGACTTAACCCAGCGCAGGAGCAACGCGAGCCAGATGTGCTGGGCCAGGGAGAAGCCACACCCAGACAGTCCACCAGACCCCACAGGACACCTGGGTACCTAGCAGACTATGTGTGCAAGTGACCTCAACTCGTTGTTATGTATTATGCATGCTTTGTAAATAATTATGTGTGTTATAGTTATTAAGGAGGTTCTTCTCTAAGGGGGGAGGGGTGTTATGTATCCAAGTGCAGGCATCTGCATAGCAACAGCCACCAGGGGGCTTTGGCCTGGACGGTTTTGGCGGGAAACCCAGTTTCGGCGGGAAACCCAGTTTTGGCTAGCCGCCTGCCTGGCCAGGTATAGAAGGAGGCCAAGTAGCCCTTGTTCTCCAGTACGAAACCCACCCCCCCCCACAATAAAGAGCTGAACTCATACTCCGGTTGGCGTCTCTTCCTTGCGTCGGACCCACTACATTACAAGGTACACATCCCACCAATCAGGGTGAACCTCTGTTTCCTGCCAAAAACTGATCCCGGCCACAACAGTTTCGGTTCAGCACCACCTGTTAAGCCAGTGCTCACGGTGTTTCCTTAGGCCCAATGCATAAATATTGCTGAAGTTGAGCAGAACTAATACAAATGACAAATTGGGACAGGGAGCCAGTACAACTGTTGCAGAAGCAATGTAATTATATCACCAGATCTCCCATTTCTATTTTACTTCCCACAGGCGGTACGAATCTTTTCTGAATGGTCTCCAAAGTCATCTTCAGGCAGATTGCATGACAGTAGTTTAATGCCAGATTAGCAGAGCAGAGCTAAGTGAAGAGGGTCTACGCTCTACTTCTCTCCTATGACCAGCGTCAGGACTCCCAGAAAATGTTCACATTCATTTTAAGCCTCACTGAAAGAACCCATTAGTTCACCAGCAGTGCACAGCATCAATGAACACCTTCTTCTGAGCTGCAGACATTAATCAGGAGAAGGGAACTGGTGAGCCCAACCTGTTAGATACAAGCAATTGCATAAGAGATGGATTGTTAAAGGTGAGTTGTATCCTGTCCCTGGATTTCATGCAGTTTTGTCCTTTTGGGAATGAGGAATGGAGGGGCTTTTTTCTGCCTCTTTTGCAAGGAATAAAACGGCTTTGGGACAGGGCAGGGTGAGCCATCTGACCACAGGTTCTTTCCACAAAGAAAATGGGCTAACAGGAGGAAGTAGAGCTTTCATATTTCTACAATAGCATACAACCATTGCCTAGGGGACATTTAGCAGGGAAAGGAACATTAAAAACAACAATTCCACATTCCAAGTAGAATTTACATACCCATTTATGTTTTGTTCCCTTTTACTCATCCCCTGCCTTCAACTTGGTGAATTAAAGAATTTTGAACTATTTTGAATGGCCCTAACCTACTTTGCGGGCTCTGGAGAATGAATCACTTTCTCCTCCTGCTGGCAGTAGATGGAACTTTATCTAGGAATTAACCACTATTCTGTCCAGCTCCCTGGAATTCTTGTTAGGACAAGCAGTAGAAAAGTGGCTACGGCTGATAATTTGGAAGCTGTGGGGATGGTACTAAGCGCCACATGGAGTAGGGAAACTGAGGCACAGTGGGTAGGGCTATATCATAGATTAGACTAATGTTTCTCAACCTTGGCAACTTTAAAAATGTGGACTTCAACTCCCAGAATTCCCCAACCAACTAGGAATTGAAGTCTACATGCCTTAAAGTTGCCAAGGTTGAGAAACTCCATGGCTTTTAAAAATTCTTTTGGGGAGACAAGGCAAAACCTGCCTGGGTACAGAAGCTAACCAGGTTTGGACCTGTTAGTACTTGGGTGGGGGACCTCCAGGGCATCTGAGGTCTGTGGCAAAAACAGAGAAGTTGGGGGCGGGGGGGAAATAATCCCATCCTGGAAGAAAGGCATTTTTACTTTCCCCAAGAAAATGACATGGAGACATGGTGTCTATGATATCACCAAGCATTAAACTCAACTTGAAAGGGATTTAGCCTTGATCTTGCCTTTGATTTTATAGCAGTGTAAACTATTTTAGATTTATGCTACAGGTTTCATGAAATTCTCACTTCAAAATGCAGAAATGTGACATATGGCAGCACAAGAATGGGAGTCAAGAGGTTGCAAAAAAGGGAATTAGGATGCTAAATGCACCTCTGCAGCTACCATGATTCTCTAGATGTGCTCCCTGGATCACTGGTTGTCAACAGATGTCAATTAGGTCATCTGCTTCAGCCTCCTCACATTCACAGCCAGAGCCTCATCTACCTCCTGCTTGCTGTCTCAGCCCTGTCTCTTTAAGAGAGCTGATATTCAAAGACCCAACCCAGATTGTCAACTCTTTGTAGGAAAGATCAATGGCTGAAAACCGATTCACTGACAAGTGATATGGTAAGATCCAATGTGTATTAAAATTCAGAAAATTGACTGTGCTAAACAGACCTCAAATACTGGTGTAAATCTGTGTGGGTTGTGGTAAGTAGAACTGTGATCTGCAGAGGCAGTCCAAAAATAAAGTGAATTTGAAATAGCTTGATGAATGGGATTTGATCAGTCTGGAGATCCACTTGATTCTAGAACCTTAGTTCTCCAAGATGAATTTTATGGAGTTGCTGTGGAGAGAAACAGGTGATCTGTATAAAAGCAGTCTCTAAATCTAAAAAATAAATGCAAGGTAAGTGGCTGCTGCTGGATGGGGAAGGGAGCAAGGGATTGTGAGACTGGCTGGGAAACTGCCACAGAATGTTGAAACTAAAGATCATGAGACTGTAGCAGCAGCACAGCAAAGCCAGTACTACTGAAGCAGTCACAATTTCCCATATTTCATTTCCTCAAGAGTCATGGGCTCCAGATTTTGGACACATTCTGTAAATTAACCCTGTGAGGCATTGTTCAGTGTTTAGCTCAGAATTGTTGCCCTATGATGCCAGGACTGTTACAGATGTGACACACTGTTTTGCCCAGTTAAAGGTCAGGAGAAGGAAAGTTTTAGTATATAGATAAATACAGAGGGGGGAAAATACATCATCTATTATTCTTTTGGAGAACAAGATGGCAAACATAAAACACTTTCAGCTTTTTCATTAAGTATCCCTTGAGTCACACTTCACTCTTAAGAACTACATGGACTCAAGCCTGGGATTTCCTAGTGGTCTCCCATCTGCCTAGACTTTCAGGTTCAGCCAAAGTCAACTAGGATTGTGTGCATATTACCTACTCATAGTGTATTATTTTCTAGCTGGAATTTTGAGAATTTAGGTTTCTCTGGGATTTTTGTGTGAATCTCATGTCTGGTTCATCAACCCAACTTCTTGAAATGTATAATGGGCAGGCAATGACCAATCTATTCTTCTTTGAAACTCCTCTGTCCCATTTTCACATATATCATATATCATATCATATCATATCATATCATATCATATCATATCATATCCTGACAATAGGGACTAAAAAGTGGACCCAGGGTCCAATCAAGCAGAAGATCTCATAGTAAGGATGCTACGCTGGGGGCTGTTAATCATTGCGTAATCATGCATATACTATTGACTTGCTAAATCATTGCCAGAATAAATCATTATATGCTTAGAATAGGATTGCAAAGCTAATCTGAGACATGACTGTTTCTGTGACCGAGTTTCAGGGAATGCAAGGCTCACAATCTTTTAAACATCAAAGGAGGAGCTCAAGAACCAATGCTTCAGATCTTAAACAAATCTCATCTTCCTGCTCTGTTCAGGATTATGATTTGTTGAAATTATAATTAGCAAACATACCAGAATCAAAAAACATCACCCAATCTTGTTTTGTGGTCAGATTAGCTCTATATTCTACTCAACTGTTCAGATGCCAGCCAAGACTGTACAAAGTCCCAACTTCTTTTAACATAAGTTTTATGTGCAATGCACATTAAAAGGGAAGGAGCTTCAATCATGCAATTGCCACTGCCATCTTTACTTGTTTGAAAACACACATACACACACACACACCAACATCCCTGATCCTGTGGCATATCAGTCTAGAAGCTAAGATCAGGCAGCTACTATTAAAAGAGAGAAAATACAAATAGGCAGAATCTCGACCATAAGGTCCATTTCAAGATTGATCTTCCAAGGATTCTTCTACAACAATGTTTTTCAACCTTGGTAACTTTAGGTTGTGTAGATTTCAACTCCCAGAAATCCCATCATGCTAGCTGAGGAATTCTGGGAATTGAAACTCACACATCTTAAAGTTGCTGAGACTGGGAAATGTTCTACAATAATGGACGAGAGCCATTTGAAAGTATAAAACACATCATCTCATCATATTAATTAGTGGGGGGAAAGTTTAATTGGTGCAGAAGAGGCGCCATTTGGTTTTTCCAATGGTGTCTGTCTTGCAATTCTCAAGCCTAGAGGTACAGCTTATAGTTTACAAGCAATTATTGAACACAGACTGTCACACACACCCCAAAAAAGTTATTTGGTTGCTTTTAATGATGATCCAATGATTTTGTATGGATTAGGCACACTAAACCAGCCGTGCAAAGCATTTTGGAAGACATCGACTCCCTGTTCTGGATCTCAGCTGCATAATCCCTAACTGGTTAGGCAAGGCTACTTCAAGTCCTCAGCCTTGCCAGCTGCTGGCACTGGGCCCAGACAGAGTATATCCTTATAGTAAGATTTTCTTCAGAGGAGATTCTTTGACCATTTTTCTCTGCTGAGTATATGACCAGAAAAAGGCTGCCAAAGAGATCCATTTCTTTTTCTCTTGCTAACATGTGGTTAGCTTTTATTTGCTAAGTTTTCTAAATAACAAGTAACCCAGATGCTGCTTTGAAAACTTTTAAAGTGGAAAGTCATTTAAAAAGAAAATGTTGGAATAACAAAAAAGTGAAATATTACAGAGGTACTGAACACTTCCTCCTCCTCCTCCTCCTCCTCCTCCTCCTCCTCCTCCTCCTCCTCCTCCTCCTCCTGATTTTGGTTCTATGTGAAAGAATCTATTACAAAAGAGTAATTCTGTGATTTAACAGAAGCAATGAGTCTGGAAAGGAATATAGATATGAGCAAATACTAGACTTAACTCTTCCAAGTCAGCAGTTTGTTAGACCTTCTCCTTCTCAAGTGTCTCCCTCCTTCTGGCCTGATTCCAAGCTTTTGCCAAGGAAACACAAGTTACTTCAAGCATTTTGGCAGGCTTTGTGTAACACACCTATGTTACTAGCTAATGATCTGATCAGCTATTAGGGCTGTCAGATCTTTTCCTAGACAAGGATGGCTGCCTGCCAGGTTCCTGGATCCAAGATGAGAGGGATGTTTTCACAGGACAATAAGATGAGAGGCTTTCCTTTGTAATGTAACCTAGAAAAGATTCTTATAAACAAAAGCCTTTTTGAGCACAATGTAAAGCTTTGGCCAGACTGATGTATCTCCAGTTGAACAGGAAAACTTTATTCTTGACTGTTTAGATCCCTATCTATAATTTGGTTTGGAAGAATGCCCTGTTAGAATCTCCATCTGTGCAATGTAGTTCTCAAAATCTCAACTTAATTTCCCAAAGTTTCCAGAAGTTAAAGTTTATCTAAGACTTGGGAGAGGAGCTTTCTAGAGGCCAGTCCTTATTCATGAACCTCCTTCTCATAGGATATCCAGTGTGGCAGCTGACAGAAAACTGATCCAGCTTAAAGAAAGGCTGGTTTCATTTCCAACTTGCAACCTGTCCTAGCAAAGGGGGACTGTTTAACATCAGAAGCAGGAGGAGGATAAAAGCAGAATGGGGAATTCCTCCTTTGGTGCCACTTTTACTGCAGCAGAAAACCCAGGAACTTTCTAATGTCATCTGTCTGATTCTATAAAGCAGAGTTCCCAAACCTCCCAGCTTTGCAGACTGGCAGGGGTTGGGTAGAGAATGTACGGTTCTGCATGAGTGGCAGGCAAGCACACACGCAGCTCCATTTGCGTGAACTGTGGGCATGTGCGCCCACCACTAGCTCAAATCACTCACCCCTTCTGAGGCCTGGTTCTGAACAGCTCAAGGCCAAGTAGTGGGCCACAACCCGGGGTTGGGGACCCCTGCTATAGAATAATCACTCTCTGGGATCACAAAACTCGTCACAAAAATCCTATTTTCTTCTGCTTCTCTTACCCAGGGAAAGGAGGGAAAGAAATTTTTGGTGCCATGGTTCCTGATACCAAAAGAACTTCATGTCCCCATGGAATTGAAACTGAGATGCACTTTCTCTGTTTTGGTGAAGAAAAGGTGGGGTATAAATGCCCATAGATGCCAGCAGAAGAGCTCCGATTGGCAAACTCATGGGACTGTCAGCATCTAGTTGAGAACTGTGGTTCCAAATCTACTTGGAAGCTGCCACATTAACAAAGAGATCTAGGATCTATTATTTGGAATCACCTACTCAGGTTTTTTTTTAACCTTCTACCCTGCAGACATGCTGGGCAAGCAACCTCTAGACCTCCCAGCCGATATGGTTGATGCTAGCTAGGAATTCAAAGAGTCTCAAAACTGGCAGAGTGCCAATTTTGGGAAATTTAGTTTAAACTGGTGTACTTCAAACTGAAGATAGGTTCTATGAGAAGTCATATGTAGATAGAGCCACCCTTAGTCTTGAGGATATCAGACGGAATAAAAGAGAATAACAGAATAAGAGAGTTGGAAGGGACCTTGAAGTTCTTCTAATCCAACTCCTGCTCAAGCGGGAAACCCTATACTATTTCAGACGAATGGCCATCCAGTCTCTTCTTAAAAACTTCCAGTGTTGGAGTATTCACAACTTCTGGAGGCAGGTTGTTTCACTGGTTAATTGTTCTGTCAGGAAATTTCTCCTTAGTTCTAGGTTCCTTCTCTCCTTGATTAGTTTTCATTCATTGCTTCTTGTCCTGCCTTCAAGTGCTTTGGAGAATAGCTTGACTCCCTCTTCTTTGTGGCAGCCCCTGAGATATTGGAACACTGCTATCATGTCACCCTTAGTCCTTCTCTTCATTAAACTAGACATACCCAATTTTAGCAATGGTTCTTCATATGTTTTAGCCTCCGGTCCCCTGATCATCTTTGTTGGTCTTCTCTGCACTCTTTCTAGAGTCTCAACATCTATTTTACATTGGGGCAACCAAAACTGAATGCAGTATTCCAAGTGTGGTCTTAAGAAGGCATTATAAAATGCAGTAACCTTCATCAAAAAGCAAGAGTATTCCAAGTCTATCTATTTTCATCTGTCAAATGTTGAAGAATATAGTATTCCCTGAGGATGGAAATCAAAGTGTGTTGTTTGAAACACATAACAATCCTTGTAAACCAGTGCACAGGATTGATTTGCTTCCACTACCCCTTTAGTGGTGAAAGAACACAGAGGTAATATACAGATTGAGTTTCATTTCAGAGTGCTGGGGGGATTCCTCTGGGATTTACAATGAAGAGGAAAGCTAAAGAAATTGTTCTTCTACGAATGAATAAAATACCAAGTATAACATCCAGCTAATTATGTCTCTGGATTTTACAAGAGGGATTCTAAATGCTTTCTTTTCAGAAAATGGAGAGGGAAGTGAAGGGAGAAATCAAAGAGTAAAGATTGAAAAACCGCACATGAGAAGGTATAAAACAAGATGTATATCTACATAATTTCCTCTAATTGCTGATAGAAGATGTTAATTTTCCTTTTGATGTTTCACTCAGTGCCTCAGGTCTTTGGTGGAATTGCCAGGAATGGCAGAGAATCAAGGGGGATTAGCTCAAAGCTGCCTCACACAGTAGCCAATATTACAAAAAAAAAGCAACAAGGGAGAAACACAAGTGGTTTTCAGTTAAAGAGAAACTTAAATTATTCTCTCATTTTCCCCTGGGGTCCCCTCTACAAAATCCACTGAAATAGACCTATCACATCTGGGCTGAAAAAAAAATAAGAGTCCAGGGGGCAGCAGAGAATTCAGTTTGCAGTTCAAATAAAAAAT
The DNA here is from genome assembly GCF_947247035.1 of Vipera ursinii. NCBI lineage: Eukaryota > Metazoa > Chordata > Lepidosauria > Squamata > Viperidae > Vipera > Vipera ursinii. Next base: position 341,964,288 of record NC_139512.1, on the reverse strand, counting down.
AGAATTAGAACAGAACAGAACAGAACAGAACAGAACCTTGGACATCTTCTAGTCCAGCCCGCTGCTCAAGCAGGAGAACCTATACCAGGGGTAGGCAACCTTGGCTCTTTTATGACTTGTGGACTTCAACATCCAGAATTCCTGAGCCAGCTGTGCTCAGGAATTGAAGTCCACAAGTCATAAAAGAGCCAAGGTTGCCTACCCCTGACCTATACCATCTCAGACAAGTGACTTTCCAGTCTCTTGTTAAAAACCTCCAGTGATGGAGTGCCCATGGTTTCTGAAAGCAAATGTGAGACACATTTTGAGGTGATGATTAAAATAACAATATCTTGCTATCTCTGTTCTTTGGATCATTGGTGTCAAGAATATTGGCTTTGCAAAGTGGTTCCATCTGCAGAATTCTGCAGCTTGTAGATTTTTCCAGCCCAATATTCTGAGATTGGTTTCTCTGAGGTTATTGCAAACATAGGCCTATTTTCTTCACTGAATCATAGGTGGGCAGCTTTTTAAAATTTTACTAAATTGATATGCTGTCCGCCTTATCTCTTTTTAACCTCAGGGAGTTGCACAGGTCATAATGCAGATAAATGTGTGCCTACCCGTTCACACGTGTGTAACGCTATCATAACCCCACTGCTTACTTTCCCTTACATTCAGATGTATACATTGTTCCCTCCTTCTAACCATCTTGAGTGAGTTGTTGCCAAGTAAGAAGCAGCGAGGTTTCCTCTTCACAGTACAATAAGAAATAAATAAGGCATAGTTGGTATAATGAACAGAAGGAAACAAAAGAAGATACACAAAGAGCAATAGCATTTAGACTTATATATTACTTCATTACAGGTCTCTCTAAGCAGTTTACAGAGTCAACATATTCCCTCCCCCACACAGTCTGGGTCCTCATTTTACCAACCTCAGAAGGAGGGAAGGCTGAGTCAACCTTGACTCAGGTTAGAACTCCTGGCAGGTTAGAACTCCTGGCAGTAGGCAGAGTTATCCTGCAATGCTGCATTCTAAACACTGCACCATCACAACTCCTTCTGAATGTCCTTCTTGCAGATGTGGCTTCTTCCTGCTACCAGAAGCAAAAAGCAAAGGACCTGTTTTCTTTACCCATTCTAGACTACAGTGATCCAGTTTTCAAACTGGGTCAACCTAGAATACAATCTTTAATGAAGTATTCACACTGAAGGGCTATTTTAAAAAGACAAGAATATATTACAGCCAGGTCTCATCTTACAACCATAATTGAGCCCAAAATTTATGTTGCTAAGCGAGACAGTTGTTGAGTTTTGCCCCATTTTACGACCTCTCTTGCTAAGTGAATCACTGCAGTTGTTAATAGCAATAGCACTTAGACGTAGACGGGAGAAGGGCGGTATACAAATTAAATTAATTAATAAATAAATATCATTTTCACTGTGCTTTACAGCCCTCCCTAAGTCAGCATATGGCCCCCAACAATCTTGATCCTCATTTTACTGATCTCATAAGGATGCAAGGCTGAGTCAACCTTGAGCCGGCGAAATTCGAACTCCTGGCAGCCGGCAGTCAGCAGAAGTAGCCTCCAGTATTGCATTCTAATCACAATTATTCTAAAACAGTCATTAAGTGAATTTGGCTTCTCCATTGATTTGTCAGAAGATTGCAAAAGGTGATCATATGACCCCACGATACTGCAATCATCATAAATACATATCAGTTGCCAAGCATCCAAATTCTGATTACATGCCCACAGGGATGCTGCAACAGTCATGTGAAAAATGGTCATAAGTCACTTTCTTCAGTGCTTTTGTAACTTTGAATGATCACTAAACAAATTGTTGTAAGTCAAGGATTACCTATCTTGTAATCTACAAAATCTTTGAAGCTATCTATCCATCCAGTGATACCTAGGAGATTAGTCCAAAACCAAAAGATGGGATTCTGTCTATATTAAGGTGCAGTTGAAGTACTACAATACCCAGCATTCTTCATCACCTTCCATGCTAGCTAAGGCTGTTGAAAGTGATCCACAAAAGGTAGAGAAGACCATGTTCCCCATCTCAAAGTTACATGCAACCTGGATCATCTAAAAATTGCATGACAGAATAGTGATTAATTGAGCAGTAAACAGTACAGTAGTGTGGAAAAGCTGATTCCAAGCTATAATAGGTAAAGGTAAAGGTTGCCCCACACATGCGTGCTAGTCGTTTCCGACTCTAGGGGCCGGTGCTCATGTCCGTTTCAAAGCTGAAGAGCCAGCATTTGTCCGAGGATGACTCTGTGGTCATGTGGCCGGCATGACTAGACGCCAAAGGCGCACAGAACGCTGTTACCTTCCCACCGTAGTAGGAAGCTATAATAGATGCACCAAATATGAATTGAGTCATCTTATGTATTCACTCCAGGATTTGATACTTTCAAGGATTTGCCACTTTGCCTTTTAGATAACCAATGAATTGAACTTAACCACAATTGTCATTCAATATTGAATGCCAATAGTAATAGCATTTTGATTTATATACTGCCCCATAGTGCTTTAGAGCACACTCTGAGTGGTTTACAATGTCAGCATATTGCCTCCAACAATCTGGATCCTCATTTTACCGACTCGGAAGGATGGAAAGCTGAGTCAACTTTGAGCTCCATCAAGATCGAACTCCAGGCAGCGGGCAGAGTTGGTCTGCAATGCTGCATTCTAATCACTGCGCCACTAGGGCTCCTTATGTGGATCCCAATTTAAAATGAACAGCCCAAGGCAGTTGTGAAAATTAGGATCAGAATCTGGATATTTTTTCTCATTTGGACACTAGTTTTCCTAAAATTCAGAGAACACAGTGGTGGGGGAGCGATGGAAGCATTAAAAATAGCTATTATGATCCCATAAACAAAGCCTGACTCCTTTCTTACCAAGATCATATAAACCACATTAAAAAAAAAGGAACATACAGTTCCAGCAGCCCTCCTTGACTGTTTGATTCTCTCCTGGGTGTAGATGAGGAGAAGTCACGAGTGTCCACAGAAGGGAAAGTGACAATGTATATTAACAATACAATCATACAAATACTATGAGTCGCATGTTTAAGCCAAATGTCTTGTGACACATATTTGCAATTGTGACTTTGCATGATTACATCATCGCATACATGTTGCTACTTTGGCATCCTTATGGTTTGCAAGGAGATGACACATTCTACCCCGTGGCTTAACAAAAGGAAATCCCCAGGGAGAACTTTTCCCAGCCTTCTAGGCAATTCTAAATGGAAATCGTGGAATCTTTTGGCATGGAAAGACTGAGCTTCTAACATCATCACTGATAAGAGCAATCAACACCACAATCAATACATTAAATACCCTTGACTTATTTGGAAAAGGGTATGTTCACAAATCTTGGCTCAGCGCTGTGAGACCTTGCACAACTAAAACTTTTCTCAGGTTCAGTCCCTCTATCATTGATGTACGAACCATAACATTTGTCAAGGTTTAGATTCTCAAGACAGACCAAACTATAACCTTGTTCATTTGATTTCAGCTTAACCCACTGCAGCTGCATGATAAGGCTCCCATATCTGGGCTGCAAAACTCAAGGTATCCTTATATGGTAAGCAGAGCAATTCAGAATCCCCCTTTGCTGATATTCTGCAGTTGACCGGCTGTTTGGAGCCCAAGTATCATTGTCAAGCTGAAAATACTAATGATTATTATGTTACAGTTAACGGGATAACAAGGTAGGCAACATAGCAAAATAATAGCAGCCCAGAATTGTTGATGTTAAACCAGTGCAAAATCACAGCTTGAAGCAAACAAACCTTGTGGGAACAGGAGGTGTGTTGATGACTAAGCTGCTAAAGCCATCTGCATGAATTGGCACCATAAAATAAAACCAACCACAATGATTGCTATATATGTTTAGGATTATTAGGTATAAATTATGCAAAAAAAAAGCTTTCTACGTGGATGAAAGCCTAAGAGTCGTGGTTTTATGGAAATGGCAAACAGTTGTAAATGCTTAGATCAGCCTTTCCTCAATCTGGAATTCTTTAAACCAGGGCTTTTTTTCTCATAGAACGCTCAGAACGAAGTTCCGGCACCTTTTTTGGATGGAACCTTGTAGGGTAGGCAAGGCAGGTTGTGTGACATGTGTGAGTTCCGGCACCTTTTTCTTTTACAAAAAAAGCACTGCTTTAAACAACTCTCATTTTCCATAAAAAGCTAGGTGTGGAAAATGGGAGTTATAATCCAACATAACATAGCATACATAGTGCAGTTCCCAACTGAGAAAGGCTACCATACTGGCCTCACCAAGCCTAACATTTTTGCCACGGGCACTCAAGTAATAAACAGAGGCATAGAATCACAATCACATAAAGTATAGGTATTGCTTTATAAAACTTTAGTAAGACCACACCTGGAATACTCCATCCAGTTCTGGTCACTACATTACAAAAAAGATGTTGAGACTTTGGAAAAACTGCAGAGAAAAACAAATAAAATGATTAAAGGCCTGGAGACTAAAACATGAAGAACAGTTGCAGGATTTGAATTTGGCTACTCTGAAGAAGAGAAGGACTAGGGCGGACATGATAGAGGTGTTCCAATATTTGAGGGGCTGCTGCAAAGAGGAGGGGGGGGGTCAACTTATTTTCCAAAGCACCAGAGGGCAGGCCAAGAAACAATGGATGGAAACTAATCAAGAAGAGAAACTACCTGGAATTAAGGAGAAACTTCCTAACAGTGAGACCAATTAACCAGTGGAACAGCTTGCCTACAGAAGTTGTGGGTGCTTCATCACTGGAGGTTTTTTAAGAAGAGACTGGAACAGCCACTTGTCTGAAATGGAATAGGGTCTCCTAGGTCCCTTCCAGCTCTATTCTGAGTTTGAATTTGAAAACATCAGCCCATAGCTGGTCAATATGAGAGTGACTTTAGTGGTTTTGGAGATGCGCTACTGCTGCACAAGGGATGCTCTTGTGCACCACTTCAATCTGAGCATGCATAAATCAGTGGTGTTGAAATTATTTGAGAATAGGACATGGTTAAATTAAAAAGATTAGTACCAAGAGTGCAGGAACATATCATGATCTTCCATTTGGGAGAGGAACTGCAAGGCAGGAGAAGAGGTGTTTCCTGCAGTGTATGCCTCCCAGCATACACAAAGGACAGCACAGCAGGAGGCTGATGGTGCAGATCAGCAGAGGGGCTGAACAGCTCCGGGGGATGATTGCTCACTCAGGATAAGCCTAATGACTTAAGCTGTTGACAGCCCCAGGCATGGTCAGCCTGGTGGGAAGCCAGGATCTACACCCATTGTCACCTGCACTGGCAGGAAGCCCAGGTTTGAACTGATTGGATGCCATCCACCTGGGCAGGTACAAATAGACGCCAGGCTTCCCTGTTTCCCCAGTTCATTCTGTTCAGAATAAACTCATCTTTACCCCAGCTCTGTGTCTGTCTCTATGTGAAGCACGCGACCTTACACTTCCTTTGGAGCAAGATTTTTGTTTGGGGACAAAACCCAAGGAGGATCAAGGCATCAAACTGCACTCATCTAGGCAAGATCAAAGAAGCCTGATTTCCCCAGATTTCACTGAGCTATTTTCAAAGCTAGTCTGGGATAAATATTGTGCAGAATCATGGAAAGTATAAGAGGTAATGCCCTAACCCCATTTATTCTCAGCTTATTATAGTGGAGTCTTTTTTGAATTATTTGAAAATCCTCTTTCTCCACTTGGGAGAAAGTTTTCATTTAGGTGATAAGATATCAGCTGACTTGCCCACTATTTTCTAACTGTTTACATTGTGTTCTCATCTATTCTTTCCAGGCTGCCCTGAATCTCTCAAAAAGGGCAACAGTTACCCTTATAACTCACCTCATGAAGTAAGGCCACGTGTACAGGTAGTCCTCGACTTACAACAATTCATTTAGTGACCATTCAAAGCACTGAAAAAGGTGACTTATGACCATTTTTCACACTTATGACCATTGCAACATCTTCGTGGTCACGTGATCAAAATTCAGATGTTTTGCACCTGGCTCATATTTATGATGGTTGTAATATCCCGGAGTCACGTTATCAACTTTTGTGACCTTCTGACAAGCAAAGGCAATGGAGAAGCCAGATTCACTTAACAACTGGGTTACTAACTTATCAACTGCAGGGATTCACTTAATAACTGAGGCAAGAAAGGTCATAAAATGGGGCAAAACTCACTTAACAACAGAAATTTTGGGCTCAGTTGTGCTAGTACGTTGAGGACTATCTGTATGTGTATGTTTGGATGGAACAGTTAGAAACTGTCATTCTAGAAGTTCTTCTCATGCTGACTCTTTGTGTGTGTGTGTGTGTGTGTGTGTGTGTGTGTTTTCAGACTTACTTTTGAAACTTTTCAAATATCTGTGCTATCTGCAGTTGCCACTTTTTGGTTTGCAGTGTGCTTAACTGGGTCACGGAAAGCCCTAGCAGCTATGTTTGCATAAAATGTTAACTTTGATTAGTGTTGACCTTGGTTAGCTTTCTGGGGCTATGTTTTTTGCAAACACTGTCCAATTGGCTATGTTTTGAGTTCAGTGTATTGTTCAAACTCATAAAATGGGTTAATGAAGTAACTGGATTAAACCTATTATGCAAATGCTGCCTTCCTTTGAAGTAGTTTGTGGAAGGATCACGCAACTGGACAACACTAAGTCCCAAGTAAACATACTTTTTAAAAAAAATCAATGAAATTACATTTGTGTGGTGGGGAAGGACAACATTTCATGAAACAATTGCTTTTTAAACAATGTCAGTTTCACATAACAAGAGGGAATCACTATTTCTGCTGTCTGGTGTGGCTGTTTGCTAAACAAGCTACACTGGGTTACTGGCAGACCCACATATTGTACAAATATCTGAATTCAAATACCAAACATAAAATAGCACCAGGGTTGTTTGGGGTTAAGGTGCCCTCCTGTAATAAGACATGTTATATAAACACCTACACTAAACTGAGTCAAATACTGTAACAATTGTTCAGTATCACTCACTCAGTCCTCTCCTCCAAAAAAAAAAAAAAAAGAATTACAGAACAACAGAATTGGAAGGGACCTTGGAGGTCTTCTAGTCCAACCCTGCTCAAGCAGGAGACCCTATACTATTTCAGACAAATAGCTGTCCAATCTCTTCTTTAAAATCTCCAGAGCAGCCATAACTTCTGGAGGCAAGCCGTTTCACTGATAGATTGTTCTATTTCTCCTTATTTCTAAGTTAGAACTATTGGAATTCTAAAAAAGAAAGAAAATTAGGCTCTTACCGAAGCCTGGTTGGAAGAAGGCAGGAATTTCACCCTTGTGGATATTTGCTTTGCTAGGTTTGGGGGCCTGCAGTGCCAAGACCAGGAGGGATGAGATCCAGTGGTGGGATTCAGCCAGTTTGCACCAGTTCAGCAGAACCGGTAGCTAATTCTTTTGTTGCCCAGGCCCAGAATGGACTTCCGGAAGCGGCATCCACACAGAGAACCAGTTGTTCACATATTTGAATCCCACCACTGATGAGTTGCCTTTGATCCTATGAGTGAAAAATGACTTGATGGCACATATTTCATCAGTCAATTCTTGAGGCTGATGCTTAGGTGCAAGAAAAATAAAGACAAGCTTTTTTTAGGAAATAAAATAAAAGGAGAGCATCAGAATAAGAAAATGATGAAAGTCCCAAGGTACTTTTTCAGGACACAATTGGACTTCCTTGTTATTTTCTTTGAAGACATTTCGCTTCTCATCCAAGAGGCTTCTTCAGCTCTGACTGGATGTTGTGGAATGGAAGGATTTATATTGCTTGCAGACAGCTGGTCATTTGCATTCTTTTAGAGAGTCATTGTGGCCGTATGGAGGTTTACCTGTGTCCTCAGGGTCATCTGATAAGTGCAAATGGGTGTGGAGACTTCTTGGCTGCAGGATGTTTTCTGCCCTGTGTCCCTTCACTGTTGAAGACAGGCACAGGCTGCTGGGGATGAGTCTGTCTGAAGCTCAAATGTTTCCTGAAGTCTGCAATGTTTTCTGGAAATCCGTTCATACTTCTGCACCAATTGAAGGGCGTTCATCCCAAAGTGCATAGCTAAATGTCTATGGAGATTCATCCAGGCCATGGTTGTCCCAAAGGTGCCTTTTCAGGAGGCAACTGGACTTTCTTGTTTTTATTTGAAGATGTTTCACTTCTTATCCAAGAAGCTTCTTCACCTCTGACTGGTTGGTGGGGAATAGAATGGACTGAGAATCTCCATAGAAAAGGATGGAAGCTCTGAGAAGAGGACGAATTTTTCACAGAAACATGAAAATAAGTATTTTAAAATAAACAAAGGGTAGAGTTTCTCTGCTCTCTCTACATCTGTGGCCCCTAATGATCAACAGCTTTACAGTAGTTCTTGATTTATGACCGCTCGGTTTGCGACCATTTGAAGTTACAACGCACCACTGAAAGGCTACTTATATTTTCAGTTAGGGCTACTGCATTGCCCCATAGTCACATAAACAAAATTTTGCAATCTCCCCACCCTTGCAACAGACCGTGGGGATGCTGTAGCACCCCTGCCTGTCTCCCACCCTTCTTACCCTGCCAGGTCCCAGCCACCCCAGGGATGAAAAAGGGTGGAAAGGCTTTCTCTCCTTCGCTAATACAATCCCTGGAGTAGGTTGTTCTGTCCATCAGCGTCCTGAGGCTGCGTGGCACTTGGGCACTTCTGAGATGGAGCCACATGCCAGAACTGCCTGTTCTCCTTCCCTGACATTCTCTTGAGCTTTCAGAAGGAAAACTGCAGTGGACAAGTGATTAGTGATGAAGAGTGGGAGCAGGATGTGGGATCCGATTGGATGGGAAAGCAGGTCCAAGGCCTGGAGGGACCCCAAGGTAAGGGAAGTGTAACATGGGGTGCCTCAAGGGCTGGAGAAGGCAGGCAGGTTTGAACTTGTGCAAGGCTTCCCAGGGCCTCCCCCATTCCTGAGGCACACCAAACTCCACTTAACAATCCACGTTAATGACCCTTCGGTGAGAGCAGGCATGTGGATCGTTAAGAGATGCGATCAAGTGGATATTTCGCTTAATGACCATCATGACTTGTAACGTAATGGGCAAGATCCATTATGGTCACAAGTCAAGGACTACCTGTATTGAAGCAACAAGCTGGTACATGCAACATTTGGATTCCAATAGTGTGAATCCAGCCTTACCATTTTGCTCTTACAACTGTTCACTGTCTCTGGATGACGTGGCCACCAAGTTGTGTCAAGAAGGAACAGATTTGACTAAGAGCAATGAAGCAAATTCAAGACTGGCAGGGATTCTGCAATCTTTCTGTTTCTTTTAGCACAGGGGTAGGCAACCTTGGCTCTTTTATGACTCGTGGACTTCAATTCCCAGAATTCCTGAGACAGCTGGCCCCGGTTTTGGCATCCCTTCTCCCTCTATAATAAGGGTACTGGTGCCAGAGCCCAGCTCTGTAAAATGAACATGGCTTACTCCAATCCTAATACCGTTCATACTGCTTTTGAAATTAAATGGGCATATTATAGATAGTCCTTGAGTTCATTTAGTGACCATTCAAAGTTGCAATGGCATTGAAAAAAGTGAGTTATGACCATGTTCACACTTACAACTGCTGCAGCATCCCCATGGTCATATGATCAAAATTCAGATGCTTGGCAACTGACTCATATTTATGATGGTTGCAGTGTCCAGGGTCACGTGATCACTTTTTGCGACCTTCTGACAAACAAAGTTGAGGGGGAAGCCAGTTTCGCTAACTTAACAACTGCAGTGATTGACTTAACAAATGTGGCAAGAAAGGTCATAAATGGGGGCAAAATTCACTTAACAGATGTCTCATGTAGCAACAGAAATTTTGGGCTCAATTGTAGTTGTAAGTCAAGGACTCCCTTTATTGAATGTGCAACATTGATCTTGAGACTCAGAGTTAGAAAATCTCTTGTGCCTCAAAACGGATCTTCAGATTTATTCCTGCTGTCACATGATGATCCCAAGTATTTCTGCTGAGAGTGACTCCAGTGTATATTATGCTAGGTAGCAGGGCTATAAATGAATATTTTAGAAAGTTATGTCTGCCATGGATTTTAAATATATTCCCAGCAGCGCTAGAAAAAGTAGAACAAAAAGGAAATGTGGGCAAATTGGCACAGTCATTTTGGAGTTTATTTTCTTCTTTCTTGATTAATGTTTGTATTGATTTCTTTTAAAGCACATATACTGAGTTCATCTAATTGAGAAGGGAAAATGTGGGAAACATATGGAGGTTCTACTTCCATACAGGTAGTCCTCGACTTATGACCACAACTGAACACAAAATTTCTTTGGCTAAGTGAAACATTTGTCAAGTGATTTTTGCCCCATTTTATGACCTTTTTTTTGGCACAGCTGTTAAGTGAGTCACTGCAGGTGTCAAGTTAGTAACACGGTTGTTAAGTGAATCTGGCTTCCCGTTGGCTTTGCTTGTCAGAAGGTCTCAAACGAGGATCACATGACCCCAGGACACTACAACCATCGTAAGTATGAGTCAGTTGCCAAGTGTCTGGATTTTGATCACATGACCATGGGGATGCTGCAACAGTCATAAGTGTGAAAAACGGACATAAGTCACCTTTTTCAGTGCTGTTGTAACTTTGAATGGTCACTAAACAAACTGTTCTAAGTCAAGGACTACCTGTGCAGGACTGGATGGCCCAAAGCAAGCTTAAAGTAAATTCTAGTAACAGAGTTGATAAAGTGAGCTGCTCCTCACAACCACTTATGCCTTTTAATAAAATTTGTTAGTCAGAAAAGAAACTACTAGACCAGGAGGCCTCAACCTTGGCAACTTTAAGACTTGTGGACTTCAGCTCCCAGAATTCCTCAGCCAGCTAAGCTAAGCTAAGCTGGCTGAGGAATTCTGGGAGTTGGAGTCCACAAGTCTTAAAGTTGCCAAGGTTGAGGACCCCTGTACTAGACTGCTTTTGAATTTTTTGGCCCCAGAGACTAACAATACAAATTGAATTAATAAATAAAATAAATAAATAAATAACATGACTTTTACAATTGCTGCCCACTGGGAATTGATCTGGATCTAATATGTGTATATTCTGTATATATTCATCTCTCTCTCTTTCTCTGCTAATCTAGACCCACAGGCATCAGAGAATATTTGTAGCTCAGGGCTGAAAGGTGGGGACTTGGTGGCCTCTGAGCTTGGTTGTTTTCTTGCAGATGTTTCATTACCAAACTAAGTAACATCATCACTGATGATATTACCTAGTTTGGTAATGAAACGTCTACAAGAAAACAATCAAGCACTGAGACCACCAAGGACCCCACAGTCATCTAAATGCCTGTGGAAACCCTACAGAGGGCAACATTTTCAGGGTAGGCTGTCCTAAATATGGAAGAATAATTTCAGTACTTGGGGAAATAACACCATGAGATGAACTTTTGATTGACTGGTTAAGTGGCAGCAAGTTGTTGTCCACTCTCAGCAATTACATAGGTGGATAAAACAGAAAGAGGACCAGTTGGGCTAAATAAGTGTTGACTCCAGCTTTCTGCTTCTCACTGCATGAACTACAATTTATAACATGCCCCGTAATAATGAAAAAGGCCACGTTCCTCTCTCATCCACCAACTCTTATTAAATGGTCCACATCTCTAACTGTGGATTTTCAGTACCTTGTCCCAAATCATTTATAATAATATTAGAGTAGAAGAAAATCAGGACAGATGGTACTATTTCAAACTGTAAAGTTTCAAACTCACCTTTTCCCAGGGCTTTTTTTCTCATGGAACGCTCAGAACAGAGTTCCGGCACCTTTTTTGGATGGAACATTGTAGGGTAGGCAAGGTGGGTTGTATGACATGTGTGAGTTCTGGCACCTTTTTCTTTTACAAAAAAAGCACTGCCTTTTCCTGCCTGGAACACCTTCTGGGCAATTAGAACTCCTGCAGAGCAGTGACCAAGACTGAATTACATGCCATCTTTCTGATATACAAACTTTCTGTCTGCAGGGGGGTGGGGTTTGGTAGCTCCCTTGTCCTACACCACTTATCAAATCTGCCCACCCAGCATGGCAACTGTTCTCTAGGATCTTCAGTGAAGAGAATGCCTTTTGTTGCCACCTGGATCTAATTTCAGGATCACTTGCATTCAAAGGAGATGCTCCTCTAATCCATTATGGCTCTTTAACCTACACCCTCAACAGAAATGGCTGACTCTTGGGTGAGGCTCACTCTGTCTCACAACTGTCAATATCTGAGCCTGTCAACTAAGTAGTTGAGGGAGGGAGGGAGGGAGGGAGGGAAGGAAGGAAGGAAGGAAGGAAGGAAGGAAGGAAGGAAGGAAGGAAGGAAGGAAGGAAGGGTTTTTGCCCTGAAAGCCTCTGTGTTTCTGACTCCATTTACATTCTGCTGGATATCTACTATATATAATGTAATCCATATTCTCTTTCTCTGCTCCCTTCTCCCCTCCCCCCAACCCAATAGTCTTCTGAGTAATTGCAGTTAAAGAAGGAAAGTTTGTATAATTAGCAAGAGGTATTTGGACTGAGTTGGAGCAAGTCAGGATGTGGGGTGGGTAACAACAGAGGGAGGGCTTGGGAGGCAAAGACATTAAATCCAGGTATAGTCATTCTTCCAGTGATTAAAGCTGATGTTTCCTGTACCACCCATCTTGAAAAGTTAACAGGTGGGCACATTAAGGGCTGCCGTAAAACAAATGGCAGCAGTTGACTTCCCTGCCAGCTGACCTTCTCAAAACTGTCTCTGAGAGATTCCTTTGCCAGCTGTTAATGTGAAGGGTGAAAGAGACAGTTTAGTGCGGTGGTTAAGACATCATTAGTCTAGAAACTGGGATACCATAAATACTGACAAAAATAACAGAATAACCAAATTGGAAGGGTCCTTGGAGGGCTTCTAGTCCAACCCTCTGCTCAAGCAGGAAAACCTATACCATTTCAGACAAGCAATTCTCCAGTCTCTTCTTAAAAACCTCCAGTGTTGAAAAAGGCAAACAGCTAGTAATCTGAATGAGTTGGGATGGCATTCCATTTCATCCTGGATCACAAGTTTTTCTCCACGCTGTAGTTCCTTGGCCAAAACTAGGCTTAACCAGGTCAAATCTTAGGTTACTGTTCACCGGGTCAGTTGTTGACTGTGGGTTGCATTCACAGGACATGCAAAGCTTGTTTTGTGTTCACTTAGTTTAGAGTTGTGGGAATGGGGCCAGGGGAATTTAGACCCTTTGGTTTATTCTTTTTCAAAGTATTCTGTGGAAGATTCACTGTTCATTTGATTTTGCAAGAATTATTCCCTTCCGAATGACTGATGATAATCTGGTAAAGCAAATTAGAGATCAAGGTCAAGCACATATTAAAAGGATATATCTTGCATTGATAGAAATTGATTCAGAGACAGAATTTGTTAAAGACTGTATGATAAAGTGGGCTCAGAATTTTCAAGAAGTCATTACAATGGATACTTGGGAAAAGATTTGGGTGAGAAATGTAAAATTTACACAAGCTCAAAACTTAAGAGAGAACTTTTATAAAATGTTTTATAGGTGGCACTTAGATCCTAAAAAATTAGCAAGTATGTATCCGAACTGTCAGCCTAATGTTGGAGGTGTGGTGGTGAAGATGTAACGTGTTTTCATATATGGTGGACCTGTAAAAAGGTTAAAGCTTTTTGGATTAAAATCTGGTGGAATATGCAAAAGATATTTAAGAAAAGGATAAAGTTTTGTCCGCAATTGTTTTTACTGGGCATTATTACTGATACTACTGTTGTGGACACTAAGTTGATGTTGAATTTAATTACGGCAGCAAGACTTTTAGTAGGGCAATATTGGAAGAAGGAAGAACTGCCGACTATAGAAGAATGGACTTTAAAAGTTTCCAACCTGGCGGAAATGGCAAAGATCTCAGCGTACTTGAAAGACCATTCGCAACAGAGATATATTGTGGAGTAGAAAAAATGGATTGATTACATCCAGAATAAATATGGGACTAAAAAGTTTCACCTAGCATTTGAATAAGTATTGATGTGATATTTACATTGCTTGTAGTTATTTTATAAGAGTTAAAGTGCAATAGATTTAATAGTTTATTGTTGTTTGCATAAGGTAGATTATGATTGTTTGTATTTTTATACCCTGTATTTAGCTCTGGGAAGTCGGGGAGGGGGGAGGGGGAAGGGAGGGAGGTGTTGGGGAGGGTTGGGGAGAGGGGAGGGGATTGGGAGGGGTTTTGTTTTGTTAAAAAAATGTATTGTAAAACTTTTCAATAAAAAAAAGAATCATTCCCTTCCTGGGTACTGTATTCTCAGAAAAGATGAATAATGTGGGTGAAATTATATGTGAAGGCAACACTCCTTCCCTTCATCATGCGATGAATTCTGAGGCATTGTTTTAGAAATTTGAATTTGAGGACTGATTTATCCTACTCCTATTGTTATCCCTAAGTAACAGCCCTTCTTAAAAAAAGAAAACCTGATCAGGTAGAAATGGCAAATTTTACAGTGAGTTTCCTGATTCCAGTTGGGTTTTATTGTGCTAACACGTCTTTTTTGTTGTTAGAAATAAACAAGTCATAATTGTTATGCTATCACAAGAACAAAGTAATTCATGCTATGAGCAACCCTCACTCTGAACTGGCTTTGTAACAACATGATTTTTCTTCAGGGAAGGGGAGACTATTTGCAAATAATAATGACACAAGTTAGATTATTTATCAGCCCATAGTCAGTTTTATACTGTAAATCTAGTTGCAGACTAAACTACCCATGCACTGTTGGGTTATCATTTCAGAAATATTTCTTACCTAAACAGAGAAATAGAATGACCAAGGGAGGGCAAAAAAACAGTGGGAGCAGGAGCGACTTCCGACTTCCTGCCAACTTCCCCATTGAGTTTCCTTGTAGGAAGCTGGCAGGGAGCACTGGAAATGATGATCATGTGACAGCAGCTAACCATAGTAATATGACAGCACTGATTTGACCACAATTTTGCCAAATTTCATTTCAAAATTCCCACAGGAGTCATGGGTCTTAGATTTCAAACATCTTCTGTAAGTTAGTCCATTCGAGGTGCATTGATTCAAGAACTGTTGCCCTGTGAAACACTATTTCTTCCAATTGAAGGTTACAAACAAACAAATAGACACAAGAGTTTTAGTAGTATATAGATATTCCATCTGCCTTTCCCATTCAAGCAGAATGGAATTTTTCCATTGCTGAATCCTTGTTCCATCTCCATTTTTCTCCCCAGCATGGCATGTGATCAATTGCAGCTCATTTATAAAGCATATAGCAGTGCATATATGCTTGATTAACTTCAGTACTTTAATTGACTGCTTGCATTTAAAGTAAACACAGGTGAGCACTCGGGGTCCGATAAGGTTTCTTTTTTTGAGATACTATAAACTCCATTTATTCATTTATTTATTCATATATAAATAAAGCTGGCTGGGTGACCTTGAGTCAGTCTCTCTCCCTCCTTCTCCACCCAACTCACCTCACTGGGTTATTGGGGGGAAATAGATTCGTTGTGTTGTGTTGAATTTGTTCTCCACCCTGTTATTTCTAAAAATAATAAAAGGCAGATACAAGCAAGCAAGCAAACAAATGTGCTATTGCGGTGGTTTTCAACCTAAGCATGTCATAGTTCCGATTAATGAGACAGTTCAAACAAAATTCTGCAAACCTTCACAAAGCAACTAAGTGTAGATTTTAATTCCCAGAATTCCCCAGCCAGCATTGGACCAGAAAAAGAGAGGGAAGTCAAGGCCACTTGGTTTATCCTACTTCCAGTCACTTGACCAGAAAGGGAAAGTGGCAGAATGTTAATTTGTTAAAAGAAAGCTCCATCGTTTCACTTTTTTAAAGCAGGGCTTCTTAAGCCAGGGGTCGCTAATCCCCAGGCCACGGCACATTACCAGACCACACCAGGTTTGGAACTGGGCCACACAAGTGGTGGGCAAGCGCACATACATGCGCAGCTCCACTCATGAGAGTGGCGGGCACTTGCATTGGCATGCATAGGTCCATTTGCAAGAGCAGCAGGCACTTGCACTAGTGTGTAAAGCTCCATTGGCATGAGTGGTGGGTGCTTGTGCTCATGCATGAAGCTCCATTTGCTCCCGCCACTCACACAAATGGAGCTGTGCACACGCATGTTCACCCACCTGCCACTCACACAGACCCATCCCCTCTCTCCCCCCCCCCCACTGCACCCAGCCGCCAAGCCAGAAAGTTTCGGGACCACTGTCTTAATCAGTTTGACCCATCTATCCTTTTCCAGCTCTGGAATAATGTCATTACCTCTACAAAAACAAATGATAAATAAAAGCAGACTCTCTTCTTTTACACAAGCGTTTCAGCAGCAATCCAGTTCCAAACTGCAAATTGCTTCATTACCCCCAATTCAAGAACAACTGGTTTCAGTACTGAAGTTGTAAAATAAAAAAAATGTTTCAAAAGCCAGCCTTTCACCTCCATAGGGAGAGAAAATGACCAATAATTAATGAAGGAAAAGAAATATGTTCAGCACTCAAGGTCCATTCAGAAGGAGGCAGAGATGCTGGTAGAGGATCACTATGCTTGATCGGCCATTTTGTATTTCTTCTATTTTGCATTTGTTTTTTGTATTGTTTATTGCTATAAACAATACAATAGGTATGGTGGCATTGTGGTGATGACACTTGCCTCCCATTTGGAAGGTTGAGAGTCCAATCCTAGGTAGCGGCAGACGTTTCTCTCCCAGGGCGCAAAGAAAAAAATACCTGCTGTGAACTCAGCATGGCATCAGGAAGGGCATCCAGCTAGTAAACACTCACCTCCATCGAGTTGCCCTGACTCTACCCTGAATTAAGGGATTACAGGGTCATAAAAAGGGAGGGGTTCTTTATTGCTATATGGATTTATTTCCTCATTTGTTGGTTTTTGCGCTGTATGCCGCCAGGATCACACTCTTAAACCAACCTTGAAAAGATTTATAGAGGGATAGATAGACAGGCAGACAGAAAGAGAGACAGAGAGAGGCCTGTGCTTCCCTACTCCCGGGAAATGGTTGGAGGCTCACATTTCAACACTTCTTAACAGTTGAAGAGTTATTTCCCTCCATTTGGATATTAGGCTCTGCAATCATGCACGCCATATGCACAGAATTAATTAAAAATTTGCATGGTTTGTTTTGGTTCCCTTCCTTTTTTCTCCTGAAGTGCAATTATGGTCTCCCATCTGTCAAAATAAGGAGAAAGATGGACAATGTGAAAGCAGCAGTCCAGAGAAGAAGGAACTCAGAGGGCCCTTCCCATTCCATCCTCACACCACAGAAAGCAATTAGTTCTGTTGTCTCCATCTTGTCACATTATAAAGCACCAAAAAATCTCTTTGTGCTTAATTACAAATTGTTATTCATTTAATATGTTGCACCTGTTGTTTCATTTATCTAATACGCAGAACCCTTTCTCTGAATTGAACAAATACCATTTCTTTATTTCTTGGCGTTACTGTTTCTGCATTTTGTGTCATGCTGCTTAGCCCCGAAGCATTGGTAAGATGGGTGAGACGGGCAGCTGTATGAATGATCAATCAATCAATCAATCAATCAATAAAGTTTTGTGAGAATCTTGACCCTATCAAGATTGATTTGTGTGCAGAAAAATAGTGGTAGAATATCACAGCAACCTGTATAGATGAAATATACTGTGAATTTGGCTGACTGGCAAAATGAAAGGTTCCCAAATGAATTAAGGGACTGAGAACTGCTACAGAATCTGTAGCCAGTTAATTGTACTTAAATCGGATTGGAATTAATGTAGCAATTTAGTTATGATTTAAGTACCTCTGGCTGCAGTGAGACCTAAAATCAATTAACTTAATCTAGATGCAAATGTCTGGTTTACTTCTACGAAGTTAGAAATGAAAACCTGGGGCCAACGTTTTTATTCTCCCCATGCTTAGCATGTGTGGATAACAGAACTGACCTCTCTTAAGCAATGGGGAATGGCAGGCCTACCACTCTCTAGGCTGGAATTAATGGATATTCCATCTGAACAAACTGCAGATTCTGGTATTCTTTGAAGAACTGAGTGTTTGTCAATTAGAAGCTGACATTGTAGTTGTAAATGTACAGCATACTGAATCAATATTTTAAAAATGACCCCAAAGGTAACATTTTTCCCCTCTAATTTGCTTTATATTTAAGAATAACAATAATTCTGTTTACAAAAAAGACTCCCTTGAATCAAGTGTGACACAGCCTAGTAGTATTTTTGACTTTGTGGGGGATGAATTTTCCCCCCAATTTCCTTGCCTAAGTTACAGGCCCAGAATTTCCTAGTTTTTCCCCAGCAACAAGATTGAAGGACTCAGGTGATGAGTGCACCATTGGGAGACCTGAAAGACCAGATTAGAGGCAGTTTTCTCTCATCAAGGAGAAGTTCTATCTAAATGATCACTAGGAGCGAAAAACAACTTGATGGTATATAATCCATTAACCAACCAATCAGTTCATCAATCAATCTATGGGTAAACCTACCCTGTAAAGTTTGATTATATGAAGTTGGATCTCTGATTTTTCCATCTGTTAGTTCTTGTTCTGGCCTGTGGGGAATAGTTTGACTTCCCTTTGACAGCCCCTCAAGTACTGGAAGATAGTTATTATGTCCCTCCAATCCTTCTTTAATTTAAATTTCAGTTTTTGAATCCCAAAATATTGCCAGAACTTCAAATGGTTTGCTGAATGAATGGCTGTTAACTGAGGACTATCTGTGTCCCTGTTACATTTGGTATAAAAACTGATGTTGGGGACTGAGCTGAATTTTATTAAGAGCAATTCATGCTCTTAAACCTTGCATGTCTTCGCTTTATGTTTTGCTTCTCTTCCTTGCATGTAATGTTACTTTATTTATTTATATATTTATATATTTTGCTCCATCATGATATGCTTGGTTGGGTAGAAAGAGATATATAATTGTCCTTTTTATGTGGCAGTTTCCTCAGGTTAATTAAATATCAATTGAACATTATAGGCCGTAGTAAGATTTATTAATCACCCTAGAGATAAATCTCTTTAGAATTCAATTAACTGAAAAATCACATAGCAATATATGTGCAGTTTTATGTCGATGTCCCATAAAAAAACTGGTAAATTATTAGTGAAGCATTTTCTGGTAAATTGATAATGGAATTTAATGTGAAAACTACAGGGAATTGATCTTTAACTACCTTGTGAGGGTATTAAAATATCAAATATTTAACTTCAGCAGTTAAGTTGTAGCTAAAAGCCACGTTCATGATAAAGCAGATAATGTGTTGAATATTAGATTAGCTTGTTACATATACCCAAAGTATATTTGTTCTAGTTTGTTGTTTAATGCATTATGCTTGTTCATGTACAAATTATCCATAAATCTAACAAGGTGTAGTGATTAACCTTAAATTCCTGCTTTCAAAATAATGTTTTTACTCCTATAATATCAGCTAAAAGTATATGAAAATACTATATGACCAGTATTGATTGCTTGGGATTCTACCAGATGTTATATGCATCATATTGTCAGACAAATGACTCATGATGTCATGATGATAATATCATTGCGCCATACTTCAGCAAACAAACAGTCAACCATAGATTACTGGTAGTCCTCAGTTAATAACAATAATTGGGACCAGGAACTTCATCACTAAGCAACCCAGTCAAAAAATGTGAAGTCATGGGTTCATGCTGACTTACAACAGCAATTCTGGCAGTTCCAGGTGTGGTTGTGAAGCGAATCCTGCACAGTCATTAAGTACATCACATGATCACCATTTGCAAGCTCCTGCCAGCTTTCCCACTGGCTTTGTTTGTTGGAAGCCAGCAAAAGGTCACAAATGGGGTGATACCCACACTGAGGGCCAGCATAAGTCTCCTTGGTCAGCACCATCAGAACTTCAAATGGTTTGCTGAATGAATGGCTGTTAACTGAGGACTATCTGTGTCCCTGTTACATTTGGTATAAAAACTGATGTTGGAGACTGAGCTGAATTTTATTAAGGCTGAGTGGCTTTGAGTTTTAGCAGCGACCAGATCTGAGACTTTACCATCCTAGGTACTGAATGGAATGGCACTCCCCCCAAAGCAGTGGGTCATCCTTCTAGAGTCTGATGACTATTGCTCGTGGCTAGGAGAAAGCCTTTACTTCAAACTTCAAACTCTGTGCCAGTTGTATCCATTCCTGGATCAGCAAGCTCTGCTCACAGTTACTCATAATCTGGTCACCTTCCAAACAGACTACTGCAATGCACTCTACATGGGGCTGCCCTTGAAGTATTCAGAAGCTCCAACAGACGCAAAACAAGGCAGTGCAAATAATTTACACGTGCCCCTAAAATGGTACCTACAGGTCATCCTCAACTTATAACAGTTCATTTAGTGACCATTCAAAGTTACAATGACACTGAAAAAAATTATGACCATTTTTCACACTTTGCAGAATCTCCATGATCATGAGATTTACCTTTGGATGCTTGACAACTGGCTCACATTTATGATGGTTGCAGTGTCCCAGGGTCATGTGATCCCCTTTTGCGACCTTCTGACAAGCAGTTAATGGGGAAACCAGATTCACTTAATAACCAAGCTACTAATGTAAGAACTGCAGTGATTCACTTAACAAATGTGATAAGAAAAGTCGTAAAATGGGGCAAAACTCACTTACCGGTAATTTTTTTTCCACTTAGCAACATAAATTTGGGGCTTAATTGTGGTTATAAGTTGAGGGCTACCTTTGTATTACCCCTCTGTTTCACATTGCATTGGTTTCTAGCTTGCTAATTGATCTTTAACATACTTTCCAGTTCTGTGTTTCAGTGATTCCCAACTGCCACTATTTGGATAAACCCACCCTTCATGCTGATGCATGAACCAATGACAAGTAGTCACCCATTCACCTAAAACTGGACATTCCCAATTGGGAATTCATAAATCTGACAATATGGACAAAGGCAGAAACGCAGTAAAGAGATCAGATGTGAAAGAAGACTATCTATTATCTTCTTTGTAAACTCACAATGCAATCTCTTCACATTAACTGAACATTTCCCAAATGAACAGGCTTTGTATTTCTTGCCTATTGTTGTTGTCAGAGATATTAGCATTAAATACTTACTACTTGGCTTAACTAAGGGGTAGAGATTGGATTTAATTTGTATGGATGAAATTCAATTACAGAGTAAAGGCCTTGGGGAAAAGCTGTAATACCTGCTGAATCTTTTTGATGAGTAATTATATACAAAGGATCTTTTCTTGCTCTTGTTCTCTCATTCTTCAAAAGCAGACATTTTTACATGCTACACATAAGGTTGGGAGTTTGGATGAAGAATAGCATAACCCCATGTAGCATGGGAATTAAAAGACTGCCAAGAGTAAAGGTGATATTCACCTGGCAGAAATAAAATATCTTTCAGGACATTCTCAAGTGACTTCCAGTGAGAACAGGGAGAACTAGACATCCCTGAAGGAGTGGGGACAGCATTATGGCAGAGATTGGCAGCTGGATCACCTGGCCAGTGAAATCTCTCTGGAGAAAAGAGAGCTCATGAGATTGCCCACATGTACTCTGGGCAGCTGCTCCTTATGAGTAGAGCATAGGAGCTAAGGGTTTTGTGGTTGGCTTGTAAGTCAGGTGGCTGGGAGTCAAGGGATTCCACCTAAGCTTACAGTCATAATGTAGCTTATATGGACACAAAGTTCAGCCAAGCCTCATTTCTTAATCACTTTTAATTTTTGTAACTGTTTTTCAAGATCCCACAAGATTGCAAGTTTTTAATATTATTTAGGTAAAGGTAAAGGTTCCCCCGCACATGCGTGCTAGTCGTTTCCGACTCTAGGGGCCAGTGCTCATCTCCGTTTCAAAGCCGAAGAGCCAGCGCTTGTCCGAGGACGTCTCCGTGGTCATGTGGCCGGCATGACTAGACGCCAAAGGCGCACGGAACGCTGTTACCTTCCCACCAGAGTGGTCCCTATTTTTCTACTTGCATTTTTATGTGCTTTCGAACTGCTAGGTGGGCAGAAGCTGGGACGAGTAACAGGCGCTCACTCTGTTACGCGGCACTCGGGATTTGATCCGCCAAACTGCCGACCTTCTGATCGACAAGCTCAGTGTCCTAACCCACTGAGCCACTGCGTCCCTTAATATTATTTATACATACATATACACACAGAGAGATATTATACACATACACACTGATATTATATACTCTATACAGGTAGTCCTCAACTTACAACAACTGAGCCCAAAATTTATGCTGCTAGGTGATACATTTGTAAAGTGAGCTTTGCCTCATTTTACAACTTTTCTTGCCACAGTTGTTAAGCGAATCATTGCAGAACTTTGTTAAGTTAGTAATATGGCTGTTAAGTGAACCTGGCTTCCCCATTGAATTTGCTTGGCAGAAAGTCACAAAATCACATGATCACATGACCTTGGGACAATGCAACCGTTATAAATATGAATCAATTACCAAGCATCTGAATTTTGATCATGACCATGGGCAGGGGTCGGCAACCTAAAAAAGAAAAAGAGCCACTGGGAACCGGTTCCATCACAAATTAAAAAAAGAGGGAGCCGCGTGCGTGTGTCCATGCACGCGCATGCGCAAAAAGGTTTTTTGCGCATGCGCGGACGCACGCGGCTGCCATTTTTTAAAAAATGAGATGGAACCGGTTCCCGGTTGCCCGATGGCGACGGCCCGTCTGCAAAGCTGCCGCTTTCGGCAGCTTTGCAGACGGGCCGTGGCAGCTTCCGCAAAGAGCGGCGCCCCTGCCCATTCCGAGAGGTGCGCGCGCACCTCTCCGAACGACCGGAGGTGCGCGCGTACCTCCGCGCGAATGGGCAGCGGTGCCGCTCTTTCAGGAAGCCCGCCGCGGCCCGTCTGTGAAGCTGCCGAAAGCGGCAGCTTAGCAAACGGGCTGCGGCAGCTTCCGCAAAGAGCGGCGCCCCTGCCCATTCCGAGAGGTGCGCGCGCACCTCTCCGAACGACCGGAGTTGCACGCGCACCTCCGTGCGAAGGGGCAGCGGCGCCGCTCTTTCAGGAAGCTGCCGAAAGCGAAGGGGCAGCGGCGCCGCTCTTTCAGGAAGCTGCCGAAAGCGGCAGCTTCCTGAAAGAGCGGCCCGCTGCCCGTTCACGCGGAGGTACGCGCGCACCTCCCCAAAGGTTTGGGGAGGTGCGCGCGCACCTCCGGTCGTTCGGAGAGGTGCGCACGCACCTCTCGGAATGGGCAGGGGCGCCGCTCTTTGCGGAAGCTGCCGCGGGCCCGTCTGCTAAGCTGCCGCTTTCGGCAGCTTCACAGACGGGCCGCGGCGGGCTTCCTGAAAGAGCGGCACCGCTGCCCGTTCGCGCGGAGGTACGCGCGCACCTCCCCAAAGGTTTGGGGAGGTGCACGCGCACCTCCGGTCGTTCGGAGAGGTGCGCACGCACCTCTCGGAATGGGCAGGGGCGCCGCTCTTTGCGGAAGCTGCCGCGGCCCGTCTGCTAAGCTGCCGCTTTCGGCAGCTTCACAGACGGGCCACGGCGGGCTTCCTGAAAGAGCGGCACCGCTGCCCATTCGCGCGGAGGTACGCGCGCACCTCTCCAAAGGTTTGGCGAGGTGCGCGCGCACCTCCGCCCATTCGGGGAGGTGCGCGTGCACCTCTCCAAATGGGCGGTGCCACTCTCCATTTGGAGAGGTGCGCGCGCACCACTGCCCGTTGGAAGAGGTGCGCGCGCACCGGGCGGCTGGGAGCCGCAAGAGACGGCTCAAAGAGCCGCATGCGGCTCCGGAGCCGCAGGTTGCCGACCTGTGACCATGGGGATGCTGCAACGGTCATGTGAAAAAAGGTCATAAGTCCCTTTTTTTTACTGCTGTTGTAACTTTGAATGGTCACTAAATGAACTTTTGTAAGTCAAGAACTACCTGAATTTATATGTGGCCCAAGACAATTCCTCTTCATTCAATGTTGGACACACATGATCTAGGGAATTTAGGCTGCTCTCTTATACTCAGATGACTGGAAACCTAATGGAATTTCATGAATCTTACTTGTAAGTAGAATAGAATAGAATAGAATAGAATAGAATAGAATAGAATAGAATAGAATAGAATAGAATAGAATAGAATAGAATAGAATAGAATAGAATAGAATAGAATAGAATAGAATAGAATAGAATAGAATAGAATCTGGAAGGGACCTTGGCGGTCTTCTAGTCCAGCCCTCTGCCCAAGCAGGAGACACACAGATTGTCACTGTGGCAAACATTTCAATAAATGAGGAAGAGATAAAGTTCTCAGCAAACAAATTTCCCCCTGCATAACTAATTCCTGTGCTTCCATGCCAATTCCTGTTGCTCATTTTATTACATCTCTCTTATAATATTATTATACACAAAACGTGAAATCACAGCTGCCAGTTCATTAACTGGTGTTTGCCTTCATTCAGATCGAATTCTTTGCAAGAACCATGTGTGCAGATCCAAACATTGTGGTCTTTTGTAATTAACAGATGGAAATTTTGTCAATTGACACATCAATTGTCCGTGCTTTCTTCTTTTCACCTAGTTAAATCTGCTGGATTATGCACTGAGATTTTATCAGTTTGCATTTTAACCTGTTGATTTTCAATTATTTTTTCAACTCTGCGTTCCTATATACAGCTATATGTTATAGGATAATTCTGCTAATCAAAAGATTTGGATTAAAAGGTGTGGGGTTTTTTTTGGTACATGATGGAAGTCATGTGAAAACTACTAAGAGAAAGGTGAATGAACTCTTACGCTATTTTGGGACCATACCAGTTCTTCATTTGTTCATTGTTGACTCTTTGAAACATGTTAATACAGAATGGAGCTCAATGTGATTTGCTTTCCAAAATAATTATTGGCCACTGATGGCTAATGAAAGCAGAGTGGTGTTGTCAGAAAGCATCTAAGCAAAGGTGATCCTTGAGGGATCCAAGTTGACAGTTTTGTACAATCATCAAGTCAGCGAGATATTTGTGCTGTTTCCATGGCCATCACCCTGATCAGATATGAGGACTTCCTGGCTCATACTCCATGTTTTAAAAGGATACTTTTTAATCCATTAAATAAAAATAGAAGAGAGGGAAGGTGCAGAACTGCAGTTATGTAATGTAAGGTTCTAGATATAGTGGTTTTCTGGCCCTCTCTTTTTAAGACATGGATGTGTATTTATTGATTTACATCAGATTGCAGTAAGTTATTCTGGTCTTTTTGGAGGACCTATTCCTGAACAGAACTCTAAACTTTGACCCCAAATTCTGGTCCTGTCAATAATAACACTTGCCTCCAATTGGAACATGGGTGGCATATAAATTTAATAAATACTTTTTGAAACATGCTTTGCAGCTCAGGTAAAAAGCATCTCCTTCCAAATGACTGTTTATTGGCATTCAAAGTATTGGATTTAATCAATCAGATTTTAATCAATCAGTTTTAATACCCAAACACAAATTTTATTTCAGGACTACATTCTTAGAGGCTAGAATTTCTCAAATCTCACAAGTTCTGCTCCATTCTGCATTCATATAAAATATATGGGGAATAATAATGCTAACTGCATATAGTTTGATTCAAATTCAATTTCATTTTAGCAGTGAGGGGTTCCACATTTTGTCCTAATTTTGGAGCACAGCATAACATGCAGAAGCTAAAAACACATGTTGTACACCAGATTCATTTTTTTGGAGAAGGTCCAAAATATGTCCATTTACTTGCTGAGTTGGTTGAGAAATCCCTGCTAAAGACAGCAACAAAATATGTATGAATGAGACAGAAATCCCCATTCTGATCTTATTCTAACCATTTAAATCCAAGATTCTTTACAGCTTCTTTTTTAATATTTTTTTTCTGGAAAGAGTCAAATATTTGAAATAAGGTAATTCCCAAAAGGCAGAGGTAATGTCCCCACACGTTTGTCCAATTTTATTTTGAGTTGCCCAATTTAGGCAGAAAGTCAATTTTAAAGACAAGAGATTGTTTTCACATACAGAATGTTTTATTGGTCAGTGCATTAAATAAGTATGTCTTTGATATCTGTGGGCTCTTTAATATTGCCCCCACAGTTCTGTAGAGGGGGGAAAAACCCCAAACACCCAAAAAGGAGAATACAAAACATTCCATATCCAGTAAAGAAACCTATAATAAACAGGAAGAAAAGTAGATGCAATTCAATAAAAAAATTATGAACGTGAACAGTAATAATATAAAGCTGCCGAGAAGGTAGATAGATGTCCCCCAGGTACTCCACATAATAATAATAATAATAATAATAATAATAATAATAATAATAATAATAATAATAATAATAATAATAATGATGATGATGATGATGATGATGATGATGATGATGATAATAAGTTGGAAGGGACCTTGGATGTCATCTAGTCCAACCCCCTGCTCAGGCAGGAAACCCTATATCATTTCAGACAAGTGGCTGGCCAGTCTTCTTACAAACTTCCAGTGTTGGAGCATTCACCACTTCTGGAGGCAGGTTGTTCCACTGGTTAATTGTTCTAACTGTCAGGAAGTTTCTCCTTAGTTCTAGGTTGCTTCTCTCCTTGACTAGTTTCCATCCATTGCTTCTTGTCCTGCTTTCAGGTGCTTTGGAGAATAGGCTGACCCCACTCTTCTTTGTGGCAGCCCCTGAGATATTGGAACCCTGCTATCATGTCACCCCTCACCCTTCTCTTCATTAAACTACACATACCCAATTCCAGCAACCGTTCCCTATATGTTTTAGCCTCCAGTCCCCCAATAATCTTTGTTGCTCTTCTCTGTACTCTTTCTAGAGTCTCAACATCTTTTTTACATCGTGGTGACCAAAACTGGATGCAGTATTCCAGGTGTGGCTTTACCAAGGCATTGTAAAGTGGTATTAGTACTTCACGTGATCTTGATTCTATCCCTCTGTTAATGCAGCCTAGCACTGTGTTGGCTTTTTTGGCAGCTGCAGCACACTGCTGGCTCATATTGAAGTGATTGTCCACTAGGACTCCGAGATCTCTCTCATAGTTACTACTATTGAGCAAGGTACCACCTATACTATACCTGTGCATTTGATTTTTCCTGCCTAAATGTAGAACCTTACTTTTTTCACAATTGAATTTCATTTTGTTAGATAGTGCCCAGTGTTCGAGTCTGTCCAGATCCTCCTGTATCTTAAGCCTATCTTCTGGAGTATTGGCTATTCCTGCCAGCTTGGTGTCGTCTGTAAATTTGATGAGTTCCCCATTTATCCCCTCATCCAAATCGTTGATGTAGATGTTGAAGAGCACTGGGCCCAGAACAGAGCCCTGGGGCACCCCACTACACACTTCCTTCCATGTAGATGCAGTTCCATTGAGGACCACATGCTGAGTACGGCCTGTCAGCCAGCTACGAATCCATCTGGTGGTGATGCTATCTAACCCACATTTTTCTATCTTATCAAGTAGTAGGTTGTGATCTACTTTATCAAATGCCTTACTGAAATCCAAGTAAATTATATCCACAGCATTCCTCTGGTCCACTAGTTTTGTCCCTTGGTCAAAGAATGCAATAAGATTTGTCTGGCATGATCTGTTTTTGACAAACCCATGTTGGCTTTTAGTGATAACTTTGTTTGCATCAAGGTGTTCGCATCTAGAAATCTCTGGACAAAAAAAGGTTTCAAATCCTATTTCCATTCCCTTAAGTAGTTACCATGTCAAAGGTAAAAATTAAAACAAAATTTGCAGCAAGTAACACTGGTGAAACAATTTCTGAGGCAGCCCTTGGGAGGAAGAAGCAAGATTCTGAAACTAGCCTTCCACTCATCTTCAAAGTAGCGTGCCTGAAATCCAGTTGATGGTCTGGACACACCGCTTTACTACTTAATATATCAATAAAGTTCACAAGTTCTGACCCAAACTTTATTCATATTGTTAACCTCCATTAGGAAGAGAGCAGATAAAAGAGTAAGGTGTCAAAAGAAGCTGGAACATTTTCAAATGTTCATAATGCATGGCTATAAATTAAATAGATATATTTAATATTTTGCCTATATATTTATATAATACATACTGTCTTAACTAACATGCCGTCTTAACTAACAGGTTCAAATGTCTGCTTAAAGTGTGCTTTGCGGATTTCGACAGCATGAGTTCTTTGATTCACAGGCTAGGGACCTTTCATCATCCTGTAAAGAGGAAATGAGGTGAGGTTGAGGGATGCTTCCAAGAGCTTATTTTCAGGCCCCACTAACCATGGAACAAAGATGCTTTGCTGAAGAACATAGCTTCACAATGTTACCTTGGTTTCATCCCCAGCAAATTAATGAATTAATTTCATCTTTAACTGTTCCAGTCCTAAATACTGTAATGTTTTTTCTCTTCTCCCAAAGCAAGTCTTACCATACAGTGTAACCTGCAATGCCTCCTTCACAGTGTTGGGGATGATGCCATCAAGGGCTGGGATCTGATCAGCTTCCTCTGGCTACTTTAAGAGTCCTGCAGACACACTTTCTCCTCTCTGATAATTGAGTATTGCCTTCTGTGGCCATTTTGGCTTGGCTGCTAAACACACCTGGCTGATTCTAGTATTGCTTTACAAAACCTTAATAAGACCACACTTGGGATACTTCATGTAGTTCTGGTCACAATATAAAAAAGATATTGAGACTCTGGAAAAAGTGCAAAGAAAAGCAACAAAAATGACTAGGGGGCTTGAGGCTAAAACATACAAAGAACAGTTAGAGCAGACATGTCAAACTTACGATGTCACATGACATCATGTGATGTATCAAGACTGTTTTGCCATTGCCAGCAATGGGGTGGGTGTGGTTTCTGTATGATGCCTCTGGCTGGCAGGCCGGCAGTTTGACACCCCTGAGTTAGAGGAATTGGGTATGTCTAGTCTATTGAAAATAAGGACTAAGGGAGACATGATAGCAGTGTTACAATATTTGAGGGGCTCCTACAAAGACGAGGGGGTCAAGGGGTCAACCTATTTTCCAAAACACCAAAAGGCAAGACAAGAAACAATGGATGGAAACTAATCAAGGCCAAAAGCAGCCTACAACTAAGGAGAAATTTCCTAATGGTGAAAGCAATGAACCAATGGAACAACTTGCCTTCTGAAGTTGTGGGTGCTCCATCACTGGAGGCTTCCAAAAGAGACTGGACAACCATTTATCTAATACAGAGCCTCCTACTTGAGCAGGGGGTTGGACTAAAAGACCATCAAGGTCCCTTCCAACTTTATTGTTCTAAGATTTCTATCTGCAAAGGAATGTTCCTGCTTAGTGCCTGACTGGAGCTCTCTGACACACACACACACACACACACACACACACACACACACTCCAGGTGTTATGTGTTTATAAACACATGTATACCCCTTATCTGAAAGAACAATAGATCTGTTTATAAGAAAGGGGGAGGGGAGAGAATGGGGGAGAGGGATAGAGAGAGCGAGCGTGGGGGTGGTGATGATGGTGCATATGCATGTTTCTTGCTCATTTTGCAATTCTACCCCCTTGGGGTGTCTTTCTGTTACTGAAACTGGGCCTTTTACTTGAACCGTTTTCACGGTCTTTGAATGCTGTTTGAGATTGCTTAATTGGGGTGTCTGTGTAACGGTTGCTGGCTGCCCAGATATGCAGTCTCCCGGACGATCATTGGTTGGCTCTGGGGTGTGAATAGGTTTCTTTAAACCTATTGGCCACCGCCTAGTGGCCAACCATATAAGTAGCTGCGTAGAAGCCTCTGTTCTCAGTTCTGTTCCTGTTTCTGCAATGAAGCAATGTTCCTGTTTGAACCCTCTCATCTCACCTCCTGCTTCCAAAGAACCCACTATACAACAGAAACCATCCTTTCTGAAATTCAAAGGGGCTCACACTTTGAAGTGTTTATTTGGATCCCAGGCCTGGGCAGCAGAAATTGGAGCGGGGATAAAGTTTCTTCTTTGCCTGATGCAAACAGGCTCACAAACAAAGAGCATGGTTTGTACAGATACTGTGCTGTTCCAAAATAATGCAGTTCTGGAGTAACCATTCCAGAAAAGCTATTTTAGTATTATTTTTGGAATAGTGTTCTCCCAAGCACCAGAAGGTAAGATAAGAAACAATGGATTCAAAAGTTGTGGGGGCTCCATGACCAGAGGATTTTAAGGGACTAGACTTCCTGCTTGAGCAGGGGGTTGGACTAGAAGACCTCCAAGGTACCTTCCAACTCTTGTTATTCTTTTATTCTGTTATTCAAGATAATGATAAAGCCATATCCAGCTGATAGTGGGGCTTCTTTTGACTATACACACTTGTGAAAAAGAAAACATATTCTGACACATGGCTATTCTGGTCATCTATCAAAATTCGTCTACTCTCCAGCCTCAGCCCATGTTAAGAGAATGACGGTGGATGTTTAACTTTTTGGCTCGTGACATTTGGTAGAACAGCAAACTAAGTTTATGTAACCCACCAATCAATTTCTTTATTTTGTCCTGTATTAAACCCAATAAGAACAGCCTTATGCTCTTATCAAGGCAAAATCCATACCTACAGTGAGGGCATTGCCAAGTACGCCAGCATACGTTTCTACCTCCTCAAAGTCTGTATGAAAGCACTTCAATATTGTTTTTTGAAGAACCTCTTGGGAGTAGCCTCTGCATTGGTTCCCAGTCACAACTCTGAAAATTCCATCAACTGCTTCTATATTACATTTCGGACAGTGGCAATAAAGGGAAAAGAGAAACATTTGCAATGCAGCACAAGGCAGATAGGCAAGTAGCTATTTCCTTGCCTGACAGATTTTTCTTTATCACCCAATCACTATTTCCTGTCCTGACCATACGGTAGGCTCAAACATATGATACCCAGTAAGGAAGAAAAGTCTTGGTGATAATGGTGGGGATGAAATAATCTTGAATAAGACTTAAGTACTTGCCTTCTGTCTGCCATGTTTCTGCAAATTACCATCTAGGAACTTGCAACATGCATCTTTTATGTATCCATAATCTCATTTTGCAATGTATCTTTTATGTATCCATAATTTCATTTTGCAATCAAAAAGCAACAAAATGGCACAAATGATTTTACTTTATAACATACAAGAAGATTGCTGATTATCAGAAACTACAGATGTACAAATTGTATGTCTTAAAGAACTGTCTGAAATCAAATTATAAAACCTAAATAATTTCTAGCTGTTTAACCTCTTTTGTTAAATTAACAGAGGAATAAATGATTCAACAAAAGTCTTTAGATTATGTTTTCCAAAACTTCAAGATAAGGGCCCTTGTGAGAAAGTGAAAGAAATGTAATTTTTAATAGCTTTCAAAATATTAAACAAGATTCAGTAAAGAGAATACAGGAACAGTACCTTGAAACAGCCTTCAGCTACATTTATAAAGATTATTTTCTTTCTCATTTTCCATGATAAAATACCTTAAACAAAGTAACATTTTTAAAAAATCAAGTATGCTTTAATTTTCATCCTTGTTAATTAAAAGAGGCCCTTCAATTGCTCAGAGACAAACTGATAACAAGCTATAGGTTGATAAACACATTTTTTAAATCAAATAAACTGAATTTAGTTGTGTTGCAAGAACTTCAGTTTTGGTAAGTGAACTAAAGCTTGTCTTCTATACAATTAACAAACTATTTGTATGACTGCAAGAGTTTATGTAAATTCTAATTATGTTCTGGAAAACCTTAAAACCATCTCAGCAGTCCCGCCTAGCAGAAATAGAGACAAAACTTTACATATTGCAATTTCCGGATGGGTGTGATGTTAATCATTTGTAACAAAAAAAAAGCCAAAATGTCTACTAGCAATTTAGTAAATCTATTATATAATCTTTATCACAGTCTGATCACATCTAAGCAGACTGAGATATACCAAAATGTATGTGATAATAAATTTATTAATATTTAAGATGCCATCAGACACGTCATTTTTTCCTTATATGCTAGAAATGCCACACTATTCTTGTCTCCCCCACTGACATGTCATAGTAAACTAAAATCCAGTTGGTGAGCCATCCTTCACATTGGAGCTAGAAAAGACTTTGCCTGTGGAATTTCATTCATTTGTTCAGTTATGAAGGTTGTAGGAGCATAACCAGATTATCCAGTATACAGTATCAACAACAGGTCCAAATGAACATTAGTAAAAAGTGAAATAAGGAGGAACCTAAAAATCATAGGTAATAAATTAGCCACAGAAGAACCACAGATGGTCAACTCTGGCAAAATGAAAAGGCTATTGGTTTTATAGACCTTAATTTTGGATTATAATATTGTGATCATTAACCACAGCTTACTTCTATTAATTGTCTCCCCTCCTTTGCAATACAAACTTGGGTTGTTTTCTATAGTGTATAGTCCATTCATGCAAGGCAATGATAGGGCCAACAAGCATATTCAGCACTCTTCATGTGAATGTTCTAGACTGCAGCACTGGCTCCATGGCAGACAAGTTACATCAGTGATGTTACAGACATCTCTACAATGTTGGTGTCTTTAGCACACGAGACTTCTTGGGATTGGAATTTTATTGTAATCACCTGAGATGGACCCCAAAACAAGAACAGAAACAGCAAGTATGTAAAATGTGAAGAATATTTTTAAAAGATCATGGAAAGTTCAAGGAAGGTATTCCAATTGGCCATGGCTCCATCCTCCTGACCTGCAGGACTTCCCAACAGGAATAAACGGGGTAAGTCTCTTCAAGCCTTCACTGTTGGACCTACCAAAGAAAAGAAATCCATTAACATTTTCTTTAGCTTTTGGACCTCCCATTGTTGCTGCCATAGGAGGAAACAATTCAATTTCATGTCTTTACTTTCTTGTCATTCCATATTTAATTTTTTAACTCTATTTAATTTTAACTTAATGTAAACCCAACCAGTAGCACCCATTGTTCTTTAGGCAATCTGTCACACAGAAGCCAAAGACAGTCCTTGACTTAAAAAAAAGATCTACACCCCTGCTTTACAGATTTTTAAAAAAGCAAAAACAAAACCACTATGCAGAAATCTACCCCAAAATCTACTCCAGAATTCTGGAAACGTTTGGATGCTGAAGGGACTTCAATTTCAATTAACAAATTGTTGAACAAATGCCAGCTGGAATTTCTATTATAAATAGATTCCCTGAGGCTCATAGTGGTGCCAGCCTTGTCTCATTGTCTCAGAAATTGTGCTTCATGAATATATAGCAGCAACATCTGTTGGGTATGGAGGTGTGTCAAAATCAGCAAGATGGCAGATGAAATACCATATGCAAACCCCTCCCTTAAGGATGGGGCTTGAATCATGATATTCAATCTTGTTGATTTTTAAATCACTGCTACAGACAAAGCTGACATGTAGGATTATTCCAGACGGACCACAAAATGGCAGAGGATAGTTAAATGCTTCTGGATACTTCAGAAGTTGTGGGTGCTCTATCCCTGGAAGTTTTTAAGAAGAGATTGGACAGCCATTTGTCTGAAATGGTATAGTCTTTTGCTTGACTGGGGGGTTGGACTAGAAGACCTCCATGGTTCCTTCCAACTCTGTTATTTTGTTCAGTTCTGTACTACTCAGCTGTTTGAGCTTTGCTGTATGATAGCTTTTCCTAACCTAGTGTATCCTAGCTGGCTGGAACTACAATAAGAGCCTTGGTGGAGCAGTGGGCTAATGCCTCCTTAAGTAACACCAGCTGCCTGCAATTATTGCAGGTTCGCATCCCACCAGGCTCAAGGTTGACTCAGCCTTCCATCCTTCCGAGGTAGGTAAAATGAGGACCCAGATTGTTGGGGGCAATTAAGCTGACTTTGTAATAATGTTGCTTGGGATGTGTGTGAAAGCCCTAATAAGCAGGCATATACATAGAATGAAGGCTACTGCTAAGCTTGTAAGCCGCCCTGAGTCTTCGGAGAAGGGCGGGATATAAATGGAATTAAAATAAAAAAAATAAAATAAAATTCCCACAACCATTATTCTTAGCTGGGGAGCATACTGGGAGGTACTAGGCTGGGAAAGGCTTCTGTGTGTGATGCACAAAAGGGGGGAAATAGTGGTTTTTCCTCAGTCACTTTTAATATTAAACAGTCAAGCATATTAATTCATGCTTGAATTATTTTCTCTTCCTTTTCCCTCTTCTAGTGTTTCTCCTTCAATCTAGGTCATCTTATTTTTTTTTATTTGAAACACCAAATACAAGAACTGCTTTGATTTCATTACTGTGTAGGATGCTCTGGAAATTATCAAGCTGAGGAATGAGCCATGTATTGTTTAGATATATAATAAATAAAAGTACCACCTTCCCACTGAGGGCTAATCTACTTTACAGATTAAACAAATTGAATTTCACAATGAAATCCATTCTCCAAGCAAGTTTTTCTCTTGTGCTAACACACAGAGTAAAAAAATGGACATTGTAGGGAAAAAGGCATGTAGCAAAAATCCCAAAGAGGTTTTTTTCATGAGGCCACTGGAGTTTCTTGTTTTATCTTTGAAGACATTTCGTTTCTCATCCAAGAAGCTTCTTCAGCTGTCAGGATGGTGGGGAACGAAACGATTTATATTCCTTGCAGACTGAAATCCTTTCATTTCCCACCACCAGTAGAGTTGAAGAAGCTTCTTGGATGAGAAGTGAAATGTCTTCAAAGAAAAAAAAAGTCCAGTTGCCTCATGGAAAAGCATATTTGAGATAACTATGACCTGAATCTCCAAAAACAAAAACAAAATCACAACTTCACACAACCTTATGCTTTTGGGTAAATTTTGTTAGTTAGAAAAGGTGTCGCCAAATTCCTTCTGATATTTTTTTGCCAGTAGAAAGTGAGTGAATTAGAACTTTCTCAAATTCCCAACAAATAATTATTACCCTTTGAAAAACACTGTTCACAGCCAAGGTGGTACCAAAGCGATTGCTGAGTAGGATGACCAGTAAGAGAGAGGATCTTTTGGCAACACTTCTGCACATATTTGCACTGCCTTGCACAACTGAAAGGGAGAGGACCATAAGGGACCTTACTAAAGTGTTATTGTCTCCGGTCACTTTTCGCCCTGGGTTTGCTGTCGTCCAGAAGTGAAGAAAGGATCTGGTTCGAATGGTGTCGCTTGTTTTTGGGGTTTGCTCGGAGCGGGGCGCCCAGGATCACATCTTGTCCTGAGCCTGGTTCAACGGAAGACAAAGAATCTGAAAACAAAGGAAACCGGGACGGGTGTGTTGTTTAAAAGACAGGGAGGGGGCAGCGGGAAATGCCCTGGCCACGGAAGACCCTCATCTCCCTGGAAAGAGGGATGTCTGAAAGCTTTGGCTGCCTGAGAGGCAGACAAATCAATGGCAGTAAATTATAAATACTGCAATCAACTGCTATCAAAACTAATCATGAACTGATTTCGTGTAGCAGTCAAAGTGTTGCACTAGAAACTGGGGGCCTCTTGAGTTCTAGCCAGTGATTTTGGGTCAGACATTCTCTCCCAACCCGCCTTGCCCCACTGGGATGTCATTTGTTGTGGGGAAAATAGGCAGAAGAGAACCCTAAAATGTCATAAATGGATAGTGTTCTGGACATGTGGCTGCTCTTACTGTATTGCCACACTTAGCCAAACTGTAAGGGGCCCACTTTTGCCCTTCCAAAAATGAGACAACATCACCCAAAACATGGCATGGTTTTTGCTTAAAATTTCAATATCCAAGTTACAAATGTAGAAATCCATTTTAAAATTTAGACAAAAATGCCGCACATCATCTCATAAAAAGAGAAAAGCGGGTTGCTGAGCTGCATGCCTGTATGATCAAATGTCCAGGGGTTGCAGTTCTGAACAGACAATAATAAATTCTCCCTTCTGAGGGTCTTTAAACTGGACCTGTAGTGAACATTGCCCCTCTAAGATAAGGCAAACAGGTCCCTTCAAGTAAAACCAGGTTTGCCGGCACTCACCATGAATCCCTATCATATGTTCTAAAATTAGCACTCTCTCTGCTAAAATCTTCAAGGCCTCCCGCAGTTGTTGGACCCCTTCACCCTACAGAGGAGAGAAAAGGTAAGGGAGAGAAATTTGTGCATGGTGTTAAACTCATATTTCCTCTTTTCCTTTTCTTAAAACAAATTGTAAGTATTTCAGTAACTCATTTAACCTCTTAAGGGATGGCTGCATTGTTTCAAAATGGTTGATACAGGTAGTCCTCGACCTATGACTGTAATGGAGCCTGCCCATTATAGTCACATGTTGTAATGATCATAAAACAGGGTCAATCAGGTGACTGACCCGATTTTATGATCTTCTTCCGCAGCAGTCACTAAGTGTACCCTGTGCTCATCAAGCAAGTCAATGGTTTGCTATGGGTGTGATTTTGCCAAAGCCTGGAAGCTAGTGCTAGTTTTTGGTAAAACTATCGTAAAATGTGGTCATGTGACCAAGGGATGTTGCAAACGACTCTAAATACAACCGTATTGCTGAGCACCTGAAATTTGGTCATGTGACTGCAGAAGAGGCCCAACCATCAGAACTTTGAAGTCCCATTTTTTGGATCAGTCATACCTTTGAATGGTAAGTGATAAGACATAAGGTGACAACTACCTGTTTTTAATTTACAACAGTGGTCTCCAACCTTTCTGGCTTTGCGGACGGGCAGGGCGAGGGGAGAGGGGATGATTCCATGTGAGTGACGGGCGAACCTGTGTGCACGCATTCTTACCTGCTGTTCATGCAAGTGGAGCTGCACGCACGCACACACTTGCCTGCCACTTCCCTGCCCAGTTCTGAACAGGCCATGGGCTGATAGTGAGCTGCACGCTGGGGGTTGGGGATCTCTGGTTTACAATATGGGTGGATTCACCAGTACCCACACATTTGCGTGCATACACACAGAGATACACAGCATTTGAAAAAACAGCATAATGATCTTGATATGCTATCTTTCTATTACAAGGAGCATTTTGCCATTCTTGGTGCTTTCTCTCAGCTTTTACCACAGGTTGATTAGAAGCTTTAAATTTCACAGAACTCTCTGGAACATCCATTAATGGCTTGGTGGAGCCTTGGTGGAGCAGTGGGCTAATGCCTCCTTAAGTAACACCAGCTGCCTGCAATTATTGCAGGTTCGCATCCCACCAGGCTCAAGGTTGACTCAGCCTTCCATCCTTCCGAGGTAGGTAAAATGAGGACCCAGATTGTTGCGGGCAATAAGCTGACTTTGTAATAATGCCGCTTGGGGGGGGGCAAAAGCCCTAATAAGCAGGCATATACATAGAATGAAGGCTATTGCTAAGCACATTTGATTTGTGCTTAGATTGTAAGCCGCCCTGAGTCTTCAGGGAAGGGCGGAATATAAATGGGATTAAAATAAAAATAAAAAAACAAAAAATGGTTGAAATACAGGTCTGGAGAAATCTAAACGATAGACAACCAAACAGAGTTGCTGCTTGTTTGTGGCTAGGCAAGGATAGAAAAAGGCTTACTTTGATAGGCTGTTCCTACCCATCAAGGAACTGGATTCACCTTTGATGGTCAGAACTTCAGGTTAATATTCCAATCCTATTTCTCACTTGATATTTACATTTAATAACATTTGGCATTTCATCTCATCTTGTTAGGATCTGAGCAACTGGGAGCAAATAGGATTTAGAGCCTGACACACAATGACTGGAAGCTCTGATAACAACATGGAGATATCATACAATGGCATTTCACATTTAAGGACCAGACCCTGATCTCATATAGTGGTGTTTGAAGATTTTTCTTGCACTCCACACCTTCTAAACTCCTGCAAATTTCCATTCTGTTTGACCAGCTTTTGAAACTTTACCTGAATTAAGGCACAGAAGATCAACTGGAGGATCAAAATTGAATTGCAACTAATATGCAGAAGGCACCTATTCTCTTTCCTTCCCCCATCTCCTATGTCCAGTTATTTCTTCCACAGAGACAGGAACTTCTGAATTAGTGTCTGGAGGTGACTTGAAAACAGATGTAAGCAACCAAGCCAAAACCTAATTCAGAGAAAATGGTGTACACTGAGTTATCACTTGCTCAGATTTATATTTAGTTCTGCCCTTCCCCGAATGACCAACTATACAATCAGGGAATTGACTGAATCTGAATTAACTGGGAAGCTTTGAGTTTGTAATGATTGCGAAGGAGAGTTTTTAGGAAGTGAATCTGCTACATCAAATGCCATCAAGTCTCAGGTGGTCTCTCTTTTTGTCACCTCGTTTACCTCAAGTGGTGGTCAGTTTTAGTTTGTTGCAAAAAGCATGTATTGCTTTACCACTTGTCAAGGAAAGCCCTCCAGGACACAAAATATTAAAGAATCTCTCCTACTTTCCGAGAAGTTTGGCTAAAAAAGCTGGCCCTTTTATGAACTCCAAGAATAGGCTTCTCAACCCAAGATGGCCTTTTGAATTCAGTGCTAGATAAATTTACATAGCAGCACAAGGAGAGATGATTGACACAATTCAGAAAAGCTGGTTGCATCCTTACATCAGCACCTCGGTCTCCTTCTTCACCTTTCTTACCAGGTTCACCCTAAAAAAAAAACAGATAGAAATTGATATCAAACTCTCAACGGTGTCTTTCCATTAGTAAAGAGGGATAGAACCAAAGGTATGCTATGATTCAAGCTCTTAGTCTCCTTCTACATTCCCCAATGTTGTCTCCTCCTGAAGTGCCGGACTTCGACTCTCAATTCTCATCAGCTGTTCCTCCAACATTGGCTGGAGAAAGCTACTCTGTCTTCTCCAAGAAAACCCTTAACTAGCTTAGTTAATGCTATTGGTTGTTGAATAAGATAGGGGTTACAAACTTAATGGGTAGATTCATGAAACCAAGCAAACCATAATGAGGCTTGCCAAAAATATTTAGGAGCCAGCAGTGGTTGTGGTCATCTGCTTCAGCAATGGTACACCTGTGCCTATTGAAACAGCACTCCAGGGGCAAGTGTGGGATCTGAATTCCATTAACAATACGCATCAGCTTTGATCTCTTCCTGAAATACACTATCCATTAGTGGCGTACTTTAAAATTATCTCCTGGCCCACCCAAGAAGGAGCTCTTCACAAACAAAAACATTGGATTAGAAACAGAGGCCTGGCTTGAGTAACAGGATGTTCCAGAAGAAACTTGGCTCTGATGACTGTCCTTGGAAAAAACTCTGAATGCAAAGGACGGAAAAAGATTTTACCAGTGACAGAAGAAAAAGACAGAAAGATAATATACTGGGAGAGGTTATACAAAAAAATGGAAGAATCCATTTTTACATAGTTTTTCTACGTTGTTTCTCTAATCTAACGTCTTCTGGATCTACTTAAGCTAGAAATCCCAAAATTCCAGCCACTAATAAGTCTGAGTAAAGTAATAGGAGGAAACATAGGTATAAATAGATTTCTTTTTTTTCATTTTTGTGCCATCAAATTAGCATTGATTACAAGTAGTCCTCTACTTATGACTGGTTTAGCAACTGTCTGAAGTTACAACAGACCCCCTCAAAAGATACTTATGACCCAGTTTCAAAGTTTCAGTAGCATAAGTCCGGAGAGGAGCTGGACAAAGGAACAGATCTGGCCAACTGTCAAGTTCATGGCAGTCAGGAAAATCATGCCCATGAATGGGCAGGGCTAGAGGCTGTGAGGGGTTGCTGATTGGTGAGAGTGACCCATTTCCTCCCTCCCCCCACCCATCCCAGGAGAAGAAGGCAATATAAGAGGCCCAGCCAGTGTAGCAATATTGGATATTGTGATAGAACCATAATTGGAAAGTAACAGAGAGAGCTGAGAACAAATCATACAGGAAACCGAGATGAAGATTGACGTGGACTCATTTGGAATAAAGAAGTCAGCAGTAAAGGAAAAGGAGGAGACAGAGGGGACAGAGTGTAAGAAAAGTAGATAAGAGACGTTGCAAACAAAATAATATGAGTGGAAGAAGAGAGAGGTGACATAAAGAAAACCAGAGGATTACAGAATGAAACCTAGTGCTGCGAGAAACAATGTGGGGCAATGAAGACTATCAAGTGATCCAGAAAGTGAATGATGGACAGTAGGGAACCCCAACAAGTGGTCAGTGGGTGGTGAGAGAGTGATGGGGATCTAAATCAGTGCTCCAGGGAGGAGGCCATTTTGGAGGCCAAGACTAGAGCATTGGCCTGAAGCTGCAACCAGTCATTGAATACAAGGCACAGAGTCTAAATAGGAGACCTTGGGTGATTGCTATTGGTCCTTCAAGAGGGTCTTGATAATGACGATGATGGGGATGAGACTGGACGGAGCCACAGAGGAAGGAGTGCTAAACAATCTGTGCGTAATCAATTAACATCAAAAAGATGCTGGCCTAAATGGGATAGGAAAGAGGTTAGACTACCTAACCTGGGAGAACCTAAGGGGTGGCTAGGACTCCTGGTGCCCCAGTTAGTATGGGCAGTGGGGGAATAAAGTCACAGGAAATTTTTAAAAATGGGTGGAATGAGAGTGAAGAGATGAGTTGGTGGGAGCAGAAGTGGATTGATACCAAGGGAGTGGCAGAGTGGCTAGGTCAGATACTCATTAGAGGGATAGAGAGTGGGAATGGAAAAATGTGTGAATGGAATAGG
Source organism: Vipera ursinii (assembly GCF_947247035.1). Lineage (NCBI taxonomy): Eukaryota > Metazoa > Chordata > Lepidosauria > Squamata > Viperidae > Vipera > Vipera ursinii. Next base: position 341,923,722 of record NC_139512.1, on the reverse strand, counting down.
AATGAATGTGAGCTGGAGGTGTGGCTTTTGGGACTCCTGCACCTGGGAGGGGAAACAAGGAAGAGCTAAGAGGAGGCAGTATGAAGGGTGAATGTTAGAAGAGGTAATGGGTTGGAGATAAGAGCTGGGCTGACTATTAGAGAAGAGTAATGGGCAGTTTGATACTCATCTCTCTTCTAGCTTAGCATCCTCACCCTAGTGCCTAAGTGACCATATTGGGGGTTGCCCCAGCATCAAGATGTTGCCAGTTCTATGTAGAATAATAATATGTATGTTTATGACTTGTCATCTGTTACCAAGACTTGGCTGGAGAGAGATGTGTCAGGACTCACATCAAGTTTGTGAAGTGGGATAGCAAAGAGTGCCTGGGACAATTTGGTTGTGACCAAAGGTCATGCTATGGAGGTGGCTAACCTGTTTCTGATAGTGTGACAAATGAAAGATCCTGCTTATGTTCTTATGTTCTCCTTGCTGTGTGGCCCAGTTCCTATTTGATCCCCTGGAGCTTATTGCAGGGGTCTCCAAACTTGGCAACTTTAAGACTCGTGGACTTCAACTCCCAGAATTCCCCAGCCAGCATTCTAGAAATTGACATCCAGAAGTCTTAAAATTGCTAAGTTTGGAGACTCCTGGCTTATTGGAAGACTGGTTATGGTGTCTCAGCTGGGGGTGCTGTGGAAGCTCAACCTTTATTCCCTGGGTGAAATTAACCCACACACGTACATGGACACACATAAATAAATCACTTACAGGAAAACCCTTAATGCCTCTTTCACCAGTCTGCCCCGCTGGCCCCTGTCAGAAGTAAAATCAATTAATGGCAAAGTCCAGCTGCTAGGTTAGTAGCTAAAGCAATTCCATGTTTGTCTGTTTATATGAGAAGGGGATAGATCAGAGGGATAGATGAGCATCAGAATGTAGAATCAAAAATCTTTTGACCAACATTAAATAAAACTGAGTAAATGTAGTGTTTTGATACAATGAGATACCTTTTAGAAAAAGAAATAACTAAGGCTTTGGGAACAAAACCTGAGATCCTTTTGCTTATTTGTATTATTGTTCTTACTATTTTTTTAATAGTACCGTACTAATGAGTTACCAACCTCAAGGCAGTTTTCAATAAAAACTTCAAACAGTAAACATTAAAATCCAACAAAAATTAAACGTCTGCTCAAAACATGTGTTTATAAGGCTTTTTAAGATGCCAGCAAAGTTGATTTCAAGTTCTGAAGAGGCAATGCAGTTCCAACACTAAGGGAACTATAGACAATTCCTAGTGACCCTTGGAAAAATATTATTTTTATTAGACTTTTATCTCAGCATATTAACATAGTTTTATATAAAATTCAAGATGGCAGACATAACATTATTGCCTTCTATTTTCCCCATAAAAACCCTGTGAAGTAGATTGGGCTGAGAGACAGTGACTGGCCCAAAATCACCCAGCTTGCTTTCATGGTTAAAGGAGAACTAGAACTCATGCTCTCCTGGTTTCCAATCCAGCACCTTAACCACTAAAATTGGTGTAGAAGAATGTATAATAATTGGTTCTTGCGCCTAATGTACATTGGTCTTAACGTACATTGTATTTTGTTCTGAAATGTATGGGGTTCAATACATTCCAGTGGCATTGGCTGTTTTTCCACATTGACCAATGGAAGAAAAACAGAATTTCTTCTGTTCAGAATCTTCTTGTGAGCATCCACTTGGTTGCCTTTAACAAGATCTTATGGATGTCTATGAAGATCCTCAGCCATCCAGGCCATCGTCCCAAAGATGCTTTTTCAGAAAATGAACAGATTTCCAGAAAACATTGTAGACTACAGGAACAGGGCAGAAAACATCCTGCATTCAGAAGGCTCCACACCCATTTGCACTACTCAGGTGACCCTGAGGACACAGAAAACCTCCAAATGGCCCCAACGACTCTCTAAAACAGCCATGTCAAACTTGGGACGTCACGTGATGATGCGCAACTTATCGGGACGGTTTTGCCATTGTCGGCAATGGGGTGGGCGCGGCTTCCGCATGACACATCCGGCCCGTGGGCCGGCAGTTTGACACCCCTGTTCTAAAAGAAGGCAAATGACCAGCTGTCTGCAAGGAATATAAATCCTTCCATTTCCCACCATCTGGTCAGAGCTGAAGAAGCTTCTTGGGTGAGAAGCGAAATGTCTTCAAAGAAAAACAAGAAAGTCCAGTTGCCTCCTGAAAAAGCACCTTCAGGACAAGAGTTTATGGAAGTTCTGAAGCTACTCCCTTTTGGGTCAATCAGCAGAGATCTACCGAACTGCAGTATAGAACAGTGAAAGAGAAAGAGAGAATAGTTTAAGGGCCCACCTGCTTTGAAGAACAGCTTTTTTCCATATGAATTTGCCTGAAGTGCAATTTTTCATCTACGACCCTTCTCTTGATATCATAATAATCTCAGGTATACCAAACTATATCTGTCATTAAATATATTGTAGGACCAAATAATATCTGACAGTAAATATGCCACTGTGTTGTGTAAGACTGTGCTATAATCCAGACTCAAAGAGATGATTTGGTATGCCTGAAGGTAATTGCCTCATACCAGTTGGTAAGTCCTTATAGAACTGTACTCTTTTCTGGGCTTTTGCTGCACCAGTGAAGATGTGTTTGATTTAATATGGTGCCAACAAGTACAGTGTGGACAGTTTATGCCTGATCACCTCCTCCCCTCTGAATCTGGATTGATGCTTTGCCTCAGTATTTAATAATCTTTTAAAAATTTCATTTTAGCTGTTGAATACAGATAGTCCTTGACTTACGATCGATTGCTTAGTAACCATTCAAAGTTCTGACAGACAGACATGGGGGAGGGGCTTACAACCTGGTTGCAAAGTTCCAACGGTCAATCCCCACACAGTCACATGACCACACTTTGGGCGCTTGGCAACCAGGTTACATTTACTGCTATTTGCAGCATCCCATGTTCACATAACCACATTTTATGATGGTTTGACCAAAAACCAGCACTTACTTTCAGTTTTCAGCAAAACTAGCTCACAGCAAGCCATGAGTTTGCCCTGTTGGTGCAGTGGTTAAAGTGCAATATTGCAGGCAACTCTGTCCACAGCCTGGAGTTTGATCCTAATGGGGCTCAAGGTTGACTCAGCCTTCCATCCTTCCGAGGTCAGTAAAATGAGGACCCAGATTGTTGGGGGGCGGGAATATGCAAATAATGCTTTTTACATTGTAAACCGCTCAGAGAGTGCTGTAAAGTGCTATGGAGTGGTATATAAGCCTAAAATTCTATTGCTACTGCTATGGGTTCACTTAACAACCATTGCAAAAAAGATTGTAAAATCACATGGCTGACCCAATTTATGCCTGTCATGACTTATGGTGGTGATGGGAAGGCTCCATTATGGTTGTAACTCGAGGACTACCTGCAGGCAGGGGTATCAGAGCTCCTTATGTCATGAATGATAGTTTCCCCATGCACTACAGACAATAACGATGAGAATGAGCTGAGACGTTGACATTGTATAGTTACCAAAGAGCAAGCAATACACCACCTTGTGATGTATGCCAGTACTATGTGGAGTTAGTCAGTCCAATATCACAATTGCATCACGTAACATGAAGGTTGCTACAGGAAACATCTTTGATGCCAGCAAGACTTCCTCCTCACTAATTAAAAAAAATGGAAAGCTGCCTCTTTGTAAGATCAACAATAGCCTCCAATTTAATCCTTATTTCTATAAATGTTTCTGGGCTTCATGTGAGCCCCACGTGAATTTTTAGGAAATGGAAACAAAGAAGAATTACAGTCTTGTGATTCATTCAGGAGCAAATCTAGCTGCCCAGATCTTTTAACAGGTCAATTGGGATAGTATAGAGCATTTAGAACAAGGGGCAGAACAACGTTTCTCAACTTTAGCAACTTTCAGATGTGTGGCCTTCAACTCCCAGAATTCCTCAGCCAGCCATCTTAAAGTTGTCAACTGAGAAACACTGGTGTAGATGAAAGAATTCTTAAGTGAGCAAGCCAAACAGCCATTATGGGAGCATACCAAAAACATGCTTCCAAAATTCGAACTGTGTCCATTGACTCAAACATTGCCCCAAAGTTCATAGTGCATATTTTTAATGTATAAAAGGGATTTGCTGAACCACACCAGTGATCTGTAAAATGGCACAAATCTAAAAATTGGCTTACCCTTTCGCCTCGATCACCTTTTGGGCCTTTCAGCCCAGGCTGTCCAGGAGAACCAGGAGTGCCCTGATAGAAAGCAAAGACATTAGAACCGTGTTTGTCATCCTGGGCTGTTTTAAGATGTGTGGACGTCAACTTCCAGAATTCCCCAGCCAGCATTCTAGAAATTGACATCCAGAAGTCTTAAAATTGCTAAGTTTGAATGAATGAATTCTGGGAATTGAAGTCCACACATCTTAAAACAGCCCAAACTGAGAAAAGTTATATTGCTTATGAAAAGCTGTATTCTCTGACGGCTCCTTCAGCAATAATTATGTCTTAGGTTTTATCAATAGTCAGTGGTTTACCAATGAATTCACTACTATAACATAAACAATACAAGATATTATTGTAATATCACAGAATCTCTTCCGTATTAATACAGAGTGCTGGATCCTTTCATAGGTAGAAAATATCGCCTTTTTCAAAACAGATAGATCACACATTTATCTTGCCTGTTTTTACCATGACCTGCAAACACCATTGCCCCTATTTATTATTATTGTTGTTGTTATTGTTATTATTAATATTTATGGCATTTTTGTTACAAATGCTGACTTTACACAACATGGGGTGTTTTTTTCTAGCCTAGCTTTATGTCAATAACTAGCAATCCTTCAGCACTGCAGAAAAAGTACAGGTACTCCTCAACTTACCACCATTCGTTCAGTGACTGAAATTACAATGGTGCTGAGTGAAGGGACAAATGACCTGTACTCAAAGTTTCAGCTATTGCAGTACTCCTCTAATCACATGTTGAAAATCCATGCACTTACCAATCCACACGCTCTTATGACTGACTGTAGGAACATTGCAACTGCCCCCACCAGGCAGTCTTTCCCCCACATTCCACTTCAAAGGGCCTCAGAGGCCTTGGGCCTCATCCCTGTCCCAGCACATCTTGCTCTACTGACCCTCTCCTGAAGGTCGCCTTTCCAAAAGAGAAAGTCAATGCAATGTGTGGCCTTCCTACTACAGAGGCCCCCTTGTGCCATTCCAGCCGCCCGCTGCCGCCAGAAGCAGCTGCAATTCTCACAATCACTCAAAAGGACGTGATTTTCCAAATCAGTCAGCCTGGAAAATTAGGCTCTTCTGAGATTGCCCTAATGAGGCAGACCTCCAGAATGGCCCCAGGTGGCCTCTGTGCATTGGCTGGTGCTCTTTTGAAAGGTTGGCTGCAACGGACTCAGTTGTGGTCGTACGTTGAGTAATACCTATAACTATATGGGTTGTACATCATTTGAAAGGTTAAACTATATCATGTGTCTGGTACAGAAAGGCAGAATCAGGGAGATCAAACTATTACGACCGTGCCTCTTTTCCAAAAGGAAATGTTAACAGTAATGTTTTTAAAGCTTAGTAAAAAAATCACTTTAATTTGACCTGAAAAGGCTCAACAAGTGTGTGAAAAAGGTTTGCCTACCTGTACTCCGGGTGCTCCCATTGGCCCTGGGGCTCCCTTGGGGCCTGAAGATCCAGGTGGGCCTGGTGAAAAACATGTTAATGTATTTTAAGTATTTGCATATTACTTGATGCACATGTGTATTCTGATACAAATAGCAATGCTGAATTAAAAGTTGCAAGATTCCAGACTTTCGTCAAGCCAATGATATCCTGATATGTTGGATTACAAATTCTGTCATTCCCAGCTGCCATGAGCTTAGATGATTTAATTAACCTCTTTTGTTTAATATATCTGGAGGCATCATGCTGAGGAAAACTCTAGATCAGACATGTCAAACTCGCGACGTCACGTGACATGGCGCAATATATCGGGATGGTTTTGCCATTGCTGGCAATGGGGTGGGCGCAGCTTCCGGATGATGCATCTGGCCTGCAGGCCGGCAGTTTGACACACCTGCTCTAGATCATCATCTAGGATTCATCTATCTGTTCTTTTTTGTTGGAGGAGAAATGTGGAGGATCCCAAAAAAGTGGTCTTTGGATCTCAACAGTGCCTTTTTTGTAAAAAAAAAAAAAAAGGTGCTGGAACTCACACACATCATACAACCCACCTTGCCTACCCTACAAGGTTCCATCCAAAAAAGGTACTGGAACTCCGTTCTGGGCGTTCTATGACAAAAAAAGCCCTGCATCTCACAAAAAAAAGCATAGGGAGAAGGATAGACAATGATCTTGACATGCTAGCTTTCTATTATAAGGATGTGTTTTGGCATTGTTGGTGCTTTCTTTCAGCTTCCAACACAAGTTCATTATAAGCTTTAAATTTCACACACCACTCTGGAATATCCATTATGGCTGATGTGCAGGACTGGAGAAATCCAAATGATGGACAGCCAAACAGAGTTGCTGCTTCTTCATGGCTAGGACAAGGGTAGAAAAAGGCTTACTTTGATAGGCTGATCCTACCCATCAAGGAACTGGATTCACCTTTGATGGTCAGAACTTCAGGTTAATATTCCAATCCTATTTCTCACTTTTTATTTTTAATAACATTTGGCATTCCATATCATCTGAGCAGTTGAGAGCAAATAGGATTTAGAGCCTAGCATGCGATGATTGGAAGCTTGTAACAATACAGAGATACCATACAATGGTATTTCACATTTAAAGATATAGTGGAGTTTGGCAATTTGACACAACACTCCAGAACAGAGTTCCCCAATGTTTCTAGCTTTTCAAACTGGCAGGGGGAGGGGGAAAGAGGGGATGGTTATGCACATGAGGCCAGCAATCACACGTGTGCACCTAAATTTACACAAGCAGTGTGCACATGCACCTGACACTCACTTAAATAGGCCACACTCTCACACTTGCCCTCTGCTCATGCAAGTGGGGATGTGCGTGCATGTGCACGCCGGCCGTTTCCGCCACCCGGTTACAAACCCCTCACAGCCCACTAGTGAGCCACAGCCCACAGGTTGGGGACCCCTGCTCTAGAATACCCATTAATGGCTGATGTGTGGGACTGGAGAAATTTAAATGATGGATAACCAACTCTCAAGCTTTTAATTCCATTCATTTGCAAAAAAATAAACCAACTTGAAAAATCAATTTATTTCTGCAATTCTGGAACAAGTTTTGGCAAGAAGTAATAGAACAGCCAGATTCATTTTACTTTATATTTTTTGAAAAATAAAACAGCCTGAATTTTAAAAAATGGTGATACAGTAAGGACCTCTGAATTAGTTAGGGTTAGGGAGATTTACTGGCACATTTAAAGGTATTTTACACAGGCGAGGTGTATTAAACCTGAACAAAAGTTTACACCTCCAATTTGTTTTGATTTATGGCTGGAAAGCAGCAGGAAACTTGTGATTTCTTTGCAATTTTCTGCTGAAATCTGAATGTTTCAGATTGCCCACACTCCTTCCTTGCTTTTAGGAAGCAGTGCCAAGAGTTGAACCTTGTGTTTCTGCAAGCAAAGCAGGTGATCTTCCCTTGAACTGGTGACAGATCCAGACGCCACCTATATAACTTGCCAGGCATAATTTTGGATCCCGCTTCCAAATCTTTGCCCTGGAGAATTCTTGTGACTCCAGACAGGCTAGAACTTCCCGGCGTCTCTTTCCTAACAAGCGTTGAGTCCTTCCTGGCATGCAGCAGCTGACTGCTTGGCAGAAGGAGAAGGCTTATTTGGACTGATCTGCTTGTTAATGCTGCATCGTTAAGAGATTGCCTTCAAATGGCTTTACCCTACCTGGGGAAAAAAAGGGAGGGGGAGTGATATAATTTCTTCCAGACGCCGACTATTAATTACACTTGCCAATCTTTGGGGAGAGGGAGGGACTGGTGTGGGCTCCTTCCAAACTTGTAGCCTTAATTGTTTCAGTTGAAACCCCCAAGAGCTCCAGACACTCACCAGGGCAATTGAATCTGCCTTCATAATTAATGCAACCCTCATATATCAAAGTCTGGGATGAAATGAGCTGAAGGCTCAATGCAGGAATGCAGTAATAAGAGAAAGAACGTCTTGTCATCCTGATGGAAAGTCACTTTTGAGTGCCTCTACTGTGGACCAGCCACTTAAGACGATTCGAAAGAAAGAAAGAAAGAAAGAAAGAAAGAAAGAAAGAAAGAAAGAAAGAAAGAAAGAAAGAAAGAAAGAAAGGAAGAAAGAAAGGAAGGAGGGAGGGAGGGAGGGAGGGAGGGAGGAAGGAAGGAAGAAAGAAAGAAAGAAAGAAAGAAAGAAAGAAAGAAAGAAAGAAAGAAAGAAAGAAAGAAAGGAGGGAGGGAGGGAGGAAGAAAGATGAGAGGGAGGGAGGGAGGAAAGAAAGAAGGAAAGAAAAAGAAAGAGGAAGGAAGGAAGGAAGGAAGGAAGGAAGGAAGGAAGGAAGGAAGGAAGGAAGAAAGAAAGAAAGAAAGAAAGAAAGAAAGAAAGAAAGAAAGAAAGAAAGAAAGAAAGAAAGAAAAGGAAAGGAAAGAAAGAAAAACATTATAGTTAGAAGTACAGGCCAGTCTAATGGAAGGAAGAGCTTTTTAACTATCATGATTTAATTCCTGATTGTTCACTGGACTGAAAAGTTTGCTGTCATCTGCGACTATATGATCCCCTTTCCCCACTTTTTCAGTTTAGGGTTGGGCATCTTTTGGGTAGCCGGAGACAGTTCACAACTGTTATGGTTTGAGTTGGTCTGAGAGTTTCAGTAGTTGAATAAAAAAGCAAAATGGGCGTGATTGGAATTACACTTTTTAAGAAATCACGGGTAATCCATAGCCCACAGCTGCCTATCATTCCTGCAGACCCATTTTTGTAGGCATCCACCCCTCAAAGATTATGCTACTGAAATTTGGCAGTAAAATGCACTTTACTTTGGCATTTTATTGTTGTGTCTTTTTTTTTTACTAAATTAAGACCCCCAAATAGGTTGTTTAAGCCTCTGGCAGGCTTAAAGTATATATGCTTTGTACAAGAATCCCTCCAAACTGATAAAAGAAAGCCCTCTTTTCTCCCCCACTCCCACGTCAACTTCTCAAAGGAAATTGCAAGAGAAATTTATTTGTCCTTCTTATAAAACAGGGAGAGAGAATTTTTTGTGTAGTACATTTACAGCTCATAAAATTGCTGCCACAGGAGTACAAATAGCTCTGCTATACAAGCAGTCACAGCAAATCATTTACCTGCTTCTCTATTCTGTAGGCTGTTCTCTTACCTCCCTATGGGGCAACAACATCACAGGCAGTCCTCAATATATGACCACAATTGTGACAAGAATTTCAGTTGCTAAGTAAGGTATTTGTAAAATGAATAGTGTCCAATTTTAGGATTTCCCCCCCTTGTTGTTAAGTGAATTACTGCAGTTATTAAGTGAATCTGGCTTCCCCCATTGATTTTGATTGTTGGAAACAGGCCTGGAAGATCACAACAAATGGTTGTAAGTCGAGGACTACCTGTATGCCAAAGAGGCCAATCGATGAAATTCGCTGCAAGCTAGCTTCCTATTTTATTCTGTTAGTTTAAAAAACATTTTTTTAAAAATCTGGAGGGACAGAAAACCTGGTCAGCATCTAGGTAAGCATCTGTTCATACTGGTGAACATGGATATGATATTATTTATTCCTTGTGCAAAGCTGGTTTTAGGTTTTCATAGGACCAACCTCAAAATGTTTTAATTGCTAATACAGTAAATAATGTTAGATATATAACCCACATAAAGCAAAGCTCTTTGGGGGCCTCAATCATTGTTAGGAATACAAAGGGATCCTAAGATTGAAATGTTTGGAAGTGACTGCCTAGTTTGTGGAAAGCTGGCAGAAATAATAATAATAATAATAATAATAATAATAATAATAATAATAATAATAATAATAATAATAATAATAATAATAATAATAATAATAATAAAGTTGGAAGGGACCTTGAAGATCATCTAGTCCAACCCCCTGCTCAGGCAGGAAACCCTATACCATTTCGGACAAATGGCTGTCCAATCTCTTCTTAAAAACCTCCAGTGTTGGAGCATTCACAGCTTGTGGAGGCAGGTTATTCCACTGGTTAATTGTTCTAACTGTCAGGAAGTTTGTCCTTAGTTCTAGGTTGCTTCTCTCCTTGATTAAACCTGAAAAGTTTATAAAAACACTTCATAGTCTCATCTTTGCTATTTTGGGTGACGGTGACAGTTGTCAACCCTTTAAGGTAGACCAGGTCAGAAAACCAATTGCACAAGTTTAACTGGAACTCAAGACAGGCTATTGAAATGCTACCATAAAAAGCTGTGTTTTCCCATCCTTTCTTCTTATAGTTAAGGCAGAGGCAGTTTACTTAGAGAGATGAAGGTAGACATTTTGTCCTCAGTGCATAAAGTAGCTAAATGTGTGGAGGTGCTGGATGACCAAGTGGAAGACTTGACTCAAAAGAATGCTATATTAGAAGCAAAAGTATTGGAAATTGAAGATTTAAAAGACAAAATGGATAGCGAACAGAGTCTGGCTCAATTTTACCAGATGCAGTTTGCTGTTAGAATTAGAGGCCTAAAAGAGAATATTAAAGAAGATTTAAAGCAGCTGGTTTCTGAGGCTTTTGAGGGGGTATTGAACCATCCAGCATCTGAAATAAAACAAGGCATGGACAAAGTGTTTCGTGTGAATTCGTGGATTGCTAAGCAGAGAAAGTTGCCTAGAGATGTGGTGGTTTATTTTGTAAAAAGGGAAATTAGAGATGAAGTCATACAAGCTGCCTATGATACTAAAGTTGTGATTGCTGGTCAAGAAGTTTTGGTTCTAAAAGAAATTCCTCCAAAGATTTTAAAGAGAAGGAAGGACTTTATATTTCTTGTGCAAGAGCTCAAGCAAAGAGATATAAGGTTCAGATGGGAGATCCCAGCTGGGTTGAGCTTCATGTATGATGGCAAAAGGTACTGTTTGGGTACTGTGAAGCAAGCGCATGATTTTTACAACAATGTTTTAAAAGCAACCCCATCAACACTTCTGGAAGCTGCAGAGGGATCTGGAGAAGGAGAACATCAAGAGGATGAAGATGGACAGATAGACGAGAAGGGTACAGGAGGAGATCAAGCTGCAACTCTTTTGGATGATCCTAGAGAACAGAGGGTGACGCGTGCTGCCTTAAAACGCTCAAAAAAGATAAAAAATAAGACCAGTAGAAATCTATGGAACTTCCACAATATACTTATAGTCAAGTGGTAGTTGTGTTTTTAAGAGTTTTGGGATGATATGTATGGTAACAGAATTTTTAATTTGGAATTAATGGACAATTTACTACAGAGGAAGAGGAAGAAAGTTTTGTGGGTTAATGCGGGTTAATTTGTGTAAGAACTATCTATTATAGCCTATTTTGGCTAGAGAGGTTAATAGGGATAGGTGCTTGTGATGTGTAAGTGAGAATATGTCTAGGTAATAGTGAATTGTGGAAGAACATAGATGGGAATGATGCTAGTTTTCTTTTATTTTAGTTCTTTATACATATTTAGTATTGTTAAGGATTGGTTTACTCTATATAAGCTAGAGAGTGATGGATTTTAGAGTTTATAATTGTTAGTATATGATTGTTTATGATTGCTTTTTAGATATATACCTTGTATTTTGCTCTGGGAAGTCGGGGGGGGGGGGAGGGGGGGAGGAGGGGAAGTAGAGGGGGGGAGGCAGGGGAGGGAGGAGGGAGAGGGGGAGGGGGGGAGATAGGGGGGAGGTAGGGAGGGGAGGAGGGAGGGGGAAGGGGGGTTTTTCAAAGGAAAATTGTATTTTAAAACTTTTCAATAAAAAAAAAAAGGCAGAGGCAGTTTGAGGCTTTTTTTTTCTAATACTTTCTTCAGTTCCTGGGCTTAAAATGTGCTTTATTTTTAACTGCTGCTGCATAGTTTCTCCAAGTTCATCTCAGTGGCTCTCCAAAATGGTGAGCACAGCACTGCTTATCGTATGAACAGTTCTTAGCCAAAATTTTGATTCACTTTGATTCTCCAAACCAGAATTCGTCAATCTTAGCATTTTTGAGATGTGTGGACTCCAACTCCCAGAATCCCCCCAGCCACACATCTTAAAGTTGGTGAGGTGGGAATTGAAGTCAAACACTTGAAGTTGTTGAGCTTGGCAGACACTGCTCTAAACAAATGCGACTACTCCATCTGTAACAGAAGCCCTAGTTTTGTGGGGTATATCTGGATTTTTGAGAGCACAGGTGGAACTCATGTGGCTTCTGAGATGGGGAGGCTTTATAGTTGCCATTGGGCAGAAAATTAGTTGCAATTCACTAATTCACCAGAAGGAGACGTGAGAGTCCCGCTAGCCCCCACTTCTCTACGAGGTTAGATGTTTCCTTTCTCTGCTTAACTTTGCCTCTTTGGTGAGTGAGCTCCAAACAAAGCTCCGCGGTGCAGCTGTCATATTCTTATCACGCAAGAGCACTTATACAGTCTTGCTGAGTCCCAGAAACATTCTTGAAAATAAAGATGATTGTTCAAGCTGCTACTTTGTTTGCTTCCCATTAATTTTTTCCAACTGGAACACAGATGGGAAGATTGAGGGTGGGATGCTAAAAAAATAAATAAATCAGGTGTGTCAAGCAAACAAGTTCTAGAAGTGATTGTACTTGGAGTGTCAAACACAGTTGTTACTTTATTCCTCTGTTTCTATCAAACCATCTGTCTTACCTGGCAGCCCTATGGGTCCTGGTGCCCCACGAGGTCCTGGCAAACCAGCCAATATAGTGTCAATGACAGTAGATGCTAACTGTGGCTCTCCATCTGCATTAGCAAAAACAAGAGGTGAGACATCATTGCTCTTGTTAAATTAAATGCATGTTACTGTATTTTGTGCCATCTGGTGATTTCCCTTGAAGACTAATAGAATTTCAGAGTTGGACAGTCAGTCCTTCAGTTTCATTTCTTTTCGGTCCACGTTTTATGGTACAGCACAAGATGCAGCCATAGCATCCTGACTGTTTGCCGTCTGCCCTCCAAGGAGAGGAAGCCCTGTGCTTCTTCAGACAGTTATTTGCATTGTTGATCATCTCTTACTATTAGAGTAAGAATATCTCCTAACACTGAGCCAAAATCTGTTCCCTGTAATTTGCCTTTACTTGCCTCTAGCCCTACCCTCCGGTGAAACAAAAAACAAGTCTGAACAATACTGCAATAATTACTAGCATGCATCTTTTCTATTTTTCCATTCGTTCATTGTCCTGCAAATTCACCCCATCTTCATTCTGCTCTTTCTGAATTCTGCCTTAAAAAGAACACCCAATGTTCATTTCCGAAATTAGCCAGGTAGGCAACAGTTCCTTTGACCCATCTGCAGCTTTTCTCCATCCTTTGTTATGGATCTGCGGGTATCCATTAATAAAATATTTCAAAACAATGATTTTCCTGCAATCCTACGTGATGGTACGAAAGTTTTTTTTTAATGCAGTATCTAGGTAATATACTCCACAACTCCCATGTTTTGCTATAATATTGAACTGCCTTACAATTTTGTACTATCATGTTAAGACTGCTGGTTTCCCTTGTTCATGCAGCATTTTATGAAAGTGTAAAAAGGGCCTATTTAAAAAAAATGAACAAAAAGAACCTTACTGTTGGAGGGTGTTCCAATTTCTATTTTAATACAGGCAGTATGGGCTAATGACTTAGTAACTGTTTGAAGTTATGACAGATTCCTCCCCAGAATTATTTATAACCCATTTTCAAAGTTCTGATAGCTGCACACACACATGCAGTCACAGGGTTGTATTTTGGCTGGTTGGCAACTGACTTGCATTTACAGCTGTTTGCAGTCTCGCAGTCACATGACTGTAATTTTTAGCTGATTTTGCTGATTTCCAGCATTTACTTCCTATTTCCGGCAAAAAAACAACCATTTGGAGAAAATGGGTTGGCTTAACAACCACTAAGTTTACTTAATGACTGTCGCAAAAAAAGTTGTAAAATTGGGTGCATCTGTAATCTACTTAAGACTGCCATAATTTACAACCATAATTCTGGGCTCAAATATAATAATAATAATAATAATAATAATAATAATAATAATAATAATAATAATAATAATAATAATAATAATAATAATAATAATAATAATTTAATTTCTATACCGCCCTTCTCCTAAAGGACTCAGGGCGGTGTACAGGGCAATAAATTCAATAAAAATACAGTGTACAAAAGTTAAGATAGAATTAAATATTAAAGCCCAATTACAGTAAAAATTAATTAAAATTAATATTGAAAAACCCCAAACCCCTCAGACCAGGCCGGCTTGTTCAAATAAATACGTTTTTAGGTCACGGCGGAAGGAGCGAAGGTCAGGAGCCATCCGGAGCTCACCCGGTAAACGGTTCCAAAGGTCTGGCGCGCCCACAGAGAACGCCCTCCCCCTGGGGGGTCACCAGTCGACACTCTCTGACCGACGGCACCCTGAGGAGGACCTCTCTGTGGGAGCGCACTGGACGAAGGGAAGTTGATGCCGGCAGCAGGTGCTCCCGTAAGTAATCCGGACCCATGCCATTTAGGGCTTTATAGGTCATCACCAGCACCTTGAATCTCACTTAAATGGCTATAAGTCGAGGACTATCTGTAATGTGTATGTTGAAGCCAATAAATTCTAAAATAATTTGCTATGCTCCCTTGTTCTTCTGAATATCTCTCTCTTGTCCTGGACCTTCTGGTTTATTTGTAATATATTGGTAAGGAAGCTAAGGTTGAATGAACATGCTGGAAACAGGATAATGAATTGGACAGAGCATTACCTTGGTGTTTTCCCTTATTTATTTCTCCTTTTTAAAAGCAACCATGAACATTTGGAGAAAATATCGTTCTTTCTTCCTCTCCCCTTTCCAGAATGAAATCTTCAATAGTGTTGGAAAAAGAACATTGGAGAGAGATAAACTAAAGTAAAACTGCAGAATATAAAATAATGAAATGGGTATGTGAAGAGAAACAGGGACACAGCTCACGGATCCAGGAGAAGAATTTATAGGACCTGAAGTGCAAAGTAAAACAAAGGTCTGGGCCATGAGATGTTTACTGAGATGGTCAGGCTATATGCAGTCCAACAATTCCCAAATTCAACTTTCCCAACTTAGCTAACGAGTAGGCTGGCTTGGTCGCTCAACAGTGAGAAACTGATGAAGCGGGCACAGCAGCGCCTGCATTTTCTGCGTCGCATGAGAAAAGCACATCTTCCTTCCCCTGTCCTGACCACCTTCTACAGGGGGATGATCGAGAGCATCCTGTCATGCAGCATCACCGTGTGGTTTGGAAGCATCATTGCTTCAGACAGGAAGGTGGTGCAGAGAGTGATGAGGATGGCCGAAAAGATCATTGGCAGTTCCCTCCCTCCCATCCAGGACATAGCACAGAAGCGTTGCTTGAGCAGGGTCCATAAGATTATCTGGGACACTACACATCCTCTTCACAACCTGTTTTTCTTGTTACCTTCTGGGAGGAGGGGGCTTCGTGGTATCCGTAGCAGAACATCCAGATTCAGCCATAGTTTCATTCCATACAGCATTAACCTTGTGAACTCTCAACCTTCCTCCTTCCATTATATATTCAAGATGGACAGTATTTAATATTTATTTATCATGTATATGTAGGGGTGTGGGTCTATACATATGTTGTATGTAGTATGTTTTAGGTGTGTGTCGTGTATGTGTCTCACTTTGAGAGCGGGCAACTAAATTTCATTTTTGATGTGTGCCGTTGTGCCCACAGTAAAAAAAAATGACAATAAAGGTTATCTTATCTTATCTTATCTTATCTTATCTTATCTTATCATCTTATCTAGTGTCCCTTCAGATGTATTAGAACTACAACTCCTACAATTCTCCCCGCCTTTGGGAACACTGACTGGACACTACTAAGAAATCCTTAAACCAGGAGTCAACAGCATCTACAAAAAGCACACCGTATCATGCTTCTTCTAATTTTTAAAAATTAAAAATGCCAAACTCTTACAAGATCTCATGTCTGAACAGAGACTTTTCGAGATTTGGCTATATCAGGTGAAAGTGGATACTGCAGCATTATTATTGTCATCACCAAGAGAGATCATCACCATCATGATCCTTGACCACCATCTAGTGGCACTGCAGATGCTGCAAAACCAACTTTTTCTTCCTGCTCCGAAGTAGTAAAAGAGGAATGTATCAATACTAATGGGAACAAACCAATATCAAAGTTTTATTTATTGATGATTATGAGGTAGAGTAGAACAGATCAACATGTGCAAATAAAAGGAAGAATATTGTCAAGTATTGAAGCCAACCAAAGAGCAAGTTATAGCAGGTTCGCATCCCACCAGGCTCAAGGTTGACTCAGCCTTCCATCCTTCCGAGGTAGGTAAAATGAGGACCCAGATTGTTGGGGGCAATTAAGCTGACTTTGTAATAATGCCGCTTGGGGGGGGGGTGCGAAAGCCCTAATAAGCAGGCATATACATAGAATGAAGGCTACTGCTAAGCTTGTAAGCCGCCCTGAGTCTTCGGAGAAGGGCGGGATATAAATGGAATTAAAATAAATAAATAAATAAATATACTATTTGAGTTACTAAAAATAATATTTTCCCTTTTTTCTCCCAACAACACAAAGAAGCAGTGATTTAAGCCAAAGAACTATAAAATCCTGTAAAGTGATGTCATTTGAACTGACTTGAGGTTGGTACCTTCCAGTTATAGCTGTCATCAAAAAGCTGCCCACTTTCATAACCCAAAATAGCTTAAAAGTACTTTTTGCTAGACTGGTCTTCTCAAACTGGATGCCTTGGAATTCCCTGACAGTAAAAACTTTTCATAGCAATGGCTCAGAATGATGGGAGCTAGGTCTCAATACACCTGGAGCACTCCTGATGAAAAAAGAAAGCAAAAAAAAGCTTCATGAAGAAAATATCTGAAAAAACAGGTTGACCCAGGGTTAAAGGTAAAGGTTCCCCCGCACGTGTGTGCTAGTAGTTTCCGACTCTAAGGGCCGGTGCTCATCTCCGTTTCAAAGCCGAAGAGCCAGCGCTTGTCTGAGGACGTCTCCATGGTCATGTGGCCGGCATTACTAGACGCCAAAGGCGCACGGAACGCTGTTACCTTCCCACCGTAGTGGTCCCTATTTTTCTACTTGCATTTTTACATGCTTTCGAACTGCTAGGTTGGCAGAAGCTGGGACGAGTAACAGGCGCTCACTCTGTTACGTGGCACTCGGGATTCAACCCGCCAAACTGCCGACCTTCTGATCAACCCAGGGTTAGGAAGATAGAAAATAATATTGATGTTTTTGGATGGTTGGAGGAGATTCCTGAGAATACCACGGACAGCCAAGAAAACCAACAAATGAATCCGGAATTCTCATTTGAGGCACAAATGACAGGCTCAAATTATCCGACTTCAGGTATCTATTATATTGCCCCCAGATTGTTGGGGGCAATTAAGCTGACTTTGTAATAATGCCGCTTGGGTGTGTGTGTGAAAGCCCTAATAAGCAGGCATATACATAGAATGAAGGCTACTGCTAAGCTTGTAAGCCGCCCTGAGTCTTCGGAGAAGGGCGGGATATAAATGGAATAAAAATAAAAATAAAAAATAAATTATCCGACTTCAAATATCTATTCCCTTGAGAAATCCATAATGGGGGGAAAGGTGGAAGGAAGAAGACAATAGGATGACCAACAGCACAATGCCTCACTGGAAGATCTAGAAGACTAGGTTAGGAACATTGTGCAAAAAAAAAATATCTATCTATGTGGTGGCTAAGAATCAACACTAACTTCAAAATAATCATCAAAGCACATCATCATATTCACCAGCGGTTTACCCCTAACAGTAGTTTTTCACCATTATCTAGGTTCTGCTTCCCTCTGCTGTTAGTAATTTGGAGCTGCAGCTTAAAGTTTTGCAACAGGTTCTGTAAAGCATTCTGCTTCACAAAAGTTTGTTTCACCCCTTTGGGAAGAGCTAATCTGGAAATTGATGAAGATGACAGCTAAGGACTAACTTTGCAGACCAAAGGCCATGAAGCTGAAGTGGCCAAGCAGATCTGGTGAGAAATCCACAAGTAGCAGGACCAAAAGCTAAAAATTAAATACATTTGAATTCTTGAAAGGATCTAACATAGGAGAGGAAGATCTCTTCTCTAAACTGTTCCAAAATACAGTTCATAGAATAATGAATTTAATTTATAGGAAGATAGATTCTAGTTAAATATGAAACTTCCTAACGCTAAGGGCAATTTGAAACCAGAACCAATTGCCCAGAGAAATGATAGGTTATATTTAAAAATTTGTGTGTGGGGGGGGGGAAGCGGGGTTCAGGGAGACACTGAACACCTCTCTGGAAGTTTTAATTTGGATTCCAGCACTAAGGAGGGGGTTGGATTTGATGGCTAAACTATTAGCTTCCTAGGGTTCTATCAAATCTGGAACTTCCATTTTGGTAATGCAACAGTCTTCATGAATCAACAATGTCAACATTGGTCTTAGTCTTTCAATACTTCTGTATTCTGATGTCAGCTGCCTTCAATATTCAAATAAAAATAAAAAGGTCAGAATAAATTAAATAAATAAAATAGGTTAAATAAATGTGAATAAATAAACGAGTATATAGAAAACAATTTGCCTAATCCCTTTTCAGAATTGCTTATGCAAAGTTTCATGGATATATTCAGGACTGGCCCAAATATTAGGCAAACCAGAGCAACTTCAGCCTCATTAGACAGATCAGGCCAAGAAATCACAGGAAGGTTAAGCCTACCTTTGTTGAGATTGGCTACAGTAAACAAATCATGCAGGTCTGATTGTGCTGGACCTTCTCCTCCTCCTTATGGTTCAGTGAATTACGCCCCTTTTGCCTAGGCAACAGAACTTGCATATCTCAAGCAAGGTCATCTTCCTTACTCTCTAATCTCAAGTGGTAGACATGGACAGACAGTGAGTATGGGCAATTTCTATCTTCCTAATCTGCAGCAAAGGCTTTATTGCACTTAAGGTAATGTTTGTGGCTTTCTAGAATAACTTGCCACCCTAGACAACTGCCCGAGCCATGTTGCTCTGAGATGATCCTTCTGGAGACGCCTTGGGAGGTGGCTATCATATGCACCTGCACAGGCAGCCATTCTGGAAGACTCACAAAGTGTGCTTCAGAGAGAGCTCTCAGAGGCCAGCTCCGTGCTGATCTAGAGGATAAAAGTGGTCTTCCGGTTGATGGAAGGGGCAAATGAGAGGAAAAAGGGGAATCATCACATGTCCTCCTCCCACCCATGCGGTCTCTCCAGTCACCTTTAAGGCATATCTTACAACTACAATCATATTTTTTTTTGTATTTGTCCTGAATGACCGATATTGAAGTCAGTATATTACATAGTCTCCATCTCGGCCGCTCTCTCTCTTTCTCTCACCGTCATATTTTTTTTTACCACCCTTCAGTCACAAGGGTTGGGAACATGTTGCCCTCAAGACAGCCTTGAAACCCAGATTGTTTATTAATTAATGTATTAATCAAATGTATATAGCTTCCCATCTGCCAAAAGAACTCTGAACAGCAAACAACGATAAAAATAAAATGCAAATTTATAGTTAAGAATAAATAGACCGAAGCTCCTAAAAAAAATTTCCATTTTAACATCCAAGCATACCCACGTTTCTTTCAGTCAGTGGGCAGCATGACAGGCATTCTAGCCCAACATTTTTAGGATGGCCACTGTCCCCTCCCCCATGGTTTTCTTTCCTTGCCCTTCTAAACAGTCCTGAACATTTATTGTTTTTCCAACGGGGATCACTTTTATCCAATCACTTGATCATTTTAGCTCCTCTATTCAACACTTCTTTTTCACTTCAGAAACCACTGGGATGGCATTTCTTTTTGGAAAGAGAAGGCTTGGAAGAGAGTTTATTCAAGGTACCATGATGCAGAGCAATATTTTTCAACCTTGGCAACTTTTAAGATGTGTGGACTTCAACTCCCAGAATTCCCCAGCTGTCCACACATCTTAAAGTTGCCAAGGTTGAAAAACACTGATGTAGAGAGTAAGAAGGATGACCTTGAGCCTGGCTACACATCTTGCGTATCTCCATCAAGGTCCTCTTGCTTACTCTCTGCACAGAGCTCACGTGCTTGCCCTTTCTCTAGGTTCAGGTCACACATAGAGGAAGAGGGGGGAAAATCAAAAGAAGGATACTCTTCCATCTCTTCACTCTTGTTGTGCTTGCAGAAACTCAGAGAAGAGAGGATTGTTGGAAGTAAGAGGGATGGCATAAAACAGGATGGTAGGGAAATGTCAGAATGGTCAATAATAACAAGAACTTCAACATATGCCCATCAACAACTACCTATGTGGCCATCCCTCGTTCAACAATTTGTTTTTTGCAATAGTTTGTTATATGTATTTGTTTCTTTGTAATTATTTACCGTATGTAGCTCCTGTTTTTTTTTATTCAGGAGCTCAAGACACTTCCTCCTCCTTCTGTTTCAGCAACCTTGTGAGGGAGGTTGAGTTGACAGTGAGGAACTGGTACCAAGGAGATTCCATGGCTGAGGAGGGGCTTAAACCTGGGTCCTCCCCCCTCCTAGTTCAGGACTTTCACCAGTATTCCTCAACAGCTCTTTATGTGCATATACAGTTTACTGGGTACGCATTTCTTTTTCAAACCATGTGTAGACCTACTTTCTTTTTCACCATTGGGCTGCAGTGAGTAAAGAACTCCTTGTTGAAATGTTAATGGGAAATTTGGAGATGCTGGAGGTCCCGGTGGCCCTGGTGGTCCAGGAATCCCTGTCTCACCAGGATATCCTCTAGGTCCTGGAGGTCCAAGTTGTCCTAGAATTCAGAGCAAAGAAAGAGTCACGATTCCTCAGAGCACTGGAAGTGCATTGGTTTTGCTGAGGATTAAGCTGAGCCTTAAGGCATCTGTCACGGAGCCTGTTCCTTAATGCAAAAAATCTTGCTTGAAATATGTGAAACATTGATAAAGGACAACTTTCTGTCACAGCTAAGGCATGGCCAAGCATGAGTCATTTCCCCCCAACCCCAGTCTATCAAACCACTTCCTCCCAACATTGGATTATCAAGCATAAATATTTTGCATGCCAATTTCTAGACATTGGTGGAGAAAGTCCTGGCTGTGAGGAGACCAGAGCAAAAGAAGATTAGTGCATCCAATTGAGCTACAAAGCAACTAAGAACCAAGGAATAAGCCAGTTTGTAAAAAAAAAAAGTCTAAATCGTAGAGGAAAGTATACCAACTTGAGGAGAATGGGCTGCTCAAGTGAGCTTCAATTTGAAGAGGAACTTTTCTTAGTCCTCTCCAAAAAGACTGAATGGCTGGCCTGGATGGGGAAGCATCCTCACTCCAGCATAGAAGGTTGCAAAGAACTATACAGGTAATTCTTGATTTACAATCTTTTGTCTTTAATGAACATTTGCGGTCTCAAAAGAGGTGCTTTTCAGCCCACAGAGCACTTCTAGCCATTGTAAAAAGCTGTACTGCTCCCCCACCAGTCACATGACCACATTTTGGGTGCTTGGCAACTTGTTTGCATTCACATCTGGTTGCCATGTGCCCTCTTATCATGCAAGGAGGCAAAATCCTCCCTTATGCTGGAGGAATGGACTTCAAAGCTGGCAAAAATATTAGCAGAGAGAGGGAAGGCACATTCAAATTTGCAAGATTACTATTACTATAACCCTATAATAAAAGTATTTTTAATATTTATAACTTTGTTTACCAAGTCTGGTCTACCTTGAAGAGATGACATCAATCTTGCAAGTCTGAAAGCAGCTCCCCCTTCCTATCTTTATCTACAAGAGAATTAGGGCGGATCAAGCCTAAGACCTTTTCTCAAATTACATTTCTGCTTTGGATTCAAATCTCTCTTATCTGACAGTTGGCTTGGTTGAAACTCTTCCTCTTATTCCTCAAGTTTATTCTCACAGCTCATTACACTTCTCCTGCTTAGCTCTCTAGGTGATGGAGGAACATCCTGTTTCATGCTTATTCCCTGCTTATTCCTCTTCTGAGCTGATATGGTCAAAAACCCCTTAGTGAGATTGTCCTGTCCCACTGCCCCTTCACCCTTCACTGCCTACCAAAGTAGAAAACACTCCATCCTTGAAAAAAAAAAGTAATGACTGGTTCTGAACTGTTCAGAATGAGCTTGGATGAGCTAAGACCTAGAAGCCCTGGTCACTGGAATTGCAAAAATTGCATATGAGGTATACTCATGAATTTCTCCCTACATTCTAGTTGTTTAGACTGTGAAGTCTAAACAACTGGAATATACCAAGGAAGAAGATGCCATATGATACCTCTCAAATTTGGGGAAATGTTTTCTATCCAATTTCTAGGCATACCTATGCTGTTACATATCTGGAGACAAGTCAACTGATGAGTTAGCATGTTTATTTACATGGCACCATTTTTCTACAACCTATTGTTGTCCAGATACAACTTCCACCTTCCCAGGCCAGTCATCATAGTCTAAAAACCAAGGGAAACTTTCACATGTAATAGAATTGCTTACATCCCAATAGATTAGAAATATGATTCAAAGTAATGTTAAAAGTGATTAGTGGCTTTCCCCCCCCCACTACTATCACATGTATTGAATGCTATGCAGATGTTAAGCACAAAAATGTTCTCAAAAATAAAACATACTACTACTACTGATGAGAAATTGTTGCCTTTGATGATGCATGTGATGTTCATTAATAAAATGAGGACCTATGACAAATCATATAACAGTTCTTAAATGGAATAAATTACAGAGACCTGTTTTTAAGTTTTGGAAACAAATTGCTTCAATATCATTGGGATTAGAAAGGATAGCCAAGAAGAAAACTCAATTCAGCCATCAAGACTGAAGATTTGTGTTTGAGTGTGCTGGGCTCCAAGTCCTAGCAGTCCTTTCCTGTAATCTAAATCACTGTGCTGATGAGGACTATGGGAATATGGTTCATCTGGAAGCTGCAGAATTGCCACGTAACATGTAGCCCAACTTCAAGTATCTTCATGAAATCTGCCAACTCAGGCTCCATATTGTCCTCCCATAAGTATAGCTGTTTCTCTCTTCCACTTACCTGGTGGTCCAGCTGGTCCTCTTTCACCAATCTCCCCCTTTTCCCCCTTTGGGCCTTGCAGTCCTGGTCTCCCAGTTGGCCCTGGAAGCCCTAAAAATATAAGCATAAACACTTTGGTTCAAAAGATAAGCAACAGTGTCAAACAACAGGAGTCAGTTAATGTATATTTTTCATGTTGTCGCAGTGGTTAGAATGCAATACTGCAGACTAATTCTGCTGACTGCCAGGGCTTCAAACCTCACGGTGTAGGTGGTGTAGGGTTCCTGCTTGAGCAGAGGGTTAGACTAAAAGACTTCCAAGGTCCCTTCCAATTATTATTATTATTATTATTATTATTATTAGTAGTAGTAGTAGTAGTAGTAGTAGTAGTGGTAGTAGTAGTAGTAGTAGTAGTATATGCTGATTATGTAAAACCGCTTAGATAGGACTGTAAAGCACTGAGAAGCAGTACAGAAGTTCAAGTGCTATTGCAATGTTTACAAATATAGTTATGTGTCTATATGTATCTTTATTACAGTAAAAAAATTGAATGAGAAAGCAAAATTTAAATACGATTCGCCTAACTAAGCAGTCTAACTATAAGATATTCATTAATAGGAAACTGCTCATAACATATCAAGAATAATAATTCACACCTTCCTAATTGATTCAGAAGCTGTGTTCTTAATTGATAAGCACTGCCAAAAATTCAGCTGCAGCAGGGATCTCCTTGAAATTTCTGTCACAAAATAAACATTTTACATATTCAGCATGAGATCTGCCTACAACTATTTTTAATAAGACCCAGATCAAGACTAAGATAAGCCTCTTTCTCCCACCACTCTCAAATAATTACAATGGGTCCAACACATATTTGAGTCTGAGAGATAATATGAGAAAAGAGGAAAAGCTTGAAAAAGTTGGCTATGTTTGGCATGGAGAAGACAAGACTGGAGGAAGACATGATGGCTGTCTTCAAGTATTTGGAGGTTATAATAATAATAATATTAATAATAAAGTTGGAAGAGACCTTAGAGGTCATCTAGTTCAACCCCCTGCTCAGGCAGGAAACCCTATACCATGTCAGACAAATGGCTGTCCAGTCTCTTCTTACAAACTTCCAGTGTTGGAACATTCACTGCTTCTGGAGGCAGGTTGTTCCACTGGTTAATTGCTCTAACTGTCAGGAAATTTCTCCTTAGTTCTAGGTTGCTTCTCTCTTTGGTTAGTTTCCATCTGTTGTTTCTTGTCCTGCCTTCAGCTGCTTTGGAGAATAGCTTGACTCACTCTTCTTTGTGGCAGCCCCTGAGATATTGGAACACTGCTATCATGTCCCCCCTCATCCTTCTCTTCATTAGACTAGACATTCCCAATTCCAGCAACTGTTTCTTATATGTTTTAGCCTTCATCTTTGCTGCTCTTCTCTGTACGCTTTCTAGAGCCTCAACATCTTTCTTACATCGTGGTGACCAAAACTGGATGCAGTATTCCAAGTGTGGCCTTACCAAGGCATTGTAAAGTGGTATTAATATTTCACATGATCTTGATTCTATCTCTCTGTTAATGCAGCCTAGCACTGTGTTGGCTTTTTTGGCAGCGTCAGCACACTGTTGGCTCATATTTAAGTGATTGTCCACTAGGACTCCAAGATCCCTCTCACAGTTACTACTATTGAGCAAGGTACCACCTGTACTATACCTGTACATTTGGTTTTTCTTGCCTAAACGTAGAACCTTACTTTTTTCACCATTGATTTTCATTTTGTTAGATAGTGCCCAGTGTTCAAGTCAGTCCAGATCCTCCTGTATCTTAAGCCTATCTTCTGGAGTGTTGGCTATTCCTGCCAGCTTGGAGTCATCTGCAAATTTGATGAGTTCCCCATCTATCCCCTCATCCAAATCATTGATGAAGATGTTGAAGAGCACTGGGCCCAGAACAGAGCCCTGGGGCACCCCACTATACACTTCCCTCCATGTAGATGCAGTTCCATTGAGGACCACATGCAGAGTACGGCCAGTCAGCCAGCTACAAAACCATCTGGTGGTGATGCTGTCTAACCCACATTTTTCTATCTTATCAAGTAGTAGGTTGTGATCTACTTTATCAAATGCCTTACTGAAGTCCAAATAAATTATATCCACAGCATTCCTTTGGTCCACTAATTTTGTCACTTGGTCACAGAATGCAATAAGATTTGTCTGGCATGATCTGTTTTCGACAAAGCCATTTTGGCTTTTAGTAAAGACTTCATTTGCCTCTAGGTGTTCGCTGATTCATTGTTTTATTATCTTTTCCAGAATCATGCCAGGTATTGAGGTCAGGCTGATAGGTCTGTAGTTTGCTGGATCTATTTTTTTCCCTTTTTTGAAGATGGGAACTACATTGGCTCTTTTCCAGTCCTCTGGTAGTTCCCCAGTGCTCCAGGATCTTTGAAAAATATAGTTCAGTGGTTCTGAGATCACATCTGCCAATTCCTTGAGATCCTTGGGGTGTAATCCATCTGGTCCTGGTGATTTGAACTCATCTAGGCTGGATGAGTTCTAAAGGAGATCAACCCTGACTGCTCTTTAGAAGGCCAGATCCTGAAGTTGAAACTCAAATAGTTTGGTCACCTAATGAGAAGGAAAGACTCACTGGAGAAGAGCCTAATGCTGGGAAAGATTGAGGGCAAGAGAAGAAGGAGACGACAGAGAATGAGGTGGCTAGATGGAGTCACTGAAGCAGTAGGCGTGAGCTTAAATGGACTCCAGAAGATGGTAGAGGACAGGAATGCCTGGAGGAACGTTGTCCATGGGGTCGCGATGGGTCGGACACGACTTCACAGCTAACAACCACCACAGGCTGGACAGGTGCTCACTTACCATTTTCTTGCCTATCTTAACTTGTGTTTCTAATCTGTTTTTTATGGTACTGTTTTTGATAGGTTGGACTGTTTCTTCTCTTTGTGTAAAGACAGATGCAAAAAATGAGTTAAATACTTCTGCTTTCTCCCTGTTGCTTGTCACCTTCTTGCCATTTTCCCCCACTAATGAACCAATCATTTCCTTAACTTTTTTCTTGTTTTTTACATGTTGAAAGAAGCTTTTTTTGTTATTTTTTACTTTGGTCGCAAGCCTTAGTTCATTTTGAGCGTTAGCTTTCCTCACTTTGTCTTTGCAGGCATGGGCTATTTGCTGATATTCTGCCTTAGTTATGTTTTCCTCTTTCCACTTTTTATACTTGTCCTTTTTATCTTTCAATTTATCAGAGAGTTCTTTATGAAGCCATGTTGGTTTCTTTTGAGAGCTGTTATTTTTCTTCTTTGTTGGTATTGTACTAGACGGGGCTTTTATTATCTCACTTTTCAAAATTTTCTTGAGTTGTTTTCCCCTTGAGGATTCTCATCCATGGAATCCTTCCCAAGCTCTCTCTAAGTTTATTGAAATTAGCTCTCTTAAAGTCCAAGACTCTAGTTTGACTGTGTTCTATTGCTTGTGCTTCCAGAATGTTGAATTCCAATATTGCACGATCACTTCCCCCCCGAGGTTCCTGTGGCTTCAACACCTTCTATCATTTCATCTCTGTTAGTGAGGATCAGATCCAATATGGCTAATTCCCTAGTTCCCTTCTCTACTTTTTGGGAGACAAAGTTGTCTGCTTGGTTTGCCAGGAATCTGTTTGATCTTCCACTTAGTGCAGAGTTTGTCTCCCAGTTGATGTCAGGGTAATTAAAGTCCCCCATTACTATTGTGATGTGCTTCCTAAATACCTTAGTTAGCTGACTAGCAAAAACGCCATCTATTTCCTCTGTTTGGTTGGGTGGCCTATAGTATACATCTATGGCAATGTATTTTTCCCCCTTTTATATTGACCCAAATGCATTCAAGACAGTTTTTATCATTGTTGTGCTCTATTTGTGTAGAGATATAGTTATTTCTTATATAGAGAGCAACTCCATCTCCTCTTTTGTTTGGTTTGTTTCTTTTAAATAATTTAAATCCCTCTAGCTATGTGTTCCATTTGTGGGTTCATCCCACCATGTTTCTGTAACGGCAACAATATCATATCTGCCCTCATTTACCTGAATTTCTAGTTCACCCTGCTTGCTGTTCATACTCTGTGCATTGGTGTATAGACATTTAAGTCCTTTATGACTGACCCTGTGTTTACTTTCTACATAACCTGTGTGCTGCCTGAGTTCCCCTATTTTCTTACCACCTGTTTGGTTAGTGCACTTTGTGTGGCACTCGCTATTAAAAGCTTGATTTTGCTTGACAGCAAGGTTGATATTCTTGTCCACAAACATATCTATTGTCAAGTTTCCGACGTATGGGCTTTTCAAGTGACTCTGAGGCATTGCTTACCTTAAAAGTCCTTTATTAGCCTAATACACCAGCAAATCCTTGCTCGAAGGAAGCTGGAATCTGAAACCTCCGCCCCTTGCACAATATATTAAAACACAATTCTCCACCTTTCTAATTTTGTCATTAATCATATTCTCCAATTAATTTAAAGAATCAGTTTCCCTTCCGTTAAAACCGCCAAGGCCTTATCTTCTTTAGTTAGAGATGGCCTTGAAAGTGCAATCCTACTCATCCCCCCTCCAAACCTTAAACTAAATCTCTTAAAGCAATACACAAGTTTAACATATGAAATGGCTACTTCTTCATCTCTTGTCAAGCAATAACATTTGATGTTAGCAGCATTGACATCTATGTTACATGCACTGATAACTCTATAATTTTTAGATTGCCAGGGACAGGGATGTTTAGTTTAAATTGACAGGTAGAAGCTGACAGGTAGAAGATGAGACAGACATTTTAAGAGTCCTTCTGGAAGACAGGACATAATAGGTTTAAATTACAAAAAAAGTACATGTTGGTTGCATATTGAGAAAACATTCCTAAAGATATGGGATATTCAAAAATAGACCAACCATTTGGAATTTTTCTTCCTTCGCTGGAAGTGCTTAAACTGAACCTGAATGACTCCATCGAGGTACTATAGTAAATAGATTCCTGAACTGGATAGGACTGGATTACACGAGGCTTAAAGCCACTTCAAATTCTGTGATTCCCAGAACAAAAAGTAAATCAGACCTTGCTAGTAGCTATGTATACAAAACATGCTTAACCAAGTTACTCAAAACCTTAGTGGCTCCATTTACATAGCAACTAAGGCAACCATGGCAAATAACTAAGGTGATTTTTTATTTAAGAGTTTGGTTTAGTGCAGGGGTAAGCAACCATGGCTCTTTTATGACTCGCTACGCTGACTCAGGAATTCTGGGAGTTGAAGTCCATGAGTCATAAAAGAGCCAAGGTTGCCTACCCCTGGTTTAGTGGATAGAGAGCTAAGCACATTGTATGATCCCAGCCAGTTTATGGTTCATAAAATGAGTAAATTCCATTACTAGTTAAGTACATTGAGCAACTATATGTAGCTATTTCTCAACCCAGTGTCTTTCAAATACATTGAAAAAGCGTAGATGGTCTGATTATTGTTAAGAAGTTAAGACATGACTTAGCTGATGCCTGTTCCAAACTAAATTTATTCTGTGAAGAATAAGTGAGGCCAATAAATCCCACACAGTCTGTTTCTCCACGGATATAATGGATATTTGTTATATACAATAATAATCAGTGATCTCAGGCATGACAAAACTAAAGGAATGCCCGTATGCCATTAATTAATGCTTTGCTAAATTAAAAAAAGGTTGCACTTAAAAATAATATTTGCAGATCAAATAATTACAATACTTTGAACAAGTAATATAATTTGCAGTGGGGAAATTAAACTTTCCTTCCTCGTTCATTTTCCCCCTGTAACCTCTCTCCCCCCACCCTCACAGTTACCTCCATCCTGAAATCCCATTTCTCTTGCCCTGTTTCCACATGTAGCCACCTTAATCATCCTTGAATCCTTTTCCCCAGAGAACTCCTGTTTTTCTACTCTTTTCTTTCTGCACTGCCTTCCCTGGAACATTTCTCCCCAAGACCATTTTTCACTCAATTAATTTTACACCTTCTCTTCCCTTTTCCAGCCTTTCCCTGTCACTCAGGCAATCTTCTTCTACCAGAGGATGGGAAGAGAGAGCAAGTGCTATTACATATATCATAAGAAATTACCACTAACATCCTAACATCATTATTACTGGTGGAAGGAAAGCTTGAAAAAAAGACTTCCTCAGTCTTTGATCACTCATTTCCTAAGCATATTCATTTGTGTGTGTGTGTGTGTGTGAGAGAGAGAGAGAGAGAGAGAGAGAGAGAGAGAGAGAGAGAGAGAGAGAAGTAGGGAAGTGATGGCCATATACTTGCAACCTATCCATTACTATTTCAACCAAGGGAAACTAGTAAAAGAGGTCAAGTAGCACTGTTCATTTTGATAAAAGCAGCATCACATCTTTTATGATGACATCATAATGATATCATGCTCATGATGTTATGCAGAAGTCCAAAAGGAGCAGCGTGAACTGCTTTCATCATTTTGATAAAAGTGGCTGTAATTGTGGAAACCCATGTCTCTAGACATTCTGGATTAGTGAATACTGGGAACATCTTATTTGCAGAGCTGACTGCATAGGTCAGGGGTGTCAAACTGCTGGCCTCGGGGCCAGATGCGTCATGCCAAAACTGTGCCCACCCCATTGCTGGCAATGGAACAAAAAGTCACAATACGTTGCAACACATCACATGATGTTGCGAGTTTGAGACCCCTGGCATAGGCGAAGACTTCTCTCTTTATGAAGATCCAACAGGATTTCCCCTTTTCTTGGAAAATGTCCAGACATACTTTTTCCAGAAAGGCTGATTACTTACTTACTTAAATAAGTAAGACACTTGTATAGCAAATGATAATGCTATAACTAATTATTAAATTTCTTGGCCTAAGCCCAGGCATAATGTTATTTGATTGAAATAATGAACCACAAGTTCAGTGCGGGAAAAAAGACAGAATTGGCCTATTAGGAAATACATGGCATTTCCCATTTTTATAAAAATCAGATGCCCAGGAAGAGAACATGAGGCAATCTGCTCACCAACAGGTCCCATTGGTTTCCTCAGGGCTGTTCCTGGATTAGCTAGGGGAATAGCATCAGGCACCACATCATCATACCAAGTGGCTGTAGTTCTTGTCATTGGAAGATCATTGTCTGAAGGTGAAGCTCGTTCTGCAGCCTCAAGCAAATGGATCTGGATGGAAAACATAATGGTCAAAACAAATTGTATATATGAAAATGACATGGAGGCAATCATACCAAGTCTTTTTGAGTAGGACATAGTGTTTGAATGAAAATCAGGACCATGAACAGCTCCGAATCAGTCCTAGAGTACTAGAGCAGCTGGATTAATGTTGTCCCAGCAGAGTATAGGAATTTCTCTGAAATAGGATTTTGAACCATTGACTCAAGGTATGGTGTCCTCGAGAAAACTTTGGATTCCTGGGTTACAGTCTTTAGTACCTATAGGAAGAGCTTCTGGGGCAGATGGGCTGCACCTTGCAAAAACTAAGAAGAATATCTTTGGAAAACATATTGTTGAAGTCATCTGGAGGGCAAGGGATTCTATTTCCTAGAGCCACACTTAAAACACAACTCTAAACTCAGTATACTGTATCTTACATACACCAGGACAGGGGTCCTCAACCTGTGGGCCATGAGGGGTTGCAACTGGGCTGTGGAAATGGCCAGCAAGCATGTGCACGTACATGCATATCTTCAGTTGTGCAAGTAGAGGTGAGCAGCAGAGAGCATATGCACATGCGCTCCATTTGAGTGAGAGGCAGGAGCATTTGCATGCCATTCATGCAAATGGAGCTGTGCACACATGCACGCCTGCCAGCCAGGCAGGCAAACTCCCCCCGCCAGTCCACAAAGCAGTAAATGTTGGGGAACTCTTCACTAGGAGATATAACGAAGAAATTTTTAAAAGAGCATTACTAAAGGGCTCAGATGCCCGTATGGGGAGCAAACAGGCAAACCTAAAGTCTTAGTACAGGAGAGTAAATATGACATTGAAAGTATTACAGACACTAGCTGGGATGGATATCATAATTGGAATACTGTGCAGGAAAGATGTAATTTGTTCAGAAGAAACAGATCCGACAAAAGGAGAAGCTCATTGGATATAAAGACACATCTATACAGAAATTCATAAGTCACTGGGACTTTGGCAGCAAATAAATTTAATAACAACAACACATCAGGGAGGAAGACACTGTTGAAAGTGCTTGGGTAAATATTAAGACTGAGAAAACAAAACAAAATGACGTTGTGGGCATGTACTACAGGCAATTCAAACAAGCAAAAGATACATAAATTTTTGCAGGCTGGATGATCAAGATATCCAGGAAACACTATAGTGAAAATGGAGGATTTCAACTTCCTTGACATCACTGGGAATCATACTCTGCAGTAAGTGGGAGATCCAATAATTTCTTGACATATCTTGTAGACAACTGCAATGGAGGAAGGGTCTAGAGAATCATCTATACTGAACTTAATATTAACAAGGAGTAAGTGGTGAAGGAATTGGAAGTGGTAAGAACGTTGAGAATGACCATATAGTCCTAGAATTTACTACAGCTTAAGCAGCTGCCAATGTTTTCTACATAACTTACTAACCTTGCATGGTAGTTTCAAGAACACAGAGCATAGAATCATAGGGATGGAAGGGACCACACAGGTCTTCTCGTCCAACTCCCTGCTCAAGACCGGAGATGTTACCATCCCAGTCAATTGGTTTGTCCAGTCTATTTTTGAAAACCTACAGTGATTGAGCACCCACAACTCCTGGAGACAAGCTATTCCATTGATTAATTGTTCTCACTGTTAGAAAAAAGAGCGTGGCCGGGCAGGCAGGCAGATGTCTTGCTTGGCTGTGGTTTGGGGGGCACTTTTTTCAGTGCCATTGTAACTTCCAACAGTCACTAAGCGAACTGTTGTAAGTCAAGGAGTACCTGTACTTCATCACTTTTTTCCCTATTTTGGGGGCGGGGTCATCAGGTTTTGGACCCCTTGCTAGGTGACTGGTGGTACTTGGATATTACCATATCCTAAAAGTGGTACAATGGGTGAAAAGGTTGAAAAGCCCTGCTCTAGTGGCTTAGGTTAGAGAATAAGTCAATCCCCTCTTCTCTGTGACAGGTCTCAAGTACTGGAAGATAGATATCATGTCCCTCCTAATCCTTCTCTTCTATTGGCTAGACCACAGGTCTGCAACCCGCGGCTCCGGAGCCGCATGCGGCTCTTTCAGCCATCTCCTGCGGCTCCCAGTCCTCTGCCATGTGCAGTCCAAAAAAAAAAGTGGGACTAAAAAAGTTCAACCAATCAATTCAAATATGCAGGGTAGGTGCATATCTCGCCTTGGCTCCACTCTTCAGTCAAACCCTGTTCTGCGCATGCACGCATGTACGCGCATGTGCACACATTTTTTGCGGCTCCCAGTTTTTCCTTTTGTGAGGGAATCGGTTCCGAGTGGCTCTTTCACTGTTTCAGGTTGCTGACCCCTGGGCTAGACATAGCTAGCTCCCTCAACCATTTATCATGTGATTTAGCCTCCAGATCCCTTATTAAATTAAGTCTGCATTCTTATCTATAAGAAAGCATGTTTTAATTCACTGGGACTTATTTCTGAGTAGATGTGGACAAGACTGCATTTCATCTCACATAGCTGTTAACAGTTATTAAGAAAAATGTGTTTAAATTAAATGTGTGGAACAAAACACTCTATTTTGCTTGAAATAAATAAGCACAAGCCTTTTAATGATATGGGGGGAACGTTATAATCTAGAGCCTGGCAAAGGGAGAGAATTATATTACAAAAAAAGAATGATCATGCAAAAAGCATATGGTCGTTTGGCAATCACATATGGAATCAATCGTAACTAGCATTTGTGTAATCTCATGTCCTCATATCCAGGACACCACAGCCTATGCCTTTCACTGGGATGCATGATATCAGATCAGATAACTGCAAGTTTTCAAAGAGTGATCCAAACCTTAAATTTCTAACAGACTATTCATAATCCATCATGGATTTTGCTAAAAGCTTATGGCAGATAAATAATAAAAAAACTGGGCTCCAGAGAACCTGACAAATATAGATAATCCTGGACAGATTACGCATTGTGAAATCTAATACCTAAGTATAGTTTTAAATAACATATAGTGTATACACTACATGCAGCCATGTACATGCAAGGCTTCATGGTTGGACAAGTGCTGGTGGGCTTGGAAACGAAGATCCACAATAACCAAAAAGAAGAGAAGAATAACAAAGATGATTAGGGGCTAGAGGCTAAACCACACAAAGAATGGTTGCAGGAATTGGATATGTCTGGTTTAATGAAAAAAAATGAAAATCTTAAAAATCTATGCACATAACATATTCTTCCTAAGTTCTACTTCCCTGAAGTTGAACTTCAAAAGACCAAATCTCCTGACCTAAAGCAGCAACAGCTTTATCTCTTTTGGTGACTTCTCACTTGGGATGGTACCTAAGTTATGTGGTGGGATCAGCTCAACTGAATTGGTCAAGGAAATCTCATACAAAAGAAAATTCTCAATCAACCCATCCTCAGGCAGTTAGCCACTGGTTCTAACAGCTAGGTTTAATGGGAAATGTGGTGCAGCAAGGAAAGCCAAACCATTAACACTACTTACTGTGCCACGAAGAAGCAAAGGAAATATAGTAGATAGGGAAATCTTGGGGTCTTAGCAATTTAAGGACAAGAGCGTGCATGGGGAAGGGAAGAGATGCATTAGTCAACATAGGATAAAAAAAAATCCTTCCATTTTTGGGTGGGGAAAGTCAACCCAACAGTATCTGGATACTATAATGATGGGGGGGGGGGAACAAAGAAGCTTGATTTCTGAGAACAAATTAGTTTTGGACAAGTTCATGGAAATGGACTGTATGAACCCAGATGCCTCCCAGGCATACCTTAACAAGATGCCCACAAACTTGGGATTGTGATTTCAGGAATTTCTTATCAACTTTACCACTATTTTTATTTTTCTTTGTTATTTTCTGTTTTGATAAACTAATATAAATTTTGAAACTGGAAAAAAACAAATAAGGGCTGTCTTTCATTTCTTTGACTTGGGTGAATTTTAGTTAATGGCAGATGTGAAGAAAATGTTGCTTCTGGACTTTTCAAATTCTCTTTGTTTCCTTAAAGATGTGATCTTCCCACCTCCGCTAAAATCTAGGACTAATATACATTCACCTCCCCCTCTGTGAAAAAGGTCCCTAGCTTGTGATACAAATAAATCTTGGCTTCCTTCCGCCCAGCCCATAGTAACCTTGATAACATGTAGTGTTATGATTTTGAGGAAAGAAAGAAAGCTGGCATCATACAAGACCACTGCTGATGGATTGAAACTTCATGGTAATAGAGTCAGATGAGATGTTATGAGGAAATTTCTTGACGATAAGAGATTGACTCATGAATGTTGGAAATTAAAACATTCTACAAATATGTGTGGACATTCCTAAGAGAAGAAATCTGACCTGAGCAATTATTAGTGAAGCAGGATATAACTATAACAGGAAGTAAATTATGGGAATAGATAATGCTAGCACCTAGCTAGCTATATTTTACCAAATCAAAGAGCACATGTTCTGTGTGCATCTGTATTTTGGAAGAAAATGGCCACAGAAGAAAATCGCCACAAATTAGGATCCTGACAGATTAAAAAAAGAGACAGAGAATCAAACCTTAATGCTATCTATACCCTACTGCCTACTTGAGATCTGTAGGCCTAGAGGTGCTGAAGAATCAATGCCATTCAATTCACACCTCCAATGATAAAGTGGCCTGTTCTTCCCCCTTGATGGTCATCTTCAGATAGACACTGGATAGTCATTTGTTTAAAAAGTTTTCTCAGATCCTGCACTAAGCAGCAGACTGAACTGGTGTGTATCTTCTGAGATCTTGTCCAATTCTATGATTATGAACATTTTTCTATTCATAAATTAAAGGAGAATGGTTGAAGTCTTTTAAATGAAGGATCCCCAATCCATGGGCCACAGTCCATTTGAAACAAGGCTATGGAAGTGGTGGGTGAGTGCGCACACTCACGCATTTGCAAAGCTCCATATGTGTGAGCAGCAGGCGTGTGGCTCACCACTCATGCAAATGGAGCTGTGCGCATGTGTGCGCACCTGCCACTTGTGCATAACCATTCCCTCTGCCTCCCCCCCACCACCACCACCAGTCCTCAAAGCCGGAAGATTGGAGATTGCTGTTTTAAATTAGAGTCTGGGAGATGCTCCAGAAAAGTGGGATAAGATATTTTGCGACAGCTGAGATCATTGAAGTCAGGTAGATGAAGGCCAAAGGTAGGGAGCATTCTCAACCACCCAAATGGTTTCTTGAAAAATGTACTTACTTTGGCTTCCAAGATATTCAGCCTTTCAGTCATATCTATGAGCTTTGTGCAATTCATACATTCTAGAAGAAAGAAAAAACATTGGGTTTGTTACAACATATGGTTGAAATAAATGAACAACTCACATTGATCATGTTTTAATTTTATTTTAATTACTGCAATGTACTCTCTGGCTTAGCTTTTCAATTTTTTTTCAAAAAATCCCTAGGGGGTAATTGTAATGATTTATTAACACAATAACATTTCAAAAACAGTACACATTCCTATGTTGGATGCAAATAAATAAATGATTAGTTTCAAAAAAGAAGCAGATGGATGATCCTTACAACATTTAAAGAGTGGTCTGGCCTGGAAACAATAATGATAAAACAATGAGAAATGTTTTAACCAAATTTGTTTGCTGGAGAGCAAGGGTTAGACAACAGAGTGGTAGATGATTTGGACTACAATTCCCATTAGCACCAAACAAAAAGGCCAATGAATAAGGATTCTAGTAACTGTTGTTCAGAAGTCTTTGGTTGCTTAACTGTGCCCAAAGTAGGGATGGGGAAAAGCAACAGAATTGCATGGAGACTTGGGAGTTCAGAACACATATTCTGTCTCCTCTGCGAAGATTGTTGGAGGGAACTACAGATAGTCCTCAACCAGTGATTTAGCAATTGTCAAGTTACGACGAACCCCTCAAAACCTACAACCTGGTTCTGACGTTTTGATGGCCATCCCCTCTCCACGGTCTCACAAATGCATTTGGGGGGCTTGGCATTTACAATGTCTTGTGTTCACAGGACTGCAATGTACTTATTTATTTATTTATTTATTTATTTATTTATTTATTTATTTATTTATTTATTTATTTATTTAAATTTATGTTCTTCCCATCTTGCAATTTGAGGCAATTCTGGGCAGTTTACAATGCAATAAACCATAGAGATAACAAAACAATTATGCAATGACCCACTTTGCAACCATCACAAATTACAACTGTAATTATCAGGCTCAATTACAGTCTTAAATCGAGGACAACCTGCAATAAAGGGAGGAAAAACAGCATCAACTGGAACTCAGTCACTGGATGCTCCAAAGAGAGATGTCAGTAATGTAACAGAGCATTCAGAACACAACTTCTGGAACTCTTTCCAACTCATTAACTAGCACCGGCTATAGGAAGTGCATATGTTTCTGTAAAACATTTACAAGCTTGTCATATATTTATTATTTATTTATTTATTAGTTGAATTTATATACCGCCCTATTCCCGAAGGACTCAGGGCAGTTCACAGGGCAATTAAAACGGTACAAAAAAGAATAAAATGGAATTAAATTAGTACAGGCCCACAATTCCTAACAACAATAAAATTAAAATTTTAAAATTAATTTAATATAATTTAATATAATTTAATTAAATACTTTAAAATTTAAAATCCCTCAGTCCAGGCCAGACAATTCGAACAACCAGGTTTTTAAGTCCTGGTGAAAAGAGCGAAGGTCGGGTGCAGTCCGAAGCTCCATCGGCAGTTCGTTCCAAAGGGCGGGCGCACTCACAGAGAACACCCTCCCCCTGGGAATCACCCGCCAGCAATCTCTAACCGGCGGAACCCTAAGGAGGCCCTCCCTGTGGGCACGCACAGGACGATGGGAAACTGATGCTGGTAGCAGGTTCTCCCTAAGGTAATTCGGATCCATGCCATATATACTGCTTCATTATGCTTTACAGACCTCTCTAAATGGTTTACAGAGTCAGCATTTTGCCTCCAACAATCTGGGTCCTCATTTTACTGGTCTCGGAAGGATAGAAGGCTGAGTCAACCTTGAGCCGTTCAGAATCAAACTTCTGGCAGTGGGCAGAGTCAGCCTGCAATACTGCATTCTAACCACTGTGGAACCATGCCTCCTTAAGGAGAAACAAAGTAATGCGTTCCATCTCTGATGCGTGTCTCTCTTCTCTTCTTTGTTTATGTGTTTGGGTGCTTTGAGAAGCAATTCCAAACAACAGTATTTTTTATTTAAGCTAAATGTTTTGAGGATAAATATAATTTTTGGGCTGTTTTGACAATTCTGTCAAAGCTGCTAACATTCCAAAAACTGTGGAGAAAACCATTCCGGTACCAATATTTACAATCCTTTCCACTTGCTTTAGAGCTACTCTTCACTTGGTAGTGCCACATCTATATGTAAAGCTTCATCTACTATGACATCCATTGTGTTCTGTTTTTGATGTCAGTGTTTCTGAACTTTAAAGGCCTGTAATACTTTTACACAATTGCTCTGAAATACACATATATTTATTAGATTTATATCCTGCCTTTATTTTGTACAATTCAAGGCTGCAAATATAATAGCAATAGCACTTAGACGTATATACCACGTCACAGCGCTTTACAGCACTCTCTGAGCAGTTTACAAATGTCAGCATATTGCCTTCAACAATTTGGGTCCTTATTTTACCAACCTCGGAAGGATGGAAGGCTGAGTCAAACTTGAGCCAATCAAGATCGAAGTCCTGGCAGTGGGCAGAGTTAGCATGCAATACTGCATTCTAACCACTGCACCACCATGGCTCCTAATGCTCCATTTTTCTCATAACAACAATCTTGTCAGGTGGATTGGGTTGACAGAGTGTGATTGGTCCAGAGTCACTCATGCCTAGGGGAGGGTTAGAACTCACAATGTCCCACTTTCTAATGCAGCACCTTAACAGCTACACCGATTGGCTCTCATGTTTTTACATCTCACTATCTGGGGCCATCAAATCCCATTGGAGTCAACTCCTGCCTTCCTTTAATCTGTATATATGAAATTACCGAGCGACCTGAACCTTTCAGACTGGAAGAAATTAAAGAAAGAGCTTGAAAAATCTCTACTGAGGTAGTCTCCATAGTATATACATTATCTTTTTCTCTCTTTTGCAAGCATTTTTAAGCATGAGCTGAGTCATCTTGCATTTGCAGTGGATCCATTTAGATTCCAAGAGTGCTGGTAGGAAGCCACCAACCTTCCTACTAGGCACAATCCTTTCAGAATCATAGACAGTTTTCTTCTAAATAATAATAATAATAACAACAACAACAACGATGATGATGATGTTGGAAGGGACCTTGGAGCTAGTCCAATCCCCTGCTCAGACAGGAAACCCTATAGCATTTCAGACAAATGGCTGTCTAATATTTTCTTAAAAACTTCCAGTGTTGGAGCATTCACCGCTTCTGGAGGCAGGTTGTTCCATTGATTAATTGTTCTAACAGTCAGGAAATTTCTTAGTTCTAGGTTGCTTCTCTCCTTGATTAGTTTCCATCTGTTGCTTCTTGTTCTGCCTTCAGGCGCTTTGGGGAATAGCTTGCTCTTCTTTGTGGCAACCCCTGAGATAATGGAACACTGCTATCATGTCAACCCTTGTCCTTCTTTTCATTAAACTAGACACACCCAATGCCAGCAACCATTCCTTATAGGTTTTAGCCTCCAGTCCCCTGATCATCTTTGTTGCTCTTCTCTGTACCAGTTGCTACAAACATGAAAACCAATAAAGAGCCATAGGAACAATGCTCTGGTTATGGTCTGGACTGCTTGCTGTTGGAAAAAAAGTTGCTGAACCTGATACATAATGTTTCATTAGAAAAACTGAGCAACAACAAAGCTAGTGGAGGTGACAGTATTCCAGCTGAGCTATTCAAAATCTTAAAAGACGATGCAGTAAAAGTGCTACACTCAATTTGCCAGCAAATTTGGAAAACTCAACAGTGGCCACAGGATTGGAAAAGATCAGTTTAAATTCCAATTTCAAAGAAAGGCAGTGCCAAAGAATGTTCAAACTATCGCACCATTGCACTCATTTCACATTCTAGTAAAGTTATGCTAAAAATCCTACAAGCTAGACTCCAGCAGTATGTGGATCGAGAACTACCAGAAGTACAGGCAGGATTTCGAAGAGGCAGAGGAACTAGAGATCAAATTGCCAACATATGCTGGATCATGGAGAAAGCTAGGGAGTTCCAGAAAAACATCTACTTCTGCTTCATTGACTATGCTAAAGCCTTTGTTTGTGTGGATCACAACAAACTGTGGCAAGTACTTAAAGAGATGGGCATACCAGACCATCTTATTTGTCTCTTGAGAAACCTATATGTGGGTCAAGAAGCAACAGTGAGAACTGGATACGGAACCACTGATTGGTTCAAAATTGGGAAAGGAGTTTGGCAAGGCTGTATACTGTCACCCTGCCTATTTAACTTATATGCAGAGCACATCATGAGAAAGGCAGGGCTAGAGAATCAAAAGTTGGAATTAAGATTGCTGGGAGAAATATCAACAACTTAAGATATGCAGATGATACCACTCTAATGGAGAAGAGCCTAATGCTGGAAAAGATTGAGGGCAAGAGAAGAAAGGGACGACAGAGAATGAGGTGGCTGGATGGAGTCACTGAAGCAGTAGGCGTGAGCTTAAATGGACTCCAGAAGATGGTAGAGGACAGGAAGGCCTGGAGGAACGTTGTCCATGTGGTCACGATGGGTCAGACACGACTTCGCAGCTAACAACAACTAACAACCAATATGTAAAATAAAATTTAAAATTTATAAACTAAAATAAGGCACTAGGTGGCAGTACTGACAAAGCAACATCTAGGAAAAGGAGGAAAAAAGGAAAAGGAAAGGTGAGGGACAGACTAATCTTGACTCATTAGAATGTTATTTTAACAATAGTAAAATAGCTTACAGTGGAAAGGACACATCAACCACCAGACCTACTTGTTGGAAGATGGATGGATGGATGGATGGATGGATGGATGGATGGATGGATGGATGAATTTGAATCAATTTGACTACGGAAAAAAATGCTCCTAATGTGTTTGGTGTTAACTCACAAGAGCCCAATAGGTAAATGCCGACTGCAAAATGGCTCACTTATTTGACGGTAAGAATTACTAAGCAATGGAACAGTTTGCCCCCTGGCCTTGTGGATGCTTCATTGCTGGAGGTTTTCAAGAAAATAACCTACTTTTAAGAAGGTAGGTTATTCATTTTTTTTCTTTTGCACATGACAAGCTTATAAAATGTTTTACAAAAAAATATTGCAGTTCCATTTGATACAAATGAATGTTTTAATAGGGGCAAGCCCATACCGACATACCGCTGAATTCAGGAAATGGCCAGAAAATGCTTGAAAGAAAACAGATGGCAAATATCTAAAGCACAGCGGGCTGGCCTCTCCACCTGAAGGGTCCAGCTGTCCCACCCCTCTATTAAATGTTGAGTCTGTTCACATTGTGCACTCAATCCAGTTCCTGAATTAATCCACTTTCTAGATTTATAATTTTCAGTAAGGTTGAAAAACAGAAATAATCAAATACTCCTATCTTAAGTATAGTTAATATTAACCTATTAAGGGTTAAGGTTTAACCCTTACACAATGTTAATGTGTAACCCTTAATTAACATTAAGGGTTAATGTTAGAGTACAGCTCCTAGGTTTTTTTATAGATTTGGATAAATATTGTGAAAATGATCCTTCAATGTATCATACAGAAAAGAAAGTGGGGAGAAGGAGAACTGACTGCAACTATACATAAAATAACTTTCTAATCCTATCTCGAGACTGTTCCCAAAAAAGGGAAATGCTGGATATAACTGATAAATCACAGAAAAGTCAGTGTCTCAATTAATTTAATTAAAAATAAATTTAAAAATAAATCAGACCAGAGATAGATCTGTATAAAGTGGATTAAATATATTTAAACCTCATGACTGTTTAAATCAATCACTACCCAATCAGCCATATTTATTTGCAGTGCACTACTAAAGAATCAATGACACAACCCTATCTTTTACTGCTGCAAGGCTGCCATCATTCCCTGGCACTTAAAAATATATATATATTTCAGGAAAAATCAAATCAAATCAAAACCATTGTTAAGTCTTTCTACTATCCTAAGGGACGCGGTGGCTCAGTGGGTTAGGATGCTGAGCTTGTTGATCAGAAGGTCGGCAGTTTGGCGGGTCAAATCCTGACTGCTGCATAGCAGAGTGAGCGCCTGTTACTCGTCCCAGCTTCTGCCAACCTAGCAGTTCGAAAGCACATAAAAATGCAAGTAGAAAAATAGGGACCACTACGGTGGGAAGGCAACAGCGTTCCGTGCACCTTTG
This sequence comes from Vipera ursinii, assembly GCF_947247035.1. Lineage (NCBI taxonomy): Eukaryota > Metazoa > Chordata > Lepidosauria > Squamata > Viperidae > Vipera > Vipera ursinii. The sequence continues at coordinate 341,882,047 of NC_139512.1, read as the reverse complement.
GCGGCTAGTCATGCCGGCCACATGATCACAGAGATGTCCTCGGACAAGCGCTGGCTCTTTGGCTTTGAAACGGAGATGAGCACCGGCCCCTAGAGTTGGAAACGACTAGCACGCATGTACGGGGGAACTTACTATTGTAAGGAACATAATCCTATAGTAGCCCTGGAAAATTTTAGTTTCTCTAAGAACTTCTTTTTTAGATTTTTTTTTTTTAAATCCTGCCTTTAGTATTTTATTTATTTATTCGGTTTATATACCGCCCTATTCCCAAAGGACTCAGGGCGGTTTACAAGGCAAAATTTAAAAACAATCCAATATAAAATTAAAATAAAATTAAATTAAGTCTAGCCGCAAAAATTAATTTAAAAATTAAAAATTAATTAAAAATTAAAAATTAAAATTTAAAATTATTAAAAATTTTAATAAATAACTCAAGGCAATACTCCTTCCTCCTCTTATTTTCACCATAACAGCATTCCTATGAAGTGAATTAGGCTGAGAGAGAGGAACTGGCCCAAGGTCCTCCAGCTGGCTTTCATGCCTAAGGTAGGACTAGAACTCACCATCTCCTAGTTTCTAGCCTGGTGCCTTAACCACTAGACCAAACATTAATCTCTTTACAAGAGATGGTGGTAATGGTGATTGAAAAGAGAAAGACTATGGGCTTCTTTGCTTCCATCTAGTAGTGGTCTATTTTCCAGCTCAGAATTTGTAGATCCAGCTTGAGGGATAATTTAATGTTTCCATCAAATGCTTCTTTCCACCCATGCAGAAACCCAGTCCTTCAACGAAATCCATGTGATAAACTTCTTATGATATTTTAAGTTGCCCAAAGATGGTTTCTCAGGCAATGTGTTTCTCCAGAGAAAAATATCAGGCTCATTTTAATCTAATTGTTTCATTATTTGCAGGTTTACACCAATAGAAGACAGTGATTTCTCAAGTTCAGAACATTACAGATGGTGACTAATAATTTAGGATTGTTAAATCCTGACTTAAAGCTGATTAGAAGCTGGGGCGGGGGGGGGGTTGTTCAATAATAAAAATATGATCAACATATGATTAAAGATGTGATGAACAGTTGCAGGAACTGGTTATGTCTAGTTTAATAAAGACTAGGAGTGACATGATAGCAGTTTTCCAATATTTGAGAGGCTGTCACAAACTCTTTTCAAAAGCACCTGAGGCCAGGACAATTATCAAAGGGCGATCCTATCTAGAACTAAGGAGCAATTTCCTGACAGTGAAAATTATTAGTAGAACAGCTTGCCTTCCGAAGTTGGGAGTACTCCAACAGTAGATGTTTTTAAGAAGAGACTGGACAGCCAGTTATTCAGAATGGTTAAGGTCTCCTGCTTGGGCAGGGGGTTGGACTAGAAGACCTCCCCTTAAGGACCCTTCCAACTCTGTCAATAATCAGATGGGATGCTAAGCTCCCAGTGCCTTTTCTGTCTATTCATTTCCAGGCAGGAAGAAAGAATAAAGCAAACAACCTGCATTAACCATTACTACCTCATTTGAAGCCTATCTAATGAGCTCCCTGACTGAATGATATAAAAGCATGGCCTCTCACCAGTAGAAAAACAAGCAATTCAAGAAAAGATTTAATCCACCCTTTGCCTACTCTGCTGGTTTTCTACTTGGGAGTTCTTTTTAAAATGTTGGCATCTATTCAAATAAGGTTTCCCCAGACAGCAATCTGGCCTTCTCTTTTCAACTGTTTTGTCCTTGTGTGGACCATCTTTTAGAATGGAAAACTTCCCAGCGGAGTCTTGGAGAAAGTTCCCTTTTCCCTTTGCCATCTTCTGATGCCTTAATAGCGAGCCTTAGACACCAGGAACCGAGGGAGTTCATCCAGTAATTATAGGACCTGCAACTTCCGATTCTGTTCTGCCCAGGCATCCATTTCCAATGATGACAACCTTTGCCATTTCTACAAGTATCCCCCCCACGCCCCCAACTTACAGGAAAGCAGTTAAAAGCATACTACTTTGAGAGAGAGGGAGATAAATCTCTTCAGCAGCCCCCAAATTCATCTCCAGAGACCTGGCTTTGCACCTCCGGTTTGCTAAAACAACAAGTCCTGTCCTTCTTAGAGGTTCTACTCTGGAGCAAATTACTCAGGTTTGTGCTGCAGCCGGCATTAGGTTTCTGCTGAGCCTGCTGGTTTTTGCCAGGGTGGCAAAAGATAGACATCTAGGACTGAGCCCTTTTATCCCCAGATGTGCCATTGCTTCCTTTACAAAATCCCTCTGTGGTTTTGGGTAGCTCATCTGCTTAGCAGATGTGCTGTTTCTATGACTCCCAAGGCTTTCCCCTAGAACAAATCTACAGATGTTCACTGAGGTACAAACTTCCTAAACAACCTTTTACTTCCGTGGAAGCTAACTAGGCTCTCTGATCAGCTCCTGCTGGGATACTGAAATCTATTTTCAGTTCTGAGCAGGGACAGAACAACAACAACAACACAACATGACAATGACATGCAGCAAAATGCTTTCAGCCTAAGACATTTTTCAACTCAGTACTTGTTAATTTAGGAAAGATAGAATGCATGATACAAAGAGACAGATTACAGAATCATATTGTTTCATGCAAAAATATGCTTGTAGGCCACTGAGGCACACTGTACAGATAGTCCTTGACTTATAACCATACATTTAGCAACCATTCAGAATTACAACGGCAGTTTAAAAATGACCAGTCCTCCCACTTACGATCGTTTTAGCATCTCCATAATGACATATGCAAAATCCAGGTGCTTGGCATGCGTTTATGATAGTTGAAGCACCCTAGGGCCCTGTCTATAGAGATTCTCCATAGGGCCATGTGACAACTATTTGTGACCTTCCCAAATGGCCTCGGAAAAGCAAAGTCAATGGGGGAGGCCAGATTTGCTTAACAACCATGTGATTTACTTAACATCTGCAGTGATTTGCTTAACAGCTGTGGCAAAACAAGTTGCAATATTTGCACAACTCACGACAACCCACCTTGTTTATCAACAGAAATTCTGGCTCCAATTGTAGTCGTAAGTGGAGGACGAAGTAGTCAATAAAACTTTCTGGTAGTCGCTAAAGGCAAACCACTGCCATGAAAACGGTGGGGAGTCAGCCAAACCAAGCTCAATATCATAGTTTCTTTACATTTTTATATTAAGAAATTTGCATATTGAACCTATTCTGTGACTTTCTGGCAAGCAGTCCTTTAAAGGAGGATATCCTTATTACAGCTAAACTAGACGTTTGTTTAAGAAAACTCTAAATTGGAAGCTTAAATTTATCTACCACCCATTTCGCTATTCTAAGCAATGCTAGGCAGCTTAGAATATAATCAAAATAGAAATATAATCATTGTGCATTGATTGGCTCTATTATGGTCTAACCTAAAGAGGCAACAAACTGATTTAAAATATTGAGTCAAAAATGCTTTCCCCCAATATTACTACTTCACTGCATAATGCAAATCTGGAAAGCTTTTCAGAGTTGGATGAGTGACCGGTGGGTGGGGGAGCTACTATATATATACATATTCTAGTTTTTGTTATCATTTCATGGCATCATGAAGTTATCCAACAGTGGAATGCTGGAAATATACTTAACAGATTGGATTCTTTTTCCATATGTGGTGGCAATGTTGTAAAGCTCAACAACACTAAAAAACAATCCACCGTAGAATCGAACAATTGAGAAAGATGTACTCCTGTTCCATCCTGAGATATTTTTATTACATTTCATGAAATCATATATTCCTTTAAAATATACTGAATTGGCATTGCACATATTAATGACTACATGGATTTTGTATGATTTTTATTGGAAAACAATTTTGATTCCCTCCATGGAAGAATGGCTAACCAAACCGTGGGAGTATGCTTCAGTGTCTGGTATAATTTTGTATTTAGAAAATAAATCTGATGTAGAGTTCAGTTCTATCAGAAACCATTTTAGACTGTAATTTTATATATGGAATTGTGCTACATCCAAAAATTGAGTTTTAGAGATTAGATATTGTCACAGTATTATAAATTTTTACTTTACTTTCTGTCTCTCCCTTTCTTTTTCATAATTTAAATTGTGTTAAAGAGTACCTTTAAAGTTTAAGGGAATGTGGACAACCCATGCCCCACAGGGTCATTGTTTCAGATATATTTCCTTATCTAAAACAGAACAGGGGTAGACAAAATAGCAGTGGGAGCAGGAGCAAGTTCTAACTTTTTGCTGAGTTCCTATTGGGTTTCCTTGCGGGAATCTCTCTTCTCTTCCCTTCTCTTCCCATCCCAGAAGGCAGGTAAGTGGCTGCTGCTGGGTGGGCGAGGGAGCGAGAGATTGCGAGACTGGCTGGGAAACTATCACTAAATGTTGAGAATAAAGATCATGTGACCACAGCAGCAGCTCAGCAGCACAAACAGCAGCCGTACCACTGAAACATTCACTTCCCCAAATTTCATTCCCTCAGGAGTCATGGATCGCTGATTTTGGACACATTTGAGGTACTTTGGTTCAAAAATTATTGCCCTATGAAGCACTGTTTCACCTATTTAACATCGTGACAATGAGAGTTTTAGTAGTAGAACACAGAACATAGAATAATAGAGTTGGGAGGGACCTAGGAGATCTTCTAGTCCAAACCCCTGCTTGAGTAGGAGACCCTATATCAATTATAAATCTAGGCTATATAGATATATAAATATATCTGTAATATATAGATATGCTTTGATTAAAAAGATATGAAATTCTTACATATTCAATGATTATATTAGAGTATATTAGTCATATGACATTTCAGATTTGTTAGTTGACTGCTTTTACTGTATACCATATATCTGGATTTTTATCTGGATTCTTTATATCTTCTATACATATTTGTAGTATCTGTTTCCTTTATTTTTTAAATTATGTGATGATGATGATGATGATGATGATGATGATGATGATGATAATAATAATAATAATAATAATAATAATAATAATAATAATAATAATAATAATAGCAGCAGCAGCAGCAGCAGCAAAATACAAAGACCTGCAAACAGAAATACGACAACTGTGGCAAAAGAAAGCAAAGATAGTACCAATAGACATGCCTTGTCTGCCATCTCAAAACAACTGGAACAGCATTTGAACACCATCAGCATTGAAAAATTCACCATCAGTCAATTGTAAAAAGCAATTTCACTTCGTATAGCTTACATCCTGCGATGATATCTGTAGCACCATCAACCTCTGCCTAACTCAGGTTCTTGGGAAGGACTCCATATGTGGATAAAAATGACAAATCCAATCTGAACATCTGGCTGTGTGACAAACCTAATGAAAGTGAATCCTTGAACAATACCTTAACCCAGCTACCTTCTTTCCAGTCTTTTATTTATTATTTATTTATTTATTAATTTAATTTGTATACCGCCCTTCTCCCGAAGGACTCAGGGCGGTGAACAGGGCAATACATATTAAAAAACAAGATACAAAAATTAAAAACGATTAAACAACAATGCCCATGAATAAGTTAGAACACATTAAAAAGGTTAAAACAAATTTATAAAACCCAACCCCATCCCATCAGGCCAGGCCAGCTTGTTCGAAAAGGTAGGTTTTGAGATCGCGCCGGAAGGAGCGGAGGTCAGGCACCATCTGGAGCTCGACCGGAAGATGGTTCCATAAATCCGGGGCGCCCACAGAGAACGCCCTCCCCCTGGGGGCCACCAGTCAACATTCTTTGACCGGTGGCACCCTGAGGAGGCCCTCTCTGTGGGAGCGTACTGGGCGGAGGGAAGTTGACGCCGGCCGCAGGTGCTCCCCAAGGTATTCCGGACCCATGCCATGTAGGGCTTTGTAGGTCATTACCAACACCTTGAATCTCACCCGGAAGAGTGTGAATTGTAACACATACATCCCTCAAGGAGGAAATCTGCAAATTTTACCTCAGTGTATATCCAACTTTCTGCTTCGTTTGGCTGTACTCCCCCATGCTGATGATCACATTACAGGCTAAACAGAACAAGAAAGCTAAAAACATTTTCTGAAAATAAAATAGGAGTTTTCCCTTTTTCTCATCTCACTAAAAAAATTATAATTTGAATAGTCTCCATTATTTAAAACAGTTATTACAACAGCCATTACATTTTCTGCAAAAACCACATAGCATGCCAAAGGCCTATCATAAAATATATGTTAAGCTACTAACAATTGAGAAGACATTTGTGATTTTCTTAACAGAAAGAAGTCTTGGCTGGGCATTTTCCAAATGACCTGTGTGTCATATTCGACCCAGAATTCCCAACCCACTGAAAATTTCTGGTTTGAAGATGGCTGTTCTTGGCTTTTAAATTGATGGTAGATGGGGATATGAAATGGTTTAGACCTTCTGTCTAAGGCTGACCTACAGATGTCCTTGGAGGAAGTTGGTCAAAAAAAATCCAGACAGCAATTTTGTTCATGAAATGTTTGTTACCTTCTGGGAGGAGGCTTCATAGTATCCGAAGCAGAACATCCAGATTCAGTCACAGTTTTGTTCCATACAGGATCAACCTTGTGAACTCTCAAGCTTCCTCTTTCTGCTACGTATCAAGATGGACAGTGATTAATATTTATACGTTATTTATATGTAAGGATGTGGGTTTATACATATGTTGTATGTAGCATGTTTAAGTATGTGTTATGTGTTATGTATGTGTACACTTTTGAGAGCAAGCAACAAAATTTCATTTTTAATGTGTGCCAACGTGCCCACAGTAAACAATGACAAGATTGTCTGTCTGTCTGTCTGTCTGTCTGTCTGTCTGTCTGTCTGTCTGTCTGTCTGTCTGTCTATCTATCTATCTATCTATCTATCTATCTATCTATCTATCTATCTATCTATCTATCTCAAGTTTAAATTCCCCCTACAAAGACCCTTCAGTAGAGCTCAAATTTTTATTCCCCCCCCATATGCTGTCCATCTTGCCAAAGGCAGCTCTAGGCGCCATACAATCATTCAATAAAAATACCATATAAAATATTAAAACGGTAATAAAGCCATAAATTTAGAATTCAGTTAGAATTAAATAGACCAAGATGAAGGGGAAGGGAGAAAAATGTGCACAGGGAATAGGTCTCATCCAATAGTCACCTGCAGGATGCTACAGCCCCATGGGGGCCCCAGGCCATTGGCAGAGCTATGTCTTCCAGCCATTTTGGAAAATCAAAAGGGTAGCTATGGGTCTCACCTTGGGTGCACACTTATGAGCAACACTGTGAATTACATCATGTGAATTCTGATTTACTAGTGTCATGAGATTACCCATTCCACTGGGTCAGGTAGCACTGTCAAAACAAATCAATTTTATTAGGGTTTTTAGGAGGACTATCCATACTCCTGAAGATGCTATCAGATTCTGTGTCTGGTCTGTTGACAAAGACTAATATGTTTCTTCCCTTCAATCTCTTTATCACTAGATGGGTCTTTTGGAATATACACAGAATATAGCCAGTCTGTGTAAGATCCTTATAGATATGGATGTTCCCCTGTTTTGGTTAAGGCTGTACAAATAGTCTGCATTTAGCTGTCACAATTGGGACTGGCAACTTGATTGTTAAGCAAAGCGGTCAAAAAGTGAAACCGTGACTATGCTGAGAACCTTACTTCATCTTTCCTTTGCTTTACAGACCTGCAAAGGTTGTAAATGCAAGGATTGGAAGTTACTTCTTCATCATCTTCTTCTTCATCATCATCATCATCACCGGTTGCTAAACAAGGCAGTCACTAAGCGAGCACTACCTGTATGCAGTTCAGAAGTAACTAACAGGAAATGCTGTGCACCTTGCATAAATTCAAGCACAATGCCTGTTTTCTCAGCAACTGCTTTAATGAGTCAACTCATTAACATGACTTCTAAAAGAGCAGCATCTTTTTCCAGGATCCCTTGGAAGACCTTTGGGGCACAGTGTGTGTGCATGCGTGTGTGTGTGTGTGTTTGTGTGTGTGTAAAGAACCCTTTTTAATGAAACGCAGAGAGGTGTTACACTGTTAGGACATCTGAAACACATCTTTCAAACTGTTTTTGAAACATGCAGAGTCCTAATTTCCTTCTGTATACTATTGGGCACTGCGCTGTTCTTTTCAGGTTGACTGTGGAAGGTGATATAAATCGCACACAGTGTGGAGTAATACACTGGAGGGTCTGACCAACTTTAATTTGCCACAAGATTAAATTAGCGCATGTCTTTCTTTAGATTTTAAAAGAAACCAGCCTTCACACATATACTACAAAATGTCAGTTCCAACTTTCCATTTTTAACATTTCAACGTTCTTCTATTCCTTTGCCTCAGTACAGCTAAATATAACACTGGGCTTCTGCACATACTGTGGAGGAAAAGAAAGTAGTTGGATTTTTGCTTAGAGAAGAGCATAATCTTTGTCTCAAAGAGAAAAACAATTATTTTCAGCAAAAAAAATAATAATAATTGACCCAGCTCTTGGAGTAGAAATGACCCAACACTAATCTGACTTCAGATAGAAAAGGAGAGATGGCCGCCAAAACAAGTATATCTGGTCCTCTGGCAAATTTACCAGATTTTAATCAGGGCCTGATTTTTACTCATCATTGTAATTCCAGTGATCCCTCCTTAAAATCTTCCTCTGCTTTCTGCATATGGGTAAAAGCTCCTTCCAAGGGAAGTAGAATCAGTCACCCAAACCAGAAGATCCCTGATCTCTTCTACAACTTCTTGCCCTTCCAGATGGTGAGTTATGGGACAAATTAAGCAATTACAGTTCTCTACTTTTGTAACATCTGCTATAGCTTTGCAGTGTTGAATGAAATGCCCTAGCAATGAGTGACTATGAGGGATTCTTCTTGGCAATGACTGGGCACACCACAGCAGAGATGAAAATTTCACACACTGCAGATAGCCCTTAACGTACGACCCATGACTTAGCAAATGATCGAAGCTACAACAGATCTACCTTGAGGCTACTTATGACCTTAATACGAAATTCCAAAGGTTGGGCTGCCTCTGCGGACATGTGACTGAACTTCAGGTACTCGGCAACACAACCAGATTTATGGCTGTTTGTAGCATCCCACAGTTACATGATCACACTTCACAATGGTTTTGCCCCAAACTGGCACTTACAGTGTTCGGCAAAAATGTTTCAGCCAAACTGCACCCATAGCAAGTCACTGGTTCACTTAACAAGTGCAGTTTGCTTAATGACCACCACAGAGACTTTGCAACCGATGAAAAAAAAGGTAATAAAATCAGACTGGCTCCATTATAGTCATATGCCAAAGATTACCTGTGCTTTATTTAACACCTACATACCCCAGCAATAGGCTATGGCCTTGGCCACAACAAGGTTAACTCTACCCTTGGAGCCCGTACAGGTTGGCTTAGCTACCTAAGTAAGTTTTAAAGTAATTAAAAGTTTGAAAGGTTTTAAAGTGACATAGTCTTTGCCTCCTTCCATAAGTTCTTGCATTCTTTGGGGATTCTATGCTGCCTCAACCTGGTGGCTTCTTTCATAAGCTCCAGGCCATGCTCTATGCTCTTCTCTTGGAACACCCATGCTTATTTCCAAGTTCTAAGCAGGGATCAAGTCAAGATGGGCTGCTTACTATGGCTTGAGGTCTTGGCAGTTGACTGTCATCTCTCTTGTTACACTGTAACCATCGCACTTGTCCATTGCATCCTGCTTTTTCTTTGCTTCATTCATATTTTTATTTTATTAATTTAACCCATCAACAGATAGTTAGGACTGCGGACAGCAATTGCAACAAGCCTGCCTTCTACTGAGGACCTGTATATTGCACAGGTCAGAAGGAGGGCTGAGAAAATATCTACAGACCCCTCATATCCTGGACATAATCTGTTTCAACTCCTCCCCTCAAGAGGAGGGCATTGCAGGGCATTGCATGTCAAAACATCTAGACAGAGACAGTTTTTCCCCCTCATACTATCACTCTGCTGAACACATGTAATATGGCTGCATTATTATTATCCTTCTATTATCCTTCTCATTTTTTCTATTACTTTCTCCTATTAGTATCTTATGATTATATTACTTTGCTTGCATGTACATGTTGTTTGTATATACATGTTGTTTGTATGCTTGTATGTACATTGATTATATTACCTTGCTGTTTGTATATACACTGAGAGCTAATGCACCGGAGACAAATTCCATGTGTGTCCAATCACAGTTGGCCATTAAAGCATTCTGTTCTGTTCTTTTCTATTCTGTTCTGTTCTATTCTATTCTTCAGTAAGTTTCGAATCCAACTTCCAATTCTTCCCATTCTTGTATCTCCTCCTCATGCATATACATTGGCTTTTCCCTTCTAGGCTACTGGCATAGGTGTGCTGCTTATAGGTGTTGGTACCTTCCTTAAAGAAGCCCGGTTGTGGCTCAATTAGCCAGCTGGGGTTGTCGTTACACCAGTCAAATAGCTGGGATAACAGTGTGGATAGGCAAGTGTGTGCTGATCAGTCTGTCTCTCTCAACAAGCTGGGAGGGGATTGCTCACTTCCTTTGTCAGATTTCCAAGCCTGTAAATGTTTATGTCCCTGTGGGAAAGGGGATGAGCTGAGTGTTGCCTTGGGAAAGGATGGGGAGGCAGGCACTTCAGTCAACATTTTCAACACAGTTTTTTCTTAGCATAGAGGGCAATTTTAACCCCTTTTCTTCACTACGATATATACAGTACACAGCCTGGAGAAAGCAGATTCTGGTTAATTTTATTTTCTTAGCTCCCCTAAGGCAGGGAATTGCTGTTTCCTAAAGGGGAAAAAAGAAATCCAGTTTATCTACTACCTGTGAGGGGATAGCAATAACAAAAAAAAAAACCAAACCCAGAGTTCTGTAATGTCTACTTCAAATCCTACTCATAAAAACTGGTAATTTTTCAAAGTCTCTGAATCACCAAACAGCATATCCTGCATACACTGCTATTCACAAACAAGAGGGTGCTTTAGAAATGCCAATCCTTCTTGTTATTCACCCTTGTTAGGTGTGACAGATGAGTGTTTTATAACAACCCTGCAAAAGAGTTCAGCATTATTAATCAATCTCCTGGAGTGTACATATGTATGTTTCTTACAAAATGGTAAGTTAGATTTATTACAATTAAAAAGACCACCATGATACTTTTGTCATTCAATCTCTGTCTTCTAAGTTGTTCATGTCAACATTTTGCCATGGCTGCCTATTAATCTGTCAGAGGGCTTTTACAACGTAGTAGCTGACTCAAGGACGGAATAGCCATTTTCTTAGATTCCTGTTGTCCTTATTTTAAAATTTGTAAAATAATTAGATTTCCCTATAAATGGAGTTCACATTTGCCTCACATTCTTAAATGCTTAAGTGCTAAACCAAATAGCAATAGTACTTAGACTTATTCAGGGACTTGGTAACTGACATTTATTCACAATAGCTGCAGCATCCTGGGATCATGCAATCACCAATTGTGACCTTCCCAGCTGGTTTCTGACAATTCAATGTGGGAAGCCAGATTCACTTAACAACTGCAGTGATTCACATAAAATTGGTGTGACTCATTTAATAGTGTAACCACCTTCATTGCAATGGAAATTCTGGTCCCAATTGTGGCCTTAAGTTGACTACCCTATTTGTAAATTGTTTCTTGCCCTATTAGTATGTATTTATGTATTAATGAATGAATGAATGAATGAATGAATGAATGAATGAATGAGCATTCCAATGGCTGTCCAACTCATTCTCAGTCACTCCAGGCTGCTTACGAAGATAAACAGATAAATAGAATACTGGTAGATTGTTCCCACCAACGAAGGATGGCTAAGTTTCTGGGATAGCATTCTTCCTCTGGAATTCCTTTCTAATGCTGGTTAGATAAGCACCTTACTTTGCTTAGCATTAAGCAGAAAATAAACATTTTGATTCTACTTAAGTTTTTAATTTAAGATGACAGGTTTCCAATTCTCTACTAATAGCAGGGACTACAATGTGTCTTCCTGCTTAATGTGCTTTATTTCTTATTTTAAATATCCCCTTGAAAAGTCTAGTTTGGCTAAAAAGTAGCTTTTAAATATATTTTTATAGCTAAAACATTTTCCCTCGCTGGATTGCATAAACCTGGAAGGAAATGTATCCTGGACAGAGATAGCCAAAAAAAAAGTACATCCCATACAATGTACACTTGGCAAAATATATAAAGTTGGCTAAAAAGAGAGTTTTATGTTTCAGAAATATTTCCTTAAAAGAAAAAGGAATCCTGGATTCCGAAAACCGCTGTGGAACAAGTGCCAAAGTAGTACGTTTTGACTTGAGAACAGAATTCCACCTGCTTCAGGGCAACTATTTTAATCCTTGACTTACATTAATGGCAATGAATGAAACTTCATTTAAGTGAAACTGAATGACCTGTGAAGGACTGAATCAAGAGAAGATGTTTCAGGATAAGGAAAGAAGAGCAAAGAATGCTAAAAGATGTATACATTTCATACCGATATATTTCTGTCCCAACCCTTCCTCCATGGAGCAGGGGCACTTTCAAGGGCCAGCCTATTTTAACTTCTGCAAATTTGAAGAATAATCAGGGAGGGTTGAGTGAATCAATCTACATTTAAACCAGGTCACTCTGCCATTATAAGCATTCTGTCAAATTTGTAATTATTTTTAAGTCCTGGAAAAAAACAAATAGCAGTTATTGTCAAAAGCATATTTTCCTGGCATACATCATTTGTACACTCTCATTTTGCAATTTTCCCAATATATCTAGTTTGGAAAGCAATGAGAATTCATTGAATCCAAGAATGGAAATGTGGGAAATGACTTTTGAGATCATCTAATTCAACTCTACCTACTGCAGGAATCCATGATCACAGGATCTCAACAGCAAGTGGTCCAGGTTCTCATAAACCACTCTAGTGAAAGATCTACTTTCTTGTCATTTCAGCTCATTGTTTTTTACCCTGTCTTCAGAACAAATAATTTACAGGTAGTCCTTGACTTACAACCATTCATTTAATGACTGTTCAAGGTTACTAGGGCATTGAAAAAAGTGACTTATGACCATTTTTTGACTTATAATCACTGCAGAATCCCCATGGTCATGTGATCAAAATTTGGACTCTTGGCAACTGACTCATATTTATGATGGTTGCAGTGTCCCAGGATCATGTGATTCCCTTTTGCGACCTTCTGACAAAGGGGAAGCCAGATTCACTTAACAGCCATGCTATTAACAACTTTAGTGATCCACTTAACAACTGTGGCAAGAAAGGTCATAAAATGGGGCAAAACTCACTTAACAGCTGCCTCACTTAGCAGCAGAAATTTTGGGCTCAAATATGGTCATAAGTCGAGGACTACCTGCATATGTGTCTCTTCTTGATCTAATACAATGTCCAGCTCCTTACAGGATCGGTAAGCACCTCTGAATGTGTAAACATTTGAATTTAATGTAATGGCCAGTTCTGTAGATTTGCAATTTCACAGTTGCAAGCAATGGTAAAAAGAGGATATTCTGCTTCACCAGTCTACCCTTCCCATCCCGCCCCCAATCCTCTTAATGCAGCAGTTCCAGTTCCAGTTTACTATCAGAGTGTGGATACAGTCCAGGGATCCAGCTGAAAGGTCTCTGAGCACAATTTCATCCCCTGAACTTCTGACTTTGAGCAAATCTCATTCTAAGTGGAGCCAGATGAGCTGGCCTTTCCTCCATCTCCCAAGGAAATCTGCAGAAATCTCTCAGGCTAGCTTATTTTGCTACAACTGCCCTCTTGCTGGGGGAAAAAAGACCACATTTATTTCTTTGAAACTCAGCACTTTAGTGTCATAGACAACATATTGGAAATTACACAATTTCACATACATCATGGAGAGTCGAGCAATTGACTGATTCATACAGTGTACAAGCAAGAGTGTCCAACCTTGGCAACTTTAAGACCTGTAGATGTCAATTCCCAGAATTCCCCAGGCAACATGGGGAAACTGAGAGTTGAAGTCCAAAAGTCTTAAAGTCCTAAAGTTGCTAGGACTGGACACCCCTGATGTAAAGCAAAAAGCAAGCCAAAGAGAGAGCTAGGTTCACTGTGTCTTACACTGTTTGCTTAATTACATTTTATTGCAAAAACTGTTGGGTTCAAACAACGTGCTCACCTACAAACTTAGCTTAATGTCTCTTGTGTTCAAAGAACACATAGGACATATTCAACATGCCACATTGTGACCTGGAGTGTGATATATTAAGGGACCTTTGCATATAGCATTCTGCTCAGTGCAGAAGTCTTATACAGTGCAGAAGTCTTATCCTTAACTAGCAACCACAGCTGGAACAGGTAACATGGTCATTAAGTGAAGTAATTGCTAAATGAAAGATCATAATGTTAAGATTTTAATTCAGTCTTCCTCTGTTTTATAGACTTGCTAATATCATAAATGTGAGGACTGGTCATTAAGTTGCATTTTCATCACTGTTGTAGCAGTCATAACGATCACTAAACGAAGCTGTTACTAAACAAGAGCTACCTGTAATTCAGAGAGATGGACATCCAGCTGTGTGACAAAGGAACCCCAGCCTCTCCTTACATCCTTTCACTTGACTCCAGGAAAAAAATATTGTACAGCTCTACAGCTCTCACTTTATTAAAATCTAAATTTTGTAAAAATCCAATAAACAGACTTTTAATCATCAAACAGATTAAATTATTATTATTATTATTATTATTATTATTATTATTATTATTATTATTATTATTATTATTATTATTATTATTATTATTTTATTGGTATACCACCCTTCTCCCGAAGGACTCAGGGCGGTGAACAGGGCAAATCCCATTGTCTCACTAAACGTCAATCAGAATAGAGCTGGAAGGGACCTTGAAGGTCTTCTAGTCCAACCCCCTGATCAAGCAGGAGACTCTATATCATTTCAGATAAGTGGCTGCCCAGTCTCTTCTTAAAAACCTCCAGTGATGAAGCACCCACAACTTCTGAAGGCAAGCTGTTCTACTGGTTAATTGTCCTCACTGTTAGAAATTTCTCCTTAATTTCAGGTTGCTTCTCCTTGATTAGTTTTCATCTCTTATTTCTGGTCTTGCCTTCTGGTGCTTTGGAAAATAAGCTGACCCCTCCTCTTTGTGGCAGCCCCTCAAATACTGGATTAACTGCTATCATGTCACTCCTAGTCCTTCTTTTCTCTAGACTAGATACCACTTGAGTCCACACCATAGACTGTCCTTCTCAGAGAAGGCTTGTTTGTCTCTATCTTTTTATTCTTTGCTATGCCTGATCAAACTGTGAGTTTTGAGAAAGCAGCATCCTTGCCTTGGCTCCATTTTGTACATAGTTACACAGAAGTACTATAGCTTAACCTTTGACATTCTGCTAATCACCAAATTCTTTAGCCTTGGACTGCAAGTATTAAAACTAATCTGAGGTTAGTATTGTTGTTTTTATTGTGCTATAGCTTGTCAGTGTAAGTTGCTTTGGGTTATGTTATTTTTAAGAAAAAGAAAGATGTGGAAAAAAAAGTTCTTCTTACTGGCTGAGTAACCTAATGACTAGAATCCCAGACATCTGGAGGGCACAAGTCAGGAAGGTTTTATTAAACAAACATGATGAACTTTTTCAAACTGAAAGATTATCTTGCCGACTTGTAGAAACAAAATACTGGGCTCAACTGGAAATTTAGATGAAAAAAGCAATATGAATCAATCTAGCAAAACAGTTCTTATTTTATCCTGTACCTTTCCCATGACCAATTATATTAAAGTAAAAAAAATATATGCTACTACTCCTGTATCAACACTAACATGAGTTTGAACAAAGAAGAATCCTTCGTTTTCTCATTGTTATTTTTTTGTTTTGTTTAATAACCTAGAGAGGCCTTCCATCTCTCTGGCAGCTGATTTATTTCCTTTCTTGCTTTCACACTGCTGTCAGTTCAGATCCCTGGACCTCTCCCACCAGGCTAATATTTCTGCAAACTTAAGATATACAGGCTTCAGCCAAATGCTGTCTGGGACTTGTTGGTTTTTCAATAACAGTTTCAAATAAGGGGAAAATATCCACACACCTGTTCCCCATGGATGTTAAAATGTTCAATCTTTCATTGCTTCGTATCTTTCTTCTATCTTGAATCTAGATACATTGGGTGACCTCTTAATTAATAAAAGCTGGACCTTCTCAATCTAAACTGTTTATATTTCAAATGTCTATGGAGATGTTCGGTCATCCAGGTCACAGTTATCTCAAAGGAGCTTTTTCAAAAGGCAAATGGACTTTCTTTGCTTTTCCTTTATTTCTGTTTTATTTCTCTGTTTTTGAAAGATCTGCAGGCTTGTCCTGTAAACTATTGTGCCTACAATCCCTTTCTGTCTTATGGAGATTCACAGCCATATCTTTTCCAGATATCTATCTGCTACCGATAAAATATTACTTATTTGATATCACCTTCCAATCTTACAGGAAGACAAAGTTAAGATGTATTGTCTGAGTTCAGGGGGTTTTATCAAAACCATATGAGTACCCATTTTCAAGTTCTGGTCTAAAGCCAAAACATATAAGCAGAAAATTACAAAACTGTAAAATGTGATGGTTGAATTTTTAGAGGAGGAGAAAAAGTCACCTTTGTGCTTCTAAGAAAAAAGGTTGGTGTAGTTCAATAGTCTTCCAGTTATGTTAGGGAGACAAATTTTCAACCTGCCTGGGCATTCGTGATTGGAAAGTTAGGGAATTGTAGCCATAACATAGTTTGAAAGCACCACTCTGGGGAAGTCTAACAAGAGGTTATTTAAGCAAATTATTATTACTAGTTTGAATTTCATATAAAACTTTAGATTGGGTATTCCAATCAGTCTGTATGAAAATATATACAGCGATGATGAAAGATCCAAAATCCATTTTGGATTTTCAATATTTCTGCATAAATAACTTTTCTATACAAATCCTAAAACTAGATATAGAGAACCCAATTAAACAAATGAGTAAAAAAATTACAGGTAGTACAGGCTGCCTCCCACTGGGGTCACATGACTGCACTTTGGACGCTCAGAAACTGGTGTATATTTATGCCCATTTGCAGTGCCCACATTTTGCAACAGTTTTGCCAAAAATTGGCATCTACTTCAAACTGGCCTATAGTGAGTCATTGGTTCATTTAACGATCATGGTGTTCAAGTAAATGATTGTGGTGTATGCTTAATGACCACTACAAAAACAGTTGTAAAACTGAGCCTGTCACCTATTTACACCTGTCACTCAATTTACAACAGTCATGACTTATGACAATAATAGCAGCTACTATGATTGTAAATCAAAGACCACCAGTATGTATATTGCATAAGAAAGAACAGGACAATGGGTATGGGTGAGAAGTATCAAATCTAGGCTGCAAAAATGTGGAAGACCACTAGGGAGCAAGAAGGAGGTCCTGAAATGCCTAACCTTTGCTGCCCTCTAATGATTGCCTGAATATGGATTAGTGTACTTGCTCATTCCCACAGTGTGTTTCCCAGGGATCAAAATAGAACCTTTCCTCATTTTTGTGCTACAAGAGAAACATAGCATATTGCCAAGCCACACGTCCTCTGCTATTCTATTCACTGAAATTGTCATAGAAGAACTGTACTTTCAATGTTCCTGTAGATTAGAATGGAAGGAAGGAAGGAAGGAAGGAAGGAAGGAAGGAAGGAAGGAAGGAAGGAAGGAAGGAAGGAAGACAACCACCTGTAGTTTTAGGGTAATTTGCACAATGAAGTAAGCAATAAACCATGATGTACAGACCACAATGCAGGGATTTATATATACTTACCAAGCCAAAATTATATAGACCACATTATTAGCTTACTTAGAGCAATGTGTGAACCCAACTCATTCCTCTTCCTGAAAAACAGAGGGTTGGGTTGGTTGGTTTTTTTTTTTAAAAAAAGTGCACCCAAGGGAGATAATACTTGGCAGTGTTTGGCTGTGTTAACACACATATTTAACCTGTTTATTTCTTTTATTCATTTTCAGTCAGCACAACATACTGAATCATAACTAATCAAACAAAAGTACATCATATTAAACAGAAAAGCTACTATGGAAATTCATGGGGAAGGGGTGAGAAGGCAAGGGACAACATGCATACAATGACGCCATTCCACAACTGGTGGGAATTATGTCATTTGCACGATGATTTAGCATGTAAATGACTGCATCCACTCCACTAGTTTTTAACTAACTTTGATAATAATGATATGTAAAGATTACCTTTAAGTTTTATAGTAACAAATTCTTCCTCCCAAATGTTTATTCAAAATCAATTATTACCTTACAAAACCTGTCTTGCCATATTCCTGAATCTAGACCCCCTTCTGGGTTACTGTAGTTTATCTTCTAACACAAAGTGGATACACAGTGCTCAATTTATTCACATTCGTCTTTGTTAGAGCACATTTTGGGGGGCTTAAAGTGATGTGCCAACACAGGAAAGCAGGCAGCTTAAGCTGTTTAATAACTATAAAGCAGACAGCAAATTAAAAACAGAATGGTCAATTCACACACACCCCCACGCCCCCCCAAAAAAATGTGGGAGCAGAGTCCATTTTAAAGGAATAGAAAGAAAGATGGTCCACAGGACAAACCACCTGTGGCTTGATTTAAAGTTCATTGATGTTTCAGCCAGCAATTTTCCTTTTCTGTATTTTTTTTTTACCTTTTTAATGGCAGAATGAGAATTACTTCAGTGCTCCGTGCTTATCTATGTGAAGGAGAGCGTCTTGCAATGATTAACAATTACTTCAAAGTACAGACAGAATGCACCCTTTTCAAGGAGGGGAAAAGTATATCCAAGTGGAAAACAGTTGTAGAGCAGATTTTGGCAAATGAGGGTTGAGGTGGGAGCAGGGGCACAGAACAGAGTGACTAAGATAAATTACAATCCTGATGTTATTGCTCAACTTTCAAACAGGAAACTCTGAAATCAGTGACCCCAATGAAAGAACAACTCTTGTAAGAGACATGTTGTAATTTGCTCTGGATTCTATCTCTTCCCTTTCACCACAAACATTCCAGTGTTTGTATTTTCACCATTTTCTCTAATGTAGAACCGGAAAACAGCCCCTTATCCCCACCCCCACCAAGGTGAAAGAAACTGCTTGCAACATATGATGAAGTGCAGCAGTACATGACATGTTATACATGCAAGATGCCTTCAGGTTTAACCTTGCTCCCATACTTTCAGGTAGAGCCAGGGAAAACTCCGTTCCAGAATCTTGTTGGAGATTAACTGCCACTGGTTAATGTTGGAAATATCAGTATTAATAGAGAAGGAGCTACACATTCAATGACAGAGGAACTATTAGCAGGGTTCATAAAACACAATACATCCTAAATCCAAATTAATAAAACGTAACTACTCTGTTTTCTTAATATGTTATACCCTGAAAAAAATAAACAGCATTATGGCTTAATACAATGGTCCTAGTTCACACAACATGCTATGACAATTGATGGGTTTGCACTATATTCCTATTTTAATCAAGACTAGTACTGTATATCATGAAAATACAGATTTTTTTTTTGATACACAAGGCTCAGGTTCAATCTTGTGTTTCTGCTAAAGAGGTGGGGGGATCTACCTAAGGTGCTAAAGAGATGCTACCCATCCACGCAGACCTGCCTTGCCCAATCTGATATTCTCCAAATGCATTTAAAGTTGCAATTTTCCAATCTAGCCAACCAACCAAGATAGGTTAATTCATACCTATGGATCAATGGTCTGGCTTGGTGTAAGGTACAAAATTGAAGCCAGCATTACATCAGTCCTGATGGCTCCCCTTTCCCAATCACAACTGATGTAATGTTAAAAGAAGTTAGGCATAAATAAACAGTTGTGTTACATAGCTGTCTAAATATTAAATATCAGAAGTCTAATTCTTTTCCAGATCTATGATGAACAAATTGCTTTCTGGAATACAAATCCTTTCTCATTTTTAAATGCATTTTATTTTAGCCATCAAAAAGGAAAGGAAGGGCCATTCTTAGATCTCTTACATCGAATACTTCTGTTCTCTTTTGAAAATAGCAAGGAATTGAACATCTGAAATATTGCCCATCTCAGTTTTCAGTGCCTATGTGAGAAAGCAAGTATATGTGTAAGAAATAGAATAACAGAGTTAGAAGGGACCTTGGAAGTCTCCTGCTCCAACCTCTGGCTTAGGCAGGAGGCCCTATATCATTCTGGACAAATGGCTGTCCAGTCTCTTCTTGAAAACTTCATGTGATGGAGAACCCATAACTTCTCAAGGCAAGCTATTCCACTGCTTTATTGTTCTGACTATCAGGAAACTTCTCCTTAGTTCTAGGTTGCTTCTCTCCTTGATTAGTTTCCATCCATTGCTTCTTGTTGTTCCTTCAGGTGCTTTGGAGAATAGGTTGACCCCCCTCTTAATAATAATAATAATAATAATAATAATAATAATAATAATAATAATAATAATAATAATAATAATAATGAGAAGGAGAAGGAGAAGGAGAAGGAGAAGGAGTTGGAAGGGACCTTGGAGGTCGTCTAGTCCAACCCCCTGCTAAGGCAGGAAACCCTATACCATTTCAGACAAATGGCTGTCCAGTCTCTTCTTAAAAACATCCAGTGTTGGAGGCAGGTTGTTCCACTGGCTAATTGTTCTAACTGTCAGGATGTTTCTCCTTAGTTCTAGGTTGCTTCTCTCCTTGACTAGTTTCCATCCATTGCTTCTTGTCCTGCTTTCAGGTGCTTTGGAGAATAGCTTGACTCCCTCTTCTTTGTGTCGGCCCCTGAGATATTGGAACACTGCTATCATGTCCCCCCTCACCCTTCTCTTCATTAAACTGGACATACCCAATTCCTGCAGCCATTCTTCATATGGTTTAGCCTCCAGTCCTCTACTCATCTTTATTGCTCTTCTCTGTACTCTTCTTTCTAGTGTCTCAACATCCTTTTTATATCATGGTGACAATACAAACACCCATCCAGATATCAGGAATGACCACTCAGTTTAAAATTTCTGCTTTGCTGTTGGTCCTTCGTGTTCCCAACACAGCAGATTTTGCATCATTTCTGATAACAGGTGGATTTGTCACATGAATCCACCCCCAAGCAAGAATAAAACCAGTATTGAAGCACTCTCGGACAAGGATTTATAATATTAACCTTTATAACATTTATAATAATAAGAGGTATTTGACAGTGTGCTCAGTTAAGATAGTTGGCTTTTCTAAATTATGTTCAATGGAGGCTTGAAAATCATTTGCCCAGGAGACTTGAAATTGGATCCCTAGGATTCTATGAAGCCAGAGGTATAACCTAGAACATAATCCATGAAATGATATTAATAATAAATATCTTAGTCTTCAGGGTGTTACTAGACCCCTGTCTTGCTTTGCTGCAAAAAATGTTACAATAATTCAATAACATCGGGAGTCTATAATACCCTATGTAATTCTACTATGTGATGTGTGTAAATCTGATGACACAATGAAATTGTCAAAAGCATTTTAAGTCAACTAAAAAGGCAATGCATTCTCAGTCACAAGGAATTAACCTAGCTGCTTTATGATCGCACAATGAATAATACACTGTTAACTGAATCAGGCTTTGACATATTGTTAATCCATCACAGTCGATCAGTCGGTCTGTCTGTCGGTCTATCTATCTATTCATTCAATTTGTATGGCATCCCATCTCGACAACTGACTCTTGAATCGTTTGAGAATGGGCAGGATGAAAACTTATGCTATATACCAAAGATTTGAGAAGTCACACAGCAGCACAAGTCCTCGGAAAATGGTTGCTACATACATAAAAAAAAACCAGATAAAAATATGTTCGCAACATGTTCACCTGAGTTAGGGGTAAGCTACATTAGGTTTTTCTGGCTTGTTGCATTGTGTGAAGTCAGCCTGTTTTGGTTCATTGATTATTCCATCTGTTGTACAGACCAGGTAATGTATTAATTAATTTAAGATAAATACACGAACACAGTAAATAAGTAGCTTTGACTGAGACCTGATGGGAACAGTGTAGCATCAAATTATAGCTGAAGATTAACTCAACTTTGGAGAAGAAAAAGAGCAGGCCCGCGAAAGCAGCTGAAGTAACTGAGCCTTCCAAAGGCAAAATACATGCAAAGTTTAAGTTAATCTCCCTTGTCCCTTTGACCTTCTGCTGCATCCGAAAGAAGAATCCTTGAGGATTCCCAGAGGCCATACCTGAAAGTTTGATAATCTCTTAACTGGAGCAAACTGTAATGGTTTTTCTTTGGACCAAACTCTCAAACAGCTGCTGCAGTGGAACTCTCTCCTTCATCAGCTTCCAAAAGAGATTGTTTCTGCTTAAAAATTTCAGGTCATCCAGGGAAGATTACATCTGCAAATGTCTTTTTCCCATTGAAACAGATCAACAAACAAACAAACAATGCATTTTGAACAATGCAGAGAAAACGCCGTGGTTTTATTATGATGTTCCTTCAGATCCAGTCAAGGGGAGAAGCTGCTACTTATTTCAATGGCATCATAATCGGGAAAATGTTCTACTTTTTTCCAAGGTAACAATGCACTGAAGTATTCCCAGCTTACAATTGGAGCTTCTGGGGATACATGCAGCTCAAAAGCTATAACTGTCAACTTTAGAGACCTCCCACTATAGTTACCAAATCATAAAAGCAATTATTACAGAAAGGGGGAACTATTAAAGACATGGCTTGCAAACAGTCATGTTAAATGTATTTAACTTTGATTGCATTTCAATGTAAATGAAATAAAAGTCATTTTTTTTGTTTTTGACTGACCAAGGCTATTATGTTTTTGAATGTCATGTTTAATGAAAAAGTACAGAGGGCCAACAGGGGTTTTCTGTATCTCTAGCAGTTCATATTTGTAGTCTGGATATTGCAGACCTATATGTGGTAAGCTTATTAGTAAAACAAAGGCATTCCTAAACTCAGGAAAAGTTGTGCACACCCGTAGATTAGTGTGTGGCCAAGAGATTTATTTTTATTTGTAATTAGCCCTCTTCTCCCATAATGAAAAGTAACCCCTGGCAGCCTGTGGGGAAATGTCTCAACTTTTACAAACACAGAAACTCAGTGCCACAATTGCCAATAGTTGCTCTTTAATTTGGGCATTTTCATACAAACATATACAGGAATCTCTGCTCTGTGGGACCAAATACCTATTTCAAGAGTAGAACAATTCAGAGCACAAAGGCTCTACCTCTCCAAAGACCAGTATTCTTTAACCCTTTTAGAGCAGTGTTTCTCCACTTTGGCAATTTTAATGAACTATTTATCACAATTTAGCCACCTCCAGCATCTTTTCATGGGCACTCATCACTAGTTCAGGTTCCATCCTCCATATAGAGGATGATACAATAAAAATTTCTATTTTTTATTAAAGTCATTCATCCAATTTGGAAAGATTCTATGGAGAGTTTCTATTAGTCCAATTAGTTGATGCACTGGTTACTACAGCTAAAACTATCAGTGTTGCCATTTATCAAATGAGCAGCGTGGTGGCCTTGTGGTGAAGACTCTCGCCTCCCACTCAGAAGGTTGATAGTTCAATCCTAGGTAGCAGCAGATGCAAAGAAAAAAATATCTGCTGCAAACTTCATGTGGCATCAGGAAGGGCATTCAGCCAGTAAATGTTGAGATCTATCCAGTTACCCCAACTCTACCCCAAATTAAGGGATTATAGGGTCTTAAAAAGGGAGTTAGTGATACAAGAAATAAAGAGTTAAATCTGGATCCCAATATTCAGAATTTTATAGAGGTCCAGACCAGTCTGAACTAATATAGCCTGTTCACCTGATAACCTTCACTGGGGCAAGGGATAAGGTTGTTAATGTGTTGTGCAAACACCATAACAAAACCAATGGAAAAGTTATGCTTAACATCCTACAAGCTAGACTCCAACAGTATGTGGATCGAGAACTACCAGAAATACAGGCAGGATTTCGAAGAGGCAGAGGAACTAGAGATCAAATTGCCAACATACGCTGGATCATGGAGAAAGTTAGGGAGTTCCAGAAAAACATCTATTTCTGCTTCATTGACTATGCTAAAACCTTTGATTGTGTGGGTCACAACAAACTGTGGCAAGTTCTTAAAGAGATGGGAGTACCAGACCATCTTATTTGTCTCTTGAGAAACCTATAGGTGGGTCAAAAAGCAACAGTGAGAACTGGACACGAAACCACTGATTGGTTCAAAATTGGGAAAGGAGTTCGGCAAGGCTGTATACTGTCGCCCTGCCTATTTAACTTATATGCAGAGCACATCATGAGAAAGGCAGGGCTAGATGAATCAAAAGTTGGAATTAAGATTGCCGGGAGAAATATCAACAACCTAAGATATGCAGATAATACCACTCTAATGGCAGAAAGTGAAAAGGAACTAAAGAGCCTCTTGTTGCGAGTGAAGAAGGAGAGTGCAAAAGTGTACTTGAAACTCAACATTAAGAAAACCAAGATCATGGCATCCAGCCCTCTCAATTCCTGTCAAATAGATGGGGAAGAAATGGAGGTAGTGACAGATTTTATTTTCCTGGGCTCCAAGATCACCGCAGATGGGGACTGCACCCCAGAAATTAAAAGATGCTTGCTCCTGGGGAAGAAAGCTATGGCAAATCTAGACAGCATACTAAAAAGCAGAGACATTACCCTGCCAACAAAAGTGTGTATAGTGAAGGCTATGGTTTTCCCAGTTGCAATGTATGGCTGTGAAAGTTGGACCATAAGAAAGGCTGAGCACCAAAGAATTGAGGCCTTTGAACTACGGTGCTGGAGAAGACTCCTGTGAGTCCCTTGGACTGCAAGGCATTCAAACCGGTCAGTCCTAGAGGAGATCAACCCTGACTGCTCTTTAGAAGGCCAGATCCTGAAGTTGAAACTCAAATACTTTGGCCACTGAATAAGAAGGAAGGACTCACTGGAGAAGAGCCTAATGCTGGGAAAGATCGAGGGCAATAGAAGAAGGGGACGACAGAGAATGAGGTGGCTGGATGGAGTCACTGAAGCAGTAGGCATGAGCTTAAATGGACTCCAGAAGATGGTAGAGGACAGGAAGGCCTGGAGGAATGTTGTCCATGGGATCGCGATGGGTCAGACATGACTTCACAACTAACAACAACAACAACAACAAAGCATATTTCTTTCATGGGAATATAGATGAGAGAGTTAACAGCTCCTCCTGCTTTGACACAGTTCTAGAACAATGTAAGACATTTAATGTTGCTCTTGGATATTTGTTGTATAGCTGTAAATGAAAAAGTTTCCTGGGTTGGCAACAGAGCAACAGTCCCTACAGGCAGTGGTAGGATTTAAATACCTGAACATCTGGTTCTGTGTGTGGATTCAGGCCTGGGCCTCCAAGGCCTAGAATGGACTTCCGGAAGTGACATCCATGCACTTCCTATGGGCCGTTTTAGGCCTGAGAGACCTCCTCTAGGCCTCTGAGGCCTAGAATGGACTTCCAGAAGCAGTGTTGGTTCAGCCGGTTCTCCGAACTCAACAAAATTTAACTACCAGTTCTACCAAACTGGTGCGAACCAGCTGAATCCCACCACTGTCTACAGGTAGTCCTCAACTTACAGCCACAATTGAGCTCAACATTTCACTTGCTAAGCAAGACAGTTATTAAATTAGTTTTGACCCATTTTACATCTTTCCTTGCCACAACTGTTAAGTAAATCTGGGTTCCTCATTGACTTAGCCTCTCAATGGAGCAACAGTCGTAAGTGTGAAAAATGGTCATATGTCACTTTTTCCAGTGCCATTGTAAGTTCGAATGGCCATTAAGCGAATGGTTGTAAGTCACAAGCAAAATTTTGCATTTTCTTTTATATATGGAAACAAAAGCCCAAATTCCTCAATTTTCCCTCACCTAGAGTTTCATAAGCATATGGCAAACTAAACAACTGTTTTCAGGTTCTGAATGAAGCCAACAATATTCCCATTGAGTAACTTTACACCAACGTATCCCATTGAAATCGATGGAGTATAAACTTTTGAAATGCTAACCATGCTTCAAAATCTGGAAACAAAAACTAGAGCAATTGTTTTTCTTCCCACTGGACCCTCAAAAACATATCCCAGCCAGCAATTACAAGGGATAATATTTGCCTGGTGTATTAAATTTCCAGCTGACAAACATATAGCTATTGCAGACAAAGTCAAATTTTAATTCCTCTTGTTTTAATTCTCTCCATGGTAGAACGTTATTTTAAGCAGATGTTTATGTCATGGGACATAATAAATTAGACCTTGTGAACTATCTGGTGGTATCTGTTTTCTTTCAGTGACTATGCTTGCCCCCTCATCTTTTATCCTAATCATGTTCCAAATTCAATGTACACGAAATTGGTGGTAGTGGAAATGGCAGACATCTTGAGCAATATTAACCAGATCTCTTGTTCAATCAAGAATATAATAAAAACATGCCATGAGTTAAAGCCCTTCCTGTCCTTGAAATGAAGTCTAATCTCTGCCTAAGCTACTAGCCATACAACTCTTCCTTCTCTGTGATGTCATCCAAAGGGGGGGGGAAGCAGATCTCTGCAAATTCCAGCCAACCCAGCTTTTAACAGAATAACAGAATTGGAAGAGACCTTGGAGGTCTTCTAGTCCAACCCCCTGCTCAGGCAGGAAACCCTATACCATTTCAGACAAGTAGTTGTCCAACCTCTTCTTAAAAACCTCCAGTGTTGGACCACCCACAACTTCTAAAGGCAAGCTGTTCCACTGATTAATTGTTCTAACTGTCAGGAAGTTTCTCCTTAGTTCTAGGTTGCTTCTCTCCTTGATTAGTTTCCATTGACTTCATGTGTTTTGGAGAATAGGTTGACCCACTCTTCTTTGTGGTAGCCCTTTTAGATAGTGGAACTCTGCTATGATGTCCCTCCTAGTCCTTCTTTTCATTAAACTAGATGTACCCAGTTCCTGCAACTGTTCTTTATATGTTTTATCCTCCAGTCCCCTAATCATCATTGTTGCTCTTCTCTGCACTCTTTCTAGAGTTTCAACATCCTTTTTTTATCATGGCAACCAAAACTGGATGCAATATTCTAAGTGTGGTCTCACCACGGCATTATATATTTACATCTTCCAGCATATCTGGGGGGCACTTGGTTGAAAAAACTGTACTAGAGCAGTGATGGTGAACTTTTTGGATTTGCATGTCAAAAAATTGGAAAATGCCTAACTTAGCTCTGCTGCCTTCTCTCTCTCTCTCTCTCTCTCTCTCTCTCTCTCTCTCTCTCTCTCTCTCTCACACACACACACACACACACAAACATACACACTTGAACAAAAGAGAAACTATTCTCTGTTTCCTTATTTAGGCCACCCTGAACAATGGCATTGACTGGACCTGAAGTAAAGGCCTGGGTCTCAACTTCAGCCCTAGCACCATTACTGACACTCCAAAATGCTACTCCACCTAATGCTACACACACACAGAGTACTCCCCAGGATCTGCCATGTGCTGCTTACTTTCAGGCGGTTTCTGTTGACAGGCATCTGTGACCTACCCGAGACTACTTTGGCTTATATGAAACCTTCATTCTCTGCACTGTCTGAAAAGCGCACAAAACCACAACCTGTTCTAGTGTGACTTCCAGAGGGTCATGTAAGAGCACACCCCAAACTCCCACAGCTTGTGCAGCCTCCCCCCCAAAAATGCAAGAAAAGGGCATGCTTTAGAGAATAGTTGTTGGAGGGCATTGGTGAATGCTGGCCTGTCACCCAAAACATTGTAGTGTGTTATCTTTGACATGTGTGTCATAGATTCTCCATCATTATACTAGAGGCTAAAGATTCTCCAAGTGGCAGCTAACACTTGACAACTGCAGTGATTTGTTTAACAACCATGTCAGAAAAGGTTGTAAAATTGGGTGCAACTCACTTAAGACTTAACCATGTTGTTTAGCAATGGAAATTCTGGCCCCAATTATGATCACAAGTTGAGAGCTATCGGTACATAAATGTACATGACTGAAATTGGACAAATGCATTCCAAAAGCCTTGCCTTAACTCTGTTTTGGGGTCCTTAAGAAAACCAACTAAGCAGAGGTTTGAGGACTCTGAATCTTTCCCACTTTGCTGTTAACTGTGGACAGTGAAAAGTGCATTAATCAGAATAAATGAAATAGTTAAGTCCAAATACATAGAACTGGAGAAAAGAGGAATGGGCAGGTTGTAAAGGAGACATGTTAGCACCAACACATTGTCACATATAGCTGGGATGCCCATTCACAGCACACACCCTTCCCTCAAACACCTGGGATTGAAAGGAATTGTTTCTTCCTTCTGAAGCAGACAAAAGCCATGGATTCATCACAAACATGCTGAGTCAACGTCAGATGTGAACCTGGAATGATATACTGTCCAGACATCTCTTTGGGAACTTCTTGTCTTGAAAGGATTAAAAGAAGAAAAACCAGTGTAACACATAAGTGTAACATGCGCGCGTGCGCACACACACACACACACACACACATCTGACTTATACAAAGTCTGCATTCATTCCAGACACCTGGATCCGGCACACCACAATCTGGAGGTTTGTCAAGAGCACTCCAGAGGAGGAAGAAGGCAACTTCATAAAATAAGAGCAGAGATTGAGGGAATTGAAGGAAAACCCTCAATTAAACCAGCAGTACATGAGGAACAGCATGAAGAGATTTCTGGAAGATCTCCAAGTATATTTAACATCAAAACTGAAACTGCAGCTGAACATCAAACCAGAATGAATTCTAGGATCTGTGATTCTTTCAGAGGTTCTGAAAGCTCAGTCCTTCTTTTCATTAAACTAGACAGTCAGACATCCAAGTAGCTTCTTCAGTCTGAAAAACTGAAGCAAGAAGCAGAAGCAAGCAAGCTGGTAGCTTCAAATGGCTGATGTCTGTATCCCTTTAATCTGTCTGGCTGTGTGTTAACTTAGAACCCTTTATTGTGACCAGCCAGAGTAGATGACAAGCATGAGACCTGAATGCTAAAAAAAGAATGCAAAATGTTTCTCACCAACAGGAAAAGAGGCCCCCAGTTGCTATGACTCAACTTCCAAACAAGTTACAAAGATGTTCCTATTTGTGAATTGTTGGAGAGCAGCTGATCTATTCCTCTTCCCCTGCTTGTTCTGAATCTCTGTGCTGATACAGCATTGGATGGCATTCTAAGTTTTTTTGAAGCAAACTGTGTGATTTCACCCAGCACATTATCAACATATTTTGATAATATTTCTGGATGGGTTTCAACTGCAGTCAAGGCTGCTTTCTGTGTTACTGAGACCCAGCAAATTCGCTACAACTTCACACAACTTTGTTTCCTAGATAAAACAGGTTACAGTACTTATTTTTACACATGTTGCAATCAATAGCTAACCATTTTTCAAGGTCCTGCTGTTTTTGAAGGCTCTAGTTACTGGTTACAGAATCATTTTTTGGGGGTTAGCACAATGCATTGAACCACATACAAATAAACTGGATTCATATAGCAGGCTAAGACACACACACACACACACACACACACACACACACACACAAATACAAATAAAAGTTAAAACTAATCAAGCTACATATACTACACAAACATAAGCACTGGGGTTTTCAGTAGGGCTATCATATCTGAACTTCAGAAATTCAATGCACCACCATGTAGTAGGCACCAAAGAGATCCAAAAACAGAAGACCTTACTACCAACTTCAAGACACCTGCAGATGTCCAGATATGATAGCCCAACTTTAGTTCACCTTAAATGTGTTATGTGAACTGAGCTAAGAGGTCTTGAGACATCTAAGTTCTGGTAGACAACTAAAAAGACGTCCAATGATTCCAAAGCAACTGTTTGGAATCCAGACTTTTTTAGATACTGTATGTTGAAATGTTGGATAAATTAGAAGTGTTCTCATCATGCCTCACCTATTCTCAAAATGCCACCATAGAGAGCATGGCCAATCACACAACTGATGAGGTTTCTTCCTACCATCCCATCTTGATCCACAACTAACTTCCTGCCAACTTACTTTATGTGCCACAGAAGACATGTTTTTAAACAAAACACTAAGCTGCACTCAGCTATCTTTTTATCTTCCAAGCATGGTTATGTGCAACTTAAAGACATTTTGGGAATCAAGATGCTGGAAGCTAATACTACATTGTACAATGTGTCAATTTCCCAAATATCTAATTAAAGGAATTCAAAATAATCTAATAAAATAATATTGAGTGAACTAGGAAGATAGGTGGGTATTAAGAAATGTATTTGCACGTATGCTTCAATAATCTGTGATTACCGTACCTACTGGATGTAATTGAGATAAATATATATGCCTTTTTATTTCCTTATCTTCTCTAACCATTTGTACTGTATGTTATTAAACACATTTCCTTAGTTTGTACTTGCAGAGGACTGTATATTTCTGTTATTAAGAGCATGATACAGATTTAATTTATAACCTGTCTTTTTCTAGCTCTTAAAAAAGAATCCTGAAACATATAGCAAAAGCAATTCCCCCTCCCACCCATTATAATGTGGTTTTCAGCATTAGGTTTATTGTTACACATGGTGAGTTTTTTTTCCCAACATTTCTCTATACTAAGACCATATGTTTGCAATATATTTGCATACTTCCATATTCAAAATGTATATTGTGTTCATTTTGCTCAAAAGCGG
This sequence comes from Vipera ursinii, assembly GCF_947247035.1. NCBI lineage: Eukaryota > Metazoa > Chordata > Lepidosauria > Squamata > Viperidae > Vipera > Vipera ursinii. Next base: position 341,851,387 of record NC_139512.1, on the reverse strand, counting down.
CAGACCAAAAAAGGAGGTCTATTTATGGGGTCAGCCTGGGCACTTGATCCATCTGAAGCATGAAGGAATTAAGGCCAACTGAGCCAAAAAGATATGTAACCAATCTGATGAATAAAAATTGTAAGAACACAAGAACTGCCTACTGTAAAATTGAATTTACAGTGCAGTAGGTATATAATATAGTAATTTAGTCTCCTAATGATACTGTAACAGATATCCATAGAAGGTTACCCAGAAGGAAGAAGACAAGGAAAATGAAGAGGAAATAACAATTAGACCAGCATTTTGTAATCTGAACACAAAAACAGGGAAACAACTTTAGTCAACCTAATTTTTTATATTAATTACTCCAACAAATTTACAGACTGGCCTTCTCCACTTTCTCCACATTGCTGACCTCTAGATGTGCTGGATTGCAAATCCCATACTCAGAACAGTGAAAGGTGAAGACATTATGGGAATTTATCAAGAAAAAACTAGACCCTAGTTCAGGGGTAGGCAACCTCGGCTCTTTTATGACTCATGGACTTCAACTCCCAGAAATCCTGGCTGGCTCAGGAATTCTGGGAGTTGAAGTCCATGAGTGGTAAAAGAGCCGAGGTTGCCTACCCCTGCCCCAGTTTATTCTTTGTAAACTGGCCATCTGCCCAATTCTAAGTATGGAGTTAGATTGCATGGTACCATGGTTCAAAGAAATTTAAACTTATTAGGTGATCAGAGTTAGAAAAGTTTTGAAAAACTAACTAAACTAAAACACCCTTTTGTCTCACATCTCCTGAATCAGCAACATCCTAGATAGATACTGTACTTCTTTCATTTTGTTTGAGGCAATGCACAAGCTGCTAGAGAAAAGGGAATACTCTATGAATCAGCCAATGTGGTTGTGGACTTTGCATCATTACTGAAGTAACTAGACTAGCTGCCAATTAGCTTCTGAGACAGCTCTAAATAACTTGGGACTAAGATTCTTGGCAGATTCTTGCTATGATTACAATTTGGGATCAGCTGCTAAAACAGTCTGGAAAGAAAGGTCCTCCTATGTGTACTAAGAATTATAGAGTATCATCTTAACAGTGATTCGTCAGTAGGCCTTCTTGGTTTTGATGCTATTATTCTATTGTCTTTATTTATTTTAATTGTTAATAGTAAACAGGTTTGCTAATTCATGATAATGGCAGCATGCAAATACATCAAAGAAATAATCATACAAATAAATACTGTAAACTCTACCCCCAAGTGGTTTTGTTCATAGAACTTGACATTGACCTTGGCTTATACTTTTATTTCCAAAGAGATCCATGATTGCTATCCCTGCTTCCACAGGAGATTTTCTTTGTCTTCATAGACAGAGATAGGGAAGAAGTCACCTGTTGACTTGGGAAAAGATACTCTTTTGAGTCAAGCTATAGAACAAAGGCAAACATTCTTGGAAGTCTGGCTTTTTTTTCTCCAGAAAAGGCAATTTGCTATTCTGTGTGGGCATGTATCATCACCATCATTTTTATCTTACGGTACACTGCTGCAAAAGAAGCTAATCCAGGAAACTGTGATTAGGCCAGCAAAAGTTGATTATATGCCGAGAATAAGGATGAAAGCACATTTTCTTTTGAAACTCTCCTTTGGGAATTGGAGCTAGAAAATTGCCATTTTCAGCAAAGCAGCAAGCAGACTAATTGCATTTTCTTTTTTCCTTGCCTAAGGAAATTCTCCCTTTAGTTTCTTTGGGGAGCAAAATTCCCCCATCTGATTCTTTTATTCTTCTATCAGTTTTATCAGACATGTATCTTAATCTTGTTGAATTTCAAGTAAAGGAATGTAGGAGAATTTCTCTGCCTTATGCATGAAAGTGACATGGAGCCAATCACTCTCTCTCAGCCCAACCCACTTCACAGGGTTGTTGTCATGGAGAAAATAGGGGGAGGAAGGAGTTTTAGGTATGTTCACTGCCTTGAGTTACCTATAAAATAATACAGGTAGTCCTCCACTTATGACCACAATTGAGCCCAAAATTTCTATTGCTAAGTGAGACAGCTGTTAAGTGAATTTTACCCGATTTTACAACCTCTCTTGTTACAATTGTTAAGTGAATCACTGCAGTTGTTAAGTTAGTAAGATGGTTGTTAAGTGAATCTGGCTTCCCCAATGACTTTGTTTGTCAGAAGGTCGCAAAAGGGGATCGCATGATCACAAGGACACTGCAGCCATCATAAATATGAGCATAATTCAAGCATTCAAATTTTGATCAGGTGGCCATGAGGATGCTGCAATGGTCGTAAGTGTGAATCTTTGAATGGTCACTAAGTGAACTGTTGTAAGTAGAGGATTACCTGTAAAATCAGGCTAAAAAAATCAAATAAAGACATAAATACATAAATACAATTCCATCCTTGGAGTGCTGTAGGTTTGCTGCTGATTTTACTTAATTCCATTTGTATTCTTACTTTCTCCCTGTTACTATTGGATAAACACTGCATGTTTAAAACAAGGATAAATGTGATCGTAATATATTCCTGACTGCCCCTGAATTGAAGGATCAGTACCAATCAATTAGGTGAGTTAAAGATAATAAATTAACCCAAAGAAATAAAACCTGCCACAAAGCATGCGGGAGAAGTGTTGGTACAATATCTGAAAACTGAAAAATGGAACAGCAGAGAGTAGCTAATGCCTGGTTTATGCTTTGGGAACATATCCCAAGTTAAATCATTTTGAACTCCAATCTAAAGGAGCTGTATGAAAGACAGTAAAATAAACAAAACATGAAAAAGCAGCCTTTCTAAACAAAACAGCAGGGATTATCTCCATTATGTTAGTAATTGCCTCCAGCTCAGTACTATCAAAACTAAAACATTTAGAGCTCAGAAATGTTTGGAGCAACATGTCCAGAATGGCAAGGACAACCTGTTTTAACCTGAAACCCAGCATCTTGATACACATTTCAACATAATTGTTTTTTAAACCCACTGTCTGAGTCATTAGTCCAATGAATTTTTTAATCATCAAAAATATTTTAAATTCATTTATCTAGCTGTGCTGCTGTTCTGTTGGCTGTTAGCAATCCTGTTTGCACTATCTGGGCTGCAAAAATCTAGATGAATCTATAGATGGATGAAAGGCAATGCAGAAGAATATTTCTGTCTAGTGCTATTTGGACTGTTACAATCAACATAGGGTACCCTTAAAGAAGAACATTTGTAGCTCAGGGTTCCATATGAGGGGTCCTTGGTGCTCTCCGAATGTGTTGTTTTCTTGCAAACATTTCATTATCCAAACTAGGAACATCATCAGTTACCTAGTTTGAGTACCCTAATGTATACACTGTAAGGCTTACATTGGAATACATTCCCATGGAACAATCCATATTAAGCTAAACTCATAGTAGCTGGTGAAGAGGTGTTTTGCATGCCAGAGCTCTCCATTCCAAGCTATGGTATCTCCACTTAAAAGACTACTAGAAAGACCACTCCCTTTCTATGGAATAGAGAGACATGCCAGAATAAACAGTGATGAAATTCATGTGGCTGCAATCTGGATCAAATAGACTTTATAAGGGCAGTGAAGAAATATAGGAATGCTCATTACTGTAAATCCACGACCACCACTTTTAAGACTGGGGAAGGTGCCAAACGCTTCATGGAAGAGGTGGCTTCTCTAGGGGCAGTTGAAGAAAGATAAATGTCATCCTAGGAAATGTATGAAGAGTCTACAGGATGGTTAGACATGTGTGCCTATAATACCGTCTTGCTGGTACATATACTGAATCACTCTTTGCTGTCCACTCTTTCTTTCTGAAATTGGCCAGATCGGTTATCCATTTATCTTTCATGCGGTCTCTGGCTTTGAAAAGGGAGGCAGCAGTAACCTTTCTTTTCCACCTCTTGATTGTATGGGCCTGTCCAGCTGCTGCTGTCACTCTCTTCCGATGGGTAGTAATATGGCCCATGCCACTTATGCTGGCAGAGGAGGCATGCTGCAGATCCAGTCAGTCATGGAATTCCAGCTGGCAAGGTACAGGAGAAGAGCCTTTTCTGCTGTAGCTCCTGCCTTTTGGAATATGTTGGTCCCATCCTCCTGACTTTCCCTGAGAGCCTGAAGACCTGGCTCTGTCAGTTGGCTTGGGGCCCCAACGGGGGAGTATCACACTGGAGGTGATTGATGGACCAACAGAAGATGCCAGCACCACCCACTGTGTGCATCCTGTTCTATCCTTCCCCATCTTAATTATAATTTAATTATAGTTTTTATTTTTATTGTTATTAGAAATATTTATTTTTATGGACTTAATGCTGCAAGCTGCCCAGAGTTACCTTGCAGTGAGATGGCAGCAAACAAATTTAATAAATAAATATTAATGACATCTGTGCTTGCTTGTTCCTCCATCCCACTTCCATTATAGATGCAAGGGAGAAGGTGTCCAACAAGACACTTGCTTCCCAGGCTATCAGCAGGACAATATTATCTTCACAAGAGGAATTGCAATGGTTGCTTGTGTTTGCCGCAGAGATGCTGGTAAGATATTGTTTAGTTACTAAATGAAGATAAATGAAAAACAGGGATGAATTCCCTGTGTTTTGAGAATGCAGAGCCAAAAATATTTATGTCTCTTCCTATCCCTTGGGAGAATGCCTTCAATTTTTGGCTCTGCCTTTCAAGGAGAGCAGTGGCTTCCAACTGGCACCAGTTTCCAATGCTAATTCAAAGAGAGAGAGAAAGAGAGAGATGACAGAAACTGAAGAACAGCAACTCCAAGAAGACCAGACAACAGATGTCCAAAGAGGAGGAATTGGCTGTCCTTCTCCACACCATTGAGGAGCAATTCAGGCAATGCTGATTGTTCTATCCTCTGGAAGTCTGGACAGAGAACTGGAAAACCAAGGTAAAGAGCAGTGAAGTGCAGCCACATATAACTACTGTTGAAGGAATGCAAAACCCACTGAGCTCAAAATGCATCCTAGATAGCAAGTGGGCATGACGTTTCAGCAATGTTTTTCCAGCAAATGACATAAACCATTAGTCCATATGCTTCAGGGATTGAAATTGGATTCTTCTGCATGTGAACTATATGATCTTGGATAAGTTCAAAGAAAGGAAGCAGCCATTAGGGAGTAGAAAATCAGCTAATAGTGGATATGTTTAGTCTTAAAAAAACAACAGAGATGGGGATGGAGGTAGAAGAATACTCTTCCTGTGAGATGGCCTCACGAGACCGATGGTTCGTTAAGGTGCTTCCAAGTAAAAGGCAGCACGCAGGGATGCAATCAGTCAAAGCTTTATTTAACGATAAAGTAAATAGAAAGAGTTCCCTGGCATGGAGGCATCCATGCCTGGATTGAGCTCATGGATCAGCAAGCAAGCAAGCAGAAGAGAGAACAAAGAGAGCAGAGAGAGAGAGAGAGCAGCCCCTGAGCAGAGGTTTTTATGGGGGTCCTCAGCCCCTCCCTTACCAATTAACTCTCTCCAATGGGGTTGCAGGGGCCAGGGACCCATGACCCACCAGTGGGAGCAAAGAGGCATCTTTGCTCCCATCTGATGACCTTTTTGGGGAACTGCCATGGCTGGCACAAAAACATCTAACACTTCCAGTACCTGAAGAAGTGTCTCCCAGAAGATCAAGATCTATTCTGAACTATCCAAAGCACAGGAATCAGAATGATGCTTTAAATTATAGGAGGCAGCCTCCTTCTATCTAATAATAAAAGCAGTTTGTTAGTGGAGCAGTGAGTTCCTCTTTGCAGGTTGGATGACCATCTGTCTTGGACACTTTCATTTGGATTCCTATACTGAGAAAGGGGTGGATTTGAAATGCAAAGTTGCCCCTTCCATTTCTTTGATTCCTCAGAAATGCAATTGACAGGCACAGCTGATTTCACACATATGTTTAGAAAAATTAAACTAACCTAGTGATCTAATTATGCTACTACTCTATTTCTTATTTAAACACTCGCACCATCCCTCAGATAAATATTTCTGCTTCTACACAATGGTGCCAAGTCTTTAATCAAGCTAATGCAGTGCACTCTGACTGTTATCTTTTTGAAATGACACTTTCAATTCAATTAAGCTCCAAGATTAAATCACTTCCAACCTATTCAGCAAAACAACTAGGTCATGCCAAGACAATGTGTCACACCACTTTCTTATCTGTTTATTGAGGCTCTTTTTAGTAACCTACATGGTGTATACAGAAGGAATTGCGTGTCACAGTCACTCAGAATTCATGGGAAATCTGACTTACCATGAAAATACATGTGGTCCAAATCCGTACAGAGGAGAGCCATCATCAGTGAGGCACATTCTGGAGGAGAAATATCTCCACAGAATGGTGGCATCACCATAAACCAAGTACAAATATACCACTAGTAGGCATTTATCCTTTTTTTAGTAATATTTTATTGATTTTTTAATTTTACATTTAAGTATTTAAAAAGCAACGTGGTGGCTGGGTTAATCAATAATTCAATAACATACAAAAATCTTTAGTACAAATCTTAAACTACCACATCAAATATTTCCTCTCCTTTTCCCTTAATATCTACTGTCTCATATTTAAACTAATACAATTCTTATTATATCCATTAAGTAAAGATAGCATTGTTACCTTTATCAATAAATTTTTGGCTTATACATATCCTAGTTACTTTAGCATTCAATCTTTATAAATAGTCAATGTCCTGTAGTTTTTCCCAATTTTTAGTTTCCCATCAATAATTAAATTTAAATTTTGATATTTATAATTTCCAAATTTTTGGCAACCAAAATTTCCTTTATCACAATTCTTAACAAAGTCTAATATTCAAAATACACATCTTATCTGAGTATACCGTATTCTATTTCCCACCATCTTACATCATCTAATTAATAATACAATATAACATTTCTTACTTTCAACTAGTTTCCAAATGTCTTAAATTTAATGACCAAAATTTCCCCTATTTCAACATAAAATATTTCCTCCCTATTTCTCTATCTCATATTTAAGCTAATACAGTTCTTATTATCTCAATTAAATAAAAACGTATTTATTACATTTATCAATAAATTTTTAGCTTATTATGTATCTTAATTACTTTTACATTCAATCTTTATAAACAATCAATATCCTATTTATTTGGTTTCCCCAATTTTTAATTTCCCATCAATATTCAAATTCAACTTTTAGTATTTATACTTCCAAGTTTTAAATGACCAAAGTTTTCTTTATCTCAATTCATAACAAAATCGGATACTCTAAGTACACATCTTGTCTATTTAAGTATATTCTATTTTAATTGGTAATATAAAATCCTTGCTGATAAATCAAAACCCCAATTTTCTTCATCCTTATTCTAGCTTTCTTCCTTTGACATCTCGCCCTCCATGTCAATGCTTTTAGGTCATGAAATAGATCTCCCTCTGTTATTATATATATTATTTGAAATAAAAGAGACCATCCAGTTACCATTCTTTTGGAAGGATTAATAAATCATCTCTCTATTATTCCAGATCCCCACAATTCTCCTGGTATGTTTATTTTCCCTTTGGTCTGTTCTTCTTCTTGCTCCTCAAGTTTCTTCTGGTTTATATAGAAAGTCTTTTCCATTTTCAATGTTGTCAGTCCCTTTTCTGGACTTTCCATTGACTGTATTTGTTGGTCAGTTGAATCCTCTGTCATAGTATTTAATTGTTCCACTTCTCCTATAATGTTTTGTGTAGTTGATTCTTTAGTTGTAGTCAAAATTTGAGTTCGCATATCTAGGCTGACATCTTGTTCTTTTCTGCATCATCTTATTTCATCACAACCTGAAAGAATGGTTTCATGTATTGCTTTTAATATAAGGAGAATCTGTTCCTTGTCTTCATCCATATTCTCTTAGTAGTGTGTTAAATTAGGAGTTTTAAAGTCAGAGAGTGAAAATAATTTTATAACTGAGTATAGAATACAGCTGAGCTTCTCACAGCTGATAATTGTCAAGGTTGAAAAGGTCTTACCTGTAGTCTGGGCTTCCAGCCAAGTCTCCTTTAGACGATAACAAGTTGTAATATCAAACCAAAGTATTTGAGTTTTAGCTTTAGGATCTGGCCTTCTAAAGAGCAGTCAGGGTTGATCTCCTCTAGGACTGACCAGTTTGATCGCCTTGCAGTCCAAGGGACTCACAAGAGTCTTCTCCAGCACCACAGTTCAAAGGCCTCAATTCTTTGGCGCTCAGCCTTTTTTATGGTCCAACTTTCACTGCCATACATTGCAACTGGGAAGACCATAGCCTTGACTATATGCACTTTTGTTGACAGGGTGATATCTCTGCTTTTTAGTGTACTGTCTAGATTTGCCATGGCTTTCCTCCCAAGGAGCAAGCATCTTTTAATTTCTTGGCTACAGTCCCCATCTGCGGTGATCTTGGAGCCCAGGAAAATAAAATCTGTCACTACCTCCATTTCTTCCCCATCTATTTGACAGGAATTGAGAGGGCCGGATGCCATGATCTTGGTTTTTTTAATGTTAAGTTTCAAGCCAAGTTTTGCACTCTCCTTCTTCACGCGCAACAAGAGGCTCTTTAGTTCCTCTTCACTTTCTGCCATTAGAGTGGTATCATCTGCATATCTTAGGTTGTTGATATTTCTTCTGGCAATCTTAATTCCAACTTTTGATTCACCTAGCCCTGCCTTTCTCATGATGTGCTCTGCATATAAGTTAAATAGACAGGGTGACAGTATACAGCCTTGCTGGACTCCTTTCCCAATTTTGAACCAATCAGTGGTTCCGTGTCCAGTTCTCACTGTTGCTTCTTGGCCCACATATAGGTTTATCAAGAGTCAAATAAGATGGTCTGGTACGCCCATCTCTTTAAGAACTTGCCACAGTTTGTTATGATCCACACAATCAAATGCTTTAGCATAGTCAATGAAACAGAAATAGATGTTTTTCTGGAACTCTCTAGCTTTCTCCATGATCCAGCGTATGTTGGCAATTTGATCTCTAGTTCCTCTGCCTCTTCGAAATCCTGCCTGTACTTCTGCTAGTTCTCGATCCACATACTGCTGGAGTCTAGCTTGTAGGATTTTAAGCATATACTTTGGCCACCTAATGAGAAGGAAGGACTCACTGGAGAAGAGCCTAATGCTGGGAAAGATTGAGGGCAAGAGAAGAAGGGGATGACAGAGAATGAGGTGGCTGGATGGAGTCACTGAAGCAGTAGGCGTGAGCTTAAATGGACTCCAGAAGATGGTAGAGGACAGGAAGGCCTGGAGGAACGTTGTCCATAGGGTCACGATGGGTCGGACGCGACTTTGCAGCTAACAACAACAACAAATATCAAACCTAGCCACAAGATGTCACCAATGCCATTTAAGGTTTTTTAAGTCCAAAATTTTTATAATCCCTTTTCCAATTTTATTTCTTTTTTGTAAATAAAAACCAAGATCTTCAATACGGATAAGAAATCTTTTGGCCCCCAAATTCTAGAAGCATATAAATCCAGTTAGATTAAGGTTATTCCTTCAGTGTTTTAACTCCCCTGGATAGTCAGTTGCCCCTATTCTTAGAGGGTGGGATAAAAGTTCCATTCCCTCTCTCCTCACGGGGTGGGGGGAGGAGATACTTTGGGCAGCTTTTGCAGGAGAAAAAATAACTTGGGATTAAAGAGAGGTTCAGGTCTCACCCAGTCTCATGTGCGCTGCTTTGGAGTGCCTGGTGGTAAGTTTGACTTCAGCTGTCTGCAACCTAGTGATGAGCCATATTTCTATGGTCGGTCTTTCGTCCGCCAGTTTGGAAGGCTGCCCCAGATTGAGCGGAAGGGCTACCACCCTCCCGCAATCAAGTGGGGATCCCCTCCTTGCTGGTCGCCCTTAGAGGGTGACTTTCAACCCTTTCCAGGGTCCCCCAGCAGTGCAAAATCCAATGCGGAAGATGGAGCTCGCCTTCCAGTGTCTACGGCGGCCGCGATGGCAAACCAGAAGGCATTTATCTTGTCTTGAGCATCTGAGGTCATATCTCATGATATTAAGAGTTTGGCATGTACAGTATATACAGCAGCAAGCACCCTGTTAGTGAGTGTGTGTGTGTGCTCAATGATGTACCCATATATGTTGCAACAACTACATGAGTACAAAGTCCCAGTGCATCTCCAGGCAGTACATTGAGGGAAAGTCTTCTATATCAGCAATATGGGCCTATTATCTGCCTCCACTAAGAAACACATACTCCTCTGTCAAACATAGCCATTTCGCTGGAGACAGCCAAACACAAGGAAAAAATAAATATAACATTATGTCAAACCTAATAATTCAATGGTCTAGGTTTATCCAGCCTGAGTCAGCAGTTTATTTGATTAGAGTTATTCCCAGATGTCTAACATCCTAGTAACCATTAGCAACCAGTTCATGAACTTCATCAAGAGATCAAATGTTGAAGTTTTGGGGTTCTTAGCTGAAGTTTCAGCTTCAAAGAAGAGGAGTTAATGGAGGGTGTGTTTGAAGTTTGAAACATTGATGAAGCAATAAGTAGAACCAGGGCTTTTTTTCTCATAGAACGCTCAGAATGGAGTTCCGGCACCTTTTTTGGATGGAACCTTGTAGGGTAGGCAAGGCGGGTTGTATGACATGTGTGAGTTCCGGCACCTTTTTCTTTTACAAAAAAAGCACTGAGTAGAGCCCAAAAGAAAATAGAATGGGGGCATGCTTCTTCAGCACTATTTTTCCATTTGGCCTTGTTTCCTTGATATCTCACAAGTCAGGTGAAGATGGAAAGGAAGCAGTATGAGATAAATTAAGTTACATTCCCAGCTGGAATGTAAGATAAAAGTCAAACAGAGCTCCCAGACAGGGAGGGAGGTAGTAAAGAAGAATAAGCAAGAGGTTTGTGTTTACATTTTAAGTCTTTTAAATGTTTGATATTGTATCTTTAAAGTGTTTCAATGAGTACTGTATTTTTCAAAAAGAAAAATGTTTTGATACCAATAAAGGAAAATATTTGGAGCTCAGGGTTGAAATGAGGGGTCATGAGCTTGCTAAGCTTGTTGCTTACTAAAACTGTTGGCCATGCAGGTACAAAGATAACCAGGGAAATGGCTGAAGCCTGGGAAATGGGCCCCTTGTCAGTCAACAGGAGTGCTGATTTACCACCAGCTTATCAGGTACGTGGGAGCTGAGGGCTTGGCAGTACAAGGGAAGGACAGCCAATTGCCAGCTATCAACATACCAATCAACAAATAGGAAGGCACCACATAAATACGACTCATAGACTAGCCCAGGGGTAGGCAACCTCGGCTCTTTTAGGACTCATGGACTTCAACTCCCAGAATTCCTGAGCCAGCTTGAAGTCCATGAGTCCTAAAAGAGCCGAGGTTGCCTACCCCTGGACTAGCCCAAAGCACATACTGTACTCCAGTAGAGAGAAGTTCCATGAAGATGGACTCCAGCATGAGTCCGAAAGCTCAGAAGAATAAACCTCTGTGACCAACCCCAATTGCAACATTATCCTGGGACATGCATATTTGCCTTCATTCATTCATTTATGGCCTACCTAAGCCTGAAAAAAAATCCAAGGTTAATGCTTAGCATGGTATAGATAGCAAAACTATTCTTTTCCAATTTCAGCATTTGGCATGTTTCCAGAATACCATCAATAGTCTCTTTGCCCTATATTACATCTATTACATGTCTTAGGCAAAAGACATTCCTGAAATTTTTTAAATCTGAAAGGGGAGGCGCAGAGAACAACTTTCACAAAAACAAGCCCTATACTTTTGGGTGAATCTTTTTAGCCCAGTTCATGTTTTCTAACAAAACTGCTAAGTGGTCTAGATAGAAGGATACAATGGGCACACTTCTCCATTCCAGATCTCAGCAATAATTGTTGCTTAGTGTAACAAATGCTGTTTATGTTCTATGCCCCAAGCCTGAAGTCTGATGGAAAAACATCCAGATATCTAGCATTCATTTCTGGGTGCTCTGTATTTGTTGCCCACCAATGTTTCAACAATCCTCTCTAATAACATGGCAGTTGTCCAACATGTCTGCATCCCAAGAAGGCATCTTCAGCAAAGGGCTGACCAAGATCTCCTTTAAGATTACAGGCAACAACCCCTCCCAAAATGAGAAACTGACAATTTCCCAGACCCAGGAAACTATCCTTTTACCTTACAACAATACACTCCTGGAATCTTTTTGTTCAACAAACAATATCCCATTTGTTGACTACTATGAAGGGCTTGAAGCATCTATCAGGGCTTGGTCAAAATCGGTTTTTATCTTTTATCTTTTTCTACCAATGATAGAGACATTGCTTCTGCTGCTTCATTTCTTTAAGCCGCCAGGAAACCAAGAAGTTCGCACAGCTTAAAATTGTCAAGGTAGAAATACTGGTATATGCTATAGTCAGAAAAATGTAACTTCTTAATTATACAATGTAAGAAAGCTCACTGGGAAACAAACTTCTTTTTTTGTTTCTTTTTGCTTAAGAGGAAAATCTTCTACTGTACTTCTTTGAGTTCAGCAGCATTTTCTAGACATAGACTCAGGAGGTGGGTACTTGCATTATAGAATTCCTGTCTTTAACAGTAACAATGTTTTAAATCAGTTTTCCTCAATTTGGTGTTTTCCAGATGTGTTGGAAGGCAGTTGCTAGAATTGCCAGTCAGCATGGCTCAAGACCATTCTGGTTGGGAATTCTGGGATTTGCAGTCTCAGTACATCAGAAAATTGCCAAATTGAAGAAAGCTGTTTTAACTTAATATATCCTTTATTCCTAAGTGTAAAACATCTGTTGTTAATTCACAACTTGGTGGAAGAGAAATACCAACACATCATTTATTAGATCCGTTGATGCTATAATGTCCTTCCCCATGTTCCTTTTGTCTTTTTCTCAGAGAGCATAATAGATTCCAGGATGTCTTTTGTTTCACTGTATAGACCATGTTTCCTCCCATCAAACAGAGCAAGATATAATGGGTTCCATATATATATATATGTGTGTGTGTGTGTGTGTGTGTGTGTGTGTAAATTTTTAGATTGCTAACAAAGAATTAAAGGGAGACTGATATGCATTTCAAACTTATTTGTTTTCATCAGTCAGCCATACCCTTCTGAGATTCGAACCTGGGCTGATTGCACATTAGGCAGTTGTTTTAACCTCTAGGCCACAAGCTCTATCTCAGAATAGAGCTATCTCCGAAACAGGAAATAAAGATTTGTCCCATGTTTGGGGCCTAGCAAAGTAATCTAAATAGTTAACAAGCATTTAACATATGCAATCACACTGGGAAAATTGAAACAATTTTAAGTGATTTAGTTCAAAATTGCAATGCATGTCATTTTACTTTTTGTCCTTGCTTGGCTTTTATATGAAAGAATAAATAGAAATGCTACTTCACATTTACTGTAATTGGCTTGAGGACATAGAACAAGAAATGCTGGGTCAAACAATAAGTCCATCTTTTGAAACATTATAGTGGTTCATGTCCCAATGAAAAGTCAATAAACAGGATGTATAAGTGAAAACAGCCCTAAGTACTGTAGTTTGGAGCTGAAGTATCCAAACCCCTCCAGCCCTGCTTTAATTACATTAAGATTTACATAACATCCTGGTTCTTGTTTTGTTTTCTTATAGCAATACTATTTAATTTTTTTATTCTTAAATATGAATTTATGACAATAAAGCAGACTAGGTGTCCAGTGCATACAAATCTTGCTTCTAGAATCACAGATGGACTCTAAAGTATTATTAGCAGGATCACATTTCACAGTTAATTCTCCCATCTTAGATTATTGGGGCAACTTTCCCCAGACAGGTACCTACTAGACACATTAGAATTACTGTAGACAGAATTCCCCTGCAGGAGATTACATTAAGATGTCCAGCCCAGCTAACTATAATATTATTAGCCCAGTTAATAGTAAAGCCAAGAAGACATTTGTAATTGAAAGCTGGAGCCTTCTAAGAAGATCCATCTAACTCATTTAATTTGGACACTGAATTTTCCCAGTTTGCTGAATTGTAAACTAACTAAATAGACTTGATTGAGTCAATATACTAAATCAGTAAAAGCAAACATACAAAACCAAGAACAAGGTTGTTCAACCAAACTTAATTATGCACATGTATTCACTAGATCCTGTAGGGATTCAGTGTAAGACGTTCAATGAATACAGCCAAAAGTATTAGGCTCTATATTCCACAGCTTCCAGTGGCATTGACCTAATTGTCAAGGGATGCGGTTGTGGCTCTAAATATAGGTAGTCTTTGGGTTATGACAGCAATTGGGTCTAGGATACCATCGCTATTGGTGTGATCATAAAGTCTGGCATCATATGACCACATTGCTTAGGATGTGGTCATATGGGAATTGCTATTGTAACCCCAAGATGTGTAGGTCATTAAGCAGAAAGTAGTTGTAGTCCCAGGTAAAAAACATAGGGACACCACGGGGGTTTATGGGGAATGGGGGGATGTCTTTGGAGGGCTGAGGGAGGTTTTGTGCAGGTCTGGAAACAACTTTGCCTGGCCCTCCCCACCTTTATAGAGCAGAGAGATTAGAGAGGAAGAGAATTCAAGAGAGTAAGCTATAGGCTCATATACATTAAAAAAATGCATTCACCCCAGCAACAGAAAAAGTCAGGCCAAGGAGAGATTACCCATATAAATAGATTGATTTCTCTCTCATCTTTGAAGAATGGAGAGATTGGAGAGGAAGGGTTTGCAAGAGAGTAAGCTGCTCACATAACACCCTTGTGGTCCCAGCCCCAGGCTGCCAGCATGATCACATAGCTTTTGATGCATAAAAGAACAAATAACATACTCTCCTCCTGCAATTCCTTCCTCTCCAATCTCTCTGCTCTGCAGCAGGGGGAAGGAAGATTACCCACAGAAATCATTTGGGGTTTTTTTTTCCCTATCTTTCTCACAGAGCAGAGAGATTGGAGGCAGAGATGGCAAGAGAGTAAACTGTTTATATGTCATGCCAATGGCTCCCAGCTTCAGTATGATCACCTTGCTTTTGATGTGTAAAAGACAGTAAGCGGGCACTGGGGCATTCCAAAGGGCAGTTGGGAGGCAAAGAAAAGCTGAAGGTGTGAAACTGATTAGTTTTGTCTTTTTCCAGTCAGAAAGTATAGTCATGGCCATGTGATTTCCCATTTAAACCACTTACTGGTGCAGTTGCCTGTCCCATTTAGGGTTGTTAAGTGAAGACTATAGGATAATATAGTATAAGCTTAGTAATATGTGATAAGGTAGAAGTTAGGATAATAAATAAGTTTGTTACATTTTATACTGTACTAAAATCCTCCCTGAAAATCCAGGGAAGACAAAGGTGCCTCATGTTTCAAATGTAAGCTTAAGATGAGCAAGAATTCCTCTGCTATCTCTAAAGAAGAATGATTAATTTTTCCACTCTGGGAAGGTTTTCCTTTCCAGTATACATATATAACCAGGGCTTTTTTTTGTCATAGAACGCTCAGAACGGAGTTCCGGCACCTTTTTTGGATAGAACTTTGTAGGCTAGGCAAGGCAGGTTGGATGACATGTGTGAGTTCCGGCACCTTTTTCTTTTACAAAAAAAGCACTGTATATAACCTATCTTGGAATACTGTGTACAGTTTATCCTTTTAAGATAAAACAAAGGAAAACCTTTCAGAGGTGGGGCATTCAGAGCAAATCACAGATTCCTGACTGTATACAACATTCCAAGATAAGTTATATATGTATACAATACACAATGTCAAATTATTGCTGTTCTTTACATTTTCCAGGGCAGGTAATCAATTTCACATAAAACCAATTAAAACAAAACTATGCCTATCTAGAAACCAAGGTACTTGTCACTAGAATCTAATAGTTATTTAAAAAGAGAATATTGCAGGAAGTATCACATTTCATCTTAGGAGCTATTGGTCCATGTTGCAATGCAATCCCTTTTTCTCCCATTTCCTGCTTTTCCTCACAGCTGTCCCACAAAATTACTTGGAGACAGGGCAATAAAAACGTGGGAGAGGGAAAGAAGGATGAAGAGGTACGGCAGGGCCAACTGTGTTTATTTATTTACATATTTATTACCAGGACTTCTGTGCGA
This sequence comes from Vipera ursinii, assembly GCF_947247035.1. Lineage (NCBI taxonomy): Eukaryota > Metazoa > Chordata > Lepidosauria > Squamata > Viperidae > Vipera > Vipera ursinii. The sequence continues at coordinate 341,835,344 of NC_139512.1, read as the reverse complement.
CTATATTTCAAAATGACTCTGAACATCATACAGGGGGGGAGGGGAAGGTTAAAGACATCAAACAGCGAAGATGTATATGTTGTGATAGCACTAAATAGTGGAGGAAACTTAAACTTAAACCTCAAATGCTCTCTTCCTGAGTGAGATTTTCAGGGCTTTTTTTGTCATAGAACGCTCAGAACGGAGTTCCGGCACCTTTTTTGGATGGAACCTTGTAGGGTAGGCAAGGCAGGTTGTATGACATGTGTGAGTTCCGGCACCTTTTTCTTTTACAAAAAAAGCACTGGAGATTTTCATCCCATATCGAAAACTCAGGAGGGAAGGAGGCAATTCTTATACATGATAGCAAGTTATTCTACCAGATGGGTACTACCATTGACAAGGCCTTGCTCTTGATCTCCTATAGAGAGATTTTCTTCAAATGGGAGCCTCAGCAGAGTAAGTTTCCAAGATCATACATGGCATGGACATTCACTTTGAAACATGATATGAAAATAGCCAGGCTTTATAATGGGCTGTGAGAACAACCTTAAGTGAAAGGAAGAAGAGCTACAGCCTAGACCAGGGGTGTCAAACTCAATTTCATTGAGGGCCGCATCAGCATTGCGGTTGCCCTCAGGGGGCCGGGGAGGTATGGCCAGGGTGGGCGTGGCCTACTGGGTGGGCGTGGCTAGAGTGCATGTAGCCTACTGAGTGGGCATGGCCAGCTCTACAACCTTCACATCAAGGGTGCCTTTGGGGGCCTGGGCAGGAGTGGGACAGATCTGAGGGTCTCTGGCAGAAGGAGGGTCTCTGGGCAAGGCAGTGGGGGCCGTTCCCTCACTGTTTCCAGGATGGCTTCACGGGCCACATGAAACCACTTTGCGGGCTGGATCCGGCCCCCGGGCCTTGTGTTTGACATGTCTGGCCTAGACAAATGGTCTGGTTCCAAAGCAGGAAAGGGGACAGAGAAAGAATCTCAGAAGAAACCCTCTCTAGTTTTCTGGTAAGTAAAACCACAGGAAGTGGTAAGTGCTTTCAGACTTGCAAGATTCTACTATTTTAACCTTACAATAAAGATACAGTAGTATTCTTGGTTTTGGTTTCCTGTTCTGCATTACTTTGAAGGGCTGACATGCCCTGAACCATACAGATTTTACAAAGTGATCACTAGAACTTTAAATTGTATACAGAAACTAATTGGCAGAGTCCAACTCTTGGAGCAGAGGTGTTATATGAGCAAATCTCAAGATTATCCAGGCTTTGGGTGTACAGAATTAGGAAAATAACCTTGACAGAATGCTTCTTTTTCTTCTATTCAATCGGAGACTGCCTGGGCAAGTCTTAGCAGTTTTCTTAGCAAGGTTTTTCAAAAGTGGTTTGCCATTGCCTCCTTCTTAGGGCTGAGACAAAGTGACTAAGTCAAGGTCACCTAGCTGGCTTTGTTCTAAAGGCAGGAGTAAAACTCAAGGAGAGAAGCAACCCAGAACTAAGGAGAAACTTCCTGACAGTTAGAACAACGAACCAGTGGAACAACCTGCCTCCAGAGGTGGTGAATGCTCCAACACTGGAAGTTTTTAAGAAGAGACTGGACAGCCATTTGTCTGAAATGGTATAGGGTTTCCTGCCTGAGCAGGGGGTTGGACTAGATGACCTCCAAGGTCCCTTCCAACTTTATTGTTGTTGTTGTTGTTGCTGTTGTTGTTCTATCTGGTGCCTTAATCACTACAATAAACTAACTCTCCATATAATTTAATTTTTAATTTAATAATATTTCTATACCGCCCTTCTCCCGAAGGACTCAGGGCAGTGAACAGGGCAAGAATAAAAATACAAAATTACAAAAGTTAAAACAAGATTAAATAAATGCCCATAAATTAAAATACAACATAAAAACCCAATAAAATAACAATAACAACCCCCCCCCCCAATCCCCTCATCAGGCCAGGCCAGCTTGTTCAAAAAAGTATGTTTTCAGGTCACGGCGAAAGGAGTGAAGGTCGGGCGCCGTCCGGAGCTCAACCGGTAACTGGTTCCATAGCTCCGGGGCGCCCACAGAAAAGGATCTCCCCCTGGGGGCCACCAGTCGGCATTCTCTGACCGGTGGCACCCTGAGGAGGCCCTCTCTGTGGGAACGCACAGGGCGGAGGGAAGTCGATGCCGGCAGCAGGTGTTCCCTAAGGTATTCCGGACCCCTGCCATGTAGGGCTTTGAACACCATTACTAGTACCTTGAATCTCACCCGGAAGGCAACTGGCAACCAATGCAGCTCACGGAGCAAAGGTGTAACGTGGGAGTATCGGGAGACTCCCAACACAACTCTCGCGGCTGCATTCTGTACCAGTTGGAGCTTCCGGGTGGTCCTCAAGGGCAGCCCCATGTAGAGAGCGTTGCAGTAGTCTAGTTGAGAGGTCACGAGCGCATGAGTGACTGTGCATAGATCATCCCAGCTTAGATAGGGCCACAACTGGCACACCAGGCGAACCTGGGCGAAAGCCCCCCCTAGTCACAGCTCCTATGTGGTCTTCCAGGGTGAGCCGTGAATCTAGGAGGACTCCCAAGTTGCGAGCCCTATCTACGGGGGGTAATAGTTCACCCCCCATAGCAAGAGGTGGAATGTCCGAATAAACCCGAGATGAAGGTATGCAAAGCCACTCAGTCTTGTCGGGGTTGAGTTGAAGTCTGTTCCTCCCCATCCAGACCTGAACCGCCTCCAGGCAATGGGACATCACGTTGAGGGCATCACTGGGGTGGTTTGGGGTCGAAAAGAAAAGCTGGGTATCATCAGCATACTGATGATACCCAACTCCAAAACCACGAATGATCTCACCCAGCGGTTTCATATAGATGTTGAACAGGAGAGGCGAGAGGACCGACCCCTGAGGAACTCCACAAACGAGAGACCTCGCGGTCGACCTCTGCCCTCCTGCCAACACCAACTGCGAACGTCCCAGGAGATAGGAGGAGAACCACTGTAAGACCGTGCCTCCCACTCCCAATCCCCTGAGACGCCGCAGCAAGATACCATGGTCGATGGTATCGAAAGCCGCTGAGAGGTCTAATAGGACCAGAACAGAGGAATGACCCCTGTCCCGAGCCCTCCAGAGATCATTCACCAGCGCGACCAATGCCGTCTCCGTGCTGTGCCCGGGCCTGAAACTCGATTGGTACGGGTCTAGATAATCCGCTTCATCCAGGACCAGAGGGAGCTGATGTGCCACCACACTCTCAACAACCTTCGCAAGAAAGCGAAGGTTGGAGACAGGATGAAAGTTGTTCAATACAGCTGGGTCCAAGGCAGGCTTCTTGAGGAAAGGCCTCACCACCGCCTCTTTCAAGACGGCAGGGAAGCTACCCTATCTCAGAGAAGCCGATATAACTGCCTGGAACCAGCTGCGTGTCCTCTCCCGGGCTGCATAGACCAGCCAGGAAGGTCACGGGTCCAATAAACATGTGGTGGTGCTCAGCCTCCCCATGATCCTGTCCACTTCCTCTGGAGTCACAGAATCAAACTCCTCCCAGGTGATATCGACAAGACCACCCACGTCCTGCTCGACAGACTCTGCCCAGTCAGAGTCCAGACCGGTCCGAATCCGAGCGATTTTGTCCGACAGATGCTGGTTAAACTCCTCGGCACGACCGTGCAAGGGTTCCTCTCTCACCTCTTGATTCAGGAGGGAGCGAGTCACCCTAAACAGGGCGGCCGGGCGATTATCTGCGGACGCGATAAGGGTGGCGAAGTGGTTAGACCTCGCCTCCCCTATCGCAGCGAAATAAGACCTAGTATAGGTTCTTAGTCACAATCGGTCGGATTCGGATCGGCTGGATCTCCAACCGCTCTCTAGGTCCCGTCTCCGATGCTTCATCTCCCGGAGCTCCACGGAGAACCATGGAGCTCGACGGGATCTGCACCGGGTCAGGGGCCGCAGGGGTACAACTCGGTCAAGAGCCTCAGTGGCTGCCCTTTCCCAGGCTTCCACTAAGGCGTCTGCCGAGCTGTGAGCAAGGGAGCATAGAAATATACAAGAACCCTAACCTAAATAAAAGCTGCTGAAGCATTTTGAAAGTCAATAAGTAAAACAGGCAGACACCTCTCTAATTCAATGGAATATATGAATGGTGAGGAAATACAACCCAATCAGACTTGCAAAATTCTATTATTATAGCTAATATTTAATCAATGGAATGGCTTCCTTCCAGAAGTTGTGGGTGCTCCATCACTGGAGATTTTAAAGAAGAAATTGCACAACCATTTGTCTGAAATGGTATAGGATGGTTTTCCTGCTTGAGGAAGGGGTTGGATTTGAAGACCTCCAAGGTCCCTTCCAACTCTGTTATTCTGGGAAGCCACTTCTGAAAATGTTGCCAAGAAAACTGCAGAGACTACTGTAATCCAGGCAATGGCCAAGAATCCAGACTGACTCATAGCTTACTCTTAAAAAATTCTGCAGTAGGACGAGAGTCTTCTGCAGTTTGAGCTGGAGAACGCATGTCCCCTATTTCTTTCTCCTACCAGAGGAAAATAAATCAGTATCTGGGAATCATATTCCTATCCTCCCTTGCCACTGATTCCTGTTTGGAAAATCCATGTTTTGGTTTTTCATGCTTTATCAACATCAATTAAAACTCTGCGAAGGCATACAAGTAGTCCTCAACTTACAACCACAATTGAGGCTAGAATTTATGTTGTTAAGCTAAGCAGTTGTTAAGTAAGTCATACCCAATTTTACAACCTTTTCTGCCATGGTTGTTAAGGGAATCATTGCAATTGTTAAGTGGATAATACGATCTTCAAGCAAATCCAGCTTTTCCATTGACTTAGCTTGCCATAAACCAGCTGAGGTCATAAATTATAATCACATGACCCCAGGATGCTGCAACCATTGTAAATATATGCCAGATGTCAAGCAGCCCAGTTTTGATCATGTAACCTGGGGATGCTGTCATCATAAGTGCAAGGACTAGCTATAAGTCACATTTTCACTGCCCCTGTAACTCTGAACAGTCACTAAATGAATGGCTTATGTTAAGGACTACCTGTATGAGTTTCTCATACTCCCTCATCTCTATTTCAGAAACACTGCACTAATTATGAAATGAAATAGCTGCAGAGAGAGGAGACAGGAGAATTCCAGTTCCCAAAACCAACTCTTCCTCCCAAATCAGGAGGTCACTGAAAATTCTTTCAAGTACAAACCTGCCTATGAAAGTCTGCTTACAAGACAGATGCAAAACTATCTTGTTAATTTTTTATAGCCTTAACCGCTAAACAAGCTACTTTTTCAATAATTTATACCTGAATGGTATGTCTAGACATGACATCATTTTAAGATATGCCTGGTGTTTTGTGGTCTATTTACAATAACCAGGATGTATAATTGCCTTCAGGTCAGCAAAAGGGGTGATTAGTGGGTTAAGGAGTGGAGAAGAAGAGGGGGGAAAACACATAACAGCTGTTCTAGGCCTGGGCAATGGCTTTTAAAGACTGTTGTTCTCTGTCAAGAAGGCAGGCCACAAATGTTAGAATCCCCATTGAATCAGTATTCCTTGCAGTAAGGAGGGACGACAAATACCACAGATAATCTCCAATTCATAAGTAGTTGCTTGTGAATGGTTTAGATTAAAGTCAGGAAAGAGAGCCAGTTGCAGTTAATGTAGAATACCTATGTGTATGGGTGCAGACAGACTAATACTACAAGGACAAGAACCTGAACTTATTTATAAAATATGATCTTTTGGAGCATTTGACTTTGAGCAGGGAGTAAGACATGGTTGTATAAACTTCCCTTGAGTGTTTAATGTGTTTATGGACAAACATATAAGGTATGGTTGCTATGATGTTAGAGGTGCAGTCGTTGGTGAGAGGAAAGGGTGTGCATTTTTGTACACAGATGAAGTCATCATTTTGGCTGACAGCTCAAATGATTTCCAGTAAATGTCAGTCATAAAATATGCCACAGGAAGGACCACAGATCTGAAAATTAATATACTGAAGATAAAGGTGGCTGTATTTGAGGGGAAAAAGAGCAAACAAATCCAAGTTATGCATAAATGGCAAAAAGCTAAAGCAAGTCAAAGTATTTCTATTGTATTATGTTTATTCAATAAGGTATTTTTGCTGCCTTGAGTTTACCAAGCATTAGAAGAAAAATAGGATAAGATGATGATGACAATGACGATACAATAGTGTCTGGAGCAGCTTGTACTTACTTATGAGAACTGATTGTTAAGTATTCTGCAATTCTGCAAGCTAGATGAGACCAGAGCTGAGTTGAAATGGCTATTGTGCCAATCAGCTGTATGGCAACCAGCAGCATGGCATGGTGGCAGCCATGGAACTAGCAGAGCTGGTGGTTATGGAGTTACATAAAGTCACTTTGGATAGCAAGACGAGCAGCATATACATTTAATAAATACCAGTGTTAAATAGCGGGTTCTTTGGCGCAGGAATGAAGACGCGTAACTGAGTACAGGGTAACTCATAGTTTATTTCGTGCAGAAACTGTACTGGGGAAATGGCTGCAACTATCCGCAATATATAGTCTAGCCCACAGGTCTGCAACCCGCGGCTTCGGAGCCACATGCAGCTCTTTCAGCCATTTCCTACGGCTCCCAGTCCTCTGCCATGTGCAGTCCAAAAAAAAAAAGTGGGACTAAAAAAGTTCAACCAATCAATTCAAATATGCAGGGTAGGTGCATATCTCGCCTTGGCTCCACTCTTCAGTCAAACCCTGTTCTGCACATGTGTGCATGTACGCGCATGTGCACACATTTTTTGCGGCTCCCAGTTTTTCCTTTTGTGAGGGAACCAGTTCCGAGTGGCTCTTTCACTGTTTCAGGTTGCTGACCCCTGGTCTAGCCCCTAGGCGGCAGCCAATAGGTTTGAATCAACCATTGCCACCTGGAGATAGCCAACTGCAGCACAGGAGACTTGTAGTCTGGGTTGCTGGAGAGCCGTTAGCTGCTCCAGCAACCCATGTGGTATTCCTCAAGAGCCCAGTACATAACACCCCTCCCCTCTTAGAACAGACCATAATAACAGTCTCAACAATTATCAAGACTCATTATCCAAACACACTAAAGTAAAAGTGATAATAATAATAAAAAATAAAAAAACAATGTAGGTTACAATGTTATTAAACAACGTCTGAATGAATAGGCTTCAAAGATGGCACTTTTAGACAGATACATCATAGCACTAGTTTCTGTAGTATAGTGGCAAACAGGAATTACAACACTATATAGCTCTTTATTTTACAATGTAATCTGCAAGATATGAAGGAGGCTTGTGTGCCCTAGAGGAACGTCTCGGAGTTCCTATCACTTTGTGGTCTACCAGCTTACCCAGTGGGCTGGGTAGACTTGTGTCCCTTTGTGCTCCTGAGTCAAGGGGATTCGATGCTCTCTGGCTGGCCTCTCCAGGATGGCCCACCCCAGAGTCAGACTGTTCGGCAGAGTAGGCACAACGGTTGCTGAAGTTTGGTTGGCTTGCTCCTTCAGGGGATCCATGTTGCATTCCAGGACTCCCCAGTTCTCCCTCCGGTTCCACCTCAGTTAAGAAGGAAAAGTCCTGATAGTCCATGTGAGGAATGGCTTGGCCGCAGGTTTGAGGACCTTGGGAGGGACTTATGATACAGTCCTCACTTAGTGGCCGTTCTGGAAACCATTTCCTAAGCTGATCAATGTGTTGTCTGACAACTCGCCCTCCCACCAACCCCACTTCATAAGATAGGGGTCCAGATGCCTTGGTAATTTGACCAGGAACCCACAGATTCCCATGACCATAGTTCCTGGCCCAAACCCAATCGCCCATCTGCAGCCCCCTTGGGGGTTTTGGTCGAGAGGCTTCTGCTGCCACTCTATCTGTATGCAACCTGTCCAGTTTAGTGATCAAATGCCTCCCCCAACGTAGTTCTGCAGGACTTTTGCCTGTAGCAGTGTAGGGCATAGAATGCTGGCAGAGTAAAAAAATCTGCTAATCTGTGATGCCAGTCACCTGTGACAATGCGCTTGCTTCCTTCGTTGTCCTCACCATACGTTCAGCTTGACCATTAGAAGATGGATGAAAAGGTGCAGATGTTGCATGTCTGATGAGATTAGCTCTAAGGAAGGCCTGAAATTCAGCAGCAGTGAATTGGGCCCCATTGTCTGAAACTAAGACATCTGGCAACCCATGTGTGGCAAAGAGTTTTCTCAGCACCTGGATGGTCCTAGCAGTAGTCATGTTAGGAACTGGAATTACTTCCAGCCATTTAGAGTGGCTATCCACTACTATAAGGAAGAGCTGTCCCTGAAAGGGCCCAGCGTAGTCTATGTGAATCCTAGACCAGGGAGTGTGCATTTCCTACCACCTGTGAACTGGAGCCTGTGGCATTTCAGGCCTAGATTGCTGGCATGTATAACAACCATGGACTTGAGCCTCAATGTCCTTATCAAGGCCAGGCCACCAGAGGTAGCTTCTAGCTAAAGCTTTCATTCTGACAATGCCTGGATGGCCTTCATGTAATGATTGTAAAACCCTGTCTCTTAGAGAAGTGGGAATTATGACTCTGTTTCCCCATAAAATGCACCCTTTATGGGCAGATAACTCATGCCTCCTGACAAAATAGCTCTGAAATTCTGAGCCTGGACTTTTATCCAACCAGCCTGTGTATACCTATGATGACACTCTACTAAGTATTTTATCTGTGGCAGTTTCAGCAGCAATGTCCCCTGCAGGGAGGGGAAATTAAGGTATGTCCTGTATGGACAATATTCTAGCAGCTGGAGCCGGATCTGGATCCATTAGTGGCAGTGGTAGTCTACTGAAAAATACCCGGTGCAACACTGACTCCAAACTGTAAGTGTTTAACTTTGAAAGCCCCCCTGTGAGTCATGATCGTTTGAGCCGCGGCTGTGGCTTCATCAACCGGTAATTGCTGATAAGCCTGTGATAAATCAAGTTTAGCAAAAATAGTACCCCCTTGCAAGGAGGCTAAAATATGGTTGACCACTGGGACCAGGTAAGCATGTTGCTTGAGGGCTTTATTTACAGTGCATTTATAGTCATCACAAATGTGAATTTCCCCGTTGGTTTTAAGTGGAGTGACTATAGGAGTTTCCCACTCCCCACCATCAACAGGCTGTAACACGCCCTGTTCTACAAGCTTATCGATTTCGGAATCAATTTTATGTTTTAAGGCAAAGGGGACCCTACAAGGCTTAACCCTGATTGGAACTACGTTGGGATCTAGCTTAAATGAGATAGGCAGGCTTGTGTATGTTTCTAGGGTTGAATCAAAACATCTGCATATTCCTCACATACTGACACGAGGTCTGTAGTTTGTGTCCGGTTTATGCCAGTAATCTGAATACCTAAGGCATCAAACCAATCAAGTCCAATTAGACTCGTTCTCTGGCCCCCTACTACTATTACTTCCAGGTGCTCCAAAAACTCTTTAAACTTTACCAACAAAGTGGCTTGTTCCTTAACTTTAACATGAGCATTTTGAAAGTCAGTTAGGATTATATCTGAGGGTCTTAGTTTGGCCCAATTGTTACTGCGCCTACACACGAAGTTAAAAGTGTCTTGAGAAATAATTGAGACTGCAGAGCCAGAGTCCAATTCCATCTTACATGGAACTCCTTGTAGCTCTACCATGAGCTTAAGTTCAGGTTTGAGGGGATGTCGAGCCCCGGTGTGGCATACACTTCTACGGCTTCTGAAAAACTCCACACTAACTGGACCCTGGGCCCCAGTACCTTTCCTAGTCGGTTCTTCCAACTGGTGTTTGGGTGGCCAGTCTCTCTGGCGGGCTCTGCAAACCACTGTGATGTGGCCTGTCCTTCCGCAAGCTCTGCACGTGGCTGATCAAAATCTGCAATTGGCACGAAAATGGTTGCCGCTGCAGCCCTTACATCTCGGTAAGAGAACTGCCTTGTAACTGTCCTCTCGCTGTTGGCTGTTGCAGTGTTGCGCGTTGGGTTGCTTTTGGAGTTGGTTGATTTCAGGTTCTTCTTCCTCGGAAGATTCTTGGGTGCATTTGGCATCCTCAAGGTGGACCGTTTCTTCAAACTTTGTCAATTTGGCAGGCTATACTGTTTGAACTGCAGCCCCGGCGGCTTCGGCGACCATCACTTTGTCTTGTGTTTCAGAAAATGTTAAGTTTGGCCTAGCTAAGAGTCTCTGCTGAAGTGTTCTGTCCCGTAGGCCGCAGACGAGCCAGTCTCATAGTCGCTCTTCTAAATTTGAAAATTTGCATAGGCGTGCGGCCTGCCTTAGGCCCACTATGAATTCCGAAGCTGATTCACCAGGTAGCTGCATTCTTTGGTTGAACTTGAACCGCCAAGCCATTTCAGACATCTTGGGCTGGAAATGCCTGGTTAGCTTCTTTTTGAGATCTGCATAGGAGACCGCTTTAATCGGTGTCGGCGCGAAAAGGTTCTCGGCCAAATCAAAGGTTGCTGGGCCGCACACACAGAGTAGCATTGCGGCCTTCAGTCCTTCTTCCGCGATCTGATTGGCCCTGAGGTAGTTTTCTACTTGTGATAAATATGATGGCCATTCCTCCGGTTGTTTCACATCGAATTCTCGCAGTTTTCTGACCTTCAGCATTCTTTCTTGCTGGTTCCTGCATTCTTCCGAATCCTGCTTCCAGGCTCAGGGAATGAGTCCACTGAGCACGAGGTCGCTAGCGTAGCTTGCTAGCCAACCTTGGGGGGGGGGGAGAAATCCCTTTTCCCTCTGGCATGCACTGCCTTTCCCTTGTACACTTCAACTCTTTATTCAGTGAAGCAGGATCCCACCTTCGTCGCCACTGTTAAATAGCGGGTTCTTTGGTGCAGGAATGAAGACGCATAACTGAGTACAGGGTAACTCATAGTTTATTTTGTGCAGAAACTGTACTGGGGAAATGGCTGCAACTAGCCGCAATATATAGTCTGGCCCCTAGGCAGCAGCCAATAGGTTTGAATCAACCATTGCCACCTGGAGATAGCCAACTGCAGCACAGGAGACTTGTAGTCTGGGTTGCTGGAGAGCCGTTAGCTGCTCCAGCAACCCATGTGGTATTCCTCAAGAGCCCAGTACATAACAACCAGCACATTATGGCATGTATGTGAGACAGCGTCTGCATCTTGCTTCTCTCATCCCCTGTAGGCACCTCTGGACTCAAGTCTCCTGATAATCCTTTCTGCCCTCATCTGAATCTTATATTTTTTAAAATCCTTGTTAAAGCATGATACCCCAAAAGGAGCACGGTACTTGTGAAAGAGCCTAATCAAAGCCTAATCAAATCAATTACTTCCTCTGACTGAACTGTATGATTTGTCCTAGACAGAAAAACCCTGTGCCAAGGAAAATGTTAAACTAGAAATTTTTCCCCATACACTATATGAAAGTCTCTTTTTAAAAAAAAAGATATACTACAATTTTGTTTTCTTTAATTCTACTGCCATTAATTCATTAAATAAATTTAACATGAAACAGTCACTTTGATCAACTTCTGAGATGTTATCATTTTATAAGATATTACCATTTAAATTTTTATTTTACATTTTTCATTTCTGATTTTTATGTTCTCCCTTTTCCTTACTGAACTTTTCATATTCCCAGGCAGAAAGCTACTATCCTCCCAAAGAGGCAGCAGTTGCATATTTTTGGCCAAAACATTATAGTGAGTGCAAGAAACCAGGTCTTTCTCAAATATAAAAGGAAAAGTCTGTTTTTGAATGCTGCACAGGCAGAGAGAGACTCATCTGGGAACTTGTCTACCTAATGGTTTCAGAATCTATGTGGCAACCAGTCTGGTGTTGTTTAATAAGAATTTCTCAAATAGTCTATTTGCAGTTTCAGAAAGATTTCTTAGAAATTTCAGTGGCTTTATTTAAGAACAAACATTGTGAAACATCTATTTGGTGGATGGCACTTCTAAGAATCAATAATGGAAGTATTAAAGAAAATCAGAACAATTTTACTATATTTCATTTTTGTCTTTAATCAAATGGATTCTGCAGGTTTTTGAAGCAGTATAAAAGATCCAAGATCCATAGAGAGATCATTCTTACTTCTTTATTACTGACATCATATTTACCTGAAAGGAAAACTATGCCCCCCCCAAAATTAAATTAATAATTGGGGAGTCATTTTACATTTGCTAAAATTCCAATAAGGGAAGTAATAGATTCCTTTGCTCTAAGTTTTGTCTGACATCTTCAATGTCATGTTTTTTGAGGTACAGTTGGTATTTAATTTGGGGGCAGAAGGGTTGTAGGAGTGCTATTCAAGCATCAGTGCAGTCAATACAAGGTTAAGACAGAAAAGTTAGAACACAGAGTAATTTCGGCACACCTTTCAAATCTGTTGGAAAAAATTCTCCTTGCACACTTTGTTCTGTATCTCTATGTTTAAAAAGGAAAGAGATTTAAAAACAAAACAAACTTTGTAATTTCACGTAGAAGAGGTTGGAGGTAACTCTACTCCTCTACCTAGAGGTGCTAGCCTATGGCTGAGCAAGTGAGCTCAGCATTCTTCATAAACTACAATTCCCAGAATTCCTTGGGAGAAACCAGGGCAACTAAACTGTTTACATTCTCAAAGGAGAAGCTGAAGCCTTAGTTACCAGAAGCCTTAGTTACCAAACACAGAGGGAGATGAACCAGGCACAAACTCTGCTGCTTGACGGTCTCATCAAGACAAAGCATGTAGCCAATGCTGCCCTTATCAGAATATCCGACATGGCTGTGATGACAGCAACTTCAGGCTTTAATATTCAGAACTGGGCCTCAGTCTTTGTCCAAGCCTTCTACAACAACCCGGCCCAAATGCGAAAGGAAGGGCAGTACTTTAATGACCGTTATTATAAATGCTTCCGAGCAGATGGCAACTCCATCTATCTTAAAGCAAAAGAAGAGGGAGTGATACTAGTTAAAACGGGAACCTTCGTCTTGGTCGGAACCTACTCCCAAGGCATGTACCCTAGTGTCTGTGTCGAGGCGGTGGAGAAACTAGCAGACTACCTGAGAGCAAAGGGGAACTGAAGAAAGGAAGAAGGAAAGGAGCAAGAGAACTTTCTACCCAAAATTCTCGCTTGGCACAAACAGGAAAAGAAACGTCCCTTTTTGAACAGCACAATGGCTTCCCTGCAGGTCAAATCTCAATGGACGTGTCCTTTGGAGGCACACAAGACAATCCCCAGCATCATCATTAAGCACTTTCAAAGTACAGACAAGCATATTGATGTGGAATTGAATTATTACAAGCCTATTTCCAGAGAAGGATACGGCAGGCAAGCATAGGCAGAGACTGGGACCATCTCCTTGCTATTTACCTGAGATGAGAGGAAACAGGCCGAAATTGGCCGAGCTATTGCCATAGCAACCACAACTGGTAAGGTTCAGCACTGTCGAGGGAGAGGACCATCGGATTGCCAAGTCAAAGGGCCAGTGGGACTCCATGGGAAATTTCCTGTTAGAACAAGCTCTGCCATTGGACGGAGTAAGGCAGCAGACTAAAAAGGCAGCAAACCATAGTTTTCTTGGTTTACTCTCAAGAAAAGGCAATTTTTGGATTTTGGCTTGCCTCAGTTACAACCTGGATTGCCTTGGGCCCCCTGCACCTGAACCTGGATTCCAGAAAGACCTGCATTTGTTGCCAGACATAAACAATGCTTTCCATCAGATCTTGGGGGCACATTGTCTTTGCCTTGGCTAGTAATAAACATGGCAGCTTTTTTCAAGCTGAGGACTACACCCAGCCACAGACTGGCATGCCAGCATTGTGCCACTTTGAAAGCAGACAGATCTGAGACAAAGGAGTGGGTGAGCAAGGAGCAATTTTAAATTTGAGTTAATCGTTGTTAATTGTAAATGTTCAATAAATGTGGTTAATGGTATTCCCTGTCTGAATTATTTTGCTCTTTTCTCCCATTAAGCACTACAGTTGGGGAGGGCGACTTTTGAAGAAATACAAGCATACCTTGAGGATATTGTGGGTTTGGTTCCAGACCACTGCAATAAAGCAAATATTCCAATAAAGTGAGTCACACACATTTTTTTGGTTTCCAAGGGCATATAAAAATTATGTTTACAATAAAGTGTAGTCTATTAAGTGTGCAGCAGCACTATATCTTAAAAACAGAACAATGTAGATACCTTAATTAAAAAAAGATTTTATTACTAAAAAGTGCTAATCATCTGAGCCTTCAGCAAGCCATAATCATTTTGTTGGTGGAGGGTCTCGTAAAAAAACAACACAGTATCTGCAAAGCGCAATAAAGCATAATGCAATAAAATGTGGTATGCTTGTACAGGGGGCCACACACAAGGCTTTCTAAGTCCATATGTGGCCCTGGGGCATAAAAGCGGTCATCTCATATTTAGAGAGGAATAAATAACCATTTTTATTCTTTTTCCCCCATCTTTTCTCTGTCTCTTTCTCATCCCCATCCATTCACCACTTTTGTTTTACCAATACTTTTTTCTTTCAGCCCTGCAGTTTGCTGGAAAAGAGACAAATTTCTTTTGCTATAAATCTTAACTCCTCCCACCCCCCCACACACACAAGGCTGACAAAGTTAGGCTAAGGACTGCAGGTTGATTACCTCTAATATGGAAACTTGGAGGGAAAGCCTGGGATGCAACATAGAACAATACAATGTCAATAAAATGAGACCATTTTAATATCCGAATTTCCAAAGCCGGTTTTCTCACCTGGCAGAATCTTCTTTACCCATACTGGGACACAGAAATAAAACAAGAGGCAAAAAAGCAAGCAATGCAGGATTTAGAATAGTGGTCAGTGTGTTTTCCTCCAGCTAACATATTAATTTCTGTACATACTATCATCCCAGACAATTAAAAATAATTCTATTTTTACTTCTGACTAGCTTAGTCAAAAGATCCAGATCTCATCTAAGAAAGCCCCAGGAGCTGCTATGTAGAGGCTTTAAGCCAATCCCACATTAATGAATAATTTTACTAAAGATATTTTGATTTGACTGCTTCTCCAAGGACTTCAGGAAGCATATGCGATTCCCCCCCCCCGTCTCCTAATTTCATACAACAGCTGAATAAACGAGACAGACAGACAGACTTACAGACAGGGAAAGAGAGAGATGAAATAACTCCAGATCACCAGGCTGAATTTCTGGTTAACAGCTTAAGTGTTTCAAACCTTCATTCCACAATACTCATCAAAGAGGTACATCTTAGATAACACAGATTCCAAGAGGCTAAACGTTATTCCAAACAGATGGTCATATAAATTCACAAATAACAATAATAGCAATAATCATGAGGAAGAAGCATGCCCACGTACAAATACATCCATCCTTGCAGGAGGTCCTCAAGTTACAAAAGCAATTGGGATGTGGTTGTAAAGCTTGATGTCACGTGACTGGATTGCTTAGCAACGGCAATCCCAATTGCTGTCAAAACCCCAGGAACATGTGGGTCGTTAAACAAGGACCTCGCGTAACAATGTGGAAAGAGGTGGGATTCCCAGGCAAGCAGCCCAGCACGCAGTGAGGTAGTTGCTATGAGTGGTTGCTTGCTGCTTTTTTGCCTGCCTGCCTGACTGCACTCCATAGTGCCTGCCCACAGCATCTGTCTACCCACCATTCCATAGTGCCTATAGCACCTACCCATCTACCCAATCATGCCAGACAAACGGGCAGTGGCATGGTTGGGCAGATGGGTAGGTACTATAGGTGCTATGGAGTGGAGGGCAGGCAGATGCTGTGGGCGGGCACTATGGAGCATGGTCAGTTTCCCAGCTGACTTTGCTTGCACGAAGACAGAATGGAAGGTGGCAAATGGCAATGATAGCACTGTAGGATGGTACAAATGTTGAAATTGTGAGCTATCATGTCTCCCCTATTTCTTCTTTTCTTTAGACTAGCCGAACCCAAGTCCTGCAGCCGTTCTTCATATGTTTTAGTCTCCAGGGCTTTGATCATCTTATAAGGTCTAAGTAAGGTCTAAGACTATCTCACTAGGAGAGGGCATTCCAAGGTTAGGCATCACCACTAAGTAAGCTTGTTTCTATGATTTATCTGTTATATGTCACTATTTTTTAGTAATTTTTAGTAATTTATTAATATTTCTATACCGCCCTTCTCCCGAAGGACTCAGGGCAGTGTACAGGGCAAGAATAAAACACAGAGTTACAAAAATTAAAAGGTAATTAAATACATGCCCATAAAAACAGTTGATACATAATAAAAACCCCAATAAAATGATAGTAAAAACCCCACCAATTCCCCCTCAGGCCAGGCCGGCTTGTTCGAACAAGTATGTTTTCAGATCGCGGCGAAAGGAGCGAAGATCGGGCGCTGTCCGGAGCTCAACCGGTAACTGGTTCCATAGCTCCGGGGCACCCACAGAGAAAGATCTCCCCCTGGGGGCCACCAATCTACATTCTCTGACCGGTGGCACCCTGAGGAGGCCCTCTCTGTGGGAACGCACAGGGCGGAGGGAAGTTGATGCCGGCAGCAGGTGTTCCCTAAGGTACTCCGGACCCATGCCATGTAGGGCTTTAAACACCATTACTAGTACCTTGAATCTCACCCGGAAGACAACTGGTAACCAATGCAGCTCACGGAGCAGAAGTGTGACATGGGAGTATCGGGAGACTCCCAACACAACTCTCGCGGCTGCATTCTGTACCAGTTGGAGCCTCCGGGTGGTCCTCAAGGGAAGCCCCATGTAGAGAGCGTTGCAGTAGTCTAGACGAGAGGTCACGAGCGCGTGAGTGACCGTGCATAAATCATCCCGGCTTAGATAGGGCCGCAACTGGCGCACCAGGCGAACCTGGGCGAAAGCCCCCCTAGTCACAGCCACCATGTGATCTTCCAAAGTGAGCCGTGAATCTAGGAGGACTCCCAAGTTGCGAGCCCTATCTACGGGGGGCAATAATTCACCCCCCATAGAAAGAGATGGAATATCCGAATAGACCCGGGATGAAGGTATGCAAAGCCACTCAGTCTTGTCGGGGTTGAGTTGAAGTCTGTTCCTCCCCATCCAGACCCGAACCGCCTCCAGGCAACGGGACATCACGTTGAGGGCATCACTGGGGTGGTTTGGGGTCGAAAGGAAAAGCTGGGTATCATCAGCGTACTGATGATACCCAACTCCAAAGCCACGAATGATCTCACCCAGCGGTTTCATGTAGATGTTGAACAGGAGAGGCGAGAGGACCGACCCCTGAGGAACTCCGCAAATGAGAGACCTCGCGGTCGACCTCTGCCCTCCTGTCATAATTCACTATGAGAATTATCTGTAGTTGAGTTTACAACTATGATCTCTGCTAGGAGCATGTGCATACTGTTCTTTGTGTATGGTAAATCAATAAATACACCTTAGGTTGTAGGTAATAGATGGGAGGATGTTTCATTACATGTAATGTGCTGGGAATGGTCGTAAAGTATAATTGACATTTGTGAAGCCTCTCAATAAAATGAACAAAGCATGATGGCAATTGTATGTTTAACTGAATCGAAACTTGAAATTGCTCATGAGAATGGCAAGGTATCACAGCCACTTTTGTAAGCCAAGGGTGAAGAGAATATGGCCTTTAAATATTTATAGAACTACAACCCAGAGGATTCAAGACCACTGCCCATACTAGTTGAATCAAACATCTGTAGTGCCAAATTCTCCAACTTTGTGTCAAGCACTTGGAAATGAATTCCAGATCTCTTTTCTCTTTCTTGTAAAATCCTCTTTTGAGAGCCTGACAGCTGCTGTAATTTGCAGTGCAGGCAAAGTAATGAAGCTGAAAAAGCAAAGAAACTACAATTCGGACACCCAACCAAATGAAAGGCCTTCTTTCCAGATTGGTGGCTGAAAATTTTGCATGATAAGAAAGCTATGATGTACTGGGAATATCTAGTAAGCAAGGAACACAATCAAATATTGACGACAATGGAGAAATAGGCAAAAATCCATGCAATAAGATTCCAAAATAAATAATGTAAAAAAAAACTTGGTTTCTTTTTACAAAGGCAATGGAGGAAATACCTAAATCAAAATATCAACTAAGCAGGTTTTAAGTGGGTTAAAGTCAATTTAACCCACAGATAACTAACATGCTGTGCCAGAATAGACAAGGTCCGGAGTACCTTAGGGAACACCTGCTGCCGGCGTCAACTTCCCTCCACCCTGTGCGTTCCCACAGAGAGGGACTCCTCAGGGTATCACCGGTCAGAGAATGTAGATTGGTGGCCCCCAGGGGGAGATCTTTCTCTGTGGGCGCCCCGGAGCTATGGAACCAGTTACCGGTTGAGCTCCGGACGGCGCCCGATCTTCGCTCCTTTCGCCGCAATCTGAAAACATACCTGTTCGAACAAGCCGGCCTGGCCTGAGGGGGGATTGGTGGGGTTTTTTATTATTATTTTATTGGGGTTTTTTATTAATGTACCAACTGTTTTTATGGGCATGTATTTAATTACCTTTTAATTTTTGTAACTCTGTGTTTTATTCTTGCCCTGTACACCGCCCTGAGTCCTTCGGGAGAAGGGCGGTATAGAAATGTTAATAAATTAAAATTAAATTAAACTACAGCTGAGCTCTGCAAAATATGTCACTAAAGTGGATGCATCCAAGGACTGATGCATCCTGGTATCCCATGCAGTTTTTATCTCCCTCCTCTATATTAGTCTGAAAGAGAAAAGTGACTATACAGTACCAAGGTTCACAGTCAGAGAACGCTTGCTAAGAAGAAAGGAGGGGGCCCAAAAAACAGGCATATTGTGTGGCAGCCCCCCCTTCCCTGAAATGGCTTGCCCCTAAAGGCTTAGTGACCCCCCCCCCCACACACACACACACACACTCATAGCATTGTGGGAGTCTGTATAAATTTAGGTTGTTCTGAAAGGTATTTGGAATTTGCTATTTTATATTTACTGGCAACAAATGTGAGCATTATTAAATAATTAGTATATACAGTTATCTTTGGGGTTTATTGTATTACTGTGCTATTTCATTGGCCATGTTACATTGTGCCTAAAATTCTTGAAACTGAAGTACATACATTCCACAAATATATGAATGAGCAGCAAAAATGGTGTAAATAAATGTATAAATAATCAAGAGAAGGACAAAGATGCTGAAAGTGACACTGAAATTCTACCCAATTTCAAATGTGTATAATGTTTGATATAATACAGTATATTCAAAACAAGATATTCAAGATTTCTGGTTTTTTGAATTCTTAGAAGGACTAAGATCTATTCAGAGGATAGATCTAGAAACAGTTAGCTATAACAGCTACAGTTGTTTACAGACTTAGGAACCCTGATCAAAATACAGGTAATCCTCGATTTACAACCAGTCATTTAGTGACCATTCAAAGTTACAACAGCACTGAAAAGAGTGACTTATGACCATTTTTCACATTTATGACCGTCGCAACATCCCCATGATCACATGACCAAAATTCTGATGCTTGGCAACTGGTTCATATTTAAGACGGTTGCAGTGTCCTGGGTCATGTGATCACCTTTTGTGACCTTCTGTCAAGCAGAGTCAATGGGGAAGCCAGATTCACTTAACAACTGTGTTACTCAATTAACTGCAGTGATTCACTTAACTGTGGCAAGAAAGGTCGTAAAATGGGGCAAAATTCACTTAACAAATGTTTCGCTTAACAACAGAAATTTTGGGCTTAATTGTGGTCATAAGACAAGGACTGCCTCTATATGTTTCATGAATCCTATGTGCTTGCTTTCAGAATTTTTTTACTTCTCCTTGCACCTAAGCATTGTGCTTTGAGATTGTGTATTAGTCACTGGCATGGGAAACAGCATGTAGAAGACTTAATGCATTCAGCTAAATATAAACATATCCAAGAAGTTAATGTGTGAAATTCTTTAATTAAGAGAGGAGAAAGGTAATGGTTTTGGAATGGCATTTACACGACCGAGAATTGAGTATGATGGAAACTCTCTATAATGGATCTCAAAAACATAGCATATGCAAAGAAACTTGAGAACAATTCTGAGCAAGAAGAATTGTGCAAGGTAGAGTAAGAAAAAAACTCCAAAGGCAAGAATTTAGCCTACTGGACTACAGGACATATCTGCAAGCTGTTACTGATTCCAAAGAAACTGTTCCAAAAAAAGTGAAGGGCACCCAAAATTATGCCATAATAGTGTTTAATTCAAATCTGTAATTCTGCATATAAATGTACACTCAACTTTACAGGCAGAGACTTAACTTTCAACCACATTGCCTTGGAAGAGTGAGGAAGATTCTCAGGGATGACTCACACCCTGGACGGTATCTCTTTACTCTCCTACCATCGGGTAGGAGATATAGGAATATAGCCAGCCGTACCAACAGGTTGAAAAACAGCTTTTATCAGTGGGCTGTTAGGCTTTTAAATGGGATATAATCTTATGCAGAATTGACTTGGGAGGCCGGTGTGTGGTGTAGTTGGTTCACATGGTGTGGTAGGATGGAGGGTTTGTTGTCGCAGTGTGTTGGGGGGAGAGAGCACGGGGGGGGGAGGCTCAGCTAATCTCAATGTACACATGTTGTACTTTGACAATAAAGGTATTATTATTATTATTATTATTATTATTATTATTATTATTATTATTATTATTATTCAAATTGTGCAGGGGTTTTTTGCTTAGGTAGTCAATGAAAAATACACTTTGACCAGATGTGCCTAAAACATTTTCATACATTTGTTAGAGAACTTGCTATGGTCAGATGAAGGCTAGTTTCTATGAGAAGAAGCAAATAGTGGCAGCAGGAACATCCTTAGCAGAACTGTTTAAATCAGTTCTCTAGCTGTTCTTTGTATTTTTTTTAAACTGCAGGTAGTAGGGACGTACCTTTAAGCATATCTTCGCAAAAGCTAGACACTTTATTCTGGGGAAAAAATATACGCTAAGGAAAGTAGGTTTGGCCCTATATCCTGAACTACCACAAAGTCACAGCATGCAGACTACCCTTCCCAGAATAATCAGGTAGCGTAATTGTCGCCCTTAATGAATCACTGCTATCCCTTTAAAACATAAAGAAAATCTGTATGTAAAAAGGACAGAAGACAGAGTTGACATTTATATGAGCAAACGTAAAACAGTTGTCATTAGTGGGCTGCATCAAATTGGTGCCAAGATTCCAAGTTGGTGGGGGACATTTTAGCCTCCCAAAAGAAAATCCTCATCTTTGAACTTCTAAGCACATGGGAGAAGGGAAACAGACTAGATTGAGGTGTCAGCATTATCTTGGATTCAAATCAATCAAGTTGATGCACGTTGCAATAATTAGTGCACATCACCTCTGGGCTGCCCCCTTCCATATGTTCTTTATATCAGGATTTAGCAGTCTGGGTGGCTGAATAGGCTCATTTCCTGTTCTAGCTAAAAAACCCTTTGCTCCAAACAGAGAAAGAAAGAGAGAGAGAGAAATAAAGTCAAGCTTATTATACAGCAGAATTGTTTGAATAAATGCCTTCAAAGCCAAAACAACAATTCCTGCTAAGTTCTTCATTATCTTACCAACCTAACAAAGATACAAGAACAAGGAATAAACAAATAAATACTGATGAGTCCCCAAGGCTAGTGTGCCTCACATGTTTCATCACACAGATTTATTTGCAGCATCTTCCATGATCCAGGTCCCAAAATTGAAGGATGCTAGAAATATTGAATCTAGGATTCAGGCAGCTCGAGTCAAATAATTCCTTTAAGTGGAGAAGAAACTCTCCAGATATTTTGTTGTTAGAGGTGAAAGATAAAATAGTAGTCTCCTTTCACATAAATAAATTGTTTGGATTAGTGTGAGCACTCTTCATTCATGTGAGTGGAGCTTTGCGCCCTCTGTTCTGTACCAGCCTGCTACCGGCCCTGCAGAAAAGGCAGGGACAACCCGTTTACAAACGGCAAGAGGCTGGAATTAAGCCTGCCAAATTTATTAACATAAAACAGAGCAAAACAAGATACCAACTATGAAACAGGAGCTATGAAACAGGAACTATTCAAGCGGTTGCCTTCAGCAAACCAGCCCTCCCACGCATTCCCCTTTTATACAGTTCAGGGCGTGGCTTCTCTCTGCCTCCTTCCGAGGTGCCCCATTGCCTTCCTCTGTTTACTCCTGATTGACTGCCTCCTGCGTTGGGCGTCCTTGAACAGGGCCAGCTGTGGGTCATCTTCATCCACGCTGTCAGGCTCACACAGCTGGGTCTCTGTCGTGACCAGGTGGGAGGGGCCTGGCTGAGGGCTCTCATCAGCAAGCTCTCCAACCCCCTCAGCAAGCTCTTCAACACCCCCCTCCTCCTCTGAGTCGTCCGACCCAACTGCCGAACCCACAGGCTGACCCTGAATCACAACACCCTCTGCTCACAGGCGAAATTCCATTCGCACAAGTGGAGGGCATGCGCACTCACCGCTTGCACCAAGAGAGCTGTGCATATGGGTATGCAAGTGCCACTCAAATACATCCCGCCAGGCCGGACCACCAAGGTGGAAAGATTGGGCACCACTTTGTTACATGATTCAGCACACCCATTATTTGGCCAAGTACCCCCTACAAAAAGATTGAAAACAAGAAGGAGCTCTTTAGATTGCCCCAAGGAGATTGTTACTACACCTCAAAAGGAACAATTAAAAAGATGGAAACTTTAAGTTAAACATCTTCATAACTGGATAGAACCGCTTGAGGGATTGCCTGGGGGTTTGGAAGAGGAGTGGACGGCTTGGAGATGTTTAAATAAACTGTGCACTAGTTTGGCTAGAACTAAAGACCACATGGAAAAATGGGGCTTCCCTCACAGGACAAGGATATTTATTGTGAAAGTGGCACTATTCAAACAACTATCCATCTTTTACAGGACCCCATTGGACTGATATGCATACAGAATGACTTGCTGGTCACAAATATCCTTGCCATCAATGTAGCCTGGCATTGGGCTAGAACTTTAAAAATATATGTTTTTATTAAAAATTGTAATCTTTTTAAATGTAATTAATATTTTTCCCCTTTCTAGCTCCTGCATTTCTGACACAAGATGAGACAGGATCAGTAAATCTATCTCCAGGTTTGGCTAGACAAATTCTTTTGATCCCAACGTCTTTCTACTATCTTAAGAGCTTTGCTGAGCATGAGGAAAAAAAACCATTACTTCCAAGGTTTTAGGGGGAAAGACAAATTTTGCATTTCGCATATCTTTCTTCATTCCTATGGCAGCCTTCCCCAACAATGTCTATAGCTAATGCTCTTCCTGGAGAAGGATACTGGGAGTCATCATCTAAGATAGCTGGAAGGCACCAACATGAGAAAGATTGGCCTTTCCTTTTATTATGCTGAAAGATATTAGTTACCCCAAAATTATTTGCATATTGTGAGTGAAAAACATCAAAGTTACAAAGTTCTGGCTTTTATGTTAAAAATAATGTTAAAATAAAAGAAAAATAAAGGGAAATGAAATCAAACATAAGTGAATGAAAAATTAAATCAATTGAATGTTTAAAGTATTTTAAGTTCCAAATGCATTGAAAACAAATTTTCACTGGGAGCAGGAAGCTATGTCCAAACAAATAATATCTCCTCTTTCTTAAAAAAAACAACACCCTTCTATTTATACCAGGGGTCCCCAAACCCTGATCCATGGACTGGTACTAGGCCACAGCATGCCAGCAACCGGTCCGCACAAACAAGCAAAGCCCCATCTGTGGGATGAAGATAGCACACAAAAACATGTACTCAAAAGGTTGGGGACCTCTGATTTATACAGCTTCTGCTTCATATACAGTTGCAAGAAAAAGTATGTGAACCCTTTGGGATTATGTGGTTTTTTGCATGAAACGTTTGGTTGAGGTTATTGCTGCCAAAGGAGGGTCAACCAGTTATTAAGTCCAAAGGTTCACATACTTTTTCCACCCTGCACTGTGAATGTTTCCATCTTATCTTCAATTAAAACATGACAACAGCTAAATGTTTGTGTAGTATTATTTTAAGCAGACTGTGTTTTTCTATTGTTGTGACTTACCGTATTTTCCGGCGTATAAGACTACTTTTTAACCCATGAAAATCTTCTCAAAAGTCAGGGGTCATCTTATACGCCGGGTGCTGAAAATTTAGGGACAGGGCTGGCTGGAAAACCTGGAGCGGATCTCCCATTTAGTCTGCGCAGGGAAAGCGGGACCAATTGGAGAAGAAGCTGCAGTCTGTGATTTTTTACAGGCTGGGGTCTGGGCGTCTTTCCTTCTAAAGTTGAAGAGCAGCTGTAGTATATCCCAACTTGAAAGGCAGGTGGGGAAGGCAGCAGCCAGAGCAGCGGCTTAGCTCTAAGGACACATTTGACTCAGGAACTGGGCGGGCTGGCTGGAAAACCTGGAGCGGATCTCCCATTTGGTCTTTTTTTTAAAATCCCATTTATATCCTGCCCTTCTCCGAAGACTCAGGGTGGCTTACAATTTAAAGCACAAATCAATGTGCTTAGCAATAGCCTTCATTCTGTGTATATGCCTGTTTATTAGGGCTTTCGCCCCCCCCAGCAGCATTATTACAAAGTCAGCTTATTGCCCCCAACAATCTGGGTCCTCATTTTACCTACCTTGGAAGGATGGAAAGCTGAGTCAACCTTGAGCCTGGTGGGATGCGAACCTGCACTAATTGCAGGCAGCTGGTGTTACTTAAGGCTCTGCGCAGGGAAAGCTTTAGAGTGAATTAGGAAAAGTGAAAAAGTGAATTAGGAAAATAGGGAACGGTTCCTGGAATTGGGTATGTGTAGTTTAATGAACAGAAGGGTTAGGGGTGACACGATAGCAGTGTTCCAATATCTCAGGGGCTGCCACAAAGCAGAGGGAGCCAAGCTATTCTCCAAAGCACCTGAAAGCAGGACAAGAAGCAATGGATGGAAACTAGTCAAGGAGAGAAGCAACCTAGAACTAAGGAGAAACTTCCTGACAGTTAGAACAATTAACCAGTGGAACAACCTGCCTCCAGAAGTGGTGAATGCTCCAACACTGGAAGTTTTTAAGAAGAGACTGGACAGCCATTTGTCTGAAATGGTATAGGGTTTCCTGACTTAGCAGGGGGTTGGACTAGATGACCTCCAAGGTCCCCTCCAACTTATTATTATTATTATTATTATTATTATTATTATTATTATTATTATTATTATTATTATTATAGTTTAATCCACTTGCACTGTTTTATGTTTACATGTTTGATGACAAACAGCCTTATGTTTATAAGTGACAGTTTTCCTACTAAGCACCTGCATGTCATAAGCATTTGAATTAAAATTACCATATTAAAATCAAATCTGATGTTTTTTAATTTTTATTTGGTGTGCGTTGGAAGAGGGGTAGTCTTATACGGCGAGTATAGCCCAAACCCTATAATTTAACAGGAAATGTAGGGGGTGGTCTTATACGCCCAGTCGTCTTATACGCCGGAAAATACGGTACATGACGTTTAAAGCGCATTTTATGGCCAATTCATGCAAAAAGCCACATAATCCCAAAGGGGTCACATACTTTTTCTTGCAACTGTAGATGATATTTTTCTACCTGGCCACAACCCTGCAAAGAAAATTAACCTTAGATTAGAGTTGGATTTGTAGGCTTGAAGGACTGAGAAGGATTCACTTGTGTGAAGCTACCTAATGCAAAATAGGAGTCAACCTATTCTATTTGCAAACCAGTCTTGTAGCTGCTACGCTAATGATTTTTTCTGCCATTATGCCCTAAAACTTTTAAGGAGTTAAGGCCAAGGGAAAAAGCTACAGCCAATCTGTAATTTGTGTGCACAGGATGTGTCAGAACCTGGAAAGATGAAAAAGAATATATCAATCTGTTATCTAAAATCAGTTTAATTGCCCATAGCTGTCCCTCCTCCAACAAAAGCCTCATAGATAATTTCCTGCAGTTCATGCAGGTACAAGCTTGTAATGCACACTTGGCACAACACTCACCCAACTGGGCTGAATCTTATCAGATGGGCAAAAATGATGAAAGATAGGCAGTTCCTCAAATAACCAGACCCCATGCCTGTTGCCTGAATGTATTTATTTGTCTACTTCATATGGATTTTGTTCCCATGGACTGGATTCTCTGGCATTCCTTTTCTATCCTATTTTTTGTTGCAAAAAAATCTGTTTCTCCCCATTCCCCAGCGAATATTTTTTTGCTTTGTAGAGTTGAACATTGTTGAATCTCATTTTAGATTAAAACAGAAAGTCTTGACCCTTTGTTAATAGGTTCAGGTTTTGAGAAAAGTAACCACTTAACCATCACCAGCTGGTGGGCACCTCCTTAATGCTAAAGGCTACAGATTGTTTAGATTATAATTATCTCAGGAATTTTAATTCTTAACCAGGCAGCTGACAAAAAAAGAACTCCAGCCTGTGAAGAAATCTTTCTGGCAGTTCACTCAACTCTATGTCATATGTGAGCTTTAAATCATCACTTTTTCCTCTTAAGGGAAAGAGTTCCTCTATAATATATTCATGAGATGTTCTCCTTCCTATGGAATATGTCAAGTCTGTGTTGACACAGGGCAATTTCACAGAGCTTTTTTCTGAAATCCTACTCTAGGAGACATTATTACTTTTTCTGGTCTAAACTATGGGCCAATCCTTTTGCTTTTGTTCTTAGTTGAATTGCACCAGAACCTGGCCCTAAACAATGAGGAGCAAATGTCCATTAATTCTATAATATCCTACTTTAATGCAGATGCTGGTTGTCTATCACATTTCTACACCACTCATCTCACCTAAGTGACTTTGGGCAGTTTATCTCTTTATGCTTATGTCAGGTTTCCTGGTTAAGCCAGACAGGAAACACAATTAGATGAGGTAATTCTATTTTAATGTAAGATACATTGACAGAATTGTGCAAATCTGAAAGTACAAAACTTCCTGTTACTACTTTTAACTGCTTGATCCATTATGGAGGGTCCTTTCCAAGTTTTTTTTTCTGCTTGTTAAGCCATTGGGGTCTCCTGCCTCTTTTATCTGATTGTTTCCTAAGAAACATCTCTTCCTCTCTTTCCCAAAGTCATTCCCACATTCCATTATAACTTACTAGAATAGGATAAGCTAAAAACTAAAATTATGCAGCTGAACTTCTGGGGTTCCCAATTCTCATTTTGATTTCCTAATTATTAGGACTCACCCAATAATAAGTCTTGAAAAGGTAAAAAAAAGTGGCATGATATAGGACCAGGGCTGATGGAGCTTACAAACCTACACATTAAAATTAAATAAATAAAAAAATACAATTACTGCACTCCTACGTTAAGTTGCACCAAACATAAGTCGGGAGTAACATAATGGTCTAGTTCACACAATAGACTAAGAAAATAGCTACATTTTCACAACACACTGAACTGAAAATAATCCAACCCCATTTTAAAGCTAGCCTAAAAAATTATGTAAAGCCACACAAACTACGACAAGGAGGCTCAGAAAATAGATCACTGAAGGTCCAACTAGGGAAGCTTAAGAATGTAAATAGAGAAATCAGTTAAACAAACTTTAATTCGCACTGACTTGTTTTGAATCTTGTATGTGGACTATAAAGTGGTCTTTCTCCAAATTCTGCAAAGCACTTGGATTAAAATATAGAGCATTTTTTAAAAAATACATAATTAAGTATAAAGATATATCGAAAAGTATATATTGAAGGAAAATCCTCATCTAAATAGCAATAGCACTTAGACTTATATACTGCTTCATGGAGCTTTACAGCCCTCTCTAAGCAGTTCACAGAGTCAGCATATTGCCCCCAACAATCTAGGTCCTCATTGTACCAACCTCAGAAGGATGGAAGGCTGAGTCAACCTTGAGCCAGTCAGGATTGAACTGCTGGCTGTGGGCAGACTTAGCCTGCAATACTGTATTCTAACCACTCTACCACCATGACTCTCTCTAAATGTGCATCTATAAGAATATGGTCCATATATTTTAATAAAATTATCACTTTAAAAATCATTCACTAATGTAAAAACAGATTTATGAATTAATACTTGAATGATAAGTAAACCCTTGAGATCCAAAGACCTCAGTCACTGCTTACTTAATAGTTGCAAAGATACCTTTTCCAGTCATAAAGCAGATGAGCAGAGTTAATGAGAGAATCTTGACCTGCTTTCTCCCCACAAACCTAGATATGCAATTTTCTTCTTAAGGGTATTTAAGGGGGGGGAAGCAGTACTCTGCTCACCAAACAATCTGATTCAGCAGGCTCCAAAAATAAATGTGGTAGCCATAAGTGTTCTACAAACTACAGAAGTTGGGGAGGGGGGGGAAGGTCATTTCAGCAAATCACTTACAATTTGTCAGAGAAAAATAATAGGTTGTGTAACATTTTCCAATCTTAAAACATTTCAAGCTCCAAACAGGGATTTGTAATTCCAAGGCCTACAGTTTTTATTCCAGCTCTACACTGTTTTTATCTCATCCTCACAACAAACCAGGAAAAAAAAACAACTTTTGATTTGATCTAAAAGATATTGATGGCAGGCAGGCAGGCTGGCTAGTCTAGTTCCAATTGTTTTATTTTATTTTATTTCCCCACACCTTATCTCCTCCTTTCTGAAAGGAAGAGACAATATTTGCCTTAGTCCAATTGCTTGACCCTTTATCAGTTCTCAACAATTTCTCAAAGATAATACAAGTGAAATATAAATTAAATTAATCAATGAATGCATGAATGAATAAATGAAAATAAAAAGGTAGACCATCCGCTGGTTCCTTACTGTAAGTTAATTCCTCTGAAGATTTAGATATTCCCCAATTATATTTCAGGTAGTCCCAAACTCTAGTTCTGGTCCTTAATTTTGCTCTTCACAATTGCCTAGTGAAACACATACCCTTTTACTGGTGAAAACAGAATCAGAACAAGAGCTCTCTGGCTTTTCTTTGTTCCCTGTTAACATTTTTATGTCTTCATTGAGTTGTTAGTTTATTGATTCTTTTCTCTTCTTTTTATTTTAGATAGTTGAGTGCAAACTTCTTGAATTCAAGATTGGGATTGGTTATTCCAAGCTCAAACTATTTATCGGAGTCTTTTCAAGCTCAGAACATTTCCAGGAAGTTTGGAAGGCTTCCTGTCAGGACAGAACAGCCCATTTAAAACTTGAAACAACTTCTTAGCTCAAAGGCTTTCACACTTATAATGGTTTAAACAACTCTAATATTAAAAAGCTCTATAAAAGCCTTTTTATTGTTTTTAGCATCCTTTGTCAACTTTAGCTCATTCTCACATTTCTTATACTATTTCTATAGTTCTCAACCATCAGTATGCATGCAGTATCCTTAGAGTCAATTCTCACACACCTGGGCAAGTTCAAGAATAACAGAATAACACAGTTGAAAAGGACTTGGAAGTCTTCTAGTCCAACCCCCTGCTCAGGCAGGAAACCCTCTACCATTTCAGACAAATGGCTGTCCAGTCTCTTCTTAAAAACTTCCAGAGTTGGAGCATTCACAACTTCTGGAGGCAGAGTGTTCCACTGATTAATTGTTCTAACTGTCAGGTAATTTCTCCTTAGTTCTAGGTTGCTTCTCTCCTTGATTAGTTTCCATCCATTGTTTCTTGTCCTGCCTTCAGGTGCTTTGGACAATAGGTTGTCTCCCTCTTCTTTGGGGCAACCCCTGAGATATTGGAACAATATCTCTGAGATATTGGACTTGACAGAAGCGAAAAGAGAGAAGAAACTAGAGGCATGCTCTTGTTGGAATAGCCAACTTGCCGCAGCCAACTCGCCATAGGACAACACATCATGGTCAACTCCTTGCAGGACAACTCACTGTGGGACAATTCAATGATTCAATTTAAGTATTTAAAATAATTTTAAAAATTATTTTAATTTTTGTCATTCACATTACATTTTGTCCCTTCTTTGCATCCTTTCTTTAATTATTCTATTCCACCATTTGTTCGACAGTAGTGTAACTTGTCCTGCAGCAAATTGTAGTGTGACGAACTGGCTATGTTGTGTTGTCCTGCAGCAAGTTGGCCATAGCAAGTTGGCCGCGGGGAGTTGGCCGCACCGAGTTGTCTTAGACCTTGCCTTTGTGAACATCAGGGTAAATGTGATGAATTTATTCAGCTAGGTTCTCTGTCAACTCCAGTTTTATCCTTCAGACAGGTACCATTGTCCTTGAGGGAGCAGTTACATGAATTGGGGGTCCTCCTGGAGTGCAAGCAATTGCCAGATGGGTGGGTGCAAATCTAGCTAGCAGGGCCCTCATCTAGCTTTGGCTGATACATCAATTGTGGCCCTGCTTGGAGCAAGAGGACTTTGCAACTGTAACAGTAATGTTCCATAACTAGATTCTACCACTCAGAAATTGCACTTCATCCAAAACAGAGCAGCCCATACATTAATGGGTGCTGGACACATGAATACATCACTCTGTGTTAGGGGCCTTTCACTGGTTGTCAATAGGTTTATAGGTGCAATTTAAAGTATTGATTTTAATTTATTAAGCCTTATATGGTTTGATGCTGAAGCACCTTCAGAACTACTTTTTTAAACTAGAAGAACCCACCAAACTAAAGACAACTCAGAAAATATTAGCAGTGTTTCCCCATATTTATGAAACGGGCGGTGGGCTGAGGCCAGGAGAAGCTGTTTCTCAGTACAATAATGTATTTTTATTTATTTGTTCAATTTCTATGGCTGCCCATCTCAGTCAATAACTCTGGGCAGCTATTGTAATGTAATGGTCTTACATTATGGAATAGCTTCACCCAAGAAACTAGGCAGGCCTTGAGGTTATTGCCTTTCTGGAAACAAGATAAAACAAAACTCTTCTGAAAGTCTTTTTAAATTTGATATAGCAGGGGAACACAACATGTGTGTTTATATTGCTCTAAGTTGCTGTTTTTAATTTTAATTGTGTTGTACTATTATTTGGTATTTTTATGATTAGACATTTTGTAATTATTTTCATCCCCTGCCAAGTGTGGCATGATTGCAGCCATTTAGAAACTAATAAACAAATGAACAAACAATGGAAAAACCAAGAACCAAGAAGATGGTTGACAGGAAAAAAAACCAGCAACAAGTGAGAGAAGGGAATTGAGAAATGGCAACTCAGTGGGTTTTATTGCAAGTCCCACCCTTAAAATTCACAGCAGAACGTTCTTTCTTGGAAAATAGTGGGCTTTCCTCTTGTGTATTATCACTGTAATAATGGTTGTATCAAAAGTGGTTTTTATTTTGAAAAGGGAACTGGGCTGATTTTTTTTGAGTTAAAAACAAAATGTTTTGCTTCCTATCCTGGAAGCTTCATCCGTTGTATTAGATGCTCAGGGAGATGGAAGGACAGGTATTGACAGTTGAGATTAGTTGCAAAAAAACCCACAATCTTTCTATTACACACACACACACACACACACACACACACACACCATCCTTGTCAGAACCTATCATTCCCCGGCCCACCATCTAATCTCAACTATCAGTACCTGTCCTTCCATCTCCCACAGCATCCAATACAACTGATGAAGCTTCCAGAAAGCGAAACGTCTTGGTTTTTTGTCAAAAAAATCAGTCCAGCCAAAATAAAGCCATTTTTGATACAGCTATGACCTGGATAACTAAGAATCTTCATAAACATTTGTAATAATGGGTGTACATATTAAGAAAATAGACAAGCAGATTTATATAATACAGAAATGTAAAAATACTGTATGTTCTGTAGTTACTATAGGTCGCTGCTTGGTCAGGGTGTTTTTTGGCATACATCTATTATCTGTTTGACCACATGTGAATTACTAGGAGCCATCCTGTAACATGTTTGGTCATGTAACAGAGACTAACATGGTGGAAATGTATATAGAACGTGAGATGCATAGTGCTTCTGTCTATTGCCATGAGAATTACAATAAATTACTAAATTTCTTAATTAGTTGTAGACTGAAAACAATGCATGTTGGGACAAAAAAAACCTGTTTTCTATCTAAATAGCACATAATGATATATCACTTAAATATAGTGTGACTTGCAAGCCATAAAAAACACATTTATGAAATCCTCAGAAAATTAAGAATGCTTAAGAGTAAACACAGATGGAACTTTGATAGGATCACAGTCCAGTATTTCTGTTCTAAACCAGTAAATCCTCCCATTTCTATCTACTAACATATTCCAGTCTCCCATGCTCCATAGAACAGGGGTATCAAACTCACAACATCACGTGACGTGTTGTAACGTATCATGACTTTTTTTGCCACTGCCGGCAATGGGGTGGATGCGGTTTTGCTATGATGCATCCGGCCCATGGGCTGGCAGTTTGACACCCCTGCCATAGAAGGTGGACCTATGTCCACAGTCTCCATGCTGAGATTCATGCTGACTACAGTTGTGAGAATCCAAGTTCAATACAACTAGAGGACACCAAATGGGAGAAGGCTGGATAATATACTCACAGCTTCATAAAGACACCCTCTTGATGGGCAGAGTCCGTCAACTATGCGGTAGCCTTACCTTCTTCACAGTTGCTTCCAGTGAAACCAGGGCAGCATCGCCATTCAAGAGCAGTTACTGTTCGGTAAGCTATCTTGTACGTGGGTCGGATGAGGGTCCTGTAACTAACACAAGCAACACATCATCCAGAATGTTCAGCCCAAATCTGCCAACATCAGTAGCTACTCATAGGAACAAGGTCAAATACAGGTAGTCCTCGATTTATGACCACAATTGAGTCCAAAATTTCCATTGCTGAGCAAGGCAGTTGCTAAGTGAGTTTTGCCCCATTTTACGACCTTTCCCCCCAGTTGTTAAATGAATCACTGCAGTTATTAAGTTAGTAACACTTTTGTGAAGTGAATCTGCCTTTCACATTGACTTTACTTGTCAGAAAGTAGCCAAAGGGGATCACATGACCCCGGGACACTGCAACCATTATAAATACATGTCAGATGATAAGTGTCCGAATTCTGATCATGTGACCATGGCGATGCTGCAACCATTGCGTCATAGGTCATAGGTCACTTTTTTCAGTGCTGTTGTAACTTTGAATGGTCAATAAATGAATGGCTGTAAGTCAAGGACTACCTGTACAGTTTTAAGCAACCCAGTTCAATATACCTCAACTCAGGTAGAGCTCAATGGGATTATTTCCAGGTAAGTGGCTAAAAATTTGCACTCTATACTTAAAAGTTCTTTATTCATCCACCTTCTTTATTTGTCTACTTAGGAGATAACCCATTGGAACTTATTTCTGAAGAGGGATGTATACAATTACCTTAATGGACAATAAAATCTTACATCAGATTTTTACAATTTATAGAAATTGTGTGATAAATTGAATAGGTTTCAGTTGACTTAACAATGGTTCATTTAGTGACTGTTCTAAGTGACTGAACAGTAACAGTACTGAAAAAGTGACTTATGACCATTTTCACACTTATGACTGTTGCAGCATCCCTGTGGTCACGTGATCAAAATTCAGACACTTGGCAACCGACTTATGACAGCTGCGGTGTTCCAGGGTCATGTGATCACCTTGTGCTATCTTCTGACAAGCAAAGCCAATGGGGAAGCCAGATTCACTTAACAACCATGTTACTAACTGAACCAGTTCACTGACTCACTTAACCACTGTAGCAAGAAATGGGACAAAACTCACACAACAACTGTTTCGCTTAGCAACATAAATTTTGGGCTCAATTGTGGTAATAAGACAAGGACTACCTGTATGGAATCTTATTCACAAATACTGCATGAAGTTAAAGGTTGACTGCTAAATCCAGTGATATCTGATGGAAATAGTTATTTATTATTCTTTCAATTTCTATAGCCATCTTATTTTGAAGGAAGCTCTGATATGTTCTATTTGAAGTGTGTGACTTTAAGAAGGCTTATTCTTTTAAATAAGACTGGAAGCCGACAAAGGAAATACTCAGGGATTCAAGGACACACAACTTGGATCACGTCGAAGAAAAGTAGCATCCTGGGACACAGAGGAACCACATGATCTCTATATTTTCATTGTGTTTAAAATATTTGCTCTTCAACATTTAGCGTTTGTGCAAAGATGTGAATTTTACACATAACCCACCTTTTACTAAGACTGAGATCAATTTTGGTTCTACACTGCAAGATAACAGCCTAGTGTTGGTCTTTCCATCTGCTAGATTGGGCCAGATAGAATTACTTATTTACTAGGCGGTCTCTGAATTTGGTCTCTTTTTTAGCTAAATTGGTCTCATTATAGGACTCAGATTTTGGGGGCAATATGCTGTAAACTGCTTTTAGAGAGTGCTGTAAAGCACTATGAAGCAGTATGTAAGTCTAAGTGTTACTACTATTGCTACTGCTGTTAAAATGTTCTGCAGTGTAGTAATGACACAAAAAATGGAGAAGGGGCTAGACAAAACATTTTGATATAAAAACTTACAAATAATTGCTATAATTCAAAAAATGCTAAATATCTCATTTAAAGTAGAAGAGTTTGAGCAGGTGATCTGTGGATTTACACTCTACTTCTAAGTACAGGTAAGCCACAAGCCAGCTCCTCTTGTTTGTTTTTCTTAATTCCAAAAATATACCAACAAAGCAATTCTATGCATTGGTGAGAATTTTCCAATCGCAGAGTCTACAGATCGAGATGTTCTCTGTACAATAGGGTTTTGTATGTGGTTTGTTTAATGGAAGGAAGGAAGGAAGGAAGGAAGGAAGGAAGGAAGGAAGGAAGGAAGGAAGGAAGGAAGGAAGGAAGGAAGGAAGGAAGGAAAGTTACTTGTATATACTTGTATTTATTTATTTATTTTATTTTTATTACATTTATATCCCGCCCTTCTCTGAAGACTCAGGGCGGCTTACAAGCTTAGCAGTATCTGTGTACGTATGTATATATGTATGTATAGCATACAGATATGCCTGGGATTCGTATTTTTATAATTATTGACATATATGTATGTATATATATTATGTATGTGGGGGGAAAGAGAAAGGGAAGCAGAGAAATAAGATCCTACCATAGAAGCAAAATAGTTCTTCCATTGTTAACTCTGGTTTCACTCACTATTGACAAATTCCTCAAGCAAATATAGCTCTCATACTGTACCACCACCACTACGACGCACATTAAAGTTTCTATTACACATAGAGGTTTTTTCAAGCTTTACTCAAATGATAAATTTCGGGGATTAATTGAAATTTAAGCATATATCAGGAACTTTCTTACTTCCCTTACTATTTTAATGTACAGGAATTAGGGCTTCTGTTTTATGTTTGCAGTGAGTCCCATCCTCAGCAGAGAGATGAAACTCCACACCTACAATTTCAAATTGTGACAATATTGCACATTGACTATTGTACTAGAAAAATGTTGCCAAGGAAAACGTGGATCCAAATATGTCTGGCCTACATATGCTAGCTCAGAAATTTGGAAATTGCAGTCTGACACATATGGAGGATATCAAATTGGGAAGGCTAGAGTGAGTGTTACATTGGGTAACCATAACAAAATGTGTCTGGCACAGCTCACACAGTATTTCCTAAGCAATGAGAGCAGTATTATATTCTTCATAAGCTTCTCAAAATATACTTTTTAAGCATGTGTAAAAATTACATCTGAATGCGTAAGGGGCTTATTGGATAACCCAAATGGGTCATTACAGATAAAATGTAAGAGAAGAAGAGGGCTGCTGAGACAATGCATCAAACCAGATTTCTTATCTAGTAGCACCTGTGCTGTTTCCTACAGCATCAACTGCTCATCTTCCTGAGCAGTCACTCTGGAGAAGGCCTATCTACATAGCTACTAAGAGTCAATACCAATTTGACTGGCAGGAGTCAGATATGATGGGAGTTGTATATAACCATTTAGAGTTAGGCATGATGGAAGATGCATATGAGCATATGAAAAACATCAATACAAGTAGTCCTCAGCTTATGACAGGGCAGGCTCCGTTACGGTCATAAGTTATGGCAGTCATTAAGTGAGGTGTCCACATGATATTATAACAATAACAATAATTAATAATAATACGTGGCAGTGCCTGGAGACAGTAGAATAGATAAGAAAGAACTGGAGAAGATAACAAAATACAAAGACCTACAAATAGAAATAGAAAGACTGTGTCAAAGAGAAGCAAGGGTAATACCAATAGTAATAGGTGCCTTGGGTGCAATCCCAAAACAAATGGAGCACCACTTGAATACCACTGGCATTGACAAATTCGCCATTAGTCAATTGCAAAAGGCGGCCTTATTAGGAACTGCTTCCATCCTGTGAGAATATCTGTAATACCATCAAACATCCACATCTGCCTATCCCAGGTCCTTGGTAAGGACTCAATAGGTAGACAAAAATGCCAAATCCAGTCTGAACATCTGGCTGACTGTACGAATAATAATAATAATAATAATAATAATAATAATAATGATAATAATAATAATAATAATAAGAAGAAGAAGAAGAAGAAGAAGAAGAAGAAGAAGAAGAAGAAGAAGAAGAAGAAGAAGAAGAAGTAGTTAGAAGGGACCTTGGAGGTCATCTAGTCCAACCGCCTGCTCAGGCAGGAAACCCTATACTATTTCAGACTAATGGCTGTCCAGTCTCTTCTTAAAAACTTCCAGTGTTGGAGCATTCACAGCTTCTGTAGACCTCACTTAATGATCAAAATTCCTGCTCTCAATGTTGCAGTTATTAAGTGACCAAATAGATCAGGGGTCCCCAACCCCCAGTCCATGGACCAGTACCAGGCCGCAACATGCCAGCAACTGGTCCACACAAACAAGCAAAGCCCCATCTGTGGGATGCAGGCAGCACACAAAACCACACCCCCTCCAGTCCGTGGAAAAACCTCTCTCCACGGAACCAGTCATTGGTGCCCAAAAGGTTGGGGACCTCTGAAATAGATTGCCAACACTGCTAACATCGGATGTTCTTGCTTTGACAACAGATGGAAATGCAGCCATTTTACTCTTTTGTTTTTAGAGTTGGTTGATGCTGGGAGGGGGAATGTGGACGAGAGTCCAGTTAGTCATAACAATAATAATTCAGCCGTGGGAATCCAAGGTTATTGCACCCAGAGTTGATAAAGATTTGGAGGACTGGAGAGCTGGGGAGAAAGCCTGCGCTTCAAGCTAATGGGGAATGTGATTTATGACTGTTAATTGGAGGAGGGAATTATGCTTTGTTACTTTGTGCTCAGGGGAGGGGAATTCATATGTAGTGTCAATACTTTGTTTCTCGAATAAAAGATTCTTTAAGGTAAACAATGCCTCAAAGTTCTTTTGAAGAGTTTCACCTGTCGTAACCATGACATAGATCATTAAGCAGACTGCAAGGTGCCTTGAGTGAGAAAGATCCTGGGAAGCCTAGCATAGGCCAGGGCCCACATTGCATGTCTGTCCCAGGCCTCGCAGGGCCCCACCAGATTCCCTGAGGCAACCCATGATACACTTCCTGCCACATGGGTACCCCAGGATTTGGACCTGATTCCGGCCCTGTTTGGTCCCACACCCTCCTCCTCACTTGTCAGAGCTCGGTCTACTTTGCTTTTCCATAAATCTTTCTAGAAGAAGCTGATCTACCACGTGGCTTTCCTACATGGAAGCTGCACGGCACCCGCCTAGAGGCGGACCCCATTTTGGCAGCAGTGACAATTCATTGTGGCTACTCCAAAATGGAGCCAGCTTCTAGGACAATACCATGTGACCTCCATACTGTATTAAGGAGGCTGATGGGCAAATTGGCTGGCTCTCCTTCCCAAAGGTGATCTCCCTGCAGCTTCCAGGAGTTATAAATCCCTTCATTCAGCACCACAGGAATTCCAAACAGTAACTGAATGAATGGTTGTACATCGAGGACTACCTGTTTCAAGTTCAACATCTGAATGAAGCATCCTGGGCACTTTTGGTTAGACTAAAATAGAACTCATCTCCATGGTTTTCTTAGGGTGATGCTCTCAAATGGACTTTCCCTGCATCCTACTTTTTCAGAAAACTACTGACACACAGGGCTGTTTCTGAGCTCCTCTGCTCAGGATAAATTACCAAAAGGCATGTGCATCACCAGATTAGAAGCCTAGCTTGTATTATCAACAGTACATGGCCACAAAATGTCACAACTACACGAATCATGTGAGAAACCTGTGGCAACATGTATTATAATTTTTCACAGAATAAAAATCATTTGCCAAATTTCCTAACATGTAAGATTGGCTCTTTCTTTTTGCTGCAAGAGAATGAAACAACTAACTCTCTGGAAACGGTTAAAAAAAACAGTATGTGCATATTTAATCTTTAGCCATATAACTGCATTAAGATTGCAACCTAATCTCCTTCTTCGCTATTTTTTTCTTTATACTCAGGAGCATATACTGTACAGCTGTCAGTAGGGAGGTATTTTCATTTATCCAAAAAGAACAGCAACTTTTTCTGGCCCTGGACATTTTCCGATACACCATCCCAATCCATGACACTTGCAAGGCCACTCATCAGAATGATGACATTTTATCAGAACTCAGCGCCTATTTTTATTTTGATATGGCATAACTCATTAGTTGTACCACCTCAAACTACAAAACAGAACTCAAGTGGACTTTCTCCCATAGACAAGATAAGCAAGCCATCGAAGGGAAACATTCCAAAAAGTATTTCCTGAGAAAGAGGCAAATGTGAGAAAGAACCTCAAAATAACCCTGCCTTGAATTTGTTTGGTATAAAATATGGAAGAGAGAAAGATTGATAGGCATTGTAAATTGTGTTATTCTGCCCTATAACCATAAAGAGCATTCCTAGAAACTTTGCCGTTCCTGGTTTTTGCCTTCATCTACTGAAATAATAAGGTTCTCCAAAGACTGGAATAATCATAGAAGAAGTTGTACACTCAGAATTGCTCCATTCTCTGGGAAGTCTACCAGAAAAATTGTGGGGGGGGGAGGGAGAGCTCACGATCAATTCCTCATGGGAATTATTTCTGTCAGGCCAAACAGTGGAATTGCCTACAGATTGCTAAAAGAAGGGGCAGTCAAATGGCATATGCCATTCATTAAGGGCAATGATGCATTGGTGGGTGATTACCACAACTTCATACAAAGATTTAGAGCTGCTTTTCTCAGCCAGGAGAACCACAGAAAATTGAATCACAAACTGAAGTGTGGAAATTGCCAAATTTGGGAGTACAGGTAGTCTTCAACTTATGACTGTGTTTGAACCCAGAATTACGGTTGTAAGTTGTTGTGGTCATACATTGAGGCTGTAGGAGATGACCTTGTCAGAGGCATCATGTGACGAAAGTTACAACTATTTTTATGATGGTCTTTAAACAAATGTGGTTGTTAAGTAAATCCTTTTTCACCAATGGCTTTTTTTTTTTTTGCTGGAAACTGGAAGTAAACTCTAGAAACCAGCAAAAAATAATAATAAATTGGGTCCATGTGACCACGGGACACTACAAAGGGACATAACAGTGAACTGGTTATCAAGTGCCCAAACTGCAATCACATTACTGAGGGAGGAGACTGTGTGGACATTGTAATTCAGAAAATGGGTAGTAAGTAGCTCTGACAAGGTCTGCGATAACTTCAAACACTTGTTAAGCAATAGTCATAAGTCAAGGATTACCTAGAGCTGATTTCCAGTTGTTCGCCAGAGATGTGCCTTAAAATCATCTTAGCCTGAGCAGTTTGGGAAAGACTTTCTGATAAGCATGTTAACCAATGGATGATTAAGGTGTTGAGGCATGAAGGTAATAATAGGAGGAGGAGATTTTACTATTATTTGTAAACTGTCTGCCATGGAGAAGCAAAGAAGGCTCTCTTAAACTCCACTGTTGCTGTGGATCTCAAGGACATTAAACCAAGCTTTTGTTCCTTGACAGTTTCTTCCTTTGAGTTAGAAGGTGATACATCTGTGGAACTACAAGTCATTTCACAAGTAAATGCCAGAATCACTCCAGAGCCTTTTTTTTTTTTTTTAGAAAACCTCACGGGGGACTTTTCAACCAGGGGACCCTCAGATAATTAAGAAGAGCTCAAATCACCAACAGCAAAGAAGTGCAATTTATTAGCCCTGTTACTCTTCATACCCTAACCAATGCAGAATAAAATTTTCAATGGTTTTAAAACCTGGAGCAAAAGTTTATTTCATTGATGCAACTATGATCCATCAGTTTAAGTTGCTTACACAGTAATTAGAGGACCTTAGTTGAGGCATTTGGTGAACAGTCTATTTCAGCTGGTTTTATTTTGCAACATACAACTCCTACGAAGTTGAAAATAAATGACCATTCACTTTTCTTGCCACTCTATATTACAGCTTCCTTGTTATTGTTAGCTGCGAA
Source organism: Vipera ursinii (assembly GCF_947247035.1). Taxonomy (NCBI): domain Eukaryota; kingdom Metazoa; phylum Chordata; class Lepidosauria; order Squamata; family Viperidae; genus Vipera; species Vipera ursinii. The sequence goes on along the minus strand of NC_139512.1, from coordinate 341,795,116 downwards.
GTCGTGTCCGACCCATCGCGTCCCCATGGACAACATTCCTCCAAGCCTTCCTGTCCTCTACCATATTCTGGAGTCCATTTAAGCTCACACCTACTGCTTCAGTGACTCCATCCAGCCACCTCATTCTCTGTCATCCCCTTCTTCTCTTGCCCTCAACCTTTCCCAGCATTGGGCTCTCCTCCAGTGAGTCCTTCCTTCTCATTAGGTGACCAAAGTATTTGAGTTTTAGCTTCAGGATCTGGCCTTCTAAAGTGCAGTCAGGGCTGATCTCCTCTAGGACTGACCAGTTTCATCGCCTTGCAGTCCAAGGGACTCGCAGGAGTCTTCTCCAGCACCACAGTTCAAAGGCCTCAATTCTTTGGCGCTCAGCCTTTTTTATGGTCCAGCTTTCACTGCCATACATTGCAACTGGGAAGACCATAGCCTTGACTATATGCACTTTTGTTGACAGGGTGATGTCTCTGCTTTTTAGAGTGCTGTCTAGATTTGCCATGGCTTTCCTCCCAAGGAGCAAGCATTTTTTTAATTTCTTGGCTACAGTCCCCATCTGCGGTGATCTTGGAACCCAGGAAAATAAAATCTGTCACTACCTCCATTTCTTCCCCATCTATTTGGCAGGAATTGAGAGGGCTGGATGCCATGATCTTGGTTTTCTTAATGTTGAGTTTCAAGCCAAGTTTTGCACTCTCCTTCTTCACCCGCAACAAGAGGGTCTTTAGTTCTTCTTCGCTTTCTGCCATTAGAGTGGTATCATCTGCATATCTTAGGTTGTTGATATTTCTCCCGGCAATCTTAATTCCAACTTTTGATTCATCTAACCCTGCCTTTCTCATGATGTGCTCTGCATATAAGTTAAATAGGCAGGGCGAAGGTATACAGCCTTGCCGGACTCCTTTCCCAATTTTGAACCAATCAGTGGTTCCGTGTCCAGTTCTCACTGTTGCTTCTTGGCCCACATTTAGGTTTCTCAAGAGACAAATAAGATGGTCTGGTACTCCCATCTCTTTAACAACTTGCCACAGTTTGTTGTGATCCACACAATCAAAGGCTTTAGCATAGTCAATGAAGCAGAAGTAGATGTTTTTCTGGAACTCCCTAGCTTTCTCCACGATCCAGCATATGTTGGCAATTTGATCTCTAGTTCCTCTACCTCTTCGAAATCCTGCCTGTACTTCTGGTAGTTCTCGATCCACATACTGCTGGAATCTAGCTTGTAGGATTCATTATAGTATACTTTAGGAATAAATTTGAAGAAACTCGCAATATTATAACAATATACATGCCTCCCCAACCCTCAGGCCATGACCTGGTAGGGCCACAGCACATTTAGAACTGGGCCGCGCAAGCAGTGAGCGAACCTGTGCACATGCGCAGTTCCATTTGCAGGCGTGACAGGAACTCACGTTCGCACTCAGCTCCACTTCTGTGAGCAACAGGCGCTCGCACGCAAAACTCCATTTGCATGAGTAGCGGGCGCTTGTGCAAATGGACCTATCTGATATACTATTCAGACTGACCAGGTAATAACCCAAGAATTGCTCCCTTTTTTCAGGTAGACCTCAGTTCACATGTTTACCGATGACTCTGAACAGAAGTATAGATGATGTCAAAGAATGATACAGTTTCCAAACAACTGTACATATTTCATTCAGCAGATCATTTAAACGTTCCTGGATGGAGGTTTGCCAACTTTTGGCATCTGTCAACACAGTAGATTATTTATTCATCACTATTTCTCTGTGGCTTGGATCAATAAAGGTCTAAAACACAGTCCATTACCTCACTAAGTTGGCACAAGGTCCTGGCCATCGGCAGCTCTGATAAACCCTTTGGATTACTGTCTCCGAGCCATTCTGCACTTGACACGAAACTGTCCGTGTGACTGTGTAGTGGCACCAATGCCTGAGGAATAGACCAGAAAACAAACTCTGTTATTCAGGTTTAATTAGTTGTTTTACCTTAGTTCACTACAAATTCCAAAGACAAGTCAAAAAGTACAAATTAACAGAAAAAGACTGAACGCATGCCCGGGATCCCAGGCTTGAGCACAAAGTCAGGTTTACAAGTCCTTACTAAAGGCTAACAGGAATGGGGCCAATATAATCTTGGGGATGGGAGGTGGTGGTAATGATATTCCAAGGGGCACGGGTGCCATTGCAGAAAAGGCTGACTTCTGGGCCCTACCAGCCAACACTTCCTAGTGGATATTTAATTTAATTTAATTTAATTTAATTTAATAATTTGATTTCTATACCGCCCTTCTCCCGAAGGACTCAGGGCGGTGAACAGGGCAATACACAATAAAAATCAGATACAAAAATTAAAAAACCATTAAAAACCAATTAAACATCATGCCCATAAAATCAATACATATTAAGTTAAAAACTAATTTTAAAAAACCCAACCCCACCCCGTCAGACCAGGCCAGCTTTTTCGAAAAAGAATGTTTTAAGATCGCGCCGAAAGGAGCGAAGGTCGGGGGCCGTCCGGAGCTCAACCGGTAAGCTGTTCCAAAGGTCTGGCGCGCCCACAGAGAACGCTCTCCCCTGGGGGTCGCCAATCGGCATTCTTTGATCGGCGGCACCCTGAGGAGGCCCTCTCTGTGGGAGCGCACTGGACGGAGGGACGTTGACGCCGGTCGCAGGTGTTGCCGTAGGTAATCCGGACCCATGCCATGAAGGGCTTTGTACGTCATAACTAACACCTTGAACCTCACCCGGAGAGCAACCGGTAGCCAATGCAGCTCGCGGAGCAGAGGTGTAACATGGGAGTATCGGGAAACTCCCAAGACAACTCGCGCGGCTGCATTCTGCACCAGCTGGAGTCTCCGGGTGGACCTCAAGGGCAGCCCCATGTAGAGAGCATTACAGTAGTCTAGACGAGAGGTCACGAGCGCATGAGTGACTGTGCGCAAGGCATCCCGGTCTAGATAGGGCCGCAACTGGCGCACCAGGCGAACCTGGGCAAAGGCCCCCCTAGTCACAGCTCCAATATGCTCTTCCAAAGAGAGCTGTGAATCTAGAAGGACCCCCAAGTTGCGAGCCCTATCTACGGGGGGTAATAGCTCACCCCCCATGGCCAATGATGGGATAATCGGAATTTCCCGGGATGCCGGCACGAACAGCCACTCAGTCTTGTCAGGGTTGAGTCGAAGCCTGTTCCTCCCCATCCAGACCCGGACCGCCTCCAGGCAACGGGACATCACGTCGAGGGCATCACTGGGGTGGTTTGGGGTGGAAATAAAAAGTTGGGTATCATCAGCATATTGGTGATACCCAACTCCAAAACCACGAATGATCTCACCCAGCGGCTTCATATAGATGTTGAACAGGAGAGGCGAGAGAACCGATCCCTGAGGAACTCCACAAATGAGAGGTCTCAGGGTCGATCTCTGCCCCCCTGCCAACACCGACTGCGAACGTCCCAGGAGGTAAGAGGAGAACCACTGGAGAACCGTGCCTCCCACTCCTAACCCCCTGAGACGTCGCAGCAGGATACCATGGTCGATGGTATCAAAAGCCGCTGAGAGGTCTAAAAGGACTAGGACAGAGGAACAACCCCTGTCCCGAGCCCACCAGAGATCATTCACCAGCGCGACCAATGCCGTCTCCATGCTGTACCCGGGCCTGAAACCCGATTGGTACGGGTCTAGGTAGTCAGCTTCCTCCAAGAACAAAGGGAGCTGATGCGCCACCACGCTCTCAACAACCTTCGCCAAAAACCGAAGGTTGGAGACCGGACGATAGTTGTTTAAAATTGCTGGGTCCAAGGCCGGCTTCTTGAGGAGGGGTCTCACCACCGCCTCCTTCAAGGCGGCGGGAAAACTACCCTGACTCAAAGAAGCAGTAATCACTGCCTGGAGCCAGCCTCGTGTCCCATCCCGGGCTGCATAAGTCAGCCAGGAGGGGCACGGGTCCAACAAACACGTGGTGGAGCTCAGCTTCCCCATGATCTTGTCCACTTCTTCAGGGGTCACAGGATCGAACTCTTACCCAGAGCATGCTCTTCCTCCCAGATTAGATAGGGTCAACTTCCCTCCGCCCTGTGCGTTCCCACAGAGAGGGCCTCCTCAGGGTGCCACTGGTCAGAGAATGTCGGCTGGTGGTCCCCAGGGGGAGGGCCTTCTCTGTGGGCGCCCCGGCTTTATGGAATCAGCTACCGGTTGAGCTCCGGATGGCACCTGACCTTCGCTCCTTCTGACGCGACTTGAAGACCTACCTATTTGAACAGGCCGGCCTGGCCTGATGGGGGATGCATTGGGGTTTTTATTGGGGATTTTTTACATTTTTCTACTGTTTTTAGTTTGGGCTCGTGTTTAATTCTCTTTTTAATTTTTGTAATTTGTATTTTTATATATGCCCTGTTCACCACCCTGAGTCCTTTGGGAGAAGGGCGATATACAAATATAATAAACTTAAACTTAAACTAAAACTTAAAGAGAAATGTTCCCATAAGTGATTCAATCCTAAACTAAGAAAGACTTTAAAGGTTGCACCCAGAAAAACACTTGAGCACCAGTATGCCCAAGCCACCACATTTTATTTTATTTATTTTTATTTTTATTAAATTTTTATACCGCCCTTCTCCCGAAGGACTCAGGGCGGTGTACAGGGCAATAAATATCAGAATATAAATACAAAAGTTAAAATAAGTTAAAAGAATTAAATAATCACGCCCAATATAATACAATGATTAAAACTATGTTAAAATTAGATCCAACCCCAAACCCATCAAACCAGGCCAGATTGTTCAAATAAATAAGTTTTTAAATTGCGCCGGAAGGAGTGAAGTAAATAGAGCTCTGTGATCCAGGAATGAGTGAACTGGCACAAAGCTCAAAGTTCTGCAAAGGACTTCCTGGTCATGGCTACCATCTGAGTTCAGGAGGACCCCCAGATTGAGCACCATGTCTGTCTGGGGCAGTTCCACCCCATCCAGAACCAAAGATGAAAGGGAAAAGCAGGAACTGAATGAAAATTGTACAAAATGGTAGAGTCTAGCTCCTTGAGGAGGGGGCAAACCACTGCCTTCTTAAGTGACAGAACTACCCTCAAAGAGCAGTTAACCACCACCAGAACCTAATCACATGTCCCTTCCTAAGAAGCCTCAGTCAGCCAGGAGGACATGGATATAATTCAGAAGTGCCTGCACTAACAGCCCCAAGGACCAAGTTCACTTTCTCAGTCCCAGTGGGATCAAAGATAGCCAAGCTAGAACCAACCAAAGTAACCTCCACAGGACCTGCTTCGAGGCCAGAGACCAACTCAGAGCAGATCCGATCAACTTTGTCCATTAGCCTAGCATACTCTTCACAGAGTCCTGTGGGTGAACCTTAGAATCACTTCCACCCAGAAGGCATGAGGTCACCCAAACCAGGCGACTGGAAAGCTATCCACAGATGTAATAAGGGCAGAGAAATATTGACATTTCTCTGTCCTTATCACCACACAATAGGCCCTAAGAGCAGCTCTAACTCATGTTCAATCAATTCACTCCTTATCACCTCCAGAAGTGTTCTAGGATCTCTTCTTCAACTTCAGTTCCTTACCTCCTCCCTATATCAAGGGGAGGAGAGGCCACTCAGGATGATGCATTATCTGTCAATCAATCATTCTATCACTGGCTATCAGCCATAAGACTGAAATTAAATTCCTATGTGCATAGAAGTTAATAGTTCTGAAAGCACTTTATCCTTCACATTCTGCCCATGAAATTCCTAGAAGCACAAACATCAAACTTTGTCTTCCACCTAGTTAGACTTTATCTTAGCCACCACAAAATCAACACGATCTTGACATTAACCCTGCACGCTTTGAGGTAGCAATTTTTACCATCAAATACGGAGATGCCAGGGATTGAAACAGAAATGTTAATCATGAAAAATAATTGCTCAATCACTGAGTGATGTCTCTTGTCCTCTCTGCCCATGTAAAAGAAGTGGAATGTTAAACTATGAGTATTCTTCAATCTAGGGAGATTCTCAATCATCTGGGTCACGGTTATCCCAAGGATGCTTTTCCAAAAGGCAACTGGACTTTCTTGATTTTTTTCCCTTGAAAATGTTTTGCTTCTCATCCAAGAAACTTCTTTAGAACTTGGAGGAGAAGCAAAACATTTTCAAGGAAAATAAAACAAGAAAGTCCAGTTGCTTTTTGGAAAAGCAGCTTTGGGATCTCAACTTATAACCATTCATTTAGCAATCATTCAAAGCTACTGAAAAAAGTGAGTCAGGACCTGCCCTCACATTTACAACTGCTATAGCATCTTCAGGATCATGTGATCATCATCTGTGGCCTTTCCAGCCAGCTTCCAACAACCAAGGTCAACAAAGGAAGCTGAATCCACTTAATGACTGCATGATTCCCTTAACAGCTGCAGTGATTTGTTTAAGAACTGTGGCAAAAATGTTGTAAAATTGGGATCAACTCATTTAACACCCGCTTTACCCAGCAATGGAAACTGAGGACTAGCTGTAGATAGTAGTTGGTCTGCTAACATTTCTTATGCTCTTGTCATGTATCCAGATAAATGTAATGTCGGCCATCCCTACTTTTAGTACATTTAGTAAATGCATGGCATTGCAGGACGTCTTCAATATCATTGGCCCACATGTGAAGCCTGGCAAGCTGGCTAGCTTTTCCTTGCCAGGAAACACTAAGATAGGAAGATGAAGTGGAAAGTATACTAAAGAAGGATTAGACTTTACAAAGATTTGACACTGAGAAGGGAGATCCTAGCTGTGTTTACATTACCCAATGCAGTTAAAATTTTGCATCCTGGAATGAAGGATTTCCTAGCAATAAAACAAGCGAGATAATTAAAAGCTTCTCTCAGTCCCTTGGATGCATCTTCTCATCTTTATGGGAATGACTCATGGCTTTCACCTCATGGGGCTGTAATTTTATGACAAAGAAAGAGGTATTTATTTATTTTTTAAAAAAATCTTTCAAGTGAATGAGGAGTTTTGCCGAAAAAAATCTGCCACATCCAAAACAAAAATGCCCAGTGCATTTAAACCTCTCTATCTGGAAAGATCTTTTTTATACAGCAATTATAGTTAGATTCTAAATTTATCTGGTAAATTTAGAGACTATTATCCTAAATGGACTGACTGCAATGACATTACAGTAGGAGATTTAAAAGTTTATTATTCCATGCTTCACAGAGACATCCAAGGACAGATAATGGTGAAGGAAAATTATCAACTTATAATCTATTAAATATCACCTTAAAAAGAATAAGAAAAAATTAAGAATGGAAGAAATAATTTCACAATTTCAAGCACAAGTAAATGTAGAAAAAAAGCATATCATAGTTAAATGCTGAAAAACCTAGGCCCAGTTCTGTTCTGTTGGGAGCAGGGGAGGGGTTTCTTCTGTGAATGAGGAAAAATTTTGGTTGGACAAGAAAGTTTTCCTCAAAAGCTACACTTAAGGTAACTGTTTTGATAAAAACTATTGCCAAAATATAAAAAATATGCAAGCATTTTTCTATCTTTTTAAAATGATGGAAATTATAGTAGCTAGAAAACATACTGATAGACCGATTTAGTAACTGATATGTTACTAAATAAAAATGTAAAATTGCAGGAACAAGGGGAAAATTCTCTTACAGTGGTACCTCAACTACTTTGAAACTCATCAAATTTGATACTCAGCACGCTTTGATGTGAAAATTTTGTCCTGGTACTCCATGCACAAGCTAGAACTTCTCACTGTTGGCTGCCTTGTGATTCACTATCAGGGGTAGGTAACCTTGACTCTTTTATGACTTATGGAAGAGCCAAGGTTGCCTATGCCTCCACTATATTATTCCTTATGATAAAAATTTATTCGGTACTCATTGTGTTTGGTACTCATCGCATCTCCTAGAACCAATTAAGGATAGGTACTGAAGTACCACTGTATTTTTCTCGAAAACAATGGGAAAAATGAAATATATGCAATCCCATTCTTACTTTTTAAAGTACCCTTTATATAACAGTAATTCTCAATCCTAGCAACTTGAAGATGTGTGGATGTCAGCTTCCAGAATCCCCCAGCCAGCAAGCACTGCTTCTCAACCTTAGCAAATTAAAGATGAATGGACTATAACTCCCAGAATTCCATGCACCCTCAAGTTACTAAGGTTAAGAAATGCTGCTTTACAGTTTAAATGGAGGCTACTGCCAAGGCCTATCCCGTTCCCAGTGCCTTTGAGATTCGGTATAAGACAGGAACAAATTGACCTACCTCTATGTATATGTTTCCCAATCAGGACAACTTCCAGATGTGTAACTTCAACTCCCAGAATTCCCCAGCCAATTTGGCCACTGTGGAGAATTCTGGGGGCTAACAGCCACACATCTGGAAGTTGCTATGGTTGGGAAAGACTGTTCGACATCAAAAGTTAACAAAAGCAAGCAAGGCCATGAGTTAAGAAAAACCAAGCCCTCCTCTTGTGAAAATGAATACTATGTTTCTTTGGAGAAAGAGTTGTATTTTGTTGACCCCGAGAATGGTATTATTTAACTTGTCCTCTGCATGCAGGAATTGTAAAGATTTGACTTTGTGATTAGTCTTATATGAACCTCCTATAATTTTTTAAAATAAAATTGGGAAATAAACACTAATAAAGTATTAACACATTTCTGAAACATTTTACATGCCATTTTTACATGAACTGTTGTAAGTCGAGGACTACCTGTATTATAGATTCTGCATGCTGAGTGAAAAGAATCAAAGGAGAGAAGATTTGCACAGCATTCACATACCAATGTATTATCTTATTTGACAAAATGCAGGTGGACACCCTAAATACAAACTGGCCTGGTCATGTGCATTAAGAGCAACAAAAAGTATTTGTTATCCTTTCTGTAAACCAATAACTTAACTCTTCTTATGAGATTCCAAAGCTTTTTGCCAAAAGGCAATAAAATACCACCATCTTAAATTCCAGACTTTATAAATGTCCTACCACCAACATTACATACAGATGTCCCAGTGCAAGAAATCATTAAAAATGCAATTGGCACAAACCCAGAATAGCAATAGATATAGCACTGCTTCTCCATGTGGAGAAAAAAATGTACTGATTCACATTTTAACTCTCTGATGCTCACAGCTGCTTGTTTTTTTTGAAACCATGTGTACCTGAAAAACGTTTATCAACTTTCTTAAAGATATAGAATTCCACCTGTGCTCAGCAGATCAAATTTAATTTGTCAATCACCTCTTACAGCACAGGTTAATTCAGTACAGTGATTCTTTCTTATGAGCAGCCTTAGGAACACACTGTTTTCTGCATAGTCAATGGTTTGGAATAACAGAGAGATATCATAAATGTCATAATGACTACTGCAACATATTGGCACCTCCTGAACGGCTGTAGAATAGCTTTGCCTAATCTAGGCACCTTCTACAGTAGATATATGGACATATGGATTTCAGCTCCCAGATTTCCCATGAGCAGCATGGTGACTAGTGAGAATTCTGGGAATTGAAGTTCACATATCTGGAGGATTTCCAGCCTGGGCTGGTGAAGGTGACTGAACAAAATAATATAGGCCAGCCAAACAACCAGAGGAAATAGATGAACTTTTTGCTAGTCAGTTAACTAAGGTATGTAGGAAGCACATCACAATAGTAATGGGGGACTTTAATTACCCTGATATCAACTGGGAGACAAATTCTGCAGCAAGCGGAAGATCTAACAAATTCCTGACAAACCTAGCAGACAACTTTCTCTTCCAAAAAGTAGAGAAGGGGATTAGCCATATGGGACCTAAATCTCACTAACAGGGATGAAATAATAGAAGATGTTGAAGCCACAGAAACCTTGAGGGGGAGTGCAATATTGGAATTCTTATGCGAGCACAAGCAATAGAACACAGTCAAACTAGAGTCTTGGATTTCAAGAGAGCTAATTTCAATAAACTTAGAGAAAGTTTGGGAATGATTCCATAGATGAGAATCCTCAAGGGGAAAACAACTAAAGAAGCTGGGAAATTTTGAAAAGTAAGATAATAAAAGACCAGTCTAGCACAATACCAACAGAGAAGAAAAATAACAGCTCTCAAAAGAAACCAGCATGGCTGCATAAAGAAGTCTCTGATAAATTGAAAGATAAAAAGGACAAGTACAACAAGTGAAAAGAGGGGCAAAAACCAAGGCAGAATATCAGCAAATAGCCTGAGCCTGCAAAGATGAAGTGAGAAAAGCTAAGCCTTGGTGGAGCAGTGGGCTAATGCCTCCTTAAGTAACACCAGCTGCCTGCAATTAGTGCAGGTTCGCATCCCACCAGGCTCAAGGTTGACTCAGCCTTCCATCCTTCCGAGGTAGGTAAAATGAGGACCCAGATTGTTGGGGGCAATTAAGCTGACTTTGTAATAATGCCGCTTGGGGTGTGTGTGAAAGCCCTAATAAGCAGGCATATACATAGAATGAAGGCTACTGCTAAGCTTGTAAGCCGCCCTGAGTCTTAGGAGAAGGGCGGGATATAAATGGAATTAAAATAAATAAAATAAATAAATAAGACTCAAAATGAACTAAGGCTTGTGACAAAAGTCAAAAATAACAAAAAAAGCTTCTTTCAACATGTAAAAAACAAGAAAAAAGTCAAGGAAATGATTGGCCCATTAGTGGGAGAAATTGGCAAGAAGGTGACAAGCAACAGGGAGAAAGCAGAACTATTTAACTCGTGTTTTGCATACATCTTTACACAAAGGGAAACAACAGCCCAACCTATCAAAAACAGTACTGTAAAAAACAGGTTAGAAACATAAGTTAAGATAGGCAATATTATGTTGTTGGCTCTGATGAGCAGGAATGAAGACACACAGCTGAGTACAGAGAAACTCATTCTTTTATTAAGCTGGAACTGTACTGAGGACTTGGGTGCACCCCGCCACAATATATAGCCAGACCCTCTGGAAGCAACCAATTGGATTGAACCCATGCTTGCCGCCCAAAGTTGACCAATTGCAGGACCGGAGATGTCCTGTCTGGGTTTCTGGAGAACCGTTAGTTCTCCAGCAACGCACGTGGTGAGGTACGAAAAGCCCAGTACATAACAGCAAGAAAATGGGTTTGTCAAAAACAGATTATGCCAGACAAATCTTATGACATTCTTTGACCAAGTGACAAAATTAGTGGACCAGAGGAATGCTGTGGATATAATTTATTTGGACTTCAGTAAGGCATTTGATAAAGTAGATCACAACCTACTACTTGATAAGATACAAAAATGTGGGTTAGACAGCATCACCACCAGATGGAATCTTAGCTATAGTCCTCAATGGCACTGCATCTACATGGACGGAAGTGTGTAGTGGGGTGCCCCAGGGCTCTTCCACATCTTCATCAACAATTTGGACGAGGGGATAGATGGGGAACTCATCAAATTTGCAGACAACACCAAGCTGGCAGGAATAGCCAACACTCCAGAACACAGGCTTAAGATACAGAAGGATCTTGACAGACTTGAACACTGGGTACGATCTAACAAAATGAAATTCAATGGTGAAAAAAGTAAGGTTCTACATTTAGGCAAGAAAAACCAAATGCACATGTATAGTATAGGAGGTACCTTGCTCAATATTAGTAACTGTGAGAGGGATCTCGGAGTCCTACTGGACAATCACTTAAATATGAGCCAGTAGTGTGCTGCAGTTGTGAAAAAAGCAAACGCAGTGCTAGGCTGCATTAACAGTGTAGCATTACAATGCCTTGGTAAGGCCACACTTGGAATACTGCATCCAGTTTTGGTCACCATGATGTAGAAAAGATGTTGAGACTCTAGAAAGAGTACAGAGAAGAGCAACAAAGATGATTAGAGGACTGGAGGCTAAAACATACAAGGAACGGTTGCTGGAATTGGGTATGTCTAGTTTAATGAAGAGAAGGACAAGGGGGGACATGACAGCAGTGTTCAAATATCTCAGGGGCTGCCAGAAAGAAGAGGGAGACAAGCTATTCCCCAAAGCACCTGAAGGCAGGACAAGAAGCAACGGATGGAAACTAACCAGAGAGAGAAGCAACCTAGAACTAAGGAGAAACTTCCTGACAGTTAGAACAATTAATCAGTGGAACAACCTGCCTCCAGACGCTGTCAGTGCTCCAACACTGGAAGTCTTTAAGAAGAGATTGGACAGCCATTTATCTGCAATGGTACAGGGCAGACATGTCAAACTCATGATGTCATGTAACGTCACGCAACGTATCGGGACTGTTTTGCCATTGCCAGCAATGGGGTGGGCTTGGCTTCTGCATGACGCATCCAGCCCACAGGCCAGCAGTTTGACACCCCTGGTATAGGGTTTCCTGCCTGAGCAGGGGGTTGGACTAAATGACTTCCAGGGTCCCTTCCAACATTATTATTATTATTATTAAATATGAATCAAAACAACCATTAAAACAACTTTTTGACTGTTGAGAAAAATATTCTTTTGGAGCTATTGTAGGAAGACAAAACAGGGTGTCCTCAACTTACAATCATAATTGAGCCCAGAATTATGGTCACAATCTGCCAGTCTAAAGCAGATCATATGACGTCGCCCAATTTTACAACCATTTTTGCAGTGATCATTAAACAAACAGAACTGTCATGGAGATAATCCATTGTCCATAATGGCCGTTTTTTACAGGAAACTGGAAATAAATGCTTGTTTCCAGCAAAAAAACATATATCAAAGTCACGTGGCTGTGGGATGCTGCAAATCTAAATGGTGGCTGTGTGCCTGGTGAAAAAAATGTGATCAACTGATGGCGGGGTGGGGGTGGGGGTGGGGCATACATTGTAACAATTTAAATAGGGTCATAAATAGCCTTGAGGAGGTCAGTCATAGCTGAACTGTCGCTAAGCAAGCTGTCAGAAATAAATAATTACCTGTTGTGATTTTTCACATAGCAGCTAGAATGCACTAAGCAACCTGTCTGTCATAGAAGTTGTGGGAGAAAAGTATTTCAAAATTCCAGGTATTATTTATTTATTTTTTATTTATTTATTATTTATATCCCACCTTAATTATTTTTTTAAATAACTCAGAGTGGTGAATGTATTTAATACTGCTCCCTCCTCTTGTTTTCCCCCACAACAACAAACCTGTGAGGTGAGTTGGGCTGAGAGACAATGACTGCTCCAAAGTCACCCTAAGGCAGAACTAGGAACTCCTGATTTCAGGTCTTCTTTATGTTGAACTAGATGCCTCGACTGCAAAAGTGAGAAAATGGTTGGCAACTGTCTTCTTTCATAATGCTTTTTTGATTTCCCAGTCTAAACTATACCGCTGGAATTTCCTAACAATTTCACAATTCCATATTGAAGTACTCATCAAGTCCTACTTATTTTCTGAATCCAAAGTCAATCAAGTGCATCCAGCTAAAACCAGTGGTTGCAAAGGAGATAAGTGATCGTACAATGGACATACTTCAGTGAGTGCACAAAATTCTACAAAAGCCCATTTTTTGGACCCCAAGGTTTAAAACCCCAAGCTTTTAAAATCAGAACAATAAAATAAGAAGAGCGAATAAAACAACACAGCCAGAAAATAAAATCCAGACTTTAAAAAAGCAGATTGAGTAAATAAAAAACGATTTGTTCTAAATTTCTTTGGGGAAGAATGAGGAAGATTTTGGGCAACTTGAGAAGTTACCATTGTTTAGCATCACCACAAAAAAGTCATCATCTCCATGGCTACCAGTTGCCTGCCAACACCTCCTTTTGGAATCTGACAAGATATGAAACACAGGTCCCGTCTCCAGATCATTTATTTCAAGCGTACTTCTGAGCCTCCAATAATCCCCATTGGCATGCTGAGAAAACAAAAATTAGGGGGATACATTATGGAAGCAGAGAACATTCTGGAAAAAGGAAGGGATGGTGGGGAGCAATCTCATTAGCGGTCTTCCGCTAAGTTGAACTATTTCTGTCTGAACATACAAAATCCATAATGGAGCTTGCTCATCACCATTGTAACTCATGACAATCGTAAAGCAAATCACCCACATGACTGACCCAATTTTAAGACCTTTTTGCAGCAGTCAGTAAGCAAACGCTGTTCTTCTTAGGTGAAGCAATTGTTTGTTTTGGGTAGGTTTGGATGAAAACCTAAAATAAATTCAGGTTTTTGGCAAAAACATTGTAAAACGCAGTTATGTGACCACAGGATGATGAAAATAGCCATAAATGCAGGCGAGTTGCCAAGTGCCTGAAATGATGTCACATGACATTGGGGGGGCTCAGAATTTTGGTACTGGGTCGTAAATATCGCCAGAGAGGTCTGTCAGTATTTTGAATGGTCACTAAGTGAATGGTTGTAAATCAAAGATTACCTGTACTTACAATCTGTTGGAGCCATTTGTAAAAATGTCCATAGCATGCGCTTAAGAATTGCAAATATACTCACTCTTGATATGAGCATTATCTCATCTGGCCCATGTAAAACTTTCAGAATTTCTACTTGCCTTCAAAAGTTGTGGGTGCTTCATCACTGGAGGTTTTTAAGAAGAGATTGGACAGCCATTTGTCTCCTGCTTAAGCAGGGAGTTGGAATAGAACAGGAGTCCCCAAACTTGATTTGTGGACTGAAGAATTCTGGGAGTTGAAGTCCACAAGTCTTAAAGTTACCACATTTCGAGACCCCTGGACTAGAAGACCTCCAAGGTCCCTTCCAACTCTGTTTTTTTTTTTATTGAAAAGTTTTAAAATACAGTTTTCCTTTAAAAAACCCCCCTTCCCCTGCCCTCCTCCCCCCCTACCTCCCCCCTCCCCCTCCCCCCCCCTAACTCCCCCCTTTCCCACCCTCCTTCCCCCCTACTTCCCCCCCTCCCCCCTACCCCCCCCCTGACTTCCCAGAGCTAAATACAAGGTATATATCTAAAAAAAACAATCATAAACAATCATATACTAACAACTATAAACTCTAAAATCCATCACTCTCTAGCTTATATAAAATAAACCAATCCTTAATAATATTAAATATATATAGAAAACTAAGATAAAAAAAAACTAGCGTCATTCATGTTAAAAAAGAAAAAAAAAACAGAAAACCTTCCTCCACTGTCTACATTCTTCCACAATTGTCTATTTACTAAACAAATTCTCATTTACACACCACAAACACCTATCCCTATTATCCTAATCACTCTCTAACCAAAATAGTCTATAATAGATAATTCTTACACAAATTAACCCACATTAGCCCATAAAGCTTTCTTCCATTTCCTCTGTAGTAAATTTAATCCATTAGTTCCACTGCTTAACTGTAAGTATTTAGTAAATTTAGTCCATTGTCCACTGCTTAGCTGTAAGTACATTATAGAAGTTCCATAGATTTCTGCAAGTCTTATTTTTTAATCTTCTTTGAACGTTTTAAAGCAGCACGCGTCACTCTCTGTTCTCTAGGGTCATCCAAAAGATTTATGGCTTGATCTCCTCCTACACCCTTCTCATCTGTTTGTCCATCTTCATCCTCTTGATATTCTCCTTCTCCAGATCCCTCTGCATCTTCCGAAAGTATTGATGGGATTACTTTTAAAACATTGTTGTAAAAATCACGTGCTTGCTTCACAGTAACCAAACAATACCTTTTGCCTTCATACGTCAAGCTCAAGCCAAGTGGAATCTCCCATCTGAACCTTATATCTCGTTGCTTAAGCTCTTGCACAAGAAATATAAAGTCCTTCCTTCTCTTTAAGATCTTTGGAGGAATTTCTTTTAAAACCAGAACTTCTTGATCAGCAATCACAACTTTAGTATCATAGGCAGCTTGTATAACTTCATCTCTAATTTCCCTTTTTAAAAAATAAACCACCACATCTCTAGGCAGCTTTCTCTGTTTAGCAATCCACGAGTTCACACGAAACACTTTGTCCATGCCTTGTTTTATTTCAGATGCTGGCTGATTCAATACCACCTCAAAAGCCTCTGAGACCAGCTGCTTTAGGTCTTCCTTAATATTCTCTTTTAAACCTCTAATTCTAACAGCAAACTGCATCTGGTAAAATTGAGCCAGACTCAGTTCGTTATCCATTTTGTCTTTTAACTCTTCAATTTCCAATACTTTTGCTTCTAATATAGCATTCTTTTGAGTCAAATCTTCCACCTTTTCCTCCAGATCTTCCACACATACAGCTACTTTATGCACTGAAGTCAAAATGTCTACCTTCATCTCTCTAAATTTCTGTTCCATCCTCTCTTCCATTCTCTCCTCCAATTTCTGCAATTTCTCCTCCATCTGTAGAAATTTAACACCCATTGATTCCAAAATTAACTGGGTATGCTTTTCAAGATCCTTCAATGTCAATACATCAGAAGAATGCAGCGCCTGCAATAATGAATGTTGTTGCACCGGAGAATTTCCTGCACTCCGGAAAGTTTTAGGAGGAGGTTTAGCCGCCATCTTTTACTTACAGTTGTGACGCACTTTCACTTTAAGTTTTAGAAAAAGTCCATCAAGCTCGAGAGTAGAATAAAATAATCCTCTTCATCTTTCCCTCTTGTACCGCTCTGCCTGCTCTTTTCCTTTCATAGTCTTTCCTTCAGGCAGGGATGGTCACAGACGCCTGGCTCTGCTCCATAAAATCCAGAGCAGAGACGCTGGCCAGCTGGGAGCAACCCAGGCTACGGGGGAGTTCAATCCTTCAGCCGCCCAAGCTCAAAGCTCAGGCAGCCCTGGAGAACTCTACCCCTACCTGGGAGCTCACCCCCTCCTCTTCTCCCGAGGAGGGGGCTTCAAATTCGCCCGAACAGCTGATCGGCGCTGTTTCGGGCGAAAATCACACAGCTGAGCCGCGGGCAGCCCGGGAAGGCTGTCTCCAGCGCCGGCGGAGCCACCGGAAGCCTCCCTTCCAACTCTGTTATCTATTCCATTCCATTCCATTCCATTCCATTCCATTCCATTCCATTCCATTCCATTGCATTCTATTCTATTCTATTCTATTCTATTCTATTCTATTCTATTCTATTCTATTCTATTCTATTCTATTCTATTCTATTCTATTCTATTCTATTCTATTCTATCTATTGCTCTAGGTTGTCTCCATTAAATGATATTATCTGATGGAATTTAACAAGTGTGCCTTCTTTGACATAGCAGCTGTCCTCTGATCCCCTCCCATATCTAGCCCCCATTCTGGCTATGTTCAAAAGAGCTCTGGGCTTCCGGTTTGCGCGCACGGCACCAGCAGACATGCAGGAAGAACCCTCTCCCTGCCGTCCAATCTTTCTTCCTCGGAGGACCCTGAAAAGGGTCGAAAGTCGCCCTGTAGAGGTGACCACCGTGAGGAGGCCCTCCCTGTGATTGCATAAGGGCAGCAGCCCTCTGCTTGATCTGGAGCAGCTCCTCTGGCCCAAAGAAGAAGAGATCGGCCATTAATACGGCCGATCATTAAGCTGTTTCCTGCCGAAAGCCAAAAGCACTATCAAGCATAACGAGGCAATCTGGAGGATCTGGTTGAGATTTTACCTTTCTTACTCCCCTAACTACCTTCCTGTGGGACTTTCCTGAAAATTGCCTCACCCCCTCTTGAAAGAACAGCGACTACTTACTTGGGGAATTAAAATTTTAAAGCCTTAAAAGAAATGGAAATTATTAACTGAATAATTAAGCAATGTTATTTGTACTTTTGGAAGTTTTGGGATATTAAAAAATCCTTATCTTTATGGGAACCTACTATCCTATCTATCTTTTAAGCTGTGAAAGAAGGGCAAAAAGGAAAAAAAATGGATTTTTATAAGTTTGGAAAAGATTTTACATTCTATTGAGGACATCTTGTGGCAAAACCTGATACAGCAAGTAAACCTCTTTGTTCTGAGATTTGGGTCAAATTCAGATTTGACCTTGACATTATCTTTAAAGATAAGAATTGGCAACACCTGGCACAGAAGAACAACTTTTAGGAATAGTGGAGGTGGACATTTATTGGCTTTCATCAAAAACAGCCTCCACGAAAGACCTATCTCCAAACACCAAAGAAATGGAAGGATATTATGCACCACTTGACTATAAACTCATACTTGAAACAATCTTGGCAGTGGCTGATCAAATGAAAGCCAGACTGCAAAATAAATCTGATAGCTTAAATCTACCAAACCAAAACGTGATCTCAACTGATGAATTGACAATTCAAAAACCAAATGAAGAGGAGGAAATTAACATAAAAATAGGGGATGCTAAAGAACAGCAAATACAATCTACTGAGGACCTTGATGCCCAAATCTTGATTCTAACTACAAAAACTACAATTCAAAAAACAACAGAAGCTGAAGAAAGCAACACTAAGATGGAGGATGCCAAAGGCCTTCAAATACAGCACATTGAAAATCCAGCCAACCAAATAACAACTATTACACCGGACATGACCTCTTACCTGAGCCAGATGGAACTGGAAGAAGAAGATCAGATTCAACTAATGACAACTATACTGCACCAAACATCAAGGATTGACTTATTAAAGCATCAATTTAATTATAAAGGGGATATTTCTTTTAAAAAACTGACAAATCGATGATCTCCATGGACTCAAACAATATGTGTAGGAAGAAAGGGAAACACACTTGAGAATTTAAAGGCACTGATATGGAAGCCTGTTTGGCACAAAAAGAAGGCTAGAGTTAGATTTTAAAAAAATGGGGTTTTTCCCTACTTGCTGGGATTTCTAAATAAATAAATTTCTAATGACAGAGCTTAAAATTTTCTTTAAATGGACCAAGGGAAATCTTCAAAAGGTATAAACTGACTTTATATTTAGATTTTAGATTTCTAAGGAAAACTAGCTATTAGAACACAACTCTGAATTATACTATAGAATTTGGAATGATACAAAAATTATTTTTCGCAATAATTGATGAATTATTAAGATGATAAGCAGAATATATTTGTATAAACTAAGAATGCACTGAAATGAACAATGTTTGTATTTTTCACATGATAATTATTATATAATCTAGTAGGGGAAATGTGCGTCACCCGAAAATTACGTTTTCGAGATACTACAGGCTATTTTGGAACACTGTATTGCAATTAGGTAAAATTTAAAAACAGGACATGGATATGTATAAATGAAAATATACTGAAAATTGTTCTAATTGATTGTGTCATAATTAGAAATGTATTAATTTGACTATGTTATTGTAATTAAGGGAATTGGAGAGGGAACTGTAACCTGATGTAACCTGAGCTGATTACAAAAGATTTTGTTACTTGTTATTGTTAACCTTTGATTACCCAACCACCACATTGCTTCATAAATATTTGGATGTAAAATTAAAAAATTAATAAAACTTGTTTTAAAAAAACACCTCTGAAAACCTGGGTCTATCTCCAGGCCTAGATCATCCATGTTTGACTGTCTTTTTATGGCTGCTTTTTTCATGGCATTTTGATGGGGATGGGGGGTTGTTTTTAACTGAATAGTGTTTTTGTTTCTATTGTATGCCAAGAGATTTTGCAGAATTGGGTAGTCTTATAAATTTTGTAAATAGTTGCATCTAGGAGGATGTTCTACACATATGTTAAGTATCTATCAGAGACAAAAGATTTTCTTTTATTTGGAAATATGTCCAACATCCGCAAAAGGTCTAAAGGTAAATAAAGATCATACAGAGCATCGTGTGGAAGGAAAGAGACAAAGGGTATGACTGGTAATATGCAAGTAAATCATTGTTATAAATGGATAACATAAGAGCATCCACAGGATAGCTTCAGTGTTCCAGATGTAACCACTACATAGAAACGTTTTGGATTCTAGATGTAATATCACATGGCTATGCACACGGGAAACAAATTAGATACAAATAATCCTTGCTTAACAACCATTTGAAGTTAGGACAGACTCCCTAAAAGATACTTATGACCAGGTTCCAGAGTTTCAAGGATGCACACACACCCCACAATCACATGACCACATTTCAGCTGCTTGGCAACCAGCTTGCAATTTATGGCAGATTGTAGCATTCCGCAATCATGTGATCCCGATTTATGGCTTTTTTGCTGGGTATCTGGCAAAAAATGGCCATAAGAACATATGGATTCATTTAAAGACTGTGACATTCTCTTAACAACCATTGCACTCATTTAACAATTGCCATTAAAAAAAATCATAAAATTGGGTCTGCTCTGGTCTCCAACTTATGATTGTCATGACTTATGACAGAAATTCCAGGCTCTATTACCACTGTTAAGTCAAGGATTATGTATAACCTAATTCAATATATACACCACTCAGAGCCAGCTGTGATTGGAACAGCTTAGAGGTCCAATAAATGAATACAGAAGGTGGCCTTACGTCTGCAACCTGAAATGGCCAACCCACCTATCCATCAACCTGCCCTTCCCCAAGAGTTTGCCACTCTCCATTCCAGTGGCATGTGAAAGATCTCTGTCAGTATCATGACATATTCAAAATCTGATCCAGGTCCCATCAGATCTATATGTCTTATCTGTATGCTGCTCAGGGAACTTTTTCAGATGTAGATGAAAGTACTTTATATAAATAAATGATAATGGCACTGGTTAATTGTTCTAACTGTCAGGAAGTTTCTCCTTAGTTCTAGGTTGCTTCTCTCTTTGGTTAGTTTCCATCCATTGCTTCTTGTCCTGCCTTCGGGCGCTTTGGAGAATAGCTTGACTCCCTCTTCTTTGTGGCAGCCCCTGAGATATTGGAACACTGCTATCATGTCACCCCTCACCCTTCTCTTCGTTAAACTACACATACCCAATTCCAGCAACCGTTCTTTATATGTTTTAGTCTCCAGTCCCCTAATCATCTTTGTTGCTCTTCTCTGTACCCTTTCTAGAGTCTCAACATCTTTTTTACATCGTGGTGACCAAAACTGGATGCAGTATTCCAAGTGTGGCCTTATCAAGGCATTGTAAAGTGGTATTAATACTTCACGTGATCTTGATTCTATTTCCTCTGTTAATGCAGCCTAACACTGTGTTGGCTTTTTTGGCAGCTGCAGCACACTGCTGGCTCATATTTAAGTGATTGTCCACTAGGACTCCAAGATCCCTCTCACAGTTACTACTATTGAGCAAGGTACCCCCTATACTATACCTGTGCATTTGGTTTTTCTTGCCTAAATGTAGAACCTTACTTTTTTCACCATTGAATTTCATTTTGTTAGATAGCGCACAGTGTTCAAGTCTGCCCAGATCCTCCTGTATCTTAAGCCTGTCTTCTGGAGTGTTGGCTATTCCTGCCAGCTTGGTGTCATCTGCAAATTTGATGAGTTCCCCATTTATCCTTTCGTCCAAATCGTTGATGAAGATGTTGAAGAGCACTGGGTCTGTCTTCTATCCCCTCTTGAGTTACTCCCTGGTGTTTCATTGCATAAGTATCTTGTTTCTCGGTAAGGCAGGACAGGAATTTAAATAAAACTCAAAGGTCATTGACTCTGAGCGAGAAAGGGGACTGATCAGAGTCAACAAAACCATTAAGAACTTTAAAATTAAGAAAGGGTGTGGATCAAACTGCTTACCAGTTTGTGAGGTTTGCTATACAGGTGGTCCTCAACTTACAACAGTTTGGTTTGATGGATCAAACTGCTTACCAGTTTGTGAGGATTGCTATGCAGGTGGTCCTTGACTTACAACAGTTTGATTTTATGTATCAAACTGCTTACCAGTTTTGTGAGGATTGCTATACAGGTGGTCCTCAACTTACAACAGTGACCATTTGAAAAAAGTGACTTACGGCCATTTTTCACATTTACAACCATTGCAGCATCCCCATGGTCATGTGATCAAAATTTGGATGCTTGGTACCTGTTTTATATTTATGAGACTTGCAGTGTCCCAGGATCATGTGATCACCTTTTGCGATCTTCTGGTAAGCAAACTCAATGGGAAAGCCAGATTCACTTAACAACTATATTACTACCTTAATAACTGCAGTGATTTACTTAACAAATGTGGCAAGAAAGATCTTAAAACTGGATAAAATTCACTTGACTATCTCACTTAACAGAAATCTTGGGCTCAAGTGTAGTTTTAAGTCAAGGGCTACCTGTATACTGTACATACTTTCATACCTGTTCCTTTACACCAAAGAGTTAAGCAGAGCAGTCTTGCCTTCTTTCTCAGATGGTTTGTGCCCCACTTCCATCAACTTTAGAGCCATGTTGGATTTTGCACAATAATTGAAACCCACATGCCAAAAATAGGCAAAAGCCAGACTTGGGCGAGGGCAAAACTGAAGAAAGAAAGTTTGAAAGTGATTTATGTACAAATGATGAACATGTTATTGCTAAAATGTATAAACTTCTATTGAGATTTGAAACAGAAGAGAAACAAGTTAAGGAGTGCATGATAAAACAGGCAAAGAATTCTGGTTATAACATACAGATGGACCAACGGGAGAGAATGTAGAAAAAAGGACAGAAATTCACATTGTGTTCCAACTGAAAAGAGAACTTTTATAAAATGATGTATCATCAGTATATGGCTCCAGAGAAATGTTCGAACGTGTATAAAATTACTTCTAATCAATGCTGGAAATGTGAAAAACACGGAGCATTTTATTATGCATAGTAGACTTACAAAAAAGCAAATGAAGATCAGATACAAATACAAATAATGATAGAATTTTAAAGATCAATATTCAGATGATTTTTGGATAGCCAATTAGATAAATCTCACAAAAACTGATTTTATATATGATAACTGCAGCAAGACTATTGTACGCACAAAGAGGGGGAAAACACTAAAATACCCACAACAGAGGAGTGTGCTGCCCTGCTCCCCCCCACACACACACACACATAGGAAAAGTCTACAGGGTTTATTCAAACCCTCCAAACAGAACCTCAGAAAGCATCCCCATTGTGCAGGTGTAAGGTCCTGCCTCAACTAGTCCTCCCAAGGAATTAGAACTCTTGAAACAAGCATTGTCTCAAAAGAAACTTTCATTGAGAGATAGTGATAGCAAGAGAGTAAAGCAAGATCTAATGTTTTCCCGCATGAAACATTACATTAAACCATCCCCTTCCCCAAACCCCATCTCAATGGCTAAATGTCCAGTTTGAGTTCATCCAATCCCCAGGTGCAAAGTTGTTATGGGAGCCAAAGTTATAAGCACAGTTCCCAGGCGCCAGTCCTGGGGTTTCGTTTCTTTCTCAACATTCACCCACCAAAGTGGAGATAAGGTAGATGACCCATGGCACATTCCTTCTTCTATTCACACCCAGAGGCATCAATCAGGTAACTAACAAAATGGAGGAAAGCCAGATTCTCCCCTCCCAGCAGACCCGACAGTTAAGGGCCATCATCCCCCTCCCAGCAGAATGACAGAGCCAAAAGCAGAACAAAAAAGCAGATTAAAAGACATAAATGCTGAAGGTCTGACAGCAGGTCCAGTTTCCGGGTTCAGCACAGCAAGAATCACTGGGTAATCAAGTCCAATGGGTACACACAAAGTCCAGGAAAGCAATCCATGAGTCAAGTGGGTCAGGATACACAGCACAAGCACACAGGGCACAGAACTGGGCACATTGCTCCAGCAACACTCAAGTCCTCAGGGCGGGATTAAGTAGGCAATGTGGTGCAGCCTTTCATGGGAGGCAAGGTTGCCTCCTCATGAGTCATCTAGCTGACCAGTGTTGTGCCTGTCTCCTCTCTGCTCTACATGTCCTTGGATCAGGAAGTGTGGACTCCACCTCCTCCTCATTTGCTAAGAGGCGGCAGCTGCTCCCAATCTGGAGCCTCCTGGTCAACTTTCTGTAGCTGTGGCTCCCCTAGCTCAATCTGTCGCTCATCCCATCGACTCTGCTGAGGCTACTCTGTCAAGCTAGCCCTCTCCGAGCCCCTATTCTGACCAACACTCAGCTCTGCCCTTTCCTCTGCCAACTCAAACTCACCCTCCTCCTCTGAACTTGCATCCAGAGAGTGGTCCAAGGGCAATCCTTGACAAGGAGCGGATTGTGAAGATGATGGAACTTACAGAAATATGGAAATGTAAGGATTGGACAACAAAGTTACTTTTTCATCACTGTCATAACTGTGAACAGTCACTAAACAAGGCAGTCACTAAATGAGCACTACCTGCTTTTCCCTCTTTTCTTTAAGTAATATGGCTGTTGCATTATTGGTAGCATGAGAGCCAGTGTTAGCTACCAACAGCTTGCTGGGAAGAAGAACAGCTCCACTGTGTACATTGACCCTATTTCTTATACTACTGTTGCATTGCTGTGATGGCAAGATGCACCCTTTCAAAAATTTCTAAATAAGGAAGAAGGAAGTGCTAAAAGGAAGTTCACAGTATGCTAAAGCTGGGTGGGGAATTCTGGGAATTAAAGTCCACACATCTTAAGGCTGCCGAGTTTGAAAACATGTGGTGCTAAAGCATAGTGCAACATATTTGCTTTTGACTTAGCCTGTCATGTGAACTACAGCAAAGACTAGACTTTGTGCCAATTTGCTCCAAATGAGTCCTTCCTCAGAGTCAGACATAGGATAAGCTGGGCCCTTTGGGCATGTGCCCCATGGTGGCAAAATCACAGTAGTAAATAGCTGTTGGGCAGGGCAGGGAGCAAAAAGTGGAAAGTATGGAAGCAAGATTTGTCTCCAAGGCAGTGCAAGGTTGGAGAGCTACAGCAGAAGCCGTAGTGGGCTGGGGTCCAGCCCAGATCCACTGCCTGACGTTAAGAGGTTCATCCAGCCTCAAGCAAGAGCCAGCCTTGCATCCAAGCTGTCCCCCTCCTCCAAATCCGGGTGACAGGCCCAAGCAAGTCTTTCCTTTTCCAAACGCTCATTACAAGGGATGGCTGTAACCCACCCAAGGTACCAAACAGGAAAGGCATTGAATGGAAAGGCTTCCCTTTGCTGCTGTGGAACTCAGGCCTCCCCTGCAGAGAAATATAATAGCAAGGCTTTTGGCCAAAGTGCAGCAATGCTCACCAAGGAGGGAATAGATGGAAGGTCCTGCAGGAAAAGGGAAACATTCCTTGCAATATCTGAGACGGACCAGGGAGCACAGCATTCCTAAGAAAAGCAAGTGTTTTATTTCAAATGTCAGGTGCCAGAAAGCAAAAAAGGGAAAACTGCAACTTTTCAGAAAGGATCTTGCAGACAAGGTAAAGGCACTGGAAACAGCAACCTGCTTCTGAACTTCTTGCCCTGCCCACTATCCAGCTACGGACTAGCCATTCTCTCTTTTTTTATTGAAAAGTTTTACAGTACATTTTTTAAAAACAAAACCCCTCCCAACCCCCTCCCCTCTCCCCAAACCTCCCCAACTCTCCCCTCCCCTCCCCCCTCCCCGACTTCCCAGAGCTAAATACAGGGTATAAAAATACAAACAATCATAATCTAAAATATGCAAACGACAATAAAATATTAAATTCTATCGCACTTTAACTCTTAATAAAATAACTACAAGCAATTTATATATCACATAAATCCAATGCTTATTCAAATGCTAGGTGAAACTTTTTAGTCCCATATTTATTCTGGATGTAATCAATCCATCTTCTCCACTCCACAATATATCTCTGTTGCGACTGGTCTTTCAAGTACGCTGAGATCTTTGCCATTTCCGCCAAATTGGAAACTTTTAAAGTCCATTCTTCTATAGTCGGCAGTTCTTCCTTCTTCCAATATTGCGCTACTAAAAGTCTCGCTGCCGTAACTAAATTCAACATCAACTTAGTGTCCACAACAGTAGTATCTGTGATAATGCCC
Organism: Vipera ursinii; assembly: GCF_947247035.1. Taxonomy (NCBI): domain Eukaryota; kingdom Metazoa; phylum Chordata; class Lepidosauria; order Squamata; family Viperidae; genus Vipera; species Vipera ursinii. The sequence goes on along the minus strand of NC_139512.1, from coordinate 341,769,459 downwards.
AGTAAAAACAATTGCGGACAAAACTTTATCCTTTTCTTGAATATTTTTTGCATGTTCCACCAAATTTTAATCCCAAAAGCTTTAACCTTTTTACAAGTCCACCATATATGAAAATACATTGCATCCTCAGCCATTCTCTTATCTAGCCATTATTTTGGCAGCATCTCTTTGCCCAGTCTTCCAATCTTCCAAACTGACCATTACTCTCACTTTCATTCATGTCCATCCTCTATCCAAAAATGGCCTGATGGAGACAGACTTCAGGCTTCAAAACTCTTGGTTCCTAGTACAATTTTCAGTTGGGCTTTTTATCCGGGCTGCAAGAACCTAAACTGCTACTAGCTGACAAGCAAAGAGATTCAAAGAAGTCTAATGCTTTGCTGCCGCTTACTTATAAAGTTAAAGGTTTCCCCCTGTCCATTTCTATCTGACTCTAGGGAGTGGAGCTTACTCCATTTCCCAGCCATGGGGCCAACATCGTCCAAAGATGCTTCTGTGGTCATGTGGCCAGCATGACTATACGACGAGGTGTCTGGAACACTGTTATCTTCCCATTGAAGTGATATCTATTTGTTTGCTTTTGAACTACTACATTGGCAGGAGCTGGAGCAAGAATAGCAGCTCAATCTGTCGTGGGGTGCTTGGGTCTCGAACTGCCAACCTTCTGTTTGACAAGCCCAGCAGCTTAACCGCTAGGCCACTGTGCCTGCCATTGCCATTTACTTATAGTCTGACTGTTTCTCAGCTCTGATATGGTATACTTAACTGTCTTCACCACCAAATATGCAATAATAATTCTGAGCTGAGCAGGAAGGCTCTTCAAGCCAAAATGTTTCCACTCAAGACAGCAACGAGCACTCGGAACTATTGCATTAGTACTAAGTATTGCTATTGTCCTTTGCCACTTCTAAGGTACTTCTGGTAAATACTGAACTTATTTTAAACATAAGGTACTTATTCTGTTAAATACTGAAGTTAATTTAAACAAAACTTTAAAAAAGAACCCCCAAAGCACTTAACCTCAAAGTTGCTATGAGCTTGTGAACCAAAGCACCTCATAACTCATTTTAAAAAGAGAGAGAGAGAAAGGAAATTCATTATTTGAACTTGGCATTCACAAGCCAGGGCCTTTAACTTCCATTTGCAGAGATAAGCTAGTTTTGACTGCTGTTAAGATATAAGTACTCTTAAATTTAAAGGGGCGGACAGAAATTTCTTTTACAAAAATGTATTTATTAGATAGTGCAGAATGTGCGCTGGACAATAGTTGCAGAAACATGGCCAAAAAAAGAGAGAAAATGGAGTGTCTGTTTGAAGAAATATAGCACCTTCCCCAACAGCCTGGGAGTTAACACACACAGACAAAAATGCATGGAAATGCTTTCAAAAGCCCCATGCTCAAGTGAAATGGCTCAGTTACAAAAGGTAAATCAGAAAGCAAATCAGAATTCCACTTCTCCAAACTGAAATGCCCAAATGCTAGTTTAAATGAGATAAAGTTCAAAGTAATGGGGGACTTTAATTACCCTGACATCAACTGGGAGACAAACTCTGCACCAAGTAGAAGATCAAACAGATTCTTGACAAACCTAGCAGACACCTTTGTCTCCCAAAAAGTAGCGAAAGGGATTAGCCATATGGGACCTACTTCTCACTAACAGAGATGAAATGATAGAAGGTGTTGAAGCCACAGGAACCTTGGGGAAAAATGATCATGCAATATTGGAACACCATTCTGGAAGCACTAGGAATAGAACAGGGCTTTTCAACCTTTTCACCCACTTTTAGGATATGGTAATATCTGAGTACCACCAGTCACCTAGCAAGGTGTCCAAAACCTGATGACCAAAAAAAAAGGGGGGGGAAGTGATGAAGTACAGGTACTCCTCGACTTACAACAGTTTGCTTAGTGCGGGGGTGGGATGGGGGGGTGTTTGGTTTTTATTCCCCCCTCCTCTGCTGGGTGGCTGCAGCAGGTTTTGGCCATTTCACATGACCCTGAGACACTGTCATAAATATGAATCACAAGACCCTGGAGATGCTGCAACATTCCAGCTGATCAGCGCGTCTTCTGGAGCTCCAGCTGGAGTCTGGTGCTGATCCTGGCGCTTTCGCTGAGCCCTGACAGTCCTGCAGCTCCAGCCGTCTCTCGCTCAGGCTTGTGCGGTGCTGCCACTGGTTCAGCTCATTCCCCTCCCCCGCTACCACTTTTCTAGGATGGTCACGTACCACCTGCCCGGTGCCAATGTACCACAGGTGGTACCCGTACCACTGGTTGAAAAGCCCTGCAATAGAACACAGTCAAACTAGACAAATCTTATTGCTTTTTTTGACCAAGTGACAAAATTAATGGACCAGAGGAATTCTGTGGATATAATTTACTTGGACTTCAGTAAGGCATTTGATAAAGTAGATCACAACCTACTACTAAATAAGATAGAAAAATGTGGGTTAGATAGCATCACCACCAGATGGTTTCATAGCTGGTTGACCGGCCGTACTCAGCATGTGATCTTCATTGGAACTGCATCTATATGGAGGGAAGTGTGTAGTGGGGTGCCCCAGGGCTCTTCCACATCTTCATCAACAATTTGGATGAGGGGCTAGATGGGGAACTCATCAAATTTGCAGACGACACCAAGCTGACAGGAATAGACAACCCTCCAGAAAATAGGCTTAACATACAGAAGGATCTGGACAGACTTGAACACTGGGCACTATCTAACAAAATTCAATGGTAAAAAAAGTAAGGTTCTACATTTAGGCAAGGAAAACTAAATGTACAGGTATAGTATAGGTGGTGACTTGCTCAATAGTAGCAACTGTAAGAGGAATCTCGGAGTCCTCGTGGACAATCACTTAAATATGAGCCAGCAGTGTGCAGCAGCTGCCAAAAAAGCCAACAGTGCTAGGCTGCATTAACAGAGGGATAGAATCAAGATCGCGTGAAGTACTAATACCACTTTACAATGCCTTGATAAGGCCACACTTGGAATACTGCATCCAATTTTGGTCACCACGATGTAAAAAAGATGTTGAGACTCTAGAAAGAGCACAGAGAAGAGCAACAAAGATGATTAGAGGACTGGAGGCAAAAGCATATAAGGAACAGTTGCTGGAATTGGGTATGTCTAGTTTAATGAAAAGAAGGACAAGGGGGGACATGATAGCCATGTTCCAATATCTCAGGGGCTGCCACAAAGAAGAGGGACTCAAAATACCTGAAGGCAGGACAAGAAGCAACGGATGGAAACTAGTCAAGGAGAGAAGCAACCTAGAACTAAGGAGAAACTTCCTGACAGTTAGAACGACTAACCAGTGGAACAACCTGCCTCCAGAAGCTGTGAATGCTCCAACACTGGAAGTTTTTAAGAAGAGACTGGACAGCCATTTGTCTGAAATGGTATAGGGTTTCCTGCCTGAGCAGAGGGTTGGGACAAGGTCCCTTCCAAATTTTTATTATTATTATTATTATTATTATTATTATTATTATTATTATTATTATTATTATTATTATTATTATTATTATTATTATTATTATTATTATTATTATTATTAACAGGTTGGCTTAGTTCTGTCTCCTTTCAGTGTACATAACTACTTTTACTTTCTCCCTAACATTAGGTCCATGAAAGTTTAACTGGAGAAAAGAATCAGAAAATGTAATTCAGCACATCTCTATTCAAACATCACACAATGTCTAAATATAGTTTGTTTAGGTTTGCCTGATATGTTTCACAGATAGTCCTCAGCTTACGACCACAACAGGAAGGGATGGTAGCATGTGTGCTTATGTGCCTGTTAATCAGGATCTTTAGCTTGAACTGTGAAATAAATTCATCTTCTGAGTAATGATGCTACTGTACTGTCTTCTACACAGAAGCTCCCTCACTTAACTATAAAATGTGAAAGATAGCTGAATATTGGAAGAGACTTTGTTGCTGTTGTTATTCATAGCTAATGAGGAAGAAATGAAGGATCCAACTTCCACTTAGACTCACTATCAAGCATGACTAAATAAAGCCTCAGGGATACAGGAAACTAGTGGAGATTCCAGATTCAGACAAAAAAGTTATTGAGTCCCAGAAGAAGCTCGCTTGGCTTGAAGGTGGCTTGCTGTTATCCCTCCAGGCAGAAGCTCCAGACTTTCTCCCCTTCATCCCCTCCCAACTTCCTTCTCCCTCTTCTGACAGGCTCAACCTGACCTCCTAACTTAAGCCTTCTGCAGAAAGGTCAAATAGAAAGACTAACCCTCGGGAGGATAAACCACATCAAGGAATTAAAAGGAAAAGAAAGAAGAGAAAAAGAAAGTTCTGTTTCCCACACCACATACCACCCCCCCACCCCCCACCCCCCACACACTTCAAATCTGCACAGATGGAAGTGTGGAAACAACGATAGCTCTACATTTATTTATTCTGGAGCTAGACTTGAGATCAAGCCAACACAATCTTATAGACCAGCAAAAAATTCAAAGGCTCTGAATTAGGTATACGTATACACTTAATTGGGACGCGGTGGCTCAGTGGGTTAGGATGCTGAGCTTGTCGATCAGAAAGTTGGCAGTTTGGCGGGTCGAATCCCGAGTGCCGCGTAACAGAGTGAGCGCCTGTTACTCGTCCCAGCTTCTGCCAACCTAGCAGTTCGAAAGCACGTAAAAAATGCAAGTAGAAAAATAGGGACCACTCTGGTGGGAAGGTAACGGTGTTCCGTGCGCCTTTGGCGTCTAGTCATGCCGGCCACATGACCACGGAGACGTCCTCGGACAAACGCTGGCTCTTTGGCTTTGAAACGGAGATGAGCACCGGCCCCTAGAGTCAGAAACGACTAGCACGCATGTGCGGGGGAACCTTTACCTTTACCTTTATACACTTATAAATACAAACAGGCACACACACACACACACACAAATATGTACACAAATACAAGCTTATAGCTCTCTGTGTTTTAATAAGGCAAGGAACAATGTTAAGCTTGTGTCATTTTTATATGGTGGGGAAAAAGGTGCCTTAAGGAAAAGGATAAAGCAGTCCCAGGCTCATTGAAAAGGATCCTGATGTTGGGAAAGACGGAGGGCAAAAGGAGAAGGGGAGAGTAGAGGATGAGATGATTAGACAGTGCCCTCAATGCAATGGGCATGAGTTTGGGCAGACTCCGGGAGACAGTGGAGGATGGAGGGGGGGGGAGCTGATGCGCTCTGTCTATGAGGTCGCAAAGAGTTGGACACAACTTGACGACTGAAAAACAAAAGATCCGGGCAGGAGAACATAACATGGATTTCATAAAGTAAGGTGACACCCTTTCCCGACAAAGTTTAGACAATAAATGTGCTGTAAAGCAAAAAGGAGCACTTATTTTAAATCCAATTAGGAAAGACAAGGTTTCAGGAGAGTCAGGAATTTCAGTGATTGCCTCAAAGTGGCTTAATGCATCCCTTTCCTTCACTAATATTGCTTTGTATATGAAAAATCATGGCAATTCGGATACATACTTGCAAGCTTTTTGGAGTCTAGATGCCATCTATAAAACATTTTATAAAAGTTCTCTCTTAGGTTTTGGGCTTGCGTGAATTTTACGTTCCTCACCCAGATCTTTTCCCACGTGTCCATTGTAATAACTTCTATCAGCCTAAATGTTGGAGGTGTGGAGGCGAAGACGCAATGTATTTTCATATATGGTGGACCTGCAAAAAGGTTAAGGCTTTCTGGATAAAAATTTGGTGGAATATGCAGAAGATCTTTAAGCAAAGGATAAAGTTTTGTCCGCAACTGTTTTTGTTGGGCATAATTACAGAAGCTACTGTGGTGGACGTTAAGTTGATGCTGAACTTAATCACAGCAGCAAGACTCTTAATAGGTCAATATTGGAAAAAGGAGGAACTGCCGACTATAGAAGAATGGACTCTAAAGGTTTCTGACCTGGCGGAAATGGCAAAGATTTCGGCTTACCTGAAAGATCATTCGCAAGAACGTTATATTATGGAGTGGAAAAAGTGGATTGATTATATTCAGAACAAATATGGGACTAAGAAATTTCATTTACATTTGAGTAAGTTTCCTTTTCTGTTTCCTTTTCTTTTTATATGTAATATTAATATTGCTTGTAATCATTTTATATGAGCTAGAGGGTGATAGAATTAATAGTTTATTGTTGTTAGCATATGGATGCTTATGATTGTTTTTTGTTCTTATACCCTGTATTTAGCTCTGGGAAGTCGGGGGGGGGAGGGGGGAATGGGTGGGAGGGATAGGGAGGGTTAGATAGGGGTGGGGGAGGGGGGATTGTTAAAGTTAAAATGTACTGTAAAACATTTCAATAAAAAAAAGAAAAGAAAAATCATGGCAATTGGCCATGTTGCTACCAAATGGAGAATTAAAATTACAGAATAACAGAGTTGGAACAAACCTAGTCCAGCAGTCGCTAACTTTTCTGGTTTGGTGGACCGGTTGGAAAGGTGGGGCAGGCACCTTTATGTGTGTATGTGAGCACGCGCAAATGTGGATGTGTGCACGCAAACGGGGCCGTGAGCATGTGCACTCTGCAAATGGGGTGGTAGCACCGGCGCGTGGCTCGTGGCTCAGCTAGCACTGGTAAGAGGCTCGCAGCTCAGCTAGTGCTGGTGAGAGGCTGGCAGCTTGGCTAGCACCGGTGGAAGGGAGGTGAGTGTGTGCTCATGCACGCATGCACTGGCCAGCCACTCACACAGCCTAGTGGCCAAGAAGCCACAACCTGGTAGTGGACCATGGCCCATAGGTTGGGGACTTCTGATCTAGTCCAACTCCCTGCTCAAGCAGGAGATCCTATACCATTTCTGACAAGCAGTTGTTCAGTCTCTTCTTGAAAGCCTCTAGTGATGAAGCACCACAGGCAAGCTGTTCTTGTTCTGAAGGCTAAAGTAACCTACAGATAGTCTTCTCTTGTCATAAACCTTTGTTAATAAATTACAATGGCTGGGTTCATACAACACGCTAAGCCAGAATGGAACAAATCCCAGCCTGTGTTTGCATAACAACTCAAGCACCATGAGCATAAAAAAGTTCACCTATAAGCTCTGCCCTTATATCCCTATTGTGCAGATTGCTTAAAAGTATTTATTGAAGGAAAGATGGTTTGTAAGGACAACAAGGTCAACATAGGCAATGGTGTTGAGAGAGAGAGAGAGAGAGGGGGATTTAGATATTGGGTTATCATTGCTTATATTTTTGTCCTTACTGATTTGTAATGAGTTATATAAAATTATATATTGTCTTTTGTGAACTACTACAGTCTAGATCACAGGTCTGCAACCCGCAGCTCCGGAGCCGCATGCAGCTCTTTCAGCCGTCCCCTGCGGCTCCCAGTCCTCTGCCATGTGAAGTCCAAAAAAAAAAAAGTGGGACTAAAAAAGTTCAACCAATCAATTCAAATACGCAGGGTAAGTGCATATCTCGCCTTGGCTCCACTCTTCAGTCAAACCCTGTTCTGCGCATGCGCGGATGTATGCGCATATGCACACATTTTTTTGCGGCTCCCAGTTTTTCCTTTTGGGAGGGAACCGGTTCCGAGTGGCTCTTTCACTGTTTCAGGTTGCTGACCCCTGCTCTAGATTATTAGGATTATTTAAACATTTATTAATTTTGCAAGATTTGCAGTGGATTGGGCTAGAAGTCTTCCAAGGTCCCTTCTAACTCTGTTATTCTGTTATTTATTTGCAACATGCTTCAGTTGAAACCAACTCTGAGTGGTACAGGATTCCCAATCTTTGCAAACTCCAATTAAAAACAAAGCAATTAACAGTTGCAACAGGGATGTGATCAGTCTCTTCCTCTGTTCTGGTTCAGACAGGAAAATTCAAAAGAAAATACTCCATTGTTGTTGTTGTTAGTTGCGAAGTCGTGTCCGACCCATCGCGACCCCATGGACAACGTTCCTCCAGGCCTTCCTGTCCTCTACCATCTTCTGGAGTCCATTTAGGCTCACGCCTACTGCTTCAGTGACTCCATAAGATAACGCAATATCCAACAAAACAGTGCCTGGTGCCTTCTCTGTTACTGCACCAACCACCCTCCAGCCAACAGCTTCTTCCAGATTCCAAGACAACCAGCAGTTCTCACATCCAGTGGCAAGATGTTCCAAAGGGCAGGGGCCATGGCAGAAGGGACTCTTCTCCTGGATCCCACTAGCCAAAATTCCTTGACTGATGGGATCCTCAGTAGGTCCCTTCAGCCAGCACAAGTGGGGCAGGCCAATCCCGTTGGGGGAAAGACAATTCCGCAGATATCCTAGACTGGGGGGTCCCCAACCCCCCGTTCATGGACTGGCACCAGGCCACAGCACGCTAGAAACTGGTCCGCGCAAACAAGCAAAGTACATGAAACCACGCCCCCTCCAGTCCACGGAAAAACCTCTCTCCACAGAACCTGTCCCTGGTGCCCAAAAGGTTGGGGACCTCTATCCTAGACCTATGCCACAGATGTGATAACCATGCCATTAAAGGTGATAACTAACATGTTGAATTGCACCCAGAAGCAGTTTAGCAGCCAGTGTAGTTCATGTATAACAGTAGCGTTACATGTGGCCACACTAGGGACCTCCAAAACTCTCCACACCATTTCTGGTTTGTGGAGTCCAACAGTTGAAACTATTAGAGAATATTCAGTCTTTATTAGGAAGTTACAGGTAGTCCACGACTTACGTCCGCAACTGAGCCCAAAATCACTGTTGCTAAGTGAGACATTTGTCAAGTGAATTTTACCCCATTGTATGATCTTTCTATCCACAACTGTTAAGTGAATCACTATACTTCTTAAATTAATAACATGGTTGTTAAGTAAACCTGGCTTCCCCATTGACTTTGCTTATCAGAAGGTTGAAAAAGGTTATCACATCACACACACACACACACACACGGGACACTGTAACTATCATAAATAGGAGGCAGTTGCCAAATGTCTGAATTTTGACCACATGACCCTGGGGACGCTGCAATGGTTGTTGAGAAAAACAGTCATAAGTCACTTTTTTCAGTGTTGTTGTAACTTCAAACAGTCACTAAATGAACCATTGTAAATCGAGAACTGCCTGTATTTGTTTCTCTATGTGGTGAACACCCAAAACTTTCCTCCATTAGCAGGCCAAAGGTGTGTTATCATTGTGCTACATGTATTTTTGGATCATCTTCCCTTTGGAGGTGATTATTTGAACATTGTTGATAGGAATGCTACGTTTAATAATAATAATAATAAAGTTGGAAGGGACCTTGGAGGTCATCTAGTCCAACCCCCTGCTCAGGCAGGAAACCTTATACCATTTCAGGCAAATGGCTGTCCAGTCTCTTCTTAAAAACCTCCAGTGTTGGAGCATTCACCACCTCTGGAGGCAGGTTGTTCCACTAGTTAGTTGTTCTAACTGTCAGGAAGTTTCTCCTTAGTTCTAGGTTGCTTCTCTCCTTGACTAGTTTCCATCCGTTGCTTCTTGTCCTGCTTTCAGGTGCTTTGGAGAATAGCTTGACTCCCTCTTCTTTGTGGCAGCCCCTGAGATATTGGAACACTGCTATCATGTCACCCCTCACCCTTCTCTTCATTAAACTACACATACCCAATTCCAGCAACCGTTCCCTATATGTTTTAGCCTCCAGCCCCCTAAATGACCAAACTGTGATTAACTATAGTTGAACACACTTTGTTTTCTACCCTATCATAAGTCTATGGAGATTCTCAGTAATTCAGGTCATGGTTGTTCCAAAGGTGCTTCAAATGGTGTGGGAGTATAAACGGATTTCCAGAAATCAGACTACAGGAACCATTTGCGATTCAATCTGACATGCAGACAACAGACTCATCCCCAACAGCCTGTGCCTGTCTTCAACAGTGAAGGGAGTCAGGGCAGAAAACATCCTGCAGCCAAGAAGGCTCCGCTCCACACACATTTGCACCACTCAGGTGACCCTAAGGACACAGGTAAGTAAACCTCCTGATGGCCCCAACGACTCTCTAAAACAATGCAAATGACCAGCTGTCTGCAAGGAGTATAAATCCTTCCACTCCCCACCATCTTCTAGTCAGAGCTGAAGAAGCTTCTTGGATGAGAAGCGAAACTTCTTCAAAGAGAAACAAGAAAGTCCAGTTGCCTCCTGAAAAAGCATCTCTGGAGCTGCCCTATCATACTTCCACTTTTTGTCAGCACTGCATTTTCTTATCAATTTTTGCATAACTAAGTGTTCTTTTGCTTGGTTTTATCCCATTTTAATTTCATAATTACATATGGTTAGGCTAGCTTATAAGGGATGCGGTGGCTCAGTGGGTTAGGACACTGAGCTTGTTGATCAGAAGGTCGGCAGTTTGGCGGGTCGAATCCTGAGTGCCGTGTAACAGAGTGAGCACCTGTTACTTGTCCCAGCTTCTGCCAGCCTAGCAGTTCGAAAGCACGTAAAAATGCAAGTAGGAAAATAGGGACCACTACGGTGGGAAGGTAACAGCGTTCCGTGCGCCTTTGGCGTCTAGTCATGCCGGCCACATGACCACGGAGACGTCCTCGGACAAGCGCTGGCTCTTCGGCTTTGAAACGGAGATGAGCACCGGCCCCCAGAGTCGGAAACAACTAGCACGCATGTGTGGGGGAACCTTTACCTTTACCTAGGTTAGCTTAATTCATATCAATATATTTTACTTTCAAAGTGCTTGGTCTTGATTTCTTTGAAACAAATTAGGTGGTAAATCCTTACGTTGGTTAAATTAAGAACTGAGAACTCAATTTTCTCCTCAATTTTGGTAACATTTGTTTCTAAAAATAGACATGCTCCCTCTACTGCCAGGAACAGTATTTAACGCTCTTGCATTATACAGTACAGAACAAAAGTCTGAATTTTCCAATTTCAAGCAAGCCTTTCCGTATCAGTTTGCACTTGAAAGAACAGGTTATGGATAGATCATCATGGAGAAAATCTGTGTGGTTGCTAGAAGATGCAAATGACTTGATAGCACATAATCAATTAATAATCAATTCTTGTATATCAGAGCAGCACAGATATCAAATGGGGACAAATAACAAAACATGAGCCATGGAGCAAATCTTCCTTTATTTATTTGCAATCCAACATCAGATGCAAATATGTAAGTAATGGAATTTGCATCATGATGTGTTAAATAAATTACAATTGGCTATATGTATGCAACATGCTATGCACTGTGGTTTTAAATAATGGTTGAGTTTATACATTGCTTTGCCTGGTTTTTTATCATGGTTTACTGAATAAACCTCAATCAGTTGAGCTCACAGAACTGCACTGTGCTGAAAATTGTGATTTAAAACAACAGCTGGGTTTGTGCAACAAGCTAAAGCACATAGAAGCTAATCATTTTTTGGCTTAGAGCAAAGTAAGACTAGAGCCCCTACATATTAGAAAATCAAAGTACAAGTGCTTGTAATTTGGGGCGTAAATGAAGTACCTGTTCATTGTGATTAATCACTTTGCAAATGGTGGCCTCTGCTGAAAGAATGAAAAAGGCCATAATTAAAATCACATTCACTGTTAGAAGAACCAACAAGTCTTTAAAAAAATCACATATGTGTGTCTTTAATCCTTCCCTACCCAAAATTGACTGATCTGTTAGCTAAACTTAAAATCTAGTTTTGAAACATCTGGTTCCCTCTGAGTTAATGCACCACATATGTTAATTGTACTCCACACTGGAATAAAACAAGATACAATGAAATCACCTAAGTTTTCTGAGTCAAGGACCAAGGAGGTCTTTTCTGTTCAATACAGCAGAGGAGGGGAAATCTCAAGATACTTTGTAGAAGATTAGCATGCATTTTCCACTCCCAGTCATTTAGTAGCAACAGTAAATAACCTTACTTCACTCTCTTAAATTAGGATGCCTAACCAAGAAATTGTGGGAGAAAGCCGAAACAGATTCATGGATGGAAATACGTGTGTGTAAGCTCCAGTTCTGGAATGAAAATAAATCCCTGCTGACCAGTGCATCTGCTTAAAAACAGCTTGGTCTACAATTACACACTGATCTTTCTGAGCAACTTTTCAGCCTTGGGGTCTAGTTGGTGCATCGCCGGCATGTTCCTGAACTTGCAAGCCTAAAATCGGCTTTTCCCTATGGCATTAGCAGACAGGTTGTCTACTGAAGCTGGAAGATTCCCATTGCTCTGTGCAGCTAGGCTGTGAAAAGGCGAAACTGCCAAGCAATGAGTAGGGGAACACACCCTGTAAAGCAGTGGCCCCCCAAACTTTTGGGCACCAGGGACCAGTTCCATGGAAAACAATTTCCAAAAAAATGGACCAGGAGGGTGGTTTCACACACTACCTAGATCCCATGCATGCACAAATGAAGCTTTGCTTGCTTGTGTGGCCACAGCCCGGGGGTTAGAGATCCTTGCTGTGTAGACCATCTAGTTCTTTCAATCCAGATAGTGCTATTGGGTCCAGATGTTGAATAATGTTGGTGTGGGGGGAAAAACCTACCATATTTCCACTTCTTAGGTCTGAAATGCCACTCACTGGCCATTTGGGATCTGGGGCCCAAATTATTATTTGAAGCTGGTTTAAGACACTGGTTTGCTCCTGAGCTGACAATTGTAGTTTTTTTTGGCTGACTTAAGAGATTATAATTAATTCTTAGCTGAGTTCTGACTTGAAAGGATTATAAGTGTGGGCAAAAAAAGGTATCACATCTCATCACAGCTGGCAACCGTGGTGGCATAGTGGTTAGAATGCAGGCTACTTCTGCTGACTACCAGCAGTTTGGCAGTTCAATCTCACTGGCTCAAGATTGACTCAGCCTTCTATCCTTCCCAGGTAAGTAAAATGAGGACCCAGATTGTTGGGGGCAATATGCTGAATCTGTAAACTGCTTAGAGCGGGCTGTAAAGCACTGTGAAGTGGTATGTAAATCTAAGTGCTATTGCTACCATAATAAATCAAGATGTGATCATCCAAGCCAAACTAATAATTCTTAGGGATAACTAAGTATAATCACCAAGTTCAGGAATGAATAGCAGCTATGTGAGTGTTCTATTCCCAGTTAACCATGTGCTCTACTTTTCCTTAATCTCTGACTGAAGGAATTTTCTATAATATTTGAAGCAGATGGGAGATCCTGGCCAAGCTTATCTAGACTCACAAATTAAACAAGGTCAAGCCTAGTTAGCACTCCAAAATACCAGTTTGGGCAAACATTCCAGAATAGGGGCATCAAACTGCCGGCCCGCAGGCCGGTTGCAGCATGCAGAGACCGCGCCCACCCCAGCTCTGACAATACAAAAAAAGTTGTGACACATCGTGACACATCACATGATGTGGCGAGCTTGACACCCATGTTCTAGAAGAAGACAAATAGCAGCAAATCACTTCTGATATTGCTGCCAAGAAAATTACATGAATGTGTCCTTGAAATCAGCAGTTGTTGAATCCTCCTTGAAACTTTTATTTCTGTTTGAAATTCTGCCTAATCACTTTCAGGAAACAAGGGAGAAAGGAGCTCATTCCATTAATAAAATGGAATTAGCAACTGCACAATGCATGGTGACTGTACCTTTTCCCCATTATAGCACAATATATTGTGTTTCTCTTACGATAGCTTCCAAATTGCCCTTGGTGTATTCATCAACAGCACTGTATCGAACTGATGCATGAACAAATACAACTGTTATGCAGATCTTCGGTTTCTCTTCCGTGCTATGCAATTCCCCTCTTTTGGGGAGTGCCCTGTAGCCACCCTAGCTACCTGTGGCCTAGCTACCTGTGGCCATCTCAGAAACTTCTGGCAGAAGATCTCTGTGGCAAAAGGGAAAAAAACTAAAACTAGGCTGCTGATCTGCTCAAACTAGTTCCTTGCATATACTGAAGTAGTTATGTGCATTGTTTGCTGATAAGCAATCATTTATTGATTCAACACCCTAGGAAACTGCCTTATATTAAGTCAGGCCTCCATTACTGTTTATTTTAACCAGTGGCTCTTGGGGGTCTTTCTCAGACCACCCATCAGGCTAGCAAGAGATGCAGGGATTGCATTTAAAAGAAGCAAAGTTACCCTCTTCCACCGCTGAGTAATGGGATCTCCAGAGATTTTGTGTGTGTGTGACTATGTAAACCCACCCATTAATATTTCACAGATGAAAGGGGGCATATGGTGGAATTCCTTTTTTAAGTAAGCATCGCAAATCTCTGATCAGCCAGCTATTTCTAATGGCTCTATTTATCTTATCTTGCTTTATCTTATCTTTTCAATTCCATTCTGTTCCAGTCCATTTCATTCATTCATTTTACAATAGCCTGAACAGCACTAATCTTAAAGAAAGATGGGAGGGGCCTTATGTTAACATAAACTAGAACAGTCTCTCTTAACTTGCTGCCCTCCAGAAATGTCAAGCCTGTAACTCCCAAAATTCCTATCCAGAACTGTCATCTTGCTTGGGAATTGTGGGATTTCAGCACATCTGGAGTATGCTAAGTTAGGGAAAGCTGTTTTAAAAAGACAAGTTGTTTTCTATAAAATATGATCCCACATTTCCGTTGCTTTGGCATTCTCCAGAATCCATGCTCAAGTACATTTCATGCACTAGTAAGTTTTTAGCCTAGAGATTGTTTTGCTTTAATGAAATAAAAAGTAACTTACCACAGTACAATAGTCATCATAATCTCACTTCTGATACTGAAAACAAACTCCTACTCTGAAATGCACTCATCTTGTTCCTTCTTTTGAATTTTATATCTTACCCATTGGAATTACAGTATTAGGAATGCACCTTCCCCCCCCCCCTTTTAACTATTGGGGCCAAAGACCAGAGAGGGAAGAGTGATGTCTGCAGAGGGAGGGGGGGTCAAAATTGGCAAAATGGCAGATGTACCTTTATTTTATTTATTAAACAAGTTTACTTGGCCACCAAACTCACATCCAGGTAATGCCACGCAGTTTTATTTAAATTCCTGTCCTGCCTTACCGAGAAACAAGATACTTTTGCAATGAAACACCAGGGAGTAACTCAAGAGGGAATAGAAGACAGACCCAGTGCTCTTCAACATCTTCATCAACGATTTGGACGAAAGGATAAATGGCGAACTCATCAAATTTGCAGACGACACCAAGCTGGCAGGAACAGCTAACACTCCAGAAGACAGGCTTAAGATACAGGAGGATCTGGGCAAACTTGAACACTGGGCGCTATCTAACAAAATGAAATTCAATGGTGAAAAACGTAAGGTTCTACATTTAGGCAAGAAAAACCAAATGCACAGGTATAGTATAGGGGGTACCTTGCTCAATAGTAGTAACTGTGAGAGGGATCTTGGAGTCCTAGTGGACAATCACTTAAATATGAGCCAGCAGTGTGCTGCAGCTGCCAAAAAAGCCAACACAGTGCTAGGCTGCATTAACAGAGGGATAGAATAGAAATACTTCACGTGAAGTATTAATACCAATTTACAATGCCTTGGTAAGGTCACACTTGGAATACTGCATCCAGTTTTGGTCACCACAATGTAAAAAAGATGTTGAGACTCTAGAAAGAGTACAGAGAAGAGCAACAAAGATGATTGGGGGACTGGAGGCTAAAACATATAGTGAACGGTTGCTGGAAATGGGTATGTGTAGTTTAACGAAGAGAAGGGTGAGGGGTGACATGATAGCAGTGTTCCAATATCTCAGGGGCTGCCACAAAGAAGAGGAGGTCAAGCTATTCTCCAAAGCACCTGAAGGCAGAACAAAAAGCAATGGATGGAAACTAACCAAAAAGAGAAGCAACCAAGAAGAAATTTCCTGACAGTTAGAACAATTAATCAGTGGAACAACCTGCCTCCAGAAGCTATGAATGCTCCAATACTGGAAGTTTTTAAGAAGAGACTGGACAGCCATTTGTCTCAAATAATATAGGGTTTCCTGCCTGAGCAGGGGGTTGGACTAGATGACCTCCAAGATCCCTTCCAACTTTACTACTATTATTATTCTCCACCCACACACCCATGGCAGAGGCAACACAGTCAGACCAGTCACTTCATCAGCTCCATCTCTATTTGGCATCCCCAGGCCAATGCTGATTCTGCTCTGTAGACACTACAGAGGGTGAATAAAAGCCCTAATGAAAGATTCCAAAGCACAGTGAAAGATAGTGAGCAATAGTGACATCAAATGAAAGAAATGCCATCTAAGTAATTAACAGAAAAGCCTTCTAAATATCTTGCAGAAGGAACAATGGGAGGAAGAGAGGAAGGGAGGGAGGGAGGGAGGGAGGGAGGGAGGAAGGAAGGAAGGAAGGAAGGAAGGAAGGAAGGAAGGAAGGAAGGAAGGAAGGAAGGAAGGAAGGAAGGAAGGAACAGACCCTGTGCATAGAAGCCAGCCAAAGCAATGAAAGTATTTAAACCATCACAAATTCCCCTCTTTTCCATTCTACTCCATCCACTCCCTAAAAGCTTCCAGGAGTATCTTGGTGCCTAGTTCTGCCTTGCCCTTGCCAGAGACAGTTGATAGCCTGTAAGATGAGATTACACACTGTTGCATTTCAAAGGAAGAATGGCATCCTTCCAATTTCTCTTATCCCAAGGAATTCTCCTTCCTGTGCTGCTTTTGTTCAAATCCCTTTATTTTTTTAGTTTTAATGATGCCACTAGGCACGATGAACAGTTCCCAGAATTATTTAATTCAGAGAATTCTCTTTGCAAGAAATTTACATTTAACCCTGATGACCTTCTGAAGACTTGCCAAAATCCATTTCTTTCTACACTTGGCAAGCAGTATTTGTTTACCTTTTCTTTAACTGAACTAGCCAGCAGTTTGCATTGCATTCTGCAAGACAGGCTTCAGTCTTCTCACCATAAAGTCAAGCTGAGAAAAGAGAAACACAAATGCACAGGACTGCACCAGAGGCACCAGAGCAATTAGGAGAAAAGCAAACTACACAGTAGTACACAACAACTTGTTATGCTGCATCACGATTTCTTTAATCATACTTTGATAAACAACTGACATTTAGTTGGGTTCCCATATGACTACAGTTCTTGGGTTCATCCAACATGCTAAGGCTTCAAGGCAAACAAACTGCAGTTTGGTTTAGTGTGGTGGGTGAATCTTGTCAACTCTTCCCGGTGAACTAGCCTTAACTCCAGCTACACTGGGCGGGAGGGGGGCATCAAACAGATCAGTCTGATGAAAGCAGCATTGCATTATTGTAATACAAGCCCCCATTCCCTTTTCTATATGCCTCCTGTCATCCCATACCCATCTCCAAGGACAGTGCTTATGACTCAACATTGCTTTTGTCGTTTTGACCAAAGCAGCAAAGTTGGAGACACTTAGACTTAATTCAGCATCTGTTATTCTTAAATAAAGCAGCATAAAGTAAGATTGCTGGGCAAGAGTTCTGTATTGTACCTACTTCAGTGGTAAAACCAACTGAGCAAAATGAGCACGATTATAAAATGAGTACATCTGCACACCATGCCTCATTTTTGTACCATGGCTAAATGTCTTGTTTTTCTGATAAATCCTGAGAGTTGCACAGCTTTTCTCCTCTGACCTGGTTTCACAAGAATAAGTAAGACAATCAACTTTGCTAAGGGTAGTTTGCTTCTAGTGCAGACATGTCAAACACAAGGCCCGGGGGCCGGATCGGGCCCGCGAAGCCATCCTGGAAACAGTGAGGGAACGGCCCCCACTGCCTTGGCCCTGGCCCAGAGACCCTCCTTCTGCCATAGACCCTCAGATCTGTCCCACTCCTGCACAGGCCCCCATAGGCACCCTTGATGCGAACGATGTAGAGCTGGCCACGCCCACCCAGTAGGCCATACACACTCTGGCCACGCCCACCCAGTAGGCCACGCCCACCCTGGCCATACCCACCCGGCCCCTTGAGGGCAACCGCAATGCTGATGCGGCCCTAAATGAAATTGAGTTTGACACCCCTGTTCTAGTGCATGATCCGTTTGCAACATACACCCCAAATATGCAAGTTTCTGCAAGGCGGTCAGCCTGCTTGTTCCAAGTCGGCTTCTTTTGGCAATCCACTGTATTCTGAGTAACCACTTCCAAATTCATTATTTAAAGGAATTATTTTTTCTTCTCTTACTCTACTTCAATATCCTGCTTTCACAGCCATACGTTACCTTGGTGGAAAAAAAATTAATGTTTGGATCTAATCATGGAGATTAAATATTGGATATTGAAACTACAGTAATCAAGAAGAGAACCAACCAAGAACGAAGGAGAAATTTCCTGACAATTAGAACAATTAATCAGTGGAACAACTTGCCTTCAGAAGCTGTGTGTGCTGCAACACTGGAGGTTTTTAAGAAGTGATCGGACAACCATTTGTCTGAAATGGTTTAGGGTTTCCTGCTTGAGCAGGGAGTTGGACTAGATGACCTCCAAGGTCCCTTCCAACTCTGTTATTCTATTATTCTTTGCTATCCAAGAAATATACTTTATGGTCTTGTTTGAGTTAGTAATTGCTTTCCTCCCTAGGATTAATCATCTCTTCTCCGGTACACAGGTAGTCTTTGACTTATGACTAGTCATTTAGTGATCATTTGAACTTATAACATTTCTCCCTGGGGTACTTACAACCTGGTTCCAAAGTTCCAGTGACCAGTCTCTTTTCTTACTCTTCAGATGTTCAGCAACTAACTTGCATTTATTTTTTTATTTTTATTTTATTTTAATTCCATTTATATCCCGCCCTTCTCCGAAGACTCAGGGCGGCTTACAAGCTTAGCAGTAGCCTTCATTCTATGTATATGCCTGCTTATTAGGGCTTTCACATCCCCAAGCGGCATTATTACAAAATCAGCTTAATTGCCCCCAACAATCTGGGTCCTCATTTTACCTACCATTTATGGCCATTTCCGCATCCCACAGTTGTGTCACTACATTTTACAATGTTTTTGCCTAAATCCCGGCCCATAGCACACAATGGGTTCACTTTATGATCTCAGCAGTCACTTTACAACCGCAGTGATCACTTAATGACCACTGCAAAAAAAAATCATAAAATCAGATCATTGATGTACAGCTGTCTTGACGTAAGACCATGATGGGCAGCCTGCATTATGACCGCAAGTCAAGTACTACCTATCGTGGGTGGGTGGGTTTTTTTTTTGTGCTTTCGTCAGGAGGATTTTTGGCGCTAGTCAGTGTTGATTCCTGATGTCTGCTTGGATTAGTCCCTGCAGTTATCTTGGCAAGATTTTTGAAAGTTGTTTGCCATTGGCTTCTTCTTCCTAGGGCTGAGACAGAGTGACTGGCCCAAGGTCATCCAGTTGGCTTTGTGCCTAAGACAGGAACTAGAACCTACAGTCTCCCAGGTTCTAACCCAACCAATATCTTAATACTATAGCAAGCTGCCCTACTGCCCATTAAAGAGGTGCAAAATATTCCATGCAAAAAATGTGCTCTACATATTACTATTGGTTTCAGTAAGTCTGTGCCTAAATTAAAGTTTGGAGTATTTTGGTCCATGCACAGAATTATATAAAGCTATTTTGACCTGGGCAGAAGTGTTTTAATGGGGAATGAGGAAAAATAAGGACTTTGGCAACTGAGGGAAGGTAGGGAAAGAAGTGAAGATGCTTGAAAAATACAGGGCAGTTGGCAAACGATATACAACAGACCAATGTATGTTCTGTATGCAGAACATCTTCAGTATACAGAAGAACATTTTTTTTTGAAAAATTTTTATTAGTTTTAGTAGGGTTAAAAAGGAGGCTAGGGAAATGGGGATTTGGGATAGGGTAGAGGATAAGTTGGGGGTGAGAGTTGGGGTTTCCCCCAATAACATTCAATATTTGGCAAACAGCATGTTGTCTGGGTAAATATACATAAATAAAGATAATAAAGCTAACAATAACACTGATAGGTATAATAAATTATCAGAAACAATACTAAATTTTCAATGTATGATATCATTCTTACTCAAATAAATTCAAAGTTGCATATCACATTCCTTTCTCTAACTCATTTATCTAGCCATTGATAAAATTTATTCCAAGTTCTATAACAAACTAAATGCTCTTTCTCTTTAATCTCTAAAGTTAATCTATCCATTTCTGCACAATCCAATATTTTCTTAATTAATACTTCTTCAGTCGGTAACTTTTCATTTTTCCAATATTGGGCATAGATAATTCTCGCTGCTGTCAATACATGTAACATTAAGTATCCGCTCTCCTTATCAGAGTTAGGGCCTATCATTCCTAAGAGAAACAATTCTGGTTTAAATTCTATTTGCTTTTTAATCATCTTCTCTAACCATAAATGTATCTTAAGCCAAACCCTTTTTGCTTTAGGACATGTCCACCAGATATGATAATAGGTACCTGGTCTTTGCTTACATTTTCAACAAACATTTGAAGTATTTTTAAACATTTTAGATAGTGTCACTAGTGTCATGTGCCATCTATAAAACATTTTATACAAATTTTCTTTATATGATACAGCTTTGGTTAATCTAATATTTCTATCCCATAGCTTTTCCCATTCTTCAAGCTCTATAGCAGACATGTCAAACACAAGGCCCGGGGGCCGGATCCGGCCCGCGAAGTGGTTTCATGTGGCCCGCAAAGCCATCCTGGAAACAGTGAGGGAACGGCCCCCACTGCCTTGGCCCTGGACTAGAGACCCTCTTCCTGCCAGAGACCCTCAGATCTTTCCCACTCCTGCCCAGGTCCCCATAGGCACCCTTGATGCGAACGATGTAGAGCTGGCCACGCCCACCCAGTAGGCCATACACACTCTAGCCACGCCCACCCTGGCCACACCCACCCGGCCCCCTGAGGGCAACCGCAATGCTGATGCGGCCCTCAATGAAATTGAGTTTGACACCCCTGCTCTATAGTATGTCCAACATTTTTTGCCCATATTATCATTGTTTCTTTAACTTGTTCCTCCTCCATCTTTAAGTTAAGCAGTAATCTATAGAGTTTTTTAATCAGCTTTTCATCTGTTTTTAATAATGTAAGATCAAGTTCTATCTGTTCCTTGTAGAGCCCTGTTGCTTTCACGTCTTTTTCATATCTCGATTGAATTTGTAAATATGGCCACCATGGTAGGTCAATACCTTGTCGTTGTAAGTCTTGTCTAGATTTCAATCTTCCTTCATTGTCCAGTAAGTCTTTATAAGTTACAAGTTTATCATAGTTAATTAAGTTTGGGTAAGCAAAGGCTTCCATTGTTGAGAGCCATTCAGGTATCTTAGTATAATTTTTTTTCTTTTATTTTTTCCCATTCTAAGAGAAGTGCATTTCTTATAGCATGATTCGGAAAATATCTATGCGCTGTATTCTTACCACAGAAAGGCATGCCAGCCAATCTGCAGGTCATGCCCCTCTAGGTATAGTAATCTTTTGTCTCTAAGTGTTATCCATTCTTTAATCCACACTAAAATAGCTGCTTGGTAATATAACTTCCAATCTGGAAATCCAAGTTTATTTATTTATTTATTGGGACTTATATGCCGCCCTATCTCCGAAGGACTCAGGGCGGCTAACAACAATAACATACAATAAATACAGAAGTTAAGATAAAATTAAAATTAAAATTAAAATTATAGAAGTCATCCCCTTTCTATAATGTCCTGTAGCAATTTCACTTTAATTTGTGCTTTCTTCCCTTGCCAAACAAATTTCAATATTATGGTATTCAATTCATTAAAAAAGGCTTTTTCTAATTTTACCGGAATGGTTTGAAATAAAGAGTACTTTCAGTAAGATATTTATTTTAACTGTAGCTATTCTCCCCAATATTGACAGTTGGAGATTTTTCCACTTTTCTAAGTCCAATTTTATTTGTTTTAATAATTTTGTATAGTTGTCCTCTTTCACTGTTATACATCTTGCTGTTAAATAAATTCCCAAGTATTTAACTTTTTTAACTATTTGAAGATTTGTTTTTCTTGCAAGTTGCATTTTTATTTTTCTGTTAAGTTCTTTGTCAAAACTTTGGTCTTTTCTCTATTTATTATCAGGCCTACAACCTCACCATATTGTTCTATTATGGCCAATAATTTTGTGCTTGTTTCCAGAGGTTCTTCCATTATAAAGACCAAGTCATCTGTGAATGTCTGAAATTTATATTTTTCACCCTTTATCTCCAGTCCCTTGATCTCAGAGTCTTGTCTAATATTTCTGTTCAATACTTCCAAGGTCAATATGAATAGCAATGGTGATAGAGGACATCCTTGTCTTGTGCCCTTTTTAATATCAAAGTACAGAAGAACATTCTGATGACGGCAATGGCGATGGTAGCAGAGGCAGTTGGGAGGACAGAAGATCCTGGGGAAATGATGGCTGGTGAGATATGCCACAGCGAAATATCAGCTGCAGTGGTGGTGGAGGAAAAAGGCTGAGAAGATGGGAACCAGGTGGTCAGAGGGTGTGTAAGAGTGGCAGCAATTAAGAGGAGGGGAGGAAGGTGTTGAGAAAATCAGGGATAGTAGAGTTTCATTCCCTATTCACTTCTCAGCTGGACTATTGCAATGCACTCTACATGGATTGTTCTTAAAGATCATCCAGAAGTTGCAATTGGCACAGAATGTGATGGAGCACGGTGTTGTGCATCTTTCAGTTTACTCATGTCACACCATCTTTGCACGAGCTCCCAATTTCCTTTCAGGTGCAATTAAAACCCTACATGGAATAAGGCCAGATTATTTGCAGAACTGCCTCTTTTTGACACTGTCTGTTCATCCGACCAGGTCAGATAGGGTGGCACATTCCAGATCCTTTCCCTGAAATACTGCCATAGAGAAATTCCTAGGAAGCATGCCTTTTCCGTGATGGCCCCTTACTTTGTGAAATATCCTTTAGTGATGTGGCAGCCTCCACTCTTTTGGCCTTCTGGAAGACCGTATGATCTGGCCCTTCCCCTCTCCCCCCCCACACTGGGGGAAAGTGGGATAGGAGCCTATGGATTGCTGATAGGGCATCCTAGGAGGATGTTTGAGATGCAGGATTTTAGTCTTTTTTTGTAGTTTTTATGGTTTTATTGTTTTGTGGTTTTATTGTTGTTGTGAGTGCCCATAGTTGAACTCCAAGATGGGCAGCCATGCAAACCTTATAAACAGACAAACAAATGTTGAGGGGTGGAAGAGAAGACTTGATGATCATCAATTTGGCCCACTCACCCATCAAGATTTTGCTTGAAACCAGAAACAATCAATGTTTCAGTTGTGCCAAACTATGCCTGGCCGAAAAAAGGTCTTGAAATTTGTCGGAAATACAGTACACAGCTTGAAACCTGAAAGTTTGCTTTAGTTTGGGGGGGAAAAACCAACATTTTCTCATTGCATGAAAACCCTGTTATCCATCATCATCTATTTTTGAACTTCAGCAAACAAGATTATTGCCCCACCCCATCAGTTCTTTGTCATCAATAGTAGGTAAACTAAATGGGGTGGTTGATAGTATTTTTATCTTCTTAACATTTAACATTAACCCAGGTTTTTTCACTTTCTATTTTTACTTCCATTACGAGCCCTTCTAAGCCTTCTTTACTTTCATCTATCCAAGGGGAGCCATGGGAACATCTCAAATTATTAGCATTTTGGCCTTCCTTTTTTATTTCCAGCCTGCCATTCTTATAACATATTCTCTGCATAAGTTAAACAGAATTGTTACCATACACGTCCTTGTCTTACTCCTTCCCTATTCTGAATCACTTTGCTTCTCCAAACTCAAGTCCTTGCAGTAGCTACTTATTCATTGTAATGGTTCCTGAGATGAATTATCACAAGTTTTGGCATTCCCCTTACCGTTAATGTATTCCATGTTCTGGCATGGTCTACAGAATAATTAAAAAAAACTTTCTATAGTGAAAAAAGCAAAGGTAAACCTCCTCAGGTTCTCTTTATTTCCCATTACCCCTTATATGACAGCTCTCTGATCTTCTGTCCCTCTGCCTTTTCCTGAAGCCAGCCTTATTTTGATATTTCTTTTTTCCACTGCACCCATGTTTAATGTTTAATGTGGTTGATATCAAAAGAAAACATGCGCTTCTTGTCTGACTACAGTGCCTTGAAGGACTGAAAAAAAGCTCTCCTCTTGAACAATCCTCAAGGATAAGGTCAGGCCCATCCAAGATGTTTTTTCCATAATGCAATTAAGACCCTCCTGGGGCATTTGGGAATGGAGGAATATTAAGTGGCTCCTGCAGAACTGAGTGATGGTTGTGATTTGACAGGTATGGCTATGTGGAGATGACAGTTTCTGCCTGTGCTATTTGGTTTCAATAATGTTGATTTAGCTTTAATTTGACTTTATTACTTTAATGGGGAATCTAAGCCATTTGGAATCATTTTTGACTGGAGCAGCAAATAAATGGTAAACAGATAAACAAGCTATATAAGTTGGAACACATGTAATTGAAACACAGACTCATATTATAATATATGTTATATCTCCAACATGGACTTTGCTTTTTCATCTCTGCTACTATCAGCTATCATGTCTACCTCTCTTAACTATTTCAAGTATTGGTGAAAGCTTACTCTTTCTGAAAGACCCTGTCTCTTGGAAGTGGTCCTACCTCAATTTATTGTCCTTTAAATATATTGGACCTTCCATGATATCCAGACAATACTGCCAAAGGAACTTGAAGTCCAGTAGTTTGGGAGGACATCAAAAGATGTATCAGCTTTACAATAATAAGCATTAGGTTACATTTAATCCAAATTCTAATTAGAATTGGGCATACCTATATTTGCTTTCTGCTTTAATGGGGTATAATTTTCTAAGTGAATGCTACAAACATTATTTATTCATTTTCAGTTGCTTCTATGGATGATAGGAAGTTCCGGACCTTTGATTTTCCCCACCACCACACAGAAATCTTCTCTAGAGATAAATAATCTTTATTGTCATTTTTTTTTACTGTGGGCATAACGGCACATATCAAAAATGAAATTTAGTTGCCCGCTCTCAAAGTGAAACACATACATGACACAGACCTAAAACATACTATATACAAAATATGTATAGACCCACAGCCCTACATATACATAACAAATAAATATTAAATACTGCCCATCTTGAATATATAACAGAAGGAGGCAGCCTGAGAGTTCACAAGGTTAATGCTGTATGGAATGAAACTATGGCTGAATCTGGATGTTCTGCTACGGATACCATGAAGCCTCCTCCCAGAAGGTAACAAGGAAAACAGGTCATGAAGAGGATGTGTAGTGTCCCAAATAATCTTACAGACCCTGCTCAAGCAATTCTTCTGTGCTATGTCCTGGATGGGAGGGAGGGAACTGCCAATGAACTTTTTGGCCATCCTGACCACTCTCTGCACCGCCTTCCTGTCTGAAGCAGTGATGCTTCCAAGCCAAACGGTGATGCTGTATGACAGGATGCTCTCGATCGTCCCCCTGTAGAAAGTGGTCAGGACAGGGGAAGGAAGATGAGCTTTTCTCATGTGACACAGAAAATGCAGGTGCTGCTGTGCCCGCTTCATCAGTTTCTCACTGTTGAGCAACCAAGCCAGCCTACTCGGTAGCTGCACACCCAGGAATTTGATGCTGGTAACCATCTCCACAAGGGAGGCGGTGGCTCAGTGGGTTAGGATGCTGAGCTTGTCAATCAGATGGTCAGCAGTTTGGTGGGTCGAATCCCGAGTGCCGCGTAACAGAGTGAGCGCCTGTTACTCGTCCCAGCTTCTGCCAACCTAGCAGTTCGAAAGCACGTAAAAATGCAAGTAGAAAAATAGGGACCACTACGGTGGGAAGGTAACAGCATTCCGTGCACCTTTGGCGTCTAGTCATGCCGGCCACATGACCACAGAGACGTCCTCGGACAAGCGCTGGCTCTTCGGCTTTGAAATGAGCACTGGCCCCTAGAGTCGGAAACGACTAGCACGCATGTGCGGGGGAAACTTTACCTTTACCTTTAACCATCTCCACAGGTGAATCATTAATGCATAGAGAAGTGTGGCTGTGCCTGCCTTTTCTGAAATCGACAATGATCCCTTTGGTTTTTCCGGTATTTAAAACTAGGCTGTTTTCCTTACACCAGTTCACCAAACCCTCAACCTCCTTGCGGTAAGCTTCCACCTTGTCATCAGGAATAAGGCCCACCACTAGATCATCCAACTCAGTAATGAAAAGGAACCCAGAAACAGAGTTGCTGCACTTAGAAACAGCCATAGAGTTTCTTCTAATTGGTTCATTCCCAGGAACCAAATCCTCAACCTCAGATTGAAATGCAATCAAGGGGAGAAGCAACCTAGAACTAAGGATAAATTTCCTAACACTGAGAACAATTAACCAGTGGAACAGCTTGCCTCCAGAAGTTGTGGGTGGTTTTTAAGAGGAGGTTTTAAAGAAGAGACTGGGCAGCCACTTGTCTGAAATGGTAAAGGGTTTCCTGCTTGAGCAGGTGGTTGGACTAGAAGATCTCTAAGGTCCCTTCCAACTCTGTTCTGTTAAATTAAGTTTCTGCATGTTGAACATTACAATGCTGCAAGTGGCAAGCTGATCTCAGCAGGGACAAATCTAGAAGAATGACACAGAGAAATTGATTAAATTTATCTGCTGCCCATCTCAACCACAAGGTGACCCTGGGCAGCTTACAATGTTAACGTTCCTTATCCTTTTAGGCTGATACAGCCAGAATTTAAAAGCGTACTGTGGCTCTCTCACAAAATGACTGCCAGATTGCCAATCCAGTCATTTTTCTAGAAGGCAAAGTGGTGAGATTGGTCCTCATTGCTTACTCTAGCCTTTCTGGAAGTTCACAGCCACTTCAATGTATCTTGAAGTTACCATGTGAATTGGGTGGCCATATAAATGTGTTTAGTAAATAAAAAAGGTAAAGGTTTCCCTGTCAGTCATGTCCATCTCTAGGGCACGGTGTTCATCTCTGTTTCTTGTCAACGCTACCTCCCTCGGCCAATTTTTATAAATAAATAATATATACATCTCTGGATCTCTTTTTCTGAGTTGATGGGCACACATCCATACAAAACACTAGACTGCAGCCTCTTATAACTCTGATTCTCTAAGAATACCTTTGAAGTATATGCAAAAGAAATCCAGAAAATAGTATGCCTGTAATTAAACGTCTGCTTTGCAACTGGGTAAGTCCCGTTTTATGTTTTTAATTACAATAATCTAAAAATAATGAAATGAAACCATGTGGAGTATGTAGCCCAGTAATTCCCAAGGTAGGTATCCATGAGTGCCATACAGCACTCATGGATACCCTTACAGCAAATTCCCTTTCACATGCACAGGCTATATATCCATTTGGTTTCTTCAAGTCGCTTCTCAAAATGCATCTTTTTTTATATGGCACTTGGCTTTACTTCCATGCTAGCAATTCAAAGTAGTTTCTGGTGTCATCCAATCATCACTGTGCCACAGGAATAGCAATGAGGTCAGACTTCAAATATGGCTGGATGATGCTATGAAGACATTATTACTTGCTAGCCTGGAATGACTTAAAACCATTAATCTGCACTCCAGTTGCAACCAAACATTGCAGAACACAGTTCTTCTTCTACTTCTCCCTCATTGTTCTTTTTGTCTGCTTTTAGAATCTAAACTTCATAGGAGCAGAGACCTGATTATGTAAAGCGCCAAGTCTATGATGGTGGTAGAAAAACAAAAAAAACATGATCCATAGGCAAACACCTTCTAAACCCTCTTCCTCAGACTCGCTGGTGATGTATGAAATGTAGAACATCCGAAGTAGATCTCCTGGGCAGATTCACAATACGCTGGATCATTTGAGTTCTAAAAAATGACCCAAAGCTCTGAAGCTGGCAGACAAATGCTGAATTAGTTTAACTAGGCTACTGAACTAATGCTTTCTGGTCTACACTCAACCACTAACTAAATGGAACAGAACCCACTAAGCAACATTAGGCTAAAATTATTCTAATATAAAATTAAAGCTAAGCACCAAGATTAAAATTATTCTATGAACTCTTATGAATTAGTGAAACTTGCATATTATGCAAATACAGCCAGTGGAACTTTAACTCAGTTAGTGAAGCGTGATGTGCAAACAGGGCCACCCAATCATAGATCCATTCACATATTTCCCAAGAGAGAAAAGCTGTACAAAAGAAACTTGAATAGAATGTAGAGTAGAATAAAGCTGGAAGGGACCTTGGAGGTCTTCTGGTCCAGCCCCCTGGTCAAGCAGGAGAACTTATTCCATTTCAGACAAAATGCTTGTCCAGTCTCTTCTTAAAAACTTCCAGTGTTGGAGCATTCACAACTTCTGTGAATGCTCCAAGCCTGGAAGTTTTTAAGAGGAGAAAAGTTGGGTCCACTTTCTGGCATCCTACGGGGATGTCTAACTACGGTTCGGCCTTTCTCCCAATAGCTCCTAACACCTTCCTTTTTTAAGAAAGAAGAGCAATGCGAACTAATTGGCGCGATAAAAACGAGGCAGATCTTAAGCAGGGGGAAAGGGAAGGCAATCTACAATAGCCCACATACGCAACTAAATACTAATACAGATCATCACAAACCAAAACCCTACTACTGACTGGGGAGATGGAGAGGGAGGCGTGGAGGGCAACGACTTGCGCCGCTCGACCAAAGAAACGTGCGGACAAGGTTAAATCTCCGCTTCTTCTTCTCCCCCACCCCCACCCCCCCCGCCCCAAGAAACGGACCCTCCCCAACTTGGCCGTCGCTCCTATTATCTACAACGGAACCATTCGTCCTTCAGAGGTGCCGGGCCCTTCCCAGCCGCGACGTTTGACGGAGGTCTCCGGCTTACTCACCGACGATTGGCGAAAGCATTGCCCGCCGGTCCGCCGGAGCTCTGCTCGGGATAGTTGTGTTGCAGAGTCGATGCCGGGAACTGATAGAGAAATCCGGTCCCGAAGGAGCCTCCCCAGAGGCAACAGGAGCACCAAAAGAAAAGCAGATACATCTTGGGAACGAAGTCTGGAGTGGCGCTTGGGAGTGCAACAAGCAGGACGCGGTGGAGACGCGGGAAAGGAGACCCTAGGAGAGACTTTAGAGACTCATCCTCCCAGGTTGCGGAGCGCCCCGGCGTCGGGGGCTAAGGCCAAACGAAGGAGGGAGGGCGGCGGGGAGAGCTAATGCTGGATTATTGGGGGGGGGGAAGGAGCTGAAGAAAAGCGGGGGTTTAAAGTCACCCCACCTTGAAGGGGAGCTGCGTGCGCTCTAGGCGCACAAGTGCTTTGAGGGTGCTTTTTCAAACCGTAGCGAGGTTGGTTCAGCAGCATTCTGCAAAAGGGGGCGGGAGGTGGGTGGGGGGCGCCGGTTTAACCCTTCAAGAACGAGGCTGCTGCTGCTGCTGCTGCTGCAGATGTCATTGTTCCCATGGAAAAGTGTGTGTGTGCAATTCAGGGCTGAACTGTGGAGTCCATGGTGGTCTCTGAGCTTGGTTGTTTGCCTGCGGACTTTCATTACCCGACTGGAGTAAAAGTAATTTCATTTCATTTCATTTATTAAATTTGTATACCGCCCTTCTCCCGAAGGACTCAGGGCGGTGAACAGGGCACATATAAATAGAAAATACAAAAATTAAAAGAGAATTAAATAATCGCCCAGATAAAACAGTAACAATATAAAAACCCATTAAAAACCCTAACATCCCCCATCAGGCCAGGCCAGCTTGTTCAAATAAATGGGTCTTCAGACCGGTCGGAAGGAGCGATGGTCCGGTGCCGTCCGGAGCTCAACCAGCAGCTGGTTCCATAAAGCCGGAGCGCCCACAGAGAAGGCCCTCCCCCTGGGGGCCACCAGCCAACATTCTCTGACCGGAGGCACCCTGAGGAGGCCTTCTCTGTGGGAACGCACAGGAGGGAGGGAAGTTGACGCCGGCAGCAGGTGGTCCCCGAGGTACTCCGGACCCATGCCATGTAGGGACTTAAAGACCATTACCAGAACCTTGAATCTCACCCGGAAGACAACTGGTAACCAATGCAGCTCGCGGAGCAAAGGTGTAACATGGGAGTACCGGGAAACTCCCAAGACAACTCTCGCAGCCGCATTCTGTACCAGTTGGAGCCTCCGAGTGGTCTTCAAGGGAAGCCCCATGTAAAGAGCATTGCAGTAATCCAGCTGAGAGGTCACGAGTGCATGAGTGACCGTACACAGGGCACTTTAAAGCACAATGCTTTAAAGCAGGGGTCCCCAACACCCAGTCCGTGGACCTGTACCAGGCCGCAGCATGCCAGCAACTGGTCCACACAAACAAGCAAAGCTCCATCCGCGGGATGCAGGCAGCACACAAAGCCATGCACATTCCAGTCCGCAGAAAAACCTCTCTCCTCGGATCTGGTCCCTGGCGCCCCAAAGGTTGGGGACTTCTGGTTTAAAGTAATAAAACGACTTGCAAGCAAACAACCAGGCTCAGGGAGCACCAAAGACTCCACATAAATACAATTGTCTTGAAGTACACAGTTAAGCAGAAAGGCTGCACAGCCGAAGTGGGAAAAGCGAAAGCGAGATAGCAAGCAGGTAAATTTAGATATTTTTTTTAACAAAATCCCCACAACACTTCTCAATTCATATTCGATGTGAAGAGGCTGAGCTATGGTTCAACATGGCCTATGCAGGCAGAGCTATTTCACACACATTTAACTTCTGATCAAATGTTTACCTTGGATAGGTAACTTAGTGGTACAGTATAGATTGTCCTGAAGTTACAACCATTTGTTTAGCAAACATTCAAAGTTACAATGGCACTGAAAAAGGTGACTTATGACAGTCAGTGCTTTTTTTATAAAAGAAAAAGGTGCCAGAACTCACATGTCATACAACCCGCCTTGCCTACCCTACAAGGTTCCATCCAAAAAAGGTGCTGGAACTCCGTTCTGAGCGTTCTATCACAAAAAAAGCCCTGATGACAGTTATGACTACATAATTTACTTAACTGCAGTGATTTGCTTAACAACCCTTGCAAAAAAGCTATTATAAAATTGAGTGCAACTCACTTAACAACTGCCTTGCCTAGCAATGGAAATTCTCTTTCCAATTGTGGTCGTAAATTGGGGACTACCTGTAACAATTTTCAGAAAATGCTCTAAATATCTGGTGCCACCTCAATATAATGTATACTTTAAAAATACTTTTTTTCAATACCTCCTGCAAGGAACTCTGGCTAGTGACATGAATTCTTGCACAAATTTTCTCACAAAAGTTTTGTGAGATATATTTGTGAAACGGTGCCATAGAGGAAAATACATTAAGCCATAAACTTCAATTTATACATCAGAATGATGGTTTGCATACTGGACTAATCCCAAACCAAATAAACAAGGTAATCCCTTGTTTCTGTAAACCCTATTTATACAATATGCTAGGTTAAAATATGATTGTCTAATTATAGTATGTTTTATGATCCTAGTTAATGTGGTTAATGGTTCAGAATGAACTGGGGCTTGTGAAGATACTACAAACCCAGAAAATGTGTTAGTTGTATGTTAGAAATAAAAAGAAAGGCAGAGGGAATGTATATCTATTGTGTGGAGAAAGTGCTGAAGCTTGTAACAAATGACAATGAGAAGGCACAACTTCTTAGTTCTTGTTTTCCTTGTCTTCCCTCAGAAGGGAAATGGAGGCCTAGCTGATCATGTTTGTGTCAGTGGGAAAAGAAGATGGTAAGAGAAAATTTAATAACTTAAATTCATCCCAGCCAGATGAATTACAGTCCCAAGTATTGAAGGGACTATGATGGCAAACTTATGACACATGTCAAAGGTGACACACCACGTTTTACGTGATGCACTAGCATTCACCAATACACCAATCTCATATAATTTTGGAGGCTGAAGATGGCCGTGGAAGAGCATTCTTGTTAAGGAATTTGTTGTGCAGAGGTCTCCTTGTGCTACCAAAGAGTTGCACAGACAAGGAAGGGCACTGAGAGCTTTAAAAGTCACACACAGGAGTACACTGAGTTCTGAAAGCAAAAAGTATTTTACTTTTGAGGTGGTGTAAAGACAAAAATGCACAGTCAAAAATAAACAGTCCAGGTCATAAACAATAGCAACAGTCCAAAGAGTAATCCAAACTACAAAGTCTTCTTACCAGTCCAGAGGTCAATACACAGTTCAGGTTACAACAGTAGTAAACCAACAGCAGAGCAAAAACAGTAACAGTAGAGATCAGTGAAATTCAGAGAGAGAGAGAAGCTACGTTCCTAGCTTCCTCTTATGGCCATGAGAACACTTACACACCCATTGGCCAATTAACATCTTAAAGACATAGCATTATGGTTAATATATTTTCAACCCAACATTGTAGGCTAACACCATATGCCTAACATTCTCCCCTTTGGGTAGAATAATATATAACTCTTACAATCTTATGCACATTCTTTCACAATTAGCATTGTGTTTCACAGCACTTTGTACCTTCGTAAAATGGTCTGCAATATTTACATCAGATGAACAATATTCTAGCTGTATTAATTTATCTTTGACACATTGTCTGACATTTAAATAACGAAGATCAGTATGTTTAGATCTTGTTCTTACTGCAGCATTGTTAGCCATCTTTATCGCAGCTTGATTGTCCTCATATACAATGAATGGATCATTTACATTTAAACCCATATCTAACAATAATTGTTTGTACACTAGCAGTTCTGTACATAACACTGATAAACATGAGAATTCAGCCTCCATTGTAGACAAGCTTATGTGTTTTTGTCTAATGGACTTCCATCCAATTAAAGAATCACCCAACATAACAGCCAACCCTGAAGTAGATTTACGAGTGTTTGTATCAGAGGCAAAACTCGCATCTGCATATGCTGTGAGGATTAACTCACGATTTGGCTCTAGATATAACGAGTAGTGAATAGTCTGCTTCAAATACCTTAATACTCGTTTAGCTGATTGCCAGTGTCTAACAGTTGGATTATTGTTGTACCTAGCTAATTGGTTTACACAGTAAGAAATATCAGGTCTAGTCCAATTACTCAGATACATAAGACTTCCTATCAAAGATTGGTACATAGTCTTATCAAATACAGGACTCTCAACATTAGTGTCCTTAAAATCCATAGCCATCGGAGTTTTTGCTGGTTTACACATTTCCATATTGTATCTCTTTAATAACTGAGATATTTTACTGGCTTGCAACACCTTAAAACCCCTATTTGTTTTTCACAATATCTAACCCCAAATAGTGGCTTATTTTCCCAAGATTCCTAATTGTGAATTTATTTTCCAATCTTGAAATGATAGTTTGTGCTTCTAACTCAGTTTTTGTTATTATTGCAATATCATCTGTGAATAATAAAAGAAAAGATAACACTCCATTGTGTTCTCTTCTAAACAAACAAGGATCAGCATTACTGGCTACAAAACCTATTGCACTTAACTCATTTACTATACATTTGTTCCACTCATAGCCTGATTGTTTCAATCCATAGAGGCTTTTCTTTAATTCCCAACAATCATGGTCTCTATCACTGGTCAATCCTGGTGGTATTCTTAAATAAATAGTATGTTGCAATGGAGCATGTAGATATGCAGTTTCAACATCTACATGGGTAACTATATATTGGTTTTTAGCTGCCCATACTAAAGCTGCTCTTAAAGTAGTTGCCCTTAGACTGGGTGCAAACACCTCATCATAATCCCCAGTAGTTTGGGCAAAACCTTGTGCAACCAAACGTGCCTTATGGGTTATAGTTCCATCTACACCCTTCTTTAACTTATATATCCATTTACAACCTATAGCTTGCTCACCAGATGGCAGTTTTGCTTTCTCATAGACCTTAAGATCCTGCAAAGACTTCAACTCCCTGTTCATTGCCACTTTCCATGATGCCTGTTCCTTTTCAGGATACATCCTGATCTCATCATAGTTACAAGGTACTGAACTAACTTGACATATTACACTTGCTTCATAGCGATCAGGTGGATGTCTGATGCGCGTTGAACGCCAAGGAATTACAGGGCTTTGAATTTCAGACTCCTTTCCTTCCTCTGATTCATCTTTAATCTCCCCTATCTCCTCTTCATCTTTTATATTTACAGGAGATGTATTATCATTACTACTTACATTATCATGGGAGTCCTCAAACACTAGAGGATCAGTATTAACAGTTACTTGCTCTAACCTATCCCAACCAACGTGCTCAAGGAATTTTGCACTCGCACTGTTATATACATTAGTTGTGCCTCGTTCCCAGAAACGATAGGATCTATGGTTAGCTTCATAACCTACGAAGTATAATTGCCTAGCCCTATGTTGGCCTTTACTCCTGAGTTGTGCAGGAATGTGGACCCAAGCTGGGGTGCCAAATGTGTGCAGGTAATCAAGGTTTGGTCTTCTACCATGCCATATAGTATATGGTATTTTACCAGTAGAAGTATTAACAACTAAATTCAGAACATGGTTTGCACATTTTGCTGCCTCCCCCCACAGTCTATCTGTTAAGCCAGAATCTTGTAACATAGTTCTCATCATGGCTTGTAATGTTTGCCCACGTCTCTCAACAAAAGCATTATGTTGAGGCCTATAAGGAGCTGAACGTTTATGCTCAATGCCAGCAGATTCTAACATATCAACAAAACGCTTATTTGTAAATTCAGTACCATTATCAGTAATTATGCACTGAACCTTTCTCTTTGTTTTTCTCTCCACAAATTTCAGCCAGTTTGCAAATTGTTGGAAAGTGTCTGCCTTTGACTTAAGCAGATAACAAAAACCATAACGAGAGTAGTGGTCCAATATACTTAAAATATAACAAGATCCTCCTAAACTTGGTTTCATGGGTCCAATTAAATCAGCAAACACAACTTCCAAAGGTACAGTTGTTTTGAAGCTGTTTATCCTATTTGCAGGAGTTGCCTTGCTCTTTTCCTGATTACAGGCATTGCAATTCAAATACTTACTACATGGTTTCAGTTTAATTCCGTCTAACTCAACTGTTTTACGTAGTGAGTTGAAATTTACATGTCCTAGCCGCCTATGCAATAAATGTATACACTCATCATGTGGCTTCTTGTTCTCACATATTGAGTTAGCTTTAACTGTACTAACCTGGTTACTTGTGAGAACAAATAAACCATCTTTCAAATTAGCAGTTACACAGGTTCCATTCCTCTCAATAGTGCATTGCTCCCCTCTGAATGTTACCACAAACCCAACTTTAACCAATTCCCTTACAGATAACAGGTTGAATCTTAGTTTAGGTATATATAACATAGGTAACTGTTCATTAATGCATGGACAATAGGAATTACCTTCACCAGAGGCCTTCATCCTCCAACCGTTTGCCAGTGAAACATATTGGTTGCTGTTTTTCATATTAACAAACCTCTTTTTCACTTTAGTAATGCATTGTGAAGCCCCACTATCAACAACCCACAATTCATTGTTTCTGGATGTTGTCTCACCAGAAATAGCCAAACCAATGCCCTTCTTTGCCTTCCCACTGCTATTTACATTCTGCTTTCTACCCTTTCTACAGAATTTGGCTATATGCCCTTTAGCCCCACAAGAATAACATTCCTTGACGTTGTAAGCAGTGGAGAATGGCTGCTCCTCTCGTGGCTGTGTCTCTCTCAGCTGGTCTCTGTCACGCCTCCTTCTGGACTCTTCCAGCAGTCTCCCAGTAATGTTAGTCAATGTCAGTTCCTCTCTGGTCAGGACTTCCAAAGAAGAAACATACCCATCATAACTCTCATCCAAAGATGACAGAATAATGTAGACCTGATGCAACTCTGAAAAAATCAGCTCCTTTTCATGAAGCTCTTGAAAAGTTGCCTTCATGTAATTTAAATGGGTCAGCATATCTCCATTCTTCTGCAGACGAGCCCTAAACAGCTTACGTGTAAGGTGTATATGTGCACCCACACTGTCTCGAACATAAAGCCTTCGCAAAACGCCCCAACACCTAGCAGCAGACTCCTCACCACGAATATGGACAAGCTGCTGGTCATTCAGTGTTAGTCCAATAATGCAAAGAGCTTTCTCATTGCTTCTTTTAAAGTCGTCTATCTTCTTTACATCCTCTTCATCATCTGGATCCCAAGCAGTAGTATCTGGTGGGTTATTTACAACAGTCCATAGTCCTTCCTTGCGCAAAAGCAAGCAGCATTTCGTGGACCAGGAAACATAGTTTGTCCCATCCAACCAGGTTATCCAGGAGATGCCTGACAACAGTTCTTGTGCCATTTTACACCAAATAGCTAACACAAACTCAGCTAGGAATACTGTGTGTACTAACTCTCATTACAGGCCTGGGCCCATAACCAGTGTTAAGGAATTTGTTGTGCAGATGTCTCCTTGTGCTACCAAAGAGTTGCACAGACAAGGAAGGGCACTGAGAGCAGTAAAAGTCACACACAGGAGTACACTGAGTTCTGAAAGCAAAAAGTATTTTACTTTTGAGGTGGTGTAAAGACAAAAATGCACAGTCAAAAATAAACAGTCCAGGTCATAAACAATAGCAACAGTCCAAAGAGTAATCCAAACTACAAAGTCTTCTTACCAGTCCAGAGGTCAATACACAGTTCAGGTTACAACAGTAGTAAACCAACAGCAGAGCAAAAACAGTAACAGTAGAGATCAGTGAAATTCAGAGAGAGAGAGAAGC
Organism: Vipera ursinii; assembly: GCF_947247035.1. Lineage (NCBI taxonomy): Eukaryota > Metazoa > Chordata > Lepidosauria > Squamata > Viperidae > Vipera > Vipera ursinii. Next base: position 341,732,936 of record NC_139512.1, on the reverse strand, counting down.
TACGTTCCTAGCTTCCTCTTATGGCCATGAGAACACTTACACACCCATTGGCCAATTAACATCTTAAAGACATAGCATTATGGTTAATATATTTTCAACCCAACATTGTAGGCTAACACCATATGCCTAACAATTCTCCAAAGCTGCTTCAAGAATGAAGGCCTCATGCAACCCAGCGCAGCCTCGGATAGGCTGCAGGGGCATAAAGAAAGAGAACACAGCTATGTAGGGCATAGCCAATCTTTTTTTTTTAATCCCATTTGTATCCCGCCCTTCTCCGAAGACTCAGGGCGGCTTACAATTTAAAGCACAAATCAATGTGCTTAGCAATATCCTGCATTCTATGTATATGCCTGCTTATTAGGGCTTCCCCCCCCCCAAGCGGCATTATTACAAAGTCAGCTTATTGCCCCCAACAATCTGGGTCCTCATTTTACCTACCTCGGAAGGATGGAAGGCTGAGTCAACCTTGAGCCTGGTGGGACTCGAACCTGCACTAATTGCAGGCAGCTGGTGTTACTTAAGGAGGCATTAGCCCACTGCTCCACCAAGGCTCTTGAGAAACGCTGGGCTGTGGGGTCAGTCATGCCAGTCCCCAGGGTTTGCATGCCTTGGGGAATGGAATGACATGGCCTTTTTGAGGGGCAGCAGTGGTGGCACTAGGGCTGAAGTCAAGGCTCAAGGCTGTTCTTCAGCTTCAGCCTTGGAACTGCCACCAAGTGCTCCTGTTTAGAGTGGCCTAAATCAGGAGGAGATACAGAATTGTTCCAGGGTGTGTGCGTGAGAAAGAGAAGGGGGGGAGGGGGAGGACAGCTAGTTAGGAATTTTCCAAATTTTTGACCCACCAAGCCCAAAAGGTTTGCTATCCCTGGATTAGTGAAAGTTATTGCAGAACTGCTGTTGGTAATTTCTGGAGACTCCTGAAAATTTGGTGAGGTTCCAAGACACTGGAGGAGAGCTAATATCACTCCATCTTCAAAAACTGGACTCCAGATCTCCCAATGGTGCACACAGTACCACTGTATTTGGCTCCATCCATCTTGCTGCTGGTCATTCTCTTCTTCTCCTTCTTTCCAACTTTCCCAGCATTGGAACTTTCTGCAGAGAGCTGGGTCTTTCCATAATGTATCCAGAGTAGGATGATTTTAACCTGGCGATTTGTGCCTAAAGTGAGCACTCTGGATTGATTTTTTCTAGGATCCATATATTTATTTTCTATGCTATCTCTGGTAATTTCAGGAGTTTTCTGCCACAGAGTATCTTAAGGAAAACCATTGCCTGCATGATTCTGAACTTTGTAGGTACCACGTCACAGCATCTAAAAATCTATTCTACCAAGAGCTAGTCTGTGGCATCTTTCTTGACTGCTGGTTACTTTACTAACGATGTTTCTGAACATTTGGATAAACGTGCGACAATTAATAGGCCCAGCATGGATTTATCGCAAATGAATTGTGCAGTCTTTCATACAAAAGGGGTCAACCCACTATCACAAGCTGAACTCCTTCTTTGATAGTTTGTAGTTCAGTAGATCAAAGGAATCATCTAGACATGGGGTATTAACATTTTTATTGAATGCCTCCTGAGATTCTTCTTTCTTAAATTATAAAATATGGGCTAAAATGATACTATGTTAAATGAACTCGCAATTGGCCAAATAACCATACTACAAAAATGCTTCATAAAATGCTTCCGTCAACCTTCATAGAGAAGGTTGACAGAAACTCATAGGACTCTTCCCTAGGCCCTGTGCTATTCAACATTTTTATCCATGACTTGGGTGAAGGTGCTGAGGGGATGCTTATAAAGTTTGCAAATGACACATAGCTGTCAGCTGCAGCTAATGCCTTAGATAAAAGAGGGAGGATTCAAAAATCTCTAAACCAGGGCTTTTCAACCTTTTTACCATTGTACCACTTTTAGGATATGGTAATATCCGAGTACCACCAGTCACATAGCAAGGTGTCCAAAACCTGATGACAAAAAAAAGGGGGGGGGGAAGTGATGAAGTACAGGTACTCCTCGACTTACAACAGTTCACTTAGTGACTGTTTGAAGTTACAATGGCACTGAAAAAAGTGCCCCCCAAGCCACAGCCAAGCAAGACACCTGCCTGCCCACCCGGCAGCGCTCTTCCTCCTGTCCAAGGTTTTCGTTGTGAGCATTTCTGTTGAGGATTGGCAGCGGGGGTGGGGTGGGGGTGTGTTTGGGTTTTATTCCCCCCCCCTCTGCTGAGTGGATGCAGCAGGTTTTGGCCATTTCACATGACCCTGGGACACTGTCATAAATATGAATCACAAGACCCTGGAGATGCTGCAACATTCCAGCTGATCGGCGCTTCTTCTGGAGCTCCAGCTGGAGTCTGGTGCTGATCCTGGCGCTTCCGCTGAGCCCTGACAGTCCTGCAGCTCCAGTCGTCTCTCACTCAGGCTTGTGCGGTGCTGCCACCAGTTCAGCTCATTCCCCTCCCCCGCTACCACTTTTCTAGGATGGTCGTGTACCACCTGCCAGGTGCCAATGTACCACAGGTGGTACCCGTACCACTGGTTGAAAAGCCCTGCTCTAAACAGATTTGAGCACTGGACTGAAATAAAGGTGATGGAATTTAACAGGAAAAAACATAATTTTCTTCATCTGAAAAAGAAAAAATAAAGGCACAAGTATAGAATGAGAGAGACTGGCATTGGCAATAATATGTATGAAAAGGATTGTGTGTGTGTGTGTGTGTTTATGGCCTTTGAGTCAGTGTTGGCTCCTGCTGACTGCCTGGACAAGTCAGGTTTTTCTGGCAGGATTTCAGACTGGCTTGCCACTACTTGCTTCCTAATGTTAAGAGTGAATTACTGGCCTGAGGTCACCCAGCTGCCTTTGGGCTTAGAATGGGAGTGGAGCTCATGGTTTCCCAGTTCCTTGATTGTTCCTTAACCACTACACCAAACTGGCTCTTGTCTTTGTTGACCACAAGTTAAATATGAGACATCCTTTTTGATGGTGCAATTATTCTTTTGACTGGAGAACAATACGGAAGTGAATATCCCAAATGGTTTACAATAAATGTAATTAGTTCTGATGGTAATATGGAAACTTCATGTTCAAAGATCCTTAGTGATAGTAGCTATAGAGCATTACTGGAGAAGCTCCTGTTCTTTCTGTCTCTTACCTGCTGTGGGAAGAAGAATCCTAAGTGTAACTTTGATCTGATTCTCCAATGCTCATTCTTATTTTGCTAGGGACCTGTGGAAAAGAGAAGTATACATTTGATTCATATGGTACAGTCCTTGTTACAAGTAGAGATCTTCAGAAATGTTTGAGAAGGTCATTGCATGTACTTCTCAATCCATATAGTATATCTGATGTACCTGAGTTCCTTATTCCATTTGATTGCCAAGTCAGGAATACTGATATCCAGACAACTTGAAAAATGAGGAAAGCAACAAGATGGAATATTGTACATTTATTGTATGTGTGAAAGGATGGTTGAAGTCACATAACATGCTAAAAGCTAAAATAGGGTTATGCATAGATGGGTAGTTTAGGTAGCTGTGGGAAATACTATCTTAGCAGGTTGTGTAAGGCAGAGCATTACTTAAACAATATTGCTTATAGCACTTTATTTTTGGAGGGCGTAGCATTTTACACAAATGGAGCAATCTTGGTTTCTTAACCTGGTCTTAGAATTTCTGTCTTCTCAGCTGATATAAATATAAGAGCTATAATTCAGGGGGGGGGGGAAATCTTGCATTCATAGAGTATTATAAAAGGAGTTCATTGTTCATTACTAATAGTTGCTTCAAGCATCATAAATTACCAGCAGACTCTGGAGTAAATTTAAATACGTAATACAAAACAGAAGATGTTGCATTATAGTCAGCCAAAACATTTCTAGGTGCAAGGTTTGGAACAGACCATGAATTATTGTTCATATATAAAGGATAAGATTAGAGAGTTAAACAAAGTAGATTTGCCAGGAAGATTACATCTGGAGGATATACCTGGACTATTGGGAGCTGAGTGGTACAGGAAGGGAAAGGAAGGGGAGAGATTCAGTACTGATGGATAAAAGAATCTGAAGCTCAATAGGAAGAGTTAAGCACTGTGAAAAAGTAGGAAAAAGTTCTCAAAATTTCAAGAAAAGCTCATACAATGAAGGATGAAAGGCGTGGCCAAAAGCAACATAAAATGACTCAAGATTTTTAACATCAATCAAGGAAAGAAACAGGCAAGGAAAGTATCTCAGGAAAGTCAACAAATAATGGAAACTAACAAGAAAAGGAAAATAAACTATGTCCCCATATCTGTTTAACTTATTCAGTTAATATAATGCAGGTAGTCCTCATTGAGTGTGTCAGGAAAGCTGAAGTAAGATGATAAGCACAGTTCTGGTTTCATCTAGACCAGGGGTGTCAAACTGAATTTCATTGAGGGCCGCATCAGTATTGCGGTTGCCCTCAGGGGCCCGGGTGGGTATGGCCAGGGTGGGCGTGGCCTACTGGGTGGGCGTGGCTAGAGTGCGTATGGCCTACTGGGTGGGCGTGGCCAGCTCTACATCGTTCGCATCAAGGGTGCCTATGGGGGCCTGGGCAGGAGTGGGACAGATCTGAGGGTCTCTGGCAGAAGGAGGGTCTCTGGGCCAGGGCCAAGGCAGTGGGGGCCGTTCCCTCACTGTTTCCAGGATGGCTTTGCGGGCCACGTGAAACCGGAACTGGCTCCCGGGCCTTGTGTTTGACATGTCTGATCTAGACCATTAAGTAAGTTTGAGACGCATACATGACACCGCTTTAACGAATGATAGAAAAGACATATAAAAACTTACTATGAATTTAACAAATCTTTGTTAATGTTAAAAATTAAGAAGACGGCAAACGAAACGTCAACCTGCAGGCTTAGTTCATTCCCAGTTAATGGGAAAGATGTTAAGGTATAAATAGTTTTGTTTTCTTAGCTCAAGAACACATAAAGATGGACTATACAATGGAGAAGCAAAGAGGCCAATCCAAGGGAAGAATACAATTACAAACTTGGGCAAGATCGTGAAGAATATTTCTATGACAAAGATAGAATAGCTAAAGAAAATGGTTTTTTTTAGCGATAATAGGGAGCTGGATGAAAGCTGGTTATGGAAAAGGTACAAGAGAAAGAAAATGAAAGCTTCTGAATTATAGATTCAAAATTAGTTATGTACTGAAGTACCATGGACTAAAAGTAGCTAATTAAATCTGAATTAAATCAACTGCTCCCTTAAAACAATCACTGTGGTTGCTGTAAGTGGATGATGGACTTTAATATACTTTGTCAAATTGGGGAAATACAAAAAGGGGAAAACAGCAGGAAAAAAAAGATGAATGGGATAAGGGAAATCAATGAAGTATCTTTGGAGAATTACAGATTAAATCTGAGCCAGGATGAGATATTAGGCATTGGTCGATACCAGAAGTTTTCAAACCTCAGGTTATGGAAATTATTAGTTTAAAAATGTCTCATAAATCTTGATCAGGTGGCAAAGTTCTAGTAATAGAAATTTGGCTGTTTAACTCTGAACTCTTTTTTTCCCCTGTGATGTCCTGGTCTCTATGTTTATCACTGGTCATCCTGATTCTTTCTTTTTTATATACTTTATTGAAGTTCTACAAAAGCTAAAATATAAAATGCAAAAAAAATAATATTAAGAAGGAAAAAGATTGGGTAAGGGAAGGTACAAAGCAATAAAAACAAAAAGAAATAACTTTCAACTTTCAAGATAGCTACAAATATAAAATGCATTAAACTTTTGATCTAAAATTCAGTATCTATATTTTTACAACCATAAACACTTCTACTTGTCGAATCTTAAAATTAATGTAGCATTTCTTTTCAGACTCTAGCAAAAAGTCAGAAAGCAGTTTCCACATGGAAACAAAGTTAAACAAATTCTTTTTTTTAAATAAAGATAGTTAATTTTGCCATCTCAGTCAGTTTCATTATCTTCACCATCCATCCTTTTTAGTTTTTGTATATTGTATTTTTATTGTATTTGCGCTGTACACCGCCCTGAGTCCTTCGGGAGAAGGGCGGTATAGAAATTAAAAAATTATTATTATTATTAGTATTATTATTATTATTATTATTATTATTATTATTATTATTATTATTCTTTCAGTGTGGGATTCTGTATGTCTTTCCATCTCTGAGCTTACAAAATTCTTGCTGCAGCTATCATAGAGAAACAAAGTCCCATATTTTTTCTCTAATGGCTTATCCATCAAACCTAACTGGTCATCTCAATTGAATGACATTGAAAATTACATTTATGTTCCAAATGCAATTTCCAGCCAGGATGGGAAATGGGAATTATAAGAGTTGCACTCTCAGTTAGGTTTGCAGATATTGGGAAACTGCCAACCAGGCTGGAAGGACGGTTAAACAAGGGCCTAGTTTGAAGTCTTCGTGCAGCCATAAACAGGATAAACTTAACTTTTCCCAAGATCCATGAAACCTTATCTGGTTGTTCTTAGGAGAAGGCAAGGGGTCTGGTGAGATTTTTGTAACAAAGGTGGTATATAATTTTATTTATTTATTTTATTGAGATTTCTATACCGCCCTTCTCCCTAAGGGACTCAGGGCGGTTCACAGGGCATATATAAATAGCAGTACAAAAATTAAAAGAAAATTAAACCAATGCCCAATTAAAATACAACAATGATAAAATAATAAAAACCAATAAAAAACCCATATACCCCTATCAGGCCAGACCAGCTAATTCAAATAAATGGGTCTTCAACCCGCAACGGAAGGATCGAAGGTCCGATGCCGTCTGGAGCTCAACCGGCAGTTGGTTCCATAATGCCGGAGCACCCACAGAGAAGGCCCTCCCCCTGGGGGCCACCAGTCGACATTCCCTGACCGGAGGCACCCTGAGGAGGCCCTCTCTGTGGGCACGCACAGGGCGGAGGGGAGTTGACGCCGGCAGCAGGTGGTCCTCGAGGTATCCCGGACCCATGCCATGTAAGGACTTAAAGATCATAACCAAGACCTTGAACCTTACCCGGAAGACAACTGGTAACCAATGCAGCTCGCGGAGCAAAGGTGTAACATGGGAGTACCGGGAAACTCCCAAGACAACTCTCGCGGCTGCATTCTGTACCAGTTGGAGCCTAATAAAGTTACTGACTTTTATTATTCATGAGTAGCTCTAGTGCAGGGGTGTCAAACTCAATTTCATTGAGGGCCGCATCAGCATTGCAGTTGCCCTCAGAGGGCCGGGTGGGTATGGCCAGGGTGGACATGGCCTACTGGGTGGGCGTGGCTAGAGTGTGTATGGCCCGGGTGGGCATGGCCAGCTCTACATCGTTCGCATCAAGGGTGCCTATGGGGGCCTGGGCAGGAGTGGGACAGATCTGAGGGTCTCTGGCAGGAGGAGGGTCTCTGGGCCAGGGCCAAGGCAGTGGGGGCCATTCCCTCACTGTTTCCAGGATGGCTTCACGGGCCACATGAAACCACTTTGCAGGCCAGATCCGGCCCCTGGGCCTTGTGTTTGACATGTCTGCTCTAGTGGCTTGCACCTGACAGGAAAATGGTTTTTTGCAGAAGGCTGGGATAGGAGCAGAAGCAATGAGGGGCATATTTAGCTCTATTCCCTTGCATCATTTGCCAAGTTTAATTAAACTCCATTGGAGGTGAATATGGAATATAGATCCTGAAGTCCTGTAGAGTGTGAAAAGTAAGATAATGAGTGAGGAAAATGATGACAGTAAATAATTTGTTTTTAAAAATATATATAAAACTAGTTACGGGCATACCTGTTTTTAAGTCAACATTAGGTTGGTTTTGGAGAAGAGAGGGAAAGTTCTTTTAGAAGTGGCAAATTGAAGATGACATATACTCTTCAGTCTTTTGGAGACATGTAATATAATGGCTTATATTAGGAGTAATAAATGGACTCTCTCTTTTCCCCTAAGGTGTCTTTCAAAACTGTCTATTGGAACAATTTCTCAAAACTGTGTTGATAAATTGGAAGCAGCGCAGTTTGGAAGCAGAAGCAGCCAACAAAAATATCTCTGCGTTCCATTTATCAAGGAGATTTCTTTTCTGTGTTTAAAGAAGAGCAACCTAGAAATATGAACAGGCCAATCCATTAAAAGTAGTATGTACTAATAAGGTAACAGGAAGAAAAGGGGCAGTTTTACTACAAATTTAAAGAATCACCTTGGACAATGAATAAATAAATAATAAATAAATGTGCTAAGTGTATTGATTAAATATTTGCTACATAACAACCTTATTTAATTGGATGAAAAGTAGCATCTGCTGCTTCTTGTGTCTGGGTTCACATACCATGCTGAGCCAAAACGTGATTCATTTGTTTTTGGTTTAATGGCTTGCAACACAAAACATGGCTTACTGCAGGGATGGGTGGTCTGCAGCTACATGGTGCCTATCCCCTCTTTGCAGCCTTCTGTCCATGCTTCCTGTTCTGTAAGTAAGTGTATTATACCCCTCCCGAGGATGAATGAATTTTATTCTCTTGAGTATGTCTCTCAGTTTTATGTTATTATAATATATGGTTTTATTTTTAAATTAGATTTGTGTTGGTATTCATCTCAGTTGTGCATTGGGGAGCTGAGAGTTGGCTGACTAGAGTGGCTGACAGTATAAGCCCATAAGTAATAAAAAATAGAAATTAATTAAAAACTTAAATGAGTAAAAAGTAGCTTTTTAAAAATCAGTACTAAATAAAATTAGTACTATTAATAAATACTGCAGATAAATAGGGTTCCAAAACTGCAATAAAAAAGGAAAATACAGTTAGGATGGGCAAAACATACTGAGAAATTCTTTTCTCTTAGCAATAACACTTGCAATATCATTTATACCAGGGTTCTTCAAACTTGGCCCTTTTATGACTTGTGAACTTCAACTCCCAGGATTCCTCAACTAGGCACACTGGCTGAGGAATTCTGGGAGTTGAAGTCCACAAGTCATAAAAAGGCCAAGTTTGAAGAACCCTGATTTAGACTTATATACTGCTCTACTGTATAGCACTTTACAGTACTCTAGGGGCAGTTTACAATGTCAGCATATTGCCCCCAACAATCTGGATCCCCATTTTACTGACCTTGGAAGGATGGAAGGCTGAGTCAACCTTGAGCCCCGTTAAGGATTGAACTGCAGTGTGTGGGCAGAGTTTGCCTGCATTGCTGCACTTTAACCTCTTTGCCACCAGTTCTCCTTTTCTCTTGCACTCTGCCCTCTGGAAGACCACACCCCACAAAATTAGGCTGTCCTTGACTCTGCCAGCTGTTTGCAAAGCACTAAAGATCTGGATGTGCTCTAAGATTTAAGTACTGGGAACTTATTTAATTTACCATATTTTACATGATGGTTAGGTGACCCATGAGATATTACTGTTCTTCTGAGTGCTTATTGGGTTTTTTTCTTGGTGACCATTGTTATCTTTTTAATGCTGTGTTGACAACTTTTTTCTTTTTGCATTGTTTTAACGTTGGAGTCACATCTGCGAGATGGGCAGCCATATAAATTGCATAAACAAATAAGGTATACATAATGGGTTTATTTACCATAGCAACAAATACATACAATTCACTGAGCAAAAAAAAAACACCCCAAAAAACCAAGTAAACCTTTGGCAAGGTTTCATAATAAACATTCATAATAAAAGAGATGGAGTTACTGTTGTTTGCCTGCATACATTTTCTTATGCTGTTGTATTCACAACAATGCTGCAGGGTAGTTTAAAGTTATCTAAATCAGTCATTAAGTTCAGAGAACATAGTCTCACTAAGATTTCCTGGTGCATTCATAGTGGATAGGAGCATTAACTCCAATATTTTATTTTATTTTATTTTATTTATTAAATTTGTATGCTGTCCACCTCATTGTCAAGCAACTCTGGGTGGCTTATAAATTGCTTTCTTCAGCTGCTGCTGCTGTCCCACTTGCTATTGCAGCTCAGGCCTCTTCCACTCCATTCCTTGCTCATCTGCCATCACTTCATTTTAGGCATCCAGCTTGGCTAGATTCTCAGGATCCCCCTCCAGTAACTCACTTCACATGGAGACCGAAACAGCTTTGCCAGATCAGTCCTTCCACCCTCACCACCCTTTGCTTTTCTGTTTCTTTCTCATGCTTATTATTCCCAATGGAGGATCTTGTCTTGTTTTCATAAGCTTTGTCTTCATCAATCTGATTCATTCTCCTCACCGGTCTGAGCGGTATCATGACTGAGCCCCCCCCCCCCTGTATTCTCTGAGCAAATTAAGTCAGATGCCAGAATCTCTCCTCCCTCTTTTGTATCTTTCAGCTAAAATACAGCTTGGCCTGGTGACATTCTGAAGCTCTGCAATTTATTTATTCAGTCATTCGTTCATTCATTCATTTGTTCAATTTGCACAGCTACCCATCCTATATACATGGCTCTGGGTGGCTTAAAATGGTTGAAAACAAAAACAAATGGAATGTAAATATATAAAAACATTAAAAACCATATAACTATTGTTAAATAATTAGGAGAAACATAACTGCTAAATTATTGATATGCTGCATTAGATATCTTACTATGATTAATGTAAACATCTGATTTCAAATTTGTGGGATAACCATGATTTGATGATAACCATCTCAATAATGGTTAGGATTTACCTCATGTGCTAAGCCAAATCAGGCAGACCACATTATTGTTTTAGCACCATGTATGAGTGCAGCCAGTTAGAGATTGAAGAGACCATGGGTTAGTCACGACTCACAAGTAGACATAATATTTTACTTCCAGTACTCAGATTTTATTATTTTCTGTTCCAAAAGCACAAGCAACATGTACAACTGTTTGCAAATGTAATTTGCCAGACGGAGCAGTGAACAAAGGAAAAGTTAAGTGTTCCTAGGATGCAAGCAAAATATCGGTCCAATCACTGTCAACTTTTTAAAAAATATATATATATTATTGGTCTCTAAGCCCAGATGTCAGCCAGGGCTGTCTTAGACCACAGGCGAAGATAGCAAAAAAAAAATGTAACTCAGGCAGCAAACAGGGACCTGCAGCTTAATAGATCAGGCTTTTACAAGCCTAAGCAGAATTTTATCATCTTGTCTACTTGCCAGTATTTTAGGCACAGGAGATGTGAGCCAAAAGAAAGTAATCTTCCCAACCATCCACTTATGTTATGTATTTGTACAAGTGAACTCAGCTAGGTGGCCAGTGTGATACAGAAGCAGACAATATCCAGAAGGAGAAGGGCAGTAGTTCCAACTGCTAGCAATCTACTCCCACATTTTAGGGACCGTTGTGAGATCTAAATTGGGGAAAAGGTTTATGTAACTATGTCAATAAATAGAGATAAGGGAGACCTGGAAGAGACTCGGGTTCTGGGGAGTTGTCATCCCTTTGAGGTTGTCTAGACAAGAAGCACAAACCCTGAGTAATAATTACTAATGTCATGTCATGTGCATCTGGAGAAGGAACATGTGCGGCGAGGGGGGGGGGAATCTCGGCAGGAGCACCACTGTTTCTCAGGGAAGAGGCAGTAAATTCCAGAGAGAAACGCCAATGGGTGTTGTTGTTTTTGCAAAAAAAAAAAACAAACCCCGAAAATAAATGCATCAAACTTGCCAAAATGTCAAAAATCATGGTCACATGATGGCAGGCAATGTTGTAAGGGTGAGCTGGTTGCTAAGCACCCAAAATGCAGTCCCATGGACTGTGGGGTAGTGTAGCATCGTAACTTTGAAATCAGGTCATAAGTAGTTTAGGGGTAGGGATTCCATCGTAATTTTGAATGGTCACTAAGTGACTGGCTGTAAATTGAGGACTACCTATATATCTATAGGTTAGAAGGTTATAGGTTTACTCTGGTAAGATTCTGTCTAGTAGGTATAAGCAAGTAAAGAATTGCACTTGATTGGAATTTGCTGTGTTGTCTTTGGGCTTGGGCCTGACAACTACCTTTATGGTAAGGTTAAAGTAACAGAATTTTGTTACTGAATATTTGAAGCAGAATTGAAGCTTTGCCCGTTTTACGTGCATCATAGTGCACATAAGAAAGGGGCAGAGCTTCAATCGGGCAGTCACAGCTGCCATCTTGTCTTTTTTGCCCTCCACCCTCAAAGACTCCACCGGGGTCATAATAAGAATGAGACCATTTTACCAAGAAGAGTTGGAGAATCCCTTCTGCACTAATCGCTCGTGCCAGAAGATTTCAAGGGAATGAGCTATGAATTAACTACCTGATGAGTGAGCTGCTCCAGAAGCAAATAAACTGCACAAACCACCCTGGACCTAAACTTGAAGAAGTGTGATTCCTGAGGAAGTATTGAGTTGCACAGACAAGGGTCAGGTTATCGAATGCAATGAAGTCATTGCCTTGTCACCAGCTAGATGACTTTCTCCTTTAAAACAAAAAAAGAGAAAGTGTACTGGAAATCAGGGTGCCAGCAAGTCAGGAAGTGTATAGCCCACCCACTCACAGGCTAAATCAGCAACAAATCCAGCATTCTGCTTCTTGAACCAGATAATGCTGGGGGGGCGGGGGGGGAGGAGAGAGAGAGAGAGAGAGAGAGAGAGAGAGAGAGAGAGAGAGAGAGAGAGAGAGAGAGGGAGGGAGGGAGAGAGAGAAATGGGTGGGATACTGTTTCATATTTCTATCCTAACAAAAAACAGAACTCAGGAGAGGACTGAAGAAAAGTTGGGGGGGAGGGTGCTGCTACACACAATGAAAACCTGTCAGTCGTATTAAGGGCAACAGAAAGGAAATTAATTTAAATACACTCAGCCACTAGGGGCTACTGTTGCTCTATCAGTTTTTATATTGGCAATTGCTTTATAAAGAAAGGGAAACTGCTCTGAGTATCCTTTGGGTACCCCTCTTTCTAGGTTTTCAGTTGAAAAGTTTTACCGCTTCTGATGCAATCACTGTTTTATTTTTTTCTGCCATTACTTTACCACCAACCCTTGTGTGGTAAAGAGAAATCTGGACATTTTGGAAAAGTCAGAATCTGCAGTATTCACGCTGCAGAGCAAAAATACAGTATTGTGTTTCCAAGAAAGAATCAATTCAGTGAAATATTCACTTGAGAAGAAACAGCATGCTCTTTGAGCCAGTTCTATAAACACTTACAAGTAAAATAAAACATAGATTTTGTTTTTAAAAAATAGAATTTGTTTGAGAGTGCAAGAGTAGTCTTCCTAAGTGACATTTATTTATGTATTCAGTAGATTTATAAGGCTGCCCAATTCAGTGTAACTCTAGAGTGGTGTGCAACAACAAAAAGCAAACAATAAATCCAAAAAAAGTAACATGACATAAAAACATACAGAATATATAAATATGAATCTGAAAGCAAAGCCAATTTTGTCTGCTCTCTGATTGCCTTGCTGCACACTTCTCCCAGTTTGGTAACTAACTAACTATTGATTGATTGATTGATTGAGTTTATATACCGCCCTATTCCCGTAGGACTCAGGGCGGTTTACAAGGCAATTAAAACATAAAATACAAAAATTAAAATCAGTTAAAACAATTAATTAAATTTAAGCCCTAAAAATTAAAATCTAAAATCCAATTAAAATTAAAAACCTCTCAGTCTGGGCCAGACAGCTCGAAGAGCCAGGTTTTCAGGTCCCGGTGAAATGAACGAAGGTCGGGGGCCATCTTAAGTTCCGTGGGTAGTTGGTTCCATAGGGCCGGCGCAGCCACAGAGAACGCCCTCCCCCTGGGAATAACCCACCTGCATTCCTTAACTGGCGGTACCCTGAGAAGGCCCTCCCTGTGGGAGCGCACAGGACGATGGGAGGTTGATGCCGGCAGCAGGTGTTCCCTTAGATAGTCCGGACCCAAGCCATTTAGGGCTTTATAGGTCATCACCAGCACCTTGAATCTCACCAACTAGAACTGATATAATAAGTGTGTATACTAATATTATATATCTATAGATATCTATAGATATATCCAAAAGAGTGCTGCCTGTTACTACATTTGTCCAAAGAGTGTTCTCAATTTCTGAGCAGTAAACAACTCTACCATCTCATTTTTTGTTTTCTGCCCTGACAAGACTTGTGGTTAAAGGTTAAAATGATAATCATGTACAGAAGATATATTTGTGATGATTTACTATCATTTTATTGTTTTATGATTGAAATCATTGTGTAAATTTTCCACAGAAATGCAATTATTGTTGAGTGGATTAAATATTTCTTAGCAATAGCAATAATAGTTGTGTTCATCCTCTATTTAAGGTATCTTACAGAGGAGTGGACCAACTTTCAGAACTGAGAAAGATGCAGTCAGACTCTCATAATTATACTTACATATCCCTGTTGTCATCTCTCTAATCCCTTTTTGGTGCTTTTTTGACTCACATATGAATTTTTATGGGATTGCATGACTCCATTTCTTTATGGAGCTGCTGAGTGTGGACTTGAAGCATCTTTCTCACTTCAGACCCCAGCAACTACATATCCCTATATAACAATGATGGTGAACCTTTTAGAGACCGAGTGCCCAAAATGCAACCCAAACCCCACTTATTTATCGCAAAGTGCCAACATGGCAATTTAATCTGAATACTGAGGTTTTAGTTTAGAAAAAAACAACTCATACATTAACATCTTTTGTCTTAAAAGAAAAACACAGTAACAAAGCTTTCAATGATACAAACAACTTTTTACTGAAAGGTAAAAGTTTGTATTTGGCATGCTTTTGAACAATTCATGTGATTTTTGCTATTGTATACATGCTGATAATTTGTCTAACCTTGGCTTATAGTTTGTAAATTTGAAAGCAACACATGCAGCACTCAGATCATCTGTTAGTCTGTTTCTGGTGTCAGATTTTATATAATTCAAAGCTGAAAACAGCGTGCTCGCTCTGGAGGCTTGTTTTGGCTAGGAAGGGGCTTGAGAAATGGCTTTTTCCTGCCAAAACTTAGGCAAACAGCGAGGCGCATGTGCCCACAGAGAGGGCTCTGACTGCCCCCCTCTGGCACACGTGCCATAGGTTCACCATCACTGCTATATAACGTTCTACTTAAGTTTCAATATTCTATCCAATAGGAATAGCTCTTAGACTTATATCCAACTTCACAGTGCTTTACAGCCCTCTCTAAGCGGCTTCATATTTTTAAAATTTAGCTATTTTTGTAAATAAACAAATTGCTTAGTTCATCTCTATGTCTATTGTTAATTTACCAACAAGGGTATTAGGAGAGAACTCTGCGCCCAAGGAAAATATTTGTGATCAACCCCCTCCCTCAACTGAACAAGAATTATCAATTAAAGACACAGAGCAACATTTAAGAGAGCAGACTTGTTTTGGTGTATAAACCAAGCAACTCTTAGGAAGGACTGGCATTTTTTCCTTATTGTGGGTAAATATAAGACCAATCAAACTTGTAAAATATTTCCTCTAAGCTAAACAACTCCAACCATTGTCTCTTAAGGTTTTCAAGTCTTCCTATCTTTTGGGCTGCTTTTTCTGCACCTTCTCCAGCTACACAATATCCCTCTTGAGATGTGACAGTCAGAATTGTGCATTGTATTCTAGAAATGGCCAAGCAGTTTATTGTGAGACATTAAAATATCATGTAGGTGATTTTGCTAAACTAATTAGGTACCACAACTCCAAATCTTTTTCTTGGTTAGCCACACCAGTTAAGTCCTTATCATTTATAAGCAAAACCTGATTGCCTAGCTAACACTAAATAGTGATCCAGTCACCAAGATTAGAGGAACAACTTTGGATCATAGTCCATATGTATCTATCTTCACCTTCTTACATAATTTGTGTCCTTTCCACCATTCTAGAACCCAGATACTTATTCAGCTGAATAAGTTGAATAACCCTGAGTCCAAAGCAGATAATCAAAGCAGACTTTGTTTCTTACCTCCCTCCATTGTGAAAATTGTGCATTTATTCTTATTGTTTTCAGCTGTTCACCAAACTTTAACCCATCAGAGGACTCCCTCTGGATTCTCATCACTGCTTAGTTCACCCAAAAGTGTTCAATGAGGTTTTTCTTCATTAACTTGTCGGACTTAAAAAAAAACAACAAGAAACGAGGAATGCTTTGAAAAATGGTTGGATTTGGGATTAGGAACAAAATATACTGCTCAAAAAAAATAAAGGGAACACTTAAACAACACAATGTACTGTATTTAATAGTAGGATGTCTTACCTTGTGTTCCCTTTATTTTTTTTGAGCAGTATATATTTCCTCGGATGCAATATCGCACTGAATTCAATTTACAATCCCTTCTGGCAACTTATTCCATAGGCTTTCATGAATCACAGCCTGCTTCAGCAAAAGCAGGGATAAAGTCATGAGAAAAGGAAAAGGAAATAAAGAAAAAGTTGTCTTAGGAGTGTATTCCTAGCAAATAGTGCGATGTGATTCTGTGATTTAAAAGGAAGCATGGTCAGAATATCATCTGTTACCATTAAACCAAAAGTCAGATTTTTTTTACGGTCTGCAACAGAAGCAAACAATTTAATTACAGACGACGATAAAGAAACTCTCTCCCGCCCTCCCCCTCCCCGCCCCGAGATTTGCAAAAAGCGACTGTCAGTGCAGCCTCTCCTTCTCCCGCCCATAGCAACCGCGCTTAGCAACACGCGCGTGGCTGGATTGGGCGGAGTTGTCTGGCTCTCCGGTCCTTTCGAGCGTCGGGTCGGCTTTCTATGCAAGGCCGAGGCTCTATGGCCTAATCCGAAAGGGATGCTAAAAGTAAAAATCCTTTTCGTAGGCCCTAGTGAGGTGAGTGTGCTTCCCAGACCTTCTCAAAGAAAGGAAACGTCTCGCGGTCTTGTCTCTTGACTCCTCGTCCTTTTCTAAAATCAGACGGGAAAGGCTGCGAGACAAACCGGAATTACAGCCTAACTCAATCGAAGATCGCCAGGTGGGGAAGGATGGAGTTCTAGTTACTTCAATTGCTCGGGGGACTCCCAAAGGCGTCGGGTTGCCTAAGGGCGAGAAACAGGATGCTGAAAAACCGGATTCGAGTTTGGTATAATCGACAATGGCCATTAACAGTACTGTAAAACCTTCATGCGAAGAAACAGTATATCTTTGTGAACAAGAGATCCTTTCCTTAATATTCTGCTGAGTCTTTCTTCTCTGCTTTCCTCGATTATCTGATCCAGCAGGTTTCTACTTATTACAGGTGGTCCTCGATTTACAACCACTCATTTAGTGACCGTTCAAAGTTACGACGGCACTAAAAATGCTGTTTTTCACACTTACGATCTTTGAAGTGTCCCCATATTCATGAGCTCAGAATTCAGATGCTTGGCAACTGGCTCATATTTATGATGGTTGCAGTATCCTGGGGTCATCTGATCACCTTTTGCATCCTTCTGACGAGCAAAATTACATATTTACTTAACAGTCATATTACTAACTTAACAACTGTAGTGATTCGTTTAACAACTGTGGCTAGAAAGGTTGTAAAAATGGGGCAAAATTTCACAACTGTCTCACTTAGCAACAGAAATTTTGGGCTCAATTGTAGTCGTACATCGAGAACTACCTACTAAAGAAAGTTTATTCTCAAGATCTCTAATCATTGCCAGTTTGGGTTGAGTCAGATGGGAGTTGGAATCCAAAAAAAGTCCTTTCTCATCTTGGATGGGAAAAACAATGTCAGAATATCCCTTGAAACTAATCATGCATCAGATTTCTAAACTATATAAAAATATATCAACCACATTGGGGAGGAATTCCAGGTGGGATCATCTTTAAGCTGCAACCAGTATTAAAAATACCTCTGTTCCAAACTTCTCAAGAGCAGCCATGAAAAGGTATAGTTTTGTCAGGTGCATCGCAATACTTCATCCTAATTTTACTCCTACTAATGCTTCTGTAATTGTGTTTCTGTATTTGTTTGTGATAGGCTGGAAAATCTGTCTTGGCAAACTTCTTGTCAGAGACCATTGAAGGTATTGGCAGTTACATCCCCACCCAAGGAGTAAGGTGAGGAATGGGCTAATTTGTTCTGCTTCTGATTACACAAGCTTTAAGATGTCCGAATTCATTCATTAAACTCATTGTTATTCATTTCTCCCTGTCCAAAAACATCTTAGATCATACTGATTTACAGGCGGTCCTTGACTTGTAACACAATTGGGACTAGAATTTCCATTGCTAAACAAGGCAGTTATTAAGTAACATATTTTTCAGTGTCACTATACCTTTGAACAAGGCCTAAACGAATAGTTGTAAGTTGATGACTACCTGTTCTAAGTTGCTTCTTCAGTAATGAAATCTTGACATTTAGTACATATCTAGTCTAATGCATGTGGATCATTGCAGAAGTGAATGATTATCTTGCTTGTACATAAATCTCCCCAAAGTTAGTATCCTGCAGAAAGGTTTGCCAAATGTGTGGCTCACATGAGATAGTTGCATTTTTCTGCTGAGAACATAAGGAGTTCGCCTTCTCTGGCACCCTGTTTGATTTGTTAATCTCAGGATGCAGGGAATGGTCTAGTAGTGTCTTCCATTGCCCTTTTCATGCAGATTCCATGTTAGTACATTTGTCTGCATGCAGCTCTTAACTGACAGGCTAATGCATAAATCCAAGACTATGAATCCCTCTTTCTGTTGAAACGAGTTAATAGTGGCTGAAGTTAGCCAATGGGCAGAGAAGATTGAATGTCTGAGAGAGTTCTAACTAAGCTTCAATTGGAAGGAACAGAAATTAATCATGGCAAGTAATATAATACAGTACAGTTCATCTGAAAAATATTCTGGCAGTATGCAGATCAGGGTTCCTTTTTCTCTAGCGTGCCTGCTTTATTTACTCAAATGTGGTTCCTGTTTTTAAATTTTAGGATTTTAGAATATGAGAAGCCACATTTCAATGGAAACAGCAAAGGACCAGGATGTCGGTTTGAACTGTGGGATTGTGGAGGTGATCAAAAGTGAGCAAGTTTCTTATGTGCCTTGCCAGCTCTCTTGGTACAGGTCCATTCTACAACCTGTGCCAGACCATTAAGCTAAGGAACCAGCTGAATTGATGGAAGATTTGCAATAAACTAGCACAATAGAATTAGAAATTATGATTTGAAACAGAGACTGTATCGGTATGATACATCAATTAACAAACCAGTTTTTTAAATCACAGAAAACTTCCACAGATAAAGAGGCACCTTGTTGCAGACAAGTAGTTTCTAAAACTGGAGGGTATTAGCATGATGAACAAGTTTGTAGATTATGTTCTGAAAGGAGATATGCTCAAGGCACATAATTTTTTAAATTATTTATTATTGCAATTATATCCCTCACTGCTTATTTTTGGAGAATTTAAAATGTCATAGTGAGAATTTGTCTCCCATTATTCAAGCCACAACCACCCTGTGAATTATGTTGGGCTGTAGGAAGACTGAGACGTGAACACATATATCACTAAAGCTTAATTAAATTATAATTTGGTTTGTTGGTTTCATATATCTCAACCTCATCAACTTTAAGATATGTAAACTTCAATTCCCATAGTTGCTGAGGTTGAGAAATACTGTGGTATATGAAGACAACTGCTGTTATTAGCAAACTATGCTTGACATTTTATAGTAATCTTTATACTTCGATAATGAGATGGGCGGCATATAAACACCTTGAAAACTGTGGATTGAGGCAGTGTGAAACCAGTCATTATTTGCAGCTGTTTGCATAATTTCCAGCAAACAATACTCTGTTTCCAGCAACATTCTTTTTCTTCTGCACTTCTAGATTTGAGACTTGCTGGCCTGCTCTGATGAAAGATTCCCATGGGGTCGTCATTATATTTAATCCAGACTTGCCAAGCCATGTGAAGGAAATTGAAATGTGGTACTCCTGTTTTGTCCAACAGCAGCAGTTGTTTGAGAATCAGTGCTTGCTCATTGCACATCATAAGCCAGGCACTGCAGATGTAGAGAATCTCACTTTGCGTAAGACCATAACCTTTATTTCCCCATTTTTGTATTATCTTTGTCAAATTACAGACCTGATTCACTGTTTTCTCTCTTCAACTTCAAAGCTTCACCATTGAACAGACTGACATTGATACACTCCAGCCTTGAAGAAGACCCTGAAGATGTCCGAATGGAATTTGTGAAGTTCCTGAAGAATATTACTAATTTGGTAAATGAGAACCGGGACAGAGAGGAGATGCTGATTATTAATTAGTAATATGATAAATGTTGGAGAAATAAATGGCTATTATTTATTAATAACTGACGTTTTCATTAGGCATTTTTAATGATTACAAACTCATTAATTTTTCTTCCAAATATGAGAATAATTGCATTGACTTGGAATTGTATAATAAGGGAATCAGCATTCACTGTGCTGTACACAATGAAAAATGCATAGCTTTGGATCTCGTATACTTCCTGAACTCATTTGATTTCTTAGGTCTCTAAGAACAGCAAAGTCCTTTCCTCAGGCAATACTGAATGAAGACCTGGTTCACAGTCAAGCTAAGACTACATTTGGCTTAGTGTGTTATGTGAAATTTAGCGTTTATGATTTAAAACTCTTGGTTTATGATAATATGTTGTACAAACAGCTACTTGTGGTTTATACACACCATAGTTAAGTATGCTGTAGTTTAGCTTACATAAATATGGTCTAAGACAAATCTTACTGTGATTTATTTAATTTTACTAGGTCTGGCAATCTTTAGTGCCTGTCATTTGCTTCCCCTTTCTCTTCTCTATACACTTACAGGTAGTCCTCAATTTACAACCATAGTTGGGACCAGAATCTCAGTCACTCAGCGAAGTGGTAGATAAGCAAGATGTCCACATGACGGCTTTGTTCAGTGACTTGCAATTTTGGCACTCTTGCTTGCAGTCATTCAGCAATCTCACTGGCAGTTAAGTAAACCAAGAGAAAGACTCCCAGTAGGCAGCCCTTTCACTCTAAAACATTTCTCCAGCCCCACAAAGGATTTCTATTTCTTTCCTCTTAAAATACAACAAAATGTCTCTTCTTCCCATATCCCATCTCTTATCTATAAACAAATCCACAAAGCATTATCGTTTCAGTCTTGGTGTCAGCAAAAGTCCACCAGGGTCATCAGGGATAGCAACATATCTATTTTAATCTTGATCAAATAAATCAACTTTATATTTTTTCCTTTTACGTCTGATTGTTTTAATCTTACATTAATGTTGTACAACTTGATTTAATTTAATTTATATACCGCCCTTTCCCATAGGACTCAGGGCGGTTTACAGGGCATAAAAACATCAATACAAAAATTAAGAACAATTAAAAAGATTAAACTAAATCCCTGAAAAAATATAAAACATATAAAACCCCAGTTAAAACCCCAATTAAAACTCAGCCTGGGCCGGAAAGCTCGAAGAGCCAGGTCTTCAGGTCTCGGCCAAATGATCGAAGGTCGGGGGCAGTCCTAAGCTCCACGGGCAGCTGGTTCCAAAGGGCAGGCGCACCCACTGAGAAGGCCCTCCCCCTGGGTGTTATCCGCCGGCATTCTTTTACCAGCGGCACCCTGAGAAGGCCCTCCCTGTGGGAGCGCACAGGACGAAGAGAACTTGATGCCGGCAGCAGGTGTTCCCTCAGATATCCTGGACCCAAGCCATTTAGGGCTTTATAGGTCATCACCAGCACCTTGAATCTCACCCGGAGGGCAACCGGAAGCCAATGCAGCTCACGGAGCAGAGGTGTTACATGGGAGTAACGGGAAACCCCCATCACAACTCGTGCGGCTGCATTTTGCACCAGCTGAAGCCTCCGAGTGGTCCTCAAGGGCAGCCCCATGTAGAGAGCGTTGCAGTAGTCTAAACGGGAGGTCACGAGCGCATGAGTGACTGTGCGTAGTGCATCTCGGTCCAGGTAGGGTCGCAACTGGCGCACCAGGCGAACCTGGGCAAAAGCCCCCCTAGTCACGGCTCCTATATGGTCTTCAAAACTGAGCCGCGAATCCAGGAGGACACCCAAGTTGCGAGCCCTATCAACGGGGGGTAACACCTCACCCCCCATCGTTAATGATGGAATAGTCTGGTTAACCCGAGATGCCGGTATGCACAGCCACTCAGTCTTGGCAGGATTGAGACGAAGCCTCTTTTCCATTTTTCTTTGCCCCTTCTCATAACATTCTTCATAACATTAACAAGTCTTTTTCCAACACAGGAAAATTATCCCGGTCACTCTCTTGGTTTATTGTTTGTATATTTCCTTTAATTATTAAGACATCAGCCAGTTTCTTTTCTTGTTCAGTGCATCATCTTTTTTTATGTTGTTCTGGTAGCGTGTTATTTGTAAATCTACTTTCAACAAAATCCCAATCTTGTCAGATAAAACTTGTTCCTCTTCCATAATGTGTTTTGGATGGGTCTACGACAACTCACCACAGCCAGCTTGCCAAGGCCAACTCCCCACATCAAGCTTGCTGCAGCCAACTCTGCGAGACAACTCATCATGGCCAACTCACCAAAGGACAACTCACCGTGGGACAAGAGTTACATTAATATTGAAGAAATAGTCTAATGGAATCATTAAAGAAGGGACGCCAAAGAAGGGACAAAATAAAATGTGGATGACAATTTAAATAATTTTGAAATTATTTTAAATAATTGAATTGTTGAATTGTTCTGCAGCAAGTTGTCCTGTGGCGAGATGACTGTGGCAAGCGATGCCTCTGTTGACACTATTAAAATTAAGTTCCGTGTCCATAGTTCAAAAATATCCTTCAGTACGTCCAATGTTATAATCTATGGTTTCATTCTGTAATTATAAAGTTAGTTTGTGTTCTTCTTTAATTGTTATCTTTTTTACATCACATCTGTTGGCATTCGTTGCTCCACTAAAGCATGCTGCATTTCTGAAAAGGATCCATCTCCGATCTAATCATTCAGTTGTGGGCTGCAACCACTTATTTAAAATTGACAAACTCAACTCTAGTTTGGTATCATCTTCCTGCTTTTCTTCATCCACGCTTGATAAAGCAGCTGGCTCTTTAACTGTAAGAATGAGATCAGAGAGCTGAGTAACATCGTTTCCTTGCTTATATTTGAATCCCTTGCCTACCAGTAGTTGAGCAGAAGCTTCAATGTGTTTGACATTATCAATAATAGCAGGAAAAATTGTGAAATCATTAACTATCTGAGACCAAAGTTTTCTCCCAGGAACATTAAGTGTGCTTTGGTTTATTTCATCCAAGGATTCCTTAATGATAAATAGTGCATGAATACTCTTATATCATTTTCATGTATCTCAAATAAGGTCTTAGCTACTTGAAATTAATGGGTGACAATGGTCCTGGTTTAGATTTCACCTGAGTGGCCATTCTCTGTATGCTGTATACTCTATACCAGACATGTCAAACACAAGGCCCCGGGGGCCAGATCCGGCCCGCGAAGTGGTTTCATGTGGCCCCTGAAGCCATCCTGGAAACAGTGAGGGAACGGTCCCCACTGCCTTGGCCCTGGCCCAGAGACCCTCCTTCTGTCAGAGACCCTCAGATCTCTCCCACTCCTGCCCAGGCCCCCATAGGCACCCTTGATGCCAATGATGTAGAGCTGGCCATGCCCACCCAGTAGGCCATACGCACTCCAGCTGCGCCCACCCAGTAGGCCAGGCCCACCCTGGCCATACCTACCCGGCCCCCTGAGGGCAACCACAATGCTGATGCGGCCCTCAATGGAATTGAGTTTGACACCCCTGCTCTATACTCTCTGGAAGGGCTTTTCAAGTTTATAGAGTAGTCCTGGCAGATGAAGTTGCAGAAGAAACATCTAGAGTAATACTTGTTGTTAGCTGCGAAGTCGTGTCCAACCCATCGCGACCCTACGGACAATGTTCCTCCAGGCCTTCCTGTCCTCTACCATCTTCTGGAGTCCATTTAAGCTCACACCTACTGCTTCAGTGACTCCATCCAGCTACCTCATTCTCTGTCGTCCCCTTCTTCTCTTGCCCTCAATCTTTCCCAGCATTAGGTTCTTCTCCAGTGAGTCCTTCCTTCTCATTAGGTGGCCAAAGTATTTGAGTTTCAACTTCAGGATCTGGCCTTCTAAAGAGCAGTCAGGGTTGATCTCCTTTAGGACTGACCGGTTTGATTGCCTTGCAGTCCAAGGGACTCGCAGGAGACTTCTCCAGCACCATAGCTCAAAGGCCTCAATTCTTTGGCACTCAGCTTTTCTTATGGTCCAACTTTCACTGCCATACATTGCAACTGGGAAGACCATAGCCTTGACTATACGCACTTTTGTTGACAGGGTGATGTCTCTGCTTTTTAGTGTGCTGTTTAGATTTGCCATGGCTTTCCTCCCGAGGAGCAAGCGTCTTTTAATTTCTTGGCTACAGTCTCCATCTGCAGTGATCTTGGAGCCCAGGAAAATAAAATCTGTCACTACCTCCATTTCTTCCCCATCTATTTGCCAGGAATTGAGAGGGCAGGATGCCATGATCTTAGTTTTCTTAATGTTTAGTTTCAACCCAATTTTTGCACTCTCCTTTCACTCTCCTTTCACCCGCAACAAGAGGCTCTTTAGTTCTTCTTCACTTTCTGCCATTAGAGTGGTATCATCTGCATATCTTAGGTTGTTGATATTTCTTCCGGCAATCTTAATTCCAAGAGTAATACTAGAGAAAGACAGAGTCTGACATGGGTAAAAGTCCATCATGATTACATCATGCTGATAGAAGTAGAAAAATAAAAATATTCTGCAGACGTGTAGCTTGACCTGGACCTTGTTAAAGAGGAAACTGCTATGAGGATTCTAACAGAGGGATAAAAACACTTGAATCTTCTCTGAGTTATAATATGACCATGCAAAAATAAGAGCTATTAAATCAAATGAGATCTACTAACTAATCATGCAAAGGCTTGTGCAGTAAAGTTCATTTTCTCCACAAAATAGTCACTTCCATTTTTGTCTACATTTTTATAGATAATAAATGAAACTTTTATACAAATTAGAGTCAAGTAAAGGTAGTTGGAGAGGTCCTCTTATTATAATACTTTAAAAGATCAAACAAAATGTATACATGTGTCACAGAGTGTCATTTATCTCTCTAAAGGAGGAGAAGGAATCAAGAACTATGCTAGCTGTAATGAGAAGTAACTCATATATTGTCTATAAAAGACGACTCCCAGGAAGCAGGGTTGGAACACATTCTCAGTCTTGTTTCTTCTCCTTTGGGGAAACTCAGATGCAGCATTTATTCAATTTGGCAATATCTATTTGATTTTCTGAAAGGCACATGGAACATATATTTTTTCTCCTCTTTAAAAGAGAAAGATCTTAAGAATAGTGTTTATACATCAAGTTTTGTTTTGGCAACAAGTCACCAAACATTCCAAAACCATTGTGCTGTTTAAAATTACACAAAATGCAACATCACTTTTGCACCCATTCCAGCCGTACAATACCCCCTTTACTATGTGGTGACTCCTCTTCTTCCTCCTCCTTTGAAATGAATGTTTAACAAGAGGTTTGATGCATTAAAAATGACTAATCAAACATTATTATTTAACTATGAAAAATAATGTAAGTACAAGACAGCGCAGTTGGGTTTATAGATCAAGCTAAATTATCAAGTGCTTTGTTAAGCTTGGCTTATTGTGTTCTTTGACTTAGCTCAAGGGTAGGCAACCTTGGCTCTTTTATGACTCGTGGACTTCAACTCCTAGAATTCCTGACCCAGCACAGCTGGCTCAGGAATTCTGGGAGTTAAAGTCCACGAGTCATAAAAGAGCCAAGTTTGCCTAGTCCTGATCCTAGCTAATCTGATTTTTCAAATATCTTTTGTAGCCATTAGTTAGTATGAACAAAGTGAATGGTACTTTATTGAACAAATAAGCTAAGAACAAGTCCTAGGTAGTGTGATATTTGAATTCAACTTATGGTGTATGTTGTGTAGCCAGTTCTTTGCAGGTACTTAGCAATTGAATGCAAGCAATTAGCAAGCAGTGCAACAAGAGCAAACACTTTCAACATATACAAAAGGCCAATACATTACACTGTATTCACACAATATATTAAGCCAATTCAACTGGAGATTTACTGCTTTACTTACTTTTTAATTTGCAGAAACTGAAATTAAAACTGGCAACAAGTCATTTTGTGAGACTCCAGGATGCGCTCTAGATAGTCCTCTGTGAGCCCATTTGAGATTCTTCACCAGTTCAGTTTTTGTTCAGCAGTTAGGCTAAATATTTTTTTTTAATAAGCTGCCTGGAAGAAAACAACTCATTGTTAAGTATGGGAATGTGGGTTCTCTGTTTCTGCTGTTTATACAACATCTAGTAATGTTTCGACTCTACGTGTCCTTTATGCAAAGGGGCAAATTTCGAAAACTGTTCTTGCCGTACTATAGTCAGTAGGTTCTTTTCAAAGTGGGCAGTTCTCTTATGCCTGTACAGTATTGGGGAGAGAAGGAATTTTCCATTTCCATTCACTGCCATTTCAGAAATAACCACTAGCTGGAAAAAAACAAATCCAAAGAAATAAATCACAGAGATAAGAACAGATTCCTTTTTCAGTCTATGTACCATTAAACATAGTTTTTTTTAAAAAATTCTCATGGTGTACTAGCAGATTTTGCTAACATGGGAACTTCACCACAAATGCTTCTCCAACCTAACCTAAAATCTGAGTCCTGTTATTTTTTTAATAATTAGTTTCCATCAATATTTTTTGCAGGAAGAAACAAAATTTTCAGGTTCATGAAATATCAAAGTCTTCAGTGAACACTTCTTACAGAGGAATGAAAGAGTGCTTTCAGGACTCATAATACAGACAGTTTTCAAATGAGATCATGAGTTTTGAATCTATTTCAACATAGTCAATGCAAGGAACATTAACTACTAGTACATTTGTTTTCAGCATTTGGGGAGGTGTCTCATCTGCTTTCCATCTATTCAGAACATGCATCCACATGGAACCTTTTAGACAAGAGGAGGGAAATTACATCTCTAAATGTTTTTTTGCAAAGATTTTCAATCACATATAATATCTGGGAGGCGGGATAGGTTAAGTTAATTTATGATTGCAAGCAAACTATTGTTTCAGGATAAAAACCAAATTTATGGAGCTGTTGCTGGAATGATCCTTGGCAGTTAAAAATGTATACACCAGCCTCTCAGGAGAATCCTGCAGCTTACCTAAGTTTCCACAACAAAATAGTATTAATAAGAAAGATGCTAATAAATATGTCTTTGCTTAGCAACGTACATGCATCATTTTTATTTCTGATTTCATTAGAGAAGGGGATAAAAAAGAGCTGACATTGTTTTGGGGCATTTGTGGGATACAGCTCCAAAGTTGTAAATTGACAGACTTGATTTATTCAAACCTTGGTTGAAAAACTACACTGTACAATTAGCATCTTTCTTATTAATACTATTTTGAATCTGGAATTACCAGCACAACAACAACAACAATAAAACTATGCCCAAGTTCACATTTTAGAAAATAGGCTTGCCAGGTTAACATTCAGATATGGGAGACCCTAAAGATTTAATTCCTTTGACTGAATTGGAAATGGAAAAAAAAATCCTCAGTGGAATTTAATTGTGTTCCTTGTAGAAATGCAGATGAAATTCTCATAATTTGTAGAATAACCTAGCTTATGTCTTTACAAGCTAATAGTTCAGTGTGTTATGTAAACCCCAAAAATTTCTTAAACTAAGATTAAGACAACTGAGGTCAGAAAATTCATAGATATTAGCTCTAGATTTCAATCATGGTGGATACAAAGAGGAAAAAGAACATGTTTCTTGGGCTCGGTACCAGCAAAAAGTACTGGATTGTGATAAAAATATAACACTAATCTTCAAATGGAATGAATGAAAAGTGGAATGTAGAAGTTGATTGGAACCAACCAGAAAAACACTGGCTGACATTATCAAAAACTGCTGAGGAGCACAAGATGTAATGCTTCCTCCTTTCACATCTAAGATAAGTAATTTATGTAACTATTACTCATGGTCAGGTCTGAATTCAAACTGGTAGAGCCCTACTACTTTCTCCCAAGCCTCTTCAAGAAAAGGTGGGTGTATATAAGATTAAAGTTGTTCTTTCCATGGGATCCAGGCCAGCCTTCTTGTGGAATGGCTGGAATGTCCTCTTCCTTCAGAGAAGCACTGACTACAACCTGGATCCAACTTTTAATCTCTTCCCAGGGAGGGCAGGGACCCAATGCACAAATGGCAGAGCAACACTATAGAGAACTTGGTCCTCTTCCTTGAGATCTACAACTAAAAAAAAACCTTCAATGATAACCCAATAGAGTCCATCTCTAGTTTCCAGCTTGGATCAGATAAGAGCTATTTTACCAAGACTGTAATAGCTTGTTTCTTCTTCTGGCCAATCCTTATATAAAAGATCTGGGACACCTTAAATAATACAGTTGGTCAACATTTTGCCAATGGAGTAAAAGTATGGAAGTGATTGTGCTTCACCACCTTTACGGCTTACATAATAAGCTCAAACTTTAGCTCTTACCTATGTGCAGGCATACTCATGTTTTAAGCTGTTCTCCAAACACAATCCTCTATATCCTACTTAACAGAAATAGTCTTTCACTTGAGATCTCAGGGGTGTAGACAGCCCTCACAAAATCCTGGATAATGTCCATAAAACCACTTCAGGCGTTGCCATCTAAATCACAATTTTAATATGCTAGGAGGAGAAAATAAGTAAATACATATGGAGCAGATATATTAATAGTATTGCGTTAAAATAAAAATTGCACTAAATCATTTCTTCCTCTTGGCACTACAGTGCATGCAATAACAAGGACCTATCTGCTGTCTTAGATATCACTTGGGATTACTCCTCAGAAAGATAAATTTTCCATACCAAATTTGCAGAATAACGTACTGTTACAAATAATGCAATGGATCTATGATTATGCATGCAAGCCAACTACTCATAATCTTTTTGCTTCTAAAACAAAAAATAGCATTTCTATGTTGATAATATAGTTCTAATTACTGTGACATCAGCATGCAGAGAAAACAGATATCTATATTTTTCAATTTATAATTAGACTTCTATTGCATTTAAGAACATGATGTTCAGCCTAACTGAATCCCAACTACCCTTTCTTAAATCTTTCTATCTCATCCTTCCTTGTGCGGGAGGCATGTTTAACCATCAAGACAAAATAAAGAATTTACTAGCTAGGATGCCAACATTTCAGGGTTGCCTTCCTTAACTATACAACCGCAAACTCATATCTATCTTTATCTAAGCATTTGTGAAAGGTGGTGTTGAAAGAAAAATCTTCATCAGGGTCCAGTCCAAGCCAGGAATAAACAGAATGGAGACTGCTTTAGAAAAGATTGTTTTTTGAGTTGCAGAACCAGACAGAAATATGGCTCTGGGACAGCTGACCACAAGGAGCTGGGAGTGGTGGGTTGTTTTTTTTTAACCTTCTTGAGCTTTTGTGTTTGGAATTGTTCCTGTTCATGTGGCGTGAACTTTGACCTGAGGTTCAGTGTGCCCTTCTGGTATTCTAATGGTGGTGAGTTAATCCTATTATGTCTTAAAAGATTATGTCCTGCTTCCCTGGGGCTGTGGCTGATGGCTATGTCCTGTGTTGGATTTTTTGGGTGAGGGATTGTTGGTTCTAGGGGGTCTTTGTCTTTGTACTCCCATCAGCTCCAAGCTTCCTGGCTCGTTTTTCTGAAAGGATGATCAAATCTGCATTTCTACAGAGCTGGTTTCTCTTGGGGCAGAGAGACTTGAGGGTGGCTTCTGCCTAAGATTTTCTATTATTTCTTTGGGGAAATATAATATTCTGCCTTTTTAATATTCCCCAAAATATTTCTTTCTCTGGGGGGTGTCTTCCTACAGTGGTTTGGCATGACATATGTGTTCAGATTTGCTGCTGCTAAACTCTGATATATACTTGTCTGTGGTAACTTCATTGAACACAAGGATGCTGCCTGGACTATTTTAGAGACCCTGGGGCCTCAACTGCATCTCTAAAATTTGGGGCAAATCATCCAGGTCAGCCTGATTTTCCATGGTTTCAGAAGAAAACAAATATAAATAATGATGATAACTTTATTGTCACTTTGAATGTACACCAATCGGCATACATCAAAATGAAATTTCGTTGCATACAGCTCTCAAAGGGTCACCACCTCTGATATATACTTCTTGTTCGTGGCCCGCTCAAATTTCACATTGTCCATTTTAGTCTCTAGGGAGTGAACGTTGGCACACAGGACAGATGGAAATGGGGCTCCATGTGGATTAGCCCTCAAATTCGCTTGTATTCTGACAACCTCGCCTTCTTTCCTTTTTCTGATCCTGACTCTTCCACCTTTTCCTTAAAGAGGCCTTGCTTCTTTTCGCCCCTGGAGCACGCTGCCGCCGCCACCAACTCCTCCAAAAGCCTCTCTCTCTTCCTCTGGGCCTGCCGACAGCCTCATCCAGTTCCTTTGCTCCATAAGCTCCAGGTCCTCTACTCCTCTGCCTCCTCTGGAAACAGCCCTGATTTGCAATACAATCCATCACTGGGCCAGCAGTCAGATCTTGCTGCTGGTAGAACAAATTCAAACAGTGCCAACGACTTTTAACAGTCTCACCAACAGTTCCAAAACAACTAGAAACTCACGATGCCAGCAAAGATTGTCGGTCGTATGTCGTATGTTACCTTAGTTCCACCATGTTGCTCAAACACATTAAAATTTCCTGATCATGTGGCCTATAGCCCTTACTATCCCTCCCAAAACTATTTGCCTTCAAGAGCCAATGCAGCCGCAGCCATTCCAGGGGTAAATTAGGCCAGCAATCCTCAGTTTTTCATATTTTAAGTCCGACCAATTACTCACTCAAAGAAATTGGTTTCACCATAACAGGAAAATACCCATGAAGGACAGGAATATGTTTACAGATAAACTATTATTGTACTTATTATTTTTGAAGGATGTTAAATCATAAAAACACAGAATTGTAGAGTAGAAATGAATTACATGGATCATCTAGCCCAGATTCTGCAGTGTGCAGGAACGTCAATCAAACTGTCCCCAGGGATGACATCCAGGCTCTTCCAAAATTTCAGAGGCAGACTACCCACAATCTTTGTATTTAGGTAGACTGTTCCACTGTTCTAACAGAATTTATTTTAATTAACCTTTTGACAACTTATCTAGGTCCCACATTGTTTATTTATTCATTTCCTACGTTCCAACTCCCACTGAGATTTCTGACTGCCATCTGTGATAAACTTATCTCTAGTTGAGAACAACCACATTCGCTTTATTTTTCTTAGTTAACCCCAAGGACCCCCAAATAACAATAACAACAATATCAATAACAATAATGTCTAGGTCTGCCGTCTCCCAACTCCAGCAGCAGCACTGCATCATCACCGTGAGAGATTAATTCAAAAAAAAGCAGTCTGGCCCCTAGCTACAAAATGTTTGTCCAGCATTGCACTAAGCCAGGGGTAGGCAACCTCGGCTCTTTTATGACTCATGGACTTCAACTCCCAGAATTCCTGAGTCAGCATAGCTGACTCAGGAATTCTGGGAGTTGTAGTCCATGAGTCATAAAGGAGCCGAGGTTGCCTACCCGTGCACTAAGCCATTAATTTAACGTGCGGATCAAGCCAATGTGAACTACTATTCCAAACACATCACCCCAACGAGACACTGAATCTTCATCCCCACTTTTTAATTCAGTTTTCCCCCCAACTCGGCAGCCGCTTCCATCACCCTGACAGCGGGGAGCTGCGGCAGCTTCTATTTCTCCACTAGGCTCTATTCCAGGGGTCTTCAAACTTGGCCCTTTTATGACTTGTGGACTTCAAGTCCCAGAATTCCTCAGCCAGCTTTGCTGGCTGAGGAATTCTGGGAGTTGAAGTCCACAAGTCATAAAAGGGCCAAGTTTGAAGACCCCTGCTCTATTCCCAAAGCACATTACCCGCCCCCCTCCCCCCTCCCCCCTCCCCCTCCCCCTCCCCCCCACCGCCGCCGCCGCAACAGCCTTCGGCGCCAGCGGGCGCATGCGTGGGCGCTCGCGCTCCCTCCTTCCCGCCGCCGATTCCCCGCCCCCTTCGCCTGTCAAGATGCGTTCGGCTTCGTCTCCTGACGTAGCGGACCCGGCCTCGGCGTGACGGGGACGAGCTGGCTCGGTCATGGCCCAGCCCGGGGAGACCCCGGCTTCGGAGTCGACAGAGGGTGAGGAAGGGAAGGCCGGGTGGGGGGGGGGAGCGGGCGCCGGCGCGGCCTGCTAATCCTGCCTCGACCTAAGGGAAGCAAAGGTGGGGGGGGGGCCGTGGGAAGCGGCGAGGAATGCAGGCCGCAGAGAGAGCGAGGGAAGGAAGGAAGGAAGGAAGGAAGGAAGGAAGGAAGGAAGGAAGGAAGGAAGGAAGGAAGGAAGGAAGCAGGGAGGGGTGGTGGGCTTGGAAGGAGCGGAGCCCCGCTTTATCCGCCCGTTCGCTTCCCACGGCCGCTTCTTACGTTACCTTCCCCGTGCCCACCCTGACTTAATCCCTCCGTTTTTCTACTACCTTCGTTGTCGCCCTCCTTCGCCATTTCTCTCCCTCTCTGGCTCCGCTGCCTTCCTGCCAGCCCCCTCGGCCTCCTGCTCTCCCCCTCCCCTCCCCCGGGTCTCTTCTCTTCTCCTTGGCCCCAATGTCCCCACCTCCTTAGCCACCATCGCTTCTCACAATGGCTTCTGGCTTCAGCCACCCATCTCTGCCGCCTCTCGTCTCTGTCCCATCAACCAGCCCACCTCTCCTTCTCAAGGGACTCCGGGATTTCTTTCCCTCCAGTCTCCCAATCACAAGGATCCTTCTCCTCTCTTCCACACAGTTGTCTCCCTTCTTTATCTTTGTGAGGAGTCTTACCCCAAACTATTTTATTTATTTTTTTTGCTCATTCTCTTTCCCCCCACTAACCCCCCTCTACTTTAGCTTTCTCCAGCTTGGAGTTGTGTGCACTGGCTGCAAGTAGAGTTCTTTGGGACGTGTGAAGCCAGCCAATTTATTGTTAACTTAGTGGCAGGCTATAAATTCAGCTCTTTAGAAGGCCAGATCCTGAAGCTAAAACTCAAATACTTTGGCCACCTAATGAGGAGGAAGGACTCACTGGAGAAGAGCCTAATGCTGGGAAAGATTGAGGGCAATAGAAGAAGGGGACGACAGAGAATGAGGTGGCTGGACGGAGTCACTGAAGCAGTAGGCGTGAGCTTAAATGGACTCCAGAAGATGGTAGAGGACAGGAAGGCCTGGAGGAACATTGTCCATAGGGTGGCGATAGGTCGGACACGACTTCGCAACTAACAACAACAACAATAAATTCAGCCACAATGTGTTCCTTTTTTCCCCCTTCTTACTTCATTGCAAAGCAAGATTTGTTCCAGTTGTTATCTTTTCTGCTTATAGCTTCACCCTCATTCTCAGAGCCCCTCAACATTTACTTTTCTGACTTTAATGGTCTCTTTTTACCTCTGATCCTCCTTCACGCCTATCCAACCACTTACTTGAACTGTCACCAAAACAGTTTTTATATTACTGTTCGTTTCTTCTGCACAGCAACCACTTCCTCCATCCTTGAGATGTTAAATAGTAATACTAAGTGTGGTATCAGCTGTGGTAAGGTTGAGACTACTTTATCAGTAACGTGGATTAATTTTGTCAACAGGTTTATACAGGCTATCTAGATCAAATAATCCCAACATTAACTGTATGTTTAATCACTACAGAGATAAATAGAAGACAGAAATGTGATGGCTATGGCATTGGCCTAAGACTGGAGAGACTGAGATTCAGGTTTTCCCTCAGCCATGGAAACTCATTGCAAGATTGTAGACTAGTCACTTTTTCATTCCAATGAATCTCACAGCTTTGTGGTTGTGGAAACAATTTGAAGGAGGAATACTATGTAAACTGCCTGGACATTCTACAGAAAGGCAGATTTATATCTAATAAATAAAAAATAAATAATTTTATTAATTTTCTAAAGCTGATGCCTCATGTTTGTGGACTGGTTGCTCCTTGAACTTTTCTCCTTCTGCTGTATACTCAGGCTTGGTTCCCTTTTTTAATCAGCACTTTTCCACTATGCTTGCACACTTGTTTTTTTATACACAATTTATAGTTGACTTGAAAAATATTGGGAGTATTAATGAAGATATATTATGGGTGATGTTTTCTTAGAAAATAACTAATGTAATAAATAGGGGAAGTATGTAAAAATTGTATGTAAGGAGGGGAACCACCCATAGTGCATGTACATATACAACTACCATGGGTAGAGATGTCAATTTTGAAAAATGGTGTGACAGTTATACAGAAATCTGCTACTGTAATCAAATGGCATTTATTTAATTGAGATGTATTTGAGTGTGAAACGTGCATATTTTGGATAACGGATTTTATTGTAAAGCCACAAGGATACTTATAGAGTTGTTTTTAATGCTACATAATCTTGTAAAGTAACTAATAATGAATCAATAAATAAAAGTAAAAAGTTGTAAAACCATCTATTTAGATAAAAATATTCAATTAATTCTTGGTACCCAGTCAAAAAAGAGGAAGTAAATCTTCTAAAAATCTAAGCTAAGTTAGATAGACTTTTTAAAGAATAGAATTCCAAAAGTCATTGGCTAGGATTTTTGTGTTTGTTTGTGTGTTACGTTAATCTTTTTCACTATATGGAAACGTCCATGCAGTTTTCTTGGCAACATTTTTAAAAGTGGTTGTAATTGTCACTATCTGCAGACTGAGAGAGAATGGCGGGCCCAAAATCATCCAGTTGGCTATTCTAAGGCAGGACTGGAACTTACAGTCTCTCAATTTCCACCCCGGTGCCTAACAACTACAACCAAACTAGCTTTTAGATAGGTTCATACACTGCACTAAACTATGATGCAGTTTGCTTGTGGCATTTTATATCATCTTAATTCAACTAAGTATAAATCATGGTTAATCAGATTATGGCTTAGTGGTGTATTGATCAAAATCAGGATGCAGAACTTTATTTTTCTTCAGTTAAAGGAATAATGAATAGGGTTTTATCGCTAGGATAGAGTTTTGGGACATGTGGAGAGGTTGGACGTGTATTAAAGCAATTTTCAGATGCCTTAGCTCAAAGCCATTCTCAGCTTTAAATGTTCTTATGGAGTGACTTTATAATCATATAGGCATGACTTTGGCTTTTTATAGGTGGTTGCATTATTTCTCCACTCTGGACATGAATCCAAATACTGTATATTGGAAAGCTTGTAACTTTTTTATACTCTTCAAAGGCATTTTCAGGCTTGAATGTAACTTTAATTCTACTGGGTAGCTACCATACAGTAGGTAGCAATGGCTAGGTCTCACTTCCTCCAGAGAGATGTATGAGTGATAAACGTTGCAAAACTGGAGACAGACAGTCATGGCCAGTGCAACTACCTGAAAATAAATTAAAACATAGAAGTGTGGGTTCTGTCACTGTTAAAATTCTTCATAAGAATAAAGAAATGATTAACCAAGAGATGAATAAAGTCATTTCAGCCAGGAATGGACCAGGTACTACTTTTGTTACATGGAGGAAAAGGAATTCAAAAATGCTTTTCTGAAAATCCACACAAATTAGTACCATGTAAACAAATATATTAAACTGCAGGACATATCTAAAGAAGAGTTCCTTTCCCTTATAACTATTTTTATTTCTGTGTTATTCATAAAGGAAAAAATTATCTTTTGGTAACTTTTTGGATTTCTTTAGTGAGAGCAAAAGAGAGGAAGGCCTGTTTTGTATTAAACCTATAATGTGTATTTCATTTTGTTTTGACCTGTTGGACAAACCCAGTTTTAGCACATGATTTAGGACATTATATACATGGCTATCCAGTTGTGGATTATTCAAGAAATTATGGTTATAATGTGTGAGTGCATCTGTTAAAGGTGTTGATGCATTGAGAATGAAAAGTGTAATCTTGTGGTTATGAGGTTCTATCCTAAGTCTTAAGGGAATTCAGATGATCCAGTTTGCTCTAGTACTATCAGTTTTTAAATTACTGTTACATGAATGATTTTTGGTTTTTCATCTGTGAAATGCAGAATATTTGTATGATGATCATCTGCTTCCATTATGGAATAATATTATAGTGGAAAAGAGGTGGAGTGTATAGATTAAAATTTGCAGTTTATTTGTGTAGTGCAAACTTTGAAAACTTGTTGGGGATTGCGTATGTATGGCAAGAACAATTACCTGAAATGGTACAGAGATTTATTTGGAAATAGACTTCTTTCTCAAAAATTGAGTACAGGAGTGAAAGTTTCTGTCCATAGTAAAATGATCTAATATCTTGCTTTAAGATCAAATGAAATATTGAACTTTGGGAGATAATGATGGCAACTTCTAAAATATTTTTTCAAGTTGATAATATTGACTATATAATATGTTCTGGAGAAGAGTTAATAACTTCTGGTTGACTGTTAACTTATTTTATAAGATATGATATCTTTTGTCTATCTAGTAGTCTCCAGAGGAGGTATTATTTTTAGTGAAGCATATGAAATGAGAGAGACTTGCTGGTGTAATAAGAAAGGTATCAGGCTGGAAACCAGGACATTATGAGTTCTAATCTTGCTTTAGGCACAAAGCAAGCTAGGTAATTTTGTGCCAGTCAGTCACTCTAGATCAGAGGTTCCCAACCTTTTGGGCACCAGTGACCGGTTCCGTGGAGAGAGCTTTTTCTGCAGGCCGGAGGGTGCATGGTTTTGTGTGCTGCCTACATCCCGCAGATGGGGCTTTGCTTTTTTGTGCAGCCTGATTGCTGGCATGCCGTGGCCTGGTACTAGTCCATGGACCGGGAGGTTGGGACCCCTGCTCTAGATTGGAGGGGTGTCAAACTGCTGGCCCGCAGGCCGGTTTCATTGTGTGGAGGCCATGCCCACCCCAGCTCCAGGAATGCGAAAAAAATTGTGATATGTCGTGACACGTCACGTGATGGGGTGAGTTTGATACCAATGCTCCAAAAAGAAGTCAATGACAAATCACTTCCAAAAATATTGTTGAGAAAATTTCATAGACAAGAGAGAGGGGGATTTGAGATATTTTTGTGCAGAGCATGGAGATATCATCTATTATTTTACTTTCTAAGTAAAAGGCATTCCTAGAAATAAAATTTATGTTGGAGGCTGGCACATTTTCTCTGCCATTGATAGTTTGCCATTTAATTATTTAAAATGAAAGTAAATCAGGTGGACACGATGAAGTGAGTTGCAAATAGATATGTTAAGCTTGGAGATACCTTTCTGATACTCCAGACATTGGCTGTTTGAAAAGGATCGCATTGCACTTAAAATATAATTACCAGAGAAACATTGAAAAGTTGACAAAAAGAAATCTTTTCCCTGAATTGCCTCAAGTTAGTAATTCTTAATAACTGAAAATCTCTGTTGTATTGGAATGGGATATTTAAAAATCAATTATTGCTTCAGAATAAAGAATCAGTTGTAAAAATGACAACACTTTACTGCATCTAATACTAATATGTCATGAGTTGAAAAGGATATTTTTAATTGTGTTAAAATTTGCTGCTTAAAATGAGAAGTCGCAGAATGCTTGTTTTAAGGCTTACTATTGTAGCCAAGGAGGAGGTCTTAACTTTAATCATAAGCCATATTTTTATTTTAGGTCATATTTTCTTTCATTGCAGTCCATTGTATTGCCTATCTTGGGATTAATAGTTATCCTATTGTTAAGCAACCACTAATCCTTCAAGAAAACAATATACAGCAGTGTGCAAGGGCAGCTATAAAACAAGGCTGTACCTGTAATAGCACAGTTTCTAATCAGCATTGGTGCCTGTTTTGAAGAGCTAAGGAGTAGGGGTAAAATAAGTTTTCCGTGCTCTGTGCAGTCCTGATCACTGTTGATTTTTATTGTTTGCAAAAATAAAAAGTAAGTGCTACCTGACACAGAGGTTGTTTGCTAGGTGAATATTTTAATTACATTTAGCTGTTTATATCTGTTGTGTGAACATAGTGGATCAAACTATGAAGATTAAAAAAAACTGCCAGAAAGATGCAGCAAAGAAATCACAAAATCTTTTTTTAGTACAGTAGTGTAATTCTCAGACAGCTTCTGCACTTATTCAGTGCTATCATTTAATGAATGGCAACCGTATGCTTCCTTTTAAATACAATTTGTTTTAGATGGAATGCATCTCTAAGTAATTTGATCTTGTAGAACTGGTTCAAACATAATAGCAGTCTTTATTTGGTTATTATTTGAATAAGACTTCCCTTTTAATATAGTATATTAACCATTTATAATTGTCTTCCCAAAAAATTATTTAATGATCCAACTATAATTTATGATCCTGATTTGGAACTGTTTTTAGAAGCACATGGAAATTATGCTATGTTGAGAGATTGACCAAAAAAAAAAAAGGATTTTGGTGTTAAGCTTATTCACCAAGAAATTGTGTTGGAGTCTAAGATGGTTATCTCAACTGAGAGACAAAAGGGGACCATGTAGACAGTATATACAGTACAATTTGTATAATAGTATTTTTTTTTCTTATGTGACATGAGTATGTGCTTTTTTCTCTTGGACTGAAGAGCCAGTAACATCGATAGTGCCGGCTGGTTCTTCACTGTTGCATAAACAACAATATAAAAAAAGCCTTGTGTTCGAATATTCTGTCATTTTTGAAAAACTGGATATTCTTTGATATTCTTTATTCTGCTCCTATCAGGTGGTTACTGAGAACTGCTTCCCTCAGTATTATATAAATTTATATGAAATGTTATGCTTTATTTGTATTAATGTAACGCTGAGCTTGTCGATCAGATGGTTGGCAGTTTGGCGGGTCCAATCCCAAGTGCCGCGTAACAGAGTGAGCGCCTGTTACTCGTCCCAGCTTCTGCCAACCTAGCAGTTCGAAAGCACGTAAAAAATGCAAGTAGAAAAATAGGGACCACTACGGTGGGAAGGTAACAGCGATCCGTGCGCCTTTGGCGTCTAGTCATGCCGGCCACATGACCACGGAGACGTCCTCGGACAAGCGCTGGCTCTTCGGCTTTGAAACGGAGATGAGCACCGGCCCCTAGAGTTGGAAATGACTAGCACGCATGTGCGGGGGAACCTTTACCTTTACCTACAAACAACTTGGATTTGAAGACACTTTGAAGTGCTGTATTCCAGTATTAAAAATGAAATAAAAACAAACATTATTTGAACAGGACAGAAAAAAGCCAACAAATTAATCAATAACCAGGTAGCCATTAAGTTACGAAGGCAGTTGGGATCTGGACTACCATTGCTAAGTAATGCAGTCATCGAGTACAATATCATGTGACTGCATTGTATAGTGACCATCCCAGCAATCTTGGTTGACATTGTAACACCAAGACATACAGAAGAAGTGGGAGTCCCAGTTATCGAGTGCTGGGATGCCCCTGGATGGTGGAGGATCGTCTGGGAAGGCCAGCACGAGCCGTGCTTGGGGAGGGTGGTGGTACTGCTGGCAAGAGGAAAAGCAGAGGCAAAATGTGGCCTTCTCTGCCACCTTCCCCATTGACTTTGCTGGTGGTGGTTGGTAGACAATGTGGGTATTTATTTATTTACTGGATTTCTTTACTGATCATGTGACTGCAACTCCCTGAAGTTTTGTAATCATGAACTGAGTACCCTGATCACAATCCTGTGCCACTGGAAGTGCTGTAATGGCCAGAACTTTGAGAATAGTCCCTTTTTGCAGCGGCACCATAACTTTGATCAGTGAACAAATGGACATAAACTGAGGATTACCTATATTGGAATTTTCTTTATCAGGATCCAAAAGGATTAGAAAAGGAGATACAATGGCATCCAAGAAAAGCAGTGTTACAAAGTATCCAATTGAGAAGGCTGAAATAATATAGGATTTTCTGCTTGAGCAGGGGGTTGGACTATAGAAGACCTCCAAGGTCCCCTCCAACATGATTATTCTGTTATTCTGCCTTATCTTGCATAATCAACATCAGCTGATTGTGATTGGTTCTGAATGAAACCAAGAATCTACAAGAATAGTAATGCTTGATGAATAACTGTTTATAACATTGTTTCAAATAAACACCTAAGTACATATGGCTAGATTTGTACATTTGGTAGAAGAATGAATATAAATCTAAAAACACGATTGATTGTTTATGATAAAGCATAGACTTTCAGGGTGGACAGTGTCCACTCAGCTGCACTGGGAGTTACCAAAAAAGCTTTGAAGAATATCTGTAACTGAGAGGAGTTTTTGCTAAAATTGTATAGTAAATGGTTATATCTTACGGAGCTTCCTGGCTTGGAGCTAGCTTTTTAGATGGACCTATGTAAAAAGCTCAGTAGAATTTTCTACACCGAGAAGCTGTTTATCCTATTTTGCCTATATCATTGGAGTGAGAATTAAGTGTTGATCTGATCATCAGAAAAATTGTAGCTGCACAGTATATGTTTACAACATGGTAAGATACTAAATGCAGATAAGTAGCTTTAGCTATTATTTATTCTAATAATCACCTAAAAATGATAAAGAGTGAAATTATTATTGAATGTTTCAGCTTGGTTGTTTATATTTTGTTTCTCTGGTTGATTATGACTTTATAGATAGAATATGTATTCTAGCTCTTAAATTGAAGTGCATTGTTTGATACTAACTTTTCCTGCAGTTTAATCTATATCCTCTTAGCAGACTTCTCAATATGTTGTTTTAATAATAGTAATTCATATCTGCCAGTAATGTGAACTAAATTTTTAATGGTAAGTACACTTTTGGGTTTGTACTGTGAGCTGAGAAGTTTCTTTCAGACAAACAAAGATTACTGAATTGATAGTGAATGCATGGATGATGGACTGTTATATACTCATGATTTCCAAAGGGAAATCATTTTCTGTCTTCCATTCCTTTCCCTAAATGTGTCTCTCAAACTTATTTTAGATCCATATAGTTCTAACATCTCTCTCTCTCTCTCTCTCTCTCTCTCTCTCTCTATCTCTCCTTTTTTTCTCTTGAGATATTTTCTTTAGATTGAGAGGGGTAATTATTAATTTCTCAAAGCTTGTTAGATTTGAGTTGAATCATGTAAACAGAGACAACTTATATGTGACTCTATCTCTTCATTATTGTATTTATTCCATTTTTAAAATTGACCAGAATATTTCTTCTTCCTTATTTTTAGTGTGTTATAAAAATATCTTATGGTGTAAAGGTTGTGATCTTTCTATGACTCCAACTGAATTGTCCAATATTTGTAAAATTCTGTGTTTATTATTAAAGTTGTTATAATAAAGATATTCTCAATATTGCATAGTGCTTTTTCAATACTTGAAATATAGCTTTTATGTATATATTTATATTACCCTTTAAATAAAAATTTAAAGAAAAATTGGGTTACAAATCTCCCTAAGTCTTGTATATTTTTCTATCTATATTCGCTATTTGTTAAATCTTCCACATACTTTTCTAGTTCTGCTTGCTTTTCCAGATGGGCTTTAGCAACATGCACTTAAGAATTAATGTAGCCAGTTTTGTCAGCATGCCAAACACAAAGGGATGGCTATTGCTTTTAAAATGCATGTTCAGGATAAGTGTTTATTCTGTGCCAAAGAACTACAATTTTTTATGTTGATGACAAACTATTATATGCATGAATTGTTCCAGCTAAATAATACAGCCTTTCTTTCAAGAGTTGTAATTATAATTACTGTTTTTTTTGCAAGCTCTGGGAAGTTTGAAAATAGGTAAACAGTGCTAGCTGTTGAGAGAGAATATTAAATCATGTAGAAAATTAGACCTAGCATGGTCTATGCAAATTGCCAAAAAACTGCAGTCACCTAAGGGCCCAAATCTGCTTTTTAAGGTAAAAATTCTTCATC
This sequence comes from Vipera ursinii, assembly GCF_947247035.1. Classification (NCBI taxonomy): domain Eukaryota; kingdom Metazoa; phylum Chordata; class Lepidosauria; order Squamata; family Viperidae; genus Vipera; species Vipera ursinii. The sequence goes on along the minus strand of NC_139512.1, from coordinate 341,691,130 downwards.
AAATTAATTTTGCATTTGCCTAGATATCTATAACTGTTTATGACACATATTATAAGCAGTTTATAGTTTCAGTTCAGGATCAGGACAAAAAAATACAATGTCTTTGTATTTAAAACATTAGGTAATTTTTCTATTGAATACTTTAAAATTGGGCACACAATAATGTGGGAATGAGCTGAAGAATACCTTGAGTTTGTTTGATCTGAAAATATTCTGTGCGAAAGCCATGTGAGAATTCCAATTTTTGCTTGTGAATTAATATGACTGAAATTTTGGATTTTTACTTGAGAGCAACTTTCTCTGGAATTTTCCAAATGTATTGGATTTTAACGATCCTAAATCAGAACAATTAATGGTTGTGCAGAAAGGGCAGCATGTCTGAGTTGTGTCTACTTGGAGAAGGAAGCAAAGATTCAAATTGTTCCTTTTAAACCTAGACTAGTATTTCTTTTTTCTTTTACTTTCTATAGTATTTCTAAGTAAAATATCTGTCCTATGCTCCTTGTAATAAAAATGTAAGATAATTCTCACAATAGTTGCTTTGGAGATTGATTTTAAAAGAATGTTACTGTCTCAAATGTTTGGTGGAACTCACAAATATACTTGCAAGGTAGTAGAATTTTTGCTTTTGCTTATTGGTAGTTTTCTTAATGATTCAATTCAGTTTATACATCCCTATTTAAATTAAAAGTATTCTTAGAAAGAACAAAGGGTATTTTTACTTTTTTCTGAACAACTCACACATCAGTGTGAAAATCTGTTGGTCGCTGATTTACACTCTGTGATCGTTTCTGCTGCTTGTTACATGGATTCCACATAATGGGGACAGATGAAAATGACTGAATAATTTAAAAAGTATTTTTAAAATTTCGACAAGTTTCTATAGTAAACTTTTGAACAGCAGTGACATCCAAAAATTATGATTTGTTGAAAAGCCAGATATGAAACTTGAGTAAATCATGCAGACAACAAAGTTGTCATGATTTGTTTGATGATTTTTCCTCCCTGTTAATTTGTTATTGCCTTGACTGGTAACTACTATAAAGCTGTACCTCTTTTAATGTCTGCAAACTCACAATCGTAAGCCGTTCCTCATAGTATTTCATAATACTATAATACTATGAAATTATAGCCAATCTCTGAAATATTAAGTCAACCTGGGTAGTTGACATGATCATTCCTATCTAGAAGAGTTTAAGTAGCACTTGATTTACCATGGAGTTCGGAGCAATAAAATAGTTAATTCATGTGTGGAATTGAAGTGGAGGAACTCTCAGGAAGAATTGGATTGAACATGGAATCCAGCCCTGAAATCCTCCCTCCCAGCAGATGATGTGAAAAAGGCATACTTCTCTGCCTACATTGCATCCACACAGAATCGACAACAATGCTTCCCATATTATGTGGCATCTCAACCATTTAAGGGTTGGCAGATGTTGGCAGAGGAGAGCCAAAACAAATTCTCAATACTGTGAGAATTTTCAGTATTTTGAAGACAAAATTGATTACATTGACATCAATTTCAACTCCAAAAATAGCATAGATCATAGGGAGGTGACCTCAACAACTGCTTGTTATGTTCAAATGGATTATTTCAGGGTAGATCTCAGGGATGTGGATGAGTCACTCTGCCAGTTTATTTGCTGCCCCTCCTGGGTGATTAAGTAGCAGATATATATACTGATCCTTTGTTTAAGCAAATGATTAATGCTTCCCTGAGGAGATGATTAATGCCATCCTAACTAACTTATAAGTTAGGATTAGAACTTGCCCTAAGCAGGAAATATTTGCTGCCAGCTTAGGGCAGGTTATAAGATCTTGGAAATTATAGGCCTGTCTTAGATGTTCCATTCTTGCAAGATGATTTGAAGAGTGGTGGTCTCTTGGCTTCAGACACACTCGTATAACACTGATGATCTGGATCTATTTGAATTGGGATTTCATCTGCTGGAGAAATATTTGAGGAGCTGTCTCTCCCCAGTGGGACTAGCCTGCCCCACTCACACCAGCAGAAGAGGCTTGCTACAGATCCTGTCTGTTTAAGATTTCAAGCAGCCGGGTTCATGGAGAAGAGCCTTTTCTGCTGTGGCCCCATCGCTGTGGAACACACTACCACCGGAGGTGAGGACTGCTCCTACCCTTTTGGCCTTCCAGAAGGGTATGAAAACTTGGCTTTGTTGGTTGGCCTGGGATCCCGAGGAGAGCACTCATTGCTGGCAGTGGCTGACAGGATAAGAAGACCCCATCCCTGTCCTGTCCATCTCTTGGTTCTGGTTTCAGTATAATTCTATAATCAAAATCTGAGTAATTTTAATGTTTTCATATTTTAATTATTTTTTACTTATTTTATAACTTGTAAGCTGCCCAGACTCTCCTTATAGGTAAGATGGGTGCATAAAAATCTAATAAATAAATCTAAGATGAGATGTTGAGACTAGGATATGATCATATAGTGCAAGTAGTTCTTGACTTACCATTGTCATGGTTCTCTGCCATTCAGTTGTGTCCAACCCTCGGTCACTCTGTGGCTCAGCACTCTGCCTGCCCCTCTGTCTTGCACTGCCTCCTTCAGATCCACCATGGTCATCCCGGTGTTACACTTTATAGTGTCCAGCCAACAGATACTAGGACAACTCTTTCTCCTTTTTCTGCTGATCACTCCCAGCATGATCAACTTTTTGAGGGAATCAGCTCACATGACATGATCAAAGTATGACATCTTCTGTTTAGTGATCTTGCCTTCCAGTGATATTTTTGGTGGGATTCGATCCAGACCTTCATTATTTGTTGTTTTTGTAGTCCATGGGTTGTGTAATAATCATCTCCAGCACCACAGTTCAAAAGTGTCCACCCTTCTACCTACCTTTTTCAGAGTCCAGGTTTCGTAGTCATAAGTAGCAATTGGAAAAATTATTGCGTTAACTAATCTGCATTTGGTTGTGAGCCTGATGTCTACTCTTCCAGAAGTTATTCATGCTGGACGCTGTAGTTCTTCCAAGTACTAATGCCTGCTGATCTTGTTGTGATTCAGGGTCAGCCTGTGGGTTCGGCAGTTGGGTCGGACGAGTCAGAAGAGGGGGGTGTTGGAGAGCCTGCAGAGGACAGCCCTGAGGCTTCGCAGAGCCCTCAGCCAGGTCCCTCTCATCTGGTCACTACGCAGACCCAGCTGTGTGAGTCAGACAGCGTGGATGAAGATGACCCACAGCTGGCCCTGTTCAAGGATGCCCGACACAGGAGGCAGTCAATCAGGAGTAAACAGAGGAAGGCAATGGGGCACCTCGGAAGGAGGCAGAGAGAAGCCACGCCTTGAACTGTTTAAAAGGGGAATGTGTGGGAGGGCTGGTTTGCTGAAGGCAACCGTTTGAATAGCTCCTGTTTCATGGTTCGTGTTTTGGTTTTGCTCTGTTTTGTGTCAATAAATTTGGCAGGCTTAGTTCCAGCCTCTTGCCTTTTTGTAAAGGGGTTGTTCCTACCTTTTCTGCAGGGCCGGTAGTAGGCTGGTACAGAACAGATCTCAGGGCTGCAGTCACCATTTTGGTTGATTTTAGAGCCCAGGAAGATAAATTTCTTTACTGTTTTGATGGTCTCAGTGTTGATCTGTACTGTGACCAGTATGTTCTCTGCAGTTGTCATTATCTTTGTTTTCTTGATGTTAAGGTGCAGTCCAAATTTTTCAACTTTCATCTTTGACTCTCAGGATTAGCCACACCAGATCCTCCTTGCTTTCCACAAGCAATGCTGTATCATGTGCATATCGGAGGTTGTTGATACTCCTACCACCGACTTTAACCCCAATGGTAGATTCCTCCAAATGTGCATTTCTCATAACAATTTCTTGACTTAACACTGGTTGTGTAATGAACATTCATAATCATACCAGCCTTGGGACCTTGAAAGGCTGAAAACATAAGGTCTGTTCCTTACATGTTTGTTTGAGGTCTGCTCCTCCAGCATGCCAAGGTACCTCAAATCACACAAGCGCTAGTGAACATCAGCATTCTCACAATCATTCTCTCCAGTGGAGCATGGAGAGGATCTGGTCCTCTTGGGTGTGGTGAGAGATATGGGTCCTCTTTCTGCCCTAGCACACCCAAGAGGCCCAAGCCCTCTCCCCAGCGATCCACTTAATGACTGCAACTGGGAGAGCCGGAATTGTGGTTGAGTGAAGCAGTCACATGACGTCTCTGATAACAACCACTTCACTACGCAACTGGTCCTAATCGTGGCCATAAGACTTTGGGCTAGTCACTTTCTCTCAGCCGAACCCACCTCACAGAGTTGTTGTGAGGAAAAAGAGGAGGAGCAAGTAGTATTATGTATATTCACCAGCTTTAGTTACTTATAAAGTAATAAAGGTAGGATAAAAAGCAAATAATAGATAAGTGGGTGTCTGTATTTAAAACTGTAATGTAGGGTTTTTTTCTCCTTCAGAATTATTACCTTACAAAAATGCAAATTTGTCTCAGCAAATGGCAATTTCTGACTGACATTGTCTGGTTAAGTATGGTAGAGAATGTCTTATCAGGCAATTCCAGGACAATAGACTAGATCCCAGGGGGGGAAAAACAGAAACAAGGAATGACAAATCAGTGTTGTTTTGTTGCCCCTACGTATGGATAAAGTCCATAGATGTACTAGATGTGGATCTCAGGTAAAAGACATATTTACCTTTTTGCATGCAAATGTACTCAGTAACTGAATTGATCAGTTAAGTAGCAACCTTGATGTACTTTTTGGGAAGTCAGTTCCATGATATCAGGAATGCTTATTCTGAATGCATAAGGTTGTTTGGTTTTGAATGGCATGTCTGTAAAATATTTTGCCTATTCTGTGTTGAATTGTTGTATTGATAAGTACAGATGTTGCTTACAGATCATCATGGAGAAAATCTTTATCTGTGTAGTCTCTAAAAGTTGACATTGATTTGATGGCATATAATCAAAACAACAAATGTTGCTTACAACATATTGTCAGTCTTAATAGCATTTCTGTCTGAACAGCTCCCTCTATTCCTGCCTGAAGGCATGTGTTCTGAATAAATTCATTCATATCTGATAGTGCAGTCATGAATCAGTGACATTTGGGTAAATATATGGTCCCTGTCTCATATAATGCAGAACTTAATTGTAAATTCATTATGTGAACTTAAAATATGTTGGAACAATGATCTTCCTTTAAAAATAACTTTTGTTAGTTTGAGAATTACAATAATTGTAATCTTCCAATTGACTAGGATTACTGAGCCCCATAAGGCTGTTAGCCCAGGTGTTTAGAATAATGAAGCAGCTCATTTAAGTTCCTCTGCTGAGTCAGACACTTTTGTTGCTGACATAATATAGAGCATGAAGTAGAATTAGCAAGATTTCTGCAGATCAATCTGGTTTAGAGCAAGTTCTGAAAGCTTTGGAAAGAGTGGGCTTTAATATTAAGAGGAAGGCTGTGTGAGTAGAAATGTACACTGTTGTAAGTCTTATGGAGGTCTGCTTTACACAACATGGTGACTACAACATGCAATAGGTTACTAACAGTGATGTGGATGTGAGAGTAATTTACAAGAGATGGACAGGAAAGAATTGAGTTTCTATTTATCATTTTTGTGCAACACACAATGTGTGTGTTTGTTCTAAGTAGCATTCATACTTGGTCATTTACCAAGGCCATCATCAATCTTGACTTAGAAATATATAACATAATGCAACAAACAAAAGACTAGATAATATTACAAAGTGAGATAAAAAAACTTCCAAAATAAATATGGATAAAAGATACCGTAGTTAAAATAGTATTGGGTTCCACTAAATATGTTTCCTCAAGCTAGGATAAGAGTTCAAATCATCATTTCATATGTGAAATCAAACAAAATAATCTGATGAGATCCAGAGAGCCTTCTCTGTTGAGGAATTGATCTAGCATTCTTTGGGAATGTGCTACCCTGCATTCATTTAGAAAATTGTTACAAATATGGCTTTTCCCCTAATTTGTTTGAGTAGTGAGCTGTCATAAAATTTTATCATTTGAGTTGATAGTTATCTCTTCCAGAGGGGTTTTTTGCCTCTTTTCTCCCTTGTTTATGGTTTCTGTATTTTTATTGTTGTAAATTACCCAGAGTCATCATGGAATCAGGCAGATTTATTATTGTTATAAATACATAAGCATGAGTAGTTATAGTAAATGTTCTTTAGGTATCTTATAAATATGTTGAGGGCATGTAAATAAGCTACACCTTGTTTATGGACCTTTAATACTGTTATTTAGCTCTTCTATATGTTTCAGTTAATAATTATATTCCATGTTGGCAAATATTTTTTTTCCACCAATGCATATATTTTTTTGAATTTGATGGTTGCTTACTTTAAAAAAAAATTCAGCAAACGCTTCTGTGCTACGATTTTATGAAAACGTGTTCAGAAATAATTGGCTTGCTTTTAGTTCTAAAGTTATCACTGTGTATCAGGGCTTTTCAACCAGTGGTTCGGGTACCACCCGTGGTACATTGGCACCTAGCAGGTAGTACATGACCATCCTAGAAAAGTGGTAGTGGGGGAGGGGAATGAGCTGAAGTGGTGGAAGCACCACACAAGCCTGAGCGAGAGATGGCTGGAGCTGCAGGGCTGTCAGGGCTCAGCGGAAGCGCCAGGATCAGCGCCAGGCTCCAGCTGGAGCTCCAGAAGAAGCACCGATCACCTGGAATATTGCAGCATCTCCAGGGTCTTGTGATTTACATTAAGATGCTTGGCAACTGATTCATATTTATGACGGTCACAGTGTCCCAGGGTCATGTGAAGTGACCAAAACCTGCTGCGACCACCCAGCAGAGGGGAAAAAAAACTAAACACCCCCCACTCCACCCCCACTGCCAATCCTCAACAGAAATGCTCACAACAATGAAAACCTCGGACAGGAGGAAGAGCGCTGCCAGGTGGGCAGGCAGGTGTCTTGCTCGGCTGTGGCTTGGGGGGCACTTTTTTCAGTTCCATTGTAACTTCAAACAGTCACTAAATGAACTGTTGTAAGTCAAGGACTACCTGTACTTCATCACTTTTTTCCTTTTTTTTTTTTGGTCAAGTTTTTGACACCTTGCTAGGCAACTGGTGGTACTTGGATGTTGCCATATCCTAAAAGTGGTACAATGGGTGAAAAAGTTGAAAAGCCCTGCATTATATTATCCGAAACTTTGGCATAGTTGTTGAAATCTTACATGCCTAATAATTTTAAGTTATGAGGTGGAATTTACATTATTTAACTAACTTCTTCCTTGGTTTACTATGTGTAGGAAGCTTTTTTCACTATGTGACAAGAATAAAATATAACTAGCCAGCAAAATACTATGTTATACTTTTCCTTCTTTAATCCTTCTTGTAATGGGATGACACTTTAAAATTAAATATTTGATTAAAACAGATATTTGAAAGGACAGGACAAGGAACGTATGAGAAAGAATAATGTTTTGCAAACAAAAGTCAAGGAATGCTCAAACTAGTATTAATCTACTGAGAATTCACAGGTAATCCTTAACTTACAACCACAGTTGAGACCATAATTTCCATTGCTAAGCAAAGCAATTGTTAAGTGAGTTGCACCCTATTTTAGGAGCTTTTTTTTGCCATGGTTGTTAAACACATCACTGCAGTGAAGTGAATCATACAGTTCTTAAGTGAATCCAATTTCCCATGTTGACTTTGCTTCTTGCAAATGGGAATCACATGACTTTGGGATGCTGCATCTATTGTAAATACATGTCAGTTGCCAAGTGCCCAAATTTTGATCATGTGACCGTGGGGATGCTGCAGTGGTCATAAGTGTGAAAATCAGTCATGAGAAATGGGATTCAGCTGGTTCGCACCACTTCGGCAGAACCGGTAGCTAATTTTTTGTTGCCCAAACCCAGAATGGACTTCCGGAAGTGGCATACACACAGAGAACCGGTTGTTCACGTATTTGAATCCCATCACTGGTCATGAGTCACTTTTTTCAAAGCTATTGTAACATTGAACAGTCACTAAATGAATGGTTATAAGTCAAGAAATAGAGTTACAGAAATCCATTTTCCTCTCAATTCTGTATTGGCCAAATCTCACTTAAAATATTGCATTCAGTTTGGGCACTGCACTGGAATGAGCTTCCTTTTTATACTCAATTATTTCTTTCTTTTCTTATGGAATTAATGACAAGGCTTCAGCAAATGACTGATCTCTTCTTTCCCCCAATATATTACAATATATTGAATCATGGGTCATACAAAAAGGTTCTCTGCATCCTGGATTTTGGTATTTTATAACAACTTCATGCCATACATCTATGGTATCGGTATTATTCCAAGCTTTTTATTATTTATTTATTAAATTTATATACTGCCCATCTCCCACTCAGCTGGTATATTTTTTTAGTTCTGCTAACTTAATGTTTCCCCTTCATGGATTACTGCCTTGTCGTGGCGAAGGGGCTTGCGTAATTCAATGAAGCTATGAGCTATGCCGTGCAGGGCCACCCAAGACGGACAGGTCATAGCAGAGAGTTCTGACAAAACGTGATCCACTGGAGAAGGAAATGGCAACCCACTCCAGTATCTTTGCCATGAAAACCCTATGGACAGTACCAAAAGGCAAAACGATATGACGCTGGAAGATGAGCCCCTCAGGTCGGAAGGCGTCCAATATGCTACTGGGGAAGAGCAGAGGGCTAGTACTAGTAGCGCCAGAAAGAATGAAGCGACTGGGCCAAAGCCGAAAGGACGCTCAGCTGTGGATATGTCTGGTGGTGAAAGGAAAGTCCGATGCTGTAAAGATTTTTTCTCCATAGGAACCTGGAATGTAAGATCCATGAATCAAGGCAAGCTGGACGTGGTCAAACAAGAGATGACAAGACTGAACATTGACATCTTAGGTATCAGTGAACTAAAATGGACAGGAATGGGTGAATTTAATTCAGATGACCATCAGGTATACTACTGCGGGCAAGAATCCCTCAGAAGAAATGGAGTAGCCTTCATAGTCAATAAAAGAGTAGGAAAAGCAATACTGGGATACAATCCTCAAAATGACAGAATGATCTCAGTTCGAATCCAAGGCAAACCATTCAATATCACAGTAGTCCAAGTCTATGCCCCAACCACCGGTGCTGAAGAGGATGAAATTGACCGGTTCTATGAAGCCCTACAGCACCTTATAGAACTAACACCAAAAAATGATGTCCTTATCATCATGGGGGATTGGAATGCTAAAGTAGGAAGCCAAAAGATAACCGGAATAACAGGCAAGTTTGGCCTTGGAGTACAAAATGAAGCAGGGCACAGGCTGATAGAATTTTGTCAAGAGAATACGATGGTCATAGCAAACACTCTTTTCCAACAACCCAAGAGACGGCTCTACACATGGACATCACCAGACGGTCAACACAGAAATCAGATTGACTATATGCTCTGCAGCCAAAGATGGAGAAGCTCTATACAGTCAGTAAAAACAAGACCAGGAGCTGACTGTGGCTCAGACCATGAGCTTCTTGTTGCAAAGTTTAGGCTTAAACTGAAGAAAGTAGGGAAAAGCACCAGGCCAGTCAGGTATGAATTAAATCATATCCCCGTTGAATATACAGTAGAGGTGACAAATAGATTTAAGGAATTAGATCTGATAGACAGGGTGCCTGAAGAACTATGGACAGAGGTTCGCGACATTGTACAAGAGGTAGCAACCAAAACCATCCCAAAGAAGAAGAAATGCAAGAAAGCAAAATGGCTGTCTGAGGAAGCTTTGCAAATAGCTGAGGAAAGGAGGGAAGCAAAAGGCAAGGGAGAAAAAGAAAGATACGCCCAATTGAATGCAGAATTCCAGAGAATAGCTAGAAGAGATAAGAATGCCTTCTTAAATGAACAGTGCAAAGAAATAGAAGAAAACAATAGAATAGGGAGGACCAGAGATCTTTTCAAGAAAATTGGAGAGATGAAGGGAACGTTCAATGCAAAAATGGGCATGATAAAGGACCAAAATGGCAGGGACCTAACAGAGGCAGAAGAGATTAAGAAGAGATGGCAAAATTACACAGAAGAACTATACAAGAATGAGCTTAACGTCCCAGATAATCACAATGAGGTGGTCACTGACCTCAAGCCAGACATCCTAGAATGTGAAGTGAAGTGGGCCTTAGAAAAGCTGAGCAACAACAAAGCTAGTGGAGGTGACAGTATTCCAGCTGAGCTATTCAAAATCTTAAAAGACGATGCAGTAAAAGTGCTACACTCAATTTGCCAGCAAATTTGGAAAACTCAACAGTGGCCACAGGATTGGAAAAGATCAGTTTACATTCCAATTCCAAAGAAAGGCAGTGCCAAAGAATGTTCAAACTATCGCACCATTGCACTCATTTCTCATGCTAGTAAAGTTATGCTTAAAATCCTACAAGCTAGACTCCAGCAGTATGTGGATCGAGAACTACCAGAAGTACAGGCAGGATTTCGAAGAGGCAATGGAACTAGAGATCAAATAGCCAACATACGCTGGATCATGGAGAAAGCTAGAGAGTTCCAGAAAAACATCTACTTCTGCTTCATTGACTATGCTAAAGCCTTTGATTGTGTGGATCATAACAAGCTGTGGCAAGTTCTTAAAGAGATGGGAGTACCAGAACATCTTATTTGTCTCTTGAGAAACCTATATGCGGGCCAAGAAGCAACAGTGAGAACTGGACACGGAACCACTGATTGGTTCCAAATTGGGAAAGGAGTCCGGCAAGGCTGTATACTGTCGCCTTGCCTATTTAACTTATATGCAGAGCACATCATGAGAAAGGCAGGGCTAGATGAATCAAAAGTTGGAATTAAGATTGCTGGAAGAAATATCAACAACCTAAGATACGCAGATGATACCACTCTAATGGCAGAAAGTGAAGAGGAACTGAAGAGTCTCTTGTTGCGAGTGAAGAAGGAGAGTGCAAAAGTTGGGTTGAAACTAAACATTAAGAAAACCAAGATCATGGCATCCGGCCCTCTCAATTCCTGGCAAATAGATGGGGAAGAAATGGAGGTAGTGACAGATTTTATTTTCCTGGGCTCCAAGATCACTGCAGATGGGGACTGCAGCCAAGAAATTAAAAGACGCTTGCTCCTGGGGAGGAAAGCCATGGCAAATCTAGACAGCACACTAAAAAGCAGAGACATCACCCTGTCAACAAAAGTGCGTATAGTCAAGGCTATGGTCTTCCCAGTTGCAATGTATGACAGTGAAAGTTGGACCATAAGAAAGGCTGAGCGCAAAAGAATTGAGGCCTTTGAACTCTGGTGCTGGAGAAGACTCCTGCGAGTCCCTTGGACTGCAAGGCAATCAAACCGGTCAGTCCTAGAGGAGATCAACCCTGACTGCTCTTTAGAAGGCCAGATCCTGAAGCTAAAACTCAAATACTTTGGCCACCTAATGAGGAGGAAGGACTCACTGGAGAAGAGCCTAATGCTGGGAAAGATTGAGGGCAATAGAAGAAGGGGACGACAGAGAATGAGGTGGCTGGATGGAGTCACTGAAGCAGTAGGCGTGAGCTTAAATGGAGCCCAGAAGATGGCAGAGGACAGGAAAGCCTGGAGGAACATTGTCCATAGGGTCGCGATGGGTCGGACACGACTTCGCAACTAACAACAACAACAACAACTTAATGTTTGTTTTAGTTTATAGGTGGTCACTATATTTATACCGTACATAGAGGCTATCATTACAATTGATTGGAGTAGAACTACTAAAACATAAACATGTTTATTTATAACAATGGTATAACAACTATATTTAAAGATTGAGGTCAACTGAAGGCCAGCATCCTGTTTACATACTGTATTACATTTTGTATTCAGAAAATACACTTTTCATGATTAATTTCCAATACTCTGAGCACTAGCTATAGAGTACAATCTTGGTAAATTTGTCCACTAATAGATGTTATATTTCTGTGCCAGTTATTTAAAAAAAATAGATGCTGAGAGTTTCTTCCTAGGATGTTTTGATTTAAAATTTGTATATGAGAAATAATTTATTAGATGAGTCTGAGGTTACAACTGCAATTTTTTGAATTCCCTTTTTTAAAATAAGTTTATTAATTTACAAAGTAAAAACAATACAAATTTAAAAGAAAAAAGTAAAGTAAAAAGGAAGTGAAAAGTAAATAGGAAAAAAAGAAAAAGTGGCTTCTGATCTTCTTTGCCGCAGCTATAAATGCGTTTATATTTTGTCCTGTCTATCTGGTTACATCTTGGGCCTTGTCTTTATATATTCTACCATTTGTAATCATCAAATCCATAAATCACTTTCATTTCTTTCCAATTTCAGCAACAAGTCCATAAAGGGTTTAAAAGCCACTGACAAATGTCTTTTTCCCAATCAAACAAGTCAGTTTTACCAGTCCTGCAAATTCTGTCATCTTTATTAACCGTTTCTCCATTGGGAGCATTTCAGTCTTTCCATCTTTGTGCACATAATAATCTCACTGCAGTTACTAGATAAAAAAGCAATCATCTTGAATTCTCTAAATAGTCTTCATCAAATCAAGAAACCCAAACACAAAGAAGGAAAAGGGGAGTTGATATACAAGCCATGTTTTTCACAGTTGGGAGGAATATTAGAGCTGGCTCCAGACATGTAAATTAGGCTAGTATCAGATCCACCCAGAACATTCATTAAACTGTTGGGCTGAATAAATATTCAAACTCTGATTATTTCCTCTTTTTGAAATCCAGCTGTTAATCTTGAACCTGCTTCCAATATGTAATTAAATGCAGACATTTGAACATACGCTGTTCTATAGTTTGTAATCATGTTTAAAGAAGAGTTTTACTTAGCAACCAATTCACTGTGCTCTGTTGACTGATACATCTTCATTCCCTACTGTTAAGCTTCTGCCTCAGAATTTTCCTTCTTAAAATGTATGTATGTTTTGTAAAGATAGAAATTATACTTTGCTGGCAAGGAAAGCAAAGAAATATAATATGAACAAGTAGCTCCAGTATAAAACAGAAGATACCGTGCTAGTGCTAAACATCAGAATTCTGTAAATTAAGTACATAAAATACTAAAATGGAAAACAAGTTTCAGTGGGGGAAAAAAGAGAAAAAATTGTAAAAATAAAGCCTGATATCTTTTTATCTTGTAGGACATTATTTATTTACTTAATTGTTATCGTTCCTTTGTTTTTGGTTAAATCAAGGTAGCATACATACCTCATTCTCCTGTCTCCTATTTTTCCCTACAACAGCAATGCTGCAAGGTGGATTGGTTTAAGAGAAGAATGACTGCTCAAAATCGCCCTGTCAGTTAAGGGAGGACTAGGACTCATAGTTTGATTTATAACCCAACTCTTTAACCACTACCATATTGTCTTTCTTAAAAATTTAATTGTGGGGAAGGTGTAAGAAAACGTCCCTTCCCTCATCTAAGTGATTAATGAAGATATTGAAGAGTACTGGGCCTAAGACAGCCTTGTGCTCCCCACTGCTTACTCCTCTCCATGTGGATGTAGTACCATTGAGGACTACGTGCTGAGTACTGTTTGTCAGCCAGCTACAGATCCATCTGATGGTGTTGTTGTCTATCCCACTTTTTTCTAGCTTACTAAGCAGCAGGTTGTGGTCTACTTTGTCAAATGCCTTACTGAAGTCTAAGTATACTACGTCCACAGCGTTTTGCTGGTCTACTAATTTAGTCACTTTATCAAAGAACAAAATAAGATTGTGTTGGCATGATCTGTTTTTGACAAACCTGATTGGTGGGCAATGGACAGTGGGTGGCCCAGGAGAGAAAAGGGGATTTTGCCTATGCCTCTTCATGCATGAAAACTTCAGAACTGGCTTTGCTTCTTCTGTGCCTATGTGGAATTATCAGTAAAATTATACTCTTGGTAAAATAATGTCCTAGAAGTTTCTTTTGCTGCATATGCCAACAGGACAGTTGACACCCTAGTTTATTTTATTTATTTTATTTTTATTACATTTATATCCCGCCCTTCTCCGAAGACTCAGGGCGGCTTACAAGCTTAGCAGTAGCCTTCATTCTATGTATATGCCTGCTTATTAGGGCTTTCACACACACCCCAAGCGGCATTATTACAAAGTCAGCTTATTGCCCCCAACAATCTGGGTCCTCATTTTACCTACCTCGGAAGGATGGAAGGCTGAGTCAACCTTGATCCTGGTGGGATGCAAACCTGCACTAATTGCAGGCAGCTGGTGTTATTACTTAAGGAGGCATTAGCCCACTGCTCCACCAAGGCTGCAAGTTCTTCTACTGTGGTTAATATACACTCAATTTTACACATCTTGGTCCTCCTCCCCCCCCCAATATTTCTTTTTATAGTAATGAAGGTTCTCAGGACTTTGAAACAGTATTGCGACTTGTGTGCTTCTAGAGTTACTTAGAACTATACATGCTTGTTTGATACCTTGTTCTTCTGTAGTAGTGCTAGTGCAGACCAGTGAAAATATTTATATACTTCTAACTCTACAGCTGACTAAAGACATTGGTAAAACAGATTATGAAACAGATAACAAAAGCTTGGACCTTGGGGAATATTGAATAATTGAATAGAAAGCGTTGCAAGTAAAGGCCTGACAGCAAGGAGTGTATTGGTTAAGATTTGATAAAGAATGTTAGTACTTGCTATGTGTGTGTGCAGTTGGTCCACAAGATATTGCAAATTAGCAAACCTTTGGGGGGCAAGGGCATACCTAGAAGTTTGAGGGCATAGTGAGTTCAGAAATTGTCTGCCAAGAGAATACTTACATATTTACAAATTGCCTGCTATAGAGCATATGCCACTGCAGAAAAGTTATTACCAAGGCTTTAGAAATTATTCCTTTTTTATTGCGCTGTTATGGTTTAAAGAGAGATGAAACCGTCTCACCCTGATGGGACTGGCCCACTCCACCTGTGCTGGCATCCCATCAGCTAAGGAATTTTGGCTGGTAGGCTCCAGGAGAAGAGCCTTCTCTGGCGTGGCTCCGGATGGAACAACTTATGGGGGAGCTTCATACTGGAGGTGGTTGACTAATTAAAACTTAATCCCACCACCCCACCCGCTGTGTGGCCAGCTCCCCTTTTTCCCATCTGGTGTTAATGGTTTGTATTGGTTAAATGATTTCATATGCTGTGTTCTATGATTGTTGATTTTTAATGTTTTTTTTAATGCTTTAAAGTTTTTATGTGTAAGCCGCCCAGAGTCATTGGATACGAGATGGGTGGCAGATAAATTTCCTGAATGAATGAATGAATAAAATATTCAAAAGTTAATTATGTAAGCTAATATTTTCTCTTTAGATCCCCTACAGAGAGCGTCCTGTTAAGTACAGATAATCCTCGACTTGTGACCACAATTGAGCCCAAAATTTATGTTGTTAGGTGAGACATTTGTTAAGTGACTTTTGCCCCATTTTACAATCTTTCCTGCCACAGTTGTTAAGTGAATCACTGCAGTTGATAAGTTAATAACCTGGCTGTTAAGTGAGTCTGGCTTCCCCATTGCCTTTGCTTGGCAAAAGGTTGCAAAAGGTGATCACGTGACCTTGGGACACAGCAATGGTCATAAGTATGAATCAGTTGCCAAGCATCTGAATTTTGATCACACGATCATGGGGCTGCTACAAAAGTCGTAAGTGTGAAAAATGGACATGTCACTTTTTTTTCAGTGCCGTTGTAACTTTGAATGGTCACTAAAAGAACTGTTGTAAGTCAAGGACTACCTGTAATGGTTTGTCAAAGTAGTCAGTATCGGGCCAGGTCCAGAAATACACCGAGTGAAACTAAGGAAACCAAAATTTTGTATACTCTTGTGTATTCAACCATGCAATAAGAGGCATTATTGGTTTTTCTTCCTTTAGGAAGCCAATTTTTTTTGGGTGTTGCAGTTGAGCATTCCTAAAGAATTATGAAGAAAAAGCAAGGCAATGAAAAGAATAGGAAACATGCACAGTAGTATTTTTCAGAAGAAATGAAATCACCGACCCTCCCTTGTTGCTAAATAATGCCTTAAGTCTTATCTTGTGCTCCCCCCCCTTGTTTAAATTATTTATTTGTAGAGAAAGGAAACTGTGAAGGGGTTTAAATGTTACTGCTTTTTAACTGCCAAGCCTCATTCTGTGAACAATTCCACTTTAGTTAGGTTGTGGTTTTTTTACAACAATGCCCAAGAATGAATGCTTCAATAAAGGTCATTCCGGAGTAGTATCTTCAGAGCTGTTGATGCATTGTAATTATATTGGAGCTCTCAAACAGCATTATTTTAATGGTACAACATAGGGATGCAAAGTTGCTTTTGATCCCTAATTTTTAGCCAACTTTTTTTTTAATGTACAAGAACCATAGAAAGCGGCTACAGAAAACTGTAAGGATCTGATAAATAGGGGGTTTCTGTTAAAAGACTTAATAAATGCTTGGTAGTATAACTTTCTCATTAGAATGGCTGTTAAATTACCCTGTAATGTTTACTAAATTGGAGAGCTTCACTGTAGAAATCAGTACAATTATTGTACTGAGAACAGAAACAGGATATTGATGGGCTAGTTTTTGTAGTAGTAATAGTACTAGTAATAGTAATAATAAAGTTGGAAGGGACCATGGAGGTCATCTAGTCCAACCTCCTGCTTAGGTAGGAAACTCTATACCATTTCAGACAAATGGCTGTCCAGTCTCTTCTTAAAAACTTCCAGTGTTGGAGCATTCCCCACTTCTGGAGGCAGGTTATTCCACTGGTTAATTGTTCTAACTGTCAGGAAGTTTCTCCTTAGTTCTAGGTTGCTTCTCTCTTTGGTTAGTTTCCATCTGTTGCTTCTTGTCCTGCCTTTGGACGCTTTGGAGAATAGCTTGACTCCCTCTTCTTTGTGGCAGCCCCTGAGATATTGGAACACTGCTATCATGTCACCCCTCACCCTTCTCTTCATTAAACTACACATACCCAGTTCCAGCAACCGTTCCCTATATGTTTTAGCCTCCAGTCCCCTAATCATCTTTGTTGCTCTTCTCTGTACTGTTTCTAGAGTCTCAACATCTTTTTTCCATAGTGGTGACCAAAACTGGATGCAGTATTCCAAGTGTGGCCTTACCAAGGCATTGTAAAGTGGTATTAGTACTTCACTTGATCTTGATTCTATCCCTCTGTTAATGTAGCCTAGCACTGTGTTGGCTTTTTTAGCAGCTGCAGCACACTGCTTGGCTTATATTTAAGTGATTGTCAACTAAGACTCCGAGATCCCTCCCTCTCACAATTATTACTATTGAGCAAGGTACCACCTATACTATACCTGTGCATTTGGTTTTTCTTGCCTAAATGTTGAACCTTACTTTTTTCACCATTGAATTTCATTTTGTTAGATAGCACCCCATGTTCAAGTCTGTCCAGATCCTCCTGTATCTTAAGCCTATCTTCTGGAGTATTGGCTATTCCTGCCAGCTTGGTGTCATCTGCAATTTTGATGAGTTCCCCATCTATCCCCTCATCCAAATCATTGATGAAGATGTTGAAGAGCACTGGGTCCAGAACAGTCCTGGGGCACCCCACTACACACTTCCCTCCATGTAGATGCAGTTCCATTGAGGACCACATGCTGAGTACGGCCAGTCAGCCTGCTACAAATGTATCTGGTGATGATGCTGTCTAACTCACATTTTTCTATCTTATCAAGTAGTAGGCTATGGTCTACTTTATCAAATGCCGTACTGAAGTCCAAGTAAATTATATCCACAACATTCCTCTGGTCTACTAATTTTGTCACCTGGTCAAAGAATGCAATAAGATTTGTCTGTCCTGATCTGTTTTTGACAAACCTATGTTGGCTTTTGGTAATGACTTTGTTTGCCTCTAGGTGTTCACTAATTTGTTGCTGTGCAACTATATTGTATGTAATAATTTTTTTTCAAAGAAATATACAGTATTTTTTATTGTCATGATCATTGCTTTTTCTTTGATTCATTTTTAGCTCTTCTTCAACGAGTAGCTGAACTAGAGAAAGTCAATGCTGAATTTCTACGTACAAAACAGCATCTTGAGCAAGAATTTAATCAAAAGAGAGCCAAGTTTAAAGAACTGTATCTGGCTAAAGAAGGTAATGTTTAATTATTCTAAGTAGATGTAAAAATGCTAACTCTTCACTAAGATGGCTAGGTAGAGAATTATTATTTTTTGAGGGAATGTACTGTTTGAGAAAATGTATGTAAGGATCTTTCCCACACAGAAAAGCATTATTCTCTGTCTCATAAGACATAAAGACCCTTCACCAATCTTAGGCTTCAAAATGAGTTGAAAAAGCATAGCAAATAATTTAGAATGGAATACAGTTAGTCCTTGACTTATGACCAGTTTTTCAGTGACTGTTTGAAGTTACAGCAGTCCTGAACAAATGGTGATTATGACCAGACCTCAAAGCTCTGGCTGTTCCAACACCCTCTGTGGTTGTGTGATTGCACTCTGGGCACTTAGCACTCAGCATTTATGACCAGCTGCAGCTTCTTCTTTCTGTATAACCTTAATGAACACAAGACTGATTTGAAATAGTGGGTATTATCTTGAAGAATATGCAGCGAGCCTCTACTCCCATCCTATTTTGTTTGAGTAGAAGTGTCTTGACTAATAAGGAATGTCTTTATTGGTTTTGTGGTAGCTGGATTATCACAGCCCTTGAGAAGAAACAAAGAATGTCCTTGCAAGTCATGAGAAATTTTTTAAAGGTATTAGGCCAGCTTAGATTTTACAGATTTTGGCATTAAACAAACTCATGGAATTAGTGGAGAAAGAATTGGAAGCTCTGGGCCATAGCATTAAATAGGTCTTTACCAGGCCTGGGAGACTGATTAATAACTTGGATTCATAATGTGAGTTTATAAACAAATCTGAGCAGTCATGATAACTATTCTGATGTTTGGTATGTTCAGGATTCTCCAAATTATATTACAATATCACCCCCTAAGGTAAAGGTAAAGGTTCCCCCGCACATGCATGCTAGTCGTTTCCGACTCTAGGGGCCGGTGCTCATCTCCGTTTCAAAGCTGAAGAGCCAGCGCTTCTCCGAGGACGTCTCCGTGGTCATGTGGCCGGCATGACTAGACACCAAAGGCACACAGAACGCTGTTACCTTCCCACCGTAGTGGTCCCTATTTTTCTACTTGCATTTTTATGTGCTTTCGAACTGCTAGGTTGGCAGAAGCTGGGACGAGTAACAGGTGCTCACTCTGCTACGTGGCACTCGGGATTTGACCCGCCAAACTGCCAACCATTTGATTGACAAGCTCAGCATCCTAACCCACTGAGCCACTGCGCCCCTTAGTATGACCCCCTAATATGTAGGAAATAAAATAAATGCTTATACCATTAGCTTTTGGGATTGATGGAACTTTTAGGTAACGAAGGAAATAGAGAACAACATTTGTAAAAATTCACAGAAGACACTTTTCAATTTTGAAATGGTGCCTCTTCCTAAATGCGCAAGAAAGCCCCTTTGTTGCTTTTCTGAAGGAGCTGCATTGCATGTCCTCCCACACTGGTGTATTTCAGATCTTTTCCCCAAAGGTGCTTTTTCAAAAGGCAGCTGGACTTTCTTATTACTATTTTCTGCTTGAAAATGCCTTGCTTCTCATCCAAGAACCTTCTTCAGTTCTGATTGAATGGTGGGGAATGGAAAGATTTCTATTCTTTGCAGCCGTCTGGTTGTTAGCACTCTGAAGGTCGGTTCAATTCAAAGAACAGAAATCTTTCTATTCCCCGCCATTCAGTTAGAACTGGATGAGAAGCGAAATATTTTCAAGAAAGAAAAACTCCAAGGAAGTCCAGTTGTCTTTTGAAAAACACTTTGCGGACAACTATGACCTGGATGGTTGAGAATCTCCGTAGATGTTCAGATCTTTTTGTTTTTCAGTCCCCTTACCTTCAGAAGAAATATTCCTCTCTATTCCCCCCCTACTTTCTGTTTCGTGTCTTGTTTCTCCTGGCAAAGAATAATGGGAAGGTCATAGGCCATAGGGCTTTATAGAAAAAAGTGAAAAGTGGCACTTGAGCGGTGGCACATTTTTAAAACTTCCATAATAGTGTATTTAGTTACATTGACAGTTTCTCTGATTTCCAAAATCATCCAGAATATGAGGAAGGCCTCAGCAGGCCTCATCCATTGGTTAAAGTAGGCAGATTGTGTTGGTTCTTATTAATCCATTGGCACGTGAGCTTTGTAACCGTCCAAAGCTTCTCCAAAGGCTGTTCTTTATCCTTATTTGGAGATATTCCAGGAAGCAATCTGGATACTAGAAGACAAATAGTTGATCAAATTGGGTTACCTATCAGAGGTTATGAATAATATCATCTGGATGAACTTTCAAGAACAGAACATACAAAATAAGATAAAAGGCTTTCAAAATTTGATGTCACAAAGCACAAAAAGAGGGCATTTTTCTGATATTAAGGAGGCCGCAAGGTTTTTTTTTAAATTGTTTTTAATTGTGAACAGTGTTCAGCTGAGTGTGTAGAAGTCTCTAAGTACGGTATAGCTTGGTATATGGTTAAGGTAGGTTATTTTTAGGACAATCCAATCTGAAAAGGTAGGGCAGCTTCTCCCTGCAAAAAGCACACTTGGGTCTGCTCAAGAAGATTAAAAACATTAAAAAATTAAAAACATTAAAAAATGTTCTCCATAACATCCTAAGATGACAAATACATGGTGAGTATATAAGGTCCGCTTTCTGACACTAGGAAGTATGATTCCGTAATAAAAAGCAGTTTTAAAACAACAGTATGGATTTCAGTATTTCAAGCTTAGCATAGAGTTGGAAGGGGAACTGAGAATGAGACATAAAGCTGGAATAGTAAACTGGGTGTAGAATTTATACAGTACAGCTAATTAAATGTTAGCAGTAAGTGGAAGTTTCTCCCCTTGGCACCAGAAATCTCTAAAATAAATAAATATTTATATAATTATTCCCTATTGTTTTTAAAGAGGATCTGAAGAGGCAAAATGCAGAATTGCAGGCAGCACATGATGATCTGGAGAAATTACAAAAGCAACTCATGGAAGCACAGGCTGAAATGGAGAACATCAAAGCCATTGCTACAGTGTCTGAAAATACTAAACAGGAAGCTATTGATGACGTAAAGAAGCAATGGCAGGAAGAAGTTGTCTCTCTGCAGGCTATAATGAAAGGTAGGACTAACAAAAATGGATCGATCGTTAGGCCAGTTTCATACTTACTAATATCTCCGATACATAGCTTGCTAGTCCAAACCTCTATACAGAGAAACTGCCTACTTCAGTTAGCTCTTGTGGAAAGGAAACTGCACTAAATTGACTCAGAAGAATGATTTGATATATGAGGTCATTGTTTGGCATCATCTGTGGTTTCTTTAATTTTGTGGATTCACATTTTTGTTCCAATTTAAAAATACCCAGCCTGCTTGTGTTAAAAGTTGGTTCAGACAGACCTCCAAAAATAAATCGGCTCGTCATAAAAATTATGACTGCTGGTAATAAATTTTTTCTATTTTTAAAAAAGGATATATACTTAAAAAGTAAATAAATTTAATTAGAGAATAAAATAGAGCTGGAAATGACCTTTGGGGGGGGTCTTCTAGTCCAGCCCCCTGCTCAAGCAGGAGAACCTATACCATTTCAGACAAGTGACTGTCTAGTCCAGGGGTAGGCAACCTCGGCTCTTTTATGACTCATGGACTTCAACTCCCAGAATTCCTGAGCCAGCTTGGCTGGCTCAGGAATTCTGGGAGTTGAAGTCCATGAGTCATAAAAGAGCCGAGGTTGCCTACCCCTGGTCTAGTCTTTTCTTAAAGACATCCAGTGCCCACAATTTCTGAAGGCAAGCTGTTTCACTGGTTAATTGTCCTCACTGTCAGGAAGTTTCTCCTTAATTCCAGTTTGCTTCTCTCTTTGGCCAGTTTCCAACCATTGTTTCTTGTCCTGCCCTCCAATTATCTGAAGCAGATGTGTACGAAAAGCAACCATATTAATAAGAAGAATAGGCTAGAACAGTTCTTACTGACAACTTAATGTTTACAGAAGAATGTTTACAGAAGAATGTGTAGTGGCAATTAGTTATGACTCTTGTATTCTGCACAGATTTTCTATTTCAGTTTCAGACGTGCAATTTTAAATATGTTTTTTTTTTAAAAAAAAAAATTGATAACCGCATGAGGTATTGTGGTATTTTTGTAACCATTTTGCATTTACCATTAATATCTGGAACATTCTCCAGTGTAGAAAAGTTTACAGAGTCATTTCTGTCACTGCCACTAGAACATAGAGTATTGTTTGAATCTTTTAAGTGTAACTACAGCATCTACATTTTCTATATTTACTTGGAAAATATACTCCAGACTTGGATGTTTAATCATAAGCTGTACAAATTTAGTGAAGGTGCCGTTTCCTGTTCTAGAAGATTTTATTCTAATAAATGTATCAGACCAACCCCCGACTTGTTGGATTGGTGCATTTTAGGTGTATGCCAAATAGTATGCTTAAGAGTCTCACTCTGGGACTTCTGGTGGTTTTGTAATAAGATTGTCAGCAAAGATGATTTGTTGTAATTGTTATTCAGAAACTGTCCGTGAATATGAAGGCCAGTTTCATCACAGTCTGGAACAAGAGCGAGCTCAGTGGAATCAGTATCGAGAGAATGTCGAACGGGAAATAGCAGAGCTGAGAAGGCGACTTTCAGAAGGTCAAGAAGAAGAAAACTTGGAGAATGAAATGAAGAAGGTTAGTCAGGATAGAGCAGTTTCCCAACCTTGGCAACTGGGTGGGCTTCAACTCTCAGAATTCTCCAGCCCGCATTTGATAAAATGGAACCATATTCTTTAATTTTGCTGCTTGATAGTAGAATAACAAATTGGGCTGGTCCCACCCTCACTGTTTCTAAGCTTTGAACTCTGTATAAAAACCCCTTTTATTTAGTCTCACTTTTTGTGCATATTTTATTTGTTTGTTTGTTTAATTGTTTTGCCAATGTCTTAAAGGCTGGTCTGAAAATACCACTGGGAAGCATTGAAATAAAAAGTTATGCCATGGAATAATTTTAAATTTTCATCATTGAAATTCGTCCCAAAATATTGCAATGTTTTAAAGCCCAGTTTTAAAGTTCCTTTCTTTGTTTAATTTCTTCCTTATTGATATATAATTATTTGTAAAATTTTAATAATACTTTAGTAATAGTGATACCTAAATATTTTAAAGATTTATATACTTTTGGAATCCCTAAAAGTGTGGAAATTTCCTTTTGAGTTTTTTGGGATTTACAACTAAACATTAAATGTGATTAGTGAAAATTAGCTGATGGTCCTTATACCTCTACAAAGACCTCTTAATTCCTTCTTAATGTTGCTAGCTAAATGAAAAGCATTTGAAAGAGTTAAGATCATCTCATCTGCAAATAGATTTAAAAGATGTGTCTTATCTCCCATTTTTATCCCTTTAATCTGATTATTGGATCTAAGTGCTGTTGGTGGTGAAAGACAATTCTGCTTGGTACCTCTTAAAGTCATGAATCATAGCTGTTAAGACATATCTGGGCATTAGCTGGTCCATAAATATGTTTGATCAACATAGAAACCAGCCAAATTTAAACTAAAGTTTATTTTTAAAATTGTACTTCCAGAGACTGAAAGTTTTAAATACATCTAAAGAACATATGGTTAATGAAGATTGATTTATTATGCCGATTGGTATAATATTTAATAGTTTCCTAATGGGGTAGATATATTACACTTTGGAATAAAGCCAGATAATTTCACATAATCACTTTTAATTGGTTGGCTAACAGTTTAGTGTACAGTTTATAATTCATATTGAGAAGTGAGATGGGCTTATAAAATGCCAAATCCCAGAGATTTTTATTTGATTCAACATTACCTTAGAGACTTGTTTCTAAGATTCTGGTAAAGGTTCCCCTTAATGCAAAGTATTGCATAAAAATAGAAATTCAGGTATAAAATTTCCCTGACAATCCATCAAGGCCATGAGACTTTCCATTTGGAATAGTATTCAAGACTTCATTGATTTCTGAAAGAGAAAAGAAAATTCCATAAATTATATATCTTTGGGAGCCAATTCTGTGAATGTTAATTTATTTAAACAGTGTTTGATTTTCATTGATGAAGGATTATTTGAGAAATATAATTGCTGAAAAATTTGAATTGTTCACTTATACCTTTAATTTTGATCATTTTTAATTGCACTTACATATTTTTCTTCTTAGTTTTTTTCAGTTTATTTGCCATTACAATACTCATCTGGTTTAGACATTCTCTTTTTAATACTGCCTTTGTAGCGTCCCCTCTTGTTCTTACTGATATTTGATTTGTATGATTTTCTTGAAAAGGGTTTCTCAAAGTTACTCTTGTTTTGTTGCTTCATTATATAGTATTATATCAAAATACCAATTGTAAGTAAGTGAAACTATCTCTTCTAATTTGAAGGTAGTAATCACTGGAACATGGTCTGATGTAAGCAAATTTAACTTGTGGCAGAAAATTTGTAAAAGTTTTAGAACTTTGTTTTCTGCCACAGTAGGGACATGGTGTTCTGGATTTAGGGATATTGTTTTCTCCCCTGTCGTGGTCAGATCACTTCCTGTCTGGTGAGTCTTCACTTCTCTGGCATTACACTCCTTGCAGAAAGGTTGGAACTATAGATGGCATCTGTGGCTAGGGAAGCCTTTGCATTGTCTTTCAGCAGAGTCACTTATAAAGATGGACAGACATAAAGGCTGGCTGGCTGGCTGGCTGGCTGGATAGATAATTCTTAATTTGGTGGATAGATAAGCTTTATGTATGTGTTAAAAAAATTTCTTTTTTTGTCCATGTTTTTTTCTTTTTTGTATCATTACACCCTTTGTTTCTATGCTACCCTAATTGCCTTATTTCTTTATAGTAAAGCAAATGCATAAGCATTTAAAGATTTAGTGACATACATTCACAGGATCTGTAAACTTGTTTTTGAAATTTGCAGTGTATAAACCATAATTCTGTGTTTCTGCTAAAACTTGTTTTGTTTATGGATGGGGCAAGATATTTTGTGTTTAGGTTGTTATTTAGACTACAAATAATAGTATTGGTTGAGTCTTTTAGGAAGCGAGAAGCAATTTGCTGCAATACATCATCTACTTAGAAAGCAATAAAATATTGGGATTTTCTTCTGTATGCACATGTATGTTGTACAGTTGTACAGTTTGGGCTTCTCTGCATAGTTATATGTAAGGGACGCGGTGGCTCAGTGGGTTAGGACGCTGAGCTTGTCGATCAGAAGGTCGGCAGTTTGGCGGATCGAATCCCGAGTGCCGCGTAACAGAGTGAGCGCCTGTTACTCGTCCCAGCTTCTGCCCACCTAGCAGTTCGAAAGCACGTAAAAATGCAAGTAGAAAAATAGGGACCACTACAGTGGGAAGGTAACAGCGTTCCGTGCGCCTTTGGCGTCTAGTCATGCCGGCCACATGACCACGGAGACGTCCTTGGACAAACGCTGGCTCTTCGGCTATGAAACGGAGATGAGCACCGGCCCCTAGAGTCGGAAACGACTAGCACGCATGTGCGGGGGAACCTTTACCTTTACCTTTACCTTTGCATAGTTATATTACTGACATGTCACACATACTTGTAAATAGTGGCTGAATCACAAGACTATTGCTTGTCTGAGTAGCACTCATTCAAAAATTAAAACAGCATGAAACAGGGGTGTCAAACTGGTGGCCTGCAGGCCGGATGCCTCATGTGTCGGCCACACCCACCCCAGCTCCACAAAGACAAAAAAAATGTGTCACGTGATGCAATTGAGTTTGACACCCATGGCATAAAAGCTGCATTAAAACTATAAAAATTAGACACAAATACAAAACCTGGCACTCATCTTATCCCAGCGCTTCAGAGCTTTACGAAAGGCTAGGAGTGTACAGACCTGCTGAATTTCAGGGAGAAGAGTGTTCTATAGGGTATGGGCTGCCACAGAAAAAGCATGAAGAGGAGCTAGCTTCCATAAGATATTAGGAGGAAGGGACTAAGAGTGTGGAGATGTGTGCTAGGGCAGGGCTTTTCAACCAGTGGTACGGGTACCACCTATGGTACATTGGCACCTGGCAGGTGGTACGCAACCATCCTAGAAAAGTGATAGCGGGGGAGGGGAATGAGCTGAACCGGTGGCAACACCGCACAAGCCTGAGCGAGAGACGGCTGGAGCTGCAGGACTGTCAGGGCTCAGCGGAAGCGCCAGGAACAGCACCAGGCTCCAGCTGGAGCTCCAGAAGAAGCGCCGATCAGCTGGAATGTTGCAGCATCTGCAGGGTCTTGTGATTCATATTTATGACAGTGTCCCAGGGTCATGTGAAATGGCCAAAACCTGCTGCAACCACCCAGCAGAGGGGGGGGGGAAACCAAACACACCCCCACCCCACCCCCACTGCCAATCCTCAACAGAAATGCTCACATAATGAAAACCTCGGACAGGAGGAAGAGTGCTGCCGGGCGGGCAGGCAGGTGTCTTGCTCGGCTGTGGCTTGGGGGGCACTTTTTTCAGTGCCATTGTAACTTCGAACAGTCACTAAGCGAACTGTTGTAAGTCGAGGAGTACACCTTGCTAGGCGACTGGTGGTACTCGGATATTACCATATCGTGAAAGTGGTACAATGGGTGAAAAGGTTGAAAAGCCCTGTGCTAGGGTATCATCATCATACTGATGATACTGGACCCCATGTTGACAAATGTCCTCCCCTACTATTTTTGTCCTCTAGTAGCTTGGGTGTATCCAGACAACTAATGTTAAAAATGAGTGGAGAAAAAAGGCTCGAACCTGAGGGCACCCCATATTGAAGGAGCCTAAGGCTCTCTTACCAAAACCAAATGAAACTGGGCATGGAAGAAGGTGGGGAATTACCATAAGATAGTGCCTCAAAGTTTAAAAAGTTAATATATAGAAAAAATTAAATATATTACTCCCAAAAGCCTGTTTGTCAATAGTAAAGATTTTATCTTAAAATATTGCAACTTCTTTTGACTGTTGTGAGCTTCCCAGAGTCACTGAGAGTCAGATGGCATACAAATTTAATTATAATCAACAACAACAACAATCCCCAGATGGTATCCACTGATATCCCCAATTATTTAAAATTAAATTTTGATTAGAAATGGCCAAAAACATTCTGTTATCTTCTTAGGAATTTTTACAAGATTTCAGTTGAAAATAGAAATTTCTAGTCTGATGGCCAGAGACATTTTGATTCACAATGGTCTTCATTGAACCCAGGTGGCTTTGAAATTGTCAACGGAGTGGCGTGTCTTTTATACATTCAGCACAAAAGAAATCTGTTGCCTAAAACTGATATTGAAAGTCTATTAGCTTTCAGTCAATAGACTGATGACTAAAATCAGGTCACAGCTGGATTTATTGTATCATTTAATGTTGATTTCAGGCTCAAGAAGATGCAGAAAAACTTCGTTCGGTTGTGATGCCCATGGAGAAGGAGATTGCAACTTTAAAGGATAAACTGACTGAGGCTGAAGAAAGAATAAAAGAGCTGGAAGCTTCAGAGGTGAGAAAAACAAAATACTAACAATAATTGCTGAGGAAGAGTACAATAATTACCCATCTATCAACAGTACACATTGTTTCTTTACTTTGCAGCATGCCGTTTTTCTTGTTCTTTGGGACAGGAAACATGACACTATAGGACCGTGGTGGCGAACCTATGGCACGCGTGGCACAGGTGGCACACAGAGCCTTCTCTGTGGGCACGTGCGCCATTGCCCCAGTCCTAGGCCTTCAACTGGGTTTTATAAAACCTTTTCGCTTTAGGCCTCCACCGTCGTGTGCAAAAAAAAAAAAGGTTCAATCAATTAATTTCAACTTCTTGCGGGGGAAAAAAACAGATCTCGCAAAGTTGGAATGGATTGATTGAACTTTTTAGTCCCACCCAGTTTGCCATTACCACTGCAGCCACGCCCACCCAATGGGCCACGCCCACCCAATGGGCCACGCCCACCCGGCACCCGACGATACATAAGTGGGTTTTGGGTTGCAGTTTGGGCACTCGGTCTCCAAAAGGTTCGCCATCATTGCTATAGGAGATTTCTATTGTCCAACTCACTAAGCATTGCAAACAGATTTAAAAATATACCGTAGTTATCTCTGTGTCCTCTGTTTCGGCTCTTTCTATGCCATAGCATCATCGCTTTCTTCAAAACTCAGACCTGTAGCTTTGCTTCATCTGCATCTTGCTGAATACATTTTGAATTTACTAAGAAAACAGAGGTTTACTAGTAAGCGTTAAAACTCAGTGAAGATTTAATTGATTAATCAGAATAGAGCTGGAAAGGACCTTGGAGGTCTTCTAGTCCGACCCCCTGTTCAAGCAGGGGACCCTATACCATTTTAGACAAGTGATTGTCCAGTCTCTTCTTAAAAACCTCCAGTGATGAAGCACCCACAACTTCTGAGGGCAAGCTGTTCCACTGGTTAATAGTCCTCACTGTTAGGAAGTTTCTCCTTAATTCCAGTTTGCTTCTCTCCTTGATTAGATGCATTTAAGTGGTAGTTTGTAATAGGTTTTATTTCTTATAATACCCTCTTCCTAATAAACTAATAGCAGTTCTGCTGTTTAATATTCAAGATATCCCAGATACATCATTCCTTTTTTTCCTTAATAACTTGTAATATTTGCTTTCAACAGAGGATTACAGAAGATCTTGTCTGGCAAGTGAATATTAAAAGATAAGGAAGCAGCAGCATCTTTCTAACTGTAGAGTTGACCTTTCCACAAATACTGTGTTGGAGAGCATCCTCCTCACAGTCCTTTGCCTGCTATTAACCTATGAAACTGAAGCAGAAGATATTATGAAGCAAACAGCTGTCATCTTAAAATCCTCTCTTAATGACACATTATTATACACATATATAATGTCTTTATATAATTTGTTATAGGCATTTTAGAGGCTGATGTATGGGCTAAAATCCTTAAAGGAAGCAATATTTTTACTTTTAAAAATAGGAAAATAAGTAATAAAGTAAAACACCAACTTCTATTGATTCATTATGTGCCATCACATATTAGTGATCATTAGTGTAGAATGGGGACGCGGTGGCTCAGTGGGTTAGGACGCTGAGCTTGTTGATCAGATGATCGGCAGTTTGGCAGGTCGAATCCCGAGTGCCACATAACAGAGTGAGCGCCTGTTACTCGTCCCAGCTTCTGCCAACCTAACAGTTCAAAAGCACGTAAAAATGCAAGTAGAAAAATAGGGACCACTACGGTGGGAAGGTAACAGTGTTCCGTGCACCTTTGGCGTCTAGTCATGCCGGCCACATGACCACGGAGACGTCCTTGGACAAGCGCTGGCTCTTTGGCTTTGAAACGGAGATGAGCACCGGCCCCTAGAGTCGGAAACGACTAGCACGCATGTGCGGGGGAACCTTTACCTTTACTAGTGTAGAATGATCTGTCCCAACCAAGCCCTTCAGGATGTCCAATATAGCACCTGTCACCACTATATTCAAGTTCATCCATCTTACTGCAGGTTTTCTTCTTCTCTTTCCTAGCATCATATATTTCTCAAAAGAGCTTCTCTTTACATTGTGTGTCCAAAATATAATTTCAGCCTGCTCATTTGTGCTTCAAGTAACAACTTGGATTGTTCGATGATCTATTTGTTTGTCTTCCCTGCTATCCGTAGTATTCCCAGGAGTCTTCAAGTTTGAAAGTGTACTCTTTTGGTGATTTTCAAAATCTAGCATTCACATCCATAGACTGTTACAGGGAAAACAATTGCCTGCATAATTCTGAACTTTGTAGGTATTGACATGTCAAGGAATATTTTTGTCAAGGCCTTCAATATTACATTACGAAATGCTAATCTCCGGTATATTTCTTGATTGCTGATTTCTTTATTGTTCACAGTTGATCCCAAAATACAGATACTATCTTTGCTATCTTCCTTGTCAATTCTAAGGCTGATTGCTGTACCGGTTATCATTATTTCTGGTTTCATATTTAATCTCATTTCCATTTTTTTCACTTTGCTTCTTGATATGTTGTTAATAGAGTTTACAGATAATTTGATTTTTCAGCTATCATTGAAGTGACACTGTAGTATAAATTATTAATGTTTCTTCCTCTAGTTTTGAAATATGCTGATCGTTTTCCAATCTAATAAGCAATAAGGAGAACTGCAAATGTCATATTTTTGGATCATTTTCCTCAAAAAATCAATGAACAAGTATAAAGTTTTTGACAATTATTTCATTGGGTACACTTTATCTAGTTTAAGGACCTGTGTGAAGAACAGGTCGTGTTTTAGGACATACTGTATTTATACAGAAATATTGAAAATTCAAAAGGGTTCACAAACATTTAAGCACCACTGTAAAGCTACAATGTGGGTAATATACAAGACCTAGGTATGTTGTTACATATATCAGTATAACAGTTCCTGAATGACAATTTTTTCTAACATGCTTAAAAATATACTTGATAAATATTTATGCTAACCATTAACTTTTGCCTCACTGTATGTTTTTCAGGTTAAAGAACTGAATCACTACTTGGAAGCTGAGAAATCCTGTAGGACAGATCTAGAAATGTATGTGGCCGTTTTGAATACTCAAAAGTCAGTTCTGCAAGAAGATGCAGAAAAATTACGGAAAGAACTTCATGAAGGTATGGATTTTTTTCTCTGGGATAAAAATATGAAAATAATTTAATATAGATTTAGAACATGCAATACACGCTCAAGCTAAGCTGTATGTAATGCACTTCTAAATACAGTGTAATGTCATCTCATATTGGAAAAATAACTCTTAGAGCCCACAATCCAAGGAAGGCAGTAAGCTTCATACCATCCAGAATCTAGTCTTTGATTTACAATTAGTATGTATATAACGTTAAAATTTTATTTTTTTAATATGTGATGCATATTAAGGGAACTATTTATCTTGTAATTTCTGGAGTGTTCTCTTTTTTGACTTTCCTTTTACTCTATTTGACATCTGAACAAATGGTTTTCTGCAGAATGAAATTATAAAGAATATTAACTCAATAAAGAGCTATAAAGAAGCAGTGTTGTTGAAATAGGGTAAGCTTACGTGAGCAATATCAAGTAGTAAATTCAGTTCTTCATGTGTTCTTGAGTACTGAGAACAGACAGAATAAAATTGGGACACTGTTTCTTACCTATGAGTAACCTTCTGAGGCTCAGATCTGATTTGCCTGTACTATGATCTTACAATATTATTATTAAAAATCCTTTTTTTATACAATTTCACTCTTAGGCAAGAAAAGCTAAATGCACAGGTATAGAATAGGTGGTACCTGACTTAATAGTAGTAACTGCTAGAGGGATCTGGGAGTCCTAGTGGACAACCACTTAAATATGAGCCAGCAGTGTGCTGCAGCCACCAAAAAAGCCAACACAGTCCAAGGCTGCATTAACAGAGGGATAGAATCAAGATCATGTGAAGTGTTAGTACTACTTTATAATGTCTTGGTAAGATCACAGTTGGAATATTGCATCCAGTTGTGGTTGCCACAATATAAAAATGATGTTGAGACTCTAGAAAGAGTGCAGAGAAGAGGAACAAAGACGACTAGGGGCTTGGAGGCTAAAACATAATGAAAAACAGTTGCAGGAACTGGGTATTTCTAGTAACAGTTTAAAGAAAAGAAGAAACAGGGGTGATGTGATATCATTGTTCCAATATTTGAGGCACTGCCACAAAGGAGAGGGGGTTCAGCCAGACAAGAAATAATGGATGGAAACTAATCAAGGAGAGAACTAACCTAGAAATAAGGAGAAATTTACTGACAGAACAATTAACCAATGGAACAGCTTGCCTTCAGATGTTCCATCACTGGAGGATTTTAAGAAGAGATTGGACAACCAATTGTCTGAAATGATTTCATGATTCCTACTTCAGCAGGGGTTGGACTAGATTGAAGGTCCCTTCCAACTCTGTTATTCTCCGAGTCTTGAAGAAAATTTAAAGATTCCTTTTGCTGCATTTTATTTCTATTTTAGTTAGGATAAAAACATTGAATGTGTGGTTGAAAATGTTGTATTGTTCCTTATGTTTATTAAATATATTTATATTAATATTTATATTAATATATAAATATAAAATAAATTTATTACCAATTTTCTTGCTGTTGTTTTTAGCTATATAGTTTCTGTTGTACTCATTTGGCTTTTAAGATTCTTTTTTTAATTGTCTGCATTTTGTGATTGCTTTCTATAACAGCAGTAAATTATGACATTAAATTATTAATGAGGGCTACTTGAACAGTATGCTTACTTTGCTTCAAATTATTGTGTATGTTAGTGCTCAGTATGTTCCTAGATCTGTACAAAATATTATTGCATTTTAACTTTGTGAGCAAATGTAACTGCAATTATTCAAAATGGAGTTCATTGTCTGTTTTCATATAGTATGCCATCTACTAGAGCAAGAAAGGCAACAGCATAATCAGCTCAAACACACGTGGCAGAAGGCCAATGACCAGTTCTTGGAGTCACAGCGTTTATTGATGAGGGACATGCAGTGGATGGAGATGGTGCTGACCTCAGAACAGCTACGGCAAGTTGAAGAACTAAAGAAAAAAGACCAGGTTAGCTAATGCAGCATTGAGATTTCTTGTGATTGAACAAAGGAGACTGGAGGAAGAAGTAAGGGAGCATTTGTTTCTAGTACTGTAATATTTGGGGGGGGGCATATTCTTAATGATATCAAATATCTAGATGGGATTAAAATGGATTGTGATATGTTTGTGAGGTTGGTTGGTTGTACATATGCTGAATGAACGGAAGAAGGATATGCATTGTAAATTATGCAGATAGTCTTCAACTTACAACCACAATTGAGACCAGAATTTCTGTTGCTATAAAAGGCAGTTACTAAATGAGTTGCACCTGATTTATGACCTTTTTTGACATGGTTGTTAAGCGAATCACTGCACTCGTTAAGTGAACCATGAGATTGTAAAATGAACCTGGCTTCTCCCCACTGACCTTGCTTGTCGAAAGCTGGCTGAGAAGATTGTAAACGGAGATCAAAGGATTCCAGAACCCTTCAACCATCATACATACAGTCATGGCTGAAATTGTTGGCACCCCAGAAATTTTTCCAGAAAATCAAGTATTTCTCACAGAAAAGTGTTGCAGGAACACATGTTTTGCTATACACAGGTTTATTCCCTTTGTGTGTATTGGAACACAACAAAAAAAGGAAGGAAAAAAGCAAATTGGACATAATGTCAAACAAAACTCCAAAAATGGGCTGGACAAAATTATTGGCACCCTTTCAAAATTGTGGATAAATAAGATTGTTTCAAGTGTGTGATGCTCCTTTAAACTCACCTGAGGCAAGTAACAGGTGTGGGCAATATAAAAATCACACCTGAAAGCAGATAAAAAGGAGAGAAGTTCACTTAGTCTTTGCATTGTGTGTCTGTGTGTGCCACACAGACCTTGGGTCTTCCAGCAGGACAATGACCCCAAACATACGTCAAAAAGCACCCAGAAATGGATGGCAAGAAAGTGCTGGAGGGTTCTGAAGTGGCCAGCAATGAGTCCAGATCTGAATCCCATTGAACACCTGTGGAGAGATCTTAAAATTGCTGTTGGGAAAAGGCGCCCTTCCAATAAGAGAGACCTGGAGCAGTTTGCAAAGGAAGAGTGGTCCAAAATTCCGGGTGAGAGGTGTAAGAAGCTTATTGATGGTTATAGGAAGCGACTGATTTCAGTTATTTTTTCCAAAGGGTATGCAACCAAATATTAAGTTAAGGGTGCCAATAATTTTGTCCAGCCCATTTTTGGAGTTTTGTTTGACATTATGTCCAATTTGCTTTTTTTCCTCCCTTTTTTTGTTGTGTTCCAACACACACAAAGGGAATAAACCTGTGTACAGCAAAACATGTGTTCCTGCAATACTTTTCTGTGAGAAATACTTGATTTTCTGGAAAAATTTCTGGGATGCCAACAATTTTGGCCATGACTGTATATGCCGGTTGCCAAGTGCCCAGAATCTGATGACATGACCACGGAGATGCTGTGACGATTATGAAGTGCAAGGATCAGATCCAAGTTACTTTTTTCCATGCTGTTGTAACTTCAAATGGTCGCTAAAGAATAGTTGTAAGTCAAGGACTACTTGTAGTACTATTTGCATAATTTGTTTGGGCTTCTGATGTTTGCATTACTAAGATCCAATATTTTGCATCAGGAAGCCAACTTATAAGTTAGATATATTGAAATGTCAATTATACTAAAAGATAATGATGTTGTAGTCTGGATTTTTAAGAATGATTTGTATTAATTTGAAATGATGCATATTGGTATGTAGGGATAAAGGGGAGGGAGCATTTTCTGTCTTGCAAATTAAAAAAAAACCCACTTTGATTTTCAACTTTTATTCTAGGAGGACGAAGAGCAAAGAAGACTTCATAAAAGGAAAGGAAAGAAGGAGAAAGGCACTGACGATGAATCAAATGTACCGGTAATATGTTCTACAGTTCATGAAGAAGCGCTTCCATCATTCCCTGGTGAAGAGGTAAACTTAGTTATTTTAACAGCACTCTCTTCACTGGGAATGTTTCTTCTTCTTTTTCTTTTTTTTGCTTAGCGTGTTAGGTGAATCAACCCATTTAGTCAGTTTATTGCACAGTATATTGTACAAACTGACAATGTATTGCGTAGCTAATTAAATAACCAGGTTAAGCACATAGTGTGAATCGTTCCAAAAGTCACTCTTCAATGAATTTTTTATGGAACAGTTTGACAGAGATTGAAGGTACAGTCAGGGGGAGAATGCATTTGACTTTTGAATAGTGTAATCTATAAGAGCTGGTTTTATACCAGCCCTGGAATTGGCAACTGAAAGCAAATTCTTCCTTCTTTTCTTGCAACAATGTTTAAAATTACAATATTTATTGTGAGGCAATTGGTCCATTGTGTGAGTTTTCTTATCATCTCCTACAAATATGTAACTTGACTTGAAATTTATTTTATTGTTGATCCATGACAAAACATGCTTCAGAAGTTAGCTTTTAATCAAGGTACAAGTCAGAAATAATTTGAGACGTAAGTATGGTTTAAAAAAGGGAGAGATTGTTACATGACTTTGCAAAAGATTTTGGCAAGGGATTCTGTTCTCTTACAAACAGATTAATCACTGATCTTTGATAACTTTGTATTTGAGAAACTGTTCCAAATAAGCCTAAAATGGAAGACAGATGTTCCAGTTTTTTTACGATAAATTCCCAATGAGAATTTTTTTTTGCTTCCTCAAAATATTTATCTTAAGCTTTACTTTCAAAGTAAAGAAGCTATTTTTATGAGTTACAAGCAGGATGGGCAGGTTCTATTAGGAGGAATCAATCCTGATGGTACCTGAGGCTAAACTCTATAGCGCTTTGTAGGTCACTATCAGCACCTAAATTGTATTTAGAAATGTATTAGCAATTAATGTAGTATTTACAAATCTGGTCCTACAGTTGAATCAGATCTTCCTCATCAGAATGCAATCTGCAACATTCTGTACGAGTTGCCGCATTTGAGCAGTCTTCAAGGACAGCTGTAAATAGAGCATAGTTCAGTAACCCTTTTTGAGGTGAAGAGACTATGAATTGCTTCCTGCTCCCCAACTGGCTGTAGCTAAGCAAATGCATCTCTGGCCATATTCTCCACCTACTGATCCATTCAGAGTTGGAATCTAGAAACATTCTAGACTTCTTTAGAGCTATTTCTTTAAGAGCACAGCCCATCCCAGAGCAAGTGGAGGGTCTGACTAACTGTTGATTTCTGAATAAGAAATAACTCCTAATCTGAACGGAAATAAGCCATAAAGAGATAGCATGCATCAAAAGAGAAATGTTATGAATAATGAAAACTCCACTGAAGGGGTAGTTGGAGGAAAATTTCATTTTGGAGATAAATGAGGGGGAAAGTCCATAACTCACTGGCAGATTAAATATTTTAATACTCCCCAAATTCTCCATTCGGTTCTCAGCACTTCTTGAATACTGATCCTTAGAAGTATTCAAAGCTGTTCGGTGTAGACAGGACCGGGTTGGTGGAGCAATGATTTGGCTGGATATAAGGGAGTTTCTATTGTTGGACAGTTTTCCTGTTTCAATTATAGGTGCACATCAACAGCACTCATGGTTCAGCCCACTCGCTTGACACAGATGCGTTGCTGTCTTCGGGAGAGTCTCTCAAGTCGGACAACGACATGTTTAAAGAGGGACTGCGTAGAGCTCAGTCAACAGACAGTTTGGGAACATCAGGATCGTTACAAGCCAAAAGTCTGGGCTACAACAATAAAGCCAAATCAGCTGGGAACCTTGATGAATCTGACTTTGGGCCATTGGTTGGGGCAGACTCTATATCGGAGAACTTTGACACTGCCTCCCTGGGCTCTCTGCAAATGCCTGGTGGGTTTATGCTAACCAAAGACCAGGAAAAAGCAATCACAGCAATGACACCAGAGCAGGAGGAAACAGCATCCCTTCTCTCCAGCATCACACAGAGTGTAGAAAACGCTTACGTGTCTCCTAATGGTTACCGTTTAGTTAGTGAAACAGAATGGAATCTGCTTCAGAAAGAGGTATGTGTTTGTACGTACTACATACTCTCATCTGAGGATTATTTTACAGAGGATGATTTGTGTATTATATAGTACCTCCCTCCTGACAACATCTTGATTTTTATCCAAAATTGCTACAGTTATAGCCATCATCAGAGTGAAAATTACACATGTTCTTCTATGAAGCTTCCCAGAGAAGTAATGGTTTTATGTTCTCCAGGTGCAAAATGCTGGGAACAAGCTGGGAAGGCGCTGTGATATGTGTTCAAATTATGAAAAACAGTTGCAAGGTATCCAGATTCAAGAGGCTGAAACAAGGGATCAGGTGAGTGCAGTTTGGTCTCTAATCATGCAGAAAGTGAAATGATTCCAAGGGGTAAGGAGAAATAAAAAGTTAATTTTCACTTAGGGCTATTTAGTTACTATTAACAGCACCAATACTACCCTATCTTTTCACAACTCAGGGCAATTTACATCATAAAATTAAAATAAAATGCAGTAAAAAATCACAAAGGCAATCCACCTTCACTGATCATCCCATTAATATTTCATCCTATTAAAAGTGTTAGTGTAAAATGAGGACACTTGGTGGTGGTTCTCTATGAACCTCAGATATTTCTTTTTTTCAGTTATTATTTCAGTTTTGTCTATTCTGACTCAACGTCTTAGGATTCAACATATTTAAAACTCACTAGTTTGGCCAATAGAGTATATGAAAAGAGTTACCTCTCTGTAATAAATGAGACATTTATAGGGAAGGCATCTAATAAGAATAAGCCACTCAACCATTAAACAATTGGAGAGAGATCTGAAGTTTGAAAACTCACCTGGGTTTCAGCAAATTCCCTTTCCAACACCTTTGCCCTATAGGAGCTGGCCTTTGAACTCTCTCTCAGTAATATTTATGCTGATATTTATGCCTAATTCAAGAATAGCCAAGACAGTGTGTGCAGCTGAGGCAGAGACATCTGTAAAATGCCTGTTGCTATTTATGTCAAGGAAAAGCTGCTGGACCTTAAGACAGAATAAACAGCGGGTAGAAACAACATTGCTAGCACTTGTTCTCTTTGCTACATTATGAATTCTCATGCTTTCTTCTGTACACATAAATTAATGCCGCTTATGCAAACTTGCTCCTTGTGTTAATTCAATGATCAATTAGTTCAGCATTTATTATATACAGGAGTAAGAAAAACAACTTATTATAAATATTGCTTCTGTCCTGACTTTTGTAATAAAATTCATTTGGTGTTTATGTACAACCATTCAGATTGTTTAAACAGTACTTAATTGAACTGTCGGTCAGTATTGAATGATTTGGATTTGGAGTTCATTCGTTAAAGACTTCGGGCTTGTTCTCAAGATCAGAGTTGGCTTTTAAGCTGATTCACTTAGACTGATTCTCTGCACTGATTCCCTTCAACACATGATGATTCCGAGATTATATTATTATGCTTACCATATTTTCCGGCGTATAAGACGACTTTTTAACCCATGAAAATCATCTCAAAAGTTGGGGGGTCATCTTATACGCCCAGTCGTCTTATACGCCGGAAAATACGGTATTTTCTTGTACAGTTCATGGGTCACTTACAGATGCAGAGATTTCTGCCTTCCATCCGCATCTGTATAAGGGTGAGAGCAAATCTGTTCTTGTTTTCATGAGAAATGAGTTAAAAGCACCTAATTTTGGGGAAGAGTTCCTTTGTTTGCTTTCAGCTCAGTTCAACCTCTTATTCATTCTCAAATATATGTACAAGTTGGAGGTTGGAAGAATAGAATAGAATAGAATAGAATAGAATAGAATAGAATAGAATAGAATAGAATAGAATAGAATAGAATAGAATAGAATATTTTTATTGTCATTGTGTAACTCACAATGAAATTAAGTGCTGTCCACAGTGCACACAACACACAAGCAAAAACCACAAATAACATACATTATATACACATATCCTTCACATTCTATTTACCATTGCGCTGCCCCTAATATTGCACTTCAATGTTGCACTATACAGTGGTATTTAATATGGTTACAGCTCTAGGATAAAAACTGTTTTTCAGCCTTTTTGTTTTTATGATCCTGTACTGTCTGCCAGATGGTAATAGTTCAGAAAAAGAATAGTACCTGATCCTGTGCATAAACCCTCCAGAAGACAAACCAAATACTTTCAGATTTTTTAATCTCTAGTGATCTTATTAAAGTTTAAACTGAATTTAATAGAACCTTTAAATTTAGTCTCTTCATAAAGATTTGGATAAGATTTGATTCTATGTTCTGCTATAAATATTTATGTTTCAGAGAATGAAAGCATATTGTACAGTATTTCCATTAATGCTAAAAGAGGAAATAGTGCATTTTTATGAACATAATCAAACACTACAGATTACCTTTCTACCGTTTTAAGATAAAGAATCAGATGGCTGTGATGTTAGAAAAGGTTATATCATTAAGCAAAGAGGGAGTAGACTAATGAAATTCTCATTTTCATGGTTTCTTTATCTATTTTATCTTGCTTCTCAATTACAAGCATTTTGTCTTGGGGAAAATTTAACCTTATTTAGAAAAGGGATGTTTATGTTCTATTGTGTCTAACCCCATAGGTGAAAAAACTTCAGATGATGTTGAGGCAGGCTAATGATCAGCTAGAAAAAACAATACAAGAGAAACAGGAGCTGGAGGAATTTATGAAACAAAGTAGTGAAGACTCAGTAAATCAGGTAAAGAAAATCGTACAGAAAACTAAAAATTATTTAAGTGAAAATGACCATTGCATAGAGCATATATTTAAACTGGTTGATTCTTTTTACACAAATTGTATACTGTAGAATATACTGGAGATGTTTTGAGAGTATGTTTATCTTATAAAGTTAACAGGATCAAATATGATTA
This sequence comes from Vipera ursinii, assembly GCF_947247035.1. Lineage (NCBI taxonomy): Eukaryota > Metazoa > Chordata > Lepidosauria > Squamata > Viperidae > Vipera > Vipera ursinii. The sequence goes on along the minus strand of NC_139512.1, from coordinate 341,651,681 downwards.
GTATGAGGTTGTTACTACAGATTGGGAATTCAAAAAACATCCCAGAAGGCAACAGTGGCAAACCAATTCTGTATTGTTGATTTTTTAAAAATCTGCAGGTAGTCTTCAAGTTACAATTGGTTGTTTAACAACTGTTCAAAGTTACAATGGCCTCAGAAAAGGTGCTTTATTTCTGGCCATCATAAAATGTTGCCCCTCCTCACAGTCACATGACTGCATTTCAGGTGGTTGGCCACTAGCATGCATTTACATCAGTTACCAAGTGCCCTGCGATCATGTGATCACCATTTGCAATTTTCTCCACCAGCTTTTCCAGAGGGTCAGTGGGGAAGCTGGCAGGAAAGGCTGCAAGTGGAGGGGATAAAGAAAAGTTGAAATTCTTTGTGTGGCTGCAGGAATGGAGTTGAAATCCTGAAGAGTTCAGCTCCACTCTGGAGCCCCATAGAGGAGAGAGGAAACCCTCCAGCAGATTCACTTCATGACCCCGAAGATTGCTTTACCGATGCAATTGGGAGTGCCAGGATTGTGGGCATTGCTCAGTGACCGAGATTGCAGTTCCAGCTACCTGTACATGGATGTATTTGGGAAATCACCAGAAGCAGAGCTCAACTTGGAGACTGCCTTTAAATATTTTGGAGCACTTGCCCCATTGTTACTGAGATTCCAGCATGGAATTCTGTAGGAAAAAAAAATGAAAATAAGCCTGCTAAAAAGTTAGGAAAAAGTTTGCATAACAGGTATATATGCCATTTGGTATTCGTAACGTGTGTGTATAATTTATTCATATCCCCCCTTCCTTCTTTTTGATAGATCTCATCACTTACTGCTAGAGTTCAAGAATCTGAAGCCTTACTTAGTGAATTACAGCAGACATTTTGTCAAGCTAAAAGAAATGTCCAAGATCAAATGGTAAACATTGAAGAATTATTTTAATACACACATTTGAATATATTTGTTGTTGTTTATTCTGTATCTACAGTTAATATATATACACACACATACACACGCACACACATGCACACACACGCATACATATACATCTACATCATATACATCTACATCATATACATCTACATCTACATCTACATCTACATCTATATCTCTCTCTCTCTCTCTCTCTCTCTCTCTCTATATATATATATATATATATATATATATATATATATATATATATATATATATATATATATATATATATATATAGATCTAGAGTCTCGGGTTTCTTCCCGCGTTCCTTTCATCTTCAGAAAGTTGTGGCGACGTTTCGACGAAATCCCATCCGTCATCATCAGGCCGGAGTGTTCCTCCTGCTGCTTCCAGGAGCAATGTGTGGTCTGGCTGTTCCTTTCCTTCCAACTGCCGGTGGGGCTGTGTTCTGACTGGGTGGAGGCGTGGCTGCTTTCTGATTGGGTGGGGGTGTCCTCCGACTGGATGGAGGCGTGGTTGTCTTCTGATTGAGTGGAGGCGTGGCTGTCTTCTGATTGGGTGGATGCGTGGTTGTCTTCTGATTGGTTGGAGGCGTGGCTGTCTTCTGATTGGGTGGGGTGTGTTCTGAATGGGTGGAACATATATATATACATCAGCCACTTTAAACCCCTCCAAACCACACAATAAGCAAACTGACACCCACTATAAAAACATGGCACCACCACAAACACGAAGCCGAACAAAAGCAGCACAACTCACCAGCTCAGGTCTAAGGCTGGCAGCTGAGACCAGCCCATCCACTCAAAACACCCCCCCACCCAATCAGAACACACCCACCATTCAAAACACACTCCCACCCAATCAGAACACACTTACTCCCCCACCCAATCAGAGCAACCTCCACCCACAGAACACACCCCCTCTGGCAGTTTAAAAAAGAGGAACAAACAGCCACATGCTTCTCCCAGAAGAAGGAAGCAGAAGCCTCCAGCCTGATGATGACGGATGGGATTCCGTCGAAACGTCGCCCCTACACCTTTAGTTCTACGCGGGGAAAAACCCGAATAACCAAAGATCCACATATATATATATATATATATATATATATATATATATATATATATATATATATATATATATATATATATATATATTAATACACACATTTGAATATATTTGTTGTTTATTCTGTATCTACAGTTAATATATATACACACACATACACACGCACACACATGCACATCATATACATATACATATACATATACATATACATATATATATATATGTGTGTGTGTGTGTGTGTGTGTGTGTGTGTGTGTGTAAATTACTAACAAAGAATTAAGGGAGACTGAAATGCATTTGTAACTCATTAGTTTTCATCAGTCAGCCATACCCTTCTGAGATTTGAACCTGGGCTGATTGAAAACAGGAAATAAAGATTTGCCCCATGTTTGAGGCCTAGCAAGGTAATCTAAATAGTTAACATATATATATATATATATATATATATATATATATATATATATATATATATATATATATATAATGGAGGACAGTTTAGGATATTTTAGTTGGTTTTGCTCTCAAAAGCTGCAAAGAATGTATCTCTTGTCCTTATTTGAAGAGCAAAACTAACTTTTATATACTCTATGAAAAGCACAAATTAGTTCATAGGAATAGCCAGTGAACCAACGAGGGGCACAGAGCTTCTGGGAAGGGGATCTTTCAGTATCTTCTCTTCCATACACCTGCAACAAATTAGACTAATAGCCTTCTGTGATTAAGATCTGCAGTTGGAATTACCTCATGCTGTTTATGAAGGAGAAATTTGGAAACTGCCCTAACCCAGTTTGGCACTCTGCATCAATTAGATACTGTTTAAGGAACATACTGGTCTGCTTGACAGTAAATGGGGGAGGAGAACCCAGATGATGTTGGGTTTGGATGTTTTCTGGTGATGTCTGTCCTTCAATGTTGGGGGACTTGGGTCCCAATGACATCTATAGGGACGTCAACACAGGCAAGATAACAGTATCCTGTAAAATTGTGGCAGGTGTATATAAGTGGCAGTCACAACGTACATGCTCACGATGCTGTGGCCACTATGCTGCCTGTTTTCATATATACATTGTAGCTGCTCTTTGGCCTAACTTACAAGGTTATTGGGGAAATAGGAGGTAGAAACATTATATACACCACCTTGAATTATACAAAATGAGTGATATACCAGTCTAATAAATGAATAGATTTAAAGCATCAAAACTGCTAATTTTTGTTCCTACTTGTACACTAAGACAGTAATTTTGATGGTTTTGGTTTTATGGTCACTCGGATGATCCACCTGTACTTTTTGAAGCTGGGACCTAGAGTGGATTGCTGTATTGCCTAGATATCAGCGAACAGATGTGTGTGTTTTTTCCAGCTGGTCTAAATAGTGAAAGACTAGTTTGTCTCAATGGACCAGAATGACATTTAGGAAAATGTTGGAACAGAAAGGAATACAATTGTTTGGAATGATACTTGATAAGAGACCTTGGGGCCATGCCATTAATATAGTCAGGAAGGTGGATTGGGACAAAAGTTAGGTCTGAAATTCAGTTGGGTGGGTTTCCTATAAGCTCCTCATGGTCTCATTAGTTGTGCTGCCTGTGAAATAGCAGCTTAAAAGTGGTAAGAATAAGCTCTAGACAGTTTGGCCTTCCTTATGAGTTGATCTATTGTTCTGCAGTATTGTGGAGGAAATCGTGCCCTTGGAGGGGTCTATATTTTTATTTATGCAGCCAATTATACAGTTATTCTTTTTTCTAGAACTGTACACTCCAAACTTCTTTCACCTAATGTAAATTCCTATGTTTGTTCTTTGTTTTCTTTAAAGTTAGGTAATTATTAATGATTACAGAATAGTATCTGCTGTGTCTGATCTACTTCTAGAATGTTAAAATTGCTAAGGCCTTGCTACCACAAGTGAACCCAGTTACCTATTAGTGTTTCCAACAAATCACAGTTGAAATAAGTGGACCAAATCATTTGTAAATGCAGAATCTTTACTTAGTTCAGGGGTGTCAAACTCAATCAGATCACATGACATATCCTGACGTATCATGATGTTTTTTAATAACAACAACAACAATCATAATAATAATAAAGTTGGAAGGGATCTTGGAGGTCATCTTGTCCAACCCCCTGCTCAGGCAGGAAAACATACCATTTCAGACAAATGGCCGTCCAGTCTCTTCTTAAAGACTTCTAGTGTTGGAGCATTCACAACTTCTGGAGGCAGGTTGCTCCACTGATTAATTGTTCTAACTGTCAGGAAGTTTCTCCTTAGTTCTAGGTTGCTTCTCTCCTTGGCTAGTTTCCATCCGTTGCTTCTTGTCCTGCCTTCGGGTGCATTGGAGAATAGCTTGACTCCCTCTTCTTTGTGGCAGCCCCTGAGATATTGGACCACTGCTATCAAGTCACCCCTCACCCTTCTCTTCATTAAACTACACATACCCAGTTCCAGCAACCATTCCTTATATGTTTTAGCCTCCAGTCCAGACTTTTGTGGAGCCGGGGTGGGCATGGCCTGCACATGACGAATCTGACCCGTGGGCCACCAGTTTGACGCCCCTGACTTAGTTTTTTTAGGAAGTGCTTACTATCCCATAAGTCATTGCACTAGGAAAGTACTGACAAGACTTTCCCATTGGCAAGGGAAGCAGCAATAGATGTGAGCTGGTCAACACCAGTCAGTGTTTGGGAAGTGATTTCTGAAAATCAAAGATTTAATCTTTTAATTGGTTCTCCTCTCCAACTCCTTCTCTTCAAGGATATGCTAGCCAAACTGATTTCCTTAATTGGGTTTTATGTGTTTTCACAGAATACTTACGCTTCTTTTGGGTTGAATAGCCTTACAGACCAGCTGTTTCTTTTAACTGATCCCTTTTTTCAGTGTTTTAATTGAAAGCTTCACAGCTCACCTATTTAATTAAGTTGTGGGAACAGGGAGAAAGTCATGGTGAGCGAGGATATTCTTCATATTGGTATTTTGTTTGTCCACTACCTACTTCTACCAAGTTGATGAAATGTGAGTTAATCTGAAGAGCTTATTTTTGAGGGTTTATTTCTTTCTTGGTTTGCTGGAGGCTGTCCTGATGCAGTCACGAGAGCTTGTTTCAGAGGAATTGGAGAGACTCCAGAAAGACAATGAAAGCCTTCAAGGAAAACATTGTCTGCATGTGTCTTTACAACAATCTGAGGATTTTATCCTTCCAGAAACTGGAGAGGTAGGATACCTCTTAGTTAATTTTAAATACATCCATTTGGGGCATAATATTGGGTAAAACATTCTTGCAACTAAAGTTTAAGAATAATGGCTATCACTTTTTTAAGATTAGAAAAGCAGAAATGTGTTTCTAGTAATATATGTGAGTAGATCCACAAGTTGATTATAATATTTATCTAAACTGAAATCTTTAGTAAAAACTGTAACCCTATCTATGGTTCTGTTTTAGTGTTTATCTGCCTTAAACTAGATAACTTCCAATATATCTTGAACAATCACTGGTATTTTCACTCTAAAGCAGCCTATACTATATTTTGTTATCTTAACTTTTTATAGCCTCATAAGTTCATCCCATTTCTGCTTGAAAGCATTTGACATCAAGGAAGATAGCTTATTATGCAATTGTGGTAATATGTTTTCAAACAACATTGTAAGCTGGACTCTGAAAACAGTTAAGAGTCTAGAGAATTCCCTAGACTTCTAATTACTATATTGTAAGCATTCAAGACTATTTCCCCTTTTGTATCTTTCCCCTCCTTTTGTCCTTTTCAAAATCAATTTTAAGTCAAAGTCCCTTACAGTTTATTACACCATGGTATATATATGCAGGAAGACAGTTTTTGACCTATATAAGCTTTTGTTTCAGGAACTCCGCGAACTGGTCCTCAAGTATCGTGAAGACATTATTAGTGTACGAACTGCGGCCGATCATCTGGAAGAAAAACTGAAGGCAGAAATTTTATTCTTAAAAGAACAGATTCAAGCTGAACAATGTTTAAAAGAGAACATAGAAGAGACTCTGCAGCTAGAAATAGAGAATTGCAAAGAGGAAATAGGTGAGACTCGGGCTCTCTTTATATTTAAGCACCTTTCAGGGAATTCCACTTGCCTTCCTAATTTACTAGTCCTTCCTACTTAATATGAGCTGAATATGAGTCCATAAATGAAATTAAAATCTTTCCCCATTTTTTAACAGCTGCTGCATCCAGTCTAAAAACAGAATTGGAGCAAATGAGAGTTGATAAAGGGCAGGTAACTTATCTAAAGACTTCGGGAGATGTTCTGGGTGCCATGGCAAATACCTTCCAACCCTTGATGTTCTTTTTTTTCCTCCCCTGTATTCTTTGGATTACATTGGTCTCCTTTCAAAGGTCTTCATGTCTGTCTCAAAGATAGAGTAAATCCTTATCTAGTAGTGCAGTTACTTCAAATTCTTGGATGTAGAGAAAATGCTGTGTATCTTCCTTCCTAGTTATGTTGTTTTTTCCTGGGCATAAAGAAGAAATGGTAAGTGAGGGGCTACAGGGAAGGAAATAAGTTTTGAAAACATTTATATGAGACCAGCAAATAGTGGTTCTTCATGCTTGTCCTCCTCTTTTCATGACAAAGTATCTACCTAAAATTAAGGATCATATTCAAGGCCACAAGCTACTTCGGACTAATGGTAGTAAGATGCATGTCAAAGGACTAATTAATGTTGTTCTCAGATTTTTATGTACACCTGGTATAAAACTGCTTGCTCTGTGTGTATCCTGACATCACAAAACAAGTAGTCAGAAAACAGATGGTGTCAGGAACTTCTGAGCAGCAGAGGAGATTAAACATAAATGGTGATAGCTTCAGTTTTTGCTTTCAATAAGGGAGAGGTTTACATAATTGAACTATTCCACCACACGATTTACAAAAGCAAAAATGGATAGGCTGTAGTGATTGGTTGGAACCGGAGCAATTTTAGCCCATTCAGTGCGCTCTTCCATTTTCACAGTTGGAATCCACCTTGAAAGAAAAGATGCAGCAGTTAGAAAACTTTGAGGAGAGGGGAAATGGTCTTGAAGAACAGCTGAAGAAGGAAGTTGCCACAAAGGTAAATAATTTTGCACGAGTGACATTAAAGGGTACTGAGTTGCTATGTGGGAAGGGGGCCCGAAAGTGCTCAAGCCTTGCCATTGGTGGAGGATCTGTTTGTCATTGTGACAAACAGTTCCCAAAAGAAGAGACTTGACTGGGATCAATACTGCATTTCTGAAATCAACAAAATCCAAAGAGATTTGAAAGGCAGCAAATTAGATTCAGTACAGTATGAGCAATATACGCACATAGGGAACGGAGGATTGGAAATGAGAAGGAGCGGGTCCAATTTCATACACCTGGTTTGGATAAATTACCTTGAAATAGTGCAGTACATGTAGTAAGAGATCCCTTCTTTCCTAAAACTAGGAAGGCCATCATGCAGCTCCATTTATAAGCACCCCCATATCTCCAAGATGCAGAAATCATTGCTGTTTCCTTTCCCAGGCTAACTTAGAACACATGGTGTTCGAGGAGAAGAACAAAGCTCAACGGCTTCAGACAGAATTGGATGTCAGTGAGCAAGTACAGAGAGACTTTGTTAAGCTTTCTCAGACCCTTCAGGTGAGGTGGCCAGCTCGGGAACAAAGGGAGCTAAAAGTGTCAGTTCTTGGATTTTCTAGTCACTAGAATTAGGTTTCTCTCAGATGTTTGTCCTATTCTTGTTCTGCTGGGTTGCTTCTACCTTCCAAAGTCACAAGACCCATCAGGTCCTTCCAATAATGGTGATGAGTAAAATAGGTCTTGCTAAAGTTTGTCCTTCTTGTAGTTACTTCATGCTCAGGGTGATCTTGGAAATCCTTGCCTCATGCCGAATCCACTATCCATCCAGACTCTGTTTAATTTGCAGCAGAGGAAAATCCACCCCATCCCTAGGCAGTACGTTACATTTTGGGAACAGCCCTTGCCGTTTGGAAATGTTTCCTGAGAGCCAACCCAGATTTTCCTCCTTGGGTTTAAACAACTATTCCTTGTCCTGCCTTCTGAAACCGCTCTGAATTAATTACTCCCCAGCTTCTACATGGTAGCCTTTCAGATTTTTGAAAACTCCCTGTAATCGTAAGAGCTACCAGGCTAAACGTACCCAGTCCCTCTCCCTGTGCGTCTATTGGTAGATAAATCGATTGATCTTTAAATTTTATAACTTAAGAGAAACTCAATTCCCCCTTACAGATAGCCATTCTGTTAATGTTATGTGTTGCTCATTTTTGCTCAGGTCCAGTTGGAACGGATCCGGCAGGCCGATTCCCTGGAGAGAATTCGTGCAATCCTCAATGATACAAAACTGACTGACATTAATCAGCTACCTGAAACATGACAGCCTCAGTAGTAGAGCTGCAAAGCTACATTTTGGTTGTTTTTGTTTTTTTTAAACCTTCCTCTTTATAGCGAAACCTTTAATAATTATTTAATTCTAACTGAAAGAGCAGAAGATGACACAAGAGCTACAGTCCAGTTTGTGTTTCTGGGTGGGAGAGGAAGGTTTTCTGGACGGGAAGAAAGCTTCACACTGAGACCATTTGCGGGACCGTCCAGGGGTACCTGCCTTCAGTGTAGTTGGACTTTTCCATATAACTCATCTACCTTCATCCTCTTGCCGCCCCCCCCGCCCCCCATGATTCTGGAATACGGCATTCCCTTCCTCCCTCCCTCATCCATACCCTGTTAAAATACTGTGATGAAAGTAGTTGCTGGAAATTGTCTCCTCCCATCCCACCCCAAGTCTTTTGGAGTGAAGTTACAATAGCAAGTTGGGCAGAAGGGGAAAATAGTATATTGTATTAATATTTTATATTAAAATATGAATTTATTTGCAGGACACTGGATTTCGGGTTTTTCTAGCTCAGTACATTTTTTTTGTACCTTGAATGTTGTGCTGGAAGAGCCCTAACTAAAAACATGTACAGAATATAGGCAGAAGAGGATTAGAGAAGGCTGCAAATTTTCAACAACAAAAAAAAAAGAACTTAAGGCACAGGGGGAAAAAACAGATAATTAGAATGTGGAAATAAGTCACCTAAATTCTCGGGACCCAAAGGTCAGGGAAGTGAAGGCTAATCTTCATGGAAAGAAAAGGAAATGAAAATAAATTGCTTTTGTATCTCTCATTACTCCCCCCTCCCCCAAAAAAAAAGCTGCATGGCACAATATCAACATATGGCTGGATTCAGCGTTACACTTTTCTCACTGAAATATGTGAACTTGAGTTAGTCACATTTATCAATACACATTCGATTACCCTGGCGTAAAAAAAATTAAGCCGTATCATACTTATAGTACAGAGGTGTTTTGTGAATTGTTACAGATTCTGGAAGACCTTTTGCTTTGAATGTATTTGTTTAAAGATTGGGGTTTAAAATTATACATTTAAGATAATGCTGCAACACATCAGATAGGAAGTGTTTGTGAAGCTGCAATTATGTTTATGCTTGGACTGAATGCTTCTCTTGAAAAGCCAGTACTCGATATAGATCTTGGAAAATCTTGTTCTGGTCTTGCAATCAGAACATGCAAGAATGCATTAAACTCCATTATGGAAAGGTCCCAGCAGAACCCAAATGCAACTGATTTGCTGTGATCCAACTTGGAGGGGAAAGGAAGATGCTTCTCTATACTTAAAATGGAACTTTTAAAATAATTTAATTAAAATTTAAAATTATTAATTTTTTTTCCAGTCAGGAGGCTGCATGATTACTTGGGTTCCAATAAGAGCTTATAAACTCCTAGGAATTGTTTTAAATAGGATGAGTGTAAAGTAGATAAAATGTGTTTAATCTGTATTTCTATTGAATTTTTATTCTTGTGGTCAAGCAGTTGAACAGATCAATGTTGAACTGGGCTAAAAGAGTTGCAAGCAACTGTTCTTTCCCAATTCTTCCACACCTATCAAGAGAGCAACTATCAATTATGACATTTATTTTCGAAAGAACAGAATCAGTCTAATTTAATCATGTTTATTATTACTTGGTTCTTGAACAAGCAAGTATTGATCCAATATCTAGTTCATATATTGGTGTAAATAGATGAGCAGCTTGAGTACTTCCCCATTGTTGAAAAAAGCTACCTATTTTACTTTTGGGTGGGCAAGGACCATCAACTGAGTTTATCTGTTTCAGGTTTTCTGAGTAGTAATCGAGGTGAGGAAGAGAGGGGGCAACTTGATTCCCTGTAAGTTCTAATTATGTAACTGGTACAAAATCAAAAAAACATTTGCTGGAATCCAGTCTGTTTCAATCTGGTTAGAAAAAAATGTTAAAAACAATGAAGTGACAAAAAAAGTGGACTTATGCCTAGAAATGAAGAACTTGCTCTAATGAAGTGCGTTAGCATGTTTCTTTGCATCTTTAATATGGTATCATTAAATTTCAGCAGAGGGCTTTCCTTTTAGGAAAGCAGCATTTTCAAAGACCCCTGCCAAATATGGTCAAGCTCATCTAAGCATTTGTATTAAATTGGCTAAAAACTGCATGTGTTAATTGGGGAGGCAATGCTATGATCTCTAAAGTGGTGAGATTAGCTATGATACACATAAAAAAATACCATAAATTGGATGCATAATATTCTATTTAGCAAGTACTGTTCTGCTATTCATCCTGAAGCCTGGAAGTATTTCAGAATCATTAGGGAAAGAAAGAAACTAACGTGGAAGGAAACACAGGGAAAATAGATCTGTAGTACTACATTTAAAATTGATACATATAATTATTGACAATACTGTAAATCCACAAGTCCACAAACCCGAGAAGAAGAATATGCTGCTAGTTCACACAATTTTTTAAAAGGGAAAATTTGTTTTAATAGCAGGATATGCTAATTTCAAAACTGATTTTGAAAATGAATTGCTTTCATAATTATTATTTTTTTAAAAAGGCTGTATGGATCTGAGTTTTTTTTATGTAAAGGAGTAATTTATACCATTACCTTTCAGTCTCATTCAAAGGCTTAGCTACTACAAATAGGTATAACACAGTGACCTGTACTGATTTAAACGGATTGTGTGCAAAATGAGTAAAGAACAGTAAGGGTGGCTCTGTTCTGTATACTTGTAGAGTCTTTTTGTATGCAAAATGTACAAAGTCACAGAATTACTGGAAGACTTGTACAATCTTAATATGTGCACAATAGGTTCTTCCAACATGTCAAATGGTTTCCTTTCACTTTTGAATCTCCTATGGCTATACAGCTTCTAACAACACAGCGTGGCCAAGGATAAGGATGGGAGATGGGTAAGTAATCTACAAAGCCCCCTTTAAAAAAAAAACTAGCCTTCAAATTACACAATTTTGGAATTATATTGCATTCCAGCAAAAGCCACTGGTGTCCTGTGAAACTGTGGATGTAAAATTATCGTCTATTGAATTAAAAAATGTAACCATTTGTTAACTGTATTGGAGGTGTATACTGCAAAAGTGTTCCAAATTAAAGGAGAAAAGTCTTGCAATTCTTTTCATACCTTCTTTCTATTTAAATGTATTGTACTGATGATTTAAGAAGGGTTCATAAGGTTAGCTCAGATGATGATCTATGAGGAAAGATTTGGTACAGTATTGATTTTTATTTTGAAATAAGCAGTGTGATATTACAAGCATGTATTTAAGTTGAAGTCACAAACGGGCGGATGTCAGATGTCTGTAGCATCATGCCTCCTGTAAAATGCTGCACCGTGCATTATAATTGGATGCATCCTCTAACTATTTAATCGTGAATCTTTTTGTAAAAAAAGTTCAATTTATAAATTAGGAAAAAGGCAGCTGGTAATGTTTAATATTCCAAAAATGTAAGTCTTTAGTCTGATGACTAAAAGGTTACGTGATTCCGGATGTCATTTATTTGTTTCACCATTTCCTGAATGTGTTCTCCCCTGAAAGAAATAAAAAAAATGTTTTCTTTATCTCAGTATTGAGCAAGGGTAGTAAGAAAGACAGCTTGTAATTTAAATCTTTAAATTTAACATATTTTGGTTAGTCCAGTGGTATATGTTGTAGAAGTAATTTATTTTATTTATTTATTTATTTTAATTCCATTTTATATCCCGCCCTTCTCCGAAGACTCAGGGCGGCCTACAAGCTTAGCAGTAGCCTTCATTCTATGTATATGCCTGCTTATTAGGGCTTTCACACACACACCCCGAAGCGGCATTATTACAAAGTCAGCTTAATTGCCCCCAACAATCTGGGTCCTCATTTTACCTACCTCAGAAGGATGGAAGGCTGAGTCAACCTTGAGCCTGGTGGGACTCGAACCTGCACTAATTGCAGGCAGCTGGTGTTACTTAAGGAGGCATTAGCCCACTGCTCCACCAATACAAATTGCCTTCCTCTTACTGGAAATAGAATTGGGGCGAAGGGTCTGTTACTCTCAGAAAGCTAATAAATACACAAAATATTTAGGACCTGTACAACTCTGGCCAGAACATATCACTTATATACAGCATTAGTATAGCACTTGCCAGCAACCTAGAAACTCAACCAAGATAAGAAGCCTGTGCACCATGCAGGCATTTGCCATTAGCCAAATATTAATAATGCAAGAAAATAATCATTTAGCTCAGCAAGCAATAAGACTCACTCTTCTTTCAGAACAGCCCGGATACATTTCCTCTGATATGTGCTGAGGTTGATGCTTGGCTTCTGTGGACTGTTGCCCTTCTCCATTTTTCTCTGCTGGTAATCCTTTTTCATTTTAACCTATAGTTATAGAGAAGCAACAAGGAGAAACACCTCAAAAATACTTTTATTTTCTAGATATGTTTTTAGAAATGAGCAACCACTTACCTGCTTGATAGCATTGCCTGAATGCCGCAATTGTTCTTGTATTGTTTGTAGCTCCTTCTTCATATCCTTTTCACTATCGGATAGGACAGGCAGCTGTGAATGGTAGCTACGGAGAACTTTCTTCATCCTGTAGCCACAAAAAGAATGTCAGGTTTCTAACGAAGGGCAGTGGAGGTGGAGTTTTGCTATGCATTTGCATAACTAAATATCTTCTCAGAATAGTGCTATACAGGGAGTGCAGAATTATTAGGCAAATGAGTATTTTGACCACATCATCCTCTTTATGCATGTTGTCTTACTCCAAGCTGTATAGGCTCGAAAGCCTACTACCAATTAAGCATATTAGGTGATGTGCATCTCTGTAATGAGAAGGGGTGTGGTCTAATGACATCAACACCCTGTATCAGGTGTGCATAATTATTAGGCAACTTCCTTTCCTTTGGCAAAATGGGTCAAAAGAAGGACTTGACAGGCTCAGAAAAGTCAAAAATAGTGAGATATCTTGCAGAGGGATGCAGCACTCTTAAAATTGCAAAGCTTCTGAAGCGTGATCATCGAACAATCAAGCGTTTCATTCAAAATAGTCAACAGGGTCGCAAGAAGCGTGTGGAGAAACCAAGGCGCAAAATAACTGCCCATGAACTGAGAAAAGTCAAGCGTGCAGCTGCCAAGATGCCACTTGCCACCAGTTTGGCCATATTTCAGAGCTGCAACATCACTGGAGTGCCCAAAAGCACAAGGTGTGCAATACTCAGAGACATGGCCAAGGTAAGAAAGGCTGAAAGACGACCACCACTGAACAAGACACACAAGCTGAAACGTCAAGACTGGGCCAAGAAATATCTCAAGACTGATTTTTCTACGGTTTTATGGACTGATGAAATGAGAGTGAGTCTTGATGGGCCAGATGGATGGGCCCGTGGCTGGATTGGTAAAGGGCAGAGAGCTCCAGTCCGACTCAGACGCCAGCAAGGTGGAGGTGGAGTACTGGTTTGGGCTGGTATCATCAAAGATGAGCTTGTGGGGCCTTTTCGGGTTGAGGATGGAGTCAAGCTCAACTCCCAGTCCTACTGCCAGTTTCTGGAAGACACCTTCTTCAAGCAGTGGTACAGGAAGAAGTCTGCATCCTTCAAGAAAAACATGATTTTCATGCAGGACAATGCTCCATCACACGCGTCCAAGTACTCCACAGCGTGGCTGGCAAGAAAGGGTATAAAAGAAGGAAATCTAATGACATGGCCTCCTTGTTCACCTGATCTGAACCCCATTGAGAACCTGTGGTCCATCATCAAATGTGAGATTTACAAGGAGGGAAAACAGTACACCTCTCTGAACAGTGTCTGGGAGGCTGTGGCTGCTGCTGCACGCAATGTTGATGGTGAACAGATCAAAACACTGACAGAATCCATGGATGGCAGGCTTTTGAGTGTCCTTGCAAAGAAAGGTGGCTATATTGGTCACTGATTTGTTTTTGTTATGTTTTTGAATGTCAGAAATGTATATTTGTGAATATTGAGATGTTATATTGGTTTCACTGGTAAAAATAAATAATTGAAATGGGTATATATTTGTTTTTTGTTAAGTTGCCTAATAATTATGCACAGTAATAGTCACCTGCACACACAGATATCCCCCTAAAATAGCTATAACTAAAAACAAACTAAAAACTACTTCCAAAAATATTCAGCTTTGATATTAATGAGTTTTTTGGGTTCATTGAGAACATGGTTGTTGTTCAATAATAAAATTAATCCTCAAAAATACAACTTGCCTAATAATTCTGCACTCCCTGTACAGTATATAACCGTCCCTTTCAAATTTACTTGTAGATTTTAGTTTCTTATTTGATGAGGTGTGACATACACTTTTGTTCAAAAGTTCATTTTTCCTAATTAAATATTAGCAGAATTCTAGGTTACTCTAGCTGTTTGATGTTTGACAAGGAAAAAGATGTACAATAGTACAGTATTAAGAATGACTGTTAGAAAACTAGCAGCCCCTTTTTTTCTAAATAGCGCTAAAGCAATTTTCACATTGAATTAAATGATAATAGTTTAGTTTGGTTTGACTTGACAGAATTTCTGAACCCAGTAAAGTATGTCATCTGGTATTTTAGTGAAGCAGTTCCAGAGGTAAAACTGCTTATCCGTTTTCATTTTGCTGGTATGTAGTCTGTAAATGCTTTTCCATAAACTCCTCTATTAACACCTGTATTATAATTTGGAAAGGAATTCAGTTTAATGACTGGGGTTCTAAGCAAGTCTACAACAGTTTCTTTAGCAAGAAGTTAAGATAATTACAGTTACTTCATCCAATCAGAACAATAAGATATCCTCACCTGTTCACAATATCCTCTTGTTTCTCTTTGGCTTCTTCATATTTGTCAGCCAAACGCTCTGCCATCTCCCTCAAACTTTTCCTTTATGAGAAGACAAAACGTTACTTTCAGGACAGCAGCACACCTTTTTTTTACACACAAAATTTATTTATTCCTTGAGTAATTTCATTCAATTTCTAATGGATACATTCATTGCAAATCAACTTCTATGATCCCTAGTAGCAGCATCTATGGAGAACCAGAAGAGCACTAAGATACAGAATATACAACTTAAGTTTTTCACCTTTGAATTAAATGTTAGGCCTGGTAATGTTAAAGAGGAAAAGGAAAAAGGCCAAAAGCATCTGTCCAAACCCAATAAACTCCACAAACGTAAGTTTTACCTTATGTCTGGACTGAGCAACATAAGGCTTCCTTAAATGCTTCATAGGAATTACAATTCTTGTGGTGGGAGAAGAAATAGGTTCTCTAGTCTACCCTATGCCTTCCTTTGTTTACAGTGGAACTTAAGACAGAAGCTTCCACCCATGAACCTCAGTTTCTGTGCCAGCATGGACAACGGTTAGAATATTGCACCCAGCAGATGCATGCTCATGTTAACCTTGGCTAGATTATTTCATAGTTCAGCAAGCTGTATGAACAATCTGGTTAGTGTACAGTTCAGTTTCACAACCTCAGAAAATTGAGGTTGTAAAACTGAGACTCAGCAACCTGGGTCAGTAGTCATACAAATTGCTTCCTATAATGCCTGGCCCTCCCAGTCTAAGACAGGTGAATTTGTCTTGTTCAATGGTACCTATTAATATATGGCAGTAGCTCTCCAAAATTACGCACAAATGGGTTTTTGCAACTCTATAACTCATGTCCCAAAATTACTTTTCCAAAAGGCAACTGGACTTCCTTGGTTTTTTTCTTTGAAAATATTTCACTTCTCGTCCAGGGAGTTTCTTAAGTTGCATTTCTTGGATGAGAAGTGAAACATTTTCAAGGAAAAAGAACAAGACTCATTGCCTTTTGGAAAAGCACCTCTGGGGCAACCATGACATGGATGATTGAGGATCTCTATAGACATTAAAAGCCAAGCCATTCGAGCTATTGAATGTGTGTGAATCTGAAATACTTTCTGTACAAGCATTGACGTTTGCTACTTCCATGAGGCAATCCAGTACTTGGAACCAGGAAACCCGTCATAATTCTTTGTGTAGTTTTGCTCTAAACCATTCTGCCTAACTATGAGACAAGGTTACTTTGTTTACTCTCCTGAAAACAATCAATTTTTGATTTCTCATAACTGTCATTGGTGGCAGTATTCCATGCAGTTACATGAACTGCTTGCGTTGCAGCTGTTGGCCAAAGAACTAGCAGTGAGAACTCACGCTGAACTTCCTTCTCCTAATATTCATCTCCACTTCCTTGTCTGTCATTTAGACTGTAAGCCCTAAAAGTGGTACATGTCCTACTCAATAAGTCATTCTAGGATTCCTTTTGGCTAATAAATAACATTTACATTGTCTAAATCAATAAAGGGGGGGTGCCAAACAGCTCACAAATGGGCCGGTCTTTACCTTTCTTCTCGACAGTACCCTAGATCTTCCAGCTGTTTTTTTTTCTGTTCACGCAGCAATTTCACTCTGAGATGGAGAAAAGATTAAAAGATTAGATGGGAAACAATGCCTCAATCTGTGCATATTTTGTTTCCCTCGAATCACATTTGTTGAGTAATATATTGCAGAAGATAAATACCTAATATTTAAAGTAGATATTCAGAATATTTAAAAAACAAGTATTAGCTCTTCTATTCCACGGACTAAAGCAGAAAAATGTAGAAACATTAAGTATAGTTAATGTGGAGAAAATGGGATTTCTTTTCATTTGTAGTGTGTGTTAAATAAATCACTGGGGGAGCAGAAAAATAGAATAAATGCTTTTCTCAGAATAACAGATTATTTTTTTAATGTGTAGGTTTATCAGCTGTATTACACTTTAGGTCAGCAGAAAACCAAGATGATTCAAAATAAAACCGATGATTCAAAATTCAATTTTAAACTTTTATTGAAGTTTTTCGATAACATGCAGGCAGAATTGTTCATTTTTAGAAGTACTGTTATATACACATTGCAAATCATTTAAGTGCCCTTTTCTGAAACATTGCATCTAAGAAAAATTATAGTGGCACTTTGAATTCTGCTCTATTTTGTTTCGGGCAGCAGAATCTTAAGACCTAAAACAGCCTCATTTTAGTCACTGTAAGAAAAGGCTAAAATGACTTACTACATTTAGGATTTAGAAATTTAGAAACAAAGAGCCAAGGTTACCTTCGCTGGATTTCTTCTCGAACCAAGTCCTGTTTTAGAATATATTCTTCCCGGAATACTTGTGTGGCTCTGCTTAGAAGCTGGAGGCATTCCTCTGGGGGAGGGGAAGACTCTCTATCTGCAGCCCTTTAAAAAAACACAAGCAAAGTTGGGGCATCCAAGCTTGGAAAAGGATACATTTATATATATATGATAAAAATATATCTCTGAGGGAGATGGGCAATTAAGAAGTATTAGATAGACAGACAGACAGACAGACAGACAGAGACAGACACATACATAGATAGGTAGGTAGATAGACAGACAGACAGAGACATTGAACAGCATCCCATCTAAAGTACTCACTGAAAAAGCTCCCTAATCAATTCCCCCATCCCTTAATCAACCAGGAGACACTATTCTATGAGCATAATAATTCAGTGGAAACCAGCAAGATGCTTGTGTTCTCTGAAACTCTACCAGTCTTACATGAAAGAAGAACAACAGATTTAGGGCAATAGCTGAAAAATGCAAAAACAGCCAAATACAGAATATGAGACTCAGCCAGAAAAAGAAAAGTCTAATCATGAGACCACTGAAAAGACTGAACTTTGGTGGTCTATCCCAAACAAGATGCAGTTTTGCCAACTGCAGTAATGAGAACCAAGAGCCAAAACAAAGAACAAGCAATAACACACAAGGTTTGGAAAGAGTCTTAGCACATCAGTGAGAAAAGCAGCAAAGTAAAAACAACAAAAAAATCCACTTAATGTGAAATTAGATTTTCACAAAGAGAAAGACGTTGTACTTCAGCAACAATGGATTTGCGGAGGTGCGACACAAGATGTTTCGGATATGTCTCTCAAAGGAGTCCTGTGATTCAGCTAGAATGCGGAGAGGTGAGGAAAACGTCTGTGGTTCTTCCATGGTGCACAGAAGTGGAGGGCATGTTGGGTGGACTGTGGAACTGTCAAAACAAATGTCAGGCATCTATTAATATCAACAATTCTCCTCTTCCTTTTTTCACCTTTTCAGTAAGTTCCTTGAATATTTATAACCCTACCAATTATCAAAAATAAAATCATGGCTTGTATTGCCATTGTTCTTCCTATCCACAGCTCTTGTGCAGAAAATGTCAGAGAGGCTTATTCAATATTGTATCTTGCTGCTAATGAACTTTCCCTCCTTTCTATGAGAACAGATTAGAGAAATCAAGGTGGGTTTTTTTTTCTTTCTTTCTGTAGGTAAGATGCTGGCAAAAAAGCACTGCAGGGCATACAAAATTGCAATAGAATTCATCAGTTTCTCTCCCATCTAAACACACTCTCCAGTAAAACATTCTTGCATCTATTTTTCTTCCAGATTGGATTTTTCCAGGAAAACATAGCAAAATAAATGCTTAACCCTAGTTTGGGGGACACAATGCTCTTTTCTATTTTGCTATGAGATAGAATCGATCTGGAAACCAGAAAAAAGACATATATTTTCCATTTGTATTCTTGCAAAAAGCACCAGAGATGCCCCATTACCTTTGTTTGAACAGGCTACAAAGTTATTGAGCTATTGGTTATAGGATCTGTTTTGCAGATCCTCACTAAAATACTACTTCATGGATCGATTAAATAAAAGCCAAGTATATAAAGGTCATTGTCTCAACCTGAAGAATTCAAGCTCAATGAGGGCTGGTGCCAGCAAACATATCACAAAGGAGTTAGCCAAACAACAGATATATAAGAAAAAACAGATGTGCATTTGAGACAAAATAATAAATGTTGTAATTCAAACAAGGGAATTTAAAAATCCCTGTCAACTAAAAAGGTTGATTAACTGTTTAATACTGCATTTGAATCTGGGTAACCTTAATAAGATTTGTGGAACAAGCCACCTCAATCTAAAACAGTTTCTCAATTTTGGAAACTTTACGATGGGGAACTTCAACTCCCAGAATTCCTCAGCCAGCCTATCTGGGAATTCTGAGAGTTGAAGTCCTCCTGTCTTAAAATTACCAAGCTTGAGAAACACTGATTTAAAATTAAAGCAAAGCCAAGAAAAAAAGTAATATATTTATAATCTATGACGGCACATGCAAACAGCAATATTTTTCATTTGCAGAAAACTTCAAAGTAAATATGATCAGGCACAAATTATAATTGGCTTCATACTTACAGAAGAGGCCTGGTAATGCATTCGTAGGTCTTGGTGATGCAAACCATTGTAGGGCCCAAAATATCAGACACAATCCAGAACCCTCTAATTGCAGCAGGTTGTCTACAGGAACAAAACATTTCTTTAAAAGTTCTGGCAGTCTTAATGGCAGAACAGCCATCTTTACTATATTCAGACTCATAAACAAAAGCTTCTTCCTCTCTATGGGAAGCTATTTAGCGCCAACTGGATGGGCAGTATGACCCAGGTGTGCTGCCTGTTTCTTAAAATGGTTTAGGTGATTATTTCTAGATTCCAGGCATCTTGGAATCTAGTGTCTCCTTTTTTCCAGCATAACCCTTCCTAACCAAATGTTTGACAACTGTGTTTATACAATGCATAGACCACCATGGCTCTGGAAGACTTATTTATTTACATAATTTATAAGCCACAATGACTCGGGGATGCTTAAAAGTAAAAGAAAAAAAAATACAAGTGGAGATAGTATCTCAAATAGCCAGGTATATGCCATGATTGCAACCTTCATCATCCCTAATCAGCACAATTACTCTTCATGCCTGAAAAGATGAAAGTTACACTCCAACATATCTGAAGAGTATAAAGTCGGGGGCTAAGATATTTAGATATATAAAATGAAAGATCCAACCTATGATTCTCTTGAACATTATTTTTTCTATAACATACAGCTCTACTTGAGCAAGGTAAATGCAGTACACGTGACACCCCCCCAACACCAGTCTCCATCCCGAACACATCATGCATTTTCCCATCTCCCACAAAATTATTAACAAAGCCGACATATTCTTCACTGTTTCAAAGGTTACAACAACTATCTGTAACAGTTATTGAGCAAAGGTCTCCAAGGATAAGCTGCATGAAGAACATCAATTGGAGAAAAGGTGGAAGCCACACTGGCTCCTACCTGCATGGTAGAGGCTTGGTACACAGGATATGCTCCACAAAGCACTTCTGTTCTGCCCCAAGCTCTTGCAAACTGTCTTTGTCTTCTTCATCTGAAAGAGCAAGTCCTCTAATTTAATACAAAACACTTAATTCTAATTTGCAGGATTCGGATATCACAACAAACTGCCCTATTCATTTGATACATTTTTATATCACATTTCTGTGTTAAAACACAAAGATAAAAACAAAATAAAATAAATTTGTAGCTAAATATAAATATATGTGGCACATATGAAATACACATTTTAAAAGGAAGGAAAAATGTATTTGGGAAAAACATGTTCTCGCAGAAAGTTCTGATGAAAAACAGGATCCAATACTGACGTAAAAAATATATCAGTATTTGCTTTCCAAATATCAGAGAGCACTCCAAAGAGCAGAAACCACCAAAATCAAAGGCTAGTTATGAACACATTAGTATCTTACCCTTTTCATGAATGTTAAACTCAAGGCAATGGGAAGAACCTAAAGGTGTACTTTTAACAAAAACCAAATTACAAGCCAGGAGGATTGACTTACCAGAACCAAGGAATTTGTGTAGTTTGTTGATCCAGGGGAGTCCAATACTATGTACGCCAGCATCATGTGTGCAATGGTAGCGAGAAGGACATTTGGGATCTGAGAAATATAAACAGGATTTGTGTTAACAGATGGCCAAATTGACATAAGACACATATTTCACACCTCATGTGCTTCATAATATGAGTTTAAAAATGGAAATCTGCCAGGTTTCTTATCTGAACCAGTTCCATCATCTCCCAAAACTTCAGTTGCTCATGATTGTATAGTAAAACAACCTGAAAAATAAGGCAAGGGATTTAAAGAAAGAATGTTGCTTTGACTAATCAAAAAAATTGATATTTATTTATTTATCTGATTTATATACCGCCCTTCTCCTGAAGGACTCAGGGCGGTGTACAGGGCAATAAAATAAGAATACATTAGTTAAATAATTTTAAAACCCAAATCCATCAGGCCAGGCCGGCTTGTTCGAATAGATAAGTTTTTAGATCACGCCGAAAGGAGCGAACTTCGGGGGCCATCCGGAGTTCAGCCGGTAAGCGGTTCCAGAGGATTGGTGCACCCACCGAGAATGCTCTCCCCCTGGGGGTCACCAGCCGACATTCTCTGACCGGTGGTACCCTGAGGAGGCCCTCTCTGTGGGAACGTACAGGACAGAGGGAAGTTGACGCCGGCAGTAGGTGCTCCCGTATGTAATCCGGACCCATGCCATGTAGGGCTTTGTATGTCATCACCAGCACCTTGAATTTCACCCGGAAGGCAACTGGAAGCCAGTGCAGCTCACGGAGCAGAGGTGTAATATGGGAGTATCGGGAGACCCCCAAAAGAACTCGTGCAGCTGCATTCTGTACCAGCTGAAGCTTCTGAGTGGTTCTCAAGGGCAGCCCCATGTAAAGAGCATTGCAGTAGTCTAGACGAGAGGTGACAAGTGCATGGGTGACTGTACGCAAGGCATCCAGGTCCAGATAGGGTCGCAACTGGCGCACCAGACGAACCTGGGCGAAGGCCCCTCTAGTCACAGCTCTTATATGATCTTCTAAGGAGAGTTGTGAATCTAAGAGGACACCCAAATTGCGAGCCTTATCTACGGGGGGTAATAACTCACCCCCAATATTAAGAGATGGAATAATCTGAATTTCCTGACATGCCTGTATGTACAGCCATTCAGTCTTGTCCGGGTTGAGTTGAAGCCTGTTCCTCCCCATCCAGACCCGGACCGCTTCCAGGCAACGGGACATCACGTCGAGGGCATCACTGGGGTGGTTTGGGGTCGAGATGAAAAGCTGGGTATCATCAGCATACTGATGATATCCCACTCCAAAACCACGGATGATCTCACCTAGCGGCTTCATATAGATGTTAAACAGGAGAGGTGAAAGGACCGACCCCTGAGGAACTCCATAAATGAGAAGTCTCGGGGTTGATCTCTGTCCACCTGCTAACACCGACTGTGAACGTTCCAGAAGGTAGGAGGAGAACCACTGAAGAACAGTGCCTCCCACTCCCAATCTCCTGAGACGCCGCAGTAAGATACCATGGTCGATGGTATCAAAAGCCGCTGAGAGGTCTAATAGTACCAGGACAGAGGAACAACCCCTGTCCTTAGCTCGCCAGAGATCATTCGTCAGAGAGACCAATGCCGTCTCCGTGCTGTGTCCGGGCCTGAAACCTGATTGGTACGGGTCTAGATAATCAGTATCTTCAAGGAACAGAGGAAGCTGATGCGCCACTACGCTCTCAACAACCTTTGCAAGAAAGCGAAGGTTGGAGACCGGGCGAAAGTTGTTTAAAACAGCTGGGTCCAGGGAAGGCTTTTTGAGGAGGGGTCTCACCACCGCTTCTTTCAAGGCTGTGGGGAAACTGCCCTCTTTCAATGAAGCAGTTATCACTGCATGGATCCAGCCTCGTGTCCCATCCCGAGCCGCATAAACCAGCCAGGAGGGGCACAGGTCCAATAAGGATGTAGTGGAGCTCAGCTTCCTCATGATCTTGTCTACCTCGTCCAGAGTCACAGGATCGAACTCTTCCCAGATAACATCAACAAGACTGTCCATGTTCTCATCGTCAGATTCTGCCCAGTCGGAATCCAGACCGGTCCAGATCCGAGCGATTTTGTCCAGCAGATGTTGGCTAAATTCCTCGGCACGACCCTGTAAGGGATCCTCCTTCACCTCTATAATTGGAATAGGAAATTATTTGCCTCTGACTATTTGCCATTTCTGCTCAAAACATAAAAGTGTATAGATAGGTGATAAACATTATATATTTACATACTGTACTACTTTCAGTGACTCATGGTACAACGCTGTGCATGTCTACTTAAAAAAATCATCTGTGTTCAACTAAGCCTACATTAAGTCTTAATAAGAATACACTTCAAGGTCACGTTTGCAACTCTCCTTCTTCCATTTGATTGTCTCAATTGTTCTATAAGGTAGATTAGGCTGAAAGACTGTGGAAGATCCATAGCCCTCCAGCCAACACTAGAATTAAACAGTATTTATAACTTCCAGACTCCAGGTACAATGCTGGAACTTTCCAGATGGGCATTTTTTTTAAAAAAAATATTTTGTTATATGCCCTGAAAGGCAGGTTTATCAGATATTAAACGGACAAGGTGAGAACAAAAGTAAGAAAAATAATGACCTGTGTTCTTACCTCTGTGCAATTTCATTGGACAAGAGAAATCTGACTCTATCGGTTCTTCCCCTTCTCTGGAGGCTAATCTTAGGGCAAGTTCCAGTTCAACACACTCAAACACATAGAGTGATGGAATGAGGTCAGTTCGGGAATCCCAAGACTTGACAGACTGCAGGGGGAATGGAATGATTCAATTAATGTTTTTCAAGTCATGATCCCTTGAGACACATCAGGTTAATAAGAAGTAGCATTTAGTCTTATATACCACCCCATAGCACTTTAGAGTAGGGCTTTTCAACCGGTGGTACTTTAGCACCTGGCAGGTGGTACACCACCCCTAGCTATGTGTAGCAGGGGAGGAAATGAGCTAAATCGGCGCCACACAGGCCTGGAGGAGATCAGCTGGAGCTGCAGGGTTCAGCAGAGGCCCCAGGATCTGCGTGCGCAGCTGCATGCTAGTTGGAACTTCCAGCGAATCCGAAAGAGAAAAGGAGGAGGAGGGCAGAGAGGAGGAGCTATAAAAGGAGCAAGTTTTGGTGGGAGAAGGAGGGAAAAAAAACACGGAGAAAGAGAGAAGAGGCTTTTGTTAGCGAAGCAGTGAGAGAGCTCCATTTGTGAGCAAAGTGTGAGTGAGTGAGCAAGCAAGGGGCTTTTGTGAGCAAAGTGTGAGTGAAAAAGGGGCTTTTGTAAGCAGAGTGAGTGGGTGAAAAAGCGAGAGCAAGCAAGGGGCTTTTGCAAGCAAAGTGAGAGAGCGAGCAAGGGGCTTTTGCAAGCAAAGTGAGCAAGTAAGAGAGTGAGAGGCTTTTGATGCAGCGGCTTTCAGACGGCGGTGAAGGGTCTGTGCTGACTCCCACGTATTTAACCCTTTCCTCGGGTGGGATTCCATGTCTGCATCCTCGCTCCCAGCTGAGTGGTGAGAGGGGGCTCCGAGCCCGGTTCATGAGCAGAACTTCCACCAAGACTGCCTCCCCTGAAGCCAAAGCACCTGGACAGGAGGAAAAGCTGAAGGACCTCGACTTCCAAATTTTTTAAGATCTGAAAAATTGTTGGCGAGTTTGAGGACATCATAGTACAAGTGATGGAGGACTGTCGGAGCCAGAAGGAGCTTGCCAAGAAAGAAGCTCAGTAAGCCTTGGATGAAAAACAGCAGGCCGTTTCTGACCTGAATGCCTTGGAAACATCTTTCTCGTGAGTTCTTCAAGCAGTTCAAAAAACAAAGGGAGGCCATCGAAGGATTTCAAAAGAATGAAGAAATTCTGAAGAAATGCATGGAGGACTACCTGGAACGAATCAAGAAGGAGGAGCAGAGGTACCAAGCCCTGAAGGCTCATGCGCAGGAAAAGCTAGACCAAGCGACTGAGGATATCACCCAGATGAGAAGCAAAGCCCATTTGAAGGTGACTGCGCTCGATGCCAAGCTGCGCAAAGAGCAGATGAGGATCCAGTCACTGGAGAGCAGCATCAAGCAAAAGGTAAAAGAAAATAAGGAAATCAGAAAAATCTGTGAAGAGCTGATCTCTAAGATAGGACATTTTCTGCATTCTTGAACTTAATTGCTTCCTTATATTTTTTTTGACAGGAAGGAATTTTGTATAAAACAAATAGAAAAACATATCTTTTATTTAAAAATAAATGTTTCTGATGTTATCAAATTGATCCCTGTCATATTTATACAAATCATGCAGAAGCTGACACTAAAACATTCTGTCTCTATGTCAAGTCCCGTGGGCTCGACATCACGAGGGGAGCAGGGGAAACGCCGCGCAAACCGCCCGCCCGAACCTTCCTGCTGGAGCCACCTGGGAACAGCACATCCAGCAGTCAAACGGCCGCCAGCAACCACGGGCAGCTGGTCCGGGGCTTTCTGGCGTGTCTGCGTCGACGGAGCTGCTGAAGGGACCCATAGGCAGTCAGACCGGCAGCCGCAGCTCGTCCTGGGATTACCCAGCCGCCTGCTCCTCGGCGGGGGCGTCGGGCGGCTCAGAACGAAGACCGGATAGCGGGGCGTTGTGGGGAGCTGTTAGGGGGGCTGTAACACTGACACGCTGGACGGTGGAGGGGAGCACGGAGGAGGGGTGGGGGAGCACGAAAGGGGGGTTAAGGGCATAAACTCACATGGAGTCTGTGTGGGAGCTCAGGCACAAAGGGCGGGGTGACGTGCGGAGAGCTGGGAAGGGGGCGGGTTTTGAGCAGACTCAGCCAGATGCTGGTTTGCATGGGGAGGGGTGGGGCTAATCACCCCCAATGTATAAAAGACACGTTGGGACGGCTAGCTCCCAACGCTGACCTTGTATCTGCTAGGCTTTTCTGAAGTAAAGAAAACCTCGTCATCACCCGTACCACGTTGTCGTCGTTCTTTCAGCGTGGACGGCTGTGACAGTAAGTCAGCGTTGCTTACAGCATTTCCTCGTTGCTGTGTTCTGCTCTGGACTTCGAGGCAACTGACATGGCCGAGAGAACCCAGGGGGCTGTGCTTACTGTGGAGGGAGAGGAGCCGGCTGGGGCTACAGCGCCTCTGGACATGGGGGAGTTGGCAGAGGCCCCACCGGTAGTTCGGCCCAAGGTCCGGGACCCTTGCGCAGCGGCTGAAGGCATTGGGACCCAGGGGCCGACTGCTTAAGCAAAGACTGGGGAATGGTGGCTCAGTTCTGTACTGGGACAACTGGAGACTGGGCAGGAGCGGCCACCCAGCCAGAGGGGGCCGTTGTTGGAGTGGAGGGAGCGTCGCGTTACCGGCGAAGAAGGGGAGGAGTGGAGCTACTCCACGGCTCCAGGGAGTTATACTATGGACGTCCTGAGGGACAGGTTCGGGGAGCCTCGGCCATGGACCCCCATCGAACCCGAATCGGATGCTGGCCGTTGGTCTCAGGACAGGGCTGGCCCTGTGGAGCAGAGCCAGGCCCGTTTCCGCCTGGCTAGCCCCCGTTTTCGGGCTCCGCAGGGTTCCGGCACCCCGCAGGGGACTGCACCTTCTTTGCCGGGCCCCGCGGCCACACCAGGTCAAGGGCCCGTACGGGCGGGTGCTACGGGGGGCGGTGGTGCTGCGCTATGCCCGGGGCCACCGGCAGGAGTGCTGGGTTGGCCACAACCAGGGCTCATAGCGCAAGGATCGGGTGCTCCGGCAGGGCTCTGGGGAGCACCAGCAGCGTGGGGCCCGCCACAGTTGCCCATAACTTTCGATGGCCACCCCGACCGCCTGGCCCTCTTCCTTGGTCACGTGATCCATCATCTGGATAAGTACGGCCCCGTGTATGCCTCTCAGTGGGCAATGGTGATGGCGGTCACAACAGCGCTGCAGGGGGAGGCTGCGGCGTGGGTTGCTAACCTGTACAGCGATCGTGCTAGAGAGCTGGGGGATGTCGGGTTGTTCCTCGAGGCATTGCGAGCCCGGTTTGAAAACGTTACCCGGGTACAGCGGGCTGAAGCCGAGATAGTTGGGCTCCGACAAAACGGCCGGCCAGCAAAAGAGTTTGTTCGGGAGTTCAGGGAGGTGGCAGGCAAACTTAGCTCGTGGCCGGAGCAGATGTTGATCCATCATTTCCGGGCTGGGCTGGACGACCACCTCCAGAGGGCCTGTATCGTCCGCGGCATCCCTCCCAGACTCCAGGAAAGGTTCCGGGTCGTGGTTGAGCTGGACGTCGGCCTACAGGGCTGCCAGCGGCGTGCAAAACCTCCAGCAGACCCCCGACAGGCTCCGCAGAAGCCGCGAGGGGCAAAAACCGGCGTCGCCGATGCAGAAACCCACAGGACCACCCCCCCGGGCTGCTTTCCGCTGTTTCCGGTGTGACCAGCCGGGGCACCGTGTAGCTGACTGTCCAATGCCGGCGCCCCAGGCGATGGCAGGAGCAACCCCAGCACGGGGTGTAACTTCCCCACGGTTTGTGGAGCGATCCCGAGCCAACCGTCAAGCCTTGGACACGACGCCCAGGAGAAACAACCAAGTGGAGAGGCCAACGGACGTGGACCTAGAGGTTTACGGGGACGGTGATGGACAGGAGGAAGACCCAATGGTAAGTGCACCGATCTGCCCTTTCACGATCCCAGTAACACTGACGAACGGTGGGCTACGACTATGTGTGGATTATCGTGGGGTCAACACGGTGTGCGTTGAGCACCTGTACCCACTGCCTCTGATTTATTTATTATTTTTTTTATTTTAATTCCATTTATATCCCGCCCTTCTCCGAAGACTCAGGGTGGCTTACAAGCTTAGCAGTAGCCTTCATTCTATGTATATGCCAGCTTGTTAGGGCTTTCACACACACCCCAAGCGGCATTATTACAAAGTCAGCTTATTGCCCCCAACAATCTGGGTCCTCATTTTACCTACCTCGGAAGGATGGAAGGCTGAGTCAACCTTGAGCCTGGTGGGACGCGAACCTGCACTAATTGCAGGCAGCTGGTGTTACTTAAGGAGGCATTAGCCCACTGCTCCACCAAGGCTCATCTGATGAAGGACATGTTATCCCATCTAGCCAGTGGGAGGGTGTTCACTCGCTTGGACCTGCGGGAGGCGTACTATCGAGTGCGCATCAAAGAAGGCGACAAATGGAAAACTGCGTTTAACTGCCCACTCGGCAGTTTTCAGTTTCGTGTGATGCCGTTCGGGCTCCAAGGGGCTCCCGCGGTCTTCATGCAGTTGATAAATCAGGTACAGGTGCTCAACGCACACCACGTTGACCCCACGATAATCCACACATAGTCGTAGCCCACCGTCCTTCTTTTCTCTGAAGAGAACGGGTGCTGCCATACGTGAGCGAGCGGGCTGGATAAAGCCCTGTGCCAGGTTCTTGTCTATGTAACGCCGCAGCTCCAGCATCTCTCGCGGTGCCATGGCGTACATTCGTGGCTTGGGCAACCTGGCTCTGCCTGGCTCTGCTGCACTCTGACACTCTAGTTGAGCCATTTAGCTTTCTTTTTTGGGTCTTTATAATAAAGCTGTATAAAAAAATAAAAAAAAGAGTGAGAGGCTTTTGTGAGCAAAGTGTGAGTGAGAGACAGAACAGCTTTTGCGAGCAAAGTGTAAGTGAAAAAGGTTTTGCGAGCAAAGGGTGAGTGAGTGAGAGAGCAAGATAGCAAGCAAGAAGCTATTGCAAGCAAAGGGCGAGTGAGTGAGAGAGCAAGTGAGGGGCCTTTGTGAGCAAAGGGTGAGAGAAAGGGAAAAGTGAGGGAGAGAAGGGAAAAAGAAAAGGCATTAACTTCTGACTTCCTCTGTTCCAGTAGAAGGAAACATTAACATTGAACCGCAACTTTTTACTTTTCCATAATATTATAAACTAGCCATTTCTATAACAAAAAATGAATCTAACCAGTAAAGCCCAAAATCCACCCCCCCTTTTTTAGTCATCAAATTTTTGACACTTTGCTAAGCAGTAGTGGTACTGGAACATTGTCATGTCCTAAAAGTGGTTTAATCTGTGAAAAAGTTGAAAAACTCTCTGGGCGGTTTACAATAGAAGCCTTATTTGTATATTGCCCTCAACAATCTGGGTCCTGATTTTACCAACCTTGGAAGGATGGAAGGCTGAGTCAACCTTCCAAGCTACGGGCAGAATTTGCATGCAATACTGCATTTTAACCACTGCACCACCAGGGCTCTGTTAAATTCACTTAGAAGCATTATTCCATGGAGATAGAGCAAAAGTGCATGGAGTACACTCAATTTAACTTCAATCAGTAATCAATCAGCTTAAATGTCTGTCAAGGGCACATTCTCCCTTTTCCAGCAGTCTATTGAATGGTTAGGATAAAACATATTTCTTGGGTAGAGATCACACATTTCAAACTGTTGTGTTTGAAGTCAACAGCAATATAACTGTAAGGCATGCTGGCTGAGGAATTCTGGGAGTTGAAGTCCACAAGTCATAAAAGGGCCAAGTTTGAAGACCCCTGCTGTAAGGCAATGATGAAAAACGATGGCAAAGACAGAGGCTGCTTCTCAGTTCCCCAATCTTCTATCTGGTTCCGTAGAACTGGCACACTTAAAGACTTTAGCATATTTTTTAAACCAGGGGTGAACAGATTAAGAAAGTGACAGATGGAGGGTTCCCAAATTATTCCAATGCCTCTCTGAAAGACACTCAAGTATCTGTATGGGGTCAAAATTACGAAACTGAAAGTCATCCATTTTAGTACTGAGTGACAGCAGTGAAAAGAGATGGGGAGCAATATGCAACCCATAGGCTACTCACAAGCACTACACTGTTTATTATAACTCAAATTAATATGCAAGATTGCTATAAGAAATCTGGAAATACAGCAAATGATCTCTTGTGCAGTCAGATGCCTAAAAATATACACAAATGTTTTAAGGGATTTTATACTCAGGTCATTTCACCCTATAGTTGGGACCATTTCTGGTAGAAAAAGCTATTTTTAGGTGCTCAAGGCATGGATCCGTTCTAGCAATTAAAATCTGATTCTTTCATCTGGACAACGTTAGAGCTTTCTGCATGCAGAACTTTTTGTTTTACTACTGAACTAGAGATTCCTCCCATATATCAATACTTTTTTTTCAAAAGTGCAAACTGTAGCAGTAACATACCAACTGTTCATCATCTTCTTCTCCTTCTAGTACCACACAATGGTAAAGCATTCCTGATTCGGTAGCAATCACTAGGATGTTAGGAACACATGGAAGACAGAGAACTGCACAAGCATCATAGCCATAATTGTCTTCAGCTGCAGGATACATTGGCATTGGGCCCAGCAGCTTGCCAAGGTTACTGGTGCTAGAATAAAAATAATTTCAAGATGAGTAGGACGTTGTTTAATAGCATTCTTTCATCATTCCTCTCCTGCCAAATAAACCAAACTAACTGCTTGGAAAAAGAAACTTTTTAAGCCTGAACTACCAGGAGCTAAGAATGCTCCATGGTCTCTCATATTTAATATTTATTCCGAGGACAAACAAAAAAGCTTGTATTTTGTAAAAGTCTAATGTAATGTCATTCCTGGAAGCAATCACCTGAGCCACACTTCAGAGAAGTGACGTAGCTCTAAGCTTTGCTAGGGATAGAATGGAGAATTTTTAGATACTGCCTTCTTAAAAATCAAATGTAATTAACCAGACTTTTTAGGTGTCCTAATAGTGTTGCTTTATTCATAACCATGAAACATCCTCCATGTATTTGTCTTGCATTGGATGCAAATACTTTGTTTGGTCTTTGACTCTTCATCAGTTTCACAGCAGTGCCCTAAATGTTAGCCCAATGGGAGAATATTTGAATAGCTAATAAAAAACCTGCCAGCGCTGGAATACTCAAAACTTACCGAGGCATGGTACCAGTGGCAGAAGATGAAGTGTTATTAAGAAACAGTTTATTTCCATTCAGCCTTTTAGAACAATTTTATAAACTAATTTGAAAACGAATTCTCTAGTGCAGATAGGCGAACTGAATGCCACTAAGTGAACTTTCTCAAGTAAGTCTTTACCTGTGCAAGAGATTAATGTAAATCAGAAAAGTCTCTCCATTTTCATACAGGATATACATAGGATATGCCAGCACATCCTCTTTCTCTCTCTGACCACTTATGTTCTTAGGAAGTACTGCTAGAGGTCCAAAGTCAAATGCCACGGCAGTCTCTCCTATCAACGCTGTATATGTTCTCCTGAAGCAGAAAAGGCAGATAGAGACTTTACTCTGCAGTGACTCTAAAAACACAGGTCCAGTTTTTAGACAAACAAACAATGGCTGAGCGTGCCTGAAGAGGAGGAAAATTCAATCTTACCCCTTATTAAGTCTCAGTGTTTCCTCATCAGCATCCGAAAGAGTTATCACTTTCACAGGTGTCTGGGGAGAACTCAAACTATAAATCCTATTAAACAAAGAAAGGAAAAACATTCCACATAATTATTTCTTCACATTGAGTATCTGTAAGTGTACATTTCAGTTATGGTAAATGAGGAATATTTGGATTTTTTTTTTGGCAGCAGCAGCAAAACAAGAGATGGCCTTATTGAGATTTGTTTTTATGTTTCTTTGGAGTTATAACTCTCTTAAAATACAATCTATTCAGAGCAAGAGAATGTTACCTTATTGTGTTGTCAGATGTTAATAGCACAACATGGGGCTCCAGAATCTCACTGGGGTACCAAGAAGCATGCTTCAGGGTCAGGGATGATGAACTGGTGAAGAATCTTTCAGCAATAGGTATGGTACTGGAAAACACATGTCTGCATTTCAGCCACAAAAGATCTACCATTCATTCATCTGTTGCAATGCTCTAACCAGCAAATTACGTGCTTACAATGTCTATGCTATGAAACGTTTATCCACTGACTTGTAGGCCAACCTGCTATCAGAGACATAGATTAGAATGGCTTGGTATTTTTGATTGCTTTCCCAGTTGACCCTTATTAAAAATTCTCCTTACAACCTCAATCTCATGCTCCTTCTCAAGTCCAAAACTGCTTTCCAGAACACTTTCATGAGAATTTTTCTTCAAAGGTACATGCCTGCTTTTTCACTGAAATCTTTAGCATCTACCTCCATATTGTAAGTAGATTTAACTGAAATGAACCATTTTCAAAGATACAAAAAGGAAAAGGATAACAGTGATTTAGGTGATTCTAAAGTTGATAATCAAGATGAATGGAAATTCTACATACCTACAATTAATGGTAGATTTTCCACCTTCAAATTCAGAATTCTTTCCCCAACGTTTAGGTAACTCCAACACCATTAATCCTTTTGTTCCTATGAGAGCTACATGCTGTTGCATAGGACTTAAAGAAGTTTGATACACTTCAAAAAAGGGTGAATTTATGCAAAGAAGAGTCTGAAAACAAAAATAGATTTGATTAGTTAAGAGATATTTTTCTCGTTAGCATAAGGACTGATATACTATGCTAAGCCTTGCTTTGCTTAATCATGATTTGTTGAATAAACTTAAAATGGGTATATTTCTACATGCAAAGTCATGAACCACAATCTACAAAACATAATGGCTGTGTTCACACAAAATGAAGCTTTTGTAGTATTACTAGGAACCTTGGTGGAGCAGTGGGCTAATGCCTCCTTAAGTAACACCAGCTGCCTGCAATTAGTGCAGGTTCGCATCCCACCAGGCTCAAGGTTGACTCACCCTTCCATCCTTCCGAGGTAGGTAAAATGAGGACCCAGATTGTAGGGGGCAATAAGCTGACTTTGTAATAATGCCGCTTGGGGGGGGTGAAAGCCCTAATAAGCAGGCATATACATAGAATGAAGGCTATTGCTAAGCACATTCGTTTGTGCTTAAATTGTAAGCCGCCCTGAGTCTTCGGAGAAGGGTGGGATATAAATGGGATTAAAATAAAAATAAAAATAAAACTAGTAACTGCCAATGTTCAAGGACTAGATTCATAATTACAATAGATGATTAAGAAGTTGGCAGTCACAGGCAAAAGGAATTATTCATTCTTCCAACTGAAACAGATGTGTGATGGATAGTCTTTTGACACTATGGAAAACAATTCCTGGTTTGTCAATGAAGCTTTATTTAATTTAATTTAATTTATTGAATTTATATACCGCCCTTTCCCGAAGGACTCAGGGCGGTTTACAGGGTATAATTTTTAAAACATTAATACAAAAATTAAGACCAATTTAAAAAAGATTAAACTAAGTCCCTGCAACATGTAAAACCCCAGTCAAAACCCCAATTAAAATTAAAACTCAGCCTGAGCCGGAAAGCTCGAAGAGCCAGGTCTTCAGGTCTCGGCGGAATGATCAAAGGTCATTTACCATCTTTATGTACTTTTATGGATTTTCCCTGTTTAGCAAAAACTAAATTGCATTTCTTCTGATTTGCCAACTTATATAAAATAAGAACAGAAAAGAATTACAGGAAAAAAATCTCACAGAAATTTCAAGACTGTTTGGAGACTATACTGCTTCACACTACAGGTAAGATCAAGCGTTCACATGACCATTTTTTTCAGGCATCTTCAATCAACCTACCTACCAACTAACAAATATTTGTAGTATTCTTCATCTAATTTATGAGTCACCCCATAACAAAATTCAATGGAAGGACAATTTTTATATCTTTTAATAATTTTTATAACTATTTATTGATTTTCTTTAATTAAATATTGTACACTGCCCAGAGTCATTCTCTTGTGAGATGGGAAGCTATACAAATACGATAATTTGTATGCCAGAGTTTGCATTTTGAGAATAAGTGACATTAAATGCTAAAAATCAATTAAAAGCCAATTGCAATCCCAAGAAATAAAATTATATTTAGTATAATTTAAAGGGTCTGTGAAAGTTAGTGGCCATTAACTTTGGTGCCAAATAGGAGTTCAAGAACAATTACAGTCTTGTTTTCTCTTACAGATGCCACTTGTATTTCTGCACAATGAATACCCCCATTTTTCCATGGAAAACTGAACTTTTCTGATTCAACCCAAATTTACACATTCAATACTTGGATCAAAAATAAGGTTGCCTGTGCATATATGGCTGTATGCATAAGGTAAATTCAGCCTAAGGGAGGTAGGGGAATGCTCCTTCCACAAACGTGATGCGCTAAGTTTACAGACATGTTCTTTCTTAGGCAAAGGAATGGTTCCCACAAACAAAATGGTAGCATTTCAGCAAGGCGAAGCTGAAATTCCTCGAGACCTACTGCTCTAAATATCAGATATTTTACTTTTAAAACAGAGGAAGATGTAGTATTTCCAGATGGAGATGAAACTGGAACAAGCCTTCCAAGAGAACGGGCTTTCTCTGCAGCACCCGATTATTACGATTAGCATCATCAACATGGCCACTATGAAGGGAGCCTCCGTGACCTGGCCTTCCCTCTAAGGACCAGGAGACCCGCTCAAAAAACGTCCCACCT
Organism: Vipera ursinii; assembly: GCF_947247035.1. Lineage (NCBI taxonomy): Eukaryota > Metazoa > Chordata > Lepidosauria > Squamata > Viperidae > Vipera > Vipera ursinii. Next base: position 341,617,106 of record NC_139512.1, on the reverse strand, counting down.
GGTATCGGCCCAAGCTGTCCGGGTCGTCGCCAAGGTGCCTCAGGCTGAGGACGCAAAAGGCGGCACGTTCGCGGTCCCACAGGAAGAGTTCCCCGCCGATGCCAAACATCAGATCCCTCGGAAGGGCTGGCCTGGCTTGCTCTGTCTCCGGCCCGACTTCAGAGGCCTGCTCTCTCAGGCGACCCAGCACGACATGGCGAGGCAGTTCGGTCCACCAATGCTCTCCTAAACCCGGCGACACAGCCGCCGCCATGATTACTTCAGCGAGGCGACTGGAATGTCGGTCGCTTAATAGGCAGCTAAACGGTTCTAACCTGGCCACCTCAGACTGCAGAACTACCGCTCCCAGCGTGCATTTCGGCGGCAACCATAGAGTTGCTTGGCGGGTTTTAACTCTTCTCGCCGCCTTCCGGTTAGAAATAAATCCAAGTAGTTGTGGAAGTTTTTCCTCCCTCCAGTCCTCCAAAGGGGAAATATATCGTTGAGAAATACAATTAAAGTGCTGGCTTGCAAAGTAGGAGACTGTCAATTCTAGACCTCCCTTGTGCATGAAAACCGTCCACGTAATTTTGTTTGTGTCACTCCTTCACAGTCCAGAAATCGTGGGCGCTCCATCGCTGGAAGTTTTTAAAAAGAGACCAGACAATCACCTGTTTGAGATGGTATAGGTCAGGGGTAGGCAACCTCGGCTCTTTTATGACTCGTGGACTTCAACTCCCAGAATTCCTGAGCCAGCATGGCTGGCTCAGGAATTCTGGGAGTTGAAGTCCACGAGTCATAAAAGAGCCGAGGTTGCCTACCCCTGGTATAGGTCCTACTGGTTGAGCAAGGGGCTGAACTAGAAGACTTCCAAGATCCCTTCCAGCTCTATTCTATTCTATTTTAGTCCACTCCACCTCATGGGGGCATTGAGGGCAAAATAGAAGCAGGAGTAATAGGAACCCAAAATTTGTTAAGTGAGTTTTGCTCCATTTTAACTTTCTGGCCACAGCTAAGTGAATCATTGCAGTTAAGTGAGTCACTTAAGTGACTAACTTTAAGCGAGTCACTTCAGTGTTAAGTGAGCCTGTCTTCCCTGTTGACTTTGCTCATCAGAAGGCGGCAAAAAGTGGATCCTGGGGCACTGCAACTGGCATAAATATGAACCAGTTGCCAAGCATCTGAATTTTGATGACATGACCATGGGGATGCTGCAACCATAACGTGTGAAAAATGCTGCTGTAACTTTGGTCACTAACTGTAAGTGGAGGATTACCTGTATTCATTGCCTTGAGTTGACCCAAATATATAAGTTAGGACAAAAATCTAAACAACCTTGGGAAGAAATTGATGTGTATGAAGGCCAACACCAGCCAAACAACCAGCAGCTATCACTTAACTGTTGGCCAAGCCCCACACTGGTTTATTTTACCCTGCACAATGAATCAACAATCACACTGAGCAAGGAAATTGAGTTTTCATACTTTTTTCTGTGCAGAATTAAAGAGAGGTACATGCGGTGGCTCAGTGGGTTAGGACGCTGAGCTTGTCGATCAGAAGGTCGGCAGTTTGGTGGGTCGAATCCCGAGTGCCGCGTAACAGAGTGAGCGCCTGTTACTCGTCCCAGCTTCTGCCCTCCTAGCAGTTTGAAAGCATGTAAAAATGCAAGTAGAAAAATAGGGACCACTCCGGTGGGAAGGTAACAGCGTTCCGTGCGCCTTTGGCGTCTAGTCATGCCGGCCACATGACCACGGAGACGTCCTCGGACAAGCGCTGGCTCTTCGGCTTTGAAACGGAGATGAGCACCGGCCCCTAGAGTCGGAAACGACTAGCACGCATGTGCGGGGGAACCTTTACCTTTACCTTACACTTATTCAAATCAAGTGTGTCTGCTGAAATTTAAGAAGCTCTTTTTATACCATTAACGTATCTGCCCATCAAAATTTCCTCATGTTTTAGCACTTGTTCCTGATTTATTGAAGCTGTGCAGTTTAGGCTAAAATCTAATAAGCATGGGAGGGGTGCATTTAATTACCTAAGCTCTCCACCCTCTGGTGTGTTTTTAACACACTAATGCTAAACTGTTTTAACTCTGGACCTTTGCCCAAACAGCTAAATTTAATGCTGCAAATGACCTTTGCTTGTTCCAATAATGAGCCCACTTGCAAAACTCTTCTGCACAGTTACAGAGCCACATCCTACCAACTAGACTGACACTGCTTACATATGAAGCATTTGTGGTCACACACACACACTTATCTCTTTGCTAACAGATACCAAAGTGGATGCTGATTGACTGAATTTGACTGAAAGCACCAATAGAGTAATCAAGGCAGAAACTTTGGTTGAAATTAATTCATTATTCAGTTACAAAAGCACCTAATAGTTTGCTAATAGATTAATAGGCCAGACCTGATTACATTGTTGAAAAGTACCAATGAAGGAGAACATTTGTAGCTCAGGGTTGAAATGAGGGGTCCTTGATGCTCTGAGTTTACTTGTTTTCTTGCAGACATTTCATTACTCTAACTAGGTAATATCATCAGTGCTAGTAAGGTGTGCTGTTTGCTGTCTGTTTATATTCTGGTGTCTTGCCTGTCTGGGTGGGTGCAGTCTTAGAGATTCTTTGTTTGGGCTATTTACTAATAGCTCTGTGGCAGTTTCTTGATTGGGGTATTGCTTACTTGATTGTTGGTCTGAAGGTGACTTTGGAGTTAAACTATGCTGATCTATGCTTATGCAACCAGCCCCAAAGAAAAAAAGACTCCAGCACTTCTCCACCAGTAATCAGCACTCAGATCAGCATAGAAAAGATCAACTCCAAGGTCACCTTCAGACCAACAATCAAGTAAACAATACCCCAATCAAGAAACTGCCAGAGCCACAGACAGGCAAGACATCAGAATATAAACAGAACAAACAGCACTCCTTACTAGCACTGATTTTTTTAATTTTAATTCCATTTATATCCCACCCTTCTCCGAAGACAGGGCGGCTTACAAGCTTAGCAGTAGCCTTCATTCTATGTATATGCCTACTTATTAGGGCTTTCACACACACCCCAAGCGGCATTATTACAAAGTCAGCTTAATTGCCCCCAACAATCTGGGTCCTCATTTTACCTACCTCGGGAGGATGGAAGGCTGAGTCAACCTTGAGCCTGGTGGGATGCGAACCTGCACTAATTGCAGGCAGCTGGTGTTACTTAAGAAGGCATTAGCCCACTGCTCCACCAAGGCTGTTGATGTTACCTAGTTAGAGTAATGAAATGTCTGCAAGGAAACAAGCAAGGTCAGAGAGCACCAAGGACCCTTCACATTGAAAAGTACCCAGCTAAAGTATTATGGGGCAAGGAGTGGTTTTTGAGTGAGCAAGTCAATGAGGCTGAGATGTGCTGCAATCAAGACTGTGTTTCCAGTGAGAAATAGGCAGAATGTTATAACAGTGTTTTATCACAACATATTTTGCTTGCTGAGACCAAGCTGCTCCTTCTCAGTCAGTGTGTGCATTGTTAGATGGTTCTAGCCCCTAAAGTGGAAATTCCAATAAATACTTTTCCCTGTTCCTGGAAGTAAAAATAGTCATTAAAGGTAGCATGATTTGTTGCTTCTCATGGCACTCAAAAAGACAAACTTGCCTCACAGGAGAGCCAGGCAGTGGAATTATTAGGAAAGGATTTAGGGGTGAAGTTATATTTTTTTCCTATAGATGGTGACCAAAGGTTCTCTGTAAATTGCAGAAAAGTGGCTCAGTGTGTTAGGATGCTGAGCTTGTCGATCAGAAGGTCGGCAGTTTGGCGGGTCGAATCCCGAGTGCCGCGTAGTAGAGTGAGCGCCTGTTACTCGTCCCAGCTTCTGCCAACCTAGCAGTTCGAAAGCACATAAAAATGCAAGTAGAAAAATAGGGACCACTATGGTGGGAAGGTAACAGCGTTCTGTGCGCCTTTGGCATCTAGTCATGCTGGCCACATGACCACGGAGACGTCCTCGGACAAGCGCTGGCTCTTTGGCTTTGAAACAGAGATGAGCACCGGCCCCTAGAGTTGGAAACAACTAGCACACATGTGCAGGGGAACCTTTGCCTTTACCTTTTATACCACCATAGCTACAGAAGTCAGAACAAAAGGCGATGGATAGTAAGCCACCACCATTCAGCTTGAAAGCCCATCACCGCTTCATTGTTGCTTGCTGTGAAAGCCTACCATTATATTGTTATTGTTTTCATTTGAAATTGCACGAGATCATCAAATCTGTTGAGATTTCAAGATGAATAATTGATTTATTTTATTATTTATTATTTCAAGTTACATGGCTGCCCATCTGAAATTCATGATTCTGGACAATTAACAATAAAAGTAGCATTAAAGATTGTTGTTTTTTAAAAGAGCAAATAGTTTCATCAGATGGGATCCTGGAGGAGGGCCTTTTCTGCCATGGCACCCACTTTCTGGAACAACATCCCCATTTGGAATGGAAAGAATAATGGAGTAGTATTGACAAGTAATGCTATTTGTCACACTGTTAGATCAGCAAGTATATATTCACCTTCTACTGTAATTATACAACTTAAAGCAGTGCACATCACATTCCTGCTTCCGATTTTCCCCACAATGCCATGAGTTGGCATGTTATAGGTGGCATTACTAGCCTAAGAGTTGACACTGACTTGATGGCACATAATCAACGAGATTTACCAGAGCCTGGGGCCCAAATCTGCAACTTTCCACATTGCATTTAACCATACCACAATGGCCCGACAGAATCTTTTTTTCTCCCAAGCCCAGAAAAGGAAGAGACTTAAAACTGGAGCACAATTAAGGCAGAAAAAAAAAAACTACCCTTCGTAGTTCGTCTCGTATCCTAGTGTCCTACCCATACCTAGTGTCGTATCCCTCCAACAAGGGCTCGGAAAAAAAAAACTTTACTTTGCTGTAGTTTCTCCTAGCAAACGAATGATATTTACGCCTCCACGAACTACGATTCCCATCGCGCACCAGAAACATTCCGACCGCGCTAGCAAGCCGGGAGCAAAGCGTTTCCCATCGTGCAACGGGCGCCAAGGAACTTTGACGGACTCCGTTTCCCGGCATGCCTTTGGTTTGGCGGCGCTTGGCATGTAAATCCAACGGCTAATCCCGCCCACGTTTGTTTTGCCGCTGGAGTGGACTCGCCATGGCGGGCTTGTTGCCGCGGCACCAGGCTCTTTACAAGAGCTTCCGGACCCCACCGTGGAAAGAGACTTTCCGGCAGGTAAGCAGACCCACTTCTGCCCTCTCCTCCCTCCCGTCCCCCCGTCCTTGGAACGCTGGAGGCGCCAACGTTGCAAGGTTGGAACGGGGGCGGTCAATTCCGCCGCCAAATTGGTAGTCCCCGCCCGGCAAAACCCGCGCCCAATCCGGAAGAGCAGGGGTCTTCAAACTTGGCCCTTTTATGACTTGTGGACTTCAACTCCCAGAATTCCTCAGCCAGCTTTGCTGGCTGAGGAATTCTGGGAGTTGAAGTCCACAAGTCATAAAAGGGCCAAGTTTGAAGACCCCTGCGGAAGAGTATCTGGGATGCTGGCTTTCCTGGGAGGGAGACCCCTGGGAAGAAGTGGGAATAGCCTCTGAGCCACGAAGTCTAAAAACGCCTGCAGTTGATTCGGGTTTTAATATCAGGCTCATTAGATTCCCTTTCGGGAATTCGGTCAACGCACCTCTGAAAACTTTTAATTCGTAATTACCATTGAATTTCAGAGTTTTACTAATAAAGGAGAATGTTTGTAGCTCGGGGTTGACGCGAGGGGGTCCTCGGTGCTCTCTGAGCTTGCTTGTTTTCTTGCAGACGTTTCATTACCCAAATTAGGCAACATCAGGACTCCAGTTTGCTGGGGATGGGGTTGGTCTTAAAGATTCTTTGGTTGGGCTGTTTGCTGTTGGCTTCTTTGGCAGTTTCTTGATTGGGGTATTGTTTACTTGGTTGTTGGTCTGATGTTAACCTTGGAGTTACCTTGATCTGGGTGCTGATTGCTGGTGGATTGGTGCTTGGGTCTTTTTGTTCCCTTTTGGGCTGGGTGATTGTCTATTTTGCATAGCCTATAGATGTTGAAGAAATTAAATTAAAAAGAAATTAAAAGTCGCTTGCTCCTCGGGAGGAAAGCAATGGCAAATCTAGACAGCACACTAAAAAGCAGAGACATCACCCTGTCAACAAAAGTGTGTATAGTCAAGGCTATGGTCTTCCCAGTAGCAATGTATGGCAGTGAAAGTTGGACCATAAAAAAGGCTGAGCGCCAAAGAATTGAGGCCTTTGAACTCTGGTGCTGGAGAACACTCCTGCGAGTCCCTTGGAGTGCAAGGCGATCAAACCGGTCAGTCCTAGAGGAGATCAACCCTGACTGCTCTTTAGAAGGCCAGATCCTGAAGCTAAAACTCAAATACTTTGGCCACCTAATGAGAAGGAAGGACTCACTGGAGAAGAGCCTAGTGCTGGGAAAGATGGAGGGCAAGAGAAGGGGACGACAGACAATGAGGTGGCTGGATGGAGTCACAGAAGCAGGAGGCGTGATCTTAAATGGACTCCAGAAGATGGTAGAGGACAGGAAGGCCTGGAGGAACGTTGTCCATAGGGTCGCGATGAGTCGGACACGACTTCGCAGCTAACAACAACAAATAGATGTTGATGTCTATGTGTCTATTGATGGCTAATTTGTTCTAGAGTGCCAGGCTTCTAGACATTCCCTGGCATTTTTTGGATTTGGTTTGGTCTAGGATGGTCACATTTTCCTGTCTATCTGTAGTGAAATTAAAAGAATTTTCATAATGTTTTTTTTTTTGGACAACTAGTTGCTGTTCATGGATGCGTTCTGCCAGTCTTCTGCCTGTTTGTCCTACATAGTGGTTGTTGCAGTCCTTTACATTGTATGTTGTAGATGAGTCCTGTTTTTCTTCTGAGGTTGCTGGGTCTTTTGGTTTGCTTAGGATGTTTTGAAGGGCTTTATTTGGCTTGTGTGCAATGGTGATTCCATATGGTTGTAGTAGTTTATTTGTGGTTTCGGAGTTACTCTAAGATTAAACATCAGACCAACAATCAGGTAAACAATACCCCAGTCAAAAACTGCCAAAGAGCCAACAGTAAACAGCCCAACCAAAGAATCTGTAAGAAACCCCCCCCCCCAAACAGAACAAGCCACCAGAATATAAACTGACAGGAAACTGCACTCCTTATTAGTACTGATGATGTTACCTAGTTTGGGTAATGAAACGTCTGCAAGAAAACAAGCAAGCTCAGAGAGCACCAAGGACCCCTCATTTCAAATCGGTGCAAGCATGAATCTTGTATTTGTCTGGTGCAAAATGAATAGGAGAGACCTATTGGGTTCAGCTCTTGCTCTAAAGGCGCAGGAAGCCACTATAGCTAGGAAATCCTTTGCATAAATCCATCTTGTACGTCTTTGTATTCATTCAGCTTTTATAATGCGCAATTGCAGGGGACTGACAGTACAGATGCATCCATTTCTGGATCAGAGACACTGCTCACAATAATTTATTCCTTGGTTACCTTGCATTTGAATTTTACTGGAATGAGCTGTACTGATGCTGCCCTTGAAAATCATTCAGAAGTTCTAGTTGGTCCAAAACACAATAGGACAAATAGTTATGAGTGCATCTTAGCAAGCGTAACGCACCATTTTGAAGTTGCATTAGCTCCCAGTGCAATTTAAGGAGCTGGTTGGCTTACGAAGCCCAAGGCTGACTGCTTTTGGGACTCCTTATCTCAATTTATTTCTACCTGTACTGTACAGGATAGGCATGCTCTGGATTCCTTCTATTAATGTTATTTGATGGGACCTAGAAGGTGTGGCTTTTCTCTCATAGCATCTGCCCTGTAGAACAGTACACCCTGAGATATGAATGGCCATCATCCTGCCAATCTTTTGTTGGGTGCTAAAAACCTGGCTCTTCTCTCGGTCATTGTGGCAAGACGTTAGGTGAGCCCATTTTTAGGGAATTATCTGTGTAGGTGTAAATAGCTTCAGGAATTATGTGTTTTAATTGTTTAATTGTTTTTTTAAAATCGGATGTTAATGACGGGACAGTTATATAAAATTAAAACGACTTTATGTGCAGTCATTTGTTTCATTTTATAACCGAGAGTTTTGTGATCAATAGGTAGCAGTGTTATTTATTTACAGAACATATAGTACTGTTGGCATATGTACAGGTAGTACAACCATTGGTTTAGTGACCATTTGAAGTTACAATGGCACTGAAAACAAGTGACTTAACAATTTCACACTTAGAACTGTTGCAGCCTCCCTGTGGTGATGTGATCAAAATTTGGACTTTTGGCAACTGGCATGTAATTAAGACGGTTGCAGTTTCCTGGGGGATCAAGTGATCACTCTTTGCTACTTTCTGGCAATCAAAGTCAATGGGGAAGCCAGATTCACTTAATGTGTTATTACTTAACTGCAGTGATTCACGTAACAACTATAGCAAGAACGGTCATAAAATGGGGTAAACCTCGCTTAACTGTCTTGCACAGCAATAGAAATTTTGGCCTCAATTGTGTTGGTAAGTTTATTTTATTTTTATTTATTTATTTTAATCCCATTTATATCCCGCCCTTCTCCGAAGACTCAGGGCGGCTTACAATCTAAAGCACAAATCAATGTGCTTAGCAGTAGCCTTCATTCTATGTATATGCCTGTTTATTAGGGCTTTCGCCCCCCCCCCCAAGCGGCATTATTACAAAGTCAGCTTAATTGCCCCCAACAATCTGGGTCCTCATTTTACCTACCTCGGAAGGATGGAAGGCTGAGTCAACCTTGAGCCTGGTGGGACTCGAACCTGCACTAATTGCAGGCAGCTGGTGTTACTTAAGGAGGCATTAGCCCACTGCTCCACCAAGGCTCCTAATCCTAAATAATCCAAGTTGAGGATTATCTGGTAGTGCTGTTCAAAGTGCTGAACTGAAGAGAAATAAGTTGAATCAGTTATTATCCTTAAAACCCTGTCTCCATTCTCAGTGAAATCCAGAGGTTGCTAAGCCTTCTGGATTTTGAGCATACTTTAGTAAATTGCATACTGAGTTAAACTAATTAGTTATGTGCAGTAAAGGCAAAATGACTATTTGCTTCCCAGTTCCAGGGTCTAAATAATCTAATTAGATAAATCATGATTTTTGCTTTCTTATTCATTGTAATACAAATACAATTTTATACACGTATAGAGACATGCATGTAGAATATTATGCGCTGGGAGAAATGCACGTATATAATTCTTTATTTCCTTGCTTTGTTTTTTGCCACCTCTTCTCTAATGAAATATACAGGTAGCCTTTGACTTACAGCCACAATTGAGCCTAAAATTTCTACTGCTAAGCATGATGGTTGTTAAATGAATCACTGCAGTTATTGGTAACACAATTGTCCATGTTGATCCTGGGACACTGCAACCATCCTAAATACATTATTATTATTATTATTATTATTATTATTATTATTATTATTATTATTATTATTATTATTATTATTATTATTATTAGAATTTCTATACCGCCCTTCTCTCGAAGGACTCAGGGCATTGTACAGGGCAATTAAAATACAACATACAAAAGTTAAAAGTAAAATTAAATTAATTTAGCCCTAACAAATAAATAGTTAAAAATAAACCCCAAACCTTTAGTCCAGGCCAGCCTGTTCAAATAACCAGGTTTTCAGGTCACGGCGGAAAGAGCGAAGGTCGGGAGCTGTCCGGAGCTCAACAGGCAGTTGATTCCAAAGGGCTGGCGCGCCCACAGAGAATGCTCTCCCCCTGGGGGCCGCCAGCCGGCACTCCCTGACCGACGGCACCCTGAGGAGGCCCTCTCTGTGGGAGCGCACAGGACGAAGGGAAGTTGACGCCGGCAGCAGGTGCTCCTGTAAGTAATCCGGACCCATGTCATTTAGGGCTTGGTAGGTCATCACCAGCATACATGCCATTGCCAAGCATCCCGGTTTTGATCACATGACCATGGGGATGCTGTCTTGTGTGAAAAAGTTATTAAATCACTTCTTTTCAGTGCTGTTATAATTTTGAACGGTCACCAAATGAATGAGCTACTTGTAGGAAGTTTGAAACAAGCTTTTTTATGATTTGCAGAAATTTTTTTTTTTGGTTTGGTTTTTTTTTTCTATCTAGAAATAACTGCTGACATGAAGTTATTTTTTCCCCCCCTTTAGCGCTGTGTAGAGAGATTGAAAAGTAGTCGGGCCAAGTTGCTAGAAAGATATCGTCAAGTGGGAGAAAATGGAGCTTCCAGATCAAATAAAGCCTTGTTGGTACAGGAGGTGATGGAAGTTGAGTGGAAAGCTTTGCAGTCTGTGGATTCTCAGCTACCCTCTCTGAGAAAGCAGGACTCTTCCCAGGTTAGTGCCGTATGAAGAAGTTGTGGGTGTGTGTTTGTTAGGACATGGTGTCCACGTTCTTAAAGAAGTTTCTCAATTTTAGCAACTTCAAGTGTGGACGTCAACTCCCAGAGCTAGCCTGTTGGCTAAGAAATTCTGGGAGATGAAGTCTACAGATCTTCAAGCTGTCAAGGCTAAGAAACACTGCCTTAAAAGGATCAATAGTCTTTTCTGATGTCATCATGCAATGGTCCTAGGGCCAAAAAATAGGCACAAAATCCCACAAGATGTTATCGCAGTTGCAAATCTGGGCCTAAATCTTTTGAGATATGTCCAATTTAAAAGTTTATTTTTATTTCACATCAGTTTGAAATGGTGGTTTAGGACTGGAAAGAATGTCCTATTCTTGCTTTAATAGCAATTCATCTAAATAAGTTTTACATGTTACATGTTTCCTTATTAAGCAAAAAGCAAATGCTTTTATAGTTACTTGTGGAAAGTACCTTTGTATATGAGGCTTTTAAAATAATTTATAAAACAATTTCAAGATAGTTTGAAAAAATAAGCAGTGGGGTGTGAGTAAAAACGCAATTTACTTTCAATATGTTGTACTTTGTTTTATTTATTTTTACTATAACTTTTTTGAGTTGCTCAGGCAGCATATAAGTTTAATAAATTATGTATTATTTTGAAAAGCTAAGAAAATACTAAATTCTGAAGCAGTCATAACTTAGATGGGTGGGAGAAACGAATGCTCAATTGGTGCTGTGGAGAAAGCATGACATCTTGAATTCCTTATAGAAAAGCTGTGTTAAAAAAAAAAGCAACATACCGTTCTACCATAGTCAGAATGCATTGTCCCAATAAGAATTCTGGGCTTGACCTAAGTCCTAAAAGTATACCTTAAGGTAAAGGTTCCCCCGCACATGCGTGCTAGTCGTTTCCGACTCTAGGGGCCGGTGCTCATCTCTGTTTCAAAGCCGAAGAGCCAGCGCTTGTCCGAGGACGTCTCCGTGGTCATGTGGCCGGCATGACTAGACACCAAAGGCGCACAGAGCGCTGTTACCTTCCCACCGTAGTGGTCCCTATTTTTCTACTTGCATTTTTTTTACGTGCTTTCAAACTGCTAGGTTGGCAGAAGCTGGGCTGAGTAACAGGCGCTCACTGTTACGTGGAACTCGGGATTTGACCCGCCAAACTGCCGATTTTCTGATTGACAAGTTCAGCATCCTAGCCCACTGAGCCACCGCGTCCCTTAAAAGTATACCTTAGAGGAGGCCAAAATGCCTTCCACCTTCTTGAATGATGGACCTGATGTTATAAAGCTAAGAAAGAAAGTAGGGGAAAGATTTTTACTAGAACTCACTGTGGAGTTCTGAGAACCTTTGACAGAGAGCCTAATATGTATGTACCATGTGCGTGGATTGGTGGAGGGGTCCTGGGCAAACATTAGTTTCCAGTCTTCATTTTGGAGACAGCATGTATGAATTGCAAGCACCCTAAGTGTTCCTCTCTCACACACATATACCATTTCCCTTCTTTAAATATTATGACCAGAACACTTAACTGGGTGCTTTTCTCTTTAGATGCTTGAAGAACTGGCTGTATTGGATGAAATCCATCAGGAACTGATCTTGCAAGGTATCCAAGCTTATTGTTGATAACTGCTGCTTGAGTTAACGCTTTTACTAAAGCACAGTGCATAACGGACCTTGACAAATTTCAAAAAAGCCAAGCAGGGTCATCCAGAAGTTTACTAGGGAATCTCAGGGCTGTGTGTCCTGTAGCAGTGCATGCTTGTAAACTATACTGCTAAAAATGTAGCTGAATTAGAATGTGATAATGGAAAGATAGGATCAGCTCAAGATTAGACTCAATCCTATTCCTAGAAACGTAAGTCAATGACTTTGTAACCGCTCTCTTAGTTCAACCTCTCACCTTGTTATTGCAAAGTAAAGAAATGGACCACTGCACTAAGCACTAAGAAAAAGTGGAATAGGAAGTTACAAATGTATTTATTTTTAGCCTATCTTTGTTATTTTTATAAATAAATCCAGGTGATCAACATACCTAATACCCCTTCCTCTTCCTCTTTTTCACAATACAACCTGTGAGATGGGTTGGATGGGTCATATTAATCAGAAAGTAGATGAAAATGCAGGTTTCTAAGCCAGGAATTTTCAGCTCCATGGAGTCACTAAGAACTGAACTCAGTTTGAAAGAGATTTAACCAATTAATAGCAATGCTCTCTTTTGCAGAACAGCTGGCCATAGAGGAATATGAGCAAAGCCTGAAGTTTGATGAGGAATGTCTTAATGCAATGCTTGATGGCTTAGATGCAGAACACCATATCATCTGTCCTGTTTGCAGAAGGTGAAGTGATTGGCTTGAGAAATCTCTGCCTTGGTACCAGGCCACATGATTATTTACTTATTTAGTTAAATCCTACCTTACTAGTTTTAGAAATAACTCAAGATGGAGAATGTCTATGGAGATTCATCAGGTCCTGATTGTCATCCAGGTCCTGATTGTCCTAAAGTTGCTTTTTCAAAAGGCAAATGGACTTTGTTTTTCCTCGAAGACGTTTTGCTTCTCAGCCAAGAAGCTTCTTCTGTTAGAACTGAAAAAGCTTCTTGGATGAGAAGTGAAATGTTTTCAAGGAAAAACAAAATCCAGTTGCCTTTTGAAAAAGCAAATTTGGGACAAGGTGGTGAACATATGTAATGCTCTTTCCTATTTTCCCCACAACAACAACAACACCCTGAGAAGTGTGTTGGGCTGAGTGACCAGCCAACTTTCGTTACTAGAATCGGACTAAAACAATCTCCTGGTTTCCTAAACCAACACCTTAACCACTACTACAAAGCTGGACTGTTGTGTCAGACTGTTGTGTTCAGCTTCATTTTGCTGAATTATAATGCGAGTTCTTTTTATGAAGGCATTTTTCCTTCTTCCATCTTCAGAGATAAGTGGAGACCAAAAATTTGGTTTCCCTTACTTGCATCCTGAAGTAAGGTTAATTTTCTTAACCGGTGGAATTTATAGTATAATGTGGCAGTGTGGAGGGCTCCATATTCAGGATTCCAGAAAGTGCCTCCTATTCTTCCTCCTCTCTGATTTTCCTTGTCATGCTGTTCAGTCACTGGTTCATAGCTTAAATAAATAACTTCCATTTCTGCAGATCATGTTCTCTCCCTCTTGCTGACTTCTGTTTTGCACATGTTGCTTGATTAGGGAGTTTTTGTTCTTAGTTTTATATCCCATAGTTGATTTCAACGTCTGGAAATCCTAATTTCTCAGCTGTTGTGACTTGTGAATCGGCTACTATGTGTTATACACTAACTAGGCCTTTGCTAGACATCAGAACCCACCTAGAGAAAACTGGCTAGACTGACAGCAACTCAGAATTCTTCTAACATACCTGGTTTATTACTATGGGAAAGAAATGCTTTCTTCAGTCACTTGATCCTCCTACTTGTAGACTTTAGTAACAATTCATGGCACGTTTTAGTCACTCAGTTTCCGCAGAATATATAAATTTGACCCTAACATTGTTTTAAGGCTTCTAGTTTTAAATAATCAACTTTTCAAGGTAGTACAGTAGCAGAAATGCTTTGTTGATTTAGTTTTATCAGTTGGTGGGTTTTTTTACTTCCTTTCTCATTTGATCTTCATGTGTGAAGTCTTTGAGGACAATCTAGATAAGTTACTTTTCACTTTCATCATTGCAATTCTCTTTGCATCTAGGAACCATCTCAGCGTGATGAGTAACATGGTTGCATGCCAATGTGGACTCTGCATCAATAGCCTGGTAAGCAAATGTTAAGGAATTTCTGGGCAGCAACTCCATTCTGCTGGGGCTTCCTGGGATGGCTGAGACTTCCAGTGGCAGCTGAAGCTTTGCACACTGGCTCAGGGGCTTCTTGCAGTCCTCAAGTCACACCACATCAGGAAGCCTGAGTCGCAGCATGGAAAGCGTTCCAGAGCTGCACAACTCTTGCAGGGCAGCCAAAATGACAGAGATGGAAGGGGATAGGCATGTGGGGAGAGTTGAAGGGGAGAAAGTGCCTTGCTTCGGAAGGACCAAGGCTCAGGGCTGGAAGTGACCAAGCCCAGAATGGCTTGGATTGGGGTGGGTCCTTGACTAATGACTGGTGGAATTCATTTAACAAATGCTGTTGCTAAGCAATGTGGTTGCATTTTATGTCTGCATTGCTTAGCGTGGAAATTCCAGTCCTAGTTGGGGTTAGAATGGAGGGCTACCGGTAAGATAAAAGCAGAAGTTTCATGTAAGAAATTAAGGTATTGCCTTCACACCCTACTTGTGAACTTTCCATAGCATCTGGATTACCATAGTAGAGAGCAAAAAGCTTAGTTTAATTTAATTTAATTTAATTTATTAATATTTCTATACCGCCCTTCTCCCGAAGGACTCAGGGCGGTGTACAGGGCAAGAATAAAACACAGAAATTACAAAAGATAAAAAGTAATTAAATACATGCCCAATTAAAAATACAGTTAATACATACTAAAAACCCCAATAAAAATAATAAAAACCCCACCAATCCCCCCTCAGGCCAGGCCGGCTTGCTCAAACAAGTATGTTTTTAGATCGCGGCGAAAGGAGCGAAGATCGGGCGCCGTCCGGAGCTCAACCGGTAACTGGTTCCATAGCTCCGGGGCGCCCACAGAGAAGGATCTCCCCCTGGGGGCCACCAGTCGACATTCTCTGACCGGTGGCACCCTGAGGAGGCCCTCTCTGTGGGAACGCACAGGGCAGAGGGAAGTAGACGCCGGCAGCAGGTGTTCCCTGAGGTACTCCGGACCCCTGCCATGTAGGGCTTTAAACACCATTACTAGTACCTTGAATCTCACCCGGAAGACAACTGGTAACCAATGCAGCTCACGGAGCAGAGGTGTGACATGGGAGTATCGGGAGACTCCCAACACAACTCTCGCGGCTGCATTCTGTACCAGTTGGAGCCTCCGGGTGGTCCTCAAGGGAAGCCCCATGTAGAGAGCGTTGCAGTAGTCTAGACGAGAGGTCACGAGCGCGTGAGTGACCGTGCATAAATCATCCCGGCTTAGATAGGGCCGCAACTGGCGCACCAGGCGAACCTGGGCGAAAGCCCCCCTAGTCACAGCCACCATGTGATCTTCCAAGGTGAGCCGTGAATCTAGGAGGACTCCCAAGTTGCGAGCCCTATCTACGGGGGGTAATAATTCACCCCCCATAGAAAGAGATGGAATATCCGAATAGACCCGGGATGAAGGTATGCAAAGCCACTCGGTCTTGTCGGGGTTGAGTTGAAGTCTGTTCCTCCCCATCCAGACCCGAACCGCCTCCAGGCAACGGGACATCACGTTGAGGGCATCACTGGGGTGGTTTGGGGTCGAAAGAAAAAGCTGGGTATCATCAGCATACTGATGATACCCAACTCCAAAGCCACGAATGATCTCACCCAGCGGTTTCATGTAGATGTTGAACAGGAGAGGCGAGAGGACCAACCCCTGAGGAACTCCACAAACGAGAGACCTCGCGGTAGACCTCTGCCCCCCTGTCAACACCGACTGCGAGCGTCCCTGGAGATAGGAGGAGAACCACTGTAAGACCGTGCCTCCCACTCCCAATCCCCTGAGACGCCGCAGCAGGATACCATGGTTGATGGTATCGAAAGCCGCTGAGAGGTCTAATAGGACTAGAACAGAAGAATGACCCCTGTCCCGACCCCTCCAGAAATCATTCACCAGCGCGACCAATGCTGTCTCCGTGCTGTGCCCGGGCCTGAAACACAATTGGTACGGGTCTAGATAATCCGCTTCATCCAGGACCAGAGGGAGCTGATGCGCCACCACACTCTCAACAACCTTCGCAAGAAAGCGAAGGTTGGAGACCGGACGAAAGTTGTTCAATACAGCTGGGTCCAAGGCAGGCTTCTTCAGGAGAGGCCTCACCACCGCCTCTTTCAAGACGGCAGGGAAGCTACCCTCACTCAAAGAAGCTGATATAACTGCCTGGAACCAGCTGCGTGTCCTCTCCCGGGCTGCATAAACCAGCCAGGAAGGGCACGGGTCCAATAAACATGTGGTGGAGCTCAGCCTCCCCATAATCCTGTCCACTTCCTCCGGAGTCACAGAATCAAACTCCTCCCAGGTAATATCGACAAGACCGCCTGTGTCCTGATCGTCAGACTCTGCCCAGTCAGAGTCCAGACCGGTCCGAATCCGAGCGATTTTGTCCGACAGATGATGGTTAAACTCCTCGGCACGACCCTGCAAGGGTTCCTCCCTCACCTCCTGATTCAGGAGGGAGCGAGTCACCCTAAACAGGGCGGCCGGGCGATTATCTGCGGACGCGATAAGGGTGGCGAAGTGGTTAGACCTTGCCTCCCTTATCGCAGCGAGATAAGACCTAGTATAGATTCTTAGTCGCAATCGGTCGGATTCGGATCGGCTGGATCTCCAACCGCTCTCTAGGCCCCGTCTCCGACGCTTCATCTCCCGGAGCTCCGCGGAGAACCATGGAGCTCGACGGGATCTGCACCGGGTCAGGGGCCGCAGGGGTACAACTCGGTCAAGAGCCTCAGTGGCTGCCCTTTCCCAGGCTTCCACTAAGGCGTCTGCCGAGCTGTGAGCGAGGGAGGCAGGTGGGGACCCCAGCGCCGCCTGGAACCTCTGGGGATCCATTAAGCGTCTGGGGCGGTACCATTTAATTGGTTCCACACACCCACGGCGGGGGGTGGCAAAATGGAAGACCAGCCGCAGGAGATGATGATCGGTCCATGACAGGGGCATAACAATTGGGGAGCCCCCACCAAGATCATCTAACCACCGTCCAGATAAGAAAACTAAGTCAAGAGTGTGGCCTCCCTCATGAGTCGGTCCCGAAATTACTTGCGTCAGGTCCATGGCTGTCATGGAAGCCATGAACTCCCGAGCCAACTCAGATGATCCTCCCAGCGATGGTAGATTGAAGTCCCCCAAAACTATAAGTTTAGGGAACTCAATCACCAACCCAGAGAGGACATCGAGAAGCTCAGGCACGGCTGCTGCTATGTGACTAGGCAAAAGGTACACCAGCAGCAAGCCCAACTGCGCACCAGGGCCGCATCTCAAAAAGAGAGACTCACACCCGACTATCTGGGGAACGGTGGCCTCCCGCGGACATAAGGTCTCCCTCATAACAACAGCCACACCCCCACCCCTACCCTGAGCCAGAGGCCGGTGTAGCACCCGGAAACCTGGTGGACAAAGGTCAACCAGAGGAATCCCTCCCTCTGGGCCCAACCAAGTCTCCGTGATGCAAGCCAGGTCCGCCTGCTCACCCTCGACCAAATCACGGACGAGAGGAGCTTTATTGGCGACAGACCTGGCATTCAAGTACACCAGCCGGAGCTCAGGAGGCTGCACATCCTCACTCCCAGAGCCCTGGGGCGGAGCCTGAGGGTCGGAGTGCCCCACCGCTTTTAAGCAGCGGAGAGGCCTTCCCTGAGGACGATACGACCCTCTGCTCCTACCCCTGCTGCCATTCCCTAACGTCGTGGGAATAGGTATTCCCACGACCAGCCCTGGAGCCTCAGAGGCAACCGGCCCCCGCTCCTCCCCCCCGCGAACTACCTTGGCACTGGCCTGAACAGAGGTTGTTGGACTGCCCCCTTTGTCCAAACAACCAAAAAGAGTACCCTCCCCCCTCCCTAGCCCCCTAAAAAATTTAGAAAGAAAACTAATCAGGGGCCTCTTATTGGGTTTCTGTCGAAGGCCCCTACCCGTGCCCAGCCATCTCTCGGGGTCCCAATAAATGGGCCCTTCCTCGAGATCGTAAGCGGCTGGAAAGGCGGGTCGCACCCAGGAAGGGGGAGCACCCCTGAGGGCGAGCAAGTCCGTGCAAGAATATTTAAGGAAAGGCATAAGGAGTAGTCCAAGTAGAAGGCAGTCCGTAGTTGATGATCAGTCAATAAGGAGGATCTAACAGAGGGTAAATAGGTGTCCCAGACCTCCGCCCAGCTGCTGCCACTCAGCTAGGTAAACCCCCCGAGCGGGCCGACCACCGTCCTTTCACGACAGCTGCCGAGCCAATTCCCGGGGAAGAGGTGGTGGTCTGAAACAACCACTCCGGATATGGCATGCCTCCTAGAGCTCTCACCTCTAGGGGCAGCAGATGTAAATTCAAACCACCCTCTCACGGTGGCTAATATCCAGGAACCTCTGAGTCCTTTGGGGATGATGTGTAAAAGGCAAGCCATCATAGTTATCATAGTCTGGTCAGCTAACGGCATGTAGGACTACCTGGAAAGAATCAAGAAGGAGGAGCAGAGGTACCAAGCCCTGAAGGCTCATGCGCAGGAAAAGCTAGACCAAGCGACCGAGGATATCGCCCAGATGAGAAGCAAAGCCCATTTGAAGGTGACTGCGCTCGATGCCAAGCTGCGCAAAGAGCAGATGAGGATCCAGTCACTGGAGAGCAGCATCGAGCAAAAGGTAAAAGAAAATAAGGAAATCAGAAAAATCTGTGAAGAGCTGATCTCTAAGATAGGATATTTTCTGCATTCATTTTTGAACTTTATTGCTTCCTTATATTTTTTTTGACAGGAAGGGATTTTGTATAAAACAAATAGAAAAACATATCTTTTATTTAAAAATAAATCTTTCTGATGTTATCAAATTGATCCCTAACTGTCATATCTATACAAATCATGCAGAAGCTGACACTAAAACATTCTGTCTCTATGTCAAGTCCCGTGGGCTCGACATCACGAGGGGAGCAGGGGAAACGCCGCGCAAACCGCCCGCCCGAACCTTCCTGCTGGAGCCACCCGGGAACAGCACATCCAGCAGTCAAACGGCCGCCAGCAACCACGGGCAGCTGGTCCGGGGCTTTCTGGCATGTCTGCGTCGACGGAGCTGCTGAAGGGACCCATAGGCAGTCAGACCGGCAGCCGCAGCTCGTCCTGGGATTACCCAGCCGCCTGCTCCTCGGCGGGGGCGTCGGGCGGCTCAGAGGGGGCGTCGGGCGGCTCAGAACGAAGACCGGATAGCGGGGCGTTGTGGGGAGCTGTTAGGGGGGCTGTAACACTGACACGCTGGACGGTGGAGGGGAGCACGGAGGAGGGGTGGGGGAGCACGAAAGGGGGGGTTAAGGGCATAAACTCACATGGAGTCTGTGTGGGAGCTCAGGCACAAAGGGCGGGGTGACGTGCGGAGAGCTGGGAAGGGGGCGGGTTTTGAGCAGACTCAGCCAGATGATGGTTTGCATGGGGAGGGGTGGGGCTAATCACCCCCAATGTATAAAAGACGCGTTGGGAGGGCTAGCTCCCAATGCTGACCTTGTATCTGCTAGGCTTTTCTGAAGTAAAGAAAACCTCGTCGTCACCCGTACCACGTTGTCGTCGTTCTTTCAGCGTGGACGGCTGTGACAGTAAGTCAGCGTTGCTTACAGCATTTCCTCGTTGCTGTGTTCTGCTCTGGACTTCGAGGCAACTGACATGGCCGAGAGAACCCAGGGGGCTGTGCTTACTGTGGAGGGAGAGGAGCCGGCTGGGGCTACAGCGCCTCTGGACATGGGGGAGTTGGCAGAGGCCCCACCGGTAGTTCGGCCCAAGGTCCGGGACCCTTGCCCAGCGGCTGAAGGCATTGGGACCCAGGGGCCGACTGCTTAAGCAAAGACTGGGGAATGGTGGCTCAGTTCTGTACTGGGACAACTGGAGACTGGGCAGGAGCGGCCACCCAGCCAGAGGGGGCCGTTGTTGGAGTGGAGGGAGCGTCGCGTTACCGGCGAAGAAGGGGAGGAGTGGAGCTACTCCACGGCTCCAGGGAGTTATACTATGGACGTCCTGAGGGACAGGTTCGGGGAGCCTCGGCCATGGACCCCCATCGAACCTGAACCGGATGTTGGCCGTTGGTCTCAGGACAGGGCTGGCCCTGTGCAGCAGAGCCAGGCCCATTTCCACCTGGCTAGCCCCCGTTTTCGGGCTCCGCAGGGTTCCGGCACCCCGCAGGGGACTGCACCTTCGTTGCCGGGCCCCGCGGCCACACCAGGTCAAGGGCCCGTACGGGCGGGTGCTACGGGGGGCGGTGGTGCTGCGCTACGCCCGGGGCCACCGGCAGGAGTACTGGGTTGGCTACAACCAGGGCTCATAGTGCAAGGACCGGGTGCTCTGGCAGGGCTCTGGGGAGCACCAGCAGCGTGGGGCCCGCCACCGTTGCCCATGTCTTTCGATGGCCACCCCGACTGCCTGGCCCTCTTCCTTGGTCACGTGATCCATCATCTGGATAAGTACGGCCCCGTGTATGCCTCTCAATGGGCAATGGTGATGGCGGTCACAACAGCGCTGCAGGGGGAGGCTGCGGCGTGGGTCGCTAACCTGTACAGCGACCGTGCTAGAGAGCTGGGGGATGTCGGGTTGTTCCTCGAGGCATTGCGAGCCCGCTTTGAAGACGTTACCCGGGTACAGCGGGCTGAAGCCGAGATAGTTGGGCTCCGACAAAACGGCCGGCCAGCAACGAAGTTTGTTCGGGAGTTCAGGGAGGTGGCAGGCAAACTTAGCTCGTGGCCGGAGCGGATGTTGATCCATAATTTCCGGGCTGGGCTGGACGACCACCTCCAGAGGGCCTGTATCGTCCGCGGCATCCCTCCCAGACTACAGGAATGGTTCCGGGTCGTGGTTGAGCTGGACGCTGGCCTACAGGGCTGCCAGCGGCGTGCAAAACCTCCAGCAGACCCCCGACAGGCTCCGCAGAAGCCGCAAGGGGAGGGGCAAAAACCGGCGTCGCCGATGCAGAAACCCACAGGACCACCGCCCCAGGCTGCTTTCCGCTGTTTCCGGTGTGACCAGCCGGGGCACCGTGTAGCTGACTGTCCAATGCCGGCGCCCTGGGCGGTGGCAGGAGCAACCCCAGCACGGGGTGTAACTTCCCCACGGTTTGTGGAGCGATCCCGAGCCAACCGTCAAGCCTTGGACACGACGCCCAGGAGAAACAACCAAGCGGAGACTGAGAGGCCAATGGACGTGTACCTAGAGGTTTACGGGGACGGTGATGGACAGGAGGAAGACCCAATGGTAAGTACACCGATCTGCCCTTTCACGATCCCAGTAACACTGACGAACCCCAACACGGGTGAGGCACTGGGATTCAGAGCCTTCATTGACTCGGGTAGCACACGGTGTCTTGTCAGTCAAGAGGTGGTGGCCAAGGTGGGTGTTGGGGTGGTGCGTCTGGAAACCCCTATGCGCTTCCAACAGGTGGATGGCTCCCTCTTGGGGGGAGCGCCCATCACGCGCGTAACAAAACCCATACGCCTGGGCATGGGGGAGCACTGGGAGAGGTTACGGTTCATTGTGGTACCCTCCATGACCGAGGGGGTGATCCTGGGTCTCGCATGGCTGGACAAGTGGGGCCCAACCGTCTGGTGGGAGGGGGGGTGCCGACACCTTCGACTTGGGGTTGGGCCCCAACCCCCTGAACATGAACACGTGGGGAAAGACAGCCAGCCAGGAAGGACAGAAGAAGGCTGCAGGGCCGGATCGGAGGTGCGGGTTCCGCCAGAGTATGCCGACCTCCTGGAGGTCTTCGGTGAACAGGAGTGTGACCTCCTACCACCCCATCGGGCCACGGATTGCACGATTGAGCTGGAGCTGGGGTTCAGGTTGCCCAAGCCACGAATGTACGCCATGGCACCGCGAGAGATGCTGGAGCTGCGTCGTTACATAGACAAGAACCGAGATGATACGCCTGGGCACGCCATGTAGGCGGTAGATGTGCGTTATGAACATCCACGCCAGTCGTCGGGCTGTTGGCAATCCTTTGCATGGTACAAAGTGGGCCTGCTTGGAGAATAGGTCTACCACTGTCCATATCACGGTATACCCTCGGATCTCTGGCAGCTCCACAATAAAATCCATGGCTATGTCCTGCCATGGCCGACAGGGGTCTGCCACTGCTTGTAAAAGACCCGTTGGTTTACCAGGCCGGGGCTTAGCGGTAGCACACGTATGACAGTGGCGCACATAGTCTTCAACGTGACGTCTCATACCCAGCCACAACTGTCGCCGGGCGAGGTGCAGAGTCTTAATGAACCCGAAGTGGCCAGCTTGTTTGGCATCATGGCACCTAAACAGGACATCTGCTCGAAGAGCTTGCGGCACGTACATCCTGTCCCGGTACCAGGCCAGACCCTCCCGAAGGGTCAGGAGGTGCGGGTGTTGTTACAACCAGATATCCCCTTGTAGAGCATCCTTTAAGCGTTGCAACAGGTCGTTGACGGCCCTGGATTTCACGGCTTGTATCACCTCCGATTCACACGGGGGAAGAATAGCCTGCACCACCTCCTCCCGCTGGCTATTGTATTGAGGGAGGCGCGAGAGCGCATCCGCTAGAAAGTTCTTCCCCCCTGGGACATATTTCAGGGTGAACTTGAACCGCCTGAAGTACAGTGCCCACCGAACGTGCTTTGGAGCCAGCTTCCTGGGTGACTGCAAAGCCTCCAGGTTTTTGTGGTCCGTCCATACCTCAAAGGGCTTCTCCGCCCCTTCCAAGTGATGTCGCCACATTTCCAACGCCCACCGAATGGCAAAGGCCTCCTTTTCCCAGATGGCCCAGGCCCGTTCGGTGGCTGACAGCTTCTTGGAAGCATAGGCACATGGTTGTAGTACCCCATCACTATTTCGCTGCAAGAGAACGGCCCCCACCGCCACGTCGCTGGCGTCCGCTTGAACAATGAATGGTACGGTAGGGTCGGGGTGCAACAAAACGGGCTCTTTAGCAAACAACTCCTTTAGCGTCTCAAAAGCCCTTTGACATTCGGCGGTCCATGCCACCCGTAAGCCTGGACGCAGCTTCACTGTCAGCTGTTTGGTCTGCAGAAGGTCCGTTAAGGGCAGTGCGATCGCGGCAAAGGACGGTATGAACTGCCTATAGAGGTTGGCAGATCCCAAGAAGCTCTGCAGCTGCCGTCGGGTTCCTGGGGCTTGCCACTGTTGTACCGCCTCCACTTTCTTGGGGTCCATCGCGATTCCGGCTGCGGAGATCCGGTAGCCCAGATAGTCCAAACGGGAGGTATGGAACTCGCATTTCGCGAGTTTTACATAGAGTCAAGCTGCTAGGAGTTTCTGTAATACCTGCCGCACTAAATTGACGTGCTCGTCCATGGATTCCGTGTAAATTAGTATGTTGTCGAGATACACGAGGACCCCCCTGTACAGATGCTCATGCAGTACCTGATTTATCAACTGCATGAAGACCGCGGGAGCCCCTTGGAGCCCGAACGGCATCAAACGAAACTGAAAACTGTCGAGTGGGCAGTTAAACGCAGTTTTCCATTTGTCGCCTTCTTTGATGCGCACTCGATAGTACGCCTCCCGCAGGTCCAAGCGAGTGAACACCCTCCCACTGGCTAGATGGGATAACATGTCCTTCATCAGAGGCAGTGGGTACAGGTGCTCAACGCACACCGCGTTGACCCCACGATAATCCACACATAGTCGTAGCCCACCGTCCTTCTTTTCTCTGAAGAGAACGGGTGCTGCCATACGTGAGCAAGCGGGCTGGATAAAGCCCCGTGCCAGGTTCTTGTCTATGTAACACTGCAGCTCCAGCATCTCTCGCGGTGCCATGGCGTACATTCGTGGCTTGGGCAACCTGGCTCTGCTGCACTGTGACACTCTAGTTGAGCCATTTAGCTCTCTTTTTTGGGTCTTTAAAATAAAGCTGTATAAAAAAATAAAAAAAAGAGTGAGAGGCTTTTGTGAGCAAAGTGTGAGTGAGAGAGCAAGATAGCAAGCGAGAAGCTATTGCAAGCAAAGGGCAAGTGAGTGAGAGAGCAAGTGAGGGGCCTTTGTGAGCAAAGGGTGAGAGAAAAAGGGAAAAGTGAGGGAGAGAAAGGGAAAAGAAAAGGCATTAACTTCTGACTTCCTCTGTTCCAGTAGAAGGAAACATTAACATTGAACCTCAACTTTTTACTTTTCCATAATATTATAAACTAGCCATTTCTATAACAAAAAATGAATCTAACCAGTAAAGCCCAAAATCCACCCCACCCCCCTTTTTTTAGTCATCAAATTTTTGACACTTTGCTAAGCAGTAGTGGTACTGGAACATTGTCATGTCCTAAAAGTGGTTTAATCTGTGAAAAAGTTGAAAAACTCTCTGGGCGGTTTACAATAGAAGCCTTATTTGTATATTGCCCTCAACAATCTGGGTCCTGATTTTACCAACCTTGGAAGGATGGAAGGCTGAGTCAACCTTCCAAGCTACGGGCAGAGTTTGCATGCAATACTGCATTTTAACCACTGCACCACCAGGGCTCTGTTAAATTCACTTAGAAGCATTATTCCATGGAGATAGAGCAGAAGTGCATGGAGTACACTCAATTTAACTTCAATCAGTAATCAATCAGTTTAAATGTCTGTCAAGGGCACATTCTCCCTTTTCCAGCAGTCTATTGAATGGTTAGGATAAAACATATTTCTTGGGTAGAGATCACACATTTCAAACTGTTGTGTTTGAAGTCAACAGCAATATAACTAACTGTAAGGCATGCTGGCTGAGGAATTCTGGGAGTTGAAGTCCACAAGTCATAAAAGGGCCAAGTTTGAAGACCCCTGCTGTAAGGCAATGATGAAAAACGCTGGCAAAGACAGAGGCTGCTTCTCAGTTCCCCAATCTTCTATCTGGTTCCGTAGAAGTGGCACACTTAAAGACTTTAGCATATTTTTTAAACCAGGGGTGAACAGATTAAGAAAGTGACAGATGGAGGGTTCCCAAATTATTCCAATGCCTCTCTGAAAGACACTCAAGTATCTGTATGGGGTCAAAATTACGAAACTGAAAGTCATCCATTTTAGTACTGAGTGACAGCAGTGAAAAGAGCTGGGGAGCAATATGCAACCCATAGGCTACTCACAAGCACTACACTGTTTATTATAACTCAAATTAATATGCAAGATCGCTATAAGAAATCTGGAAATACAGCAAATGATCTCTTGTGCAGTCAGATGCCTAAAAATATACACAAATGTTTTAAGGGATTTTATACTCAGGTCATTTCACCCTATAGTTGGGACCATTTCTGGTAGAAAAAGCTATTTTTTAGGTGCTCAAGGCATGGATCCGTTCTAGCAATTAAAATCTGATTCTTTCATCTGGACAACGTTAGAGCTTTCTGCATGCAGAACTTTTTGTTTTACTACTGAACTAGAGATTCCTCCCATATATCAATACTTTTTTTTCAAAAGTGCAAACTGTAGCAGTAACATACCAACTGTTCATCATCTTCTCCTTCTAGTACCACACAATGGTAAAGCATTCCTGATTCGGTAGCAATCACTAGGATGTTAGGAACACATGGAAGACAGAGAACTGCACAAGCATCATAGCCATAATTGTCTTCAGCTGCAGGATACATTGGCATTGGGCCCAGCAGCTTGCCAAGGTTACTGGTGCTAGAATAAAAATAATTTCAAGATGAGTAGGAAGTTGTTTAATAGCATTCTTTCATCATTCCTCTCCTGCCAAATAAACCAAACTAACTGCTTGGAAAAAGAAACTTTTTAAGCCTGATCTACCAGGAGCTAAGAATGCTCCATGGTCTCTCATATTTAATATTTATTCCGAGGACAAACAAAAAAGCTTGTATTTTGTAAAAGTCTAATGTAATGTCATTCCTGGAAGCAATCACCTGAGCCACACTTCAGAGAAGTGACGTAGCTCTAAGCTTTGCTAGGGACAGAATGGAGAATTTTTAAGATACTGCCTTCTTAAAAATCAAATGTAATTAACCAGACTTTTTAGGTGTCCTAATAGTGTTGCTTTATTCATAACCATGAAACATCCTCCATGTATTTGTCTTGCATTGGATGCAAATACTTTGTTTGGTCTTTGACTCTTCATCAGTTTCACTGCAGTGCCCTAAATGTTAGCCCAATGGGAGAATATTTGAATAGCTAATAAAAAACCTGCCAGCGCTGGAATACTCAAAACTTACCGAGGCATGGTACCAGTGGCAGAAGATGAAGTGTTATTAAGAAACAGTTTATTTCCATTCAGCCTTTTAGAACAATTTTATAAACTAATTTGAAAACGAATTCTCTAGTGCAGATAGGCGAACTGAATGCCACTAAGTGAACTTTCTCAAGTAAGTCTTTACCTGTGCAAGAGATTAATGTAAATCAGAAAAGTCTCTCCATTTTCATACAGGATATACATAGGATATGCCAGCACATCCTCTTTCTCTCTCTGACCAGTTATGTTCTTAGGAAGTACTGCTAGAGGTCCAAAGTCAAATGCCACGGCAGTCTCTCCTATCAACGCTGTATATGTTCTCCTGAAGCAGAAAAGGCAGATAGAGACTTTACTCTGCAGTGACTCTAAAACACAGGTCCAGTTTTTAGACAAACAAACAATGGCTGAGCGTGCCTGAAGAGGAGGAAAATTCAATCTTACCCCTTATTAAGTCTCAGTGTTTCCTCATCAGCATCCGAAAGAGTTATCACTTTCACAGGTGTCTGGGGAGAACTCAAACTATAAATCCTATTAAACAAAGAAAGGAAAAACATTCCACATAATTATTTCTTCACATTGAGTATCTGTAAGTGTACATTTCAGTTATGGTAAATGAGGAATATTTGGATTTTTTTTGGCAGCAGCAGCAAAACAAGAGATGGCCTTATTGAGATTTGTTTTTATGTTTCTTTGGAGTTATAACTCTCTTAAAATACAATCTATTCAGAGCAAGAGAATGTTACCTTATTGTGTTGTCAGATGTTAATAGCACAACATGGGGCTCCAGAATCTCACTGGGGTACCAAGAAGCATGCTTCAGGGTCAGGGATGATGAACTGGTGAAGAATCTTTCAGCAATAGGTATGGTACTGGAAAACACATGTCTGCATTTCAGCCACAAAAGATCTACCATTCATTCATCTGTTGCAATGCTCTAACCAGCAAATTACGTGCTTACAATGTCTATGCTATGAAACGTTTATCCACTGACTTATAGGCCAACCTGCTATCAGAGACATAGATTAGAATGGCTTGATATTTTTGATTGCTTTCCCAGTTGACCCTTATTAAAAATTTGTTTGGAGACTATACTGCTTCACACTACAGGTAAGATCAAGCGTTCACATGACCATTTTTTTCAGGCATCTTCAATCTATTTTGCCCTCAATGCCCCCATGAGGCATTTGTTACCTACCAACTAACAAATATTTGTAGTATTCTTCATCTACCGTAATTTATGAGTCACCCCATAACAAAATTCAATGGAAGGACAATTTTTATATCTTTTAATAATTTTTATAACTATTTATTGATTTTCTTTAATTAAATATTGTACACTGCCCAGAGTCATTCTCTTGTGAGATGGGAAGCTATACAAATATGATAATTTGTATGCCAGAGTTTGCATTTTGAGAATAAGTGACATTAAATGCTAAAAATCAATTAAAAGCCAATTGCAATCCCAGAAATAAAATTATATTTAGTATAATTTAAAGGGTCTGTGAAAGTTAGTGGCCATTAACTTTGGTGCCAAATAGGAGTTCAAGAACAATTACAGTCTTGTTTTCTCTTACAGATGCCACTTGTATTTCTGCACAATGAATACCCCCATTTTTCCATGGAAAACTGAACTTTTCAGATTCAACACAAATTTACACATTCAATACTTGGATCAAAAATAAGGTTGCCTGTGCATATATGGCTGTATGCATAAGGTAAATACAGCCTAAGGGAGGTAGGGGAATGCTCCTTCCACAAACGTGATGCGCTAAGTTTACAGACAGGAATGGTTCCCACAAACAAAATGGTAGCATTTCAGCAAGGCGAAGCTGAAATTCTTCGAGACCTACTGCTCTAAATATCAGATATTTTACTTTTAAAACAGAGGAAGATGTAGTATTTCCAGATGGAGATGAAACTGGAACAAGCCTTCCAAGAGAACGGGCTTTCTCTGCAGCACCCAATTATTACGATTAGCATCATCAACATGGCCACTATGAAGGGAGCCTCCGTGACCTGGCCTTCCCTCTAAGGACCAGGAGACCCGCTCAAAAAACGTCCCACCTGGTATCGGCCCAAGCTGTCCGGGTCGTCGCCAAGGTGCCTCAGGCTGAGGACGCAAAAGGCGGCACGTTCGCGGTCCCACAGGAAGAGTTCCCCGCCGATGCCAAACATCAGATCCCTCGGAAGGGCTGGCCTGGCTTGCTCTGTCTCCGGCCCGACTTCAGAGGCCTGCTCTCTCAGGCGACCCAGCACGACATGGCGAGGCAGTTCGGCCCACCAATGCTCTCCTAAACCCGGCGACACAGCCGCCGCCATGATTACTTCAGCAAGGCGACTGGAATGTCGGTCGCTTAATAGGCAGCTAAACGGTTCTAACCTGGCCACCTCAGACTGCAGAACTACCGCTCCCAGCGTGCATTTCGGCGGCAACCATAGAGTTGCTTGGCGGGTTTTAACTCTTCTCGCCGCCTTCTGGTTAGAAATAAATCCAAGTAGTTGTGGAAGTTTTTCCTCCCTCCAGTCCTCCAAAGGGGAAATATATCGTTGAGAAATACAATTAAAGTGCTGGCTTGCAAAGTAGGAGACTGTCAATTCTAGACCTCCCTTGTGCATGAAAACCGTCCACGTAATTTTGTTTGTGTCACTCCTTCACAGTCCAGAAATCGTGGGCGCTCCATCGCTGGAAGTTTTTAAAAAGAGACCAGACAATCACCTGTTTGAGATGGTATAGGTTAGGGGTAGGCAACCTCGGCTCTTTTATGACTCGTGGACTTCAACTCCCAGAATTCCTGAGCCAGCATGGCTGGCTCAGGAATTCTGGGAGTTGAAGTCCACGAGTCATAAAAGAGCCGAGGTTGCCTACCCCTGGTATAGGTCCTACTGGTTGAGCAAGGGGCTGAACTAGAAGACTTCCAAGATCCCTTCCAGCTCTATTCTATTCTATTTTAGTCCACTCCACCTCATGGGGGCATTGAGGGCAAAATAGAAGCAGGAGTAATAGGAACCCAAAATTTGTTAAGTGAGTTTTGCTCCATTTTAACTTTCTGGCCACAGCTAAGTGAATCATTGCAGTTAAGTGAGTCACTTAAGTGACTAACTTAAGCGAGTCACTTAAGTGTTAAGTGAGCCTGTCTTCCCTGTTGACTTTGCTCATCAGAAGGCGGCAAAAAGTGGATCCTGGGGCACTGCAACTGGCATAAATATGAACCAGTTGCCAAGCATCTGAATTTTGATGACATGACCATGGGGATGCTGCAACCATAATGTGTGAAAAATGCTGCTGTAACTTTGGTCACTAACTGTAAGTGGAGGATTACCTGTATTCATTGCCTTGAGTTGACCCAAATATATAAGTTAGGACAAAAATCTAAACAACCTTGGGAAGAAATTGATGTGTATGAAGGCCAACACCAGCCAAACAACCAGCAGCTATCACTTAACTGTTGGCCAAGCCCCACACTGGTTTATTTTACCCTGCACAATGAATCAACAATCACACTGAGCAAGGAAATTGAGTTTTCATACTTTTTTCTGTGCAGAATTAAAGAGAGGTACATGCGGTGGCTCAGTGGGTTAGGACGCTGAGCTTGTCGATCAGAAGGTCGGCAGTTTGGTGGGTCGAATCCCGAGTGCCGCGTAACAGAGTGAGCGCCTGTTACTCGTCCCAGCTTCTGCCCACCTAGCAGTTTGAAAGCACGTAAAAATGCAAGTAGAAAAATAGGGACCACTCCGGTGGAAAGGTAACAGCGTTCCGTGCGCCTTTGGCGTCTAGTCATGCCGGCCACATGACCACGGAGACGTCCTCGGACAAGCGCTGGCTCTTCGGCTTTGAAACGGAGATGAGCACCGGCCCCTAGAGTCGGAAACGACTAGCACGCATGTGCGGGGGAACCTTTACCTTTACCTTACACTTATTCAAATCAAGTGTGTCTGCTGAAATTTAAGAAGCTCTTTTTATACCATTAACGTATCTGCCCATCAAAATTTCCTCATGTTTTAGCACTTGTTCCTGATTTATTGAAGCTGTGCAGTTTAGGCTAAAATCTAATAAGCATGGGAGGGGTGCATTTAATTACCTAAGCTCTCCACCCTCTGGTGTGTTTTTAACACAGTAATGCTAAACTGTTTTAACTCTGGACCTTTGCCCAAACAGCTAAATTTAATGCTGCAAATGACCTTTGCTTGTTCCAATAATGAGCCCACTTGCAAAACTCTTCTGCACAGTTACAGAGCCACATCCTACCAACTAGACTGACACTGCTTACATATGAAGCATTTGTGGTCACACACACACACTTATCTCTTTGCTAACAGATACCAAAGTGGATGCTGATTGACTGAATTTGACTGAAAGCACCAATAGAGTAATCAAGGCAGAAACTTTGGTTGAAATTAATTCATTATTCAGTTACAAAAGCACCTAATAGTTTGCTAATAGATTAATAGGCCAGACCTGATTACATTGTTGAAAAGTACCAATGAAGGAGAACATTTGTAGCTCAGGGTTGAAATGAGGGGTCCTTGATGCTCTCTGAGTTTACTTGTTTTCTTGCAGACATTTCATTACTCTAACTAGGTAATATCATCAGTGCTAGTAAGGTGTGCTGTTTGCTGTCTGTTTATATTCTGGTGTCTTGCCTGTCTGGGTGGGTGCAGTCTTAGAGATTCTTTGTTTGGGCTATTTACTAATAGCTCTGTGGCAGTTTCTTGATTGGGGTATTGCTTACTTGATTGTTGGTCTGAAGGTGACTTTGGAGTTAAACTATGCTGATCTATGCTTATGCAACCAGCCGCAAAGAAAAAAAGACTCCAGCACTTCTCCACCAGTAATCAGCACTCAGATCAGCATAGAATAGATCAACTCCAAGGTCACCTTCAGACCAACAATCAAGTAAACAATACCCCAATCAAGAAACTGCCAGAGCCACAGACAGGCAAGACATCAGAATATAAACAGAACAAACAGCACTCCTTACTAGCACTGTTTTTTTTATTTTAAATCCATTTATATCCCACCCTTCTCCGAAGACTCAGGGCGGCTTACAAGCTTAGCAGTAGCCTTCATTCTATGTATATGCCTGCTTATTAGGGCTTTCACACACACCCTAAGCGGCATTATTACAAAGTCAGCTTAATTGCCCCCAACAATCTGGGTCCTCATTTTACCTACCTCGGGAGGATGGAAGGCTGAGTCAACCTTGAGCCTGGTGGGATGCGAACCTGCACTAATTGCAGGCAGCTGGTGTTACTTAAGGAGGCATTAGCCCACTGCTTTAATAGGAAGGATGGAAGTTTGGGGCCATCTGTGTCCCCCCCCCCAGCGGCATTATTACAAAGTCAGCTTATTGCCCCCAACAATCTGGGTCCTCATTTTACCTACCTTGGAAGGATGGAAGGCTGAGTCAACCTTGAGCCTGGTGGGATGCGAACCTGCACTAATTGCAGGCAGCTGGTGTTACTTAAGAAGGCATTAGCCCACTGCTCCACCAAGGCTGTTGATGTTACCTAGTTAGAGTAATGAAATGTCTGCAAGGAAACAAGCAAGGTCAGAGAGCACCAAGGACCCTTCACATTGAAAAGTACCCAGCTAAAGTATTATGGGGCAAGGAGTGGTTTTTTTTTTTATTGAAAAGTTTTATAAAATACAATTTTCCTTTAAAAAAAACCCCCCTTCCCCCTCCCTCCTCCCCTCCCTACCTCCCCCCTATCTCCCCCCCTCCCCCTCCCCCTCCTCCCTCCCCTACCTCCCCCCCTCCACTTCCCCTCCTCCCCCCTCCCCCCCCCACTTCCCAGAGCAAAATACAAGGTATATATCTAAAAGGCAATCATAAACAATCATATACTAACAATTATAAACTCTAAAATCCATCACTCTCTAGCTTGTATATAGTAAACCAATCCTTAATAATACTAAATATATATAAAAAACTAAAATAAAAGAAAACTAGCATCATTCCCATCTATGTTCTTCCACAATTCACTATTACCTTAACATATTCCATTTGCACATTAATAAATAGTTCTTACACAAATTAACCCACATTAACCCACAAAACTTTCTTCCTCTTCCTCTGTAGTAAGTTGTCCATTAATTCCAAATTAAAAAAAAAAATCTATTACCATACATAGCATCCCAAAACTTTTTTTTTTCTTCTTTTTTTTTCTTTTTTTTCCTTTTTAAAAACACAACTACCACTTAACTATAAATATTTTGTGGAAGTTCCATAGATTTCTACTGGTCTTATTTTTTTTTCTTTTTTGAACGTTTTAAGGCAGCAGGCGTCACCCTCTGTTCTCTAAGATCATCCAAAAGAGTTGCAGCTTGAACTCCTCCTGTACCCTTCTCGTCTATCTGTGCATCTTCATCCTCTTGATGTTCTCCTTCTCCAGATCCCTCTGCAGCTTCCAGAAGTGTTGATGGGGTTACTTTCAAAACATTATTATAAAAATCATGCGCTTGCTTCACATTACTCAAACAGTACCTTTTGCCATCATACATGAAGCTCAACCCAGCTGGGATCTCCCATCTGAACCTTATACCTCTTTGCTTGAGCTCTTGCACAAGAAATATAAAATCCTTCCTTCTCTTTAAAATCTTTGGAGGAATTTCTTTTAGAACCAAAACTTGTTGACCAGCAATCACAACTTTGGTATCGTAGGCAGCTTGTATAACTTCATCTCTAATTTCCCTTTTTACAAAATAAACCACCACATCTCTAGGCAACTTTCTCTGTTTAGCAATCCACGAATTCACACGAAACACTTTGTCCATACCTTGTTTTAATTCAGATGCTGGATGGTTCAATACTCCCTCAAAAGCCTCAGAAACCAGCTGCTTTAAATCTTCCTTAATATTCTCTTTTAGGCCTCTAATTCTCACAGCAAACTGCATCTGGTAAAATTGGGCCAAGCTCTGTTCACTGTCGATTTTGTCTTTTAAATCTTCAATTTCCAATACTTTTGCTTCTAATAAAGCATTCTTTTGAATCAAGTCTTGCACTTGATCATCCAGCACCTCCACACATTTAGCAACTTTTTGCACTGAGGACAAAATGTCTACCTTCATTTCTCTAAGTTTCTGTTCCATCCTTTCTTCCATTCTCTGCTCCAATTTCTCCAATTTCTCCTCCATCTGTAGAAATTTAACACCCATTGACTCCAAAATTAACTGGGTATGTTTTTCAAGATCCTTCGATGTCAATACATCAGGAGAATGCAACGCCTGCAGCAATGATTGTTGTTGCACCGGAGAATTTCCAGCACTCCAAAAAGTTCTAGGGGGAGGTTTAGCCGCCATCTTTTACTTACAATTGTGACGCACTTTCACTTTAAGTTTTAAGCAAAGTCCATCAAGCTTGAGAGTAAAATAAAATCTTCTTCATCTCTTCATCTTTCCCTCTTGTACTGCTCTGCCTGCTCTTTCCCTTTCATAGTCTCTCCTTCAAGCAGGGATGGTCGCAGACGCCTGGCTCTGCTCCATAAAATCCGGAGCAGAGACGCTGGTCAGCTGGGAGCAGCCCAGGCTACGGGGGAGTTCAATCCTTCAGCCGCCCAAGCTCCAAGCTCAGGCGGCCCCGGAGAACTCAACCCCCACCTGGGGGCTCACCCCCTCCTCTTCTCCCGAGGAGGGGGCTTCAGATTCGCCCGAACAGCTGATCGGCGCTGTTTCGGGCGAAAAACACCAGCTGAGCCGCGGGCAGCCCGGGAAGGCTCCCTCCGTCGCCGCGGAGCCACCGGAAGTCCCGGCAAGGAGTGGTTTTTGAGTGAGCAAGTCAATGAGGCTGAGATTTGCTGCAATCAAGACTGTGTTTCCAGTGAGAAATAGGCAGAATGTTATAACAGTGTTTTATCACAACATATTTTGCTTGCTGAGACCAAGCTGCTCCTTCTCAGTCAGTGTGTACATTGTTAGATGGTTCTAGCCCCTAAAGTGGAAATTCCAATAAATACTTTTCCCTGTTCCTGGAAGTAAAAATAGTCATTAAAGGTAGCATGATTTGTTGCTTCTCATGGCACTCAAAAAGACAAACTTGCCTCACAGGAGAGCCAGGCAGTGGAATTATTAGGAAAGGATTTAGGGGTGAAGTTATATTTTTTTCCTATAGATGGTGACCAAAGGTTCTCTGTAAATTGCAGAAAAGTGGCTCAGTGTGTTAGGATGCTGAGCTTGTCGATCAGAAGGTCGGCAGTTTGGCGGGTCGAATCCCGAGTGCCGCGTAGTAGAGTGAGCGCCTGTTACTCGTCCCAGCTTCTGCCAACCTAGCAGTTCGAAAGCACATAAAAATGCAAGTAGAAAAATAGGGACCACTACGGTGGGAAGGTAACAGCGTTCTGTGCGCCTTTGGCATCTAGTCATGCTGGCCACATGACCACGGAGACGTCCTCGGACAAGCGCTGGCTCTTGGGCTTTGAAACAGAGATGAGCACCGGCCCCTAGAGTTGGAAACAACTAGCACACATGTGCGGGGGAACCTTTGCCTTTACCTTTTATACCACCATAGCTACAGAAATCAGAACAAAAGGCGATGGATAGTAAGCCACCACCATTCAGCTTGAAAGCCCATCACCACTTCATTGATGCTTGCTGTGAAAGCCTACCAGTATATTGTTATTGTTTTTATTTGAAATTTCATGAGATCATCAAATCTGTTGAGATTTCAAGATGAAAAATTGATTTATTTTATTATTTATTATTTCAAGTTACATGGCTGCCCATCTGAAATTCATGATTCTGGACAATTAACAATAAAAGTAGCATTAAAGATTGTTGTTTTTTAAAAGAGCAAATAGTTTCATCAGATGGGATCCTGGAGGAGGGCCTTTTCTGCCATGGCACCCACTTTCTGGAACATCATCCCCATTTGGAATGGAAAGAATAATGGAGTAGTATTGACAAGTAATGCTATTTGTCACACTGTTAGATCAGCAAGTATATATTCACCTTCTACTGTAATTATACAACTTAAGGCAGTGCACATCACATTCCTGCTTCCGATTTTCCCCACAATGCCATGAGTTGGCATGTTAGGTGGCATTACTAGCCTAAGAGTTGACACTGACTTGATGGCACATAATCAACGAGATTTACCAGAGCCTGGGGCCCAAATCTGCAACTTTCCACATTGCATTTAACCATACCACAATGGCCCGACAGAATCTTTTTTTTCTGCCAAGCCCAGAAAAGGAAGAGACTTAAAACTGGAGCACAATTAAGGCAGCAAAAAAAAAAACTACCCTTCGTAGTTCGTCTCGTATCCTAGTGTCCTACCCATACCTAGTGTCGTATCCCTCCAACAAGGGCTCGGAAAAAAAAACTTTACTTTGGTCTAGTTTCTCCTAGCAAACGAATGATATTTACGCCTCCACGAACTACGATTCCCATCGCGCACCAGAAACATTCCGACCGCGCTAGCAAGCCGGGAGCAAAGCGTTTCCCATCGTGCAACGGGCGCCAAGGAACTTTGACGGACTCCGTTTCCCGGCATGCCTTTGGTTTGGCGGCGCTTGGCATGTAAATCCAACGGCTAGTCCCGCCCACGTTTGTTTTGCCGCTGGAGTGGACTCGCCATGGCGGGCTTGTTGCCGCGGCACCAGGCTCTTTACAAGAGCTTCCGGACCCCACCGTGGAAAGAGACTTTCCGGCAGGTAAGCAGACCCACTTCTGCCCTCTCCTCCCTCCCCTCCCCCCCCGTCCTTGGAACGCTGGAGGCGCCAACGTTGCAAGGTTGGAACGGGGGCGGTCAATTCCGCCGCCAAATTGGTAGTCCCCGCCCGGCAAAACCCGCGCCCAATCCGGAAGAGCAGGGGTCTTCAAACTTGGCCCTTTTATGACTTGTGGACTTCAACTCCCAGAATTCCTCAGCCAGCTTTGCTGGCTGAGGAATTCTGGGAGTTGAAGTCCACAAGTCATAAAAGGGCCAAGTTTGAAGACCCCTGCGGAAGAGTATCTGGGATGCTGGCTTTCCTGGGAGGGAGACCCCTGGGAAGAAGTGGGAATAGCCTCTGAGCCACGAAGTCTAAAAACGCCTGCAGTTGATTCGGGTTTTAATATCAGGCTCATTAGATTCCCTTTCGGGAATTCGGTCAACGCACCTCTGAAAACTTTTAATTCGTAATTACCATTGAATTTCAGAGTTTTACTAATAAAGGAGAATGTTTGTAGCTCGGGGTTGACGCGAGGGGGTCCTCGGTGCTCTCTGAGCTTGCTTGTTTTCTTGCAGACGTTTCATTACCCAAATTAGGCAACATCAGGACTCCAGTTTGCTGGGGATGGGGTTGGTCTTAAAGATTCTTTGGTTGGGCTGTTTGCTGTTGGCTTCTTTGGCAGTTTCTTGATTGGGGTATTGTTTACTTGGTTGTTGGTCTGATGTTAACCTTGGAGTTACCTTGATCTGGGTGCTGATTGCTGGTGGATTGGTGCTTGGGTCTTTTTGTTCCCTTTTGGGCTGGGTGATTGTCTATTTTGCATAGCCTATAGATGTTGAAGAAATTAAATTAAAAAGAAATTAAAAGTCGCTTGCTCCTCGGGAGGAAAGCAATGGCAAATCTAGACAGCACACTAAAAAGCAGAGACATCACCCTGTCAACAAAAGTGTGTATAGTCAAGGCTATGGTCTTCCCAGTAGCAATGTATGGCAGTGAAAGTTGGACCATAAAAAAGGCTGAGCGCCAAAGAATTGAGGCCTTTGAACTCTGGTGCTGGAGAACACTCCTGCGAGTCCCTTGGAGTGCAAGGCGATCAAACCGGTCAGTCCTAGAGGAGATCAACCCTGACTGCTCTTTAGAAGGCCAGATCCTGAAGCTAAAACTCAAATACTTTGGCCACCTAATGAGAAGGAAGGACTCACTGGAGAAGAGCCTAGTGCTGGGAAAGATGGAGGGCAAGAGAAGGGGACGACAGACAATGAGGTGGCTGGATGGAGTCACAGAAGCAGGAGGCGTGATCTTAAATGGACTCCAGAAGATGGTAGAGGACAGGAAGGCCTGGAGGAACGTTGTCCATAGGGTCGCGATGAGTCGGACACGACTTCGCAGCTAACAACAACAAATAGATGTTGATGTCTATGTGTCTATTGATGGCTAATTTGTTCTAGAGTGCCAGGCTTCTAGACATTCCCTGGCATTTTTTGGATTTGGTTTGGTCTAGGATGGTCACATTTTCCTGTCTATCTGTAGTGAAATTAAAAGAATTTTCATAATGTTTTTTTTTTGGACAACTAGTTGCTGTTCATGGATGCGTTCTGCCAGTCTTCTGCCTGTTTGTCCTACATAGTGGTTGTTGCAGTCCTTTACATTGTATGTTGTAGATGAGTCCTGTTTTTCTTCTGAGGTTGCTGGGTCTTTTGGTTTGCTTAGGATGTTTTGAAGGGCTTTATTTGGCTTGTGTGCAATGGTGATTCCATATGGTTGTAGTAGTTTATTTGTGGTTTCGGAGTTACTCTAAGATTAAACATCAGACCAACAATCAGGTAAACAATACCCCAGTCAAAAACTGCCAAAGAGCCAACAGTAAACAGCCCAACCAAAGAATCTGTAAGAAACCCCCCCCCCAAACAGAACAAGCCACCAGAATATAAACTGACAGGAAACTGCACTCCTTATTAGTACTGATGATGTTACCTAGTTTGGGTAATGAAACGTCTGCAAGAAAACAAGCAAGCTCAGAGAGCACCAAGGACCCCTCATTTCAAATCGGTGCAAGCATGAATCTTGTATTTGTCTGGTGCAAAATGAATAGGAGAGACCTATTGGGTTCAGCTCTTGCTCTAAAGGCGCAGGAAGCCACTATAGCTAGGAAATCCTTTGCATAAATCCATCTTGTACGTCTTTGTATTCATTCAGCTTTTATAATGCGCAATTGCAGGGGACTGACAGTACAGATGCATCCATTTCTGGATCAGAGACACTGCTCACAATAATTTATTCCTTGGTTACCTTGCATTTGAATTTTACTGGAATGAGCTGTACTGATGCTGCCCTTGAAAATCATTCAGAAGTTCTAGTTGGTCCAAAACACAATAGGACAAATAGTTATGAGTGCATCTTAGCAAGCGTAACGCACCATTTTGAAGTTGCATTAGCTCCCAGTGCAATTTAAGGAGCTGGTTGGCTTACGAAGCCCAAGGCTGACTGCTTTTGGGACTCCTTATCTCAATTTATTTCTACCTGTACTGTACAGGATAGGCATGCTCTGGATTCCTTCTATTAATGTTATTTGATGGGACCTAGAAGGTGTGGCTTTTCTCTCATAGCATCTGCCCTGTAGAACAGTACACCCTGAGATATGAATGGCCATCATCCTGCCAATCTTTTGTTGGGTGCTAAAAACCTGGCTCTTCTCTCGGTCATTGTGGCAAGACGTTAGGTGAGCCCATTTTTAGGGAATTATCTGTGTAGGTGTAAATAGCTTCAGGAATTATGTGTTTTAATTGTTTAATTGTTTTTTTAAAATCGGATGTTAATGACGGGACAGTTATATAAAATTAAAACGACTTTATGTGCAGTCATTTGTTTCATTTTATAACCGAGAGTTTTGTGATCAATAGGTAGCAGTGTTATTTATTTACAGAACATATAGTACTGTTGGCATATGTACAGGTAGTACAACCATTGGTTTAGTGACCATTTGAAGTTACAATGGCACTGAAAACAAGTGACTTAACAATTTCACACTTAGAACTGTTGCAGCCTCCCTGTGGTGATGTGATCAAAATTTGGACTTTTGGCAACTGGCATGTAATTAAGACGGTTGCAGTTTCCTGGGGGATCAAGTGATCACTCTTTGCTACTTTCTGGCAATCAAAGTCAATGGGGAAGCCAGATTCACTTAATGTGTTATTACTTAACTGCAGTGATTCACGTAACAACTATAGCAAGAACGGTCATAAAATGGGGTAAACCTCGCTTAACTGTCTTGCACAGCAATAGAAATTTTGGCCTCAATTGTGTTGGTAAGTTTATTTTATTTTTATTTATTTATTTTAATCCCATTTATATCCCGCCCTTCTCCGAAGACTCAGGGCGGCTTACAATCTAAAGCACAAATCAATGTGCTTAGCAGTAGCCTTCATTCTATGTATATGCCTGTTTATTAGGGCTTTCGCCCCCCCCCCCCCAAGCGGCATTATTACAAAGTCAGCTTAATTGCCCCCAACAATCTGGGTCCTCATTTTACCTACCTCGGAAGGATGGAAGGCTGAGTCAACCTTGAGCCTGGTGGGACTCGAACCTGCACTAATTGCAGGCAGCTGGTGTTACTTAAGGAGGCATTAGCCCACTGCTCCACCAAGGCTCCTAATCCTAAATAATCCAAGTTGAGGATTATCTGGTAGTGCTGTTCAAAGTGCTGAACTGAAGAGAAATAAGTTGAATCAGTTATTATCCTTAAAACCCTGTCTCCATTCTCAGTGAAATCCAGAGGTTGCTAAGCCTTCTGGATTTTGAGCATACTTTAGTAAATTGCATACTGAGTTAAACTAATTAGTTATGTGCAGTAAAGGCAAAATGACTATTTGCTTCCCAGTTCCAGGGTCTAAATAATCTAATTAGATAAATCATGATTTTTGCTTTCTTATTCATTGTAATACAAATACAATTTTATACACGTATAGAGACATGCATGTAGAATATTATGCGCTGGGAGAAATGCACGTATATAATTCTTTATTTCCTTGCTTTGTTTTTTGCCACCTCTTCTCTAATGAAATATACAGGTAGCCTTTGACTTACAGCCACAATTGAGCCTAAAATTTCTACTGCTAAGCATGATGGTTGTTAAATGAATCACTGCAGTTATTGGTAACACAATTGTCCATGTTGATCCTGGGACACTGCAACCATCCTAAATACATTATTATTATTATTATTATTATTATTATTATTATTATTATTATTATTATTATTATTATTAGAATTTCTATACCGCCCTTCTCTCGAAGGACTCAGGGCGTTGTACAGGGCAATTAAAATACAACATACAAAAGTTAAAAGTAAAATTAAATTAATTTAGCCCTAACAAATAAATAGTTAAAAATAAACCCCAAACCTTTAGTCCAGGCCAGCCTGTTCAAATAACCAGGTTTTCAGGTCACGGCGGAAAGAGCGAAGGTCGGGAGCTGTCCGGAGCTCAACAGGCAGTTGATTCCAAAGGGCTGGCGCGCCCACAGAGAATGCTCTCCCCCTGGGGGCCGCCAGCCGGCACTCCCTGACCGACGGCACCCTGAGGAGGCCCTCTCTGTGGGAGCGCACAGGACGAAGGGAAGTTGACGCCGGCAGCAGGTGCTCCTGTAAGTAATCCGGACCCATGTCATTTAGGGCTTGGTAGGTCATCACCAGCATACATGCCATTGCCAAGCATCCCGGTTTTGATCACATGACCATGGGGATGCTGTCTTGTGTGAAAAAGTTATTAAATCACTTCTTTTCAGTGCTGTTATAATTTTGAACGGTCACCAAATGAATGAGCTACTTGTAGGAAGTTTGAAACAAGCTTTTTTATGATTTGCAGAAATTTTTTTTTTGGTTTGGTTTTTTTTTTCTATCTAGAAATAACTGCTGACATGAAGTTATTTTTTCCCCCCCTTTAGCGCTGTGTAGAGAGATTGAAAAGTAGTCGGGCCAAGTTGCTAGAAAGATATCGTCAAGTGGGAGAAAATGGAGCTTCCAGATCAAATAAAGCCTTGTTGGTACAGGAGGTGATGGAAGTTGAGTGGAAAGCTTTGCAGTCTGTGGATTCTCAGCTACCCTCTCTGAGAAAGCAGGACTCTTCCCAGGTTAGTGCCGTATGAAGAAGTTGTGGGTGTGTGTTTGTTAGGACATGGTGTCCACGTTCTTAAAGAAGTTTCTCAATTTTAGCAACTTCAAGTGTGGACATCAACTCCCAGAGCTAGCCTGTTGGCTAAGAAATTCTGGGAGATGAAGTCTACAGATCTTCAAGCTGTCAAGGCTAAGAAACACTGCCTTAAAAGGATCAATAGTCTTTTCTGATGTCATCATGCAATGGTCCTAGGGCCAAAAAATAGGCACAAAATCCCACAAGATGTTATCGCAGTTGCAAATCTGGGCCTAAATCTTTTGAGATATGTCCAATTTAAAAGTTTATTTTTATTTCACATCAGTTTGAAATGGTGGTTTAGGACTGGAAAGAATGTCCTATTCTTGCTTTAATAGCAATTCATCTAAATAAGTTTTACATGTTACATGTTTCCTTATTAAGCAAAAAGCAAATGCTTTTATAGTTACTTGTGGAAAGTACCTTTGTATATGAGGCTTTTAAAATAATTTATAAAACAATTTCAAGATAGTTTGAAAAAATAAGCAGTGGGGTGTGAGTAAAAACGCAATTTACTTTCAATATGTTGTACTTTGTTTTATTTATTTTTACTATAACTTTTTTGAGTTGCTCAGGCAGCATATAAGTTTAATAAATTATGTATTATTTTGAAAAGCTAAGAAAATACTAAATTCTGAAGCAGTCATAACTTAGATGGGTGGGAGAAACGAATGCTCAATTGGTGCTGTGGAGAAAGCATGACATCTTGAATTCCTTATAGAAAAGCTGTGTTAAAAAAAAAAGCAACATACCGTTCTACCATAGTCAGAATGCATTGTCCCAATAAGAATTCTGGGCTTGACCTAAGTCCTAAAAGTATACCTTAAGGTAAAGGTTCCCCCGCACATGCGTGCTAGTCGTTTCCGACTCTAGGGGCCGGTGCTCATCTCTGTTTCAAAGCCGAAGAGCCAGCGCTTGTCCGAGGACGTCTCCGTGGTCATGTGGCCGGCATGACTAGACACCAAAGGCGCACAGAGCGCTGTTACCTTCCCACCGTAGTGGTCCCTATTTTTCTACTTGCATTTTTTTTACGTGCTTTCAAACTGCTAGGTTGGCAGAAGCTGGGCTGAGTAACAGGCGCTCACTGTTACGCGGAACTCGGGATTTGACCCGCCAAACTGCCGATTTTCTGATTGACAAGTTCAGCATCCTAGCCCACTGAGCCACCGCGTCCCTTAAAAGTATACCTTAGAGGAGGCCAAAATGCCTTCCACCTTCTTGAATGATGGACCTGATGTTATAAAGCTAAGAAAGAAAGTAGGGGAAAGATTTTTACTAGAACTCACTGTGGAGTTCTGAGAACCTTTGACAGAGAGCCTAATATGTATGTACCATGTGCGTGGATTGGTGGAGGGGTCCTGGGCAAACATTAGTTTCCAGTCTTCATTTTGGAGACAGCATGTATGAATTGCAAGCACCCTAAGTGTTCCTCTCTCACACACATATACCATTTCCCTTCTTTAAATATTATGACCAGAACACTTAACTGGGTGCTTTTCTCTTTAGATGCTTGAAGAACTGGCTGTATTGGATGAAATCCATCAGGAACTGATCTTGCAAGGTATCCAAGCTTATTGTTGATAACTGCTGCTTGAGTTAACGCTTTTACTAAAGCACAGTGCATAACGGACCTTGACAAATTTCAAAAAAGCCAAGCAGGGTCATCCAGAAGTTTACTAGGGAATCTCAGGGCTGTGTGTCCTGTAGCAGTGCATGCTTGTAAACTATACTGCTAAAAATGTAGCTGAATTAGAATGTGATAATGGAAAGATAGGATCAGCTCAAGATTAGACTCAATCCTATTCCTAGAAACGTAAGTCAATGACTTTGTAACCGCTCTCTTAGTTCAACCTCTCACCTTGTTATTGCAAAGTAAAGAAATGGACCACTGCACTAAGCACTAAGAAAAAGTGGAATAGGAAGTTACAAATGTATTTATTTTTAGCCTATCTTTGTTATTTTTATAAATAAATCCAGGTGATCAACATACCTAATACCCCTTCCTCTTCCTCTTTTTCACAATACAACCTGTGAGATGGGTTGGATGGGTCATATTAATCAGAAAGTAGATGAAAATGCAGGTTTCTAAGCCAGGAATTTTCAGCTCCATGGAGTCACTAAGAACTGAACTCAGTTTGAAAGAGATTTAACCAATTAATAGCAATGCTCTCTTTTGCAGAACAGCTGGCCATAGAGGAATATGAGCAAAGCCTGAAGTTTGATGAGGAATGTCTTAATGCAATGCTTGATGGCTTAGATGCAGAACACCATATCATCTGTCCTGTTTGCAGAAGGTGAAGTGATTGGCTTGAGAAATCTCTGCCTTGGTACCAGGCCACATGATTATTTACTTATTTAGTTAAATCCTACCTTACTAGTTTTAGAAATAACTCAAGATGGAGAATGTCTATGGAGATTCATCAGGTCCTGATTGTCATCCAGGTCCTGATTGTCCTAAAGTTGCTTTTTCAAAAGGCAAATGGACTTTGTTTTTCCTCGAAGACGTTTTGCTTCTCAGCCAAGAAGCTTCTTCTGTTAGAACTGAAAAAGCTTCTTGGATGAGAAGTGAAATGTTTTCAAGGAAAAACAAAATCCAGTTGCCTTTTGAAAAAGCAAATTTGGGACAAGGTGGTGAACATATGTAATGCTCTTTCCTATTTTCCCCACAACAACAACAACACCCTGAGAAGTGTGTTGGGCTGAGTGACCAGCCAACTTTCGTTACTAGAATCGGACTAAAACAATCTCCTGGTTTCCTAAACCAACACCTTAACCACTACTACAAAGCTGGACTGTTGTGTCAGACTGTTGTGTTCAGCTTCATTTTGCTGAATTATAATGCGAGTTCTTTTTATGAAGGCATTTTTCCTTCTTCCATCTTCAGAGATAAGTGGAGACCAAAAATTTGGTTTCCCTTACTTGCATCCTGAAGTAAGGTTAATTTTCTTAACCGGTGGAATTTATAGTATAATGTGGCAGTGTGGAGGGCTCCATATTCAGGATTCCAGAAAGTGCCTCCTATTCTTCCTCCTCTCTGATTTTCCTTGTCATGCTGTTCAGTCACTGGTTCATAGCTTAAATAAATAACTTCCATTTCTGCAGATCATGTTCTCTCCCTCTTGCTGACTTCTGTTTTGCACATGTTGCTTGATTAGGGAGTTTTTGTTC
Source organism: Vipera ursinii (assembly GCF_947247035.1). Taxonomy (NCBI): domain Eukaryota; kingdom Metazoa; phylum Chordata; class Lepidosauria; order Squamata; family Viperidae; genus Vipera; species Vipera ursinii. The sequence goes on along the minus strand of NC_139512.1, from coordinate 341,572,761 downwards.
TTAGTTTTATATCCCATAGTTGATTTCAACGTCTGGAAATCCTAATTTCTCAGCTGTTGTGACTTCTGAATCGGCTACTATGTGTTATTCACTAACTAGGCCTTTGCTAGACATCAGAACCCACCTAGAGAAAACTGGCTAGACTGACAGCAACTCAGAATTCTTCTAACATACCTGGTTTATTACTATGGGAAAGAAATGCTTTCTTCAGTCACTTGATCCTCCTACTTGTAGACTTTAGTAACAATTCATGGCACGTTTTAGTCACTCAGTTTCCGCAGAATATATAAATTTGACCCTAACATTGTTTTAAGGCTTCCAGTTTTAAATAATCAACTTTTCAAGGTAGTACAGTAGCAGAAATGCTTTGTTGATTTAGTTTTATCAGTTGGTGGTTTTTTTTACTTCCTTTCTCATTTGATCTTCATGTGTGAAGTCTTTGAGGACAATCTAGATAAGTTACTTTTCACTTTCATCATTGCAATTCTCTTTGCATCTAGGAACCATCTCAGCGTGATGAGTAACATGGTTGCATGCCAATGTGGACTCTGCATCAATAGCCTGGTAAGCAAATGTTAAGGAATTTCTGGGCAGCAACTCCATTCTGCTGGGGCTTCCTGGGATGGCTGAGACTTCCAGTGGCAGCTGAAGCTTTGCACACTGGCTCAGGGGCTTCTTGCAGTCCTCAAGTCACACCACATCAGGAAGCCTGAGTCGCAGCATGGAAAGCGTTCCAGAGCTGCACAACTCTTGCAGGGCAGCCAAAATGACAGAGATGGAAGGGGATAGGCATGTGGGGAGAGTTGAAGGGGAGAAAGTGCCTTGCTTCGGAAGGACCAAGGCTCAGGGCTGGAAGTGACCAAGCCCAGAATGGCTTGGATTGGGGTGGGTCCTTGACTAATGACTGGTGGAATTCATTTAACAAATGCTGTTGCTAAGCAATGTGGTTGCATTTTATGTCTGCATTGCTTAGCGTGGAAATTCCAGTCCTAGTTGGGGTTAGAATGGAGGGCTACCGGTAAGATAAAAGCAGAAGTTTCATGTAAGAAATTAAGGTATTGCCTTCACACCCTACTTGTGAACTTTCCATAGCATCTGGATCACCATAGTAGAGAGCAAAAAGCTTAGTTTAATTTAATTTAATTTAATTTATTAATATTTCTATACCGCCCTTCTCCCGAAGGACTCAGGGCGGTGTACAGGGCAAGAATAAAACACAGAAATTACAAAAGATAAAAAGTAATTAAATACATGCCCAATTAAAAATACAGTTAATACATACTAAAAACCCCAATAAAAATAATAAAAACCCCACCAATCCCCCCTCAGGCCAGGCCGGCTTGCTCAAACAAGTATGTTTTTAGATCGCGGCGAAAGGAGCGAAGATCGGGCGCCGTCCGGAGCTCAACCGGTAACTGGTTCCATAGCTCCGGGGCGCCCACAGAGAAGGATCTCCCCCTGGGGGCCACCAGTCGACATTCTCTGACCGGTGGCACCCTGAGGAGGCCCTCTCTGTGGGAACGCACAGGGCAGAGGGAAGTAGACGCCGGCAGCAGGTGTTCCCTGAGGTACTCCGGACCCCTGCCATGTAGGGCTTTAAACACCATTACTAGTACCTTGAATCTCACCCGGAAGACAACTGGTAACCAATGCAGCTCACGGAGCAGAGGTGTGACATGGGAGTATCGGGAGACTCCCAACACAACTCTCGCGGCTGCATTCTGTACCAGTTGGAGCCTCCGGGTGGTCCTCAAGGGAAGCCCCATGTAGAGAGCGTTGCAGTAGTCTAGACGAGAGGTCACGAGCGCGTGAGTGACCGTGCATAAATCATCCCGGCTTAGATAGGGCCGCAACTGGCGCACCAGGCGAACCTGGGCGAAAGCCCCCCTAGTCACAGCCACCATGTGATCTTCCAAGGTGAGCCGTGAATCTAGGAGGACTCCCAAGTTGCGAGCCCTATCTACGGGGGGTAATAATTCACCCCCCATAGAAAGAGATGGAATATCCGAATAGACCCGGGATGAAGGTATGCAAAGCCACTCGGTCTTGTCGGGGTTGAGTTGAAGTCTGTTCCTCCCCATCCAGACCCGAACCGCCTCCAGGCAACGGGACATCACGTTGAGGGCATCACTGGGGTGGTTTGGGGTCGAAAGAAAAAGCTGGGTATCATCAGCATACTGATGATACCCAACTCCAAAGCCACGAATGATCTCACCCAGCGGTTTCATGTAGATGTTGAACAGGAGAGGCGAGAGGACCAACCCCTGAGGAACTCCACAAACGAGACCTCGCGGTCGACCTCTGCCCCCCTGTCAACACCGACTGCGAGCGTCCCTGGAGATAGGAGGAGAACCACTGTAAGACCGTGCCTCCCACTCCCAATCCCCTGAGACGCCGCAGCAGGATACCATGGTCGATGGTATCGAAAGCCGCTGAGAGGTCTAATAGGACTAGAACAGAGGAATGACCCCTGTCCCGAGCCCTCCAGAAATCATTCACCAGCGCGACCAATGCTGTCTCCGTGCTGTGCCCGGGCCTGAAACACAATTGGTACGGGTCTAGATAATCCGCTTCATCCAGGACCAGAGGGAGCTGATGCGCCACCACACTCTCAACAACCTTCGCAAGAAAGCGAAGGTTGGAGACCGGACGAAAGTTGTTCAATACAGCTGGGTCCAAGGCAGGCTTCTTCAGGAGAGGCCTCACCACCGCCTCTTTCAAGACGGCAGGGAAGCTACCCTCACTCAAAGAAGCTGATATAACTGCCTGGAACCAGCTGCGTGTCCTCTCCCGGGCTGCATAAACCAGCCAGGAAGGGCACGGGTCCAATAAACATGTGGTGGAGCTCAGCCTCCCCATAATCCTGTCCACTTCCTCCGGAGTCACAGAATCAAACTCCTCCCAGGTAATATCGACAAGACCACCTGTGTCCTGATCGTCAGACTCTGCCCAGTCAGAGTCCAGACCGGTCCGAATCCGAGCGATTTTGTCCGACAGATGATGGTTAAACTCCTCGGCACGACCCTGCAAGGGTTCCTCCCTCACCTCCTGATTCAGGAGGGAGCGAGTCACCCTAAACAGGGCGGCCGGGCGATTATCTGCGGACGCGATAAGGGTGGCGAAGTGGTTAGACCTTGCCTCCCTTATCGCAGCGAGATAAGACCTAGTATAGATTCTTAGTCGCAATCGGTCGGATTCGGATCGGCTGGATCTCCAACCGCTCTCTAGGCCCCGTCTCCGACGCTTCATCTCCCGGAGCTCCGCGGAGAACCATGGAGCTCGACGGGATCTGCACCGGGTCAGGGGCCGCAGGGGTACAACTCGGTCAAGAGCCTCAGTGGCTGCCCTTTCCCAGGCTTCCACTAAGGCGTCTGCCGAGCTGTGAGCGAGGGAGGCAGGTGGGGACCCCAGCGCCGCCTGGAACCTCTGGGGATCCATTAAGCGTCTGGGGCGGTACCATTTAATTGGTTCCACACACCCACGGCGGGGGGTGGCAAAACGGAAGACCAGCCGCAGGAGATGATGATCGGTCCATGACAGGGGCATAACAATTGGGGAGCCCCCACCAAGATCATCTAACCACCGTCCAGATAAGAAAACTAAGTCAAGAGTGTGGCCTCCCTCATGAGTCGGTCCCGAAATTACTTGCGTCAGGTCCATGGCTGTCATGGAAGCCATGAACTCCCGAGCCAACTCAGATGATCCTCCCAGCGATGGTAGATTGAAGTCCCCCAAAACTATAAGTTTAGGGAACTCAATCACCAACCCAGAGAGGACATCGAGAAGCTCAGGCAGGGCTGCTGCTATGTGACTAGGGAAAAGGTACACCAGCAGCAAGCCCAACTGCGCACCAGGGCCGCATGTCAAAAAGAGAGACTCACACCCGACTATCTGGGGAACGGTGGCCTCCCGCGGACATAAGGTCTCTCTCATAACAACAGCCACACCCCCACCCCTACCCTGAGCCCGAGGCCGGTGTAGCACCCGGAAACCTGGTGGACAAAGGTCAACCAGAGGAATCCCTCCCTCTGGGCCCAACCAAGTCTCCGTGATGCAAGCCAGGTCCGCCTGCTCACCCTCGACCAAATCACGGACGAGAGGAGCTTTATTGGCGACAGACCTGGCATTCAAGTACACCAGCCGGAGCTCAGGAGGCTGCACATCCTCACTCCCAGAGCCCTGGGGCGGAGCCTGAGGGTCGGAGTGCCCCACCGCTTTTAAGCAGCGGAGAGGCCTTCCCTGAGGACGATACGACCCTCTGCTCCTACCCCTGCTGCCATTCCCTAACGTCGTGGGAATAGGTATTCCCACGACCAGCCCTGGAGCCCCAGAGGCAACCGGCCCCCGCTCCTCCCCCCCGCGAACTACCTTGGCACTGGCCTGAACAGAGGTTGTTGGACTGCCCCCCTTGTCCAAACAACCAAAAAGAGTACCCTCCCCCCTCCCTAGCCCCCTAAAAAATTTAGAAAGAAAACTAATCAGGGGCCTCTTATTGGGTTTCTGTCGAAGGCCCCTACCCGTGCCCAGCCATCTCTCGGGGTCCCAATAAATGGGCCCTTCCTCGAGATCGTAAGCGGCTGGAAAGGCGGGTCGCACCCAGGAAGGGGGAGCACCCCTGAGGGCGAGCAAGTCCGTGCAAGAATATTTAAGGAAAGGCATAAGGAGTAGTCCAAGTAGAAGGCAGTCCGTAGTTGATGATCAGTCAATAAGGAGGATCTAACAGAGGGTAAATAGGTGTCCCAGACCTCCGCCCAGCTGCTGCCACTCAGCTAGGTAAACCCCCCAAGCGGGCCGACCACCGTCCTTTCACGACAGCTGCCGAGCCAATTCCCGGGGAAGAGGTGGTGGTCTGAAACAACCACTCCGGATATGGCATGCCTCCTAGAGCTCTCACCTCTATGGACAGCAGATGTAAATTCAAACCACCCTCTCACGGTGGCTAATATCCAGGAACCTCTGAGTCCTTTGGGGATGATGTGTAAAAGGCAAGCCATCATAGTTATCATAGTCTGGTCAGCTAACGGCATGTAGGACTACCTGGAAAGAATCAAGAAGGAGGAGCAGAGGTACCAAGCCCTGAAGGCTCATGCGCAGGAAAAGCTAGACCAAGCGACCGAGGATATCGCCCAGATGAGAAGCAAAGCCCATTTGAAGGTGACTGCGCTCGATGCCAAGCTGCGCAAAGAGCAGATGAGGATCCAGTCACTGGAGAGCAGCATCGAGCAAAAGGTAAAAGAAAATAAGGAAATCAGAAAAATCTGTGAAGAGCTGATCTCTAAGATAGGATATTTTCTGCATTCATTTTTGAACTTTATTGCTTCCTTATATTTTTTTTGACAGGAAGGGATTTTGTATAAAACAAATAGAAAAACATATCTTTTATTTAAAAATAAATGTTTCTGATGTTATCAAATTGATCCCTAACTGTCATATCTATACAAATCATGCAGAAGCTGACACTAAAACATTCTGTCTCTATGTCAAGTCCCGTGGGCTCGACATCACGAGGGGAGCAGGGGAAACGCCGCGCAAACCGCCCGCCCGAACCTTCCTGCTGGAGCCACCCGGGAACAGCACATCCAGCAGTCAAACGGCCGCCAGCAACCACGGGCAGCTGGTCCGGGGCTTTCTGGCATGTCTGCGTCGACGGAGCTGCTGAAGGGACCCATAGGCAGTCAGACCGGCAGCCGCAGCTCGTCCTGGGATTACCCAGCCGCCTGCTCCTCGGCGGGGGCGTCGGGCGGCTCAGAGGGGGCGTCGGGCGGCTCAGAACGAAGACCGGATAGCGGGGCGTTGTGGGGAGCTGTTAGGGGGGCTGTAACACTGACACGCTGGACGGTGGAGGGGAGCACGGAGGAGGGGTGGGGGAGCACGAAAGGGGGATTAAGGGCATAAACTCACATGGAGTCTGTGTGGGAGCTCAGGCACAAAGGGCGGGGTGACGTGCGGAGAGCTGGGAAGGGGGCGGGTTTTGAGCAGACTCAGCCAGATGATGGTTTGCATGGGGAGGGGTGGGGCTAATCACCCCCAATGTATAAAAGACGCGTTGGGAGGGCTAGCTCCCAATGCTGACCTTGTATCTGCTAGGCTTTTCTGAAGTAAAGAAAACCTCGTCGTCACCCGTACCACGTTGTCGTCGTTCTTTCAGCGTGGACGGCTGTGACAGTAAGTCAGCGTTGCTTACAGCATTTCCTCGTTGCTGTGTTCTGCTCTGGACTTCGAGGCAACTGACATGGCCGAGAGAACCCAGGGGGCTGTGCTTACTGTGGAGGGAGAGGAGCCGGCTGGGGCTACAGCGCCTCTGGACATGGGGGAGTTGGCAGAGGCCCCACCGGTAGTTCGGCCCAAGGTCCGGGACCCTTGCCCAGCGGCTGAAGGCATTGGGACCCAGGGGCCGACTGCTTAAGCAAAGACTGGGGAATGGTGGCTCAGTTCTGTACTGGGACAACTGGAGACTGGGCAGGAGCGGCCACCCAGCCAGAGGGGGCCGTTGTTGGAGTGGAGGGAGCGTCGCGTTACCGGCGAAGAAGGGGAGGAGTGGAGCTACTCCACGGCTCCAGGGAGTTATACTATGGACGTCCTGAGGGACAGGTTCGGGGAGCCTCGGCCATGGACCCCCATCGAACCTGAACCGGATGTTGGCCGTTGGTCTCAGGACAGGGCTGGCCCTGTGCAGCAGAGCCAGGCCCATTTCCACCTGGCTAGCCCCCGTTTTCGGGCTCCGCAGGGTTCCGGCACCCCGCAGGGGACTGCACCTTCGTTGCCGGGCCCCGCAGCCACACCAGGTCAAGGGCCCGTACGGGTGGGTGCTACGGGGGGCGGTGGTGCTGCGCTACGCCCGGGGCCACCGGCAGGAGTACTGGGTTGGCTACAACCAGGGCTCATAGTGCAAGGACCGGGTGCTCTGGCAGGGCTCTGGGGAGCACCAGCAGCGTGGGGCCCGCCACCGTTGCCCATGTCTTTCGATGGCCACCCCGACTGCCTGGCCCTCTTCCTTGGTCACGTGATCCATCATCTGGATAAGTACGGCCCCGTGTATGCCTCTCAGTGGGCAATGGTGATGGCGGTCACAACAGCGCTGCAGGGGGAGGCTGCGGCGTGGGTCGCTAACCTGTACAGCGACCGTGCTAGAGAGCTGGGGGATGTCGGGTTGTTCCTCGAGGCATTGCGAGCCCGCTTTGAAGACGTTACCCGGGTACAGCGGGCTGAAGCCGAGATAGTTGGGCTCCGACAAAACGGCCGGCCAGCAACGGAGTTTGTTCGGGAGTTCAGGGAGGTGGCAGGCAAACTTAGCTCGTGGCCGGAGCGGATGTTGATCCATAATTTCCGGGCTGGGCTGGACGACCACCTCCAGAGGGCCTGTATCGTCCGCGGCATCCCTCCCAGACTACAGGAATGGTTCCAGGTCGTGGTTGAGCTGGACGCTGGCCTACAGGGCTGCCAGCGGCGTGCAAAACCTCCAGCAGACCCCTGACAGGCTCCGCAGAAGCCGCAAGGGGAGGGGCAAAAACCGGCGTCGCCGATGCAGAAACCCACAGGACCACCGCCCCAGGCTGTTTTCCGCTGTTTCCGGTGTGACCAGCCGGGGCACCGTGTAGCTGACTGTCCAATGCCGGCGCCCTGGGCGGTGGCAGGAGCAACCCCAGCACGGGGTGTAACTTCCCCACGGTTTGTGGAGCGATCCCGAGCCAACCGTCAAGCCTTGGACACGACGCCCAGGAGAAACAACCAAGCGGAGACTGAGAGGCCAATGGACGTGTACCTAGAGGTTTACGGGGACGGTGATGGACAGGAGGAAGACCCAATGGTAAGTACACCGATCTGCCCTTTCACGATCCCAGTAACACTGACGAACCCCAACACGGGTGAGGCACTGGGATTCAGAGCCTTCATTGACTCGGGTAGCACACGGTGTCTTGTCAGTCAAGAGGTGGTGGCCAAGGTGGGTGTTGGGGTGGTGCGTCTGGAAACCCCTATGCGCTTCCAACAGGTGGATGGCTCCCTCTTGGGGGGAGCGCCCATCACGCGCGTAACAAAACCCATACGCCTGGGCATGGGGGAGCACTGGGAGAGGTTACGGTTCATTGTGGTACCCTCCATGACCGAGGGGGTGATCCTGGGTCTCGCATGGCTGGACAAGTGGGGCCCAACCGTCTGGTGGGAAGGGGGGTGCCGACACCTTCGACTTGGGGTTGGGCCCCAACCCCCTGAACATGAACACGTGGGAAAAGACAGACAGCCAGGAAGGACAGAAGAAGGCTGCAGGGCCGGATCGGAGGTGCGGGTTCCGCCAGAGTATGCCGACCTCCTGGAGGTCTTCGGTGAACAGGAGTGTGACCTCCTACCACCCCATCGGGCCACGGATTGCACGATTGAGCTGGAGCTGGGGTTCAGGTTGCCCAAGCCACGAATGTACGCCATGGCACCGCGAGAGATGCTGGAGCTGCGTCGTTACATAGACAAGAACCGAGATGATACGCCTGGGCACGCCATGTAGGCGGTAGATGTGCGTTATGAACATCCACGCCAGTCGTCGGGCTGTTGGCAATCCTTTGCATGGTACAAAGTGGGCCTGCTTGGAGAATAGGTCTACCACTGTCCATATCACGGTATACCCTCGGATCTCTGGCAGCTCCACAATAAAATCCATGGCTATGTCCTGCCATGGCCGACAGGGGTCTGCCACTGCTTGTAAAAGACCCGTTGGTTTACCAGGCCGGGGCTTAGCGGTAGCACACGTATGACAGTGGCGCACATAGTCTTCAACGTGACGTCTCATACCCAGCCACAACTGTCGCCGGGCGAGGTGCAGAGTCTTAATGAACCCGAAGTGGCCAGCTTGTTTGGCATCATGGCACCTAAACAGGACATCTGCTCGAAGAGCTTGCGGCACGTACATCCTGTCCCGGTACCAGGCCAGACCCTCCCGAAGGGTCAGGAGGTGCGGGTGTTGTTACAACCAGATATCCCCTTGTAGAGCATCCTTTAAGCGTTGCAACAGGTCGTTGACGGCCCTGGATTTCACGGCTTGTATCACCTCCGATTCACACGGGGGAAGAATAGCCTGCACCACCTCCTCCCGCTGGCTATTGTATTGAGGGAGGCGCAAGAGCGCATCCGCTAGAAAGTTCTTCCCCCCTGGGACATATTTCAGGGTGAACTTGAACCGCCTGAAGTACAGTGCCCACCGAACGTGCTTTGGAGCCAGCTTCCTGGGTGACTGCAAAGCCTCCAGGTTTTTGTGGTCCGTCCATACCTCAAAGGGCTTCTCCGCCCCTTCCAAGTGATGTCGCCACATTTCCAACGCCCACCGAATGGCGAAGGCCTCCTTTTCCCAGATGGCCCAGGCCCGTTCGGTGGCTGACAGCTTCTTGGAAGCATAGGCACATGGTTGTAGTACCCCATCACTATTTCGCTGCAAGAGAACGGCCCCCACCGCCACGTCGCTGGCGTCCGCTTGAACAATGAATGGTACGGTAGGGTCGGGGTGCAACGAAACGGGCTCTTTAGCAAACAACTCCTTTAGCGTCTCAAAAGCCCTTTGACATTCGGCGGTCCATGCCACCCGTAAGCCTGGACGCAGCTTCACTGTCAGCTGTTTGGTCTGCAGAAGGTCCGTTAAGGGCAGTGCGATCGCGGCAAAGGACGGTATGAACTGCCTATAGAGGTTGGCAGATCCCAAGAAGCTCTGCAGCTGCCGTCGGGTTCCTGGGGCTTGCCACTGTTGTACCGCCTCCACTTTCTTGGGGTCCATCGCGATTCCGGCTGCGGAGATCTGGTAGCCCAGATAGTCCAAACGGGAGGTATGGAACTTGCATTTCGCGAGTTTTACGTAGAGTCAAGCTGCTAGGAGTTTCTGTAATACCTGCCGAACTAAATTGACGTGCTCGTCCATGGATTCCGTGTAAATTAGTATGTTGTCGAGATACACGAGGACCCCCCTGTACAGATGCTCATGCAGTACCTGATTTATCAACTGCATGAAGACCGCGGGAGCCCCTTGGAGCCCGAACGGCATCAAACGAAACTGAAAACTGTCGAGTGGGCAGTTAAACGCAGTTTTCCATTTGTCGCCTTCTTTGATGCGCACTCGATAGTACGCCTCCCGCAGGTCCAAGCGAGTGAACACCCTCCCACTGGCTAGATGGGATAACATGTCCTTCATCAGAGGCAGTGGGTACAGGTGCTCAACGCACACCGCGTTGACCCCACGATAATCCACACATAGTCGTAGCCCACCGTCCTTCTTTTCTCTGAAGAGAACGGGTGCTGCCATACGTGAGCAAGCGGGCTGGATAAAGCTCCGTGCCAGGTTCTTGTCTATGTAACACTGCAGCTCCAGCATCTCTCGCAGTGCCATGGCGTACATTCGTGGCTTGGGCAACCTGGCTCTGCTGCACTGTGACACTCTAGTTGAGCCATTTAGCTTTCTTTTTTGGGTCTTTAAAATAAAGCTGTATAAAAAAATAAAAAAAGAGTGAGAGGCTTTTGTGAGCAAAGTGTGAGTGAGAGAGCAAGATAGCAAGCGAGAAGCTATTGCAAGCAAAGGGCAAGTGAGTGAGAGAGCAAGTGAGGGGCCTTTGTGAGCAAAGGGTGAGAGAAAAAGGGAAAAGTGAGGGAGAGAAGGGAAAAAGAAAAGGCATTAACTTCTGACTTCCTCTGTTCCAATAGAAGGAAACATTAACATTGAACCTCAACTTTTTACTTTTCCATAATATTATAAACTAGCCATTTCTATAACAAAAAATGAATCTAACCAGTAAAGCCCAAAATCCACCCCACCCCCCTTTTTTTAGTCATCAAATTTTTGACACTTTGCTAAGCAGTAGTGGTACTGGAACATTGTCATGTCCTAAAAGTGGTTTAATCTGTGAAAAAGTTGAAAAACTCTCTGGGCGGTTTACAATAGAAGCCTTATTTGTATATTGCCCTCAACAATCTGGGTCCTGATTTTACCAACCTTGGAAGGATGGAAGGCTGAGTCAACCTTCCAAGCTACGGGCAGAGTTTGCATGCAATACTGCATTTTAACCACTGCACCACCAGGGCTCTGTTAAATTCACTTAGAAGCATTATTCCATGGAGATAGAGCAGAAGTGCATGGAGTACACTCAATTTAACTTCAATCAGTAATCAATCAGTTTAAATGTCTGTCAAGGGCACATTCTCCCTTTTCCAGCAGTCTATTGAATGGTTAGGATAAAACATATTTCTTGGGTAGAGATCACACATTTCAAACTGTTGTGTTTGAAGTCAACAGCAATATAACTGTAAGGCATGCTGGCTGAGGAATTCTGGGAGTTGAAGTCCACAAGTCATAAAAGGGCCAAGTTTGAAGACCCCTGCTGTAAGGCAATGATGAAAAACGCTGGCAAAGACAGAGGCTGCTTCTCAGTTCCCCAATCTTCTATCTGGTTCCGTAGAAGTGGCACACTTAAAGACTTTAGCATATTTTTTAAACCAGGGGTGAACAGATTAAGAAAGTGACAGATGGAGGGTTCCCAAATTATTCCAATGCCTCTCTGAAAGACACTCAAGTATCTGTATGGGGTCAAAATTACGAAACTGAAAGTCATCCATTTTAGTACTGAGTGACAGCAGTGAAAAGAGCTGGGGAGCAATATGCAACCCATAGGCTACTCACAAGCACTACACTGTTTATTATAACTCAAATTAATATGCAAGATCGCTATAAGAAATCTGGAAATACAGCAAATGATCTCTTGTGCAGTCAGATGCCTAAAAATATACACAAATGTTTTAAGGGATTTTATACTCAGGTCATTTCACCCTATAGTTGGGACCATTTCTGGTAGAAAAAGCTATTTTTTAGGTGCTCAAGGCATGGATCCGTTCTAGCAATTAAAATCTGATTCTTTCATCTGGACAACGTTAGAGCTTTCTGCATGCAGAACTTTTTGTTTTACTACTGAACTAGAGATTCCTCCCATATATCAATACTTTTTTTTCAAAAGTGCAAACTGTAGCAGTAACATACCAACTGTTCATCATCTTCTCCTTCTAGTACCACACAATGGTAAAGCATTCCTGATTCGGTAGCAATCACTAGGATGTTAGGAACACATGGAAGACAGAGAACTGCACAAGCATCATAGCCATAATTGTCTTCAGCTGCAGGATACATTGGCATTGGGCCCAGCAGCTTGCCAAGGTTACTGGTGCTAGAATAAAAATAATTTCAAGATGAGTAGGAAGTTGTTTAATAGCATTCTTTCATCATTCCTCTCCTGCCAAATAAACCAAACTAACTGCTTGGAAAAAGAAACTTTTTAAGCCTGATCTACCAGGAGCTAAGAATGCTCCATGGTCTCTCATATTTAATATTTATTCCGAGGACAAACAAAAAAGCTTGTATTTTGTAAAAGTCTAATGTAATGTCATTCCTGGAAGCAATCACCTGAGCCACACTTCAGAGAAGTGACGTAGCTCTAAGCTTTGCTAGGGACAGAATGGAGAATTTTTAAGATACTGCCTTCTTAAAAATCAAATGTAATTAACCAGACTTTTTAGGTGTCCTAATAGTGTTGCTTTATTCATAACCATGAAACATCCTCCATGTATTTGTCTTGCATTGGATGCAAATACTTTGTTTGGTCTTTGACTCTTCATCAGTTTCACTGCAGTGCCCTAAATGTTAGCCCAATGGGAGAATATTTGAATAGCTAATAAAAAACCTGCCAGCGCTGGAATACTCAAAACTTACCGAGGCATGGTACCAGTGGCAGAAGATGAAGTGTTATTAAGAAACAGTTTATTTCCATTCAGCCTTTTAGAACAATTTTATAAACTAATTTGAAAACGAATTCTCTAGTGCAGATAGGCGAACTGAATGCCACTAAGTGAACTTTCTCAAGTAAGTCTTTACCTGTGCAAGAGATTAATGTAAATCAGAAAAGTCTCTCCATTTTCATACAGGATATACATAGGATATGCCAGCACATCCTCTTTCTCTCTCTGACCAGTTATGTTCTTAGGAAGTACTGCTAGAGGTCCAAAGTCAAATGCCACGGCAGTCTCTCCTATCAACGCTGTATATGTTCTCCTGAAGCAGAAAAGGCAGATAGAGACTTTACTCTGCAGTGACTCTAAAAACACAGGTCCAGTTTTTAGACAAACAAACAATGGCTGAGCGTGCCTGAAGAGGAGGAAAATTCAATCTTACCCCTTATTAAGTCTCAGTGTTTCCTCATCAGCATCCGAAAGAGTTATCACTTTCACAGGTGTCTGGGGAGAACTCAAACTATAAATCCTATTAAACAAAGAAAGGAAAAACATTCCACATAATTATTTCTTCACATTGAGTATCTGTAAGTGTACATTTCAGTTATGGTAAATGAGGAATATTTGGATTTTTTTTGGCAGCAGCAGCAAAACAAGAGATGGCCTTATTGAGATTTGTTTTTATGTTTCTTTGGAGTTATAACTCTCTTAAAATACAATCTATTCAGAGCAAGAGAATGTTACCTTATTGTGTTGTCAGATGTTAATAGCACAACATGGGGCTCCAGAATCTCACTGGGGTACCAAGAAGCATGCTTCAGGGTCAGGGATGATGAACTGGTGAAGAATCTTTCAGCAATAGGTATGGTACTGGAAAACACATGTCTGCATTTCAGCCACAAAAGATCTACCATTCATTCATCTGTTGCAATGCTCTAACCAGCAAATTACGTGCTTACAATGTCTATGCTATGAAACGTTTATCCACTGACTTATAGGCCAACCTGCTATCAGAGACATAGATTAGAATGGCTTGATATTTTTGATTGCTTTCCCAGTTGACCCTTATTAAAAATTTGTTTGGAGACTATACTGCTTCACACTACAGGTAAGATCAAGCGTTCACATGACCATTTTTTTCAGGCATCTTCAATCTATTTTGCCCTCAATGCCCCCATGAGGCATTTGTTACCTACCAACTAACAAATATTTGTAGTATTCTTCATCTACCGTAATTTATGAGTCACCCCATAACAAAATTCAATGGAAGGACAATTTTTATATCTTTTAATAATTTTTATAACTATTTATTGATTTTCTTTAATTAAATATTGTACACTGCCCAGAGTCATTCTCTTGTGAGATGGGAAGCTATACAAATACGATAATTTGTATGCCAGAGTTTGCATTTTGAGAATAAGTGACATTAAATGCTAAAAATCAATTAAAAGCCAATTGCAATCCCAGAAATAAAATTATATTTAGTATAATTTAAAGGGTCTGTGAAAGTTAGTGGCCATTAACTTTGGTGCCAAATAGGAGTTCAAGAACAATTACAGTCTTGTTTTCTCTTACAGATGCCACTTGTATTTCTGCACAATGAATACCCCCATTTTTCCATGGAAAACTGAACTTTTCTGATTCAACCCAAATTTACACATTCAATACTTGGATCAAAAATAAGGTTGCCTGTGCATATATGGCTGTATGCATAAGGTAAATACAGCCTAAGGGAGGTAGGGGAATGCTCCTTCCACAAACGTGATGCGCTAAGTTTACAGACAGGAATGGTTCCCACAAACAAAATGGTAGCATTTCAGCAAGGCGAAGCTGAAATTCTTCGAGACCTACTGCTCTAAATATCAGATATTTTACTTTTAAAACAGAGGAAGATGTAGTATTTCCAGATGGAGATGAAACTGGAACAAGCCTTCCAAGAGAACGGGCTTTCTCTGCAGCACCCAATTATTACGATTAGCATCATCAACATGGCCACTATGAAGGGAGCCTCCGTGACCTGGCCTTCCCTCTAAGGACCAGGAGACCCGCTCAAAAAACGTCCCACCTGGTATCGGCCCAAGCTGTCCGGGTCGTCGCCAAGGTGCCTCAGGCTGAGGACGCAAAAGGCGGCACGTTCGCGGTCCCACAGGAAGAGTTCCCCGCCGATGCCAAACATCAGATCCCTCGGAAGGGCTGGCCTGGCTTGCTCTGTCTCCGGCCCGACTTCAGAGGCCTGCTCTCTCAGGCGACCCAGCACGACATGGCGAGGCAGTTCGGCCCACCAATGCTCTCCTAAACCCGGCGACACAGCCGCCGCCATGATTACTTCAGCAAGGCGACTGGAATGTCGGTCGCTTAATAGGCAGCTAAACGGTTCTAACCTGGCCACCTCAGACTGCAGAACTACCGCTCCCAGCGTGCATTTCGGCGGCAACCATAGAGTTGCTTGGCGGGTTTTAACTCTTCTCGCCGCCTTCCAAAAATCGTGGGCGCTCCATCGCTGGAAGTTTTTAAAAAGAGACCAGACAATCACCTGTTTGAGATGGTATAGGTTAGGGGTAGGCAACCTCGGCTCTTTTATGACTCGTGGACTTCAACTCCCAGAATTCCTGAGCCAGCATGGCTGGCTCAGGAATTCTGGGAGTTGAAGTCCACGAGTCATAAAAGAGCCGAGGTTGCCTACCCCTGGTATAGGTCCTACTGGTTGAGCAAGGGGCTGAACTAGAAGACTTCCAAGATCCCTTCCAGCTCTATTCTATTCTATTTTAGTCCACTCCACCTCATGGGGGCATTGAGGGCAAAATAGAAGCAGGAGTAATAGGAACCCAAAATTTGTTAAGTGAGTTTTGCTCCATTTTAACTTTCTGGCCACAGCTAAGTGAATCATTGCAGTTAAGTGAGTCACTTAAGTGACTAACTTAAGCGAGTCACTTAAGTGTTAAGTGAGCCTGTCTTCCCTGTTGACTTTGCTCATCAGAAGGCGGCAAAAAGTGGATCCTGGGGCACTGCAACTGGCATAAATATGAACCAGTTGCCAAGCATCTGAATTTTGATGACATGACCATGGGGATGCTGCAACCATAACGTGTGAAAAATGCTGCTGTAACTTTGGTCACTAACTGTAAGTGGAGGATTACCTGTATTCATTGCCTTGAGTTGACCCAAATATATAAGTTAGGACAAAAATCTAAACAACCTTGGGAAGAAATTGATGTGTATGAAGGCCAACACCAGCCAAACAACCAGCAGCTATCACTTAACTGTTGGCCAAGCCCCACACTGGTTTATTTTACCCTGCACAATGAATCAACAATCACACTGAGCAAGGAAATTGAGTTTTCATACTTTTTTCTGTGCAGAATTAAAGAGAGGTACATGCGGTGGCTCAGTGGGTTAGGACGCTGAGCTTGTCGATCAGAAGGTCGGCAGTTTGGCGGGTCGAATCCCGAGTGCCGCGTAACAGAGTGAGCACCTGTTACTCGTCCCAGCTTCTGCCCACCTAGCAGTTTGAAAGCATGTAAAAATGCAAGTAGAAAAATAGGGACCACTCCGGTGGAAAGGTAACAGCGTTCCGTGCGCCTTTGGCGTCTAGTCATGCCGGCCACATGACCACGGAGACGTCCTCGGACAAGCGCTGGCTCTTCGGCTTTGAAACGGAGATGAGCACCGGCCCCTAGAGTCGGAAACGACTAGCACGCATGTGCGGGGGAACCTTTACCTTTACCTTACACTTATTCAAATCAAGTGTGTCTGCTGAAATTTAAGAAGCTCTTTTTATACCATTAACGTATCTGCCCATCAAAATTTCCTCATGTTTTAGCACTTGTTCCTGATTTATTGAAGCTGTGCAGTTTAGGCTAAAATCTAATAAGCATGGGAGGGGTGCATTTAATTACCTAAGCTCTCCACCCTCTGGTGTGTTTTTAACACACTAATGCTAAACTGTTTTAACTCTGGACCTTTGCCCAAACAGCTAAATTTAATGCTGCAAATGACCTTTGCTTGTTCCAATAATGAGCCCACTTGCAAAACTCTTCTGCACAGTTACAGAGCCACATCCTACCAACTAGACTGACACTGCTTACATATGAAGCATTTGTGGTCACACACACACACTTATCTCTTTGCTAACAGATACCAAAGTGGATGCTGATTGACTGAATTTGACTGAAAGTACCAATAGAGTAATCAAGGCAGAAACTTTGGTTGAAATTAATTCATTATTCAGTTACAAAAGCACCTAATAGTTTGCTAATAGATTAATAGGCCAGACCTGATTACATTGTTGAAAAGTACCAATGAAGGAGAACATTTGTAGCTCAGGGTTGAAATGAGGGGTCCTTGATGCTCTCTGAGTTTACTTGTTTTCTTGCAGACATTTCATTACTCTAACTAGGTAATATCATCAGTGCTAGTAAGGTGTGCTGTTTGCTGTCTGTTTATATTCTGGTGTCTTGCCTGTCTGGGTGGGTGCAGTCTTAGAGATTCTTTGTTTGGGCTATTTACTAATAGCTCTGTGGCAGTTTCTTGATTGGGGTATTGCTTACTTGATTGTTGGTCTGAAGGTGACTTTGGAGTTAAACTATGCTGATCTATGCTTATGCAACCAGCCCCAAAGAAAAAAAGACTCCAGCACTTCTCCACCAGTAATCAGCACTCAGATCAGCATAGAATAGATCAACTCCAAGGTCACCTTCAGACCAACAATCAAGTAAACAATACCCCAATCAAGAAACTGCCAGAGCCACAGACAGGCAAGACATCAGAATATAAACAGAACAAACAGCACTCCTTACTAGCACTGATTTTTTTTATTTTAAATCCATTTATATCCCACCCTTCTCCGAAGACAGGGCGGCTTACAAGCTTAGCAGTAGCCTTCATTCTATGTATATGCCTGCTTATTAGGGCTTTCACACACACCCTAAGCGGGATTATTACAAAGTCAGCTTAATTGCCCCCAACAATCTGGGTCCTCATTTTACCTACCTCGGGAGGATGGAAGGCTGAGTCAACCTTGAGCCTGGTGGGATGCGAACCTGCAGGCAGCTGGTGTTACTTAAGAAGGCATTAGCCCACTGCTCCACCAAGGCTGTTGATGTTACCTAGTTAGAGTAATGAAATGTCTGCAAGGAAACAAGCAAGGTCAGAGAGCACCAAGGACCCTTCACATTGAAAAGTACCCAGGTAAAGTATTATGGGGCAAGGAGTGGTTTTTGAGTGAGCAAGTCAATGAGGCTGAGATGTGCTGCAATCAAGACTGTGTTTCCAGTGAGAAATAGGCAGAATGTTATAACAGTGTTTTATCACAACATATTTTGCTTGCTGAGACCAAGCTGCTCCTTCTCAGTCAGTGTGTGCATTGTTAGATGGTTCTAGCCCCTAAAGTGGAAATTCCAATAAATACTTTTCCCTGTTCCTGGAAGTAAAAATAGTCATTAAAGGTAGCATGATTTGTTGCTTCTCATGGCACTCAAAAAGACAAACTTGCCTCACAGGAGAGCCAGGCAGTGGAATTATTAGGAAAGGATTTAGGGGTAAAGTTATATTTTTTTCCTATAGATGGTGACCAAAGGTTCTCTGTAAATTGCAGAAAAGTGGCTCAGTGTGTTAGGATGCTGAGCTTGTCGATCAGAAGGTCGGCAGTTTGGCGGGTCGAATCCCGAGTGCCGCGTAGTAGAGTGAGCGCCTGTTACTCGTCCCAGCTTCTGCCAACCTAGCAGTTCGAAAGCACGTAAAAATGCAAGTAGAAAAATAGGGACCACTACGGTGGGAAGGTAACAGCGTTCTGTGCGCCTTTGGCATCTAGTCATGCTGGCCACATGACCACGGAGACGTCCTCGGACAAGCGCTGGCTCTTTGGCTTTGAAACAGAGATGAGCACCGGCCCCTAGCCTAAGAGTTGACACTGACTTGATGGCACATAATCAACGAGATTTACCAGAGCCTGGGGCCCAAATCTGCAACTTTCCACATTGCATTTAACCATACCACAATGGCCCGACAGAATCTTTTTTTCTCCGAAGCCCAGAAAAGGAAGAGACTTAAAACTGGAGCACAATTAAGGCAGCAAAAAAAAACTACCCTTCGTAGTTCGTCTCGTATCCTAGTGTCCTACCCATACCTAGTGTCGTATCCCTCCAACAAGGGCTCGGAAAAAAAAACCTTTACTTTGCTGTAGTTTCTCCTAGCAAACGAATGATATTTACGCCTCCACGAACTACGATTCCCATCACGCAGCAGAAACATTCTGACCGCGATAGCAAGCCGGGAGCAAAGCGTTTCCCATCGTGCAACAGGCGCCAAGGAACTTTGACGGACTCCGTTTCCCGGCATGCCTTTGGTTTGGCGGCGCTTGGCATGTAAATCCAACGGCTAGTCCCGCCCACGTTTGTTTTGCCGCTGGAGTGGACTCGCCATGGCGGGCTTGTTGCCGCGGCACCAGGCTCTTTACAAGAGCTTCCGGACCCCACCGTGGAAAGAGACTTTCCGGCAGGTAAGCAGACCCACTTCTGCCCTCTCCTCCCTCCCCTCCCCCGTCCTTGGAACGCTGGAGGCGCCAACGTTGCAAGGTTGGAACGGGGGCGGTCAATTCCGCCGCCAAATTGGTAGTCCCCGCCCGGCAAAACCCGCGCCCAATCCGGAAGAGCAGGGGTCTTCAAACTTGGCCCTTTTATGACTTGTGGACTTCAACTCCCAGAATTCCTCAGCCAGCTTTGCTGGCTGAGGAATTCTGGGAGTTGAAGTCCACAAGTCATAAAAGGGCCAAGTTTGAAGACCCCTGCGGAAGAGTATCTGGGATACTGGCTTTCCTGGGAGTTACAATGGCACTGAAAACAAGTGACTTAACATTTTTCACACTTAGAACTGTTGCAGCCTCCCTGTGGTGATGTGATCAAAATTTGGACTTTTGGCAACTGGCATGTAATTAAGACAATTGCAGTTTCCTGGGGGATCAAGTGATCACTCTTTGCTACTTTCTGGCAATCAAAGTCAATGGGGAAGCCAGATTCACTTAACGTGTTATTACTTAACTGCAGTGATTCACGTAACAACTATAGCAAGAACGGTCGTAAAATGGGGTAAACCTCACTTAACTGTCTTGCACAGCAATAGAAATTTTGGCCTCAATTGTGTTTGTAAGTCGAGGATTATCTGGTAGTGCTGTTCAAAGTGCTGAAGAGAAATAAGTTGAATCAGTTATTATCCTTAAAACCCTGTCTCCATTCTCAGTGAAATCCAGAGGTTGCTAAGCCTTCTGGATTTTGAGCATACTTTAGTAAATTGCATACTGAGAGATCATTCGTGGTTTTGGGGTGGGGTATCATCAGTACGCTGATGATACCCAACTTTTTTTCTCCACCCCGATCCAACCCAGTGATGCCCTCACCGTGATGTCCCGCTGCCTGGAGGCAGTCTGGGTTTGGATGGGGAGAAACAGGCTTCGTCTCAATCCTGCCAAGACTGAGTGGCTGTGCGTACCGGCATCTCGGGTTAACCAGACTATTCCATCATTAACGATGGGGGGTGAGGTGTTACCCCCCGTTGATAGGGCTCACAACTTGGGTGTCCTCCTGGATTCGCGGCTCAGTTTTGAAGACCATATAGGAGCCGTGACCAGGGGGCCTTTTGTCCAGGTTCGCCTGGTGCGCCAGTTGCGATCCTACCTGGACCGAGATGCCCTACGCACAGTCACTCATGCGCTCGTGACCTCCCGTTTAGACTACTGCAACGCTCTCTACATGGGGCTGCCCTTGAGGACCACTCGGAGGCTTCAGCTGGTGCAAAATGCAGCCGTGCGAGTTGTGATGGGGGTTTCCCGTTACTCCCATGTAACACCTCTGCTCTGTGAGCTGCATTGGCTTCCGGTTGCCCTCCGGGTGAGATTCAAGGTGCTGGTGATGACCTTTAAAGCCCTAAATGGCTTGGGTCCAGGATATCTGAGGGAACACCTGCTGCCGGCATCAAGTTCCCTTCGTCCTGTGCGCTCCCACAGGGAGGGCCTTCTCAGGGTGCCGCCGGTAAAAGAATGCCGGCGGATAACACCCAGGGGGAGGGCCTTCTCAGTGGGTGCACCTGCCCTTTGGAACCAGCTGCCTGTGGAGCTTAGGACTGCCCCCGACCTTCGATCATTTTGCCGAGACCTGAAGACTTGGCTCTTCGAGCTTTCCGGCCCAGGCTGAGTTTTAATTGGGGTTTTAACTGGGGTTTTAAATGTTTTATATTTTTTCAGGGATTTAGTTTAATCTTTTAAATTGTTCTTAATTTTTGTATTGATGTTTTTATGCCCTGTAAACCGCCCTGAGTCCTACGGGAAAGGGCGGTATATAAATTCAATAAAATTAAAAAATTAAATTAAATTAAACTAATTAGTTATGTGCAGTAAAGGCAAAATGACTGTTTGCTTCCCAGTTCCAGGTTCTAAATAATCTAATTAGATAAATCATGATTTTTGCTTTCTTATTCACTGTAATACAAATACAACTTTATACACATATAGAGACATGCATGTAGAATAGTATGCGCTGGGAGAAACGCACGTATATAATTCTTTATTTCCTTGCTTTGTTTATTGCCACCTCTTCTCTGATGAAATATACAGGTAGCCTTTGACTTACAGCCACAATTAGCCTAAAATTTCTACTGCTAAGCATGATGGTTGTTAAATGAATCACTGCAGTTATTGGTAACACAGTTGTCCATGTTGATCCTGGGACACTGCAACCATCCTAAATACATGCCATTGCCAAGCATCCCGGTTTTGATCACATGACCATGGGGATGCTGTCTTGTGTGAAAAAGTTATTAAATCACTTCTTTTCAGTGCTGTTATAATTCTGAACGGTCACCAAATGAATGAGCTACTTGTAGGAAGCTTGAAACAAGCTTTTTCATGATTTGCAGAAAAGGTGTTTGTTTTTTTCTATCTAGAAATAACTGCTGACATGAAGTTATTTCCCCCCCCCCCTTTAGCGCTGTGTAGAGAGATTGAAAAGTAGTCGGGCCAAGTTGCTAGAAAGATATCGTCAAGTGGGAGAAAATGGAGCTTCCAGATCAAATAAAGCCTTGTTGGTACAGGAGGTGATGGAAGTTGAGTGGAAAGCTTTGCAGTCTGTGGATTCTCAGCTACCCTCTCTGAGAAAGCAGGACTCTTCCCAGGTTAGTGCCGTATGAAGAAGTTGTGGGTGTGTGTTTGTTAGGACATGGTGTCCACGTTCTTAAAGAAGTTTCTCAATTTTAGCAACTTCAAGTGTGGACGTCAACTCCCAGAATTCTTCAGCTAGCCATGCTGGCTAAGAAATTCTGGGAGATGAAGTCTACAGATCTTCAAGCTGTCAAGGCTAAGAAACACTGCCTTAAAAGGATCAATAGTCTTTTCTGATGTCATCATGCAATGGTCCTAGGGCCAAAAAGTAGGCACAAAATCCCACAAGATGTTATCGCAGTTGCAAATCTGGGCCTAAGTCTTTTGAGATATGTCCAATTTAAAAGTTTATTTTTATTTCACATCAGTTTGAAATGGTGGTTTAGGACTGGAGAGAATGTCCTATTCTTGCTTTAATAGCAATTCATCTAAATATTTTACATGTTACATGTTTTCTTATTAAGCAAAAAGCAAATGCTTTTATAGTTACTTGTGGAAAGTACCTTTGCATATGAGGCTTTTAAAGTAATTTATAAAACAATTTCAAGATAGTTTGAAAAAATAAGCAGTGGGGTGTGAGTAGAAACGCAATTTACTTTTAGTATGTTGTACTTTGTTTTATTTATTTTTACTATAACTTCTCTGAGTTGCTCAGTCATTGAGAATCAGGCAGCATATAAGTTTAATAAATTATGTATTATTTTGAAAAGCTAAGAAAATACTAAATTCTGAAGCAGTCATGACCTTAGATGGGTGGGGGAAATGAATGCTCAATTGGTGCTGTGGAGAAAGCATGACATCTTGAATTCCTTATAGAAAAGCTGTGTTAAAAAAAAGCAACATACCGTTCTACCATAGTCAGAATGCATTGTCCCAATAAGAATTTTGGGCTTGACCTAAGTCCTAAAAGTATACCTTAAGGTAAAGGTTCCCCCGCACATGCGTGCTAGTCGTTTCCGACTAGGGGCCGGTGCTCATCTCCGTTTCAAAGCCGAAGAGCCAGTGCTTGTCTGAGGACGTCTCCGTGGTCATGTGGCCGGCATGACTAGACACCAAAGGCGCACAGAACGCTGTTACCTTCCCACCGGAGTGGTCCCTATTTTTCTACTTGCATTTTTTTACGTGCTTTCGAACTCATAGGTTGGCAGAAGCTGGGCTGAGTAACAGGCGCTCACTCTGTTACACAGAACTCGGGATTTGACCCGCCAAACTGCCAATCTTCTGATTGACAAGTTCAGCATCCTAGCCCACTGAGCCACCGCGTCCCTTAAAAGTATACCTTAGAGGAGGCCAAAATGCCTTCCACCTTCTTGAATGATGGACCTGATGTTATAAAGCTAAGAAAGAAAGTAGGGGAAAGATTTTTACTAGAACTCACCGTGGAGTTCTGAGAACCTTTGACAGAGAGCCTAATATGTATGTACCATGTGCGTGGATTGGTGGAGGGGTCCTGGGCAAACATTAGTTTCCAGTCTTCATTTTGGAGACAGCATGTATGAATTGCAAGCACCCTAAGTGTTCCTCTCTCACACACATATACCATTTCCCTTCTTTAAATATTATGACCAGAACACTTAACTGGGTGCTTTTCTCTTTAGATGCTTGAAGAACTGGCTGTATTGGATGAAATCCATCAGGAACTGATCTTGCAAGGTATCCAAGCTTATTGTTGATAACTGCTGCTTGAGTTAACGCTTTTACTAAAGCACAGTGCATAACGGACCTTGACAAATTTCAAAAAAGCCAAGCAGGGTCATCCAGAAGTTTACTAGGGAATCTCAGGGCTGTGTGTCCTGTAGCAGTGCATGCTTGTAAACTATACTGCTAAAAATGTAGCTGAATTAGAATGTGATAATGGAAAGATAGGATCAGCTCAAGATTAGACTCAATCCTATTCCTAGAAACGTAAGTCAATGACTTTGTAACCGCTCTCTTAGTTCAACCTCTCACCTTGTTATTGCAAAGTAAAGAAATGGACCACTGCACTAAGCACTAAGAAAAAGTGGAATAGGAAGTTACAAATGTATTTATTTTTAGCCTATCTTTGTTATTTTTATAAATAAATCCAGGTGATCAACATACCTAATACCCCTTCCTCTTCCTCTTTTTCCCAATACAACCTGTGAGATGGGTTGGATGGGTCATATTAATCAGAAAGTGGATCAAAATGCAGGTTTCTAAGCCAGGAATTTTCAGCTCCATGGAGTCACTAAGAACTGAATTCAGTTTGAAAGAGATTTAACCAATTAATAGCAATGCTCTCTTTTGCAGAACAGCTGGCCATAGAGGAATATGAGCAAAGCCTGAAGTTTGATGAGGAATGTCTTAATGCAATGCTTGATGGCTTAGATGCAGAACACCATATCATCTGTCCTGTTTGCAGAAGGTGAAGTGATTGGCTTGAGAAATCTCTGCCTTGGTACCAGGCCACATGATATTTACTTATTTAGTTAAATCCTACCTTACTAGTTTTAGAAATTACATAGAGAATGTCTATGGAGATTCATCAGGTCCTGATTGTCATCCAGGTCCTGATTGTCCTAAAGTTGCTTTTTCAAAAGGCAAATGGACTTTGTTTTTCCTCGAAGACGTTTTGCTTCTCAGCCAAGAAGCTTCTTCTGTTAGAACTGAAAAAGCTTCTTGGATGAGAAGTGAAATGTTTTCAAGGAAAAACAAAATCCAGTTGCCTTTTGAAAAAGCAACTTTGGGACAAGGTGGTGAACATATGTAATGCTCTTTCCTATTTTCCCCACAACAACAACAACACCCTGAGAAGTGTGTTGGGCTGAGAGTGACCAGCCAACTTTTGTTACTAGAATCGGACTAAAACAATCTCCTGGTTTCCTAAACCAACACCTTAACCACTACTACAAAGCTGGACTGTTGTGTCAGACTGTTGTGTTCAGCTTCATTTTGCTGAATTATAATGCGAGTTCTTTTTATGAAGGCATTTTTCCTTCTTCCATCTTCAGAGATAAGTGGAGACCAAAAATTTGGTTTCCCTTACTTGCATCCTGAAGTAAGGTTAATTTTCTTAACCGGTGGAATTTATAGTATAATGTGGCAGTGTGGAGGGCTCCATATTCAGGATTCCAGAAAGTGCCTCCTATTCTTCCTCCTCTCTGATTTTCCTTGTCATGCTGTTCAGTCACTGGTTCATAGCTTAAATAAATAACTTCCATTTCTGCAGATCGTGTTCTCTCCCTCTTGCTGACTTCTGTTTTGCACATGTTGCTTGATTAGGGAGTTTTTGTTCTTAGTTTTATACCCCATAGTTGATTTCAACGCCTGGAAATCCTAATTTCTCAGCTGTTGTGACTTGTGAATCGGCTACTATGTGTTATTCACTAACTAGGCCTTTGCTAGACATCAGAACCCACCTAGAGAAAACTGGCTAGACTGACAGCAACTCAGAATTCTTCTAACATACCTGGTTTATTACTATGGGAAAGAAATGCTTTCTTCAGTCGCTTGATCCTCCTACTTGTAGACTTTAGTAACAATTCATGGCACGTTTTAGTCACTCAAGTTTCCGCAGAATATATAAATTTGACCCTAACATTGTTTTAAGGCTTCTAGTTTTAAATAATCAACTTTTCAAGGTAGTACAGTAGCAGAAATGCTTTGTTGATTTAGTTTTATCGGTTGGTGGTTTTTTTTACTTCCTTTCTCATTTGATCTTCATGTGTGAAGTCTTTGAGGACAATCTAGATAAGTTACTTTTCACTTTCATCATTGCAATTCTCTTTGCATCTAGGAACCATCTCAGCGTGATGAGTAACATGGTTGCATGCCAATGTGGACTCTGCATCAATAGCCTGGTAAGCAAATGTTAAGGAATTTCTGGGCAGCAACTCCATTCTCCTGGGGCTTCCTGGGATGGCTGAGACTTCCAGTGGCAGCTGAAGCTTTGCACACTGGCTCAGGGGCTTCTTGCAGTCCTCAAGTCACACCACATCAGGAAGCCTGAGTCGCAGCATGGCAAGCGTTCCAGAGCTGCACAACTCTTGCAGGGCAGCCAAAATGACAGAGATGGAAGGGGATAGGCATGTGGGGAGAGTTGAAGGGGAGAAAGTGCCTTGCTTCGGAAGGACCAAGGCTCAGGGCTGGAAGTGACCAAGCCCAGAATGGCTTGGATTGGGGTGGGTCCTTGACTAATGACTGGTGGAATTCATTTAACAAATGCTGTTGCTAAGCAATGTGGTTGCATTTTATGTCTGCATTGCTTAGCGTGGAAATTCCAGTCCTAGTTGGGGTTAGAATGGAGGGCTACCGGTAAGATAAAAGCAGAAGTTTCATGTAAGAAATTAAGGTATTGCCTTCACACCCTACTTGTGAACTTTCCATAGCATCTGGATCACCATAGTAGAGAGCAAAAAGCTTAGTTTAATTTAATTTAATTTAATTTATTAATATTTCTATACCGCCCTTCTCCCGAAGGACTCAGGGTGGTGTACAGGGCAAGAATAAAACACAGAAATTACAAAAGATAAAAAGTAATTAAATACATGCCCAATTAAAAATACAGTTAATACATACTAAAAACCCCAATAAAAATAATAAAACCCCCACCAATCCCCCCTCAGGCCAGGCCGGCTTGCTCAAACAAGTATGTTTTTAGATCGCGGCGAAAGGAGCGAAGATCGGGCGCCGTCCGGAGCTCAACCGGTAACTGGTTCCATAGCTCCGGGGCGCCCACAGAGAAGGATCTCCCCCTGGGGGCCACCAGTCGACATTCTCTGACCGGTGGCACCCTGAGGAGGCCCTCTCTGTGGGAACGCACAGGGCGGAGGGAAGTAGACGCCGGCAGCAGGTGTTCCCTGAGGTACTCCGGACCCCTGCCATGTAGGGCTTTAAACACCATTACTAGTACCTTGAATCTCACCCGGAAGACAACTGGTAACCAATGCAGCTCACGGAGCAGAGGTGTGACATGGGAGTATCGGGAGACTCCCAACACAACTCTCGCGGCTGCATTCTGTACCAGTTGGAGCCTCCGGGTGGTCCTCAAGGGAAGCCCCATGTAGAGAGCGTTGAAGTAGTCTAGACGAGAGGTCACGAGCGCGTGAGTGACCGTGCATAAATCATCCCGGCTTAGATAGGGCCGCAACTGGCGCACCAGGCGAACCTGGGCGAAAGCCCCCCTAGTCACAGCCACCATGTGATCTTCCAAGGTGAGCCGTGAATCTAGGAGGACTCCCAAGTTGCGAGCCCTATCTACGGGGGGTAATAATTCACCCCCCATAGAAAGAGATGGAATATCCGAATAGACCCGGGATGAAGGTATGCAAAGCCACTCGGTCTTGTCGGGGTTGAGTTGAAGTCTGTTCCTCCCCATCCAGACCCGAACCGCCTCCAGGCAACGGGACATCACGTTGAGGGCATCACTGGGGTGGTTTGGGGTCAAAAGAAAAAGCTGGGTATCATCAGCATACTGATGATACCCAACTCCAAAGCCACGAATGATCTCACCCAGCGGTTTCATGTAGATGTTGAACAGGAGAGGCGAGAGGACCAACCCCTGAGGAACTCCACAAACGAGAGACCTCGCGGTCGACCTCTGCCCCCCTGTCAACACCGACTGCGAGCGTCCCTGGAGATAGGAGGAGAACCACTGTAAGACCGTGCCTCCCACTCCCAATCCCCTGAGACGCCGCAGCAGGATACCATGGTCGATGGTATCGAAAGCCGCTGAGAGGTCTAATAGGACTAGAACAGAGGAATGACCCCTGTCCCGAGCCCTCCAGAGATCATTCACCAGCGCGACCAATGCCGTCTCCGTGCTGTGCCCGGGCCTGAAACACGATTGGTACGGGTCTAGATAATCCGCTTCATCCAGGACCAGAGGGAGCTGATGCGCCACCACACTCTCAACAACCTTCGCAAGAAAGCGAAGGTTGGAGACCGGACGAAAGTTGTTCAATACAGCTGGGTCCAAGGCAGGCTTCTTCAGGAGAGGCCTCACCACCGCCTCTTTCAAGACGGCAGGGAAGCTACCCTCACTCAAAGAAGCTGATATAACTGCCTGGAACCAGCTGCGTGTCCTCTCCCGGGCTGCATAAACCAGCCAGGAAGGGCACGGGTCCAATAAACATGTGGTGGAGCTCAGCCTCCCCATAATCCTGTCCACTTCCTCCGGAGTCACAGAATCAAACTCCTCCCAGGTAATATCGACAAGACCGCCTGTGTCCTGATCGTCAGACTCTGCCCAGTCAGAGTCCAGACCGGTCCGAATCCGAGCGATTTTGTCCGACAGATGATGGTTAAACTCCTCGGCACGACCCTGCAAGGGTTCCTCCCTCACCTCCTGATTCAGGAGGGAGCGAGTCACCCTAAACAGGGCGGCCGGGCGATTATCTGCGGACGCGATAAGGGTGGCGAAGTGGTTAGACCTCGCCTCCCTTATTGCAGCGAGATAAGACCTAGTATAGGTTCTTAGTCGCAATCGGTCGGATTCGGATCGGCTGGATCTCCAACCGCTCTCTAGGCCCCGTCTCCGACGCTTCATCTCCCGGATCTCCGCGGAGAACCATGGAGCTCGACGGGATCTGCACCGGGTCAGGGGCCGCAGGGGTACAACTCGGTCAAGAGCCTCAGTGGCTGCCCTTTCCCAGGCTTCCACTAAGGCGTCTGCCGAGCTGTGAGCGAGGGAGGCAGGTGGGGACCCCAGCGCCGCCTGGAACCTCTGGGGATCCATTAAGCGTCTGGGGCGGTACCATTTAATTGGTTCCACACACCCACGGCGGGGGGTGGCAAAATGGAAGACCAGCCGCAGGAGATGATGATCGGTCCATGACAGGGGCATAACAATTGGGGAGCCCCCACCAAGATCATCTAACCACCGTCCAGATAAGAAAACTAAGTCAAGAGTGTGGCCTCCCTCATGAGTCGGTCCCGAAATTACTTGCGTCAGGTCCATGGCTGTCATGGAAGCCATGAACTCCCGAGCCAACTCAGATGATCCTCCCAGCGATGGTAGATTGAAGTCCCCCAAAACTATAAGTTTAGGGAACTCAATCACCAACCCAGAGAGGACATCGAGAAGCTCAGGCAGGGCTGCTGCTATGTGACTAGGCGAAAGGTACACCAGCAGCAAGCCCAACTGCGCACCAGGGCCGCATCTCAAAAAGAGACTCACACCCGACTATCTGGGGAACGGTGGCCTCCCGCGGACATAAGGTCTCCCTCATAACAACAGCCACACCCCCACCCCTACCCTGAGCCGGTGTAGCACCCGGAAACCTGGTGGGCAAAGGTCAACCAGAGGAATCCCTCCCTCTGGGCCCAACCAAGTCTCCGTGATGCAAGCCAGGTCCGCCTGCTCACCCTCGACCAAATCACGGATGAGAGGAGCTTTATTGGCGACAGACCTGGCATTCAAGTTCACCAGCCGGAGCTCAGGAGGCTGCACATCCTCACTCCCAGAGCCCGGGGGCGGAGCCTGAGGGTCGGAGTGCCCCACCGCTTTTAAGCAGCAGAGAGGCCTTCCCTGAGGACGATACGGCCCTCTGCTCCTACCCCTGCTGCCATTCCCTAACGTCGTGGGAATAGGTATTCCCACGACCAGCCCTGGAGCCCCGGAGGCAACTGGCCCCCGCTCCTCCCCCCTGCGAACTACCTTGGCACTGGCCTGAACAGAGGTTGTTGGACTGCCCCCCCTTGTCCAAACAACCAAAAAGAGTACCCTCCCCCCTCCCTAGCCCCCTAAAAATTTTAGAAAGAAAACTAATCAGGGGCCTCCTATTGGGTTTCTGTCGAAGGCCCCTACCCGTGCCCAGCCATCTCTCGGGGTCCCATTAAATGGGCCCTTCCTCGAGATCGTAAGCGGCTGGAAAGGCGGGTCGCACCCAGGAAGGGGGAGCACCCCTGAGGGCGAGCAAGTCCGTGCAAGAATATTTAAGGAAAGGCATAAGGAGTAGTCCAAGTAGAAGGCAGTCCGTAGTTGATGATCAGTCAATAAGGAGGATCTAACAGAGGGTAAATAGGTGTCCCAGACCTCCGCCCAGCTGCTGCCACTCAGCTGGGTAAACCCCCCGAGCGGGCCGACCACCGTCCTCTCACGACGGCTGCCAAGCCAATTCCCGGGGAAGAGGTGGTGGTCTGAAACAACCACTCCGGATATGGCATGCCTCCTAGAGCTCTCACCTCTAGGGGCAGCAGATGTAAATTCAAGCCACCCTCTCACGGTGGTTAATATCCAGGAACCTCTGAGTCCTTTGGGGATGATGTGTAAAAGGCAAGCCATCATAGTTATCATAGTCTGGTCAGCTAACTGCATGGAGCACTACCTGGAAAGAATCAAGAAGGAGGAGCAGAGGTACCAAGCCCTGAAGGCTCATGGGCAGGAAAAGCTAGACCAAGCGACCGAGGATATCGCCCAGATGAGAAGCAAAGCCCATTTGAAGGTGACTGCGCTCGATGCCAAGCTGCGCAAAGAGCAGATGAGGATCCAGTCACTGGAGAGCAGCATCGAGCAAAAGGTAAAAGAAAATAAGGAAATCAGAAAAATCTGTGAAGAGCTGATCTCTAAGATAGGATATTTTCTGCATTCATTCTTGAACTTTATTGCTTCCTTATATTTTTTTTGACAGGAAGGAATTTTGTATAAAACAAACAGAAAAACATATCTTTTAGTTAAAAATAAATGTTTCTGATGTTATCAAATTGATCCCTAACTGTCATATTTATACAAATCATGCAGAAGCTGACACTAAAACATTCTGTCTCTATGTCAAGTCCTGTGGGCTCGACATCACGAGGGGAGCAGGGGAAACGCCGCGCAAACCGCCCGCCCGAACCTTCCTGCTGGAGCCACCCGGGAACAGCACATCCAGCAGTCAAACGGCTGCCAGCAACCACGGGCAGCTGGTCCGGGGCTTTCTGGCATGTCTACGTCGACGGAGCTGCTGAAGGGACCCATAGGCAGTCAGACCGGCAGCCGCAGCTCGTCCTGGGATTACCCAGCCGCCTGCTCCTCGGCGGGGGCGTTGGGCGGCTCAGAGGGGGCGTTGGGCGGCTCAGAACGAAGACCGGATAGCGGGGCGTTGTGGGGAGCTGTTAGGGGGGCTGTAACACTGACACGCTGGACGGTGGAGGGGAGCACGGAGGAGGGGTGGGGGAGCACGAAAGGGGGGTTAAGGGCATAAACTCACATGGAGTCTGTGTGGGAGCTCAGGCACAAAGGGCGGGGTGACGTGCGGAGAGCTGGGAAGGGGGCGGGTTTTGAGCAGACTCAGCCAGATGATGGTTTGCATGGAGAGGGGTGGGGCTAATCACCCCCAATGTATAAAAGACGCGTTGGGAGGGCTAGCTCCCAATGCTGACCTTGTATCTGCTAGGCTTTTCTGAAGTAAAGAAAACCTCGTCATCACCCGTACCACGTTGTCGTCGTTCTTTCAGCGTGGACGGCTGTGACAGTAAGTCAGCGTTGCTTACAGCATTTCCTCGTTGCTGTGTTCTGCTCTGGACTTCGAGGCAACTGACATGGCCGAGAGAACCCAGGGGGCTGTGCTTACTGTGGAGGGAGAGGAGCCAGCTGTGGCTACAGCGCCTCTGGACATGGGGGAGTTGGCAGAGGCCCCACCGGTAGTTCGGCCCAAGGTCCGGGACCCTTGCCCAGCGGCTGAAGGCATTGGGACCCAGGGGCCGACTGCTTAAGCAAAGACTGGGGAATGGTGGCTCAGTTCTGTACTGGGACAACTGGAGACTGGGCAGGAGCGGCCACCCAGCCAGAGGGGGCCGTTGTTGGAGTGGAGGGAGCGTCGCGTTACCGGCGAAGAAGGGGAGGAGTGGAGCTACTCCACGGCTCCAGGGAGTTATACTATGGACGTCCTGAGGGACAGGTTCGGGGAGCCTCGGCCATGGACCCCCATCGAACCCGAACCGGATGCTGGCCGTTGGTCTCAGGACAGGGCTGGCCCTGTGCAGCAGAGCCAGGCCCATTTCCACCTGGCTAGCCCCCGTTTTCGGGCTCCGCAGGGTTCCGGCACCCCGCAGGGGACTGCACCTTCGTTGCCGGGCCCTGCGGCCACACCAGGTCAAGGGCCCGTACGGGCGGGTGCTACGGGGGGCGGTGGTGCTGCGCTACGCCCGGGGCCACCGGCAGGAGTGCTGGGTTGGCTACAACCAGGGCTCATAGTGGAAGGACCGGGTGCTCTGGCAGGGCTCTGGGGAGCACCAGCAGCGTGGGGCCCGCCACCGTTGCCCATGTCTTTCGATGGCCACCCCAACCGCCTGGCCCTCTTCCTTGGTCACGTGATCCATCATCTGGATAAGTACGGCCCCGTGTATGCCTCTCAGTGGGCAATAGTGATGGCGGTCACAACAGCGCTGCAGGGGGAGGCTGCGGCGTGGGTCGCTAACCTGTACAGCGACCGTGCTAGAGAGCTGGGGGATGTCGGGTTGTTCCTCGAGGCATTGTGAGCCCGCTTTGAAGACGTTACCTGGGTACAGCGGGCTGAAGCCGAGATAGTTGGGTTCCGACAAAACAGCCGGCCAGCAACGGAGTTTGTTCGGGAGTTCAGGGAGGTGGCAGGCAAACTTAGCTCGTGGCCGGAGCGGATGTTGATCCATAATTTCCGGGCTGGGCTGGACGACCACCTCCAGAGGGCCTGTATTGTCCGCGGCATCCCTCCCAGACTACAGGAATGGTTCCGGGTCGTGGTTGAGGTGGACGCTGGCCTACAGGGCTGCCAGCGGCGTGCAAAACCTCCAGCAGACCCCCGACAGGCTTCGCAGAAGCCGCAAGGGGAGGGGCAAAAACCGGCGTCGCCGATGCAGAAACCCACAGGACCACCGCCCCAGGCTGCTTTCCGCTGTTTCCGGTGTGACCAGCCGGGGCACCGTGTAGCTGACTGTCCAATGCCGGCGCCCTGGGCGGTGGCAGGAGCAACCCCAGCACGGGGTGTAACTTCCCCACGGTTTGTGGAGCGATCCCGAGCCAACCGTCAAGCCTTGGACACGACGCCCAGGAGAAACAACCAAGCGGAGACTGAGAGGCCAATGGACGTGGACCTAGAGGTTTACGGGGACGGTGATGGACAGGAGGAAGACCCAATGGTAAGTACACCGATCTGCCCTTTCACGATCCCAGTAACACTGACGAACCCCAACACGGGTGAGGCACTGGGATTCAGAGCCTTAATTGACTCGGGTAGCACACGGTGTCTTGTCAGTCAAGAGGTGGTGGCCAAGGTGGGTGTTGGGGTGGTGCGTCTGGAAACCCCTATGCACTTCCAACAGGTGGATGGCTCCCTCTTGGGGGGAGCGCCCATCACGCGCGTAACAAAACCCATACGCCTGGGCATGGGGGAGCACTGGGAGAGGTTACGGTTCATTGTGGTACCCTCCATGACCGAGGGGGTGATCCTGGGTCTCGCATGGCTGGACAAGTGGGGCCCAACCGTCTGGTGGGAGGGGGGGTGCCGACACCTTCGACTTGGGGTTGGGCCCCAACCCCCTGAACATGAACACGTGGGGAAAGACAGACAGCCAGGAAGGACAGAAGAAGGCTGCAGGGCCGGATCGGAGGTGCGGGTTCCGCCAGAGTATGCCGACCTCCTGGAGGTCTTCGGTGAACAGGAGTGTGACCTCCTACCACCCCATCGGGCCACGGATTGCACGATTGAGCTGGAGTTCAGGTTGCCCAAGCCACGAATGTACGCCATGGCACCGCGAGAGATGCTGGAGCTGCGTCGTTACATAGACAAGAACCGAGATGATACGCCTGGGCACGCCATGTAGGCGGTAGATGTGCGTTATGAACATCCACGCCAGTCGTCGGGCTGTTGGCAATCCTTTGCATGGTACAAAGTGGGCCTGCTTGGAGAATAGGTCTACCACTGTCCATATCACGGTATACCCTCGGATCTCTGGCAGCTCCACAATAAAATCCATGGCTATGTCCTGCCATGGCCGACAGGGGTCTGCCACTGCTTGTAAAAGACCCGTTGGTTTACCAGGCCGGGGCTTAGCGGTAGCACACGTATGACAGTGGCGCACATAGTCTTCAACGTGACGTCTCATACCCAGCCACAACTGTCGCCGGGCGAGGTGCAGAGTCTTAATGAACCCGAAGTGGCCAGCTTGTTTGGCATCATGGCACCTAAACAGGACATCTGCTCGAAGAGCTTGCGGCACGTACATCCTGTCCCGGTACCAGGCCAGACCCTCCCAAAGGGTCAGGAGGTGCGGGTGTTGTTGCAACCAGATATCCCCTTGTAGAGCATCCTTTAAGCGTTGCAACAGGTCGTTGACGGCCCTGGATTTCACGGCTTGTATCACCTCCGATTCACACGGGGGAAGAATAGCCTGCACCACCTCCTCCCGCTGGCTATTGTATTGAGGGAGGCGCGAGAGCGCATCCGCTAGAAAGTTCTTCCCCCCTGGGACATATTTCAGGGTGAACTTGAACCGCCTGAAGTACAGTGCCCACCGAACGTGCTTTGGAGCCAGCTTCCTGGGTGACTGCAAAGCCTCCAGGTTTTTGTGGTCCGTCCATACCTCAAAGGGCTTCTCCGCCCCTTCCAAGTGATGTCGCCACATTTCCAACGCCCACCGAATGGCGAAGGCCTCCTTTTCCCAGATGGCCCAGGCCCGTTCAGTGGCTGACAGCTTCTTGGAAGCATAGGCACATGGTTGTAGTACCCCATCACTATTTCGCTGCAAGAGAACGGCCCCCACCGCCACGTCGCTGGCGTCCGCTTGAACAATGAATGGTACGGTAGGGTCGGGGTGCAACAAAACGGGCTCTTTAGCAAACAACTCCTTTAGCGTCTCAAAAGCCCTTTGACATTCGGCGGTCCATGCCACCCGTAAGCCTGGACGCAGCTTCACTGTCAGCTGTTTGGTCTGCAGAAGGTCCGTTAAGGGCAGTGCGATCGCGGCGAAGAATGGTATGAACTGCCTATAGAAGTTGGCAGATCCCAAGAAGCTCTGCAGCTGCTGTCGGGTTCCTGGGGCTTGCCACTGTTGTACCGCCTCCACTTTCTTGGGGTCCATCGCGATTCCGGCTGCGGAGATCCGGTAGCCCAGATAGTCCAAATGGGAGGTATGGAACTCGCATTTTGAGAGTTTTACGTAGAGTCAAGCTGCTAGGAGTTTCTGTAATACCTGCCGCACTAAATTGACGTGCTCGTCCATGGATTCCGTGTAAATTAGTATGTTGTCGAGATACACGAGGACCCCCCTGTACAGATGCTCATGCAGTACCTGATTTATCAACTGCATGAAGACCGCGGGAGCCCCTTGGAGCCCGAACAGCATCAAACGAAACTGAAAACTGCCGAGTGGGCAGTTAAACGCAGTTTTCCATTTGTCGCCTTCTTTGATGCGCACTTGATAGTACGCCTCCCGCAGGTCCAAGCGAGTGAACACCCTCCCACTGGCTAGATGGGATAACATGTCCTTCATCAGAGGCAGTGGGTACAGGTGCTCAACGCACACCGCGTTGACCCCACGATAATCCACACATAGTCGTAGCCCACCGTCCTTCTTTTCTCTGAAGAGAACGGGTGCTGCCATACGTGAGCGAGCGGGCTGGATAAAGCCCCGTGCCAAGTTCTTGTCTATGTAACACTGCAGCTCCAGCATCTCTCGCGGTGCCATGGCGTACATTCGTGGCTTGGGCAACCTGGCTCTGCTGCACTGTGACACTCTAGTTGAGCCATTTAGCTCTCTTTTTGGGTCTTTAAAATAAAGCTGTATAAAAAAATAAAAAAAAGAGTGAGAGGCTTTTGTGAGCAAAGTGTGAGTGAGAGAGCAAGATAGCAAGCGAGAAGCTATTGCAAGCAAAGGGCAAGTGAGTGAGAGAGCAAGTGAGGGGCCTTTGTGAGCAAAGGGTGAGAGAAAAAGGGAAAAGTGAGGGAGAGAAGGGAAAAAGAAAAGGCATTAACTTCTGACTTCCTCTGTTCCAGTAGAAGGAAACATTAACATTGAACCTCAACTTTTTACTTTTCCATAATATTATAAACTAGCCATTTCTATAACAAAAAATGAATCTAACCAGTAAAGCCCAAAATCCACCCCCCCTTTTTTTAGTCATCAAATTTTTGACACTTTGCTAAGCAGTAGTGGTACTGGAACATTGTCATGTCCTAAAAGTGGTTTAATCTGTGAAAAAGTTGAAAAACTCTCTGGGCGGTTTACAATAGAAGCCTTATTTGTATATTGCCCTCAACAATCTGGGTCCTGATTTTACCAACCTTGGAAGGATGGAAGGCTGAGTCAACCTTCCAAGCTACGGGCAGAGTTTGCATGCAATACTGCATTTTAACCACTGCACCACCAGGGCTCTGTTAAATTCACTTAGAAGCATTATTCCATGGAGATAGAGCAAAAGTGCATGGAGTACACTCAATTTAACTTCAATCAGTAATCAATCAGTTTAAATGTCTGTCAAGGGCACATTCTCCCTTTTCCAGCAGTCTATTGAATGGTTAGGATAAAACATATTTCTTGGGTAGAGATCACACATTTCAAACTGTTGTGTTTGAAGTCAACAGCAATATAACTGTAAGGCATGCTGGCTGAGGAATTCTGGGAGTTGAAGTCCACAAGTCATAAAAGGGCCAAGTTTGAAGACCCCTGCTGTAAGGCAATGATGAAAAACGCTGGCAAAGACAGAGGCTGCTTCTCAGTCCCCCAATCTTCTATCTGGTTCCGTAGAAGTGGCACACTTAAAGACTTTAGCATATTTTTTAAACCAGGGGTGAACAGATTAAGAAAGTGACAGATGGAGGGTTCCCAAATTATTCCAATGCCTCTCTGAAAGACACTCAAGTATCTGTATGGGGTCAAAATTACGAAACTGAAAGTCATCCATTTTAGTACTGAGTGACAGCAGTGAAAAGAGATGGGGAGCAATATGCAACCCATAGGCTACTCACAAGCACTACACTGTTTATTATAACTCAAATTAATATGCAAGATCGCTATAAGAAATCTGGAAATACAGCAAATGATCTCTTGTGCAGTCAGATGCCTAAAAATATACACAAATGTTTTAAGGGATTTTATACTCAGGTCATTTCACCCTATAGTTGGGACCATTTCTGGTAGAAAAAGCTATTTTTTAGGTGCTCAAGGCATGGATCCGTTCTAGCAATTAAAATCTGATTCTTTCATCTGGACAACGTTAGAGCTTTCTGCATGCAGAACTTTTTGTTTTACTACTGAAATAGAGATTCCTCCCATATATCAATACTTTTTTTTTCAAAAGTGCAAACTGTAGCAGTAACATACCAACTGTTCATCATCTTCTCCTTCTAGTACCACACAATGGTAAAGCATTCCTGATTCGGTAGCAATCACTAGGATGTTAGGAACACATGGAAGACAGAGAACTGCACAAGCATCATAGCCATAATTGTCTTCAGCTGCAGGATACATTGGCATTGGGCCCAGCAGCTTGCCAAGGTTACTGGTGCTAGAATAAAAATAATTTCAAGATGAGTAGGAAGTTGTTTAATAGCATTCTTTCATCATTCCTCTCCTGCCAAATAAACCAAACTAACTGCTTGGAAAAAGAAACTTTTTAAGCCTGAACTACCAGGAGCTAAGAATGCTCCATGGTCTCTCATATTTAATATTTATTCCGAGGACAAACAAAAAAGCTTGTATTTTGTAAAAGTCTAATGTAATGTCATTCCTGGAAGCAATCACCTGAGCCACACTTCAGAGAAGTGACGTAGCTCTAAGCTTTGCTAGGGACAGAATGGAGAATTTTTAAGATACTGCCTTCTTAAAAATCAAATGTAATTAACCAGACTTTTTAGGTGTCCTAATAATGTTGCTTTATTCATAACCATGAAACATCCTCCATGTATTTGTCTTGCATTGGATGCAAATACTTTGTTTGGTCTTTGACTCTTCATCAGTTTCACTGCAGTGCCCTAAATGTTAGCCCAATGGGAGAATATTTGAATAGCTAATAAAAAACCTGCCAGCGCTGGAATACTCAAAACTTACCGAGGCATGGTACCAGTGGCAGAAGATGAAGTGTTATTAAGAAACAGTTTATTTCCATTCAGTCTTTTAGAACAATTTTATAAACTAATTTGAAAACGAATTCTCTAGTGCAGATAGGCCACAGGTCGGCAACCTGCGGCTCCGGAGCCGCATGCGGCTCTTTGAGCCGTCTCTTGCGGCTCCCAGCCGCCCGGTGCGCGCGCACCTCTTCCAACGGGCAGTGGTGCGCGCGCACCTCTCCAAATGGAGAGTGGCACCGCCCATTTGGAGAGGTGCACGCGCACCTCCCCGAATGGGCGGAGGTGCGCGCGCACCTCCCCAAACCTTTGGAGAGGTGCGCGCGTACCTCCGCGCGAATGGGCAGCGGTGCCGCTCTTTCAGGAAGCCCGCCGTGGCCCGTCTGTGAAGCTGCCGAAAGCGGCAGCTTAGCAGACGGGCCGCGGCAGCTTCCGCAAAGAGCGGCGCCCCTGCCCATTCCGAGAGGTGCGTGCGCACCTCTCCGAACGACCGGAGGTGCGCGCGCACCTCCCCAAACCTTTGGGGAGGTGCGCGCGTACCTCCGCGCGAACGGGCAGCGGGCCGCTCTTTCAGGAAGCTGCCGCTTTCGGCAGCTTCCTGAAAGAGCGGCGCCGCTGCCCCTTCGCTTTCGGCAGCTTCCTGAAAGAGCGGCGCCGCTGCCCCTTCGCACGGAGGTGCGCGTGCAACTCCGGTCGTTCGGAGAGGTGCGCGCGCACCTCTTGGAATGGGCAGGGGCGCCGCTCTTTGCGGAAGCTGCCGCAGCCCGTTTGCTAAGCTGCCGCTTTCGGCAGCTTCACAGACGGGCCGCGGCGGGCTTCCTGAAAGAGCGGCACCGCTGCCCATTCGCGCGGAGGTACGCGCGCACCTCCGGTCGTTCGGAGAGGTGCGCGCGCACCTCTCGGAATGGGCAGGGGCGCCGCTCTTTGCGGAAGCTGCCACGGCCCGTCTGCAAAGCTGCCGAAAGCGGCAGCTTTGCAGACGGGCCGTCGCCATCGGGCAACCGGGAACCGGTTCCATCTCATTTTTTAAAAAATGGCAGCCGCGTGCGTCCGCGCATGCGCAAAAAACCTTTTTGCGCATGCGCGTGCATGGACACACGCACGCGGCTCCCTCTTTTTTTAATTTGTGATGGAACCGGTTCCCAGTGGCTCTTTTTCTTTTTTAGGTTGCCGACCCCTGAGATAGGCGAACTGAATGCCACTAAGTGAACTTTCTCAAGTAAGTCTTTACCTGTGCAAGAGATTAATGTAAATCAGAAAAGTCTCTCCATTTTCATACAGGATATACATAGGATATGCCAGCACATCCTCTTTCTCTCTCTGACCAGTTATGTTCTTAGGAAGTACTGCTAGAGGTCCAAAGTCAAATGCCACGGCAGTCTCTCCTATCAACGCTGTATATGTTCTCCTGAAGCAGAAAAGGCAGATAGAGACTTTACTCTGCAGTGACTCTAAAAACACAGGTCCAGTTTTTAGACAAACAAACAATGGCTGAGCGTGCCTGAAGAGGAGGAAAATTCAATCTTACCCCTTATTAAGTCTCAGTGTTTCCTCATCAGCATCCGAAAGAGTTATCACTTTCACAGGTGTCTGGGGAGAACTCAAACTATAAATCCTATTAAACAAAGAAAGGAAAAACATTCCACATAATTATTTCTTCACATTGAGTATCTGTAAGTGTACATTTCAGTTATGGTAAATGAGGAATATTTGGATTTTTTTTTGGCAGCAGCAGCAAAACAAGAGATGGCCTTATTGAGATTTGTTTTTATGTTTCTTTGGAATTATAACTCTCTTAAAATACAATCTATTCAGAGCAAGAGAATGTTACCTTATTGTGTTGTCAGATGTTAATAGCACAACATGGGGCTCCAGAATCTCACTGGGGTACCAAGAAGCATGCTTCAGGGTCAGGGATGATGAACTGGTGAAGAATCTTTCAGCAATAGGTATGGTACTGGAAAACACATGTCTGCATTTCAGCCACAAAAGATCTACCATTCATTCATCTGTTGCAATGCTCTAACCAGCAAATTACGTGCTTACAATGTCTATGCTATGAAACGTTTATCCACTGACTTGTAGGCCAACCTGCTATCAGAGACATAGATTAGAATGGCTTGATATTTTTGATTGCTTTCCCAGTTGACCCTTATTAAAAATTTGTTTGGAGACTATACTGCTTCACACTACAGGTAAGATCAAGCGTTCACATGACCATTTTTTTCAGGCATCTTCAATCAACCTACCTACCAACTAACAAATATTTGTAGTATTCTTCATCTAATTTATGAGTCACCCCATAACAAAATTCAATGGAAGGACAATTTTTATATCTTTTAATAATTTTTATAACTATTTATTGATTTTCTTTAATTAAATATTGTACACTGCCCAGAGTCATTCTCTTGTGAGATGGGCAGCTATACAAATACGATAATTTGTATGCCAGAGTTTGCATTTTGAGAATAAGTGACATTAAATGCTAAAAATCAATTAAAAGCCAATTGCAATCCCAGAAATAAAATTATATTTAGTATAATTTAAAGGGTCTGTGAAAGTTAGTGGCCATTAACTTTGGTGCCAAATAGGAGTTCAAGAACAATTACAGTCTTGTTTTCTCTTACAGATGCCACTTGTATTTCTGCACAATGAATACCCCCATTTTTCCATGGAAAACTGAACTTTTCTGATTCAACCCAAATTTACACATTCAATACTTGGATCAAAAATAAGGTTGCCTGTGCATATATGGCTGTATGCATAAGGTAAATACAGCCTAAGGGAGGTAGGGGAATGCTCCTTCCACAAACGTGATGCGCTAAGTTTACAGACATGTTCTTTCTTAGGCAAAGGAATGGTTCCCACAAACAAAATGGTAGCATTTCAGCAAGGCGAAGCTGAAATTCCTCGAGACCTACTGCTCTAAATATCAGATATTTTACTTTTAAAACAGAGGAAGATGTAGTATTTCCAGATGGAGATGAAACTGGAACAAGCCTTCCAAGAGAACGGGCTTTCTCTGCAGCACCCAATTATTACGATTAGCATCATCAACATGGCCACTATGAAGGGAGCCTCCGTGACCTGGCCTTCCCTCTAAGGACCAGGAGACCCGCTCAAAAAACGTCCCACCTGGTATCGGCCCAAGCTGTCCGGGTCGTCGCCAAGGTGCCTCAGGCTGAGGACGCAAAAGGCGGCACGTTCGCGGTCCCACAGGAAGAGTTCCCCGCCGATGCCAAACATCAGATCCCTCGGAAGGGCTGGCCTGGCTTGCTCTGTCTCCGGCCCGACTTCAGAGGCCTGCTCTCTCAGGCGACCCAGCACGACATGGCGAGGCAGTTCGGCCCACCAATGCTCTCCTAAACCCGGCGACACAGCCGCCGCCATGATTACTTCAGCGAGGCGACTGGAATGTCGGTCGCTTAATAGGCAGCTAAACGGTTCTAACCTGGCCACCTCAGACTGCAGAACTACCGCTCCCAGCGTGCATTTCGGCGGCAACCATAGAGTTGCTTGGCGGGTTTTAACTCTTCTCGCCGCCTTCCGGTTAGAAATAAATCCAAGTAGTTGTGGAAGTTTTTCCTCCCTCCAGTCCTCCAAAGGGGAAATATATCGTTGAGAAATACAATTAAAGTGCTGGCTTGCAAAGTAGGAGACTGTCAATTCTAGACCTCCCTTGTGCATGAAAACCGTCCACGTAATTTTGTTTGTGTCACTCCTTCACAGTCCAGAAATCGTGGGCGCTCCATCGCTGGAAGTTTTTAAAAAGAGACCAGACAATCACCTGTTTGAGATGATATAGGTCAGGGGTAGGCAACCTCGGCTCTTTTATGACTCGTGGACTTCAAGTCCCAGAATTCCTGAGCCAGCTGGCTCAGGAATTCTGGGAGTTGAAGTCCACGAGTCATAAAAGAGCCGAGGTTGCCTACCCCTGGTATAGGTCCTACTGGTTGAGCAAGGGGCTGAACTAGAAGACTTCCAAGATCCCTTCCAGCTCTATTCTATTCTATTTTAGTCCACTCCACCTCATGGGGGCATTGAGGGCAAAATAGAAGCAGGAGTAATAGGAACCCAAAATTTGTTAAGTGAGTTTTGCTCCATTTTAACTTTCTGGCCACAGCTAAGTGAATCATTGCAGTTAAGTGAGTCACTTAAGTGACTAACTTAAGCGAGTCACTTAAGTGTTAAGTGAGCCTGTCTTCCCTGTTGACTTTGCTCATCAGAAGGCGGCAAAAAGTGGATCCTGGGGCACTGCAACTGGCATAAATATGAACCAGTTGCCAAGCATCTGAATTTTGATGACATGACCATGGGGATGCTGCAACCATAACGTGTGAAAAATGCTGCTGTAACTTTGGTCACTAACTGTAAGTGGAGGATTACCTGTATTCATTGCCTTGAGTTGACCCAAATATATAAGTTAGGACAAAAATCTAAACAACCTTGGGAAGAAATTGATGTGTATGAAGGCCAACACCAGCCAAACAACCAGCAGCTATCACTTAACTGTTGGCCAAGCCCCACACTGGTTTATTTTACCCTGCACAATGAATCAACAATCACACTGAGCAAGGAAGTTGAGTTTTCATACTTTTTTCTGTGCAGAATTAAAGAGAGGTACATGCGGTGGCTCAGTGGGTTAGGACTCTGAGCTTGTCGATCAGAAGGTCGGCAGTTTGGCGGGTCGAATCCCGAGTGCCGCGTAACAGAGTGAGCACCTGTTACTCGTCCCAGCTTCTGCCCACCTAGCAGTTTGAAAGCATGTAAAAATGCAAGTAGAAAAATAGGGACCACTCCGGTGGAAAGGTAACAGCGTTCCGTGCGCCTTTGGCGTCTAGTCATGCCGGCCACATGACCACGGAGACGTCCTCGGACAAGCGCTGGCTCTTCGGCTTTGAAACGGAGATGAGCACCGGCCCCTAGAGTCGGAAACGACTAGCACGCATGTGCGGGGGAACCTTTACCTTTACCTTACACTTATTCAAATCAAGTGTGTCTGCTGAAATTTAAGAAGCTCTTTTTATACCATTAACGTATCTGCCCATCAAAATTTCCTCATGTTTTAGCACTTGTTCCTGATTTATTGAAGCTGTGCAGTTTAGGCTAAAATCTAATAAGCATGGGAGGGGTGCATTTAATTACCTAAGCTCTCCACCCTCTGGTGTGTTTTTAACACACTAATGCTAAACTGTTTTAACTCTGGACCTTTGCCCAAACAGCTAAATTTAATGCTGCAAATGACCTTTGCTTGTTCCAATAATGAGCCCAC
Organism: Vipera ursinii; assembly: GCF_947247035.1. Classification (NCBI taxonomy): domain Eukaryota; kingdom Metazoa; phylum Chordata; class Lepidosauria; order Squamata; family Viperidae; genus Vipera; species Vipera ursinii. The sequence goes on along the minus strand of NC_139512.1, from coordinate 341,529,620 downwards.
TTGCAAAACTCTTCTGCACAGTTACAGAGCCACATCCTACCAACTAGACTGAAATTGCTTACATATGAAGCATTTGTGGTCACACACACACACTTATCTCTTTGCTAACAGATACCAAAGTGGATGCTGATTGACTGAATTTGACTGAAAGTACCAATAGAGTAATCAAGGCAGAAACTTTGGTTGAAATTAATTCATTATTCAGTTACAAAAGCACCTAATAGTTTGCTAATAGATTAATAGGCCAGACCTGATTACATTGTTGAAAAGTACCAATGAAGGAGAACATTTGTAGCTCAGGGTTGAAATGAGGGGTCCTTGATGCTCCCTGAGTTTACTTGTTTTCTTGCAGACATTTCATTACTCTAACTAGGTAATATCATCAGTGCTAGTAAGGTGTGCTGTTTGCTGTCTGTTTATATTCTGGTGTCTTGCCTGTCTGGGTGGGTGCAGTCTTAGAGATTCTTTGTTTGGGCTATTTACTAATAGCTCTGTGGCAGTTTCTTGATTGGGGTATTGCTTACTTGATTGTTGGTCTGAAGGTGACTTTGGAGTTAAACTATGCTGATCTATGCTTATGCAACCAGCCCCAAAGAAAAAAAGACTCCAGCACTTCTCCACCAGTAATCAGCACTCAGATCAGCATAGAATAGATCAACTCCAAGGTCACCTTCAGACCAACAATCAAGTAAACAATACCCCAATCAAGAAACTGCCAGAGCCACAGACAGGCAAGACATCAGAATATAAACAGAACAAACAGCACTCCTTACTAGCACTGATTTTTTTTATTTTAAATCCATTTATATCCCACCCTTCTCCGAAGACAGGGCGGCTTACAAGCTTAGCAGTAGCCTTCATTCTATGTATATGCCTGCTTATTAGGGCTTTCACACACACCCTAAGCGGGATTATTACAAAGTCAGCTTAATTGCCCCCAACAATCTGGGTCCTCATTTTACCTACCTCGGGAGGATGGAAGGCTGAGTCAACCTTGAGCCTGGTGGGATGCGAACCTGCAGGCAGCTGGTGTTACTTAAGAAGGCATTAGCCCACTGCTCCACCAAGGCTGTTGATGTTACCTAGTTAGAGTAATGAAATGTCTGCAAGGAAACAAGCAAGGTCAGAGAGCACCAAGGACCCTTCACATTGAAAAGTACCCAGGTAAAGTATTATGGGGCAAGGAGTGGTTTTTGAGTGAGCAAGTCAATGAGGCTGAGATGTGCTGCAATCAAGACTGTGTTTCCAGTGAGAAATAGGCAGAATGTTATAACAGTGTTTTATCACAACATATTTTGCTTGCTGAGACCAAGCTGCTCCTTCTCAGTCAGTGTGTGCATTGTTAGATGGTTCTAGCCCCTAAAGTGGAAATTCCAATAAATACTTTTCCCTGTTCCTGGAAGTAAAAATAGTCATTAAAGGTAGCATGATTTGTTGCTTCTCATGGCACTCAAAAAGACAAACTTGCCTCACAGGAGAGCCAGGCAGTGGAATTATTAGGAAAGGATTTAGGGGTAAAGTTATATTTTTTTCCTATAGATGGTGACCAAAGGTTCTCTGTAAATTGCAGAAAAGTGGCTCAGTGTGTTAGGATGCTGAGATTGTCGATCAGAAGGTCGGCAGTTTGGCGGGTCGAATCCCGAGTGCCGCGTAGTAGAGTGAGCGCCTGTTACTCGTCCCAGCTTCTGCCAACCTAGCAGTTCGAAAGCACGTAAAAATGCAAGTAGAAAAATAGGGACCACTACGGTGGGAAGGTAACAGCGTTCTGTGCGCCTTTGGCATCTAGTCATGCTGGCCACATGACCACGGAGACGTCCTCGGACAAGCGCTGGCTCTTTGGCTTTGAAACAGAGATGAGCACCGGCCCCTAGCCTAAGAGTTGACACTGACTTGATGGCACATAATCAACGAGATTTACCAGAGCCTGGGGCCCAAATCTGCAACTTTCCACATTGCATTTAACCATACCACAATGGCCCGACAGAATCTTTTTTTCTCCGAAGCCCAGAAAAGGAAGAGACTTAAAACTGGAGCACAATTAAGGCAGCAAAAAAAAACTACCCTTCGTAGTTCGTCTCGTATCCTAGTGTCCTACCCATACCTAGTGTCGTATCCCTCCAACAAGGGCTCGGAAAAAAAAACCTTTACTTTGCTGTAGTTTCTCCTAGCAAACGAATGATATTTACGCCTCCACGAACTACGATTCCCATCACGCACCAGAAACATTCTGACCGCGATAGCAAGCCGGGAGCAAAGCGTTTCCCATCGTGCAACAGGCGCCAAGGAACTTTGACGGACTCCGTTTCCCGGCATGCCTTTGGTTTGGCGGCGCTTGGCATGTAAATCCAACGGCTAGTCCCGCCCACGTTTGTTTTGCCGCTGGAGTGGACTCGCCATGGCGGGCTTGTTGCCGCGGCACCAGGCTCTTTACAAGAGCTTCCGGACCCCACCGTGGAAAGAGACTTTCCGGCAGGTAAGCAGACCCACTTCTGCCCTCTCCTCCCTCCCCTCCCCCGTCCTTGGAACGCTGGAGGCGCCAACGTTGCAAGGTTGGAACGGGGGCGGTCAATTCCGCCGCCAAATTGGTAGTCCCCGCCCGGCAAAACCCGCGCCCAATCCGGAAGAGCAGGGGTCTTCAAACTTGGCCCTTTTATGACTTGTGGACTTCAACTCCCAGAATTCCTCAGCCAGCTTTGCTGGCTGAGGAATTCTGGGAGTTGAAGTCCACAAGTCATAAAAGGGCCAAGTTTGAAGACCCCTGCGGAAGAGTATCTGGGATACTGGCTTTCCTGGGAGTTACAATGGCACTGAAAACAAGTGACTTAACATTTTTCACACTTAGAACTGTTGCAGCCTCCCTGTGGTGATGTGATCAAAATTTGGACTTTTGGCAACTGGCATGTAATTAAGACAATTGCAGTTTCCTGGGGGATCAAGTGATCACTCTTTGCTACTTTCTGGCAATCAAAGTCAATGGGGAAGCCAGATTCACTTAACGTGTTATTACTTAACTGCAGTGATTCACGTAACAACTATAGCAAGAACGGTCGTAAAATGGGGTAAACCTCACTTAACTGTCTTGCACAGCAATAGAAATTTTGGCCTCAATTGTGTTTGTAAGTCGAGGATTATCTGGTAGTGCTGTTCAAAGTGCTGAAGAGAAATAAGTTGAATCAGTTATTATCCTTAAAACCCTGTCTCCATTCTCAGTGAAATCCAGAGGTTGCTAAGCCTTCTGGATTTTGAGCATACTTTAGTAAATTGCATACTGAGAGATCATTCGTGGTTTTGGGGTGGGGTATCATCAGTACGCTGATGATACCCAACTTTTTTTCTCCACCCCGATCCAACCCAGTGATGCCCTCACCGTGATGTCCCGCTGCCTGGAGGCAGTCTGGGTTTGGATGGGGAGAAACAGGCTTCGTCTCAATCCTGCCAAGACTGAGTGGCTGTGCGTACCGGCATCTCGGGTTAACCAGACTATTCCATCATTAACGATGGGGGGTGAGGTGTTACCCCCCGTTGATAGGGCTCACAACTTGGGTGTCCTCCTGGATTCGCGGCTCAGTTTTGAAGACCATATAGGAGCCGTGACCAGGGGGCCTTTTGTCCAGGTTCGCCTGGTGCGCCAGTTGCGATCCTACCTGGACCGAGATGCCCTACGCACAGTCACTCATGCGCTCGTGACCTCCCGTTTAGACTACTGCAACGCTCTCTACATGGGGCTGCCCTTGAGGACCACTCGGAGGCTTCAGCTGGTGCAAAATGCAGCCGTGCGAGTTGTGATGGGGGTTTCCCGTTACTCCCATGTAACACCTCTGCTCTGTGAGCTGCATTGGCTTCCGGTTGCCCTCCGGGTGAGATTCAAGGTGCTGGTGATGACCTTTAAAGCCCTAAATGGCTTGGGTCCAGGATATCTGAGGGAACACCTGCTGCCGGCATCAAGTTCCCTTCGTCCTGTGCGCTCCCACAGGGAGGGCCTTCTCAGGGTGCCGCCGGTAAAAGAATGCCGGCGGATAACACCCAGGGGGAGGGCCTTCTCAGTGGGTGCGCCTGCCCTTTGGAACCAGCTGCCTGTGGAGCTTAGGACTGCCCCCGACCTTCGATCATTTTGCCGAGACCTGAAGACTTGGCTCTTCGAGCTTTCCGGCCCAGGCTGAGTTTTAATTGGGGTTTTAACTGGGGTTTTAAATGTTTTATATTTTTTCAGGGATTTAGTTTAATCTTTTAAATTGTTCTTAATTTTTGTATTGATGTTTTTATGCCCTGTAAACCGCCCTGAGTCCTACGGGAAAGGGCGGTATATAAATTCAATAAAATTAAAAAATTAAATTAAATTAAACTAATTAGTTATGTGCAGTAAAGGCAAAATGACTGTTTGCTTCCCAGTTCCAGGTTCTAAATAATCTAATTAGATAAATCATGATTTTTGCTTTCTTATTCACTGTAATACAAATACAACTTTATACACATATAGAGACATGCATGTAGAATAGTATGCGCTGGGAGAAACGCACGTATATAATTCTTTATTTCCTTGCTTTGTTTATTGCCACCTCTTCTCTGATGAAATATACAGGTAGCCTTTGACTTACAGCCACAATTAGCCTAAAATTTCTACTGCTAAGCATGATGGTTGTTAAATGAATCACTGCAGTTATTGGTAACACAGTTGTCCATGTTGATCCTGGGACACTGCAACCATCCTAAATACATGCCATTGCCAAGCATCCCGGTTTTGATCACATGACCATGGGGATGCTGTCTTGTGTGAAAAAGTTATTAAATCACTTCTTTTCAGTGCTGTTATAATTCTGAACGGTCACCAAATGAATGAGCTACTTGTAGGAAGCTTGAAACAAGCTTTTTCATGATTTGCAGAAAAGGTGTTTGTTTTTTTCTATCTAGAAATAACTGCTGACATGAAGTTATTTCCCCCCCCCCCCTTTAGCGCTGTGTAGAGAGATTGAAAAGTAGTCGGGCCAAGTTGCTAGAAAGATATCGTCAAGTGGGAGAAAATGGAGCTTCCAGATCAAATAAAGCCTTGTTGGTACAGGAGGTGATGGAAGTTGAGTGGAAAGCTTTGCAGTCTGTGGATTCTCAGCTACCCTCTCTGAGAAAGCAGGACTCTTCCCAGGTTAGTGCCGTATGAAGAAGTTGTGGGTGTGTGTTTGTTAGGACATGGTGTCCACGTTCTTAAAGAAGTTTCTCAATTTTAGCAACTTCAAGTGTGGACGTCAACTCCCAGAATTCTTCAGCTAGCCATGCTGGCTAAGAAATTCTGGGAGATGAAGTCTACAGATCTTCAAGCTGTCAAGGCTAAGAAACACTGCCTTAAAAGGATCAATAGTCTTTTCTGATGTCATCATGCAATGGTCCTAGGGCCAAAAAGTAGGCACAAAATCCCACAAGATGTTATCGCAGTTGCAAATCTGGGCCTAAGTCTTTTGAGATATGTCCAATTTAAAAGTTTATTTTTATTTCACATCAGTTTGAAATGGTGGTTTAGGACTGGAGAGAATGTCCTATTCTTGCTTTAATAGCAATTCATCTAAATATTTTACATGTTACATGTTTTCTTATTAAGCAAAAAGCAAATGCTTTTATAGTTACTTGTGGAAAGTACCTTTGCATATGAGGCTTTTAAAGTAATTTATAAAACAATTTCAAGATAGTTTGAAAAAATAAGCAGTGGGGTGTGAGTAGAAACGCAATTTACTTTTAGTATGTTGTACTTTGTTTTATTTATTTTTACTATAACTTCTCTGAGTTGCTCAGTCATTGAGAATCAGGCAGCATATAAGTTTAATAAATTATGTATTATTTTGAAAAGCTAAGAAAATACTAAATTCTGAAGCAGTCATGACCTTAGATGGGTGGGGGAAATGAATGCTCAATTGGTGCTGTGGAGAAAGCATGACATCTTGAATTCCTTATAGAAAAGCTGTGTTAAAAAAAAGCAACATACCGTTCTACCATAGTCAGAATGCATTGTCCCAATAAGAATTTTGGGCTTGACCTAAGTCCTAAAAGTATACCTTAAGGTAAAGGTTCCCCCGCACATGCGTGCTAGTCGTTTCCGACTAGGGGCCGGTGCTCATCTCCGTTTCAAAGCCGAAGAGCCAGTGCTTGTCTGAGGACGTCTCCGTGGTCATGTGGCCGGCATGACTAGACACCAAAGGCGCACAGAACGCTGTTACCTTCCCACCGGAGTGGTCCCTATTTTTCTACTTGCATTTTTTTACGTGCTTTCGAACTCATAGGTTGGCAGAAGCTGGGCTGAGTAACAGGCGCTCACTCTGTTACACAGAACTCGGGATTTGACCCGCCAAACTGCCGATCTTCTGATTGACAAGTTCAGCATCCTAGCCCACTGAGCCACCGCGTCCCTTAAAAGTATACCTTAGAGGAGGCCAAAATGCCTTCCACCTTCTTGAATGATGGACCTGATGTTATAAAGCTAAGAAAGAAAGTAGGGGAAAGATTTTTACTAGAACTCACCGTGGAGTTCTGAGAACCTTTGACAGAGAGCCTAATATGTATGTACCATGTGCGTGGATTGGTGGAGGGGTCCTGGGCAAACATTAGTTTCCAGTCTTCATTTTGGAGACAGCATGTATGAATTGCAAGCACCCTAAGTGTTCCTCTCTCACACACATATACCATTTCCCTTCTTTAAATATTATGACCAGAACACTTAACTGGGTGCTTTTCTCTTTAGATGCTTGAAGAACTGGCTGTATTGGATGAAATCCATCAGGAACTGATCTTGCAAGGTATCCAAGCTTATTGTTGATAACTGCTGCTTGAGTTAACGCTTTTACTAAAGCACAGTGCATAACGGACCTTGACAAATTTCAAAAAAGCCAAGCAGGGTCATCCAGAAGTTTACTAGGGAATCTCAGGGCTGTGTGTCCTGTAGCAGTGCATGCTTGTAAACTATACTGCTAAAAATGTAGCTGAATTAGAATGTGATAATGGAAAGATAGGATCAGCTCAAGATTAGACTCAATCCTATTCCTAGAAACGTAAGTCAATGACTTTGTAACCGCTCTCTTAGTTCAACCTCTCACCTTGTTATTGCAAAGTAAAGAAATGGACCACTGCACTAAGCACTAAGAAAAAGTGGAATAGGAAGTTACAAATGTATTTATTTTTAGCCTATCTTTGTTATTTTTATAAATAAATCCAGGTGATCAACATACCTAATACCCCTTCCTCTTCCTCTTTTTCCCAATACAACCTGTGAGATGGGTTGGATGGGTCATATTAATCAGAAAGTTGATCAAAATGCAGGTTTCTAAGCCAGGAATTTTCAGCTCCATGGAGTCACTAAGAACTGAATTCAGTTTGAAAGAGATTTAACCAATTAATAGCAATGCTCTCTTTTGCAGAACAGCTGGCCATAGAGGAATATGAGCAAAGCCTGAAGTTTGATGAGGAATGTCTTAATGCAATGCTTGATGGCTTAGATGCAGAACACCATATCATCTGTCCTGTTTGCAGAAGGTGAAGTGATTGGCTTGAGAAATCTCTGCCTTGGTACCAGGCCACATGATTATTTACTTATTTAGTTAAATCCTACCTTACTAGTTTTAGAAATTACATAGAGAATGTCTATGGAGATTCATCAGGTCCTGATTGTCATCCAGGTCCTGATTGTCCTAAAGTTGCTTTTTCAAAAGGCAAATGGACTTTGTTTTTCCTCGAAGACGTTTTGCTTCTCAGCCAAGAAGCTTCTTCTGTTAGAACTGAAAAAGCTTCTTGGATGAGAAGTGAAATGTTTTCAAGGAAAAACAAAATCCAGTTGCCTTTTGAAAAAGCAACTTTGGGACAAGGTGGTGAACATATGTAATGCTCTTTCCTATTTTCCCCACAACAACAACAACACCCTGAGAAGTGTGTTGGGCTGAGAGTGACCAGCCAACTTTTGTTACTAGAATCGGACTAAAACAATCTCCTGGTTTCCTAAACCAACACCTTAACCACTACTACAAAGCTGGACTGTTGTGTCAGACTGTTGTGTTCAGCTTCATTTTGCTGAATTATAATGCGAGTTCTTTTTATGAAGGCATTTTTCCTTCTTCCATCTTCAGAGATAAGTGGAGACCAAAAATTTGGTTTCCCTTACTTGCATCCTGAAGTAAGGTTAATTTTCTTAACCGGTGGAATTTATAGTATAATGTGGCAGTGTGGAGGGCTCCATATTCAGGATTCCAGAAAGTGCCTCCTATTCTTCCTCCTCTCTGATTTTCCTTGTCATGCTGTTCAGTCACTGGTTCATAGCTTAAATAAATAACTTCCATTTCTGCAGATCATGTTCTCTCCCTCTTGCTGACTTCTGTTTTGCACATGTTGCTTGATTAGGGAGTTTTTGTTCTTAGTTTTATATCCCATAGTTGATTTCAACGTCTGGAAATCCTAATTTCTCAGCTGTTGTGACTTGTGAATCGGCTACTATGTGTTATTCACTAACTAGGCCTTTGCTAGACATCAGAACCCACCTAGAGAAAACTGGCTAGACTGACAGCAACTCAGAATTCTTCTAACATACCTGGTTTATTACTATGGGAAAGAAATGCTTTCTTCAGTCACTTGATCCTCCTACTTGTAGACTTTAGTAACAATTCATGGCACGTTTTAGTCACTCAAGTTTCCGCAGAATATATAAATTTGACCCTAACATTGTTTTAAGGCTTCTAGTTTTAAATAATCAACTTTTCAAGGTAGTACAGTAGCAGAAATGCTTTGTTGATTTAGTTTTAACAGTTGGTGGGTTTTTTTACTTCCTTTCTCATTTGATCTTCATGTGTGAAGTCTTTGAGGACAATCTAGATAAGTTACTTTTCACTTTCATCATTGCAATTCTCTTTGCATCTAGGAACCATCTCAGCGTGATGAGTAACATGGTTGCATGCCAATGTGGACTCTGCATCAATAGCCTGGTAAGCAAATGTTAAGGAATTTCTGGGCAGCAACTCCATTCTGCTGGGGCTTCCTGGGATGGCTGAGACTTCCAGTGGCAGCTGAAGCTTTGCACACTGGCTCAGGGGCTTCTTGCAGTCCTCAAGTCACACCACATCAGGAAGCCTGAGTCGCAGCATGGCAAGCGTTCCAGAGCTGCACAACTCTTGCAGGGCAGCCAGAATGACAGAGATGGAAGGGGATAGGCATGTGGGGAGAGTTGAAGGGGTGAAAGTGCCTTGCTTCGGAAGGACCAATGCTCAGGGCTGGAAGTGACCAAGCCCAGAATGGCTTGGATTGGGGTGGGTCCTTGACTAATGACTGGTGGAATTCATTTAACAAATGCTGTTGCTAAGCAATGTGGTTGCATTTTATGTCTGCATTGCTTAGCGTGGAAATTCCAGTCCTAGTTGGGGTTAGAATGGAGGGCTACCGGTAAGATAAAAGCAGAAGTTTCATGTAAGAAATTAAGGTATTGCCTTCACACCCTACTTGTGAACTTTCCATAGCATCTGGATCACCATAGTAGAGAGCAAAAAGCTTAGTTAAAGAGGCCTTCAGCTTTATTGAGAGCTGTTCTTAGAAAAGTATGAATGCAAGTTGACACCCGATTTAAAACATCCTGTTCTCTCTTCATGTGTTTATAATAGGAGGGAATTTGGGCAAATTGGCAACTGGACAAGCAACAGCTTGACTCATCCAAACTTGTTCTCTTTTAAGGGGATGACTGAGGAAAAGCTCCAGTTGCTCTTAGAAGAATGTCTGATGGAACATAGCCAACATTGTCAGCACTGTCCTGATTTCACTGTAACTAATATGATGGAAGGAGAAACTAATCTTCTTATGAGCTGTCAGGTAAGAATCCAAATTCAGACAGAATATTCACTGACAATTCACTCTAATAATTCCCCCCCCAAAGAATTTTACCACTAAAATCAGAAGCATTGTTTGTAATATACAATATTGTGAATCCAGTGCTAATCTCACCCTCTTGAAAAGTTAAGATGTCCTTGAACTGAGCTCAAATATTCATGGCTGCATCCATGCAGCTTTCTTGGTTCACCCCTCCCATCTTCTGGGATTTTTTTTATCATAACCTTAATCCTGGAACTTTCAGCAATTTCACCCTTCAAGGTTTTGTTTTTTAAATTCCATTTATATCCCGCCCTTCTCCGAAGACTCAGGGCTGCTTACAAGCTTAGCAGTAGCCTTCATTCTATGTATATGCCTGCTTATTAGGGCTTTCACACACACCCCAGTGGCATTATTACAAAGTCAGCTTATTGCCCCAAAATCTGGGTCCTCATTTTACCTACCTCGGGAGGATGGAAGGCTGAGTCAACCTTGAGCCTGGTGGGATGCGAACCTGCACTAATTGCAGGCAGCTGGTGTTACTTAAGGAGCCATTAGCCCACTGCTCCACCAAGGCTCTGAAGGACAAGTTCTGAAGGACAAGCCTGGAATCATCACATGGTTTACTTTCTTGTCATGTTTTTATTCTATTTAAAGACTGGCTAAAAGCAAAGGGTTTTTTAAAAAATTGGCACACAAATCAGAATAGTTAGCTTTTCTGTAGAGTATCCCAGTTTTGCAGGTACTGGCAACAAAGAATGTTTTCCTTCCTCATAACTATTAGAGGGAGAAAAATCCTCTAGAGAGGTGCCATAGCTTTCCAAACTTAGAAGATGGAAGATATGTTTAAAAGGTTGCTCAGTGGGAAAGAGCCATAACTATATTAAAATACACACTAGCATTTTATTAATGACTATAAGAAATGATAACTTGGATTTCTTTCTTTTTGGTTCTAGGCTTGTGATTCTTGGACAGTGATTTTTTAATTCCATCTGTGTAGCACTCTACAGTATTGTAGAAAGGCATTGCTGTTGTCTCCCCTGCCTTCTTCTTTAGAAGGGTGTTTATGTATATAATGTTCACAATGTATATGAGTACAAAAAGCGTCGCCTATTTTTAATTTAACTGGATCAGTGTTATTTTTTTCTAGTGTCCTAATGAATAAACCCTCTCCTTTATGATAAGAGCTGGGCATTATAGATTTGGAGACTTTTCTGGTTGCAGCACTTTTTTGTACAAATTCTTAGAAACGTTGATCCAAATTGCATGTACTTTCATAAAGGGTTAAAGGACTTGCCATATGTGAAGCACTTTTTTTTTTGCAAAAAATATCTCCTAGATCCCAACTGGTGACATTTTTGCTTAAAGGTGGTCAGATAACAGAAGGGGATGGTTATATTTCATCCTTGGACATGTCTAAAGGCCAGGACCAAGGATTGCAATTACTTTGGCCAACATACCAGTCACCAACTCTAAATTCCTGTTAGTAGAAACAACACTGGCTAGTGGCCTGATTGATTACATAAAGCAGCATAACACATGTCATCTTTTTAACATCTGGAAATAAATCAGTACTTTCAGGGAGTGCTTTCCTCCCAAATATGCTGCTGAAATTCAGAGCTGTGATTAAAGGGGGGGAGGGCAAATTACCCCGCTGAGTAACTAGAAAGTCTCTGGTACCTTCAATGTATCTTTTTAGAGGAAAGACACTACCTCCTTATTCCACTAAAGGGTTTTTAGCCTGGCCTCGTTTTGTCCCAAAGAATGCTGCCTATTGGTAAGCAATGGCATAAAGATCCACTGGAAATGGAAATAGATTTCTGTTGCAAGCCGGTTTTCTGGAGCTCTATGGGAAAGCTGTTCATTGGTAGTTTCCGTTTCAGAAAATCCCAGAATTTGGGTTTAGGGAAGTCGTTGATGTATAAGTTGGTGCATTACTGACGCATGTTTATTTTGAAAGCCACCTTAGCAGAGATTGGATAGTATAGGAAAAATCCATATAAAATACTGTATTGTTTAAACACTGACAAGCTGGAATAGAGGGACAAGAATATACCATCAGGTATATTACTTTCCCCCACATTTTGGAGGAAAAGTTCTTTGAAATTAAGTAATTGAAATTACCTTATGGTAGCCAAACAGTATCTGATCGTTTTGTAGTTCCCTCTATCTTCTTAAAAAAACCTGACATTGATGCTGTGCTCCCACCAAGATGTGTAATATAAATTAGATACCTCCATTTGCATTTTTTCCCATGCTAGTTTTAAAAGATCAAATTCAAGTCAGATGCAAAATAATGGCTCATATAGTTAAGTTGGCCTATTCATATTACATACTTGTGTAATGTATCCCTGAACAGAGTATAACATATTTGCACTAATACACCAAATGTATTCATTCCTGCCAATACCAATTCTGATGTGTTATATGCTACATTTAAAATCAGTGTAATTTTTTCTCTGTTGGACTTCGTAAAAAAAAAAAGCTGGCTCAATATACACAGTCACACTGTTGACTAGAGCTAGTTTTAAGCAGCATGTATTGATTCAGACAGTTCCATTACTATCTGTTGTGAATCACCAAAAGATCAGTGGGATTCCTTTCTCTTATCCTTCTGCCAACAGATGGAAGAGTTTTTCTTCAAATACTCTTTTGTGTATAAATAAGTAGCTAGGTGGGTGCTGTTAATTAATATTCTGATTTCAATTTTTTTTACTTTCTAAATTGTTGACCAACTTGACTTTTGTTAATTGGAAAGGCAGAATATAATTTAAGAAATAAACTACCTCTAAAGCTGTTAACTTTGTGATGTTTTCTGTTACTTGAAATCCAGATGCAAAACTACCTGTTTCTTTTCAAACATTAAACTACTATAAGATTCTTCATTTCCTGTTATGCTATAATCCATTGTAATCGGGACACAAAATTAAATTGGTGCCCTTTATAAAGCTTTGAGCAGAACCTGCAGAATCATTTTAGCAATTTCAATTATTAAGGTCTTAAAATGAGATCCTAGCTTGACTTTACTTCCACTTGCCATGTAGTCTTCCCACAACTAAGGCCAATATTCCTTAAAGCAAAAGATACTAATCAAGAGCTTTAAACTTCATTCCTTTCCTTACTGTTTGCAAATTATGCAGATAAATCATGACTGCCCCACAAACCTTAGAAATACTTCTGAAGAAAAAAATGGAAAATGGATTGAAATGTGTTTATTATATTGCTACACAATCACTTTCTCAGTCTGTTCATTTTCTCCTCCACCTCCTGCACAATATTATGCAGTTTAGCAGCCGTTTTTGTCAAGGCAGCAAAGCTATCTTTAAGGTTTCCAGTCCCTTCATTTCTGCCTATATTGTCAAGACCATCAAACCATTGTAGAATCCCTTCAAGATGCCCCTGGACAATCTTTTGCTCTTCCAGTTCTGCTTGTAGAGCTTGCTCAGCACACATTTCAGCTTTAAGTTCCCTTTTGAGCTGGCTGATCTCATTCTCCAGCTCTTGAAACTGTTTTGCAGTGTAGCAGAATTCCTCTTGGATTTTATCTTCTGGAAGACAAACATTCTTGGGGATGCTCAAAACTGTGCTTAAAAGAGGTTCTTCCATCTTAGTGAACAGATTATCAAAGCGTTCCTTCATGAAAGTAAAGAATTTTTCTGTGCTCCTCCGGATTACAGTAGGTGTAAGACTAGGACAGATGTTGTCTAGTCTATTCAATATAACTTTCTCCACTACCAGCACTATATGAGAAAGATGTTCTTGAAAAGCAAAATATATCCGCAACATGAATGTTTGAGGGGTAAAACCAAAAAACTGGGCTTCGTATGCCATTGGATTTACTGACATCTTGAGAAATACCTGAAAAGAACATTGTTTTTAAAAAATCAGTCTTTAATAAGTTAATTGGACTGGGTTCACACATTGTATTAAATTATCAGCCCTTTGAGGTGGTCCAGACAAGAAGAACCAACCATGAGGTCACTGTAAGGATACCGTAAGAAAATTTTGCAAGTCTGAAAATACATCTCTTTTCCCCTTGCCTTTATGTTCCAAGAAACTAAGGAGGGTCCCTTCTGAGATTTTTGCTACACTATTACTTCTGTGAGCTGAGGTGCCTCTCATCTCACTGTTGCCTAGTCTGCTGCTGCCTTGTTTTTTTTTAGGACATTCTCACAGATAATTATACCTGTACATAGAGGCGTCTACAAAGAATCTTAGGGCTGGAAAGGACTTCAGCGGCCTAGGTGGTGTAGCAACAAGTTTATTTTAAATAATTTTATTGAATATACAGTTTTAAAAAAACAACACAGTGGACATGATACAACTTCCCTGGTTTAAACAATACTATTAGTATTACCTTGTGAAAAGAAATTGAAGTTTCTTTACATTATAACAAAATATACATATAGAATCTGTGAACTCTCTAGTAAGCATTCTTTCAATCATATACATTGTGGTTAAATAACTTTCAGTTCTATTTTATAGAGAATACTGGTATAAAGATTTCTAAATTGTCAACTTATCAATCAACATTCGTCCCAGCATTCCTCCTTGACTCTAGCCATTTATACACTTCATTCCAAATTTTGTAATAGTCTGTTTAGGTTTTATTTTTAAGCTTTAATGTTAACTTATCCGTTTCAGTGCAGGATAGGATTTTATTTATTACTACTTCTTTGGCAGGGGTTTCTTTTCTTTTTAAAATTTTAAATATGCCAAACAGCAATGCCAAACTTGTTAAGCCTCAGAGCTCTTTCTAATTAAGGGCTCTAAACACTTATAACTGAATTTGGATATTTTTTTTCTCAACAATACAGCAGTTCTCAATAGTGAAAAATTAGCTTGTTAAATTTAATAGGACTTTTCAAAAAGATATATGCTTGGTTGGGTTTTAAAAACAGGAAGGAGAGAGAAGGGCGGTATAAAAATCCAATAAATGAAATGAAATGAATGTTATACAATTAACAGAAAATTGAATAGGTAGGTTTCTGAATACACTGATAAGGATGTTCTCTATCAATATATAATAACAATATACCAATTGTTTAACTACATCAAAACTCCAGCCCAAAATATGAACAGATTATTTTGTTTGGAAACCAAACGTGAATGGACCAGAATTCCATAATTTAGTTCAATTTTAGTTTTATGTTTGCTATAAACAAGCAAGAATTTTATCTTGTACAAACCTTCCAGTGCTGAAGAAGGACAATAATGTGACCAGCTCAATCCTGTAAAATGCCAGGATAGACAGCAATTTCCCTTTAAGTGATCCCTGACTGTTCTTCTGTATATCATCCTCTCATAGGAAACTTGTTGGTTGTTGTCATTTCATTCTTGATCAGACAAGTCGGTTCTTCCCGATTCCCCATCTTTACATTTTTGGACCCATCGATGTACAGTACTCACGTCAATACAGTCATCCCCATAAACTGCCTGCATTCGGTGATGAATTTCAATTGGAGGGACTCCTTTGGCAGTCAAAAACTCAATCACGGCACGTTGCTTAAAGCCTATTGCCGAGTACTCAGTGCAGGCTTCCATTTCACGAGCAATAGCAACCCAACCTTTTCTCTCTCATCAACTTCCCGCCAACTGAAGCGAAAAAAGAGATGCTAAAAAAACAGGTCAGAGGTTCTAGCACCGCCATCTGTTGGCGAGTTCACATTGCCGCCGTTACTTTCCTTTCAATCCCAGCAAGTGGGCAGCACAAGCTTATTGAACGCCTCAAAAACAAAGAGAATGCAGTGTTGGTTGGGCCTGAGCCGGAGAGGCCCGAATTAGGATCCTTCAGTTCAAGCTGCCTCATAGAACGGAAGCCAGACCTACATTTATCTATTATTTCTGAGGTGCGCGTACATTTACGCCACATACACCCACCTCCTGGTTGAGATATATAAATTTAACAAATAAAGGTAACACCACTCAAAACTGTCCTCCCAATGCCATTTCCCCTTTTAACGGGGGCGGGAAAGCACTTCTGGAATATTCTACCCGTGAAATAGTTTGCCTTCCTTTCTTGATTTCCGTTTAATACCAAAATGTTACCTCAGGTTTTACGGTCACTGGCCACGTACTTCGCCGTTTTCTTTCTGCTTTTTCTATCGCATTAACGTCTAGTCCTTTTTTTTTTGCTCCATTTTGCCCTATTTTATTATTATCGGCGTTTGCATTAAGCCTTATGCTTTAATCTAAAAGGCTACATTTTTTTAGGTCTGGAGCCCCAACTTACCTCAAAACTTCTCCGTCCCTGGGTAGAATTCAAGTTATGCTCAAAGATATTTCACCGAATTGAAATTCACTTTTCCCGCCTCTTTGGTCTCGCTTGTTGTTCCGAACAGCTTCCCTCTCACCCGCCCCTTTCCACAGCTAACCACAGAGATGGGGAAGACTAGAGCTACCGAAGACTAGACTTCCGGCAGTCGTCACGATTCATCGGCACACCAAATCAGCTTTGATTGGGTTCAACAAGTAGACGGAGGGAGGGAGGTGGACGGCGCAGATTGGCTGAGGGGAGGGGGAAAAAAAGAATGGAAATGGCAGATTGGCTATTCAGCCAATGGCTTTGGGGATATGATTGGCCGACATCGAAGACATACTGTGAGCTGAGGCAAGAGCTTTAGGCGGCAGCGCCAAGATGGCGTATCAGACTTTCCGGCAGGAGTACCTGCAGGTGCCTCCTGTCACACGGGCCTACACTACCGCCTGCGTCCTCACCACCGCTGCTGTGGTGAGTAGGGGAGAAGGGTGGGCGTCCCGTGGTCGCTCTGTGGTAGAATAAGCAGTCGTTCGAGGGGAATCCGCAGAGCCTCTCCTTGACATACTCTACCTTGGCTTTTGGGCAGATGTTTTATTTCTAGAGTTGGTGAACTCTTTTTTTCCCCTCTCTGATTCTAATAATTAATTAAATTTATATGCCGCCCATCTCAGTATCTGAAGTGACTCTGCGCGGCATAGAAACTTCGTGCAGCTTAAGTTTTATGGCATTGCATTGAATGTAAACAATCTTTCCAGTCCTGGTGATCCATCCGCTAAGAACCGATATTGGATCAGGCCATGAAGAGTTAGGATCCCTCAGACTGATTTACCATATGCTTGTAAAAATTAAAATCAGGCTGAAAAGAGAATTAAGCGAAAATTGTGTAAAATAGAATCTGGAACCCAGTCCATATATAATCAAAATATTTATTATTCCACTGAACAGTAAATGTAGTCTGAGAAACCATCTTCCAATCTACTTGCCTGCAGCATAACTAAAGTATCACATAGCTGTCCTATTATTTGCTGATATTACTGTAGACATTTTTCTAGTATAAACAAACTCAGCTGGTGCAAAACAAAATAGATGAAAATATTAGATCTTTGATATTGAAGGTGTATAGATTTTTAGAGCAGTGACTTTTGGGATAGTATGAACGTAAGTAAAGCAGTCTTAGCATGTTTTTCTCAGTGGCCCAGCAAATACTTGAAAAGCAAGACAGTAGCTTTCCTTTTTGCTGCAAGTGTAACATTAAGCTTCTGTGTACAAATACCTATTACAATTTTTATCCTATTTTTAAAAATTTATCTTAAAAAGTGGTCTTTGCTATACCTTAATGTACTCCTATTATTTTTTTGCTTAGAATTCTGAAAGAGAATAAATAGTCCAATAAGAGGATTCATCTTTATGGAGGGAAAGAGATGGCATTTTGATTTGTGTTTTTAAAAACTCCAGCAGGTTCTACCTGGTTAGTATTGGATGAAATCAGATGAGTGTTTATGCGTGAAGATAGTTTAGTTATGGACTAGATTACACTAGGTCATCACAGAATTCCAAATTCAATAATATAACCTGTCTAATGGTGGATTCATAAATTACAATGTTGTATAATTATGCCTTCCTTTGTATTTTCTTTTTTTTTAGCAATTAGAATTAATCACACCTTTTCAACTGTACTTCAATCCAGAATTGATATTTAAAAACTTTCAAGTAAGTGCTTCTTTGCATGTCATTTTTTCATAAAGGCAAGTAGCATAATTCAGTTTTCCCAAATCAGAATTGCTGGTATTTTTAACAAGTGGAATCAAGTAAATAATCTCCCTCCCACATTGTATGGTGTTTTGCTCAAGTTGTAAATGAAATTCTTGAGATTTATGGTGGAACCCACTAATTACTAATAGCTACAAGCTTTATTCCTAATAATGTTACAAGTTGATTCTGCTACAAAATATGATTGCTCTGTAATACAATGAGCTACAGCTGGTTTTGCTGTGATTCTTATTGGACTGCAAACTTTAATTAAGCTATTCATTCAGACAATATTGATAACATTAAGGATGTTTTAGCCATAACTAATTATACAGTTTGATAATTAGTGCTAATAAATGTAGCATCTTACAACAATATTCTGTATGAGACCTTATTTTTAAATATACATATCTAGGTCTTCCCGTACAGAATCTTTGCCTTAAGCAGAAGTAGTGCTACTTCTAGATACAAAGTACATTTATATCATTTGAGAGTTTTTTTGATTTAGCAATAGCAATAACAGTTATATACTGCTCCACAGTGCTTTACAGCATTCTCTGGGCAGTTTACAACACCAACATATTATCCCCAACAATCTGGTCCTCCTTTTACCAGCCTTGGAAGGATGAAAGGCTGAATAACCTTGAGCCAATGAGGACTGAACTGGTAGTAGGTAGAATTAACCTGCAACACTGCATTCTAACCACTATGCCACCCTCAAGCAAACAAGCATTTGCTTAAATGTAATTTATTAATTTCTCATTCCTCATATCTCTTGCAGGTATGGAGGTTGATTACAAACTACCTTTTCTTTGGGCCAGTTGGATTCAATTTTTTATTTAATATGATATTCTTGTATCTTTTGCTTATCTTCTGTGTGCAAGCTTACATGTGGTTGCATATATAAGACCCTTTAGAACTACCCCAATGAAAGTTGGTTGAATCTTCTAGTATCATTTTATTTATTTACATCAGGGGTGTCAAACTGCCGGCCCACGGGCCGGATGCATCATGCCAAAACTGCACCCATCCCATTGCCAGCAATGGGAAAAAACTGTGATACTTTGTGACATGTCACATGATGTCGCGAGTTTGATACCCGTGATTTACATGGACTAGGTCAGGGGTCAGCAACCTGAAACAGTGAAAGAGCCACTCGGAACCAGTTCCCTCACAAAAGGAAAAGCTGGGAGCCGCAAAAAATGTGTGCACATGCGTGTGCATGCGCACATGCACAGAACAGGGTTTGACTGAAGAGTGGAGCCAAGGTGAGATATGCACCTACCCTGCATATTTGAATTGATTGGTTGAACTTTTTTAGTCCCACTTTTTTTTTTTTTTTTTGGACTACACTTAGCAGAAGACTGGGAGCCGCAGGAGACGGCTGAAAGAGCCGCATGTGCCTCCGGAGCCGCGGGTTGCAGACCTGTGGACTAGGTGGTGTAGCAACAATTTTAGAAGCAAATAAGTAATTTAAGGGGGATGACACTAGCTGCAACTGATTCCTTCTTTGGAAAAATATTATAAGCCACATGTTTATCCTGTTTTGCTGAATTTTAAGGGTAATCGCCACTTGTTTTCATATGTCAGCAGTGCTAGCTCCTAATTTGTTTATGGGAAAATCAAGCTTTGCTTAGAGTCAAGATCTGTCAATATTAATTTGGCCATTCCTTGGTATTATCTCATGAGGTACAGATTATCTTTGGAAATGAGGATATGAGAGGAAAAACCTACTTTGTGGTAGTATCCAAACTTTCAGGATACTCCCCCCCCAAATGCAGATGCTTTATTACAGATGGAGGTTTTAGTTACTTAAGTATTTTCTCATTGTAGCTCTCCTGAAGCAGGTAATACGAACTGAAATTGGTGAGGATGCTTACCAAATAGTTTTTTACATTTATATTTTTATAAAATCACCTGGAGTATGGGACTTCAAATCCTGTCTTATCCATGAAAGCCAGCTGGCTGACCTTAGGCCAATCACATCCAGCCCAATCCACCTCACAGGGTTGTTGTGTGGAAAATAGGGAAGGAGTATTAGGTGTGTTCACTGCCTTGAGTTATTTGTAAAAAATAATAAACGTGGGATAGAAATAAAAATAACTTTGAAGCATTGGATGTTGAATCACAAATATTCCTTTAGTTGCTGGATTGCTACATGCTAGACATGTGTCATTGCTGACTATATAATTTTTAGCAAAACTTTAAGATGAACATGAGGACTTATTTTGAATACATATTATTGATGTTGATTTCTCCAGATCCATTTTCTTTGTAGAAGGATTATATTTACACATCTGAGCCAAATAATGTATTTGTTTATAAAATGTATATAGCTGCCCATTTTAAATATACAACTTTAGTGGCTAAAAATAATCCATGGAAAAACAACTCATATCACAAGTATAAAACAAAATTATAATAACCATAACCCAAAAGAAAACATGAACTTTGTGATTTGTTCTTGCTGCATCTGTGAGATCTGCACTGATAATCTCCAAGTGTAAAAGTCTGAATTAAAAAATATGATTTTTGGCAGCAAATCAATACAAAATTAGATCTGTAATGATAGGAGGCAGATCCTTCCCATTGGTTGTAACTTGGTTACAAAAACCTACCTTAGATTTTTGGATTGTATGGCCCCAAAGTCCCTGATGTATCCCAATTTTATGGCATAGAAGTTTTAATATCAGTATTGACCTTTTTTTCCAAAAAGATCTGATAAAATATTTGACTCTATGTAATTAACAATAGCCTTGAATTATTTCAGTTCTAAAAGCTAAAATAAGACTAAAGGTGTACCTGCTTAAAATCCTTTTCTTCTTCCACCTCTAAATCTGAAGCTAAAACACGGTACAGTTTCATTTTCTTGTAAAAATAAAACATTTGTCTACATCAAGTATTTTCCTGAACTGATAATCAGATATCGCTATTGTCGAATGCTTGAGGAAGGATCATTTCGTGGCCGGACAGCAGACTTTGTATTTATGTTCCTTTTTGGTGGACTCTTAATGACAGTATCCTTTTATTGTTGGACTTATATATATGATCTGGGACAACACAAAATAATTATAATTGTTCTCCATCTATTTTGGGGATAGCTCTTTAATAATGAATATGTTTTCTAGAAAGGCAGTTAAACATTTTTTTTTCAGAAATGTATAATTTGTGAAAGAATTCTAGGTTCTTATTTTGATGGAAAGTTCCAATGCCATTATGATATTCACTAGGCCTGATCAGGGGAAATTATTTATAAAAATAACCATATTTTAAAAAGAAAATATTTCCTTGATTTGATTTGGAACTGGCTGGCCCTTAACTTTCTAAAGAGTCTCAAATGTACCGCTTCACAAAGATTTTCAGAACTGGAAACTTTTATTAGGTGGTACTTTCAAACAAAATCCATTTCTTAAAAATATCTTAGAATTTGAGAACCCCTCTGAAGAACAGAGGTAATCTAAGATCATTTAATTTCAAAATACATACGGTATTTACTTGCATGAGAAAAATACTGGTAGTGAAAAACTTCAAATGTTCAAAACAAGGTCCAATTCTGACCTACTGCAATAACTTTTATTTCCTTTCCTCAGGTCAGTGTGCAGGTGTTTATTTTTATCTTCACAGTCATCTAGTGACGATAATTAGGCTAAGAATATAAATTCAGCCCCAGATCACTTTACATAATTTCTTGGTGAAATGGGAAGTGAAACCTAGGCTTACGCTGAGTCACACTAGGGCTGTATATTTATGTACATTAAGTGGCAACCACTCTCCAGGTGAAGGGACTTTGCCAGTTTACTCTCAGATACAGGTAGTCCTTGACTTACAACAGTTCATTTAGTAACTTTGAAGTTACAATGGCACTGGAAAAAGTGACTTGTGATCATTTTTCACACGACTGTTTCAGCATGTCTGTGGTCATATGATCAAAATTTGAATGCTTGGCAATTGACTCATATTTATGACAGTTGCAGTTATGTGATCATCTTTTCCAACCTTCTAACAAGCAAAGTCAATGAGGAAGCTAGATTCACTTAACAACTGCATTGATTCACTTAACAACTGGCAAGAAAGTTTGTTAAATGATGCCAAGCTTGGTTAATGATTGTCTCAGTTAGCAACATAAATTTTGAGTTCAATTGTCATAAGTCAAGGGCTAACTACTAAAAACTAAAACTCCTCTTTGCAGTATTTATGTGTTTGATTATGCGATGCAAGTGCAGAAATCCTATCATAGTGGCTATTTTCCCTTTTCCAACATATCTTTTTTCTGGAGAATTAGCAGCTTTGCAAAGATTTCACTCAGTTGAGGAATTGCATCAGTCTCAGTTTAAAAAGTTTCATTATGATTTGCAATCTGGCCTCAAAACTGTACCACAGGTTGAAGTAGATCTGCTTCAGGAAACCGGTCCTCCTAAGGATTTTCCACAGTGTGTAAATTAAGCAATAAACCTTTCTATTGTGGAGGTTCTTTTTTTTCTAAAATTTGGAATGTTACTTTAGGGTTTAAATCTGATTTACCTCTTGGTTCTTCCTCATTCCTAATGTGCTACTAGACACTGTGAATTGCCAAAATAAATATGTATGCAGGATTATTAGTTTCTGCTAATTATTTTAATTTTTTTCTTTGATAAAGAGTACAGTGACTTTTTCTTTAACTATTATTCCCGTCAGCTTTTTGGCTTGTTTGTCAATTTGGTTTTTTTAGGGCAGGCATTTACGATAATGCTAGTATATGTCTGGAGCCGCAGAAATCCTTTTGTTCGCATGAATTTCTTCGGGCTTCTCATCTTTCAGGCCCCATTTCTTCCATGGGTCCTCATGGGATTTTCACTTTTATTGGGAAACTCCATTATAGTAGATCTTCTAGGTAAGATGATTCTGTCAGTAAATGAACTATAATAAAATCCTTGCCTTGTTGACCTGCCTTATCCCTTAAAAGTAGTTATCTGCTTTTCTGATTGTGCATATTAAAACTGAGATTTGAAGGACATTTTTAATACAAAGTTACAATTAAGCAATACATTGCTAGTTCCTGAGGAATCCCAGCATAAGTACAGCAGCCATGATTACACGGTTAGAAGATGTGATGAGCCAGATCATTCTGGAGGAGGACTATCTAGGACTAGGTAGTTACTAAAAGTCATCCTTAACATGATGGCACATAATAAAAAAAAATCCTTGGTAGCAGCCTCTTAATCATTACGAGGGAATACAGATTTGATTACCTAGCTTAATAATGGGAATTATATATACTTCACAGAACATAAAATGCAGAATTCATAAAAGCACCACTGTGCTGCTTGTTGTCTTACAGTTTATGTATGAAAAAAGAGGCCAAGAAAAGCAATTCTACATATAAAAATCTTATAGGAACAGCCTGCAAAATGTAACTTGAGGTGCTTCTTCTAAAAATAAATGAACTGATGGTGTGAAAAACTATTAAATGTTTTAAATTTTAAAGCAGCAGGAGTAGGTTTTGCTTTGCACCTAAATATTCACACAAGTGGAAAAGGAAACTATCTTGTTTAGAATTCCTAGGAGACAATCTTTTCGAGCCTCAGGTAGTCTTTTATGAAACAGGCTTTTAAAATGCCTTCTTCAAACTGGAGTGATTAATGTTGGGTAATTGGATGCTTTTAGACTTTTATAATAAAATAATGTTGTGTTTCAATATTTCCCCCCTCATCTTTAGGCATTGCTGTGGGTCACATATATTTCTTCTTGGAAGACGTCTTTCCAAATCAGCCTGGGGGAGGAAGGCTTCTAAAAACTCCATCTATATTGTAAGTGCTTTCTATTATTTTTTATTTTATTTTTTATTTTAATTATTTACAGTATATATAGCTGCCCATCTTATAGCCAACTCTGGGCAGCTCCCAATCAAAAATGTTTTCTTTTGTGAAGAATATTGACTGAGAGGGAAGAGACAGAATAAACTGTACCCAGACTAATGCAAAACAGTTGTATGCAGCAAGAGAATTCCAAACCTAAAAAGATAGAAAATGGACAAAGATGGAATTTAATCCACACTGAATTCTGGATTACTGCCTTAATTTCCCAGGTTTCTCCACTGTTTTCCAAGCATGGCTTAATTCAGGGCTTTTCAACCAGTGGTACGGGTACCACCTGTGGTACATTGGCACCTGGCAGGTGGTACGCAAGCATCCTAGAAAAGTGGTAGCGGGGGAGGGGAATGAGCTGAACTGGTGGCAGTACCGCACAAGCCTGAGCAAGAGATGGCTGGAGCTGCAGGGCTGTCAGGGCTCAGCAGAAGCACCAGGATCAGAGCTTCAAGGCTGTCAGGGCTTGGCGGAAGTGCCAGGATCAGCACCAAGCTCCAGCTGGAGCTCTGCACTGATCCTGGCCCTTCTGAGCCCAGAAGAAGCGCCGATCAGCTGGAATGTTGCAGCATCTCCAGGGTCTTGTGATTTACATTCAGATGCTTGGCAACTGGTTCATATTTATGACAGTCACAGTGTCCCAGGGTCATGTGAAGTGACCAAAACCTGCTGCAACCACCCAGCAGATGGGGGGGGGAATAAAAACCAAACACCCCCCCCACCCTTGCTGCCAATCCTGAACAGAAATGCTCACAACAATGAAAACCTCGGACAAGAGGAAGAGCACCGCCGAAGAGGCAGGCAGGTGTCTTGCTTGGCTGTGGCTTGGGGGCCACTTTTTTCAGTGCCATTGTAACTCTGAACAGTCACTAGGCGAACTGTTGTAAGTCGGAGGGGTCATCCAAGTTTTTGACACCTTGCTAGGTGACTGTTGCCATATCCTAAAAGTGGTACAATGGGTGAAAAGGTTGAAAAGCCCTGGCTTAGTTGATCATACCTAAGAGGTGTATAATTAAATGGAATTGCCAGAGGAAGTCTACTTTGATATTAGGGCACATGTTTCACTTGATGAATACCAAATTCAAAACCATCATGTATAGATAGAACTGGGAATAATACCTAAAAATCTAGAGAAGCACTGTAAGTTAGCAAAATACTGATCTAAATGATCTAAAGTGTCAGATAATTGCTGTAGAGAATATTTGTCTATAAGTACTGTTTGTGGGATTTATAAAAGCATCTGACTGTTTACTTACAGGTAGTTGAAATAGGTGGATACCTTTTGGACTCAGACCTTTTCATATGTCATTTACCATGCTAGACTGAACCATATCATCTTAGAAAAGTCTAGTAGGTTTTAAATCTGATTAGAATTCAGTTTATATCCTACACAAAGGAATAAACAGTGATAACTGTTTAACTTGATAAATGTCAATAATAACAAGAGCTTAAAGAAATCCCCCTATCCTGTTTTATGCAGTTCAGAACTGTGGGAACTAATGTTTCTTCCTAAGCCAAATATACATACATAACTAATTCTCACCACCTGCTCTTCTTTCCAATTGCTCTTGAGGCAAAAGAGAAAAAAAACATGTTGGCAGAAATTATGGAGCTTTAAATGTTTCCCTTCTGTTAGGAATGTATGTACAATTTTCTATTTCTATTGACTTGAGCATTAAATATATATATATATTGTTTAACAGGAAACTAATATTTGATACTCCAGAAGAAGATCCCAATTACAACCCATTGCCTGAAGAAAGGCCAGGAGGTTTTGCATGGGGAGAAGGTCAGCGCCTAGGAGGCTGAGATCCAGCAAACATCTTTGACAAGAGACTAGGCAAGCAAACCACTCTGGAGAATGGTTCGGTTCTCTTGTGCATAAAGGAAGTTTTGAGAACTCTGAATATGCAAAACATTTTTTCAAAAATGAAAAAAATGATCAAAAGACATTTTGCAAGAAACTGACTTCAAACCCTCTTGGAGACTTTTACATTGATTTGTTTAGAAATGAATGATCCAAGCCAAGGAAAACTGGAAATGCACATTCTTGTGTTCTTCAGTTCATGTGTAAAAAGAAATATTTGTAAGGCCCTTTTAGTTTTATTTCATACAGGACTCGGTAACTACAGAAGATAAATAAATCTCTTTATTTTATTCTTCCTTTTTCATTAGATAATTAAACAGGTAAGCTTGCTTGACTTGCTGGCCATGCAATGGTGTCTGTGAAGCAAACTGCAACTAAAGAGCCTCTTTTTTCTCAGAAGATTTGGGCAGATTTTATATGCTAAATTATGTTGGAAGTCTTTTGTGTTTACCAAAACCAGTTTACTGTTATGTGTGCAGTGTTACCTCCAATGGTGGCTAGGGACCAAGGCTGCTGGTTGATAAGGTTTCATATGTAAATTGTAAAATTGGTTAGCTATAAGGTACAATCCATCTTCCTTACATACAGTGTTATATATTCTCTTAAAAGCAGATTTCTTATGTGGGGTTTGGGATTAGAGGCAATGTAGATACTATTAGATTCTATATAACTTTGACTTTTATATCTTCAATTCCATTGGCATCTTTACTATTTTTCTATTTCATGGAACATTATTTGTCTTCCTTTATTGCTACTTCAAAAGGGAACTTCTAAGAAACTAATAATACTGTTTCATACAAATGTCATGACAGACAGCAATGGAAGAATGAAAGTTCTAAGCTATAATTTGCTCAAAATATCTGTGTTACAAAAGACCAGTTCTCTTCAGGCCTTTATTTAGTCTTTTGTGTGGGAGAATTACCTTCCCAGTTTCACACTTAAATTGCTGCATAGTGGCCTTAGCATCCCACAAAATAAAAGACAGCTGGAATCCCAAAATCATAAAATTTTGTGACATCTTAAGATTATTGTACCCAAGGTCTTGGCCAGTTAAAAAATGTGAGAGTTCAGGAGTTGAGCTGCAGTCTTAGGATTTTGAAGAGTGCGACATACTTAAATTCTGATGTTTTTGGAATGTAAAAATCCTGACTGATGATCCATTTGGCCTTCAGGCAGTTTTTAATCATTCTATATGTTCTCTGATAAGCAGTCAGCCCTCCTCATAACTTAAAACTACACAGTTTCTGGTAACTGTCCCGATAACTGCATTGCTGTCACTAGCTTTTCCCCATTTCCAAACTTAAAAATGCTCATTTCAAACACAGCACCAAACAAGCATGCTCTTGTGTGCATGTGCATGCTGATTTTTAAAAATTTGGAACAGTAAAATTGGACGATGTAGATTGAAACTACTTTCATTCTTCCTCATAGACTGACCTCCCTTACATAAGGAGTGTAAAATGTGTGGTTCAGCACAAATTGTAACTGTTTTATCGGTAAATGGGGTAGTCAAATGTTTGGGCTTTTTTTTTTACATTTTAAAGCCTATTTCCTATCCATACGTTGTATTGTGCCAGAAAGACAGCTCTGTGGTAAAGTATTAAAAATTCAGGATTGCCTGGTGGTGCAGCTAAGGATAGCTCTGTTGTCTCATAAAAGCAATTCAGTTAATTCAGTTAAATGTTACTGTGTTAAATGACAAAAATAGAAGTCAATACTGTTTAAGCAGCTATAAATATGGCACTTTTTCACGTGAATCCAGAATATCTGGTAGCAGTGAAAAAAAAAGTTGTAAGCCTACTCCTACCGATACGTCCACACACTGCAAACATCAGACATAAAATTGAATATCGTGTATCTGACTCAGAATAATAGCTAGGAATAAAAGGTTGTGGGAAAAAAAAAAGCTCGGGCCCTGCCTCGTGGAAATTGGAATTCCCGATAATAAGAACGGCGGCAAAGTAAACAAGCAAAACACGAGGGCAGGAAGCGTTCTAACGTGTAACGCGAACGCTCTGTTTCACAAAGCCACGCTTCTCACGCCCGCGGCAAGCACAACTTGAAGACCCAGAAGACTGCCCTCGGGTGAGCAGTAGTGCGCATGCCTAAATTGGAGAAAGCGAAAGCGACTACAATCTCCAAGAGCCTCCCACTACGTTAGTGAGCGGGCATTGACAAGAGGCGGGCGCGAGGATTGCTGGGAAATGTAGCCCGCACTTTCTGAGGCAAACTGAGGGGCGGGGCCCGGCGAAGCATGTTACCTGACGCCGGCGAGGACGACGCTGCTGCCACTGGGAGCCGAGGATGCCTCAGAGGACCGAGGAACTGCCCCCGTTCAAGAAACCGAAGCTGGCGTCCACCACGCTGCCTCTCGCCTCTGGATCGCGCAGAGCGATGTTACTAACGACGCCGGGAACGAAACGCCATCCTTCTTCCTCCTCCTCTTCCTTCTTGTCGTCGTCGTCCTCTTCCTCCTCTTCGATAGGGATCGACAGCCAGCGCCGGAGCCTGCCGATTTTCCAAGCGCGGGGGACGCTGCTCGGACAGCTCCGCACCTTGGACTGCGCCGTCCTGATCGGTGAGGGAATCATGCCCTTCCCCCACCCTTTCTAAACAGACTTGCCGGGGGAGGAGCCAACGGCAACCTCGTCCCTATTCCGAACGGGAGGGGTGGTTGAGCGAGAGTGCTCCCCCTTGCTTCCTGCAGGAAAGGGGCGGAGTTTGGTGTGCGTGCGTGCGTGCGTTCGTTCCTCCGCCGCTGCTGCTGTGCGGAGGGCGGGGCTTCCCCATAGCTGCTGCTTCACTCTCAGCTTCCCGCGCTGGGGAATTGTTTTCCCTTGAACGGAAGAAAAGCAGAACGGAAGAAGGCTGCTTCTCTTCTCTCTACTCTCGGCCGCCGGCTAGATGCAACATTCCCCTTTTGCCAATGAAAGGCACCCGCGGGCGCTCCCTCTTTTTTAATGCTTTTTGTAGGGCGACTTCTGCTGGGGATCATCCTG
Organism: Vipera ursinii; assembly: GCF_947247035.1. NCBI lineage: Eukaryota > Metazoa > Chordata > Lepidosauria > Squamata > Viperidae > Vipera > Vipera ursinii. Next base: position 341,501,087 of record NC_139512.1, on the reverse strand, counting down.
TTACCCGCCCGTTTCTCTGCAGTGCTGGAGGGTCGGAGTTGATGACCAGCTTTCAGGGTGTTTTAGTGCTGTGCTTGGAAATACCATGTTCAAGTTTCCCAAAGAGGATAGGAATTGTGGAGCTGTAACCCACTACAGCTGCTGACATGTCTTTGGCAGAATAGAATAGAATAGAATAGAATAGAATAGAATAGAATAGAATAGTTTAATACTTTATTGTCACCTTAAATGTACACTTATCAGCATACATTAAAACAGGGATCTTCAAACTTGGCCCTTTTATGACTTGTGGACTTCAACTCCCAGAATTCCTCAGCCAGCGTGCCTGGCTGAGGAATTCTGGGAGTTGAAGTCCACAAGTCATAAAAGGGCCAAGTTTGAAGACCCCTGCATTAAAATTAAATTTCATTGCATTCAGCCCTCAAAGGGTAACCACCTCCAATATACACTACACAAATACGGCCAAAAATATGCATATAACCACATAAACACACATATATAACACAGAAAAACAACATGGTCTAGTTCGGATGTATACATATACATGGCAAGAAAAAAGAATCCTGCAAATTTACAAGCCGCATGGCACAAAGAGCAAAGCTGTTGCAGAATCTAGTAGTCCTGTTAGAAATATTCCGAAACCTCCTCCCAGAGGGGAGCAACAGAAACAGACCGTGTGAAGTGGGTGTGTAGGTCTCTAACAATGCTTCCAGCTTATGGTTTCCTCATATAGAGTTTGCTACTTTTTCTTAAAAACGTATACGGAGGTGCTGGTGATAGCCCCTGCTTTTTGGTTGGCTATGGCTTAACTAGCCTCTTTTCAATTATGCTCAAGCATTTGAAATGCAACCCAGTGTTTGAAGTTTGGGGGTGGATATTACACTTCATTTTCCTCATTTATTGAAGAGGATTTCCTCCAAAATCTAGCACATTAATGTGCTTAAAAGGGAAAAAATATTTTATCTGACATAAGGTAACTGACATGAGCTTACTCACTGGCTTAGCATAAATGTGATACTGCCCTGAATTGAGGTTTGAAAGCAAATGTTTGGGTAGCTGAAAGTAGCTAAGCCATGAATTTGCAGTGTAACATTAAAACAATCATCAAGTTTATGCAAACTTTAGAAGAAGCTAAAATGGGGTTGAGTATCTTGGAGCAGCACATTACTGGACCCCTGCAGTTGTGTTTTCTTAGCCAGGATTAGGGATTAGCATGTTGTGGGAACTCAGCCAATGTGGGGGGGGGTTTTCCAAATTGTCCTAAAACAGTGTTTTTCAACCTTGGCCACTTTAAGATGGGTGGACTTCAACTCCCAGAATTCCCCAGCCAGCGTTGCTGGCTGGGGAATTCTGGGAGTTGGAGTCCACCCATCTTAAAGTGGCCAAGGTTGAAAAGCATTGTCCTAAAATACAAACAAATCAAATAGTAGTATATCACAATGACCAATAATTTATAGACAGATAATCAGACAAATTTAAAATATGTTGGCTTTAAAAATATTGTGGAAAATAAATATTTGGCATGCATATGAATGGCTATGTTCTTTATAATTAACAGTACTAAGACATTTACATAGAATACAGGTAGGAAGTTGTATCTAGCTCCTTTTTTTGGTGCTGAAAGAACAGCTCCTGTAGGTAAACTGTAAAACTGCTTTCTCCAATTTGGAATGTTCCAGATATATTGTACTACAGTTATATACTGTAGTTGTTAGGACCTTTTTTGTTAGTAGGGGAAGGAAATGGGGGGGTGGGGTAATAATAATTAGTAATATATCTGTATCCTAGCTTTTTAATACATTTTATTTTGTTTTATTCCACCTTTATTAATTTACCAGTAACTTAAGGGGCGTCTAGGGACGCGGTGGCTCAGTGGGTTAGGACGCTGAGCTTGTCGATCAGATGGTCGGCAGTTTGGCGGGTTGAATCCCGAGTGCCGCGTAACAGAGTGAGTGCCTGTTACTCGTCCCAGCTTCTGCCAACCTAGCAGTTCGAAAGCACGTAAAAATGCAAGTAGAAAAATAGGGACCACTACGGTGGGAAGGTAACCGCTCCGTGCATTTTTGGCATCTAGTCATGCCAGCCACATGACCACGGAGACGTCCTCGGACAAGCGCTGGCTCTTCGGCTTTGAAACAGAGATGAGCACTGGCCCCTAGAGTCAGAATCGACTAGCACGCATGTGCGGGGGAACCTTTACCTTTACCTAACTCAAGGGGCAAGCATACCTAATACTCATGCCCCCTTTTCCCCCCAAAACAACCCTGTGAGATCGGTTGGGCTGGAAGAGACAGACTGGCCGAAAGTTACCCAGCTGGCTTTCATGCCTAAGGGAGGCCTAGAACTCACAGTCTCCTGGTTTCTAGCTCAACACCTTCACCACTAACTAAGCTAGCTCTAAGTGTTATGGTGTTATGGTATTATGGTGTACTTGAAAAGCAGCAGGTAAAATAAGGCTTCAGTTCCACAATATTTGGATAGAGGTAAGTTCCAGTGAACATGTTTATTAGTACCCACAACATGAATAACCTCCAAATGGGTGTCCTAAGGGTGTTTTTCAGGAGGCTGAAAAAACTGTACTTTTTGTTTTTCTTTGAAGACGTTTCACTTCTCATCCGAGAAGCTTCTTCAGCTCTGACTAGATGGTGGGGAATGGAAGGATTTATACTCCTTGCAGACAGCTGGTCATTTGCATTCTTTTAGAGAGTCACTGAGGCCATTTGGAGGTTTACCCGTGTCCTCAGGGTCACACTGAGTAGTGCAAATGTGTGTGGAGCCTTTTTGGCTGCAGGATGCTTTCTGCCCTGTGTCCCTTCACTGTTGAAGACAGGCGTAGGTTGTTGGGGATGAGTCTGTGTTGTGTCAGGACCCACCCCAATCCACGTCTTAGGAAAACAAAAACTCTTGGAGTCAGTTCTAGTCCAAAAGGAATTTTTACTAGGACATGCTTGGTTGTGGAAATACAAGACAGGACTTAGTATTGTTTTACAAATTGAAACTTTATAAAGGGTTCCTGGTTCAACCCCCCTTCCCTCAACCCCATTTGGTCAGCCCCCATCATTTTACTTCGTGTCATCCCTTTCGTGGGAAAAAAGGAACTTCAAATCTTTATGGTTATTGCCTTCTTCCTCTACAGAATTAAAAGAAGACACAGGCCAGATGCCTTCTTCTCTAACCCTCCCTTTTGTTCCCCCAGTTCAAAAGGTTCCCTTGGCCTTTGAAATAACCTAAGGCAGGCTGAATCCACATGAGCTCCTCCTTCCTCTGGAGATGGCAGAATCCATGGGGGGGGGAGGGAATAATGTTTTAAACATACATTTATGAATGTGATATAAATGGATTCTGACACGTTGTCTGCATCTCAAACTGAAGCGCAAATGGTTTCTGTAGTCTGCAGTGTTTTCTGGAAATCCGTTCATAGTCCCCCACCATTTGAAGGGTGTTCATCCCAAAGTGCACAGGTAAATGTCTATGAAGATTCTCAGTCATCCAGGCCATGGTTGTCCCAAAAGTGCCTTTTCAGTTGCCTCCTGAAAAAGCACCTTTGGGACAACCATGATCTGGAGGGACAACCATGACATTCCAAATGAATGGACTTAAAATCCACATTCAGAATAGTTATTATTGAGAATTTTAGTGCACGGTGGTGCCCAGGTTAGAGAAAGCTGACTGAGGCCATTGGTTTATAAAATGAATTCAGAAAATATTTCTCTTTTATTTTCTGTTAGGATAAATAGTGGAGATGCCATATCTGATGTATTTAACAAAATGACCTTTATTTGCTTCATAATTTGTAGGGGAAACAGGTTCTGGAAAGACAACTCAAATTCCACAGTATCTCTATGAGGGGGGAATTGGGCGCCAAGGAATAGTTGCTGTGACCCAGCCTCGCCGTGTGGCTGCTATATCCTTGGCTACTCGAGTCTCAGATGAGAAGAAAACTGAATTAGGAAAATTGGTATGTAGATTGTTCTTTCTCTTTGGACCCTCCTTTTCTCCATAATCTGCCAGGCTGCTCCAATGCGGGTTGGCAGATGTGATCGGTGTTAGTCTGGGGAATTCATCATGGCCTGGGAGACCCTTCTGGAGATATACATGTCTGATGACACAGTCCACAATTTCATTTACCCACACAAGCCCCTTTGCCTCGTCAAGGCCCTGATCATACTGTAACGGCATGTGGGGATTACCTTGAAAGACAGAAGGAAGGGTTGCAGCCTAGACAGTGGTTTGATAAACGAAATCTGAATCCAAAGGACGGGTGGAATTGAAGGAAGTGTCTCAGACAGGACCCTCCCTAGTTTTCAGAAGAGTAAAAGTAAGGGAGGGGAGAGGTACTTTCAGAGTTGCAAGTTTATGTTACTATAATCTTACAATGAAGGTAGAGTTCATTTTCGTGGCTGATGCTTCTTGTCTGGACAACCTCAAAGAGCCAATATAAGCAGCTCTTAACTATTCTGCCATGCTTATTTAGTGCCTAAAGATGCCTCTAAATGGTTGCCACATGACTAATCCTCTTTTTTATCCCAATGGCTTTTCTTCTTAGGTTGGCTACACTGTGCGATTTGAAGATCTTACTTCAGATGAAACAAAAATCAAGTTCCTGACGGATGGAATGCTGCTTCGAGAAGCCATTGGCGACCCTCTTATGCATAAATACAGTGTGGTCATTTTGGATGAGGCACATGAGAGAACAATCCACACAGATGTGCTCTTTGGCGTAGTGAAAGCAGCCCAGAAGAAACGGAAGGAGCTTGGGAAATTACCCCTGAAAGTGAGTGCTGAAGGGGAACAGAGGGGTAGCTAGGCCTAATCAGACATGAAGCCTGAGTGGAGGCTGTTATAGGCTATTTTTTCCCCCCGATTTAACAAACTTTAAAAAGGCAAAAATATTCTGGTTGGTTGCAGGGGAAAGTGAGAAGCAGTTCAAAACGAAACTGGGATTTGTGGCAACATTGTTTAAATAAATATTCTTTTATCAGGTATTTTCAATATCCATTATAGTCTGTCAAGAAGGGCTGAATTTTATTTTTAAAAAAGTCTTTGGCTCTGAATGAAAAAATAAGATGCTTGTAATACTGACTCTGCTTCACAAAAAAGTGCAATGTATGAATCTATTAGGCTTCAATTGATGGTATGTATTTTAATGAACTAACTGGAACGTTACCATTATTGAGCGCATCTTTCCTCAGTCCAAGGTTGATATGAAAGATGAAGGCAGGCAAAGGATGCATGGAATCTGAGTTAAAAAGCCTTCAACACTATACACAGATGAATAAAGTACAGGTAGTCGTCGACTTACAACAGGTTGATTCGTGACTGTTCAAAGTTACAACAGCAGTGAAAAAATAACTTGACCATTTTTCACACTTACAACTGTTACAGCATCTGTATGGTCACATGATCAAAATTCAGAGTCTTGGCAACGGGTTTATATTTATGGCAGTTGCAGTGTCCTGGGGTCAGGTGGTCACCTTTTGCCATCTTCTGACAAGCAAAGTCAGTAGGGAAGCCAGATTAACTTAACAGCTGTGTCACTAACTTAACAAATGCCATGACTCACTTAACAGCTATAGCAAGAAAAGTTGTAAAATGGGGCAAAATTCACTTAACAAATGTCTCACTTAGCAACAGAAATTTTGGGCTCAATTGTGATCGTAAGTCGAAGACTTACCTGTACGTATGTACTCCTTGAATATTTGCAGATCACAATGCAAAATTCCCTTATTATAATCTTCTAGTCCAGAGCAGTTCTTGATAATAACCCAACATTTTACAGGTGATTGTCATGTCAGCTACTATGGATGTAGACTTGTTCTCCCAGTACTTCAATGGAGCACCAGTTCTCTACTTGGAAGGCCGGCAACACCCCATCCAGATTTTCTACACAAAGCAATCTCAGAGTGATTACCTCCAAGCAGCACTAGTGACAGTCTTCCAGATCCATCAGGTATAACCCTGGGTTGTTTATATCTCAACTACTTGTCTTTGTTTATCTGGTATATTTTTTTATTCCGCTCTTCTTGTGGTCTCAGGATAATGCACAAGTTTATTGCTGCCTCTTTCCCCCTGCCTCTTGTTACCATCATAACAATCCTGTTTGGCAAATTAAATTGGGAGGTGGAGACTCACCTAACATTACTCAGTAAGCTCTATGGCTGCATGAACAACTGAAAGCAGAGGCCTGATCTTTTAAAACAATTTGAATTTAAATTTAATTCTTGTCACCCAAATAGGAGGCAAAGAATAATGGGAGTTGTAGTGCAACATATCTAGAGGGCACCGGTTGGGGAAGCCTAGTCTAACTATTGCCCATAAATACATTACAGCTTCCCTCAGTCGTCAGGGTGTTAATGCACTAAGAATGTTGCCATTTTGTTATTTCCCCAAAGCCCAAAGGATTTTAAATCTGAAAACTTCGAACTGACTATTTCAAATATCAAGGGGACTTCAGTAAATAGCAATTTTATTTTGCCAGTTCCTAGAAGAAAGCATTTAAAATAACATGCAATGCAACAAATTGCTACTACAGTTTGCTAAGAGGTTCACCCCTTGTTTCTGCATATTGGTTGCAGAGTAGAAGGCTCCGATTCTCCTTTGTAAAACAAATCTAGACTACTAGCTATTAGTAAAAGTGTAGACGCCCAAAGTTTTTAAGGCACTTGAAACTATTTAGGTGTTTTTTTAATCCAGGTTAATTGAAACATACAAAGATAATTTGTCAGATGCTTTAAAAATAAGTGTAATGTTTCTCATGTTAACAGGAAATAGAGAAAGAAGACCAGGTCCAAACTTCTCTAGGTGGGCATTTGAATCTTTGAAGCAATTCTGATAAAGCCTCTGTTCCTTGTAGTGCAGTTAGTTCTTGACTTCCAACCATTTATTTAGTGACTGTAGTCACAACAGGGCTGAAAAAAAGTGAGTTACAACCAGACATCACACTTATGACCATCATAGCATCCACACAGCCTGATGATCAAAATTCGAGAATAGGCAACCGGCACGTATTTAGGACAGTTGCCGCCCCCTGGTCATGATTTGCGAAAAGCAAAATCGGTGGGTGAAGCTAGATTCGCTTAACAACCATATGATCCGCTTGACAATCGCAGTGATTCGCTTCACAACCATGGCAAAAAGGTCATAAAGCTGGGCGCAACTTATTTAACCGCCTTCCTTAGCAACAAAACTTCAGGTTCCAATTGTGGCTGCAAGTTGAGGGCCTACGATTCATTTGGTTATGAGGAACAATGTCAGAATACAGGCTAGTTTGGAACAGAACTGTGGTAGGGTAAGGCAAACTCTGGAATGTTAGGCCTCAAGCCGCAAAGATCTTCAAGTACCAGCATATCAAGTGATCTGGAGGGCAATAAGTGAGGCTATTTCCCAATCACAGCTGAGCGGAAACATCAGTTGGCTATTGAATCTAATATTATGTAAATATCCTTGTGTTTTCTTTTCTGTAAAGGAAGCACCTTATTCCCAGGATATCCTGGTGTTTCTGACAGGCCAGGAAGAGATCGAAGCAATGACCAAAACTTGTCGGGACATTGTAAAGCATCTTCCAGATGGTTGCCCTCAGATGGTGGTCATGCCTCTTTATGCTTCTCTGCCTTACTCACAGCAGCTCCGGGTCTTCCAGGTTGCACCCAAGGTAAAAAGCAGAACAAGGCTGTGGGAATCACAAAGAAGGATGCAAACTCTCCTTCAAGATAAGCTTAACTTCCAATCTCTTCATGGACAGCACTGGCCTAAAAAATAAAAATCTGCTGAAGTGGTAATTTGAACTATTGGCATAGATACCTCATAGATGCATATATGTCATGCCAGGGTTACATGCCAAAGAAATGAGCCAAAATAGCAACTAAATTTTAATTTAATTTTGATTCAAGTTAAATTGTATCAAATTATTTTAATAGTAGTATTAGTAGTAGTAATAGTAGTAGTAAAGTTGGAAGGGACCTTGGAGGTCATCTAGTCCAACCCCCTGCTCAGACAGGAAACTATATCATTTCAGACAAAGGGCTGTCCAGTCTCTTCTTAAAAACTTCCAGTGTTGGAGCATTCACCACTTCTGGAGGCAGGTTGTTCCACTGGTTAATTGTTCTAACTGTCAGGAAATTTCTCCTTAGTTCTAGGTTGTTTCTCTGGTTAGTTTCCATCTGTTGCTTCTTGTCCTGTCTTCAGGCGCTTTGGAGAATAGGTTGATGCTCTCTTCTTTGTGGCAGCCCCTGAGATATTGGAACACTGCTATCATGTCACCCCTCTTCTTCATTAAACTAGACATAATCAGTATGCTTGGCTCCATTGAGGAATAGCACCTAACACCTGCCAGAAAATTAAATAGGATCATCTCTAGTTAGTACTTGGAAAAGAGACCACCAGAAAATCCAAGGGCTGTAGGTATATTTTGGGTTGAACAATGTAATTTGAAAAATATATACCTAGAGGAAAACAGCAGCAAACTATTTCCATATCTGTCCATTTAGACAGAGGGAGCCAAGCTTGATTCAGAAGAGACTTAACGTATTTACTTCCCCAATATTTGACAGAGTTCCACTTTTTGCTGCAACAAAATTACAATTTAGTGACATTGGTCAATTATATATGTGGTCCTAAGGCCACATATTGTGCATGGTCCATTTGCTTTCTTTTTGAAGACCCCTCAAAACCATTCCAACAAACGCTTTCAGCAGTAAGTTTCTTTCTAATTCAATTGTTCTTCGTTCTATTTGTTATCGGCCCAATAAGCAGAGTTCTTAAGAAGTATTACCAAAATGATTTAAAGCATTAAAAACAATAAAACAAAGCAATGAAATACCTTAAGCAGCATAGAAAAGCATGAATGCCTTACTTAGAAACATTCTAACTAGAAAAATGTCAAAGAGGATATCAGAGACATGAATGTCTGTGTCCCCCTTGGAAGGATTTCCACAGGTAATGCTCCTGGCCACAGTTCTTTTAGAGCGGAGTGGAGTGGAGTGGAGTGGAGTGGAATGGAATGGAATGGAATGGAATGGAATGGAATGGAATGGAATGGAATGGAATAGAATAGAATAGAATAGAATAGAATAGAATAGAATAGAATAGAATAGAATAGAATAGAATAGAATAGAATAGAATAGGACGGGACCTTGGAGGTTTTCTAGTCCAGCCCCCTGCTCAAGCAGGAGAACCTATATCATCTCAGACAGGTGGATGTCCAGTCTCTTCTTAAAAATCTCCAGTGATGGAGCACCCACAATTTCTGGGGGTAAGCTGTTCCACTGATTGATTTGTCCTCACTGTCAGGAAATTTCTCCTTAGTTCCAGGTTGCTTCTCTCTTTGGTCAGTTTCCAACCATTGTTTCTCAACCTGCTCCCCTGTCTTGTGGCAGCCCCTCAGATACTGGAACAGTGCTATCATGTCTCCCCTATTTCTTTTTTTCCTTAGGCTAGCCAGACCCAAATCCCATAGCCGTTCTTCATATGTTGGCCCCTGATCATCTTAGTTGCTTTTCTTTGAATTTTTTTTTCCAAACTCTCAACATCTTTTTTGTGGTATGGTGACCAAAATTGGCTGCTGTATTCCAGGTGTGGTCTTACTAGGGCTTCATAAAGCGGTAATAGTACTTCTCGTGATCTTGATTCTGTGCCTCTGTTTATACAACCCCGGATTTTGTTAGCTTTTTTTGTTGCTGCTGCACACTGCTGGCTCATAGTCAAGTGACTCATAGTCTTGTAGTCACTTGTGTAACTTGGGGTAGGGTTGAGGGTGGTCATTTGGCAAGTACTTCTGGGAGAAAGTGTTCCTTGAAAGGAAGTCATGAGTTTCATATAATAATATCCTTTGTATTGTATATTTGAGCCTTCACAATTGGAGATTCCTTTTGAAGGGTCTACAACCTTCACCCAAAACTGGGAGACGTATTGATTCTTACGTATTGATTCTTCTTCAGTACTTACATCTACTTTTGCTTGTTTTGTATAATGAACAGTGTAGAAAAGCTAAACAACTGAGAAATCTTCTCTTTCTACCAGGGTTATCGCAAAGTGATTCTTTCCACCAACATTGCAGAAACTTCTATCACCATTGCAGGCATCAAATATGTTGTGGATACAGGGATGGTCAAAGCAAAGAAATATATGCCTCGTATGTATAAGTAGTACTTGGTTTTACACAGAAATTACTGAGGGGTGTATGGCTTGGGTGGTGGTCCTGATCGTTGTTACAGGCAATGGATATGATGTGAGGGTTTCTGCTGCTCAGGAAATTATTCTGCGGACACAAAAAATACATTGCAGTCATGAATTGTTATAAATTAATTAGGAGGGGGAGGGAGAATAGCTTTGGATGTTTCAAGCTTGCAAGCATTTTGCATCAGCCTAGTCCAGGGGTCAGCAACCTTAAACACTCAAAGAACCACTTGGACCCATTTCCTAGAGAAAAAAAACTCTGGGAGCCGCAAAACTTGCACGCTGTTCTGGACAAGCTGACACCCATTCTTATTGGGCTGGCTCTCCTGCCCTTGAGAGCTGCTGCTTCCTGTGGAGACACAGCAAAGGCAGGAGCCCCACCCAATAAGCTTGTCAGCTTCTCCGAGAACGTGAGTTACACACACACATACACACACACACACACACACAGAGAGAGAGAGAGAGAGAGAGAGAGAGAGAGAGAGAGAGAGAAGGGAAGCGCAAGTGCCTCTCTCTGTCTCTGTCTCTGCAAATGGCTGGGAGCCGCAGGAGAAGGCTGAAAGAGCTGCATGCTCCAGAGCCGCGGGATGTCAACCCGTGGCCTAGCCCAAGGCAGAAACTTTTCAAAAGCTTTAAACAAGTAACTTTTCATTCACTCCTTCTAAATAGGTAGCTTCTGAATATCGGTATCAGTTAAAAGTATTTTGGAAACCAAAGCTATGCTAAGCTATAAACATGTCCAGCAAATCATATGAAAGTATAGATATATGGATAATGATAAAGATAGACATGTAGACTTAAGTTTTGGGTGCAATATCTCAGGTCTGAAGACTGCATGTGGCTCCCCATATTCTTGGGTATCATACCTATGTAATTTTTAAGGTGAGAGAAGAGAAAAATATATAGAAAGGAAGAATATTAAACATATTCCAATGTTTAATTTAAATCACATTTATTTTTAATCCTGGCTCTACCTAGTTGTTTTGGTGGGGAGGTCCCTCTTCCTTTATGGAGTATTTATTTTCTATATAGCCTCCCATCTCAAACAAGTGACCCTGGTCTGTGAACAGTCATACAAATCAATTTAAAGCAATTACAGTATAATACAAAAATAAATATATGGCATTTGAGGGGGGGGGAAATGTAGCCTGAAAACAGGGTGCTTTGCACACTGAGGGTCACAAGCCCAGGCACAAACCCAGGTCTTCAAGGCCTTACAAAGACCAACAGGGTTGTGTGTGTGTGTGTGGGGGGTCATTGTCAACTCTGAAGGGAGAATATTCCAAAGGGCAGGAGCTATGGTAGAGAAGGCTTGTCTCCTGCCAGCTGACATTGCTTGACTGATGGAACCCATAGCACGCTCATCCTGCTGGACCAAATTGGACAGATAGAAATAACTGGGTCTTTCAAGTAATGTGAGCATGGTCCTAGGCATAGGAATCAAAAGCCATGTGTCTTGCCTGTCAGTACAGACCATGAGACCAACCGGTAGCATACCAGAAGTTGCTAAAATATAATTCCCATCACCCTGCACCATTAACTAGGCTGACCGGGGCTACTACAGTAGAACTTGTAATTCCAATTACCCTGCCCTTTTATCCTTCCAAAAAAATGTTTAAGACTCAGCTTTTCCCACGAGCACTGGGATAGAATGAGATTGGCATGGAAGGAATGTATCATCATAAATTTGGCTGTGCTACCAGTTCTCTCCCTCCCTCCCTCTCCCTTGCTGGCTCAGGAATTCTGGGAGTTGAAGTCCGTGAGTCATAAAAGAGCCAAGGTTGCCTACCCCTGGCATAAACTATGGAGCCGAACAAATTAATGTTTTCAAGTTACGCTTAGTAGTCCATCCTAGATCCTTCCTGATGCCCATAACTGTTGTCCATATTTACCGGGTCTTGCATGATTTAGAATCCAAAACACTTTTAAGAGCACCAGGTTTCTTATTCTGGGTGTAGTTAGATCCTGTGAGTTAATTTCCAAATCTCTTGCATTTCAAAAAGAAAAACTTAAGCTCTTCTTGCCTTTCCTAGAAAGTGGCCTGGAGATCCTGGCAGTCCAGCGGATCTCAAAGGCCCAGGCCTGGCAACGGGCTGGTCGAGCCGGGAGAGAGGATAGTGGATTTTGTTACCGCCTCTACACAGAAGTTGAATTTGAAAAGTTTGATAAGATGACCATACCAGAGATCCAAAGGTGAGGTGTCTTGTGGGAAATTCTCATTGCACACTTCCAGAATGGCAGCCCTCCATAGGCATTGTATCAATATATAGGAATGGGCTGTCTGTGGAGATTCTCAGTCATCCAGGTCATGATGACTGAGAATCTCCATAGAGAATTTATATTCCTTCTATCCTCCACCATTCAGTCAGAACGGAAGAAGCTTCTTGGATGAGGAGTGAAACGTCTTCAAGGAAAAACAAAATCCAATTGCCTTCTGAAAAAGCACTTTGGGGATAGAAATGGACTGTGGATAATGAAACAAATTAGATTTCTTGATGAAAGTGAAGCTTCAAAAGATTTGTCTTTATATCCTTGATGCTCTTTGTTGTTAGTCACTCCTATGCTGTTTAAAGAATAAAGGTGCTGGTTTAAAATTTTGCTCCTCTGAGTGACTCAGTCTATGGACATCCTAGAGGACCATTTCATCCCATGTGAACTTGTCTAAATGCAATCTCACCCCAATCCTTTAAGTGTTTACCAACATTAAATTCTTGTTTCTGATTTTGAGCTATATTCTCTGTAGAGAGATGAGAAAGTAGATGATAAGCCATAGTGCATCCTTTCTCACCTAGGAGAGCCCACCGGATCTCAAATCCCAGAATTCCCCAAGACATCCATGCTGGCTAAGAAATTCTGGATGTTGAAAACCACACATCTCGAGGGCATTCAAGCTGAGGAAAGATGCAGTAGCCATTTTTGCAAGCTAGATGAATTCTTTCTCTATTGATATATTGTGTCTTGCCTTGATTTGGTAGAATTCAAAAAGTTTGAAACTCTGTTTTTGCAGGTGTAACTTGGCCAGTGTGGTGCTCCATCTGTTGGCTCTCAGAATCCCAAATGTCCTTACCTTTGACTTTGTCTCGAAGCCATCCCCAGGTAAGTAAGCCTCAACTATAAAATTGCAACTGGATAAAGGCTCTCGTTGCTGTTAAAAATTGGACCCAAAAGAAGAGAAGTTGGCTGTGGATTAAAGCGTGGAACTCTTGCATTTTTAGATCCATTATTCCTATATTAATTGCCATAAACCTGAACGTCTGAAAAAAGCAGAAGAGTATATTTCTGAAAACTCTTTTGAACAACTACAAACATGATACCCAGATGAAGGAGTAGATATGTTGTAATTTTTAAGCTTCCCTACTTCTTGAATGAAACCAGGAGACTCTTAAATCATTCATTGGAACTATGGAAGCTGCCTATAACAAGTTACGGTAACCTATTTGTCCTTTTAGCTTAGAGTGATTTATGGAAGCCTTTTAGGATCTCAGGTTTATGATTTTCCATATGCATAGATTCTTTCAGTTTAAGGGTAGGCAACCTTTGGGGCCAGAATCTTCCCTTCGCATTTTGGGGTTAAAGATGCTGTGTTCCTGTGTTTCTTATCTCATTGGTGTGGGGAAACTTTTTGGTACTCGTGGTTGCAGGGGCCCCCTCGGTCTGCAAAAAGATCAAGAGCAGCATACAGCAAAAGAGGGCCCAGGTTGCCCCCATACTCATTTTTAACTAGAGATATTGGGAAAAGTGTAAAGTCTTTAGGTAAGATGGATTTCATTTCTCCAGATCCATAGGTCTCCACAATTGGGGGAAGAGTGGTAAGTGATATCAGTGCATCGTGATATTGTTGTGTTGCTGATAAATAGCATACTTGGTGCAATGACACCGTGACTCATGACATCATTGTGGCTTCTACAGGGAGTGCAGAATTATTAGGCAAATGAGTATTTTGACCACATCATCCTCTTTATGCATGTTGTCTTACTCCAAGCTGTATAGGCTCGAAAGCCTACTACCAATTAAGCATATTAGGTGATGTGCATCTCTGTAATGAGAAGGGGTGTGGTCTAATGACATCAACACCCTGTATCAGGTGTGCATAATTATTAGGCAACTTCCTTTCCTTTGGCAAAATGGGTCAAAAGAAGGACTTGACAGGCTCAGAAAAGTCAAAAATAGTGAGATATCTTGCAGAGGGATGCAGCACTCTTAAAATTGCAAAGCTTCTGAAGCGTGATCATCGAACAATCAAGCGTTTCATTCAAAATAGTCAACAGGGTCGCAAGAAGCGTGTGGAGAAACCAAGGCGCAAAATAACTGCCCATGAACTGAGAAAAGTCAAGCGTGCAGCTGCCAAGATGCCACTTGCCACCAGTTTGGCCATATTTCAGAGCTGCAACATCACTGGAGTGCCCAAAAGCACAAGGTGTGCAATACTCAGAGACATGGCCAAGGTAAGAAAGGCTGAAAGACGACCACCACTGAACAAGACACACAAGCTGAAACGTCAAGACTGGGCCAAGAAATATCTCAAGACTGATTTTTCTACGGTTTTATGGACTGATGAAATGAGAGTGAGTCTTGATGGGCCAGATGGATGGGCCCGTGGCTGGATTGGTAAAGGGCAGAGAGCTCCAGTCCGACTCAGACGCCAGCAAGGTGGAGGTGGAGTACTGGTTTGGGCTGGTATCATCAAAGATGAGCTTGTGGGGCCTTTTCGGGTTGAGGATGGAGTCAAGCTCAACTCCCAGTCCTACTGCCAGTTTCTGGAAGACACCTTCTTCAAGCAGTGGTACAGGAAGAAGTCTGCATCCTTCAAGAAAAACATGATTTTCATGCAGGACAATGCTCCATCACACGCGTCCAAGTACTCCACAGCGTGGCTGGCAAGAAAGGGTATAAAAGAAGGAAATATAATGACATGGCCTCCTTGTTCACCTGATCTGAACCCCATTGAGAACCTGTGGTCCATCATCAAATGTGAGATTTACAAGGAGGGAAAACAGTACACCTCTCTGAACAGTGTCTGGGAGGCTGTGGTTGCTGCTGCACGCAATGTTGATGGTGAACAGATCAAAACACTGACAGAATCCATGGATGGCAGGCTTTTGAGTGTCCTTGCAAAGAAAGGTGGCTATATTGGTCACTGATTTGTTTTTGTTATGTTTTTGAATGTCAGAAATGTATATTTGTGAATGTTGAGATGTTATATTGGTTTCACTGGTAAAAATAAATAATTGAAATGGATATATATTTGTTTTTTGTTAAGTTGCCTAATAATTATGCACAGTAATAGTCACCTGCACACACAGATATCCCCCTAAAATAGCTATAACTAAAAACAAACTAAAAACTACTTCCAAAAATATTCAGCTTTGATATTAATGAGTTTTTTGGGTTCATTGAGAACATGGTTGTTGTTCAATAATAAAATTAATCCTCAAAAATACAACTTGCCTAATAATTCTGCACTCCCTGTACTGCACTCCTGTGTCTTGATCCCTGGCTGACCTGGCCAGCACATCTGCCAGACACCAGGGTATTTATTTAATTATTGCATTTATATCCCACCTTTCCATAATGTGTGCAAGATAATATACATGAGGTTGCCCACCATTTTATCCTCATAATAACCTTTGAGACAGGCTAGGTAGAGAAAGAGTGGCCCAAAAGAACGATTCTTGTGGTGGAATGGACTCTTCTCAGCAATTTCAATCCAACATTTTTTCACACACCAACTTTCAGCTTACAGGAGTGTTGCGGAACGCCACAAGACACAACAGATAAATCCCATGGTTTTCCTGTACAGAGTAGAGCTAAAGAATTTTGGTGATCCTTCACAACAGTTATTGACACTATCTTAGTTCTTGCTGGGACTCTGGAGGTTTGTTACTTAAGAAAGAGGTCAGTCATGTGAACTTCATCTTTGTCTTTTGTAGAGGCACTTCAGGCTGCCATTGAGCAACTGGCGCTCTTGGGTGCAGTGGAAAAGAAAGATCAGCTGATCCTCACGCCATTGGGAAAAAAGATGGCTGCATTTCCTCTCGAGCCCAAATTTTCCAAAGTAACATATTAACTTTTGTTTCTATTTCTCTGAAAAAATGCCTTAGCCCCTTTTTTGAGTTTTATTTTGAAATTCAGCCGTTTCTCTGGGTTTGAATTTCTTGAGAACATCACATTTCTATAGATTATTTTATTGCATTTCATAACATGCTGGTGGGATGGAAAGAATGGTGTTTGAGCTCATCCATCAGCTTGTACAGTGAATAGGTCCCCCAAAGGTGCTTCTTCAAGAGGCAACTGGGCTTTCTTGTTTTTATTTGAAGATGTTTCCAAGAAAGCTTCTCCAGCTCTGACTGGATAGTGGGGAATGGAATATACTGTAATTTGGTATATACCAACACTATAGAAGTCATCATAAAATGCACAACACAGAAAAATGCATGAAAACACAGATGAATTCACACTTAGCTCTTTTCCTTTTCACTATGTGTTGTTTGGCTCAGTTTCTGAATGGTCCAAGGCACAGAGATATGTGGTATTTTTGGTTATGCTGGTTAAAAAAGTTGGACCTATCTTTCCATTCTTGCCTATTTCATAAAATTGTGCCTATCCCTTTCTGCTTCTGAAGCTGAATAGGAATATGTTGTTCTGCCAATCCAATAACAATATTGAATACAAAGAGAGAGGAGAAAGACAGAAAAATAATTGCCCATGAATTAACATAATAAATTGGAAGGACACAAGTTAAACCAAGTGGGTTAGGACTCTGAGCTTGTCGATCAGAAGGTCGGCAGTTTGGCGGGTCGAATCCCGAGTGCCGCGTAACAGAGTGAGCGCCTGTTACTTGTCCCAGCTTCTGCCAACCTAGCAGTTCGAAAGCACGTAAAAATGCAAGTAGAAAAATAGGGACCACTCCGGTGGGAAGGTAACAGCGTTCTGTGCGCCTTCGGTGTCTAGTCATGCCGGCCACATGACCACGGAGACGTCCTCGGACAAGCGCTGGCTCTTCGGCTTTGAAACGGAGATGAGCACCGGCCCCTAGAGTCGGAAACGACTAGCACGCACGTGCAGGGGAAACTTTACCTTTACTTTAAGATTCCTGTGAGTGTGTTCTTGAATAGAATCCAAAAGAGGTGCCAACAGACTTTCTCTCATTTCAAGATTTATGCACCAGATTGAAACACAAACTTCGGTTAATTATTTTGGAGGAAGGCTAAATTATTATTGTTATTTCCCTGTAAACCTTCCCCACCCTTCAACAGAGAGAAGAATTCACAAAAACAATGGATATTTTTCACCCTTGCTGATCCTTGTTTTGATATACGCATTTGGCAGTTGATTCAGTAAATGTTCTCTTGAAGTAATTAGAAACCAGTATGATGCAACAGTTATAATAGTATCATTATAAGCATAAATCTCCAATAAGCTCTGAGGTTTCTGTGTTTCTTTTAGTGAAGAGATACATTTCAACTTAATCTACCTCACCAGTGTGTTGAGGATCCTGTCCTGTAGTGGATAAAGTGTTTTTGAACGTTGCTTTTGATACAGCGTACATTGAAGTGTCTGGCATAGGTTTTGGTCTTTCATTTGTGAGGCATGAGGACACTTAACTGAGCAGCCTGTCACATGTTCTCTGGATCCCTGTTCATTTTGGTTTATTCAAGCAGCCAGTTGCCATGGTTGGTTTAGGTAGTAATAAAGCATTTTTCATGATGGAGTGGTGCTTTTCACCTTCAAGGAATCAGCACACATGGGCAGCTCACAACAATGAAAAACAACAGCAAAATGTTGCAGTGCGTTAACTCAACAGGTGGGAGCACCTAGCTGAGCTTCAGAGTTACAAAACTGAGCAGAGATATGCTCAAGTGTGGTGCTTGTTGTCTTTTGGCAGATGATCCTAATGTCTCCCAGGTTCCACTGTACGGAGGAGATCCTGACCATTGTCTCGCTGCTCTCTGTGGACAGTGTCCTCTACAATCCTCCTTCCCGTCGGGACGAAGTCCAGGCCGTCCGAAAGAAATTCATCTCCAGTGAAGGGGATCACGTCACTTTGCTCAATGTTTACCGGGCCTTCAAAAATATCAATGGCAATCGGGTAAGACTTGAAATGGCTCCATTTGGGCAAGTGCTAGATTGTAAAAGATTCCTCCCTCATTGTGGGTTTCTATGTGTGAACCAGCTGGCATGTCCTTTTTAGTGGTAGCCCCAGTATTTGGAATAATCTATCTCCTCACCGGGTACAAGTACTTGCTTGCATGGCTCAAGCATGCGTTCAACCATTTGTTGTTTTATAAGATATTTTATTAGTTTAGTTTAATTTAGTTTAATTTACCTTACTAGTTTTATATTTTATGTTTATTCTCTGGTTAGCTACCCAGCACCTGTCAGAATTGAAGTAGGATATATATATATTGGAAATAAAGAAATAAAGCCATATTTTAGCATGTCCACTGTACAATATTTTCTCACCTTATAACCAGAAGCCAATGTCTAAGGCAGCGTTTCCCAACCTTAGGAACTTGAAGATGCGTGGACTTCAACTCCCAGAAATCCCCAGCCAGCATAGCTGGCTGGGGAATTCTGGGAGTTGAAGTCCACGCATCTTCAAGTTCCTAAGGTTGGGAAACGCTGGTCTAAGGTATCTTATATGTGTAAAATCTTCAATGCTAGAATGAAGTAGGTCTGCTCTCTGTTTATATACTGTAGCTTGTCCTGTCAGTTTTCATGTGGGTGTTGTTTTTTCCTTGAAACTTCCTTGACTGTTGTTTGCTTGATTTGTAGCGTTTGGTACTACTTGGTAATGTAGTATTCCTGTCTTATTGATAGGAGGAAAGATTATTTGGCCAATGCTGATTTGTGCCTGGAAAGGGAATGGTGGATCTGAATCAGAGAACCCAGTACAGGAAATAAATAGACTCTGATTCTCAGTGCCTCATTTATAGAGGATGAGATTTAAGAAGCTTTAAAGATCCTATTCCAAGGCAGTTGCTACTTGATCCTTGATGTTCCTGATAATCTCTCTTTTGTCCTCCTTTCTTTTCTGCTTATTTTAGGAATGGTGCAAAGAAAATTTTGTGAACAGTCGGAACATGATGTTGGTCTCAGATGTTAGAGCTCAGCTAAGGGATATTTGTATAAAGGTAAATGTTGGAAGGTTTCAAAGTGGTTCATGTTGAATCAGATGTCCATCAAAACTTATTGTTTTTAACTGAATCAAGGTCCTTAGTGCTGCAGTATTTAACCTGGTGACGCGGTGGCTCAGTGGGTTAGGACACTGAGCTTGTCGATCAGAAGATCGGCAGTTTGGCGGGTTGAATCCCGAGTGCCGCGTAGCAGAGTGAGCGCCTGTTACTCGTCCCAGCTTCTGCCAACCTAGCAGTTCAAAAGCACGTAAAAATGCAAGTAGGAAAACAGGGAAGGTAACAGTGTTCGATGCACCTTAGTCATGCCGGCCACATGACCACGGAGACATCCTCGGACAAGTGCTGGCTCTTTGGCTTTGAAACGGAGATGAGCACCAGCCCCTAGAGTTGGAAACGACTAGCACGCATGTGCTGGGGAGCCTTTACCTTTACCTTTTAGGGTAGGCGAAAATTTCACATTTTCCTAGAAAAAAGCAGAAGAGTGGAATGCAAGAGAGGCTGTGGTATAGTAAGATCCTTACAGTCCTCCAATCTTCACCAGTTCTGGTTGTGATAATAATTGCAGGGCATTTCCAATCGATGTACTATGCCTGGATGTAATTATCTTGCTTTCATAGGAGGTTTGTATTTAAAGCTAAAGAATGGTGTAACTCAGATGCAGTTTGGTATCTGACAAGCTCTTGGCCTCACTTTTTGTGGGGCAGGGGGTGACAGTGTTGGAAAACACCAGCTTGTGAGATCCATAGATCCCACAGACATTTGGAAAATAATGAGAATCAGTGTCCTTGTTTAGAAACATACCTGATTACCCAAAACCAAAGTAAGAGTGATGGGTAGGATTCTTGGAGTTTGTCCATTTTTGGTGACTGCCACTTCCACTAAGGCTGACATTTGCAAGAAATCTTAGCATGCCTTGAAAATTCCTAATGTATTTACTAAGCCAGAAAGTCATCCTGCCTCTAATGTATCCCAAACTTTCAATTCTGTTCTTATTGCTGTGTTTTTGTTCTTGAAATCCAGCTTTCAATACCTCTGGAGTCTTCCCGCTCTGATACTGGGACTATCCGCCGCTGCCTGGCCTATAGCCTCTTCATGTATACAGCAGAGCTGCAGCCAGATGGCACCTATGCCACAACCGATACCCATCAGCCAGTGGCCATCCACCCTTCTTCAGTCCTTTTCCATTGCAAACCAGCCTGCGTGACATACAATGAACTGCTGCACACCAGCAAATGCTACATGAGGGACCTCTGTGTGGTGGATGCTGACTGGCTATACGATGCGGCCCCCGAATACTTCCGCCGGAAACTCAGAGCAGCCAAGAATGGACCATAAGATAGGGTATAAGAACAAAATTAGCTGCTTACAGGACCTGGAATCATGACTTTGGTAACTGAATATACAGGAATGTTGCTGTACTGACTGACTTCCCGCTGGCAGAAATGAGCTGGACCTCATCATGTTTCTTCCAAAGTCTCTTCTGGAATAGGACCTTAAGTGGGCATGTTCCACAGGCTGTACCTACCTAGAAAAGATAACGGAAGCCACAGGCAGATTTTGCCTCTCAAAATGCTTTGTGATTAGCCTTCCTTTTCCCCCCATTCCAACTGTATTATGAGGTTTTCATATAAGTAAAGCCTGCCTCGGTCTCCAGTCCTTTAGAAAGCATGCCATATAAAGAAAAGAGAATCTGATACGTTTTTAGGACAAACCTGGTAAATCTGTAAATTTTGAAAACTGCCTTGTCACATACTTTGTCAGCACGGCATCTTACCATTACTATGTAACGTGAGAAAAAATAATTTTAAATAATATTTATTTTTAGGATGGAAATATACTACATTGATATCAATCTGTGTCTAATGTTTTAAAAAAAGGGGGAAATAAGGCTGGACGAATCTGTGGTTACTCAGGAGTGTAGTTTTACCAGATGTTTTTAATCATATAGATTCCCTAGTGCAGGACCAAATCCAATTATGTTGGATTTGGTCCTGTGCTTACAGCAAGGGTGGTACAACTCTATTAAAACAACAGCTTTGCACGTTGAAGGTCCTAGATCAAAGACCCTGACATCTCCAGGGAAAAGGACTAAAGAAGTCCTTGAAAGTTAGCTGTCAATCAGGGAGGACCGAGAAAATAGTGCTAGGGTGGACCCATAGCATAAGCCATAATGGAATTGTCAGATTTAGGGCAAATGAGATATGTGAACACAGCCATGGTATGAAAACAATTTTGACTTGGCATGATGTGTGAGCCTATCTATACAGCCTAAGCTTTAGAGTGAAGGGCTCCATGACCAAAAATGATTTGGAACCACTGGTCTAAGGTACTTCATAGGCTAATGCAGTTTGCCTGGCTGAGTAATTCTGGGAGTTGAAGTCCACAAGTCATAAAAGGGCCAAGTTTGAAGACCCCTGGGCTAATGCAATTAATTACATAGAACTGCTAAAGTGAGGTTTGCCAGTTTCTGGCAAAAAAATTCATAAATCACAGTCACAAAACTGGGACTTTAAAATGGCTGTAAATGTGAGCTGGTTGACAAGCACCCAAAATGCAGTCACATGAACGCAGGGGGGAGGCATCAGAACTTTGAATCTGGATCATATCCCTAGGGAAGTCTGTCAGAACTCTGAATGGTTGCTAAGTAACAGGTTGTAAGTCAAGGTATACCGGTACCTGTAGTTGTAAGTCTAACCACTTCATTGGCATTTCCAGCTTAACCCCATTCTATTTTTTGGAGTACAAAAGTACGCAACTCCAACCACCCGATAGGCATTATTTATAGTATATGCCGGTATTACAATGCAATGGCTCGACTGGCTGAATGGGTGGCTGGATAGTTTACTCTCATTCTGATAATTCTCAGTGTATGATCAAAAAATGTCTGTGGCACAAGGGTACCATACATTGCCAGGCTTTCAGATTTTGGGGTTGGGGGAGTTTGAGCTTCACACTGAACATAACACAAAAGACCAACACAGGACAAGCATGGACCTTGAGTACAAAGTAGCATGAACCAACGAAAACACAGCAAGGAAATTCTCAGCACTTGTAAACCTTAAAATAATTAAGACACCACAACCACACTAATTGCTAACTTCCTAATCTAATATTTGATCCGGATTAAGGGATGCAACTGTGGATTCCTTGTGAATATATATCGGAGGTAGTGACCCTTTGAGAGCTGTATGCAACGAAATTTCATTTTGATGTATGCCGATTGGTGTGCATTCAAAGTGACAATAAAGTTATCATCATCATCATCAATGGCAAAACAGATTGTCAAAGTACATTACATTCTTCTCCCCGCTTAGTATCCCCGTTTCTACTTCTTCCCTTAGGATGGTGCTATAGGGCATCACATGCCAAAACAACTAGACACCAAGATAATTTCCCCATGCCATTACTCTGTTGAACACCTAATTCCCACAACACTATCTTAGGCCTAGATATTTACTAATATAGTAGGCTGTATTGCTATTATCCTTCACGTCTTCCTCATCTTCTCATCTTTCCTCTGCCTTCTCCTATTGGTATCTTATGATCTATCACTTTGTTGTTTGTATATACACTGAGAGCTTATGCACCGGAGACAAATTCCTTGTGTGTCCAATCATACTTAGCCAATAAAAATTATTCTATTCTATTCTATTCTATTCTATTCTATTCTATTCTATTCTATTCTATTCTTACTCTTCCCCATCCTATTATTCTATTCAGTGCTTTTTTTGTAAAAGAAAAAGGTGCCGGAACTCACACATGTCATACAACCCGCCTTGCCTACCCTACAAGGTTCCATCCAAAAAAGGTGCCGGAACTCCGTTCTGAGCGTTCTGTGAGAAAAAAAGCCCTGATTCTATTCATGGCAGGTTTGTGAACATAGATGTGCCATGGTATTGATCAAAGGATAGCGCCTCAGGAAACAGGGATAATCTACCGCTGAAGACACTCAGCCAAAGACAAGGGCGACGTTACCCTCCCGCCTTTGTAAACTGGGCTTCCCGAAGCATCCGCGGCTGGAAATGCAGAACTCCACCCCAGCATTTCCAGCCAAAAGTAAAGGTAAAGGTTCCCCCGCACATGCGTGCTAGTCGTTTCCAACTCTAGGGGCCAGTGCTCATCTCCGTTTCGAAGCCGAAGAGCCAGCGCTTGTCCGAGGACGTCTCCATGGTCATGTGGCCGGCATGACTAGACGCCAAAGGCGCACGGAACGCTGTTACCTTCCCACCGTAGTGGTCCCTATTTTTCTACTTGCATTTTTACGTGCTTTCGAACTGCTAGGTTGGCAGAAGCTGGGACGAGTAACAGGCGCTCACTCTGTTAGGCGGCACTCGGGATTCCACCCGCCAAACTGCCGACCTTCTGATCGACAAGCTCAGCGTCCTAACTCACTGAGCCACCGCGTCCCCTTTTTCCAGCCAAAGTCACCCTCAAAACAACCAGCTGCGCAGGGCGCACCGCTTGAAACAGCCCATGCGCCAAAAGCGCTTTCGGCGCTTTCTTTCAAAGGGGGAGGGACGATGGAGGAGGCGGAGTCTGGGGCGACGACCTTGGTTTCCTTTCCTTTTTTCCCCCTCCCTCCCTTCCGGGCTTCCCCCCACGTGAGTTCTGCCTTGCTCCGTCTTTCTCCGGCCTTCACCATGCTGGTCGCCCGGGCTTTGCGATCCGCCGTCGCCGCCGCCACGCGCTCCTCTCTGCCGCTGTTGCCTTTGCAGACAAGCGCGCCCCGTCCCGCGGCCGCCGTTATTGCCGCTGCGGCCGCTCGGCCATTCACCCGCTCGCTCTGGGTGCTCCGCGGCTCCGGAAAAGGCCTTCCCGGCCTTCTGCGAGGCTCACCCTCCGTGTCGTGCCATTGCGGCGGCCTTCATACCGAAGGTGAGAGAAAGGATGAGTCGCGGGGGAGTCGGGAGCCGGGCGAGCATTCCCTTTACTCCCGCGGAAGCAGCCCGGCTCCTGGGTTAGGCGCGGCCGATCTGGAGGGAGTCATTGGATTCCGTCGGGGGTTGCTTTCCGCTCCTAACCTGCTCCCAGCAGGATCGGAGTTATGCTAGGGCTCGAGGGGTGCTGGAGAATAAGAGGCGAGGATTAAAAGAATTGGGATGACGGGTGAACGACCCGAGGAGCTTTAGATGCTGGTGCTCCAAGGTTAGCCTCGTTAAATTTATTTATTTATTTGATTGATTGATTGATTGATTTATATACCGCCCTTCTCCCGAAGGACTCAGGGCGGTGTACAGGGCAATAAAAATAAGAATACAGGATACAAGATTTAAAGTTAAATGATTGTGCCCAGTGTAGTAAGTTAGTTAAAAACAATGTTAAAACCCCAAACCCATCAAACCAGGTGGCTCATTCCTACGTCGATGCTTTACTACTAGGACAACTTAGTTTGAATCTCGAAAAGGTACGCGGGAGTGGTGGTGAGGGGCCCATGCGTTTTGTTTTTTTGCCTAGAAAGGTCGTTAGGGACGAGTTGGAGAAGACACACGTAGAAATTGAGTAAAATAGCGAGGCGCAAATTGCAACCCCGCAAGACATGTTTTCCGCATCAAGGTGTGCACGGGTATTAACTGGCGCCATGTGCGTGCAGTAAAATCCTATCTTGATTCGGCTTGTACAGAGCTCACGTGGGTTGTTTTAAGGGGAAATGGGCTGCAGGTTGGAGAGAGGGGGAAAAGAAGAGCACAAACCGAAGATCATCCATGCAAGCAAAATCTTACTTTCTTCCAGTCATTACTGGCCCTTTTCAGATTTTCTAGATCTAGTACTATTGCAAAGGTCCTTCCTTCCCCGAGGAATTCTGGGACCTGTAGTCTGCACATTTCTGGAGGACACTGGTTGGGGAAGGTTGATCTAAAACTTGTGAGAAGTACGGTGGCTGAAAAGCTTCATCTAATATTGGTCAGCCATGAAGACAATGAATTCCAGACTAGAAACTATTTGGAATAGGATTGAAAGTAACATTTGGAGTTCTGTAATCCCCTTGTGCAAACCTGTATAGTTTCCAGTATAAAAAATACAATTGGATGCATCTCGGTCTGAATAACTGTGGTACAGTTGCTCAACAGTGAACAGTTGCTCAAAAAATAAGAATCTGATTATAAAGGGATTGGATAGCTAATGATTTGAGATTCCTGTTTTCATAGCATCTGTGGGAATCTTGTCCCATGTAATAAATTATGTAATAATTTTTGTGAACCCAAAGCTTTTGGGTACTTAAGCCTAGAATTGAAGATTACGTGAGATTTTTATCCATAGGTTTGACGAAGGTAGAGCTGTTGTCTGTTACTGATGGTAAGCTCCTTTGGGCCCAAACCTATGGTAAAAAATAAAAACTTCATTTCTTGGCAACATTGTAGATGGGCTTCTTGGACACCTTTCAGCATTTTTTGCTGTCAGTTTAATCTACACCAGAATTAGGATCAGATTCAAAACTACTTAACTTTTTTCTGCATGGACCAAAGTTAACTGGTGTGGGGATCTGCTGTGATTAAGTGTTACAATGCTTTAGTAATTAGTAATGTCATTGTGGGACTCACACGCTGGAAGTAGCACTCGCTATATTGAGTACAGTTTGGATGCATAAAATGAACTAGCTGCTGTTCTTCCCAATCTGTAGGTGACAAGGCTTTTACTGAGTTTCTAAATGATGAAATCAAAGAGGAGAAGAAGATCCAGAAACACACATCCCTGCCGAAGATGTCTGGAGGGTGGGAGCTGGACATCCATGGCACTGAGGCCAAGCTCACACGGAAAGTGGCTGGGGAAATGTAAGTGGGCAAGAAGGTTGGCTAGTTACCGAACCTGCTTTCCGGATTTCAGGGGAAAGTCCATTGCTTAAATATTCTGGAGCAGGGGTGTCAAAATGCCGGCTTGCGGGCCGGACGCATCACATGCAAGCCACCCCCGCCCCATTGCCAGCAATGGCAAAACCGTACCGATACGTTGCACGATGTCACATGACGTCACGAGTTTGACATGTCTGGTCTGGAGAGATTACATTTAACATAGAAGAATCACAAGTCTGGAGGAAGCCAGACATTTGCAGAAGTTGTATTGGGCAGAGGTTCTTAACTGGACCGAATTCACCCATTGATGATCTGGGCCTGAATATGGATTAGAAACTGGGTCTGCCCCACACTAGTAGCATTCTCACCCTTATACCACATTTGTTAATAGAGTAATAGTTACATGCATAATGTACAGACATAACAAGGTTGATAGATCAGAATCAGACTGCTGCAGATCAGTAGATTTGATTGTTGTTGTTAGCTGCGGAGTTGTGTCCAACCCATCGCAACCCCATGGACAACGTTCTTCCAGGCCTTCCTGTCCTCTACCATTTTCTGGTGTCCATTTAGGCTCACGCCTATTGCTTCAGTGACTCCATCCAGCCACCTCATTCTCTGTCATCCCCTTCTTCTCTTGCCTTCAACCTTTCCCAGCATTAGGCTCTTCTCCAGTGAGTCCTTCCTTCTCATTAGGTGGCCAAAGTATTTTGAGTTTCAACTTCAGGATCTGGCCTTCTAAAGAGCAGTCAGGGTTGATCTCCTCTAGGACTGACTGGTTTGATCGCCTTGCAGTCCAAGGGACTTGCAGGAGGAGGAGGAGACTCGCAGGAGTCTTCTCCAGCACCATAGTTCAGTAGATTTGATTACTATGTGACAACTCTGGCAATACGGTAACTAAATTTTAAGGATTGATTAATAGGGCTTCAGACTGAGGCAATTCATTTGAACCTGTTGCTGGGTCAGTGTGCGTTACAGTTTTTGAGAAATTGGAAGCCTTGGAGGTCATGTGTTACAGTCAAGGCTGCTCTCCTGCATTAATCTTGGTTTGTTCATTGTTGGTATGTTGTTCCCTAGGATCACCGTTTCCTTCAATGTAAATAACAGCATTCCACCAAGCGCTGATGAACCCCCAGAAGGACAGAAGGATGATGAGGCAGAGGTAAAAAAAAAGTTCCTTTGTTTGGGGGCAGGGTAGGACTCGGCAGTGTAGACAATCAGTGAAGCATTTATGTCCTTGTGAAAGATCCTAGTTAAAAGCAGGTGACCTTCATAGCTCAATGAAGGTGATGAACTTTCCCCCAAGTCCTCTTCATTGCAACGCTAACAGGAGCTACATTAGGCTCCTTGAAAAGGAATGAAATATATGTATATGTACACACACACACACACACACACACACACACACACACGCATACATATGTCAAGTGTTTTTTTGAACACCCTGTGTCAACCCAAACCAAATATGGGTCTTTTTTCTTCTTTTGCCTGTATCAGCCCCCAAACTAGGGCCATCCACAGTCGCAGCTGTGACGATTTTGTTGGCAATCCAAATTTGGCATACAAAGCAAACTCATGGGGAAGCCAAATTCACTTGACAGCCGGGTTACTAACTTAACAACTGCAGTGGTTCACTTAACAAATGTGACAAGAAAAGTCATAAAACAGGGCAAAACTCACTTAACAAATGTTTTAACAGAAATTTGGGGCTCAATTGTGGTCATCAGTTGAGGACTATCTGTAGTTCAGACTTTGAATAATCAATAAAGACCTTACAGAAACATAGCTTGATTTCGTTTCTACAGTATAAAGAATGAAAATAGATCAACCTCATGTCTGGACATGCCCAGTACAACAGATGCTCCATTATCTTTGTGACAATAATTACTTAATTGTATGTTACATCTATTTATTTCAGCATTATTTGCATAGTCACAATGCAGCTTTTTGTGTTATTTCTTATTGCACAAATGGCATTGATGCAGATGACATACAGTATTTTGGATACAATAGGCATCTGGAAATGGTAGGCAAAAGGCTCTGCTTTTACTGCAGTGCTTTACACAAAGCATAATTCTGCACAGAGTACCTTAATTTCAGAAGACTTGGAAGCATTTCGGGGGAATCAGGTCTGTGCAGCTTCCTATGATGAGAACAGGATGGGAAACAGTTTCATCCATTTCATCCGAATTGCTGCAATCAAATACGATCTGGTTGGTGTCGTTGGTTCTGAGGTTTACGTTGTTGTCTTCCTTCTACAGCCTGAGCTGACATCCACCCCAAACTTTGTTGTAGAAGTAACCAAAGATGATACCAAGCAAACTCTTGTGCTAGATTGCCATTACCCTGAGGATGAAGTGAGTGTGGTCATTTTCTCTCTCTTGTCTTCCCTAAATGAAGTCCTCTTGTCCAGGGTTGGAAATCAACATAAAACAGGAGATTGTGATGAAGTAGATGTTTTAACTAAGCTTTCTCCATCATTGCTGACATTCCAACCAGAAGAAGGATTTAGGGAATGTAATATAATCAGTTTTGCAAGGTCAGAAATGGTGCACTGAACATATATGTTTAGCTTTCTATTTAGGTAAACGGAATATCAGAGCTAAATGCCCTTGCAGATATTTTTTTTGAAACTCCCACAAGCTCCACTGTGCATGGTGAATAAACCTGGATTGAGAAAGCTTTAATCGGGAATACCTGTGCACCAACTAACTGCATCATAGCAATAGTAATAGCACTTAAGCTTATATACTGTTCTATAGTGCATTAGAGCACTCTCTGAGTGGTTTACAAATGTCAGCATATTGCCCCCAACAATCTGGGTCTTCATTTTACCAATCTTGGAAGGATGGAAACTTGAGTCCTGAGTCGGGATCAAAATCCAGGCTGTGGGCAAAATTTGTCTGAACTACTGCATTCTAATCACTGCGTCACAGAGCTCGTGCAATATGGTGTGTTATTTATGGGCAGTCTGGATTCACTCTGCTGGAAAATGTTTTTTTTTCCTTTTTTTATTGCATTATACTTTATATTAATTATTTTTTTAGTTCTTAAAAATTTGAAGAGAGGATGCTTGATCAGACTAAGGTAAAGGTTCCCCCGCACACGCGTGCTAGTCGTTTCCGACTCTAGGGGCCGGTGCTCATCTCCGTTTCAAAGCCGAAGAGCCAGTGCTTGTCCGAGGACGTCTCCGTGGTCATGTGGCTGGCATGACTAGATGCCAAAGGCGCACGGAACGCTGTTACCTTCCCACCGGAGTGGTCCCTATTTTTCTACTTGCATTTTTACATGCTTTCGAACTGCTAGGTTGGCAGAAGCTGGGACGAGTAACAGGCGCTTCCTCTGCTACGTGGCACTCGGGATTCGACCCGCCAAACTGCCGACCTTCTGATTGACAAGCTCAGCGTCCCAACCCACTGAGCCACCGCATCCCTATGATCAGACTAAAAGCCCATCTAATTCAGATTTCTGTTCCAGCAGCATCCATCCAGATATGCCTTTAGAAAAACCCACAAGTGCGACTCCTTCTCTTGTTTCCCAATGACGCTCCCCCATCTTCACTCTTGAGTGTGCTACTTTGTTGAGAAGGAAGCCACTGCTAATACAACCAGCAGCTTCTTTTGAACAAGTGTTGGTAGTGTTCTCTGAGCTTGGCTGTCGGCTTGCAGACGTTTCATTACCCAACTAGCTAACATCATCAGTGCTACTGAGTGTGGGAGCTGCACTGGTGATATTACCTAGTTGGGCAATGAAACATCTGCAAGCCAACAATCAAGCACAGAGAGCACCAAGGATTCCATAGTTCAACCCTGAGCTAGAGATATTGTCTTCTTTTGACTCTGCAAAATAGGCCTGTTGTGGGATGGAAGGGAATTTCCCTAGACGCACAATGTGTATAATGCAAGTCCTCCCAATCATGAGGGCAGATGGCTGGATCATATGATGCCAAATTAGATGTTTGTAATGGAACAGGTGGTTTGACTTGTGCAGAAGCACTCTGCTGTGGTTACAGTAATACACCAAGTAAGTAAGAAAGTCTTCATATTGTATAGATCATAAGTGTTCTATAGTTTATAGGGAGTAAATAATATGAATTGCTTGGTAATGACTTGGTTTTTCACCCATCCCATTTGAATTGTTCTGCCCAGCAGATTAGCCACAGTGGAGAAGGAGAAAGTGATATTTTTTCCATCCAAGAGGTCAGTTTCCAGCCTACTGGAGATTCAGAATGGCAGGACAACAACTATACTCTCAACACTGACTCTCTAGACTGGGTAAGAGAATTTGTAATTCACTGTGTAAGTTTTTATGAGTTTGTTTATAGGAAATGACTTTCTTCAATTTTGTAGCCTCTAAATAGGCTGAGATTGCAGTTCTCTCAGCCAGCATGAGTTGGCTGTCTGAGATTTCTAGAAGTTGCAGTTTCAACAAATCTGGAGGGTGCCAGGTTGACAAAAGTATAAGAGTGTGTACTGCAGGCATGGCGAGTGAAGGAGGTGCTGGAATCACACCACACAAGAGACTAGGCTAAAACAGATTGGATGGTTTATGAGTCAGTTTCTTGTTTGGAACCAGCCAATGTTGTGTTAACCAGGTTGTTGCCTAAAGCCAAAATATGGTTTGGGTATAGCATCTGGGTTGAACATTGTAGTGGGGTTCTCATTACTGAGCTGCTGCTAAGAAACCTGAAGGGACCAATTCAAGATGTCACATGGAGTTAAGCTCAACTCAAAAGAGAGGTTATTTTTTGAATCCAGGTTTAGAGTTTATTTGGTGTGACTCCAATCATTGAACATTCCTACTTGAGACAAATGGTCCTCCCATCATGGATCCCACAATTTAGGACAGATTGAAAAAAATAGGGATTTCTCTCCCTGTGGAGTGTTTTATAAACTTGAAAAAAACTCAATATTTTATCTATATTTAAAGACTTAGTTGGTATTAAGTGAATACAGCTAGGGTTGGAAGTGCCACTAACCTTATGACTTGTGGACTTGCATGCTTGGCTGAGGAATTCTGGGAGTTGAAGTCCACAAGTCATAAAAGGGCCAAGTTAGAAGACCCCTGTCTTAAATAGTCTGGTACCATAGCCCTGGAGAACTTTTTTACTCAAAGGTTTTCTTGAGCATCTGATAAAGAAGCTCATGAAAGCTGATAGTTTTTATTTTAATTTAATAAATGTAATGAAGTACATTTGTTGGAAAAAGTGTTACGAGACACCTGTTTTCCCCACCATAGACTGACTGACACAGCTGTCCTTCTACAATGTGTGCATTTCTTGTGTTCTTCTTACATGTTCTCAGGCCCTGTATGACCACCTGATGGATTTCTTGGCCGACCGAGGGGTGGACAATACATTTGCAGATGAGCTTGTGAACCTCAGCACAGCCCTGGAGCATAAAGAGTACATTCGGTTCCTTGAAGATCTGAAGCATTTTGTCAAATGTCAGTAGGCTGAATGAGCTGTGTGGAGGTCAGTCTTTCTTTCGAGGGAGTTTGAGAGTGGATTACTTTTTGCCCTCCAAAACCTGGACTCTAATTTTAAAACCCCAGGAAACTAGAGAAGAGAGAATTGAAGCTTTTCTCTGGAGTTGATTATATCCACTTGGGGGTCAGAGGGGGAATGGGACATTGCAGCCATTCTGCAACTGTAGACCGTCCAGCTGTCAACTAGTTTGTGGAGGTTTGTACAGTTTAAAAAGGAAAAATAAATAATGTGAAAATAAAAAATAATGTTGAACTATTATTGTAAATGTGTATGCTTGGCTTTCTTCCAATTTGATGTGGTTCAGATATATGGAGTTCCTACCCAACTGCAGAACTCAACCTGGATTAACTGAATGTTGCCATGTTAAAATCAACATTAATATGCTTTACCCAAAGATACTGAACATGCTCACCAATAAAGGAGAATATTTGTAGCTCAAGGTTGAAGTAAGAGATCCTTGGTACTCTCTGAGCTTGGTTGTTTTCTTGTAAACGTTTCATTACCCAAACTAGGTAACATCATCAGTGCTGAGCACTGCTCTGCAAATGTCTGCAAGAAAACAACCAAGCTCAGAGAGCACCAAGGACCCCTCGGATACTTGCTTTTATAGCTTGATTTGATGGCTTAGTTCCCACAGCATGCTAAAATATTTCCTGGATCTGCGTACCTGAGCCATGTGGTTTAATGTAGCCTAGGAAATTAGGGAGGTGTTTTTATATTTAAGGGACACGGTAATTCAGTGGGTTAGGATGCTGAGCTTGTCGATCAGAAGGTCAGCAGTTTGGCGGGTCAAATCCCGAGTGCCGCATAACAGAGTGAGCGCCTGTTACTCGTCCCAGCTTCTGCCAACCTAGCAGTTCGAAAGCACGTAAAAATGCAAGTAGAAAAATAGGGACCACTACGGTGGGAAGGTAACAGCGTTCCGTGCACCTTTGGTGTCTAGTCATGCCGGCCACATGACCACGGAGACGTCCTCGGACAAATGCTGGCTCTTCGGCTTTGAAACAGAGATGAGCACCGGCCCCTAGAGTCGGAAACGACTAGCACGCATGTGTGGGGGAACCTTTACCTTTTTTATATTTAAGCATTTATGCAATGTATCTACTACTTCAGTCATGGTGGTTTGCAAGTATGACCATGAGAATCTTAGTAATAATGCACTAAGCAGTACATTGGATTTAACAAGGCATGCACATCTGTATAGCAGGGTTGTGTCATGCTTCAAGTGCAGAAACAAAACTACAGGTACTCATCAACTTACAACCACAATTGAGCCCAAATTTTCTGTTGCTAAGCAAGACATTTGTTAAGTGAGATTTGCCCCATTTTACAACCTTCCTTGCCACAGTTGTTAAGTTAGTAACATGGTTGTTAAGTGAATCTGCTTCCCCATTGAGTTTACTTGTCAGAAGGTTGCGAAAGGTGATTACATGACCTTGGGACACTGCAACCATCATAAATATGAGCCAGTTGCCAAGCATCCAGATTTTCATCATGTGACCATGGGGATGCTGCAGTGGTCATAAGTGTGAAAAATGGTCATAAGTCACTTTTCCAGTGCTGTTGTTACTTTGAATGGTCAATAAGTGAACTGTTGTAAGTCGAGGACTACCTGTATTCAGGTCAGGATAGGAGGAATGCTCACATATCACCCATTTGGAGTTCCCTAAAGCAAAGGTCTCCGACCTTTTTGGTTTGGCGGCCTGGAAAGGGAAGCAGGCATCGCTATGTGCGCATGTGCAAATGGGCCACGTGCAAGCGCATGTGCACACACAAATGGCCACATGTGAGTGCATACACACGTGCAAATGGGATGCTCGGGGCAGCGCTAGTGCCGGTGGGATGCTCTGGGTGGCAGTAATGCCGGTGGGACGCTTGGGGGTGGGGCGGCGCTGGTGGGACGCTATGGGTGGCACTAGTGCCGGTGGGACACTTGGGGTGGTGCTAGCACTGGCGGGATGCTCAGGGCAGCGTTAACATGGGTGTGTGTGTGTGGGGGGGGGTGAGTGGCCATCCCTTCATGCGGCCCAGTGGCCAAGCAGCCTTTTCCAGCACTGGATTGCGGAAGACCCACTTAGTTAAGGATGTATTCTAAGGGGGTGTGCTGCCCTAATATGTATCAGAAACCAATACAAAAAAGGCATATTTTGTAATATGCAAGTGACTTAAAAGAGAACTCCATTATTTTGGGTTGCTGCAGAGAAGGTTCTGTTTATTTCTAGATGGACAGTTTTATTTAAGAGTCATCCCTTGCTTTGCCTAAGGCGGTGATGGTGACTCTTGGCCTCGGCATGTCATAAATCCAGAAGATGGCTAACTTGACTCAGCTGGTGTGTCAACCCAGCTACTCCAAACAAAGAGGCAATTTTCTATCCTCACTTCCCCATCTAGGCCACCCTGAACAGCACCACTCAGCAGTCCCGAGACTGGGCCTGAAATAGAGGCCTGGGCTTCAATTTCAACCCTACCACCGCTGCTGGCACTCAGAAAGCACACCTTGTGCGAGCCTTGGGGAATGGCATGATTGCCCCAAGGGCTTAAGGCTCCTCAGGATCTGCCACACTCTGCTAACCTGCAGGTGGTCTTCCTCTTTCTGTGGCCTACCTGAGGCTGCTCTGGATCACACAAGGCCTCTATTTTTGAAGCAGAGAACGTTTTTCCATTGTCTCTATAGCTTCCGAAATCTACACAAAAGCACACCCTGTTTTTGCACAATTTTTGGAGGTTCCCGAAGCTTCAACGAGAGCATAGCCTTCTTGCATAACGTCCTGAAGTCAAACAAGGCCACATCCCATCCTTGTATGGTCTCCACAACCTTCCGAAAATCACGTGCATACTCTTGACAATAGTTGTTGGGTGTTGCTGAATGCTGGCATGTCACCCAAAATACGGCGTGTCACCTTTGACACACATGCCATAGGTTGACCATTGCGGGCCTAAGGTTTATATATGAGAGGGATCTTAGAATCCTGGTGGACAATCACTTCAATATGAGCCAGCAGTGTGCTGCAGCTGCCAAAAAAGCCAACACAGTGCTAGACTGCATTAACAGGGATAGAATCAAGATCACGTGAAGTATTAATAACCACTTTACAATGCCTTGGTAAGGTCACACTTGGAATACTACATTCAGTTTTGGTCACCATGATGTAAAAAGATGTTGAGACTCTAGAAAGAGTACAGAGAAAAGCAACAAAGATGATTAGGGGACTGGAGGCTAAAACATAAAAGGAACGGTTGCTGGAATTGGGTAAGTCTAGTTTAATGACGAGAAGGACGAAGGGGGACATGATAGCAGTATTCCAATATCTCGGGCTGCCACAAAGAAGAATGAGTCAAGCTATTCTCCAAAGCACCTGAAGGCAGGACAAGAAGTAATGGATGGAAACTAATCAAGGAGAGAAGCAACCTAGAACTAAGGAGAAATTTCCTGACAGAACAATTAACCAGTGGAGCAACCTGCCTCCAGAAACTGTAAGTTTTTAAGAAGAGACTGGACAGCCATTTGTCTGAAATGGTATAGGGTTACCTGCCTCAGCAGGGGATCATCTCCAAGGTCCCTTCCAACTGTATTATTATTATATTAATGTTGGATGAGAAATTAAACTTTAAAACTTCTCAATTCCATGAGGAGAGTTTTAATCAACTATTATAAATGACACAGGAAACTTCTTGAGTGTCATGCAAACAGAAGCTCACGTTACCTCTATATCATTCTATAGTGCAAGAAGGAGAACAGTGGATTTACATAGGTTGTCCTCGTTTAAAGACCACAATTGGGACCAGCAATTATTAAGTGAAGTGGTCACTAAATGAAATATAGTGAGTCTTCTCATGATCTTCGGCTTTTCTCTGCTCCACAGACCTGTGAAGGTCATAAATGCAAAGACAGGTTGTAAAGTTACATTCTGATCACTCCTAACTGCAAATGGTCTTTGTATGTAGCAGTCATTAAATGAGGACTATGTATATTACAGTAACAGAAAACTAATAGGAAGAACAATTTAATATTGAGGGCAATTGCCTACAGACATGGGGGTTCCCTTTTATTGGATACTTCTCGAGGTTTTAGATTTCTGCATTGAGTGGGAGGTTGGACTCAAAAGCTTGAGCGATTCCTTCCAATTCTATATTTTATGACCTATTTTCATTTTGCGAGTCAGTTTGATGTAAAGATTAAAGCATTCAAAAAATGAAGAGACTTGAGTTCTAATCCTGATTTTAGGGTTTTTTTGAGGCAGTCACTCTCCCAGTCCTGAGGAGAGAGCAAGGGCAAACGATCTCTGAAAATGTTGCAAAAAAACTCCGATTGTTATTATATTATATATATATATATATAAGGATATTTGTTTTCTGAGGTTTTCGCGGGTGTCTGTATGTGGACCTTTGGTCATTCGGGTTTTTTCCCGTGTAGAAATGAAGGTGTAGGCGCAACGTTTCGACGGAATCCCATCCGTCATCATCAGGCTGGTGGCTTCTGCTTCCTTCTTCTGGGAGAAGCATGTGGTAGTGGCTGTTTGTTCCTCTTTTTTAAACTGCCAGAGGGGGTGTGTTCTGTAGGTGGAGGTGTGCTCTGATTGGGTGGAGGATTAAGTGTGTTCTGATTGGGTGGGAGTGTGTTTTGAGTGGTGGGTGTGTTCTGATTGGGTGGGGGTGTGTTTTGAGTGGATGGGCTGGTCTCAGCTGCCAGCCTTAGACCTGAGCTGGTGAGTTGTGCTGCTTTTGTTCGGCTTCGTGTTTGTGGTGGTGCACTCAAAACACACTCCCACCCAATCAGAACACACTTAATCCCCCACCCAATCAGAGCACACCTCCACCCACAGAACACACACCCTCTGGCAGTTTAAAAAAGAGGAACAAACAGCCACTACCACATGCTTCTCCCAGAAGAAGGAAGCAGAAGCCACCAGCCTGATGATGACGGATGGGATTCCGTCGAAACGTTGCGCCTACACCTTCATTTCTACGCGGGAAAAAACCCGAATGACCAAAGGTCCATATATAAGGATATATATATATATATATATATAATATATATATATAAGGTAAAGGTAAAGGTTCCCCCGCACATGCATGCTATATGTTATTAGTAATTGTTATCATTTTTAATATTAAAACATTACAAAGGAAGAATAATAAGACATAGGTAAGCTTTCATGGAATCATGAGATGGATGAAATGTTCATACCAGTAATCTTAAACTTGGAATCCAGTAGGGGGCACCAAAGGAATGTGACAAGTTTTATTTTCTAGTTATTGTTTTATCTAATGAAATTTCATACAGGTTTTATGAAATGTTTAGCTTTATGAAATGTTTTATGAAATGTTTAGTTTTATAATTTCAATGTGATTTTATATGTTGTTTTAACCTTTAATTGGGAGTCATCCTGAGCTGGATGGGTGGCTATATAAATGTTTTAAATTAATTAATTAAAAGCGTAATAATTAGAACATCACAAAAAGGTTGTAAAACTGTAGCAACCTATTTAAAATGGGCAGGGTGGAGAAAACAGCTTTTCTGATTCATACAACACCTCCTCTACAGATTGGATGATGACTTTTTTTGACTATCTGATGCAAATTTACCAACATGATTCTCTGGTACAATACAGGCATTTCCACAAACTTGAAGCAGATTTTTTTCCTCTTATAAAAAGGTAAAAGCCCCGACTCCACTGAGCCCCCAACTAGCCTGTCCCATTTCAGCCTCCTATTTATTTATTTATTTATTTATTTTTGGGACTTATATGCCGCCCTATCTCCCGAAGGACTCAGGGCAGCTAACAACAATAAAATACAACGATACAAAATTTAAAAAGAATTAAATTAACAGTCCCAATAAAATAAATTACAATTGAAGTTAAAAATTAAAAAAAAACATTTTTAAAATCCCTGTCGTCAGTCCAGGTCAGCCTGATGGAAAAGAAGTGTTTTAAGGCCGCGGCGAAAGGACTGGAGATCCGGGGCCATCCAGAGCTCAAGGGGAAGTTGGTTCCATAGGGCTGGTGCTCCCACAGAGAAGGCCCTCCCCCTGGGGGTCGCCAGCCGACATTGTCTAGCCGATGGCACCCTGAGGAGGCCCTCTCTGTGTGAGCATACTGGGCGATGGGAGATCGTTCCCGGCAGCAGACGGTCCTGCAAATATCCCGGGCCTAAGCCATGTAGGGCTTTAAAGGTAAGTACCAGTACCTTAAATCTCACCTGGAGGACAACCGGTAACCAATGCAGCTCACACAGGAGGGGTGTAATATGGGAGTATCGGGATGTACCCATCACTACCTGCGTGGCCGCATTCTGCACCAGCTGGAGCCTTTGGGTGGTCTTCAAGGGCAGCCCCATGTAGAGAACATTGCAGTAATCTACATGGGAGGTAACAAGTGTGTGAGTGACCGTACGTAGGGCATCTCGGTCCAGATAGGGGCGCAACTGGCGCACCAGGCGAACCTGGGCAAATGCCCCCCTGGCCACGACTCCAATATGATCTTCAAAACTGAGTCATGAATCCAGGAGGATGCCTAAATTGCGTGCCCTATCAACGGGAGGTAACACCTCTCCTCCCATAACCAAAGATGGAACCTCTTGGACTAAACGAGATGCCGGTACGTAAAGCCACTCAGTCTTGGCCGGGTTGAGCCGGAGCCTGTTCTTCCCCATCCAAATCCGTACCGCTTCCAGGCAATGGGACATCACGTCGAGGGCATCACTGGGTTGGTTCAGGGTGGAGATGAAAAGCTGGGTATCATCAGCATATTGATGATACCTCACCCCGAAACCACAGATGATCTCACCCAGCGGCTTCATATAGATGTTGAACAGGAGGGGCGAGAGTACCCACCCCTGAGGCACCCCACAACTAAGGGGCCTAGAGGCCGACCTCTGCCCCCCCTGCCAACACCGTCTGCGAATGGCCCAAAAGGTAGGAGAACTACCGTAAAATGGTGCCTCCCAGTCCCAACCCCTCAAGGCCTCGCAGCAAGATACCATGGTCAATGGTATCAAAAGCCGCTGAGAGATCTAATAGGACCAGGACAGAGGAATAACCCCTATCTCAGGCCCGCCAGCGCGACCAATGCCATCTCCATGCTGTACCCGGGCCTGAAACCAATGCCAATCCAGTCCCTGGGTTTATTTGATGTAAAATACTTTTCCTAATCTCAAAATATTTTACAAAAGCCTACAGGTTCCCTGTGCTCATTGCATGTTTGTGTGAGTGTGTGCTTGCATGCACACATGGGTGCCTTCAAGTCTGGAATGATATGTAAGTCACAATAACATTATTTTTATTCCAATTTTTTTAAAACAAAAATGTTGCAGAATGCGAAAAACAATGGCGAGTCTTTAGTCTCCAGAAATGAGTGAATTACTCACTGATGACATAGATGTCAGGAGCAATGCCCGGGTCTCTCATTTCAGTCACAGCTCAGCCAGTACTTTAATTTTAAGCACTTTATTAGCATTTCCATCTCTGTCCCCCTTCCCATTTCATTTCTTGGAGTACAAAAGTTTGCAACCCCAACCTTCAGATGCACACAACTGCAACCCTAACCTTTTCGTGGTACATATTTTCAGTGTAGTGGCCCTTGGGTGGCTGGATAATTTACTGTTTCTCTCCTGGGAATTCTTAAGCATTGCTCCCAACAAGTTTTTGGCACAAGGTTGACATACACTGTCATGCCTTCTGTTTCTGTGGTGGAGTTGGGGGTTATGAGTTTCACATTGAACATAACACAAAATACCAACACAGGAGAAGCATGGATTTATAATAATAGTCATGGTAATAATAATAATAATAAAGTTGGAAGGGATCTTGAAGGTCACCTAGTCCAACCCCCTGCTCAGGCAGGAAACCCTATACCATTTCGGACGAATGGCTGTCCAGTCTCTTCTTAAAAACTTCCAGTGTTGGAGCATTCACAGCTTCTGGAGGCAGGTTGTTCCACTGGTTAATTGTTCTGTCAGGAAATTTCTCCTCGAGTGCAAAGTAGCATTAAGATATGGCAAGGGAATTCTCAGCACTGTGGGATCTTGTAAACCCTTAGAATAAGTAAAGCTCTGCAACCTCACTAACTGATAGCTTGATGACAGCTTAAGAATATAAAATAATGGAATCCTTCAAATATGCAAAGTCCATTTTAAAATCGAAAGGGAACAACAGCAAATCCCATCACTTCAAAGGAATCCTATTCAAAGGTGTCAAATAATGTTTTCCACACCAAGTCAGCCAGGAATGATCAAAGTCTGTAGAAACGAGTCACCAAAGTCAGAACTGATTAAATTGCCCACCAGACTGTCTAAGCTTCCTTATGAAACTGAACAACTATAGAAATGCAGCAGGAAACTCCTGACAATGATAGGATTAGGAAGATTTTGCTATCTTGTACTAAATTAGAACAAATGTCATCTTGTATAGTACCAAAAAAGACAAATGTAATCAACCAAATGTAAACACTAACCTTGTGAAAGAAATTGCATAGATTGACATGTTGTAAACAATGAAGAAACGTTTTGTATGAAGGTTTGAGCTAACTTTTTGTTCAGGGCGGTTGATTTGGACCTCTGTCCTAAGTGTGAAGCACTTTATTTCTGCAGAAATAAACAACTAAAAGTAGCCTTTCTCATTCCAGCATGACTTATTGGCCATTTGCTTTACTGGAACACTCTGAGGAGGGGTGGTGGTGGTGGAAGAATTACAATTGCTGGTATGCAGAAGACGAAGGGGACAAACCTCAAAGAAGCAGGGGCAACCCACATGTTATTTGGCTGGAGATGGCTTGAGTTTATTACCTTCAGGATCACCTGTACCAGGGGGAGTCTGTCCAATACGGTATAATTGAAAGGAGAGCTAGAGGTATCGTCTCTTTGAGAGACAAAGAAGGCAGGGCCCCCAGAATGGCCTTATCAATAGCAACACCATAGTTTTTTGTGGTATTCTACCCTCCCCAATGAAGGGACGCGGTGGCTCAGTGGGTTAGGACGCTGAGCTTGTCGATCAGAAGATCGGCAGTTTGGCGGGTCGAATCCCGAGTGCCGCGTAACAGAGTGAGCGCCTGTTACTCGTCCCTGCTCCTGCCAACCTAGCAGTTCGAAAGCACGTAAAAATGCAAGTAGAAAAATAGGGACCACTACGGTGGGAAGGTAACAGCGTTCCGTGCGCCTTTGGCGTCTAGTCATGCCGGCCACATGACCACGGAGACGTCCTCGGACAAGCGCTGGCTCTTCGGCTTGGAAACGGAGATGAGCACCGGCCCCTAGAGTCGGAAACGACTAGCACGCATGTGCGGGGGAACCTTTACCTTTACCCTCCCCAATATCAGTCTTTCATGGGATCTTCAGGGGGGCTGTGAGTTCTAATCCTGCCTTAGGCACAAAGTGAACTAGGTGACTTTGGACCAGTCACTCTCTTTCTCACTCCTGGGAAGAAAGCAATGGCAAACTTTTTCTGAAAACACTGAAAAATGCAGACTTGACAATGTAGTCACCAGGAGCCAAGACTTTGTGTAGGTGACACAAAGTCACCTACAATCCAGTGAAAAGGCGGCACGTAAATTTTTATAAGTGAATATCTCACTATAAACGTCTCAGTACCCTGCAAATTATAGTATATACACTTCAACATTGGCTATGATGTCTACAAATTATGGAATTATGGAAATGTAGCTCTGAAAGCTCATCTAGTCCAGTATAGCATGGGATCCAGCTCACAGATGACCATTTAGCCTCTGTTTGAAAGATCTCCTGAGGAAAACTCCACCATATGGGAGCTTCTTCCAATGGCCAATAGCAAGTATAGCTAGAATGTTCCTTCTGACAGCTGTTAGTTCTAGTCCTGCTCTCTCAGTCTATAAGGTATGAATCCACTTCGTCTTTTATATATCGGCCTTTCAAATAGTTGAACACTGCTGTCCCATCTTCCTTCAGTTGTCTCTTTTGCAAGCCAAACAGAGATTCTTTAGCTGTTTCTTGGAGGGCTTGTTTCTAAACCCTTCATCATATTGGCAGCACTCCGCTGAACTTAATTTGTCACTGTCTATTTTGAATTGTGATGCCCAGAAATGGGCATAATGTGCCAAATGGAATGTGACCATGGCAGATAAATGGAAGTATTATTTCCCATTAACTGGACTCTGTGTTCCTGTGAAAGTACCCCAACACAGCATTTGCCTTTTTACTGTTACATTACATTCCTGGCTCACATTTAGCTTCTGGTCAACAAGAACACCTAGATCTTGTTCACTTGTACTATTGTAAAGCCAGATCTCCCCCAAGCTAAATTTTGCCCTATTTTTTCCTGTCCAGAAGTAGTACTTTACGTTTCTCTTGATTAAGTTCCATTCTATTTATTTCAGCTCACTCTTCAAGCCTGTCTAGTTCTTTTTGAATCATCTTTCTGCTTTAGAGCTAATCCTTGCTTACTGCCTTGTTTAGCAACCATTGTGTTACTATGGTGTTAAAAAACACAGCTTTGTGACCAATCCTTGCATTTTGATCATCATGGTTCCTGTGGTCATGTGATCACCATTTGTCTGTTTCCAAAGTGGCTTGCAACTAAATTAAATGTAGGATGAGGACGTAAAATTGCAAATAGCAGTCACTTGAATGACTTTCTTGAATGACTGAGGTGACTTCTTTAATGACAGAATGGGAAGTGACCTCATAAGTCTATTGCTCTCACATGATTGCCTGTTTAGTGACCTCAGTTCTTAGCAATGGAATTGCCGGTGCCAATTATAGTTGTTAAGTGAGGAATACCTGTAAAATAACAACTTCCCCTCCCAACAATGTGTTATCTGCAAGCTTGATATGTCCCTCCAAGTCCTTCAGTCATGTTATGGTAACTCTGCTGAACCCACAACCTAGATACAGTTGTGTGGCATTTGACTCTTTCCAGGCTGAAATGGAGCTATTAATGAGCAGTGTTTGGATGTGGTCATTCACCCAGTTGTGAGTTCATCTAACATTAGTACCATCCAGCCTGTTTGTTACCATTTTATTACAGAGATTATCAAGATAGACTGTATAAAAAGCTTTGCTGAATTCCAGGTACCATATATCTACACCAGGGTTCTTCAAACTTGGCCCTTTTATGACTTGTGGACTTCAACTCCCAGAATTCCTCAGCCAGTGCGTCTGGCTGAGGAATTCTGGGAATTGAAGTCTACAAGTCATAAAAGGGCCAAGTTTGAAGACCCCTGATCTACACAGTGTTTCTCAACCTCTGCAATTTTAGGACATGTAAACTTCAATTCCCAAAATTCTCCAGCCAGGATGTACTTTGAAGAATTCTGGGAATTCAAGTCCACACATCTTAAAGTTGCTGAGGATGAGAAACACTGGTTTACAGTATTCTGATCTACTAAACTAGTAACTCGATTAAAAAAAAAAGAGGTAAGGTTAGTTTGGCAGAATTGATTGGCTACAAACTATACCAAATCCTGTTAATTGTGGCATTCTAATGCCTCCTTAAGTAACACCAGCTGCCTGCAATTAGTGCAGGTTCGAGTCCCACCAGGCTCAAGGTTGACTCAGCCTTCCATCCTTCCGAGGTAGGTAAAATGAGGACCCAGATTGTTGGGGGCAATTAAGCTGACTTTGTAATAATGCCGCTGGGGGTGTGTGAAAGCCCTAATAAGCAGGCATATACATAGAATGAAGGCTACTGCTAAGCTTGTAAGCCGCCCTGAGTCTTCGGAGAAGGGCGGGATATAAATGGAATTAAAAAAAAAAAGTGCTGACAAACATGCTGTTAAACAACCAGCTGAAGACTTTTGCCCATGACACGCACCAAAGTGACAGTTTTGTGGTTTCCTAAGTGCTCTGTTACAACTACAAGAACATTTGTTCTCTCTGATCTTCTAGAAAGTTGAAGTGTAATCCATTTAGACGACAACGACACAGGTACTATACAAGTAAAAGGTAGGATTAAATAGAATTAAAAGTCAATGTTGCAATAGCTTGCAAATGAAAAACAGAAGAAAATAAAATGATTTGTTATGAGTTTGAATAATTGTTGAAATCAACTTTAATGTCAGAGGGAA
The DNA here is from genome assembly GCF_947247035.1 of Vipera ursinii. Taxonomy (NCBI): domain Eukaryota; kingdom Metazoa; phylum Chordata; class Lepidosauria; order Squamata; family Viperidae; genus Vipera; species Vipera ursinii. Next base: position 341,457,466 of record NC_139512.1, on the reverse strand, counting down.
AGGACATCAACTGCTTCATAAAATTTACATAAAAATGAAATACATTTTTGGAACAGGTTTTTTTTACAGGGGTACCTGAAGATCTCATTTTTAAGTTACATTTTTTTTTACCAAATTAACCATAATTGCCAGACAAATATGTGGGATTAGAAAGACTTGGTTTTTGAATATCTCCAAATTTTCTTAGCTAAGTACACAGACCCAATTGCCTATCATAATGCCTTAAAATATTAAACATAATGAAACAAATAATTCTGAATTTGCTGATGAGAATATGGGACAGATTTATAAATGAAGACAAGTCGCATAAAGTCCATCTTTCCATCCCTTAATTTAAGCATCAGTCATACAAAAATAGGATTATTTCAAAATGACCTGAATTTGTACATATTGAAGCACATGACTCAGAAATAGGTCAGAATCTGATCTCCTTTTTGTAAGTCTCTGCCATTATTTTCTTACCATTTGGTGGCCAATTCTAAATATGCTCAAGATTTAAGTTTATCATTGTAAAAGCTGTGATATATTGAGTGTAAATTTCAAAGAGAGATTAAATTGGCAGAATTATAATGAAGTAACAGAAGTTGTTTGGAAGGTCTCCTTTAATGTTTTTCTTGCTTTGTAGAGGAAAACATAAAAAAATACTGGGCTGTGTTCACATGTACATGTAACCTACTTAATTAAACCTACGTAATAGTGCATTCATACAATATACTAAGATTTGTTTAATTTTTTATTTTAACAGAACTCAGCCTATTCTGTTAGTTCATAATTCCTTTAGCTGTGCAAACCCCAAAATGGATTAACTTGGTTATCAGATTAAACACATCTGAGAAAACAATCCGATTTTGTAGAATAGGCTGGGCAACCAATAGCCCTTGTGTCACATGTAGTCTTTGTCATAATTTCATAAAGCCCTTGTTTAGAAGTTCAAACTCTCTTTGTAAACAGTCAATTTGGATGCTGGTAAGGGTAATAAATTCCTCCCCATTTCAGTATGAGGAAGAGTCAGAAAATAGGGTGTAAGACAAGAGATTGTGTGTGTGTGATATGTGAAAAAGTGAAAGAATCAGTGGCATCATCATATTTAGTTCTTCCCCAACAATATTCCCTTTAGTCTCAATCAACTTGGTACCAACGCAGCCCAGATTATTTTGGTGAGAATGACTTCAACACCAGTGCAGCTTGCTCATCCCTGTAGTAAAACCCAGAGAGGATATCCTGATAACCAGTAGAGAATGAAATTCCTTATCTCTCATTCCCCCTGCATTCTTCATAGTTCTAATGAGTCTGACGCTGAATAAGTGTGCTTATAGATTTACAATGCATAGTGCAAAAGTTTGCTCTTTATCCAGTGATGGACTAAAATTGTTGCAGGAATTAAAATTCTGACAGGAACTAAAAGGGTTTGCTATACTGTAAATGTATCTTGGATTTGGAAAAGATTCTTTTTCTTCTACATTTAGCTCTCATCCGTGCCCAGAACTTTTGGGTATCTATTGGCAATCAATATGAAATCAGTGACAGATTCTTTCAGAAAATACAAATCAAGGCAGAAAGGCAACTATCTGCTGAAAGGGCAGGCCCTCTTGTCACGAAGATGGCCTTAGAAGTATTTTCTGCTTGAGATTCATAGCTATAGGCAAACATTTGAGAATGCATCCCAGTGATTAAATTTGACATTTTGCAACAGCATATTATATGTACTGGCTATCCATGTGTGTTTATTTCAAAACATAGGAATGAGCGAATCTGGTTTAATGAGCATCTCTACAATTAATTATCTCACTAGAGGAGGTCTACTAGTGCAACTAGAAAAGCTCCATTTACATTCCATTAATTTTGATCCTGATTATGTGTATGAGCGAATCAAGGGTTTTTTTTGTATATTGTAATGACAAGGCTCCTGCATGCTGATCAACAATTCCATAAAAGAAACTTAGGGCCCATGCAATTTCTTCTAAATATTTAGACTAGAAAGGATTAAGGAGAGGTTTACTGACAGGACAGCGAGTGAAATCTGTCACAAGAGCTTTGAGTTGCAATGAAGGGAGGTAAGAGAAATCAAGAATAAATGGGAAAAAAAGACCACCCTTTTCCTCAACCTCCAGAACTCCAGAATATGTCATATTTGAAAATGGACATTTTTCGGTTTGTCTTTTGCAGCAGCAGATACAGAAGTAAATTAGCTCAAAATTCCAAACACACCCAGTTCTATGAGAACTCGGAATCCAGAACTATCTTCTAGGGGCAGAATTCTCACATGACAGAGTCATTACTAATGTAACATCAGAATTGCTTTTTTGGATATTATTTGGAAGGAACATATGATGCTAACTTTTGTAAAGTCAAATTGTGAATCATACGGCACGGTACTGTCGGTTCTGGCCAGCAGCAGCATTCATCATTTCACAGAAGAGGCCTTCCCAGTTCCACACGGAGATGGATCTAGGAATTGGTCCAAAAGCATGCAAAAACCTATGCCTATGTGCAAAAAGGAAGGAAGGCAAAAAGGAAGGAAGGCAGAAGACAAGGGGACATCTTAGCTCTCTTAATTTGGAACGTCTTTCTGTAAATGAGCAGATAATTCAGAATTGGTGGAAATATCTAAAGAAGGAGAAATCCAGAAGCCTTTCTAGTTTTTAGCAACCTGACTGGGCATTTTCTAACAGATACAGACATGCACAACTTAAGAATCATGCGGAAGCAAAGTGACCACAGAGCTACTGTATTGCTGTTGCATTTCAAAACAAGCCAAAGTTACTGCAACTCTGACCCAGCAGTTAGAGAGATGCAAAGTTTCTAATGTGTTGAATAACATACTGGGCTTGCAATCTGATTGCTCAACAGCTCATGCCAAAATTAGAGTAGGAATAGAAGTTTTAACTGAGCAGTTCCTAGCAGGGAACATTCAGCAAAACTGACACATACCACACACCAAAACATGAAACACAGCTGGAAGAGGCACATATCAAGTGTACAACATCAAAATGTCTTACATCGTGGGGGAAAATGCAGGCAGCAGGTTGTATGAAGAATTAGCTATTCGGTGGATCATATCTTGGATTGGTGTTTGCTGTCTTAGTCCTTCGTGTTGTACTTATGTCTTCTTCTTTCTCTCCCACAGATCACAAACCCTGGTTGATGATAACAGCATGGCGTGCAAGACAACACCACCAATTACAATAGTTACAGCAGCAGCTCTAGCTGGATGATCAGTCAGTGTGATTCAAGGAGTTTCAAGAGGTCGTGTCATCTTCATTCACATCGGGCAGTTCTGGGTCTTTAAGCCCTTCCCGGCTTCCTTGGTTTCTACACATCATCAAGAGGAAGAACATTTCATCACAAAATCAAGAAGCAATGTATAACAATCCCTGTTGTAAGTGATTTGCCTTCATACAAGAGGTTAACTGCAGATGCACATACATTATTGCTGGCTGGGAAATTGTGGGAACTGAATGCAACACATCATAAAAGTTGAGAAAGACTGTCTTATTGGTTCCACAAACGAAAGAAAATTACATTTGGACAAGCATGTATTGACAAGTGCCATTCAATAGAAAAGAATGTTATTTGAAACCAAGAGAACTAGAATCGTCCTTTATTAATGTGCTCAACAGTGGCACATACACTTTGGATCCAGCCGGCTTAATGTTCAGTCCCAGACATCTCTGGGTATAGGAAAAACAGTAGTGCCAAAAAATCTGAGGAGTCAGTTACTACCTGCTGTATTTACCTAACACATTTAATTCAGTTACCAAAATAATTTATTTTTTTGGACTCACACAATGTGCTGAACCATAAAGCTGTCAACTGATTTGGAGTCACACAACACAGCAAGCCACGCACACAAACAAAATTAATAATGACTAATGCCGGCTACATTCAGCAACATTGTGAAAATATAGCTGCTCAATTTTTATCTGACCAAATCAAGTGTGTTGTGAGAAAACAGCCAGAATTAAAATAGTGAGCTTGATAGACCTGGTGGTACGTTAACACCTCAATGCCGTCAATGGTTTTAAAAGGAGAAGGGAATATAACTATGGCAAGGGATCCATTAAGGTTTATCTTGGAAAAGCTATGGCATGCAAGGGTTTTTATCTTCATCTTTCTGGGCTTCCGGGTTGTTGGACTAACTGGGCCTTTCCCTCCTGCACAGCTCTTCACATATTGCTAGCAAACATACGAAGAAAGAACTGGTTCTTATTAAACACTCTGATAAACCCAGCCTTTGCACCAGATGGCCGACAAGCTCTGAAGGTGCTCTTGTGCAGTTAAAGAATGATGGAACAGTGGCTGACACAAGTAAATGTAGTAAATGTAGGGACTATCAGCTTTCCTACACAATGTATAGACTCGGGCAGGAAAAGCAGAAAAGTGTTATCTAATTGTGTATCAGCCAAGCAACCTGTGAGACAGAGTATTAACAGGCAACATTCCAGGATGGACTGCCCCCTCCATCACCTCTTCAGCTTGCTAGTTTTTGAGAGTTTTAAAATAGGGTTTTAGGGCTAATTATAGCTTCCATGTGTTGTGAGACGAAGGAGTTTTCACTGTCTTCTGACTGCTGGTTGATGTTCATGGATGCACTCTGATAGTCTTGCCTATCTGTCCTCTATAGTGGCTGTTACAGTCCTAGAAATAGCACTTAGACTTATAGACTGCCCCATCTGGGCGATTTACAATGTCAACACATTGCCCCCAACAATCTGGGTCCTCATTTTACCGACCTCAGAAGGATGGAAGGAAGAGTCAACCTTGAGCCAGTCAGGATTGAAATCCAGGCTGTGGGCAGAGTTAGCAATACTGCATTCTAACCACTGCACCATCAGGGCTCCTAAACAGATCTTCCCTGTATTTTTCTTCTTGGGCTCCTGGGTTCTTCAGTTTGCTTAAGATTTGTTAACATGCAAAATTTATTACCATACATATAATAATAGATACCAATCCCAGCAAAGCATTGGCAGCTTGTTGGGCAGCCCTAAGAAAAAAAATAGAACCACAGCTTATTTACCCTCGGCTACTACATTGCAAAGGCAAGACAAAGAAAAAGGTAGACACAGTGTAAATTAGAACATGATGTTTCAATTGTTCTGATTAACCCATCTGGATGACCTTCTTATATTTATCCCATCCTACTATGTGTGCATGGTAGCCATACTACCTTTGAGATACAGCCACAGAATAGAAACAATTTGGTTTACTGGGCCACACATCTCCGCACTGTCACCACTCAGGATCAGCTTGCTGTAAATGATTTTTAAGACACTTTAAGCAGTTCACATGTATTGGGTGGTTGGTTGAGTCTTAGTAGGTTTGGTAGGGAATGCAGCTCACAATGTAGACAGAGGGTTAGGGATACCACTACAATAGTTAGAAGATTTTTAGTGTTTCCAGGGCATCATTTTGAACAGATGGTTTGGTCTGCTTGCATAATCCAAGAGATATGTGGAAGAGAGTTGTCTTCTTATCTCAGGTAGAAAAGCCTATCACTGCCTTAAAAAAGCAGCTGCTGCCAGTTTGCATAAAATATGCATATATGTAAACAGATGTCACTTTGCAATAACTTTGCAAGTGCTAAGTGTAGAGACGCAAGTAATTATGATTATTTCAGCTGAAATGAAAAACGTCTCAAATGAGCACCGCTCAAAGGGACCTAGAGTGACCATGTCATACTAGAATTCAACATAATGCAGGCATAGACAATTGGGAAAAGTCAAACTAGTGTTCTGGACTTCAAGAGAGTTCACCTCAACAAACTAAAAAAGAAATTAGGAAGGATTCCATGGATGGAAATCCTAAGGGAAAAACAACTTAAGATGCTTGGGAAACGATGAAAATGAGATTATTAAACGTCAATCAAACACAATACCACAGAGAAAGAAAAAAAGAAACCTCAGATAAAACCAGCAGGGTTGCATAAAGAGTTCTCTGACAAACCGAGAGACAAAAATGACAAGCATAAAAAATGGAAAGAGGGGCTCATAACTAGAACAAAATATCAGCAAACAGCTCAAATCTGCAAGAAGAACAGAAAAAAAGTTTCTTTTAATCAGTAAGGAATAATAAGAAAGTCAAGGAAACGATAGGTCCACTAATGGGAGAAGGTGGCAAGGTGATGGGCAGCAGGGGAGAAAGCAGAACTGTTTAATTCCTTCTTTGCATAGGTCTTCACACAAAAGGGAAAAAACAGTCCAACTTATCAAAAGTAGCACTGTGGGAGACAGAAAAACAGATCAAAATAGACAAAAAAAGTTCTGGTTGTCACAATTCAAAAAAGATGCTGAAACCCTAGAAAGAGTGCAGAGAAGAAAGATGATAAGAGGTCTGGAGATTAAACTGTACGGTGAATGGTTAAGGGAAACTAGGTATGTCTAACTCTAGCCCAATGAAGAGAAGGATTAGGCGTGACATGATAGCTGTCTTCCCGTACTTGAGGGACACTCATGGAGAAGAGAGGATTATTCTCCAAAGCATCTGAGGACAGGACAAGAAGCAACGGATGGAAACTCATTAAAAGAGAGATCCTATCTGCAACTAAAGAGAAATGTCCTGAATGAGACCAACTAACAATGGGACAGCTTGCCTCCCAGAGCTGTAGGTGACTCATCGCTGGAGGTTTTCAAGAAAAGATTGGACACTTATTTGTCTAGGACAGGGGTAGGCAACTTCGGCTCTTTTATGACTCATGGACTTCAACTCCCAGAATTCCTGAGTCAGCATAGCTGACTCAGTTGAAGTCCATGAGTCATAAAAGAGCCGAGGTTGCCCACCCCTGGTCTAGGATGATATAAGGATTCCAGTCTTGGGGAGGCGGTTGGACTAGAAGACCTCCAAGGTTTCTTCCAGCCCCATGGTTCTATGAGCAAGGAGGGACCGTGAGCTGTTCACTGTTGTTGTCTAGGTAGCAACTCTGGTTGACCCTATCCAAAGACCTCATTCTGCCTTTTATGCTTCTTTTAAAGCCAGTCTTGACAGCTTGTCCAAAAGAAGGTATTTTTAAACACCCATGACGTCCCCTTCATTGTGTGCTATTCTTAGTAGAATAAGCTCTATGGCACCATTCCTGTTTCCTCCTGTCTAGCTCTGGAGCAGCGTTTCTCAACCTTGACAATTTTAAGATATGTGGACTTCGACTCCCAGAGTGCTGTTTGGGGAATTTGGGGAGTTGAAGTCCACATATCTTAAGGATGTCGAAGTTGAGAAAGGCTGCTTTTAGACAAAGGAATGAAAATGCAAATCCCACTGATCATTGGCACCAAAGTGTGTGTTGTTTTTTTTAAGAAAGAAGGAAAGAAAAGGGATGAGTCCTTCGGGAGATAGGGCGGCATATAAGTCCCAAAAATAAAATAAATAAATAAATGATGAAAAGAAAAATGACAATGGAGGACTCTTGTGAATGCCCATTAAAAGTCATATGGGAGAGCACATGGGAGAGCACATGCTCACTCAGCTCTAGAAGTAAGTAACATGCTATAACACATACAGCACCACAGATTCACTGGGGGGGTGGGGGTGGGGGGGAATAAGGGGTTTCATTGCACCGTGGGAGGAACACAGACAACAAGTTACCTTAAAGCTGGATGCAAATACACAGAGGGGTTTAACTGAAAACCGTGCCTGGAAGCAAAGAGCAAAATGAAAGAGAAGGGGACAAACAATGAAATAATGAGACTGCATGCAAGAAATCTGGATGTCAAAATGCAGCAGAGCCAAACAAAAGAAAACAACAAACTATTTCCATGGGAACGAGGGACAGAGTTTAAATAAATGTCTGTGGAGATTCTCAGTCATCCAGGTCATGGTTGTCCCAAAAGTGCTTTTTCAAAAGGCAGCTGGACTTTGTTTTCCCTTGAAGATGTTTAGCTTCTCATCCAAGAAACCTCTTCAGTTCTGACTGAATGGTGGAGAATTGTTTATAAATCCTTCCATTCCCCACCATTCAGTCAGAACTGAGAAAGCTGCTTGGATGAGAAACAAAATCCCTTCAAAGAAAAAACACAAGCCCAGTTGCCTTTTGAAGAAAGCCACTTTAGAATTTAGATAGGACTTTGGAGTAATGGGAAGACAAAATAATAATTCCTTCAAAGAGGCAAAATTAATTCATGAAATTTGCTGTTTGCCACTGGCAGAGGCTGATTAATTTTATTCACCGAATTGGTTGACTTATATTCCCTTCTTCCTTTCAGACACTCAAAGTACTGTATATTACTCCTATTTTTCCAGAAAAATCACATTCTAAGGTAGGTTGGGTTGAAAGTGGAAGGCTTTCATGGCTGAAGGTGGATTAGGAAATGGCTTTTCATGTTCTCAGACTAACACCTTAACCATTACTTAGAATCCTACAAGTTTTGGAGGTCTTATTCATTATGGTGGCTATAGTTGCATTTCTTATCCAGTATTATTTAAACCATGATCTACTGAAGCAGCAGCAATTAGGCTGGTTATTACAAAATATCAAGCCAATTAGGTAGGAAATATATAAAGCTCCAGATGTTGCTAAACTACAATTCTCAGGACTTCCCATCATTGATAATGCTGGATAAGTCTGCTTGGAACTGTAGTTCAGCAACATCGGAGGGCTGCAAATTCCATTCATTGTTAATTTGGCATGGTTGGAATCTAAAAAGGAAATCCTACTTACAATGGAGATTAGTCTTCATAAACTATGTGGATCCTAGATGTGCTGGAACCCTTTTGAATATATTCAAAAGGGTTCTAGCACATCTAAGATCCACGTATATCATAGAATGTGCTTGTGAGGAAACCGAATTACAGAGGAAGTTGGCTAAGTACATCAATCAGAATAGAAAACTTATCTCCTCTTTGATTTCTTCTCCAAGGAATATGATTTTAAATTGCTTTTATATCTTGAAAACAAGGCATTCTTCTACCAAAGAATATAACCTCAGTTGTCCAAACACTTAATGCAAAATTTAAAGCAGCATTAAGCCTAAGAGGCACAAGACTTTTTACGTCAGTGATAATTCTGATAGAGGATTGTGTGAATTAAAATCCAATGTATCTGGAAAGACTGCTTTAAGCAATTCTAAGGAGAGGAGAAAGGAATATTTTGTTCATGCTAATTAAACAAACTGTGAAAATTGGAAAGCTTTTCTAATTGCTTTTCTCTTCATTTCCTGTTAGAGGAACATGAAAGCTATCATCCAACTAGCAACAAATGTTAATTTTCACATACTTCAAAGCCTCTTCAACCCAAACTGGAAGGAAGGGGGAGGAAGGAAAGTTCAGCTGGGGATTTGAAAACAAAAAAACTTAGTTCATATTACTCACGTTAATAGAATTCTACCTATTAAAGGGGAACTCATGGCAAATTCAGCTGGTTCTGCTTTGAATGTTTGGACAGAACAATAAAGCTGTAACTTTATTGCTATAATGGTTCCTCAAAGCTGTCATCCTTCAGCAGACCTTCTACTGTAGTCCCAAGAAACTTGCCCTTTCTTCTTGAATACTTTGGAGGCCTTTAATCCTTTTCCAGAATGCCACAGATCCAGTCATTTTAAAAATTCTGTCATTACTGAATCCAGAGATCTTATTTATATTGCTGCCCTCTTAGCATAAAACTTAGGATGATGCACCTTTAAAACAGATTAGGGGAGGTCTTCTTGGATGCTACGTATGCTTATAACTCCAAGAAAAATACTTGCCTTCATTCTTCCTTGAGACTTTTTCGCTTAGCTCTTAATACTGCTTGGAAATCCACATCTCACTTCCAGGTTTTGCTCTTTTATCAAACCAGAAGGCACAGGTTTAATCCTTTTTCAGACCATGCTTGCTGCCAGAATGAAATCTAATTAAATAAACTGGGCTACTTGTTTTTATCCTTTTATTATTCTTGGTTTTCTTTACTCACTTTTTTTCCTCACCACCATAATTTAAATTATAAACACAGAGCAGCAGAAACAGGTCTTGAGCTATTATTTCTTTGAAAAATCTCTTCTACAAATCTTTCTTTTTAGACCAGAGGTCTTCAAACTTGGCCCTTTTATGACTTGTGGACTTCAAACTCCCAGAATTCCTCATCCAGGTACGCTGGCTGAAGAATTCTGGGAGTTGAAGTCCACAAATCATAAAAGGGCCAAGTTTGAAGACTCCGGTTTTAGATTGTTCCTGGATGCTTAGCTTCTCTAGCCAGGCTTCTTACCCTGGTCTGCAGATAAATGTTTCTCAAACTTGGCAAGACGTGGATGTATGGACATGTTCGCTGAGGAATTCTAGAAATTGAAGTCCGCATGCCTTAAAATGCCAAACACTGCTCTAGAGCAGCAAAAAGCACATCTGTGCTTCCTCCACATAACAGTCATTTTAGTACACGAAGATCACTTTCATTTCAACCATTTTTTAAATAAATACAATAAATAAATCCTGAATATAGGATGAAGCTTGTTTTGAGGATTTTGTTTTGTTTTTATCCTTGAACAATTTGCTAAATAATGGCTAATAATGCAAAGATGGGTTTTATCATAGCTCTATTTCCAGCATGCATCCAAAAATATTTACCATAAATTAAATTGTCAGGTTGCATCTTTTCTTTTCTTTTTTTACTGAAAGGTGGTCAACAAAATTAATTAAAAGTTGGTAGGGCACATGGACAGGATTTGTTCTGAATGGCAGCAAACTCTAATACTGGTTTTATTTCCTTTTTCATTTCTAAAGAATGTTATATAATATTTTGGCTGTCTGCTTTTCTAGAAGTATGAGTCATTATTTTAAAGAGAAGATTGCTATTTTCCACTATATTAATATGCAGTTCTGATAGAAGAGAATATTTCTAGTTTGGAGTTCAACTATGGGGTCTTGGTGCTCTCTGAAGTTGGTTGTTTTCTTGCAGATGTTTCATTACCAAACTAGAGTAACATCATCTGTGCTAGTTATGCAGCGGCTGATCATTGGGGATGATTTCAGCACAAATTTAGCTTTATTTGCATGTGCAAATACATTGTGCTATGGACACGCAAGAAATTGACATGACTAACTTGAAAATGCAAATATTAAGTATGGGTATAAAATCACATACATTAGTAATTCTCCTGGAGCTGACATAGATCTTTCCTCTCGCCTCGTTTGGGTCTCATATGGGTTGGCAAATGACCGTTTCCTCAGCATGGCCTTCACTAAAATCTTGGGTATACAGAGAAAGAGAAGAATCAGAAGTACAGAAGTGATGCAGTTGGAAAAATGATGTTATTCTCAATCATTTTAGATAGCTTTTGGGAGCCTAGATTTTTATTACTTCAAAGTTGCTTTGAAATTGCTTCAAATTACTCAGAATGAAACTTGTAACTTGCTCTTTTGATTTCACATTAAAAACAAGGCTTGGTTTAAACCTAGTCTATCCAAAAACAATAGCTATCGGGGAGAACCAGCTACATTATAAAGACAAACAAGGTGACTTTCAAGGTCACCAACATTTCAGGTTTATCTCATTCAGCTGAAGCATGATTTGTCTGCTCTCTGTCTGAAGATCTTGGCAGAAAGAGTGTCACTGCTTTGAGTGGTACATAGCTTGGTCATTTGTGGTTTGAATGAAAACCTCTGCTCAATAGATATAGGAAGGGTATTGATTTCTAATGGCTACTCAGAATCACAAACAAAAATGTGTTATCAATTCAGAGATTCTGAATACAGGTAGTCCTCGATTTACAACAGTTCGTTTAGTGATCAAAGTTACGACACTGAAAAAAGTGATTTATGACCATTTTTCACAGTTACGACTGTTGCAGCAACCCCATGGTCATGTGATCAAAATTCAGATGCTTGGCAATTGACTCACATTTATGACGGTTGCAGTATCCTAGGGTCATGTGATCACCTTTTGTGACCGACAAGCAAAGTCAATGGGGAAGCCAGATTCACTTAATAGCCGTGTGACTAACTTAACAACTGAAGTGATTCATTAACAATTGTGGCAAGAAAGATCATAAAATAGGACAAAACTCACTTAACAACTGTTTTAAATAGTGATGGAAATTTTGGGCTCATTTGTGATCATAAGTTGAGGACAACCTGTAAAGACATAGGCCTGGCTTATTTGCAACATTATTATTCTACCCACTGTGATACTTGTTCACTTCCTAATCCCTGCTTAAATCCAAGCGTTTTTATTTCAGATGAAACCATCTGCCCAGCCTCCTCTTACAGTAGATACTTCTGGTTCTACCTCTAGTTGCCTGTGCTACAGGAAAACGGGCTTCAGATATCTTCTGCAGTGCCATAAATATGACTTATTCCAAATTATTTTATTTATTTATTTTTTAATTTTAATTCCATTTATATCCCGCCCTTCTCCGAAGACTCAGGGCGGCTTACAAGCTTAGCAGTAGCCTTCATTCTATGTATATGCCTGCTTATTAGGGCTTTCACACACATTATTACATTATTACAAAGTCAGCTTAATTGCCCCAACAATCTGGGTCCTCAATTAACTTTGAATAAAAAGAAAATAAAATAACCCACCGAGCTCTGTGCAGCACTCCATCCACTACAAAAACAAAGAGGGAGGAGAGCAACTTTTAATAATGCAACCATTAATACTTACCACAGCAGGTAAACTAGGAATTGTCTTGACTGAGTTCTTCACTTCCTCTTCAGTTACTTCTACTATGGTGCAATGGTCCTCCTCTAAAGGAAGAGGGTGCTTGCCATATTTGGTGACCCATGGATGTTCCTGCATAGAAACATAACCAGAGTGCATGATGCCTTATATCACAGCAGTCCCAGGAGTGTGAGTGGCAGGTGAATGTGTGCACAAGCTGTCCGCTCACACAAGAGGAGCTTGTCCGTGTGAGAGGAGGGTGCTTGTGCACAAAGCTCCACTCACACAAGCAGCAGAAACTTGCACACGAAGCTCCATTTGCATGAATGGAGCTTCACAGAGCAGCACAAGTGCCCCCCGCTCGCATGTGTGGAGCTTCGTGTGTGTGTGTGTGTGTGTGTGTGTGTGTGTGTGTGTTTGCGTTTGCTTGCTTGCGTGAGTAGAGCTTCACATGGATGTGTTTGCCCATTTTAACTGTGGCCTAGTTTCGAACAGGCCGTGGCCCGCTAGTGGTCCAGGGCACAGGAGTGGGGGACCCCTGCCTTATCAGCTCTCCTTCAGACTATTCTTTCTTTGTGTAGAATTAATGAAAGGAGCCAGCTTGTATTTGGATGTGGCCCTAAGAAATAACAGCCGTGGTTAAAAAGAACATAAAAACCTTCCAGGCAAGGCAACAAAAATAAACAAGAAATCAAACCACCTTGCCTCTGAAGATGTCAGCCACAGTGGTCTGAAATTTCAGGAAATCTGATGTCACTAAACCCTGAAGCCCAGTACTTCCCAACAGATACTGGCTGTGAAAGCCTACAGCAAAACAAAACAAGACTTCAGGGAGAGTTCTGAAATTGTCATGCTGTTTTATATTTGCATACTTTTGCATCAGGCTTGGAAAGAACCAGCCAGGGACACCTCTCTTGCAAACTTCCATTTGTTGCTTTGTGATCTCTCTGGGATCATAGTCCACTCTTTGAAAAAGCTGCTGTTAAACAACCCAAAATTATGACCTCCAAGGTGGGGCAGAGCGGAATCTACAAAAGACGGGCTTGTCAAAAGTCATACAGTAAATTAATGGCTGAGCTTTATTATGTCTTACTCATGTCCCTTTAACTGAATTTTATCAGAAAGGACAGAGTGGAAAAAGAAATAAGAGATGGCAATTCTTAGATTTTTTTTTCAAAAAAGAAGCCACAAAATCACCTGTTGATGTAAGATGGCAATTGTCACTCTTCTTGTTCTAGCAAGTGGTTTAGGTAGCAAAGCTTTCAAGTTTTAAGATTATGACATTATTAGTCTCTAACCAGCTAAACTATGAAAAAAATTATCAAGCAGAATCCAGATCCTTCTTTTTTTTTATTTGATGGGATGATTATTTCAAGTTAGCAATCCGGTAACAATTACTTTTAGCAAGATGGTCTGAATTTCTAAAGACTTCATTTCCATGTACAAATTTTCTTTTGTTAAAGCTCAATCCATTTTGAAAACTGATCCTAAGCAATCAGAGGAAAGCATGGTTTCTAGGACTGAATTGTGCTGATCTGCAATACAGGCAGTCCTCAGCTTACAATCATTCATTTAGTGACCGTTCGAAGTTACAATGGCATTGAAAAAAGTGACTTATGACCGTTTTTCAAACTTATGACCGTTGCAGCACCCCCCACATGATCAAAATTCAGATTTTTGATAACTGGTTCAAATTTATGACGGTTGCAGTGTCCCTGGGTTGTGAGATCACCTTTTGCAACCTTCTGACAAGCCAAGTCAAGGAGGAAGCCAGATTCAGTTCACAACCATGTTACTAAAGAACTGCAAAAATTCATTTAACAAGAAAGGTCATAAAATGCGGCAAGACTCACTTAACTCTTGCTTAGCCACAGAAATTTAGGGCTCAATTGTTGCATAAGCAATTGTTGTCATAAGTCGAGGATTACTTGTATGTGGATGCTATATGCCATTGCTTTTTGCAGCACAAAGACATGCAGAGTTACTATAAACCCTTACATTTCCAAGTTTAATATGCTGTTCCCCAATATTCTCTAGATGTGTTGAACTACAGCTCCTAAAATTCTCAGTGGCTGGAAATTCTGGAAGTTATTCTTGGCTAGGAAATTATAGGCTAGCTCAGGGCTCTTCAAACTTGGTCCTTTTATGACTTGTGGATTTCAACTCCCAGAATTCCTCAGCCAGGCACACATGCCTGGCTGAGGAATTCTGGGAGTTGAAGTCCACAAGTCACAAAAGGACCAAGTTTGAAGAGCCCTGGGCTAGCACATCTTGAAGACACCTGGTTGGGGAAAGCTAGTGTAGCAGCACATAATCGATAAGAATACTAAATAAGATTTAACCTATCCATTCAATTATTGTGATATGGAACAGCTCAGAAGACACAACATTTTCAACAATCCACTAAAGTTCATAATTGCTTACTTTAATTTCAGGAACAGTTATCCTTAATTCAGGGTTCTTTTCCAGCATCTTCAGAATCAGATCCTTTAGTTCCTCAGTGATCTTGATCCTTGTGGAAGCAAATATAAAATATTTGTAGGACAATGTTTCTTAACCTTGGCATCTTTAAAATAAAACTCCCAGATATAAACTACAACCTACCAACCTTACTCCTTATCCAGGCACCATTATTTAAATTTAAAAAATCCTATATTACAGAAGGCTTTGCAGGTAAACCCTTACCCGCCAAATCTAGCTATTTCAACTAGAGTGGAGCTGAGTGGTGAATGAATCGGGACTGCTTTCCAACAGGTGCCGAATTCTAACCACAGTTATGACCACAATTGAGACCAAAATTTATGTTGTTAAGAGTGACAGTTGTTAAGTGAATTTTGTCCCATTTTACGACCTTTCTTGCCACAGCTATTAAGTGATTCATTGCAGTTAAGTTAGTATCACAGTTGTCAAGTGAATCTGGCTTCCCCATTTGACTTGCTTGTCAGACCGTCACAAAATAATAATAACAATAATAATAATAATAATAATAATAATAATAATAATAATAATAATAATAATAATTAATTTTATTTGTATACCGCCCTTCTCCCGAAGGACTCAGGGCGGTGAACAGGGCAATACATGTTAAAAGACAAAATACAAAAATTAAGAGATTAAACAAAGTACCCACAACTATAACAATAGATTAAAACACATTAAACATTAATTAAACCCAATCCCATCCCATCAGGCCAGGCCGGCTTGTTCGAAGAGATAAGTCTTTAGATCGCGCCAGAAGGAGCGGAGGTCGGGCGCCATCCGGAGCTCAACCGGAAGATGGTTCCATAAATCCGGTGCGCCCACAGAGAACGCCCTCCCCCTAGGGGCCACCAGTCGACATTCTTTGACCGGTGGACACATCACGCCCAGGACAGTGCAACCATCCTAAATGCATGCCAGACTCTTGTGTCTTTTCCCCTCCCAAAATTAGGTTCAGAAATTTTGCCAGAATCATTATGTTCCTAGTAACTGCTTTGTGATGTTGTAATTGTTTATGATTTTATCATAACCACTTTGAAAGCTGTTTATAGCAAAAAACAAAACAAAACCCAGCCCATAAATTTAAGCATAAACATACACAAGTTCCCCTAGCACTCTGTTGTTTATCAGAGATAACTGGGCAGAGGAAAGGAGAGGGATGATGATGGAAGAATGGAGAACATGACCCTATTTGGGGGTGAGGTCCCTATAAACCAGGAATCCAAAGCTACTGAATTCTGCCACCGATAAGTTTCTATTTGAGCTGGCTGAGTTCAGATATCAATCATGGCTTGCACTGAGCTAAGTAAGCTTTTTGACTTTGGGGCTTGAAGTTGTTGACCTGTAAGGCTGTCGATCTGTAAGGCTGGAGCCCCATTTAGAAACAGGGTGAGGACCGAACTGACTGGATTCAACTGGACTTCTAATGACACATCTTAGATTTTAGCAATGCCAAACAGGAGTTTTATTTTGGTTCCTTTGTTCTAAAATATCCCTCAATGATGATTTTTGTAATTCAGTTAGGGTTATTGTGTGCTACCGGAGCCATTAGAAAAGATAACAGATTGATTATGTATATTGATGGACCTGGCTAGCTATATTTGCAAATAACCACAGCCAGTTTGGTCTAGTAGTGGTTAAGGCACCAGGTTAGAAAGCAGGAGACCATGAGTTCAAATTCTCCTTTAGCCACGATAGCCAGCTGGATGACTTTGGACTAGTCATTCTCTTTTAGCCCAACCCACCTCAAAGGATTATTGTTGTGGGGAAAATAGAAGGGAGTTATGTTGGATATATTGAAAATTATTTGTAAAAATAATAAAGATGGGATATAAATTAATAAATACTTAACCCAATCCCTTAAGGACCTAATAGCTACATCCACATAGCATGCTAAGCTTTAATTTTGGTTGTTTGGCTATTTATTGATTCATTGATTGTACCTTATTATTTATTTATTTTATTTATTTATTTTAATTCCATTTATATCCCGCCCTTCTCCGAAGACTCAGGGCGGCTTACAAGCTTATGAGAATGTCAAAAATTGTATTGGGAGGGGGGGGCTAGCCTAGAACTTTATCTCTGTTCTACTCACTAGATAGGAAGAATATACAGTATTTCCACCAATTATCTTGGTCAATCTATAGGACATAAGTGATCTGGGAGAATTAATTTGAACTCTGCCTCATGAGAGGCTTACCACCCACACCCCTTGATCCAGTCCAATCCTTGGTTCATTTACTGCCAAATCATTAAAATGTCTCTCCAAGGTTCCCTCTGATCTTCCCTAGGCAAACACATTCTCTGCTGCTGAGCTAAAGCATACACAGAGATTAGTGTGTAAGACAGGCTGATCTAATGATTAGTGTGAATGAAGCAGATGCATAGAATTTAGATGATATGAAAGAGAAGAAATGCTTAGTTTAATAACATATTTTGTTATTAGGGGGATTGGGGGGAGATTAGGGGGAGAAATGCTTATGAGATTTTATGCCTCAGGTACTCAGGTAGAAGATTCTCAAACAGGAAAACTTTTTGGGCCAAATATCAACTTTTTAAGAAACAGAATAACAGAGTTGGAAGGGACCTTGGAGGTCTTCTAGTCCAACCTCCTGCTCGAACAGGAGACTACACTGTTCTGGACAAATGATTGTCCAATTTCTTCCTGCAAACCTCCAGTGATGGAGCACCCACCACGTTTTTTCCAGACTGTGTTCATATTTTGATAAAAATATCTGCCTATTTCCTCCAAGGTCATCTTTGTGTTTCTCTACAAAACCTGAGAAACTGCAAATAAGAATAAATTCCAACTGCTGCAATATTGCATCTGTTCTTTGAAGGGTCCTTGACTCTGAATCCCAAGTGAGAAAAGGTAAGTGACAAAGCAGTCATGATTTATTATTTAATTCTTTTTGCTTCCTTACCCATACTTTTTTCTGGCCTCTTTGTAAACAGAGGCTATGTTTTATAACAGGGCTCTCCAACTTTGGCAACTTTAAGACTTGTAGACTTCAACTCCCAGAATTCTCCAGCTGGCTGGGTTTACAAGATACTAAACAGGGTTATGGCTTATAATTATATCTCGATTCCCACAAAATGCTGAAACTGTAGTGGGTTTCCCCATGCTCAATTACTAATTACCCACTTCTTATCTCAGTAGAGTTTAGCTGATTGTATGGATTGAATAGAAAGTGATATGCTTTGTCACCAAGGCAAAACATTTTCAACTTCCAACTAGCACCAAGTTCATAAAAAGTCTGAGGTGAAACCAACTCTGTGGCTTCTAATTTCCCCCATCTTTTCTGTCTTTCTTACTGACCCTATCAAATTAATTGGCTTCATTCAAATACCGAATCCACAGCCCATCCCTTTTGTCCTCCTAACGCACTAATGAGCAGAAAAGCTTTTTAAGTAGGAAAGACTAGATCACAGAGTGGTAGATATGTCACACAGTGAGAGTTAATGCTGCAGGAGATAGTGAAGAGAAGAAAAAAGGTTCATCAGTGAAAAATATATCCAATCAGCTCATTAAATGTTAATCCCTTGCTATGGAGGCAGATGAGAAGTGGCACTCACAAGCTGACTAATAAACCTAAATATATGATCGTGGGGAGAAGGTGGGCAAAATGCCCCAAATTTGGCAAATGGCAAACTTGAGGCTGGAGGAGCCTACAACATCATTTTACCCCTACATATGAGAACTCCTTAATTGTCAGTGTTTAGGTGCTCTCATTTATGTAACTCTACCTACGCACAGTATGGACCCACTATGCAAAGTCCTAGCTCTCTGGAGAAATCTACAATGCTGAGAAAAGTGGACAGAAAGAGAAAAAGACGATGTGGATGGCTTCAGTCACTTTATCAATATGTACACGGTTGGAAGACCAGCTAGGTCAAGTTGGGGAGAGATCCCGGAGAAGATTTAGCTAGTTAATTGTTAAGGAACAACCTGGATGTGATATTCATAACCAGTCATCCATGGGTAAGATGGTGGTATCAGGCAAGTCTGAAGCATATAGAAATGCAATCTTGAAATTAAAAACAGCAGGGAAGGAACCCTCCAAACATTTGATAAAAAATTAAGTTTGCTCCATGGCTAGCAAATGTAGCAAAATGTTGAGAGGAATAAAATAGAGTTTCTTAGAAGAGGACATGGCTGGCCAGCTGACACAATGTAAAAGACTACTATATAGGTTCATCATTGTGCTGTTGTATTAAAAGTTATATTAAAGAGAGTCTAGGCAGAGCCTATATGAAATAAACATTTGTGTCATGACAGGGGTGCCCATGGTGTTAGGTTAGGCTAGCCCTGTTGTTGATGGGGTTTTTTGTGTGTCTGTGTGATTGGAAGATGTCATTTACAATAATAATAAGTTGGAAGGGACCATGGGGGTCATCTAGTCCAACCCCCTGCTCAGGCAGGAAACTCTATACCATTTCAGACAAATGGCTGGCCAGTGTCTTCTTAAAAACTTCCAGTGTTGCGCATTCACCACTTCTGAAGACAGGTTGTTCCACTGGTTAGTTGTTCTAACTGTCAGGAAGTTTCTCCTTAGTTCTAGGTTGCTTCTCTCTTTGGTTAGTTTCCATCCGTTGCTTCTTGTCTTGCTTTCAGGTGCTTTGGAGAATAGCTTGACTCTCTCTTCTTTGTGGCAGCCCCTGAGATATTGGAACACTGCTATCATGTCACCCCTCACCCTTCTCTTCATTAAACTACACATACCCAATTCCAACAACCGTTCTTTATATGTTTTAGCCTCCAGTCCCCCAATCATCTTTGTTGCTCTTCTCTGTACTCTTTCTAGAGTCTCGACATCTTTTTTACATTGTGGTGACCAAAACTGGATGCAGTATTCCAGGTGTGGCCTTACCAAAGCATTGTAAAGTGGTATTAGTACTTCACTTGATCTTGATTCTATCCCTCTGTTAATGCAGCCTAGCACTGTGTTGGCTTTTTTGGCAGCTGCAGCACACAGCTGGCTCATATTTAAGTGATTGTCCACTAGGACTCCGAGATCCCTCTCACAGTTACTACTATCGAGCAAGGTACCACCTATACTATACATGTGCATTTGATTTTTCCTGCCTAAATGTAGAACCTTACTTTTTTCACAATTGAATTTCATTTTGTTAGATAGTGCCCAGTGTTCGAGTCTGTCCAGATCCTCCTGTATCTTAAGCCTATCTTCTGGAGTATTGGCTATTCCTGCCAGCTTGGTGTCGTCTGCAAATTTGATGAGTTCCCCATCTATCCCCTCATCCAAATCGTTGATGAAGATGTTGAAGAGCACTGGGCCCAGAACAGAGCCCTGGGGCACCCCACTACACACTTCCTTCCATGTAGATGCAGTTCCGTTGAGGACCACACGCTGAGTACGGCCTGTCAGCCAGCTACGAATCCATCTGGTGGTGATGCTGTCTAACCCACATTTTTCTATCTTATCAAGTAGTAGGTTGTGATCTACTTTATCAAATGCCTTACTGAAGTCCAAGTAAAGTATATCTACAGCGTTCCTCTGGTCCACTAGTTTTGTCACTTGGTGAAAGAAAGCAATAAAATTTGTCTGGCATGATCTGTTTTTGACAAACCCATGTTGGCTTTTAGTGATAACTTTGTTTGCATCAAGGTGTTCACTGATTTGTGTTTGATTATCTTTTCCAGAATCTTTCCAGGTATTGAGGTCAGGCTGATAAGTCTGTAGTTTCCTGGATCTATTTTTTCCCTTTTTTGAATATGGGAACTACATCAGCTCTCTTCCAGTCCTCTGGTATTTCCCCAGTGCTCCAGGATCTTTGAAAAATATAGTTCAGTGGTTCTGAGATCACGTCTGCCAGTTCCTTGAGAACCTTGGGGTGTACTCCATCTGGTCCTGGTGATTTGAACTCGTCTAGGCTGGACAGGTGCTCACTTACCATTTTCTTGCCTATCTTAACTTGTGTTTCTATTCTGTTTTTTATGGCACTGGTTTTGGTAGGTTGGACTGTTTTTTCCCTTTGTGTAAAGACAGATGCAAAAAACGAGTTAAATAGTTCTGCTTTCTCCCTTTTGCTTGTCACCTTCTTGCCACTTTCCCCCACTAATGGCCCAATCATTTCCTTAACTTTTTTCTTGTTTCTTATATTTTATTTATTTTTATTTTTTTAAATTCCATTTATATCCCGCCCTTCTCCGAAGACTCAGGGCGGCTTACAAGCTTAGTAGTAGCCTTCATTCTATTTATATGCCTGCTTATTAGGGCTTTCACACACACCCCAAGCGGCATTATTACAAAGTCAGCTTAATTGCCCCCAACAATCTGGGTCCTCAATATGTTGAAAGAAGCTTTTTTTTGTTGTTATTTTTGACTTTGGTCGCAAGCCTTAGTTCATTTTGAGCCTTAGCTTCCCTCACTTCATCTTTGCAGGCACGGGCTGTTTGCTGATATTCTGCCTTAGTTATGTGCTCCTCTTTCCACTTCTTATACTTGTCCTTTTTATCTTTCAGTTTATCAGAGAGTTCTTTAAGCAGCCATGCTGGTTTCTTTTGAAAGCTGTTATTTTTCTTCTTTGTTGGTATTCTACTAGACTGGGCCTTTATTATCTCACTTTTCAAAATTTCCCAAGCTTCTTGAGTTGTTTTCCCCTTTAGGATTCTCATCCATGGAATTCTTCCTATGGTCTCTCTAAGTTTATTGAAATTACTCAGAGTGTCATGGATTATTGTTTTAATTGCTAGATTTTAATCTTTGTATGTCACCCAGAGTCACAGTTGTGAGATGGGTGGCCATGTAAATTATTTAAGTATACATAAATCACATGGCACACGCCTCTGCCATAAAAGTTAAAATAAGAAGTAAATATTTTAAAACTAACTGAATAAATAAAGTGGTCAACATCTGGAACTCTAGGCTGGCCTAGTTAAAAGCATTTTGTGAATGTAACAATTCAGATTCTTCACTCTTTCCTTATTGTCAGTCTAGCCACAACCTAAACCTCTAAACAGAAACGTCCCTTCACTCCATTTGTTGAGAAAGGTATAATTTTATTAGAGTTCATGTGTATTGTAATATTGCATAGCCAGATCTGAGAATTGTGCACCACAATCCCTAAATTCTATATCCCCGCCCTTAACTGTCCCTCGCTGCCCACCCCACTATAACCAACCAAGTAATTGTTTTCCATATCTCTGAGGTCTTAAAAGTTTCCCACTTCTGAATACGTACATTCCTTGTTTGTTTGTTATTTATGTCATTTATATTGATGCCCATCTCTTTAAAGCAACTCTGAGCAGTGAACACAGTTAAAACATCAGAATAACAATAAATATCAGTACTGAAATACATATGTTAAAAAACAAAGAGGAAAGCAAATCTTTGTTAAGGGGCTGCAACTAATACTGTATGTAATTATTCCTGTTTTTAAGACTGGTCATACAGACAAAAAGTATTAATTCAGACAAAAGTGATAGAGAAGCCGAGGTTTACACTGTATTGGCAAAAAAATCAGCAGCTATGGCAAACACAGATAGCATCCCCCTGACTCTGAACTGAGCTCCTGGTGATGCTATGAGATGATGAACTTATCAGAATGAAGGCAGTGCCTATTGCCCCACACTTGATTTTGCAGGAAAGCAGAAAGAGAAGGTGTTCTAGAAATCTAATTATTCCTTTTGGAAGGATTGTAGCACTTTCCCCACGTTTCTGCACGGATGCCCTGAAATTTGCCAAACCACCCCCTGCTTTATCATACCAGTATGCACGACTCTAAGGATGGCTTTCCAGCCTACTGCATTATAATGATCACCCACACAGGCTGTTAAGAGTGCTAATAGGGGTTGTGGGGGAGGATGCCAGAGCACCCTTAGCTTTAAATGGTTTATAATATCAGTTAATAAGCTCAAAGTATAAAGGGATTATTTATTTGGCATTCATGGCTTTTCATGGGAACATTCCTTCACTCACTATACTCTCCATCCCCCCTCCCTCCTTACCCACAGAGGTATGATATCATTTTTACATTTCAATTAGAAATAAAGGATTTAATTAATGGAAGTAGGTCAGAAATTCTTTGCTGCTGTTCTACGGTGCCAAATGGAAAGAATCATAGCTTTTGGCATCTCGTCCAAAACACAAATTTGTGGAGTGGAAACTTCCTACAAAAGCTTTTAGAAGTATGCAGTGCGCCATACATGATAATGTGGACAAGTAGTCCTTGACTTACAATTAGGAGCGGAATTTCAGTTGCTAAGCAATATGGTCATTAAGCGAGTTACCACATGACTGAACCTGATTGTAGAACCATTTTTACTGTGGTCATTAAGTGATTCACACAGTCGTTAAGGGAATCCAGCTTCCCAACTGACTTTGCTCCTTGGAAGATGGCTGGGAAGGTTGCACATCCTGTGTACAGGACTGCAGGATGCTGCAATCCTTGTAAATGCAAACCAGTTGCCAAGAGTCTGAACTGCAATCACGTGACTCTGGGGATGGTGAGACAGTTGTAACTTTGAAGATGGGCCATGCCATTTTTTCCAAGGCTATCATAACTTTGACCCATTGTTAAACAAATGGTCGTATTTCAAGGACTACCTGAATGATGTGAGTTTATCCATAGATAAGGAAAATGCAACTGGCATTCAACAAATACAACGAATACAATGAACATTCAACAATATTCTCCCAACTGTTCTGAAAGGAACCCCAATCCTCAACAATAGATTTGGGCAGGAAAATCAACTAAAATTGTGTATCTTGTCATTGTGCTAATGAATGTCTTTGTTGCATCAAAGAGCTTTCTATCAGCAGAGACACCACACGGGATAACACTCACTGTCTCCTTTGATAATTAAAAAGGTAATACATGTTCCTGTCTGTAATCTAAGTATGTGTCAGCACAATGCATGAATCTCCTTGTTGGTAGGAAGCTGGCATACTTTGCTTGTAAGGTAATCTTTAATTAAAGGTTCTAGAATAGCATAAGCTTGCTTGGATTTAAAATGGCTTTGGTTGTCTTTGTGGCATATTGGCTGAAATGTGCTAACCAGAGCTGGCTCTACCATTAGCAAAGAATGTATAGCATTAGCAATAGCACTTACACTTATACACTGCTTTACTTACAACCCTCCCTAAGCGGTTTTTCAGAGTCAGCATATTTCCCCCAATAATCTGGGTCCTCATTTGATCAACCTCAGAAGGATGGAAGGCTGAGTCAACATTGAGCCGGTGAGAATCGAACTGCCAAACTGCAGGCAGCCAGCAGGCAGCAGAAGTAGCCTGCAGTACTGCATTCTAACCACTGCACCACCATGGTATGTGCTAAAGGTACAACTGAGATTGGGGAATAAGTCCAGTATTTTTCAAACCTGATCTTTTTAAGATAGTATACTTCAACTTCTCCAGTCAGCATTCCACAGATCTTAAAGTTGCCAAGTTTGAAAAACTGTCAGATGTGAAAGATCAGTGCCACAAGTTATGTTCCGATGAAAATGATGCATTGCTCCTCCCTATACACAGGAATCTAATCAACTAATGGCCAGCACTATTTTGGCACTAGATAAGGGTTATTGTTATTCAAAGGGGTTGGACTGTTTGTGAGAATGTAGAGGTTCCATGCTGATTCCTCTTTTAACTCTGCTCCTAGGCTCTGCAGTTCCTTCTCCTGCAAAAACACTGATCTAGTCCATGCATTTTTTAATTGTATAAATAACTGTTACATGGAGGTTTTGACTGATCAAATCCAGAATAGATTGTCAAGATTAATTCTACATAAACCATCTGGTAACCACCATAGCATATGGAAAATTGCTACTGGGAATATAAGAGGAGTAAAATGATGAAGGGTTGAATCAACATATAAGAGAAAGAATGAAGTTCTGAATGAATGTGGTTTGATTTTGTTGAATATAGCTAATGAATTGGAAGCAAACGAAGATGCAGATTTAATTATTAATGAAAGGGCTAAAGGGTTAAAATGTACATCAGAAAGTTGGGAGAAAATGTGCAACATTCTTTGGAAAAATCCATTTCAAATAAATTGTTTATGTATAAATATATTCACACATACACATAACAAATGGATGAACATAAATATAAAACCCCAACTGTGTGCAATGACAGACTGGGGAATATTAATCAGGCATAAAAAAATAATAAGACATACTATTATCTAGCAGTTTCAAGAATGGATACTGAGAAAAAATGGATATAAAAAAGAAGTAAAATAAACTAGAGTGAAAGTGGTATAATTGCAGGAAGAGGAAGTTAAAACTCATGCCTAAAAATAGTAAAAGATACAGTCATCTTCTAACAGAATGAATCAAAAGTGAATGGAAGAAAAGAGAATAGGGAAACTGCACTGAACAATGGAAAGAATAATGTAATCGAGTATCATAGAACTGTGTGGAATAATGACAAGTAGGAAAAAGAATGTTTGGAGAGTAGAAACTTGGAAAATCTTCTGATATAGGAGGAAGAGTGTGAACTAGCCATGTCATCTCCCCATGAGAAATGTCTATATGGATGGACATATGAAGGACAGTTGCAGGATTTGTGTATGGCTAGTCTAGAGAAAAGAAAGTCTAGGGGTGACATGATAGCAGTACTCCAGGGTTTGAGGGGCTGCCACAAAGAGGAGGGGGTCAACTTATTTTCCAAAGCACCAGAGGGCAAGACAAGAAATAATGGTTGGAAATTAATCAAGGAGAAATCCAACCTGGAACCAAGGAGAAATTTCCTGACGGTGGAAAGGCTTGCCTCCACACGGTGTGCGTGCTTCCTCACTGGAGGCTTTTAAAGAAGAGACTGGACAGCCACTTGTCTGAAATGGTATAGGGCAGGGGTGTCAATCTCAATTTCATTGAGGGCCGCATCAGCATTGCGGTTGTCCTCAGGGGGCTGGGTGGGTGTGGCCAGGGTGGGCGTGGCCTACTGGGTGGGTGTGGCTAGAGTGCATATGGCCTACTGGGTGGGCATGGCCAACTCTACATCGTTGGCATCAAGGGTGCCTATGGGGGCCTGGGCAGGAGTGGGACAGATCTGAGGGTCTCTGGCAGAAGGAGGGTCTTTGGGCCAGGGCCAAGGCAGTGGGGGCCGTTCCCTCACTGTTTCCAGGATGGCTTCGCAGGCCGCATGAAACCACTTCGCGGGCCGGATCTGGCCCCCGGGCCTTGTGTTTGACATGTCTGGTATAGGGTCTCCTGCTTGAGCAGGAAGTTGGACTAGAAATTTCCTAGGTCCCTTCCAGCTCTATTCTGAATTTGAAATTGAACAATGAAATAAAACAGGTACTGCAGTTAGTGATGAAAAAATGCATACAGAAGGACTATGGCAAAATAAGGATGAAAGAAATAAAATTCTGCACAGAAAAATGGTAACTTCAAATAATGTAATCAAGGAGCAGCATAAAGTTAAACTGAATTAAATTAATTAAAATGCACCACAATTTTGAAATAAGATTTAGGAAGTCGAGGTAGTGAGTGAAGAGGGCTAAACAAGGTCTCTTCCGCAGAGTGAGTGGAATTAAAAATAAAAGCGATGAAATAATTTTGTGTGAAGTTGAAGTGACAAAATGCTGAAAGAGTGTCTTATAGAACTGTATGGGAATGACAGTGATACATCAAAGGAAGAACTGGAGCAAATACTGTATTATCCATTTTAGCGCTCAAGAAAAAAGTGATGAAAAGAAAGTCATAACGCTGTGAAAAATGTTGAAAAGTGTGAAGCCTTCAAGGGTAGATGTTAAACTGGAGAAAATATTAATAGGATTTGTTTATACAGGTAGTCCTTGACTTACAAGTTTTCATTTAGTGGCTGTTCAAAGTTAGAACAGCACTGGAAAAAGTGACTTATAACCAGCTTTCACACTAATGACCATAGTGGCATTCCCAGGGGCATGTGATCAGAATTTGGGCGCTTGGCAACTGACATGTATTTATGACACTTGCACTGTCCCAGGGTCATGTGATCACCATTTGTGACATTCCCAGCTGGCTTCTGACAAGCAAAGTCAATGGGCGGAAAGCCAGGTTCGTTTAATGGCCTTGATTCACATGATTCCCTTAACGACCGCAGTACTTTCCTTAACAACTGTGACAAAAAGATTGCAAAATGGGGCAAAACTCACTTAACTTAGCAATGGTTAGCAATGGAAAATGTGAGCTCTATTCTGGTCTCACGTCGAGGACTACCTGCAGTGTGGCTCAGCAACCTGTTCACTAAGTATGTGGAAACTACATCTGTCCCTGACAATTGAAGGACATCGTTATGGCTCTCCTAAACAAAGACAGCAAGAGGAAATAGAAAACTACGGGGGAAAGAGTTTGTCAAAATTCCAATAAAAATGTAATAAAGGTGAAAATGGAGAAGCTAAAGTGCTCTGGGAATTTAGAATTCAAGCAGACAAGCACTTGCCACATTAACACCACAGATCTAACAACTGTCGATAGACAAAAAAATTTTTAGATAGTGGATGTGGCAATACATGGAGACAGAACAGAAGAGAAAGAATGGAAGAAAATCACAAAATAGAAGAGCTGCAAACAGAAATAGAAAGACTGTGGCAAAAGAAAGCAAAGATAGTATCAACAGTAACAGATTGCTTGGGTGCAATCCCAAAACATCTGGAGCACCACTTGAACACCCTGGGCATTGACAAAATCACCATCAGTCAATAACAAAGGTAGATTTACTTGGAACAACTTACAGTCTGTGATGATACTGTGAGGACCCAGATTGTTGGGGGCAATAAGCTGACTTTGTAATAATGCCGCTGGGGGGGGGGCGAAAGCCCTAATAAGCAGGCATATACATAGAATGAAGGCTATTGCTAAGCACATTTGATTTGTGCTTAGATTGTAAGCCGCCCTGAGTCTTCGGAGAAGGGCGGGATATAAATGGGATTAAAATAATAAAAAAGAAATACCTTTTATATTAGGAAACAACATTTGCCTATCCCAGTTTTTTGGGAAAGTAGAGTGTAAGAAAAGGATGTGTGATGTTCCCTTGGTTGTTAATGTATTTAAATATAACAATACGCCTCCTTATACATGTATGTATAAGGAAGTATGTTAGTTGAAAATGTAAACGTGTGTATACTTTTGTATGCTAGTGATGCCATGTTTTTGCCTAACAAATCATGTTATTTGCAGTGGATGTTAGACAGTCGGTATGATGTCACAGGGAATACAGATGTGAAAATCAATGCATCTAAGACCAAGGTAGCTGTGATTGACAGGGAAAAGTGAATTAATGAAGTAGATGCATTTCTGTACCTGGGTAGACTGTTTTATTAAAAATGGAAAAATGGATGGAAAAACATTAAGGCATGCAATCCAGGTAGAAAGTAGTAGATGATATGTGGTCATTTATTAAAAGAAGTGAAAAAGAGTATGGAGTATGGAGAAAGGCCATTTTTCTCTATTTCGTTATATGGAAGTGAGAATTTTGAATATCATTGAGGAAATGGAACTCAATTGCCCTGGAGTGTTTAAAAGTGGAGCAAAATGAGAACAGACAAGGTCAAGAGAGAGAATGGATGCTGCCGGTAAATGAATGTCAATAAATACAAAGGTGACTGACCTGTACCAAAGGTTGAGAGAATAATTGAGATACTTTTGTGTGACAGAGAAATAATTAGGACCAAATCTCAAAACCAATATATAACAGGAGGGTAAAAAGGAAGGGAGAAATACATTTTTGACTGAAAATGATTTCATCTTCAAAAAGAGAGAGCTTTATGAAACATCCTTTCAGGCTGTCATTGGACAATATAGGAATAACTGGGAAAATACTCCTTAAATACCAGTATAACTAATTATACAGCATATCTAATACAATGTGGGAAATGAGGCTTCCATGATATGTAAAGTGGCTGGAGAAAGCAGAGACAAGAAAACAAAGGAAAGAAGGTTATTAATGGGATAGGTATAATTAGAGTAAATCTTTATTAATGGAGCTACTAATCAAGGACTACTAGGATGATGTCTTCTACCTATTGGGATTACAACACCCTTGATCTTCAACAGTCTATCTGTGGGATACCCCCTCAGCCCATTTTCCATGGGTTCAGTCCCTGCTTTCATCCATTGCTGTTCCAGATGTTACCCAAACTGAAAAGAGACTGGCATACTTGCTGTTTACTGGCATGATTACCACCTGTTTGGAATGGGCAAGACTAGATGTTCAGATGACTCCAGCTAAGGAACTGATTGTGGTAGTCAACTCTACAAGTCTACTTACTCTTCTGGAAACTCCACGGGTTTGTTTTTGATCTTGTTGTGAAGCGCCAGGATGTATTCGTCAATGAAGGGACACTGAAAAACAAACCATTTTTCCATTCTTTTTGGCCTATAGATAACCCTACACTGGCAGGAACAGTTATGTCTTAGGCCCTAAGGAGCTTTTTATAGGACTGATTGTTGTGGTATTTGAACTTGTATACCATGAACTCGTATATCAATATTTCTATACACTCATAGTCATATTAAATTTTTCACTTATACTGTAGTGGAAGCAATCTGCTTTTCAGTTAAAACAGTTAATTATCTGTGAATTATATATATTCTCTCTCTCTCCCCCCCCTCCCTCCCTCCCTCTGTGTGTGTGTGTGTGTGTGTGTGTGTGTGTGTAGGGTCTTAACCAAATCATTAGCTGGTTCAATTATATTTATTATATATATTTACGCATGACTGGCAAAGGGTGGGCAAAAAAGCAGTGGGAACAGGAGCAACTTCCGATTTCCTGCCAGCTTCCCCATTGAGTTTCTTTGGGAATCTTGCAGGAAGCTTTGAAAATCTCCCTTCCCTTCCCTTCCCCTCCCCCTTCCTGTTCTACAACTAATTTCTAGCTGTATTGTAGAAAATAATCTACATTACAATATAATGTAGAACAAAACAATGCATGCATATTGTAAACAATCATCTAATATTCTAACTTATGAAAGTCCATAACCCTTACAAGAAAGCTAGTTTCCAAATACCATCCTGGGAAGGCTAAGCAATGCTTAACAAGGTGTTTCAATTCAATATATTGATACAACTTTTAGTATGCCTTATTGGGTGAAAGGGGAACTGGACAGCCTTAGAACAGATGATTTAACTCTAACACCCCCCTACAAAAAATAGTCCCATTTACAGATTCCTTACCTTCCCATATACAAAACAAAAGAGAGTAATACCCATTGCCCAGACATCTAGAGCCTGAAAGAAAAAAAACATTTAATTAATCTATTCATTTCTTTCCTATGTTTTAACATTTTTTACTTCTCATTATTTTTCATGGCCTGGTACTGTATGCTGGTTTGAGGATTTTCCCTCTCTTGGGTATATATTTTCTAAAGATTGTTTTTTTGTTTTGTTTGTACTTTTGGAGTTTCCCTGAGACATGATGATATTGCATTCTTACACGTGGATAATGCCATTTTTGGCTGGATAAATATTGGTCCTCATAAGCTGAACATTGGAAATGAAGGTACTGATTTGGAGGTCTGATACTGAACATAGAAGATGGTTATGTTCATACAGCTTCTGAAACATTCAAAACTTTCCCATGAAAATCAAGAAAAATGAGGTCTTATAATATAAATAATAGTGTAGAGCAGGGTCCCAACCTTAGTGACTTTAAGACCTGTGGATTTCAACTCCCAGACACAAGTCTTAAATTCACTGAAGTTGGACCTCTCTGGTGTAGGGCAAACAGTAGAATGAAGAATATATTGTTATTAGGTTAGTAATATTTATTTCTGATGATTTTAATGTTTTTATGCTGTAAGCTGCCTAAAGTTGGCTTGAAATGAGACCTATGACAAATAAATATAATTCATAATAATTATAGTCCCTCCAACTGAACGTGCGTGTGAAAGCCATATAGATAAACAAGGATTCTACCTTTCCGCTGAAGCTCTTTCCAGAATCTGAAATAGCTTCGGGGGCCATGAAGGCTGGGGTCCCAGCAGTGCTGGAGAGCTGGGCATCGCTGCCTTCAAACTGATTGCTCACTCCAAAATCAGCAATTTTGACATGTCCATCATCCCCCAAGAGCAAGTTTGATGGTTTGATGTCTCGGTGAATGATCTTCTGATAATGCACTGGAAAGGCAAAAAAAAAGAAAAAAAAAGAAAACATGATGTCCAGTGGTGGCTAAAGGAGTAACTACTTCCGCTCCATATTATCTTACAAGAATTCCAAATAGGATGGCTGCTTTCTAAAATTTTCTTTGCTGATTGTCTCTCTTAATCTTGGATTTCCAAATTTTCTAGAAACAAAGATAGCCACATAGGCTCTAAGAAAAGTCAAAACTATTGTAGGACAATATCTCAGTTCAGATGCCACAAACTAGCAAATAGTTTTCTACACCTCCAGATCTTTCCATTACTAAGACCCCCTCAATTCAAGTGCAACTTCTAGGAACTACATGCATCATTCATGATGTCTTCTTAGCAAAATGCAAGCTCTTTTTTAAAAAAGTAATTTCTCAATTAATCCCACAGTCCTGGGATTTCCTGATGGTTTCTCACCCTATTTACCTTTTTTAAAAAAAAATCAACTAAGGTTAGTTGGGCACTGCTGTCTAGTCTTCAATAGACAAGTTAGTATAGGGAAATACAGCCTGTTTTTCAGTTATAGTTTTATGGAAGAGGCTTCCAATAATTAAATTAGTATTAGATTCAGTATCAGATGTTATGGCTGCAAAATTCACCACTTGGTTCCTGAGCAAATTATTTTGAAAATCAACAAAATTCTCTTAAAATTGTTTTCAGTCTGGCCACATTCTTCCCACGGTTGTTTCTGCTTACGGTCATTCAAAAATATTTGTATGTGTTATTTTTTTTTGTAAAATATACATTGATTTTCTCAGATATCAACTTGCCAAAAGAAGATATCCTTTGAGACACTCTGTAGAAGGGAATATGTTAAAATTAATTATTTATCCAATTTATATCTTTCCTTTCCCTTGGTAGAACATTACAAAAATGCAAAGATATTTTTAATAAGTTACAAACATAGTAATTTAAATCATCGTAATTTTTGCAAATATCAAAACCATTGACATTTAAAAACCTAACTGAGGAGATAAACTCTAATTGTTCTTGTAAAAACAGACAGAGTGAAAGTCTGAGCACAGATCCCAAGGGAGTAGACTTTATTTAAATTTAGAGATGTGCAAATCTCCCACTTCATCCAGAGCACTGCAAACCACTTTCAATTTGAAATATTAAATTCTGGAAAGCCACCAAATCCTCTTCAGAACTATCAGACTGGTAAGATCTAGAAGAAAAATGTTCCATTCTAGGAACCGTAACTTTCTGTCATTATAAAAAATCTAAAAATGTTCTTTGCAAAGGCCAATAGCATTGGAAGACAAAGACTGAGAAAGACCAGTATAAAAAGTTGCCTTAATATGGCAGCACTAGGCCTGGCAAACAAGGGGAAGTGATTTAACTGGATTGTTGTCTCCATGACATCCGTGAAAATTCACAGTCTACAACAGAGACAGTAGGATATGTCGGTGGTCCAGATAAAGGTCCAGCGACAGGAAGAGGTTTCTGTGAATGGAGATGTTATTTACAGTATAAAGAACATGAAGCTTTGGTGGATTTTTGAAATGTCCATGATAGCAACCACAGCTATATTTAAATCAAATTCCACTTTCAATTATAACAACAGTTCCAATCCTGTCTCTTGGGAATTTTCAGATTCTGATCAATTAGAAGAGTGTTTCCCAGTCTTAGCCATTTTAAGATGTGTGGACCTCACCGTCCAGAATAACCCAACCAGCACTCTGGGAGTTGAAGTCCACACATCTTAAAATGACTAAGGTTGGGAAACACTGCATTAGAGAATTTAATTTAATGGGCTAAGTGGAAGAAAAGTGTCTATTATTCTGGAATATCCATCAAATCTGAAAGTGCATCACTGCATCATGGATCTAAGAGATTGGACAACCATTTGTCTGAAATGGTTAGGGTTTCTTGTTTGAGCAGGGGTTGGATTAGAACACCTCCAGAGTCACTTCCAACTCTGTTATTTATCTATTTTCTGCAATTCTATTTCAAATACCAACGCCTTTTAGTTGAGCACTGAGGAGGTTGTTTTATTCTATTTTCAATCACTCTTACAACAACTGTGAGAAATTAAATTACTGTTGTTCACTGCAATGTTTTATTTACTGAATCATTGCTACTCAGCCTACTGAATTATACCATTATTGGCATATTGACTGAAATTCTGATACAAGTTAAAGAATAGGAGTTTTGCTTAGATTAAAGGCTCCACCCTTTCCCACAATGGTTCAATACATTTTTGGAATTCAACCAAGAATGAAGAAAAGGCAAAATAATATTGTCGTGCAAAAAGGTAAATATGTTTTATCACAAAGCATCTCAAAAGGATTCTGCACCATAATCAGAACAATTTCATATATGTCTAATCACTACCAAATTTGATACAACATTCTTTCAAGTGTGAGTGTCCCAGATCTAGTGAAATATATATATATGTCTGACAGGCATTGAGAGAGGTGAGCCATTTAATTAATCTACTTCTCTTCAAATGGCTGTTCAAATTCATTAATTGCTAATTACCTCCTTATTTTGGCAAGTTTCATTTTGTATAGGGTGGCAATTAAGACAGCATTTGCTTTAGAAGACCATAACTATGGAGGTTTGGGCACCGCAGATGCAAAAGGATCTGAGATTCTTCCTCCTTGCAGCAAAAACTTCAGAATCTGTATGTGATCTGCATCTTTAATACACCAGAAATATTGCTGCAATAGCTGGACTGCAGTGACTAGGACTTTTTGAAGATGGGATGGAGGTCTGCACATTCCTTTTCAGGTAATTCCTTCTATCCAAACAGAATTCTAAACTTGAAACAAATTTGTTTACATAATCAAAACATCTATTCACCATTAGTGTCACCTTGAAAGAGATGAATACCCTACTGAGGTCAGAACTGACCACAAGAATTTACAGACTTGTCATAGATTCATACAGTATCAGGCAAGATGGTTGTGATTCTTTCTCATGTTCACTTTTAGATCTCTTAAGATTCCAAATTCACAAAATGATCAGGCAGTTGTTTTATTGTGGAACCCAGAATTCTGTTTATCTATGATCCTATGCCTACTTCCATTCTGCACCCAGAAAACTGCCCACCGTCTGGCTTACCTTGTGAGACTCATGGGGTCAGAACTGAGACTGCTTCCCTATCAGATAAAATCCATAATCAACAAAAACAGGAACCAAGCATGTGGGCTGGGACAGATGACCCTCAGGATCCCCCTCCCCCAAACTCACTCTTTCTTTTCTTGGGAATGAAAACTACATTGCAATGAGTATCTGACTATCTAGCTGTGTGTTCCTTGAGGGAAGACATCTTCACACTCTGGTGTGAGAGCCAGCCAGCTGGAGTACTTAAAACTTCCCATCTCCAATGTCAAGATGTACTGCTGTGCTTGATGTGAAGCCTAACAGCTATGCTTCTTTCTGTTTTTGCAAAGATATGAAATTAGACTTGCTAAAAGGGGCAAAACAGGGGCAAAAACATGTCAGTGTTTGCAGCATTGACAAAATAAACATCTACTGAAAGGTTACTGGGCAATCTATAGAGGATGGATGAGATTTTTTAATTATTTAAGAATAGCTATAACACAAAATCTCCATTCTCCATCTCCCATGCACAGAGAAGTTGAAATAGAAATAAAAAATGTCTCCAAATTTTTATATCTTTGAACCTCTCTATTCCCCCAGAGAAGAGCAATTCTATTATTTACTGCAGAAAAGGTTTACTGTATATTGGGAGTTTATGCCATAACCAAGGCCCTGCTGGATTTTTAAAAAACAAAAATGAAGAACAAGAATTTTCTTCCCTGATCACCTTTCTTTTCTAACCCAAATTTTCTCACTGAAATCAACAGGAAGAAATCTATATCCACTCCAGGGAGGGCATAAATACCAAAGTATTTATTGTCACCGTCTCCACGGATCTAACGAAGCCTCAGGACAGGTGGCCAGAGAAAAGCTGCCATTCGGCGCGGCGTTGCCACTGGAAGTCATTTTTACGTGCTTTCGAACTGCTAGGTTGGCAGAAGCTGGGACGAGTAACAGGCGCTCACTCTGCTACGCAGCACTTGGGATTCAACCCGCCAAACTGCCGACCTTCTGATCGACAAGCTCAGCGTCCTAACCCACTGAGCTACCTCGTCCCACTATAGAAAAATTACTCAAGGGTAAATATTGTTACACAAATAAACTTATATAAAATATCCACATGAAATATAGTCCTCCAATTATTTAAATTTCTTGTAAGAGTCCATGGATGAAACTTTGCTTAAAGTTCTGTCCTCTTAACAGAGTTGCTCTAGAACAGAGTGTAAAGGAGTTGAAATATTGATTCAAAATAAAGCACACTGGCTTGGCCAGATGCATTTTGAATGCTTCCTCAGTGATCTCAAGTCTTCTAATCAAAATCCTACCAGTAGTACAATCATTGCTGTCAGCACTAGATCACTGGAAATCAGAAGGCAAGGCACGGGACTCACAATTTCTCAAAGAAAGCATAGGATGTCCCACTGTCACCATGTCTTCCTTTCTCCTTTCCAATGTTTGGAGTGTTGATATCAAGGGAGGAAAAAACCACCTGGGCTCAGAGGCTTCCAGGGACTCTTGCATATGTTTCAAACAAGTATTGGCTACTCTAGGGTGCAAAAATGCAACCAGACAACCTCATGTGAACAATCACAATCACCATGGCTTATGCAGCTCACCTCCCCCCCCCAAATAATGTTCATTTCATATATTATAACTTCTGAAACCCTGTCTCCAAATGGGTCTGAGCTCTGCCCACTTAGAAGATCAGCTTCTAATCATATCAAGTTTGTGAGCCTTGCACTGATGGAAATCTACACCCCTGGATTATTGGCATGACAGACAGACAGATATACAGACAGAGACAGACAAGACCAGGCAGATGGAGATGGCTTTTTGTGTCAACATGCTTTTGCCTCGTATCAAACTCCCTACCATTTGGGGGGTGGGGGTGGAAAGAGAAAAATGTGTTACCAATAGAGGAAAATGTGTTTCAATTATATTAGCACATTGCACTGTCTGCTGAAGCTGCTGCTAACTGCATTAAATTGGATTAATGGAGAAATCTCCTGCACTTCAAGGACAGAATGCAATCTCAAAGTGCTGCTGCTTCACTTTGCCGTCAGCTTCATGTCATAGAGCAGAGAAATGATTTAGCACCTATCAAAAGAAATCTGCAGAGGAAAGTAACTGAGGTGAGTTGGGGGACAGTATTTGAGAGAGGTGTTTTTTTTCCCACAGAAGGCCAATTTGTGCTAGATCCATAGAAATATAAAGAGAAGGGACCATGAATTGAGGATGCTAGTCTGTGCGACATAATCAGACTATTGCTCCTATCTAGTTCAGTGCTGCTCACCAGGCTTACCCTGATCTGGTGACCCTCAAGTTGTGCTGGATGGCAACCTGCCTCATCACCAATAAGCATGGCTAAATTCAGTGCTGGCAAGGGACAATGAGAGCGACAGACCTCCTGAACATAGGCCCAGCAAGGAAAAATCTTTATCAGTCCAATTTTGGAGACTGAACCTGAAACCTTTTGCATGGAAAGCACATGCTCTTTCTTTAAACCGTGAACAAGCAGCCTTACGGGACCTGGGAAACACGCCTTTTTGATATTTGGCTCTTGGTTCTTAAACAATCTCCCTCAGATAGGTCAAGGTAAAGGTTACCTCTGACTCTAGGGGGCAGTGCTCATCTCCATTTCTGAGCCAAGGGAGCCAGTGTTGTCCAAAACTGCTTCCTGAGTCATGTGCCCAGCATGACTACTTGCAAAGGCACACAGAATGACATTACATTCCCACCAAAGTGGTACTTTGTTCTTAATATTTGTATTTATTGTTTTTACCTTGGGCATTATGTTTAATTCCTTTTAACTTTTGTATTTTTGTATTTTATACATTTGCCCTGTTCACCGCCCTGAGTCCTTCGGGAGAAGGGCGGTATATAAATAAAATTATTATTATTATTATTATTATTATTATTATTATTATTATTATTATTATTATTATTATTATTATTATTATTATTATTTATGTAGTTACATTTGAAAGCTTTTGAACTGCTAGGATTCAGTGATGGTGAACCTTTTGGAGACCGAGTGCCCAAACTGCAACCCAAAACCCACTTATGTATCATCGGGTGCCGGGTGGGCATGGCCCATTGGGTGGGCGTGGCTGCAGTGGTAACAGCAGACTGGGTGGGACTAAAAAGTTCAATCAATCAATTCCAACTTTGCGAGAACTATTTTTCCCCGCGAGAAGTTAAAATTGATTGAACCTTTTTTTTTTTTACATGGCAGTGGAGGCCTAAAGCGAAAAGGTCTTGTAAAACCCAGCTGGAGGCCTAGGACTGGGCAACGGCGCGCCTGCCCACAGGGAGGGCTCTGTGTGCTACCTGTGGCACCCGCGCCATAGGTTCACCACCACAGTGCTAGGTGGACAATGCTGGAGCAGGAACAGGAGCTCACCCCATTGTACAGTGCTCAGGTCTTAGCATCTTAGCATCAGTGCTTAGCATCTTTAGCCGCTGAGGCATTGCGCCCCCTCTCCCTCAGATACATGAATCTAAAACTAGAATTCCAAGGAAGATGGGGGGGCTTGTTAACTATGCAAGGGGGAGCCTGTGGTCAGTGCTGGACATCAAATCTAGTGTTTCCTTGACACGTTTCTACAGAAAATGTGTACTGGGTCTTCTGAAAAAATGCACCAGGCTGACAGTGGCCTCCTTTTCTTGGGGCATTCCATCTTGGGAATATCCCCTTCAGAAAATAAGCTTTTTCTGACTTCACTGCAATTTAGGCATATGCTGAAAATGTTTCATTCAGCAGCCTTTAGACACAATGGTATGGCTACATTCCCAGAGGTGTTTTGTTTTTAAATCTATATTTATGATACAAAATAAAATGCAACATAAATATAAATAGCCAAATTAAAAAAAAGTATTTGGTTTATATTTGTGTATTGCATTTAGTGTAGCTTGTATTGTTGATTTTTTTAAAATATTCTGGATATTATATTTTTTGCTTTTAAACTGTACTGTGTCTGGACATGCTGTATGTCAGATGAAATATAAATATTTGTTGTACTATGACAATAACAAATAATTATAGTATGAATTCCCAGTGTGAAATAAACAGGTTCAGAAGCTGCTTAATTAAACCTTCGAACTAAACTAGTGCAAACATGATCTTTTCCATTAGCACTGAATTAAGTGCCTTGAGAGAGATTCTAGAAAACTGCAGTAGAATTGGCCTGCGATTTAAGGAAGCACAGATGGGGATCAACAATTGCATTTCGTTACTTGTTGTGGTTTAAGCCACAGGTATTGTGTTTCCTCTCTTTCTAAGCTTGTTTATCCCGGTCAAGATACAAATGGTTCCCTAGAGAAGTTTGTGGCAACTGCCCCCACATTAACTGTGCTGCATTTCCAAGATACAATCAATAAGTGTTATAATTCATAGAAGGAAGTAAGTCAGGGATGGTAAAATATTGATTTCCCATTCTTGTCACACCAGCTGGAACCATTTCAACTTTACAGTGTTATTGCTGCTTGCTTTGTTTTTTTTAAAGAACGCAAGATTTCTAGATACTCTGACACATTCTGTATCATTTTTAGGCTTAGGGCACAAATTGGGCAATAGCAGCCATGTGTAGATATAGAAATATATGGAATGGAGAAGCCTAAATATACTATATATTGGGAGAGTTAAGAGATAGGGACTGGAAATCACTCTCATTGGAACAAATATTCAGCTTTGATATTGATTTGATTATGATCAACCAATGTGCAAAGATTGTGCCTGAGCCTGGGACCCTCGATGTGGGACAGAGCCCCCCTGTTGGCTTTGTTAATAGTAGTTCGTTCATTCATTCCATTTCAATTTATATATCAGCTCATCTCATCTGCATATGATTGTGGGAGGTGTACTCAATTAAAGCACAAACTAGCAACCAAAAAATTCAGCATTAAAACCAATTAAAAACAGCTAAACACCACAATTAATATTTGTTTGATGCTCAACTACTTTGTGTTTTTATTTTTTATATTGTATGTTTTTAACTAGTTTTGTTGTCAGCTGCCAAGTGCCACTTATGTGAAACAGGCAGCTATATAAGTCAAGTCAGGTCAGGTGAAATCAACTCAACTCAACTCAGATCAATTGTGCTCTTTCCCTGGTGTGAATTCTCCATTCTTTTCCCACTGATATACGTACTTCTTCATGGTTGCTTTGAATTGTATTCCTTATATGTTACCTAGTAGTGACTGAGGTGTCTTATAGACTGCTTAGAGAAATAGATAAAATTCCAAAACGATTGAATGGAATTCAACTTACTGTAGAGTCTCATCATTTAGTTTTAGTTTAGTTTTTAGTTTAGTTTTTATTAAATTTTTATACCGCCCTTCTCCCTAGGGACTCAGGGCGGTGAGTAAGTGTCATTTTACAAAATTACATTATACTGTCGTGCCCATTCCAGTAGTGAAGGCTGCTGAACCTTGGTTAAGTTATTATAAACCAATTTCTGCTCAGAAAATGATATATACAATTTAATAAGGGTTATGTAGACTGATGGGTTTGTCACAAGAAAAAATACTTCCTCTCCCAAAAGTTGAGAAATTGACTAGATCTGAGCCTGCTGTGAAAATGTTTTTGAAAACGTGTTGAAATGTATGAATGAATTACAGTTCCTTTGCTAGAGGATCATTTAAGTAGAAAAAAAACAGAGGGACATCAAAGGAAAAAGAATCCATCGAAAACAATAACTCTGTTCTTTATACTCACAGTACTCAATGCCCAAGACAATATCTCTGAAATAGAGCCAAGCTTGTTCTTCAGAAAAAGGGTTGTCACATGGCACCTCCATGACAGGCCTAAAAAAATAGAGCACAAAGAGCAAGACAAGTACTTTACCAGACTGTAACAGCCATTTTATTCTGTATTTTTACTTATTCTGATGATGTAAGCTTGTGAGGCTTGTTCAACAATTCATTTTGTTTTGTTTCATTGGGAGTTATTTTTAATTTTGGTGTTGACTGTTATTTATTGCTTTTATTAATGCCAAATTGTAAGAACGATGTACTGTAGCTTATGGGATGACTGGGTGGGGGAACCAATCAAAGCATAGCAACACAGGCCTCCTCCTTCCAGTTAATAGTGCAAAAAATGGAGAAGAGGGATTCATAGAAAGATGGGGGAGGGGGAGGACTCTTAATCTCTCCCTGGCCCTCTGCCCAGGGCAGCAGTCCTTAATTATCTCAGACAAATGACTGTCCAACTGTTTGTTTGAAAACTTCCACGGATGGAGCCCATGTCTCCAAGAAACACTGGATAAGCGCTGGATTCCAAGAAGCAGTGGCTGTTCCATTGTTTAATATCTCTTACAGTTGGGAAATCACTTCTTATTTTGAGTTAGATCTCTCCCTGGAAAGCTTCGCTCATGGATTCTTGTCCTACCCTCAGGCCATAGAGAGAATAAACCCACTCTGTCTTCCTGGTGACAGCTTTTCAAGTGCTGGATTCACTGGATTCTCAAGGAGTTGGGAGGTGTACATGGACTAAGCGTCAAAACAGCCAAAATGGCACCCATAGCTATTTTTTCAAAGTCTTGTTTAATGATGCCATAACTTTAATGGTGCTGATACAGATCATCCAGCAGATGCTGCTGCTGAGCAGAACTTAAGGCCTATTCAACAGTCAAACAATGAACCTGATAGCAATAGCATTTAGACCTATATACCACCCCATAGTACTTTACAGCATTCTCTGGGCAGTTTACAAAGTAAGCATTATTTGCATATTGCTCCCAACAATCTGGGTTCTTATTTTACCAAACTCTGAAGGACAGAAGCAGTGGTGGGATTCAGCCAGTTCGCACCAGTTCGGCAGAACCGGTAGCTAATTTTTTGTTGCCCAGGCCCAGAGTGGACTTCTGGAAATGGCATCCACACAGAGAACCGGTTGTTCCCATATTTGAATCCCACCACTGGATAGAAGGCTGCGTCAATCTTGAGCCCTGTAAGAATGGAAATTCTGCGGGCAGAGTTTGCTTGCAATACTGCACTTTTAACACCCTGTTCCAAAATTGTAAGGCTTTAATCCCCATAATATGGCATTCACACAATCTTTGTTTATTATAAACTACTTACCCCTTTGGGAGGAGATCGAATGCTAAAGGGGACAAAAAAAGAAAAGGAAAAAGACAGCTCTCAACCAATGCACTTTTAGAAAAGATGGAATTAATTAGATGGAATTAATTTCCATCTAATCTCTAATACAAAGATGTTATAGAAAAGGTCCATAAACTTAAAATTTTAAGCTTAAAATTTGTTGAGAGAATGTTTTTGTAGGAAAAAATCAACAATGATATTAGCATTTACACTACTAACTTTATACTAAACTAAACAGACCTTCAAAGTAAGAGTTAAGCAAACGTTCTTCATAAAAGGACTTTGAGTTCCAAGCAAAAGACTTTCAGTTTTCACTTCTGTGATCATCTATTTCCAAAGTCCCGTAGTAATCCCATTTGTAGAAAATGGGATTACCATTTCTTTGATTTCTCAGTGTTTCCAGAGCAAAGGGAGAACCTATTTGCCTGGAGTCATCTTTTTGCAAATTTTACCTTTTGAATGCCACTGGTGATTGTACTTGTGACAGAGACACATCATATAAATGATGTGAGTGCAAAACATTTTGAATTCGTCATTTTTCCCCCTTTTGCCTTAATGGTAGTCTCAAGGACTAATAATGGACATTTGTGTCACATCTATTTGACAGACTGCTTCTCCCCAAATACATCTACGGGGTCCACCAGGAAGGCAGAACATGTTGCTGATCTCAACTATCAAGGAAGCACATCTAGGAAAAGGGCCTTCTCTATGGGAGCTGCCTCCCTTTCAAAATCATTTCTCCAGAGATAAGATTGGCCCCCATCTTGCTGCTTTTCCACAAGGCCTTGAAAACATGGTTCTGTCAGCGAGCCTGGGGTTTCAGGGCCCGTCCGACGATTCACCCAAACAAATGAAACCGGAACGGGAGCTGGTTCTTCTAAGCCACGTTTATTGCTTCATAAACAAGAGCCCGAAGATTGATGAAGTCAGCGTTGATTTTACAGCACAATCAACGCTGCTAAATAGCCAGTAACGGCAACACCCTCCACCACACCCTTAATTATTCCACCACGCCCACACCTAACTTAACTACCACCCCCTACAGTATCCACCCTTTGGCACCCGCCCCACCACCATTGCAGCCGGTAAGCCACCCCCCAGCCCAAACCACCCTCCTTTCCCCCAGAGCTCCGCATACTTTCCTTTTCCCCCTCATCTCTCCGGTCTCTCCAGTCCGACGAGGGCTGTGCCTCGAGCCCCTCCCTAACTCGCCGGCAGTCTCCACCTCCCCTTGAACCCTCCTGGCACCCGTCCTTGTCCTGCCGTTTGAGTTGCTCCTTGGCCCTCTGGTCTTTTGCTCTGCGACGGCATCCTTGCCCTTCCCCCCAGCTCCCAAATGTCAGCTGGCCGCTCCATGGCCTTGCACGCCAACCGCACTCCCTCCCGACTTGCTGATCACTTCCGGGAGTCGGCAAGAGCGGCGCGGCGCTGTGGAATGTGCTGGCAAGCGGGCCCCAGGCTGGGAGGCTGCAGCCGATGCCTCGTGGTCGCTGCTCTCCGTTCCGGGCGCCACCGAGGGAGGAAGAGCGAGGAAGACGCCGCCGGGAGTCCCTGGAAGCCGGTAGGTTGCTTTCTGGCTTCCCCGGACGTTGGGCGGGCGGTTGCTGAGGCGCGGAGAAGGCCGAGCGTTGTCCCGGCCGTCTAGGAAGATGCGGGCACTGGCGCCTGACTCTGGGGCCTGGCGGGGCGCTCCGCGGCCGCCGGCGGTGATTTTCGGGCCCGGGCAGGCCGCTCCGCGGCCCCTCCGTATGTCGGGCTTGCCAGGCCCGACATGGGGAC
This sequence comes from Vipera ursinii, assembly GCF_947247035.1. NCBI lineage: Eukaryota > Metazoa > Chordata > Lepidosauria > Squamata > Viperidae > Vipera > Vipera ursinii. The sequence goes on along the minus strand of NC_139512.1, from coordinate 341,414,427 downwards.
CCCATTCAGAGCCAATCAAGTGGCTTGCTTGATTCTGTTGTTATGCCAAGGGCTGGGGTGTGAGGAGGGGTTTAAGTCATGAATTTTTAACTGGATATTGAATGTCATACGCCACCCGCATTCACTGTGTGTGAGTTGGTCAGCTATATAAATTTGTTTAATAAATAAATAATATTTCCAGTCTAATTTTTATTTAAAAAGCTAAAGATTATGTAGTGAAAAATTGCACATATTTTTTTCTGCAGAATTTCAGCAGTGTGATGTCTTGGGTGCCACAAATTAGAATAGAGACCTGTACGAAGACCAGGGATTGAAGCTGGCCACTCCTACTCTAGAGTACACGGGACTCATTTGTGGTTTTAGAAAGATACTGAGTGACCCCACAGCACCATTCTGAAGCCATTAAAAGTGACAGCACTATTTCCTGACTCCACTCTGGAGAATTCTGCAGGGGAAATATTGATCAGCCCCATCACTAAACCAGAGCACCACTTTATGGTGCATTAGAGAACTCTTTAAAAATAAAAAACAAACGAACAAAAAACAGAAACCAGATTTGCTGAGCTGAATTCTGTTTACAAAGGAAAGGAAAAGACAATGTGTATATAAGGAAAAAAAACCTCACTGCAAAAGAGGTAGAAATGAATCAATCCAATCTAGTTAGCAGCCTCTTATAGAGGGTAAGGGAGATAGCAATATTAAGGAATCATTAACAAGGGAAAAGGGGTAAGTCCAGAACAAGATAATATTCAGAAGTGTCTCGTATACAGGTAGTCTTTGATATTTATTTTATTTATTTATTTGATTTGTATACCGCCCTTCTCCCTAAGGACTCAGGGCGGTGAACAGTGACATAAATATCAAAATGTACAAATACAGATATTGAAAACAAATTAAACCCTAATGCCCAAATGCAGAAGATAAGTTATCTTAAAACAATAATTATACGACCACAATTGAGCCCAAAATTTATCTTGCTAAGTGAGACATTGGTTAAGTGATTTTTGCTCCATTTTACGACCTTTCTTGACACAGTTGTTAAGTGAATTATTGCAGTTGTTAATAACACAGTTGTTAAGTGAATCTGGCTTCCCCACTGAACTTTGCTTGTCAGAATGTTTTTTTTTTAATCCCATTTATTTCAAAAGGGGATCACATGATCCCAGGATACTGCAACCGTCATAAATATGAGTCAGTTGCCAAGCATCTGAATTTTGATCACGTGATCATGGGGATGCTGCAATGGTTGTAAGTGTAACTTTTTCCAGTGCTGCTGTAATCTTGAATGATCACTAAACAAACTGCTGTAAGTAGAGGGCTACCTGTATCCCCGCAATACACTGGTGTATAAAAATGAGGGGAGGCAGAGCACAAGCAGACCTGCAAAATTCTGTTATAACCTATCTCAACAGAAGTAGCCTTAGCCTTCCTGCACAGTAGATTTCCCGGTCTGAGTTGTCTACTGGGCTTGACACATCATCATATTCTTGAAGGTGACACCAGCCCCCTCCTCGGCAAATGATTGCCCTGCTTCAGGATAAATATGAATATGGCCCTGAATCAGTGGAAAGTGCTAGCAAACATAAGTAGAACTTCTCTCGTGACCTCTTTCTGAGTTTCCCAAACAGATTCGGTGCTGTAGGAATCAGACAGTGTCGGTCTCCTCCAGCACAGCCATTTCTTGTATTCTTCTACATTACTCACCCATGTATAGATTGTCCTCTGCAGGATCATCCAGTACCTGAAAAGAAGAATATATCTACTTCAACTTCTGAACCATCGTTCAGGTTCATCTCACACTGCAGGCAGTTATGATGCCCTAAATGGCAGCACTGTTAACGTAATTCTCCCTATCCTAAAACTGTTTTGACACTGCTGCTCTCAGAATTAGCCATGTTGGCTAGGAATTCTAGAAATTATCCTCCCTACACGCTTAGGTTGTACCAGGTAGGGAAAGGGTGATCTAAACTATCCTGACTGGGACAATGGGAACTGTAGTCGAACACATTTGGAAGGAAGCAGGTAAGCTATAAGCTTTTTTATTTTTATACCAGCTCAAGGTACAATAAAATAAATTCCATGGATACAGTTTTGCTGTAAAAATATTCAATATGTCATCAAAGTGTGCATGAAAATATGCTAATTTGGGGGAACCCTGAAATGAACAGATCCCATTATACAGACAACGGATCAGATACTTTTTACTTTTGCTCCAGAGGGCAAAACTCAAGTAAATTAAAACTAAAACTAAAGTAAAGTAAAACTAAAGTAAAACTAAGGCAAACAAATTTATTCAAACTTTAGGAGAACCAGCCCAATGATTACAGCTGTTTTCTTAGAAATATCAGCCTTGAAAGACAGTAGCCAGACAGTGTCCTTGGGCCAGTCACTTCCTCTCAGCCCTAGAAAGCAGGCAATGGTACACCACTTCTGAAAAACCTTTCTGAGAAAATTGCAGGGATATGTCTAGACAATCTCCAAGAATCAGACAGGACTGAACAGAGGAAAACAAACTGAAATACATGCCATTACAAACTACTTTCAACTCCCTCAGCAGTTCTGCAAACTTGCTCCTGCCAATTCTTTGTTGCTGATACACATATATACATGGATGACACCTTACAAAAAAATAACTTTGCTTGTATTGCAATTCCTGATTTGTTTTATATTTCCTTTCTTCTTTCAGAGGGGAGTTCTTCACTGAAGAAAACATGTCCCTTTGAGCATTGTCAAAGAAGCAACAGGAAAAACAATAGAGGAACTTAACTATGATGCAAACATTTCTTTATATCAACAATTTCCTCCTTGTCCTCATGACACTTCATCTTGTTCTAAGCTCATGAATGAGATAGCTTTAAGTTACCACTAACTGTACAAGTACTAAAGTTGTGTTTTCCTACTTATTCTGATACCATCCTTGCGTACAGTCACTCATGCGCTCGTGACCTCTCGTTTGGACTACTGCAACGCTCTCTACAAGGGGCTGCCCTTGAAGACCACTCGGAGGCTCCAACTGGTGCAGAATGCAGCCGCGCGAGTTGTGTTGGGAGTCTCCCGATACTCCCATGTTACACCTTTGCTCCGCGAGCTACATTGGCTGCCGGTTGCCCTCCGGGTGAGATTCAAGGTGCTGGTAATGACCTACAAAGCCCTACATGGCATGGGTCTGGATTACGTACGGCAGTACCTGCGGCCGGCATCAACTTCCCTCCGTCCAGTGCGCTCCCACAGAGAGGGCCTCCTCAGGGTGCCTCCGATCAGAGAATGTCGACTGGTGGCCCCCAGGGGGAGGGCCTTCTCTGTGGGCGCGCCAGACCTGTGGAACCGCTTGCCGGTTGAGCTCCGGATGGCCCCCGACCTCCGCTCCTTCCGGCGGGATCTAAAAACTTATTTATTTGAGCAATCCGGCCTGGTCTGATGGGTTTGGGGTTGGGTTTTAATATGGTTTTAACTATTGTATAGACCGGGCATAAATTATTTAATTGTTTTTTAACTTTTGTACTTTGCTTTTTAATATTTATTGCCCTGTACACCACCCTGAGTCCTTCGGGAGAAGGGCGGTATAAAAATTTAATAAATATAAATATAAATATAAAAGCCTCAAAATGCATAAAATGCATTATGCTTTACTACCCATTATTTTGGAAACAAAGTCAGGTGACCAGTATGGAGTACTGAGAGAGGCACTTATTGGGTGTATTAACCTAATGTGGGCACATGCCCCCTCTAGTCTCTGGTTAACTTCTCCAGCTGCCTTTTGTTATTTATTTCCTAAAGATGTGAATACAGTGGCATACAAAGCTTTAGAAAAACTACTTGGCAAACAGGTAGTCCTTATTTAGCAATGACAGTTGGGACTAGTAGCTCTGTCATTAAGCAAAGTTGAAAAGCATATGACTCCACTCCTCATTCCTCCGCCCTTTGGAATATTCACTCCAGTACTGGGTAATTAGCAAGAAGAGAATTAATGTTTGTATTTACATTCATTGCAGAGTAAGAGATTTCAAGAGAGTAAGAAGGCACACAATGGGGAATACACATCAAAAGCAATACAGGAGTGCTGGCTAGCCCCAAGTGCATATCAGGGCTGGCAGCTGCAAAAATGCTACACAAACAACTAGGTGCATTTTCCACATATGCCTGCTTATTCTCTTGTAATGCCTTTCTCTCCAATCTCTTGATCTGTGGAGGAGGGAGAGAAACAGGTCAGGACCAGAAGAGATTGCCTATAGAATTTCCCCCTCCTTCACATAAAGCAAGAGAGGGATTTCAAGAGAGTAAGCAGGCACACAATAGGGGATATACCACTTGCATGGTCAGAGCTATCAGCACTATCAGATTTCTTCAGATGTGTATTCCCCATTATGTGCCTGCTTACTCTGTTTAAATCTCTTCTTCTCCAATCTCTCCACTCTGCATGGGGCTGGGGAGAGAGAAAGAAAAATTACAGGTCAGGCACAGAACTGCATCTACTGACTAAAATAGCAATCATGTGTCTGAGGGATATTGCAAAAGTTGTAAATGCAGGCATTCAGCACAAAATTATTTTGTCAGCACCATTGTAACTTCAAATGGTTGCTGAATGAAACAGCAGGTAAGCAAAAACTACACATAAAACATTAAAAGGTAAAGGTTCCCCCGCACATGTGTGCTAGTTGTTTCCAACTCTAGGGGCCGGTGCTCATGTCCGTTTCAAAGCCGAAGAGCCAGCGTTTGTCCGAGGACGTCTCCGTGGTCATGTGGCCGGCATGACTAGACGCCAAAGGCACACGGAACGCTGTTACCTTCCCACCACAGTGGTCCCTATTTTTCTACTTGCATTTTTACGTGCTTTCAAACTGCTAGGTTGGCAGAAGTTGGGACGAGTAACAGGCGCTCACTCTGCTATGCGGCACTCGGGATTCGACCCACCAAACTGCCGATCTTCTGATCGACAATTCAGCATCCCTACATAAAACATTACCAGGGACTAAAATAGTATAACAGCCAAAAAAGGCATACAGTAACACTGAAATCCCAGAAGCAACCTTGTCCACTTTTGTCTCTAGAACACAAGCCAGAAATCTGTAAGTGGTGACTATTTTAAAAAGCAAAAAAGAGAAAACTCCTTTAAAAAGGTTGCTTTTTCAAACAACCACTGCTAACGGTAGCAGCACTCAGCTTTGGTGAAGATTCTTGTTTATTTTCCCAGACTTTACTCAAGTTTTGTAATGACTAAACGGGAACTATGAGAAAGTCAGAAGATGCTGAAATCTGGGCAAACTGTTCACTCATAATCTTCCATACAAAATTCAAAAGAAAAACCTACAGCAAAAAAATGAAGACGTCTTGACCTTCCATGCTCAATTTGAAACAAAATTTAAAAAATCCAGAGTTTTAAAATCCAGGAAGAAATTCAATTAAAGGGAGTTTTGGAAAATCCCAACCTACCTCATGCACAGAACACAAGCAAACAAACCTCAATCAGCTTGACAATGTTGATATGGTCCAACTTCTTCAAGATTGCTATTTCCTGATATATCCGATCTAGAGGGGCCATTGGCTTCATCTGTCCACTTGCATTGGGTTTCGATCCCCGAGGTGGAGGGCGGCCTTTGGCAATGAAATCAAAAGACATGTTGTAGTGAGAATTAGTTTTCATGTTGCTTTAAGGTTGACTTTTTCCCTAGCTTTCAGGCATATCTATGAGAACCAAGAAAAATATCCAACTTAATTCAGATGCAGTTACTTCTCTGATGATCTAGATTACAAAATTTGATACAGTGCGGAGCTACTTAACCATTCATACAAATGCTCTTTCTCTGAGAAAAGAAGTCAAATCTGTTCACATCACTCTGATAGCAATTATCTAGGAAACAAAGCCAAAAATAGCAGTTCCACATTCAACCCTTTCTACTTTTTTAAAAAAAACAGTAAATCCAGTGGACTAATTTCTGGTTTAATCACTCTTTGAGTAAGCCTCTTGAAATCAAGAAAGAACAGTCATGAGTTGCTGAAGGCCCTTTAATTTCAACAGGCTACATCAAGTACAATTGAATTATGAGCTGTGTTTGCGTAACACACTTAAGACTTTTGTGGCTCTACATCTTACAAGATACTAGGCCTGGTTAGTCTTACTTTTCACTTATTTAATTTCCTTAGCATGCTGTGCAAGCCCAACTCATTTTATAAATTTATGATTCAAATAATTGTGTGCACCCAAAAAGCAAGTTAATGCAAAACCAGGTTACACATGTGATGTGAAATAAAGAATGTAAATGATATTGTGACTCTCCAAATGCTGTTGAATTCCCAATTTACATCAACATGGTCATCTAGGAAAACCTTGTAGACAACAACCTTTGGAGGGTCATATATTGTCCATCCCTATTTTGAGGGTACTTCTGAAAACACAACCTTCTACACAAACATCTCCACATGCTGTCAAATATTGTGCACTGACAAGTTTTTTTTGGTCTTCTCAGTAACAATGAACATAAAGCAGATTTTTTTTAAAAAAAATACACAATGCCACTGTCATACAGCTGGATTGGCTAAAGCTTCTTGGCTTGTAAAAAAATGAAATGCTGCATAGTAGATATCCATGCAAATCAACTCTGACCATGTGGCCCATTGTAGTCATGGAAAAAGATGAGTAAAGTGATGCATTTATAGTCCACTAGAAAACAGCCATCTCTCCTCAGTGTTTCAATAAATTACATTTCCAGGAAGAAAATATAAAGTAATCCAGCATTATCAGACCATCCTTTCAAAAATAACAATTTTGATACCAAGTGAGCTTTGGTTAATTTAAAAGCAGATGTCATCTCCTATGACATGCAAAAGAAGAACGGAAATAGGAGCTTGAAGCTTACTGTAATACATTTTTATTGGATGTGATCTGTTTTACCAATGTGCTTTTTAAGAAGTCTATTTTTTGTAAATGCATTTTTATTGTTTTTCTTTTTTTAATTCATTTTTTCATATTATCTAGCTGGAGTTCCACTGTTCAGTGAAAGTACAGGGTACAAATCTAACAAATAAATGTGAAATGGAAAATTGCAGTGCCTATTAACTACTGAGTTGTGCTTTAAAATTAAACTTAATTAATCCAATCCCAAATTGCCCAGGCAGGCAATTTTTTCAGCCTTAAGTGCCACACAGCTTGTCAAGTTAAGCTGGAAAATATCAGGATTGCACAACATTTAATGAGTGGTGTGCAGTGGTTGCATGCCAGAAAAGAGAAAAAGAAATAATTAGTATGTTTCCAAAGAAATGTAGGTGATATGATTCAGTTATATACTGAATGAATTAGGATTCTCTGTTCTCCTCCAAATAAGAATTTGGTAGCAGCTTTTGGAGACGGGGGGCAGACCCAAGGATTTGGGGGACACACCAAGCTTTGAGGACTCAGATTCATATACCTGACATAATGAATGCAGATGAGGATATGCACTTTTTCATTTTTTATATATGAGCACATAGATATAATGCTATAATTCCCTTTGTCTCTCTCATTCACTCCCACATGGCACTATCATTTACTAAGTGTGGGTTGAAAAGGAAAACCACCTGAAAAGTTTATATGTCATAAATTCTTGGCATATATCAGGACAAAGTTTCATTTCAAGAAGAAATGAATGCAAAGAATTTATAAGGTAAGGACTTTTTGGGTCCATCCATCCATCCATCCATTTTATTTCCTTATCGGGAGACAGTTTGGTGTAGTGGTTAAGGCACCAGGCTACAAACCAGGAGGCTGTGAGTTCTAGCTCTGTCTTAGCCACAAAGCCAACTGGGTGACTTTGGGCCAGTCAACTTCTCTCAGCCCTAGGAAAAAGGCAAGCGCAAACCACTTCTGAATTCTTTAGTCTACCCCAGGTGTCAGCAACCTGAAACAGTGAAAGAGCCACTCAGAACCGGTTCCCTCACAAAAGGAAAAACTGGGAGCTGCAAAAAATGTGTGCGCATGCGCATACATGCGTACATGTGCAGAACAGGGTTTGACTGAAGAGTGGAGCCAAGGTGAGATATGCACCTACCCTGCATATTTGAATTGATTGGTTGAACTTTTTTAGTCCCACTTTTTTTTTGGACTGCACATGGCAGAGGACTGGGAGCCGCATGTGGCTCCGGAGCCGCGGGTTGCAGACCTGTGGTCTAGCCAGTTGCCAAGGATTGTGCTAACTCAAAGACAATATACATACATACGGTATATACATATATATAACCAAATTTAGTGAACCACTCAGAATGCACAACACTGGGATTTTAAAAAATCTGATTTAAATGGAAGAGTTTGCTGTATCTTTATGCTTAACAAGGCACAGATACCTACGTGGAAATCCATACTGTTTTAACAGCTTCTTCTTTGAGAGGACCTTCATGGCCTGCAGGCAGAAGAGAAAGATAATAACATTTTAAAAGCTATAGGAGTTCTTGTAGGACAGACGTGTCAAACACAAGGCCCGGGGGCCAGATCTGGCCCACGAAGTGGTTTCATGCGGCCCGCGAAGCCATCCTGGAAACAGTGAGGGAACGGCCCCCACTGCCTTGGCCCTGGCCCAGAGACCCTCCTTCTGCCAGAGACCCTCAGATCTGTCCCACTCCTGCACAGGCCCCCATAGGCACCCTTGATGCGAACGATGTAGAGCTGGCTACGCCCACCCAGTAGGCCATATGCACTCTAGCCATGCCCACCCAGTAGGCCACGCCCACCCAGGTCATACCCACCCGGCCCCCTGAAGGCAACTACAATGCTGATGCGGCCCTCAATGAAATTGAGTTTGACACCCCTGCTGTAGGAGGAGAAATTTGTTTGATGTTCCTGACAAGAACACCAAATGTAAAAGTTGGTGATCGAAGTTGGTCATCCAGCATCCATAGGAATCCCTGCTCCCTGCCAGGATATCTAAAGGCATGCTATCATTTCATTTTTATAATTGGAATTGAGGTGCTTAAGGAAGCAGGTAGCAAGAAGTCTTTGAGGTTTGTATTCTGGGATGAAAGTCCCTCCTCAGGACTTTTCTTTTTTAAGCAAGAAAAAATGGTCAACAGTTGCTCATGCACTCCTATCAAGAATCACCATCATGCATGGAAGAAAGATTACTTCCTCTTCATCCCCCACCCTTAAGCTTTTACACTAATGATATTTTAGAATAGTGTTCTTCAACCCTGACAAACATAAGATGTGTGAATTTCCCATCTTCCCCAGCATGCTGGCTGGGGATTTCTGGGATTTTAAATCTATACATCCTAAAGTTGCCATAGTTGAGAAACAGCCTTTTAGAAGAATGTAACTACTTCTCGGCTACTTGAGAGGGCACTTGGTACAAATCCAAAAAGATTTTGCTTGTATATCAGTAATTGTAAAATGTGCAATAACTGGTGTGGAAAAACCAGGGGGAAATAACTATTCCTATTTGTCAAAATCAGGGGTGAGAAGCTCTTACAAATGGTACGTATGAGATAATTATAGGATTACTGCAAAATGGCAATAAAGAGAACGTGGAATTTGTGTCAACTTGAAAAGTGCCTTGACAATCGTAAAAGCATGGAAGAACTCACCAGCTATTAACTAATTATGTAATACTGTATCCAACCATAAAATTCAATTATATTCTTTTCTTTTCTTTTTTCTTTTCTTTTCTTTTTTTTTCTTTTCCTTTCCTTTCCTACAGTATATGCAACTGTGTATGTAGGGTATGTCTATTCAATATAATAAAAATATACCAGTTTGGTGTATCGTCTGGTGGTTAAGACATCAGGTTAGAAACCAGGAAACTGGGATCTAGTTCCATCTTTAACAGAAAGCGAACTGGGTAACCTTGAACCAGTCACTCTCTCAGAGTCCTGGGAAGGAGCAATGGCAAATCCCTCGCCAAAAAGGAACTTTTCCAGGCAGTCTTCAGCAGTGGGGGGGAAAAAAAACCCCGATTCTAAGGCACAAATAAACCAAACCAAACCAAAGATGGAAAATAAGTAAGAAAGAAAAAAGAGAAAAATAAGAAAGAACATAATTTTCTTTCTATTGAGTAATTATTCTTTTTCTTTTTAAATATTGTTCAGTGGCTCAACAAATCTGGAAAGCCATTTTGTGTGGGAGATTATAGTTCTTCCAGCTCATAATGGAAATGGGGAACATTTTAAGCAATTAAAACAATAACACAGGCAACCTTCCAAGCTGTTACCTCTAACTGTGTAGGAATTCAAAGGTATCAAAGAAAATGTCCCATTATTGTCCCATTTCAGTCTCATTCGTGTAGCAATGGATCAGGAGAGGTACTTGCAACTTACATAATATTGATCATCATTTTCATTGTATGCCAGCTTCACAACTCCGTAAGAACCCTAGAAATAAACACACAATCAAAATCACTGTGTTTCTTGTTTCGTTGACCTGCTCCAGGGAAAGATTCGGTCCAAAACTGTTTCAAGATGGAGATTGTCCTTCTAAAACCCACTCCCCACTGCTTCTCCCTTCCATTTGGCATTTTTTCATTCCCCCAGTCCTTGCTTTGCAGATAGATTATGGAGCAGAGTGGGCAAGCAGATTTTGAATATTTTGCAGCCCCCTCCCAAGCCTTCTCTGGTGGTGATCTGAAATAGGGGGTACACTTTTTTCCTACTATAAAACTTGTAAAAACAGACTTTGCAGTTTGTTTTTTAAAAAAGAAAGATAAGAAAAACCACAATCATTTCTCTTTCAAAAGTCTGCAATGCGTTTTGCATCTCTGCACCCCCAATCAACTTCCTCCCCCCCCCCACAAATTTTCTGCAGCTTCTAATCACTGTAAAAATAATCTGGTCCACTGGTCCACTTCAGATCGACATGGCTTTCTGCCTGGGTAAGGAACTGCCTGAAATAGAGCAGTGTTTGGATGCTGTCATCCAGCAGAACAAGGCCGGGGATCTGTTTTTGATCTCTGCCAACTTTTTAGGCTGCCAAAAACTGCTTACTGCTTAGAGGTTGTTGGCAGCTTTGCTCTAAAATGTAGTGCTATTAAAGAAGATAATTTCTCTCTGTGATGGTTGTACCCTTCCATTCCTGATGCCTGCTCTTTATTATCCTCTGTACGGAAGGGTAATGATGCAAGATGGCCAGACCTATTATTATTCTCCAGTTAGGGGAGAGTGTGTTTTGTCTTTCTTTCCCCACCTTTTTAAACCTACATGTGACCTATGTATTTGGTATCAGAAAAAGAAGTTTAAAAAAAGACGAGGGGTGACATGATAGCAGCCTTCCAATATCTCAGGGGCTGCGACAAAGAAGAAAGAGTCAAGCTATTCTCCAAAGCACCTGAAGGCAGGACAAGAAGCAACGGATGGAAACTAGTCAAGGAGAGAAGCAACCTAGAACTAAGGAGAAATATCCTGACAGTTAGAACAATTATTCAGTGGAACAACCTGCCTCCAGAAGCTATGACTGTTCCAGCACTGGAAGATTTTAAGAGACTGGACAGCCATTTGTCTGAAATGGTATAGGGTTTCCTGCCTGAGCAGGGGGTTGGACTACATGACCTCCAAGGTCCCTTCCAACATCATCATCATCATCATCATCATCATCATTATTATTATAAAACTTTTATTCATAAAACATGAAACTCAGTCAACTGAACACTCAAATTGACTGGCACTAATGGTTGACATGGGTTGACATCTGGCTGGCTGTGCAATTAATAATAATAATAATAATAATAATAATAATAATAATAATAATAATAATAATAATAATACCACCTAGGATGCTGGCGGCAACCCATGTCAACCATTAGTGCCCAAGGACCTGGGATAGGCAGATGTGGATGTTTGATGGTATTATAGATATCATTGCAGGATGGAAGGAGTTCCTAGTAAGGCCGCCTTTTGCAATTGACTAATGGTGAATTTGTCAATGCCAATGGTGTTCAAGTGGTGCTCCAGTAGTTTTGGGATGATGATGATGATTAGCTATAAAAAAGGGTTGAGCAGTCCAATCAGCTCCAGATTAGAAATAATTATCCTGAGCTGCTCCGGCATTCTACATTTTTTGCAGCAATCCAATTCTACAGCTATTGAGCATTTGACATGGGGTCTTTGTGCAAGAAACTTTTTCTACACCTTCTGAACATTGACATGGGGCCTTTATGCAAGAAACGTCTTGTATAACTTCTGAACATTGACATGGTATCTTTATGCAAGAGAATTGTGTTCTCTAGACAGTTGAGGGACAATATTAGAAATGTACTGGACATTTTGAAATGCTTAGAACAACATAATGAAAAACAAGCAGGGTGGTGGCATAAAGGATTAAGGCACCTTTTCTACCTCTTTAAAAAACTTCCCCCTCCTTCAGTGAAGTCTATCCTGGATTCTGATTATTCCACCTTTGGGGTGCAGCTCTTAAAGCCTACAAAAAGGCTTCTGAGCAAACAGAAATCATTCTCCTCTGGTAAAAGAGATTTATCTCTCTCCCCCCCCCCAAAGAAAATGTCTTCATTTATGCTACCATCTGTAATTCTGCTTTTATTACCAACCTCCAGGTAGGGAAACTATTCACCTATTCACTCTAAAATGCCTTCCAGCTCTGGGACACTTCTGAATTGAGGAAATACGGTAGTTAAACTACACTGCATCTGAATGAAAATAACCAGGCCCATTGGCATGGTTGAAAAAGGTTGGCCTTTTGAAGTTCCAACAACTGGCTGCATTAAAGGTGATTAAAAGTCTTTATATCATGTCTGAGGACTCCAGGCAGACAGCCAGGGAAAATCCTCCTAGATGAAAAGGAAAGTGTAACAGTAATAATTACAATTCCAGGTATAATTATAATGATAATGCAAACCAATAATTATTATTTCCTTACCTGAGCTTTCCTCATGAAAAATGTGGGTGATAAATACCAGTATTTTCTTTCTAAAATTATTATTTCCAATTCTGAGGGTGGAAATGTTTATAAAAATGCTTGTCCCCCGGTGAAGAATTAGCCCTGAAGCTAAGCAAGGTTGCCTGGCCTTGAGTGGAAGATTTCCAGGGATTACCAGGGCTATAAATTGAAACTATTTTTTAAAAATTGAAAAGGCAACAGATAAACCAATGATGTTTTGCAGCTAAGCTTTTTGGATGTGTCTGTAAATTCACACACGCGCAAAATCAAACTCAACCTGGAAACTTCACTTTAAAATTATTTAAATCTAAAGTTGCAGACAAATAGTTCTGAAATTGATTAAGAATACAATCAACAATGTATTTTTAATATTATTGGCACTAATACAGTACTTATACAGAGTGCTCATACTTGCACTCAAGAACTCATCCCCCACGTCCTTCTTCCCTGAGTCCCAAGTGTAGTGCCTATGAAACCAATATGTCCACAGATATCCTGCAAGCTCCAGTCACACCTAAGCTTAAGCTAGATTCTTTTAACTGAAAAATAAAAATAAAAATAGAAAGCTAACATGTTACCAAGCCAATTGTCAAGGTTCTGATTGACAGAGACAAATAAAGCAGAACTCTGAGGCTTGCAAATTCTTCAAAAAACATGTTTATAGATACAGATTATTGGTACTTCAAAAGTGAAACCAAGTCTGAAGAGATGCATAAAAATTCCCCAATACAAAGTTAAGAAATCCTGCCCCCAAAACTATGCAAGCAACTACGTTTCCCCACTCAGCTTGTTGGTGGCCTTTTCATGAAATGCCCAGCCTGTAGTCTTGGGAGAAGCTGATGACCTTGGTTCCCCTGAGAGAAAGTCTGAGAGAGAAAGTCTGTTTTGTCTAGCGCAATACCTGGCAAACCCCCTCGCTCCGTGCTATGTGGCAACTGAGGGGACTGGAGGCTCAAACATATAAGGAATGGTTGCTGGAATTGGGTATATCTAGTTTAATGAAAAGAAGGACTAGGGGTAACATGATAGCAGTAGGGGTAGGGGCTGCCACAAAGAAGAGGGAGTCAAGCTATTCTCCAAAGCGCCTGAAGGCAGGACAAGAAGCAATGGATGGAAACTAGTCAAGGAGAGAAGCAACCTAGAACTAAGGAGAAACTTCCCAACAGTTAGAACAATTAACCAGTGGAACAACCTGCCTCCAGAAACGGTGAATGCTCCAACACTGGAAGTTTTTAAGAAGATACTGGACAGCCATTTGTCTGAAATGGTATAGGGTTTCCTGCCTGAGCAGGGGGTTGGACTAGATGACCCCCTACCTCCTCCTCCTCCTCCTCCTCCTCCTCCTCCTTCTTCTTATGAATGAAAAAGATGGCTGCAACCATGCTCATTCTAAAGTTGACAACAATCTTCAATTATTTATTTTATTTTATTTATTTTATTGCATTTATATACCGCCCTTTCCCTGAGGACTCAGGGCGGTTTACAGGGAGTTAAAAATCAACCATACAAAAGTTAAAACCCAATTTAAAAAATATTAAATCAACCCTGTACTATTAAAAACCCCAATTAAAATGAATGTCTCCTCAGCCTGGGCCCGAGAGCTCAAAGAGCCAGGTCTTCAGGCCCCGGCGGAATGATCGGAGGTCGGGAGCAGTCCTCAGCTCCACCGGCAGCTGGTTCCAGAGGGCAGGCGCCCCCACTGAGAAGGCCCTATCCCTGGGTGTCACCCGCCGGCAATCTCTTACCGGCGGGACCCTGAGCAGACCCTCCCTGTGGGAGCGCACTAGGCGAAGGGCGTTTGAAGAATTATTAAAGAATTATCTTTCCTACAAAGAATTCTTCTGAATTTTGTCCCACCCCCTTCATAATGATCCTTTTTTGCAACAAAACTGAGAGTGTTTACGGTAATTATTTCTGGTTTTAGAAATATTTTTTAAATTAGTTTAGTCTAAATTCCTTAAATGCTTTTAGAAACTCAGAAGGAGACAGAAACTTTACTGCAAAATATCCAAGTGACCTCCCAGTTAACTTCAATCTACATTCTATCCAACCCTGGGGAATAAGAGAATAAGGTGCTATAAACCTTACCTTTCCTATTTCACTTTTCAGTTTGTATTGATTCAGCTGCACACAATCCTGTGGATTAAAAAAGATAAACCAAGTTACTATGGGAGGGGGTACAAAAAAAATAGAAAGTCTGAGATGTAGCTTCACTTCTCTCTAAGCTCCTCAAAATAATGAAAAGTCACAAATATATTTTGGGACCTCACTCACTAGGGAAGATAAGATATAAATATTTTTAAGCAGCAATGCTTCCAACCCGCTTCTATTAAAAAATAATTACAGCAACAGACAGAAGAGACAGCTTTGCATGAAGGAAGTTGCCCAAGCATGCTCCCAATGGAGAGTAAAGTATCAAAAATCCTCCATTATTTTGTACTTTATTTCAACCTTTTTTTTTGGCTTTAGAAAACTGGGTAACTTTGAATAAGTTCAGAATCTAAGTAAGGTCAGACCGACTATTATTACTGGAGAGAAGGTTATCCAAGAAATCTCAAGGCCATTGACTAGACTGGGAAGTTGAAAACACCATTCCAGAAAGTGACAATGTCTGTGTCAGGTCTGCCATGCTGGTACGCCTCCAATGCTACACTAGATGCCAATCTGCCATATTGCACCAAGCGGGAAAGGACTGGGCATAAGGTAGGAGGTAGAAGATGGGGAACCGAAACTACTCTTCATGCTGTCCCATGGGGGTCACCCATGAGCTCCAAGGTCACTTGATGGAATGCAATACCATCCATCTCATGCAGCCAGGGATTGCTACCAAAACAGTTTATTTGAATACCATTAGACATCAATTGATAACCATAGGGGGGTGGGATGGGAAGTCAGGGGAAAAGTTAAGCAGATGCTTTGCAGGTAAAATTCCAGATCTAGTTTTGCTCCACTGTAACTACTTGGCTTTTAGTAAAGTGTATTTTCGCTAGCCATGAGTTCGAGAGACTTTCTTTCCTAATTGTCCAACTGACAGTCTGACCACTTCTGTATTGCTACTGCTGAGAAGATGACATGGGTATGTCGATAAAGTCTCCAAAGTCCCTTCCTCTGAGTCAAGTTTCTTTCTCTGCAGTATTTTTACCAATGCACAGGAGATGACACACCTACCTCTGAAATAGCTTGCATATGGAAGGGAATAAGCAATGGAAGGAACCAAAAAGTAACATTAATAACCCAGTTTTGGAATTAATTTTAACAATGCTACCAATCAAACTATTATTTGAGGGAAAGGGGATCTGAAGCAACAACTGACAATGGTAGCAAGGGAAGGGACAGAGAACACATTTTAGCCCTCTTTAAAAGGTAAAGGTTCCCCCGCACATGCGTGCTAGTCGTTTCCGACTCTAGGGGCCGGTGCTCATCCCCATTTCAAAGCCGAAGAGCCAGCGCTTGTCCGAGGACGTCTCTGTGGTCATGTGGCCAGCATGACTACACGCCAAAGGCGCACGGAACGCTGTTACCTTCCCACCACAGTGGTCCCTATTTTTCTACTTGCATTTTTACGTGCTTTCGAACTGCTGTTGGCAGAAGCTGGGACGAGTAACAGGCGCTCACTCTGTTAGGCGGCACTCGGGATTCCACCCGCCAAACTGCCGACCTTCTGATCGACAAGCTCAGCGTCCTAACCCACTGAGCCACCGCATCCCTTAGCCCTCTTTACAATAGACAAAAAGCTCAAATTTCATAGAAAAACAGTAAAAGATAGCTGAACTTGATTAAGGCAAGATCTCAGTTTCTTAAGTTACAAGGGGGCTATTCCACATATACATTGGGAAAACAAGAATAGAACTCAGATAGGAGGCTGTGAGGCTCTCTTCCTCATTGGAATCACCCAATTTTGGGGATACTGGAGTTGTATTATACATTTCTGGTTCCACCTGCAGCCAAAGGCTGGACCAGGTCATTTCCCCCCAATGTGACCATTGCTCAGAATTTTAAATCCATGCAGCTATAGGATCAAAAAAGCTAGAGCAGGTGATCTCCAAAGGTCCTTCAATGCCACAGTTTTATTTATCCTTTGATTCTATGCTGTAGCACTAAATCTCCTACAGTGAACATGAAATAGGAGATGATTATAATTCTGTGAAACATGAATGACACAAGAAGGAACAATGGGTTCCTTTGAAATACGGAAACAGAATTCTCAGGAAATAATTATCACCCTTCCTGCTCTCCTCCCTTCCCTATAAATAGCTACTCATACACACTGAGAGGAAACCTTTTAATGCAGTGTTTCTCAACCTCAGCAACCTAAAGATTTGTGGATTTCAGCTCTCAGAGTTCCCCAATCAGCTATGAATTCTGGGAATTGAAGTCCACATACCTTAAAATTTTGAGGTTGAGAAACAGGGTTTTAACATTTTCCTATTTCTACTGATGAGAAAATGAGTTCTGGGAGAGGTCTTCGGCTACATTTTGTTCCTTTCTAGGAGTGTCGCTGAAGTTCTCTCCGCATGGAACTGAGCACCTGTGTCCTATTTTACAGAGGTATCTGCAGTCTGCAGTGGGGCAAGAATATTAAATAAGACAGTACTCCATAAACAGCATTTCCAAAATTTTCTGCTTCCTTAGGCAAATGCCAATATTGCTAAGTGCGTCAGGTGTCAAATAATACATTTGGGGTTATGACTCATAATGGACGATACAGAAGTAAAGAAAATGTTGGTAGCTCATTATGACTGTACTGAGCAGTCTGATCATAGCCTCAATTAACACTGCAACCACCAACATACAGGGTGGTCCTTGACTTACAACGGTTCGCTTAGTGTCCATTTGAAGTTACGAGGGAGCACCCAAAAAGTATTTACAACCTGCTTCTGAAGTTATGGTGTGTGGACACCTCCTCCCATGGTCCTGGGAGTGCATTTTGGGTGCTTGGCAATCAGCCCACATTTAGCCATTTGGACTATCCCACAATCATGTATCCACAATTTACTTCTGGTTTTCAGCAAATAGGGCTCATAGCTCATGGTATTAGCAACTGCTGTGTTTGCTTAATAACTGTCCCAAAAAAGATGACATAAATGGGTCTGTCATGTGATGACCTGCTTTATGACCATCATGACTTGTGACTGTAATGGGCAGGCTCCATTGCAGTCATAAATTGAGGACTACCCATACTAGTCATGAAGTATATCCCCTTAAATAAAATAGCTCTCATTTCCAAATAAACAGCCATATGCTCTTTGGAAAAGAAGGTTCAAATGAACACTTCCTTTTAATTCAAATTCAGTTTAATTCAAATTACTCCCATCTGGAGCAATGTACATTATTGTAGAAGAGGCCTTCTTCCTTGCCTTATATCCTTTGCAGGAAATGCCTCATTCTCATTTGCCGTCCAGGTAGAAAGTCTCATCAGCTAATTAAACAAAATTTCTCTTTTGTTTGATGAAAATGCCTGTAGGTCAGGGGTAGGCAACCTTTTATGACTCCTGGACTTCAACTCCCAGAATTCCTTAGCCAGTCATGGAAGCTGAAGTCCACAAGTCAGAAAAGAGCCAAGGTTGTCTACCCCTGTTGTAGGTCATTAAAACAAATTACGGATGATCTAAACTCTGAAACTCCATTTATTGTAGTATAGTATAGTAACAGACCTATGATCTTCCAGATGCTAAAATAAATTCCATCACACCTGAGCAATTAGGATGTTAATGGAAGTTAGAACACTGCATAACTCTAAGCCCACAGGTTAGAGTTATAAGTTGGTTTTTGGAATAGCCCTACTGGATGACCTTTTGACAAATTTAAATTAAATATGGAACTCTTGGTCAGTGAGCCTTCCAGTACTTGATTCTGGCTAAAATGGATTGTTTACAATTTAGATATTCCTAATTATTTCAAGGTGAAAGCCAGTTTGGAGTAGGCGTTCAGGCACTAGGCTACAAACAGGAAGACGGTGAGTTCTAGTTGTCTTAGGTACAAAGCCAGCTGCATGACCATGGGCCAGTCACTGTCTCTCAGTTCTAGAAAGGAGGCAATGGCAAACAATTTCCAAAGATCTGTAGGAACTACTCCAGCAGTCTCCAAGAGTCAACATTGACCCCGAATATCAGGGTATGTTGTGAATCCCCAAAACCGATGACTTTGAATAAAACTGTTGTGCAAAGATCATTATATTTATATTATATGCATCTCTCTCTAGCAAAGTCCCCAAACAGCTATCTCTTATATTATGCATGACAGCAGTTAGCACTATAGATTCAAAACCAAAATTGGTTTTTGCCATTTGGGGAGTTCATAAAACACTTGCCTGTAGCTCTTCAAAGCAGCAGTCTTTCCCTCCGGTTGTAGTTGCTTGGTGTTATGGGAACTTGTTTATATACCATGAAGATTTCCCCCCCCCTTTGAATCAGTGCTACAGAGCCCTAATTTTTATCTGCCCAAATAAACAGGCAAAATAATGTGAAGAGAGAAAAGCATATGCTGTATGTCCCAAGCCACACTGTTATAGAAGGAAGTGTCTCAGCAGCAGAAAACCTACTTTTTAGAAAACCATTCCCTTCTATGTGAAAGGGAGGAGGGTCTCCCACGTTTTGAACAAAATTTCCCTACAACTGGGGCCTCTAGAAGACTGCAGCTCCTGACTGACGAACCTATCCAGCTGGAGGAGGATGCTGTAGAAGAGCCCACACAAAAAAAAATCACAATAAAACCACAGGATAAAATATCCTAAAAGCAGCCAGAACTTCTTCTAGTTTACCAAAAAAGTGGGCTTAAAAAAGAAAACAGCCTCACTTTCAATAGACATATAGTGTCACTTCTCATATATAAATTATTTTATCTCCAAATAAATGGGAATCTATAGAGAAATGCCTGAAAAAAAATCTAAATAAGTTGGCAGGTTCATCATCATGTAAACAATATTGCCTAATCAGATAACGATGACTGAAGAAGAGAATATAGCAGTCTGGCAATACCTCGGTTACCATGGCAGAGCAAAACAGATTTCCAACCTCACAGCCACCTCTTAAAGTCATACTTTATGACCAACCGCAGGACTTTCTAACATGAACTTTATGTTCTCATGAACCAGAACATTTGCACAAAGTGTGGCAAGAAGATAACATTGAAAATTGCTATCAACCAAACCCTGACTTTATAATGTTCAAGGACTGATACACATAAACAGAAGGAAGAGAGTTATGGCTTAAGGTAGCAATAAACCAGCTCTAGATTGAATGTTCTCATTGGTCAGCACCTGTCCTTATTATGTCTTTCTTATTATAACATTTGCCAGTTTGGACTTTGGAGCTAAAGTTCTATTGTTTGAGGTATTATTCAGCAGTTGCAGCAATGGGTGGCAGTGAGCACAGTAGACCCAACTGCCCTTTTATGCAACATACTGGTATTAGGTTGATGCTGTTGCAACACGAAGAATTAAAGTGCAGTGAGACAATTAATCAAAAGTCCCAATTCATTCAATTTCAGAATGCTCTTCTGTGAGAGCAAGGCCATGGATAATATTTACTATGACCAAGGTATCCATACAAAATGTTACCCACAAGGTAAAATAAAGGATTATTTCTTTGTATTGCACGTGCCCTGTAAGGTGCAAGTCATATGTACAGTATGGATACATGCCACGGGGAACTAAAATTGAGCTGTAAGGTTCTGGGAGAGAACAGTCAAATGGTGGAGTGGAACCCAGAAGAAACCAAGATAATGTCTAAAAAAAAAAGGCCAAAATCAGCATCTTTAGAAGTCCAGCTTGTATTTCTATTGACCCTCTAACATCCAAATTGAAACAGCTGCTGCAATCCACTCTCTGGCCACCAGTGAATGGTGGCATTGTAAGCATAGGAGGTTTCTGGAAGCTTGTTGTTCCCTAGAACTGGTTCCTAATTTCAGGCACGTTTTTTTTTTTTAAAAAAAAATACAGATGAATTTTTTTGAGTCTCTAAAGCTGAGGTGGGGAAATACGGCGCCTTTATGACTTGTGGATTTCAACTCCCAGAATTTATGTGCCAGCTTGGCTAGCTCAGGAATTTTGGGAGTTGAAGTCCACAAGTCATAAAAGGGCCATAGCTCCCCACCTCTGCTCTAAAGGAAAAGCAGACACTCATGGCCAAATCAGGCTCAAATGGCTCTGCTTATGGCTGCTAACACAGCTCCCAGTTACCAAACTAACTCTTGTGTTCCATTCCTGCTGAGTTGACATGGTAATACTTGCTTGTGAATAAACCTGAGAAATCTTTTTTACAGAAGCTCTCTTTGTCAACCAGCTAATAAAAGTGAATGGAGCATGGTTATAAGGAGGGAAAGAAGGCTTATTCCTCTGACAAAGCCATTCACAATGGAGAGAAGGAATTAAAGAGGCTTTAGCTGCAGCCCTATGCAATGCAGAAGCTAATCTATAGACTGAACCAAGGGTTGGTGGATCAAAAAGCAGGGTACGGAATGATGCTTGACAGAACACAGGACTGGAGCCAGATGGCATACAGACAGAATCTGAAATCAAGGCTAGATCTCAGCAACAGTTTGAAACAAGCCAGAACTCAGGAGAGAACTGTGGGAAAAGCCAAAAAGTAAAATAAAAGAAGTAGAGAAAAGTAACACTACAGTAACGTAAGATGCTATACTAGGAGGAAGAAACAACTGTGTATAGAAGAACATACTGTACTGTAGGGCAGGGCTTTTCAACCAGTGGTACGGGTACCACCTGTGGTACATTGGCACCTGGCAGGTGGTACGCGACCAACCTAGAAAAGTGGTAGCGGGGGCGGGGAATGAGCTGAACGGGTGGCAGCACCACACAAGCCTGAGCGAGAGATGGCTTCAGCTGGAGCTTGGCGCTGTCAGGGCTCAATGAAAGTGCCAGGGCTGTCACGGCACAGTGGAAGTGCCTGGATCAGTGCCAGGCTTCAGCTGGAGCTTGGCGCTGATCCTGGCACTTCTGAGCCCAGAAGAGGCGCCGATCAGCTGGAATGTTGCAGCATCTCCAGGGTCTTGTGATTTACATTCAGCTGCTTGGCAAATGATTCATATTTATGACAGTCACAGTGTCCTAGGGTCATGTGAAGTGACCAAAACCTGCTGCAACCACCCAGCAGAGGGGGGGAAATAAAAACCAAACTCCCCCCACCCCACCCCCGCTGCCAATCCTCAACAGAAATGCTCACAACAATGAAAACCTCGGACAGGAGGAAGAGCGCCACCGGGCGGGCAGGCAGGTGTCTTGCTCAGCTGTGGCTTGGGGGGCACTTTTTTCAGTTCCATTGTAACTTCGAACAGTCACTAAGCGAACTGTTGTAAGTTGAGGACTACCTGAACTTCACTTTTTTTACTTTTTTTTTTGGTCATCAAGTTTTTGACACCTTGCTAGGCGACTGGTGGTACTCAGATGTTGCCATATCCTAAAAGTGGTACAATGGGGGGAAAGGTTGAAAAGCCCTGCTGTAGGGCTTACAGAGACCTGTCAACTCAAACAAGATGATACTGAAACTCCTTCTCTCTTCCTTATCCAGGAGAATCTAATCCCCTCCTTGAGTGGATAATGCAGTCCCAGGGTTTCAACATATCTGCAGCACCATTCAGTAGCTCACCACAAAAGGAATCTGAGAAAAACAGATCTTGTACTACAAGTAATTCCTGATTAGGAGGATCCAATAAGAGGCTGGCTGGCTGGACTCACTCCAAGATCAGAAGCCAAGAACCTACCTGGCTTGCCATATAGACTAGAGAGAGGAACAATGACAGATAAATCTAGCAATTCATCACACTTTCAATTGGAGGAAAAAGTGGGGGCCTCAAGGCAACTTGAAGAAATTATCCTATCCTCAAGCGTTAAATACAAGATTGAGGGGTCCTTGGTGCTCTCTGAACTTGGTCATTTTCTTTGCAGCCATTTCATTACCCAAACTAGGTAACATCATCAACTGCTGATGTTAATGAACCATCTGTAAGAAAACCAAACTCAGAGAGCACCAAGGACCCCTCATTTTAACTCTGAGCTACAAATATTCTCCTTTATTGGCACTAAATATGATTCTCTAGTCTCATGCTAGTAAAGTTATGCTTAAAATCCTACAAGCTAGACTCCAGCAGTATGTGGATCGAGAACTACCAGAAGTACAGGCAGGATTTCGAAGAGGCAGAGGAACTAGAGATCAAATTGCCAACATACGCTGGATCATGGAGAAAACTAGAGAGTTCCAGAAAAACATCTACTTCTGCTTCACTGACTATGCTAAAGCATTTGATTGTGTGGATCATTACAAACTGTGGCAAGTCCTTAAAGAGATGGGAGTACCAGACCATCTTATTTGTCTCTTGAGAAACCTATATGTGGGCCAAGAAGCAACAGTGAGAACTGGACACGGAAGCACTGATTGGTTCAAAATTGGGAAAGGAGTCCGGCAAGGCTGTATACTGTCGCCTTGCCTATTTAACTTATATGCAGAGCACATCATGAGAAAGGCAGGGCTAGATGAATCAAAAGTTGGAATTAAGACCCACTGTAGAAGAATGGGTGTTTAAAGTTTCGAATCTTGCAGAAATGTCTAAGATTTCTGCTTATCTGAAGGATCATTCACAGGAAAGATATATTTCAGTTTGGAGGAGATGGATAAATTATATTCAAAACAAGTATGGGACCAAAAAGTACCATTTAGCTTATGAGTAGATTTTAGTGGGATATTGTTATTGGTACGTTGTTTGTAGTTATGTTAAAAGAGAGTTAAAGCGCATTATGAATTTGGTTAATTGTATATTATGCATAATTTTTATTTAGAATATGATTATTGTAACTATAATCCTGTATTTAGCTCTGGGAAGTAGGGGGGGAAGTGGGTGGGTTTGGGGTGGGAGGGATTTGGGGATATATTGTAAAATTTTGTTTTTGTAAAACTCTTTAATAAAAAAAAAGTTGGAATTAAGATTGCCGGAAGAAACATCAACAACCTAAGATATGCAGATGATACCACTCTAATGGCAGAAAGTGAAGAAGAACTAAAGAGCTTCTTGTTGCGGGTTGAAACTTAACATTAAAAAAACCACGATCATAGCATCCGGCCCTCTCAATTCCTGGCAAATAGATGGGGAAGAAATGGAGGTAATGACAGATTCTATTTTCCTGGGCTCTAAGATCACTGCAGATGGGGACTGTAGCCAAGAAATTAAAAGACGCTTGCTCTTTTTTTTTATTGAAAAGTTTTATCATACATTTTATCTTTAACAGTCCCCCCTACCCCTCCCCTACCCCTCCCTCCTTACCCCTCCCTCCCTCCCCTCCCCCCCCAAAAGACGCTTGCTCTTGGGGAGGAAAGCCATGGCAAATCTAGACAGCACACTAAAAAGCAGAGACATCACCCTGTCGACAAAAGTGCGTATAGTCAAGGCTATGGTCTTCCCAGTTGCAATGTATGGCAGTGAAAGTTGGACCATAAAAAAGGCTGAGCGCCAAAGAATTGAGGCCTTTGAACTATGGTGCTGGAGAAGACTCCTGCGAGTCCCTTGGACTGCAAGGCGATCAAACTGGTCAGTTCTAGAGGAGATCAACCCTGACTGCTCTTTAGAAGGCCAGATCCTGAAGCTAAAACTCAAATACTTTGGCCACCTAATGAGAAGGAAGGACTCACTGGAGAAGAGCCTAATGCTGGGAAAGATCGAGGGCAATAGAAGAAGGGGACGACAGAGAATGAGGTGGCTGGATGGAGTCACTGAAGGTGTGAGCTTAAATGGACTCCAGAAGATGGTAGAGGACCGGAAGGCCTGGAGGAACGTTGTCCATAGGGTTGCGATGGGTCGGACCCGACTTCGCAGCTAACAACAACAATGATTCTCTAGAGATGCAAAAGAAAGAGGAAGATTCTGACTACTTGATCTTAAACTGCATTTAGCTGCCTACTGTTTGGATTATGGAATGGCTGTTGTTAAGAAATGAGAGAATCAGAAGGACATGGTCTGCATAGCGTGGTTACTTATGGTAACCAGTTAAAGTAAATGTAGATTTAAATGATTTTTAAAAATCATTGCGTCTCTCCTTGATTAGTTTCCATTCATTGTTTCTTGTCCTGCCCTCTGGTTCTTTGGAAAAGAAGTTGACCACTCTCTTCTTTGTGATCGCCCCTCAAATATTGGAACACTGTTTGACAGGTTTGATAAAGGAGAGAACTACAATTACTTTTATAAAATAGTGGAAACCCTTTTTGGATTTTTTGCTGAAAACGGATAAAATGAACAGTTGATTTGGGGATTGACTGCTATAAAAGATTGGTTTCTGGAAAGAAGGAAACCATAGTATGCAGTTTGGGAAGATGGAAATGGCAATTACTGTGTAAGTAACTGCTGCACAGAAGACTTGAAGTAGCTGCTTTAGACTTTGCTTTTTCTTTCTCTTGTAATCTTTCACTTTTTTAACTCTTGTAAATTTTCTTTCAATACTTTTTCTTTTAAGTTTCTGTAGGTTTTTAAGCATATGTAAAATCTTTTTTAATAAACATTTCTTTAAAAAAAAAGAAAGAAAATTATGCTGTCCTCCGATTCCAAAATCTCATCCTAATGTTTAACATTTTCTTCTGGAAGCTTTGAAAAAGAGAGTTAAATCACCAGAAAGAGCACATAAAAATCTAGCTGCTTTCAGCTGATGCAATTGGCTCTCTAGCAATATTACCACAGAAAATATGTCATCTCTTCTTGCCAAAAAAATGTGTCACTGGCTGGGTATGCAGAGGCTTCAAATGGCACCCGCTTTTGCTGTTCCTTGTTTACATCATGCAGTGGGAAGCAGTCATCCATCTTCACCTTCAACTGATGGCATTGATCGATTTCATCTTCATTTTTGCCAAGATGAATAAATTAGGTTGCATAATGAGTTTAACCGTGGCAGTATGGATATACTGCCTCTGGGGAATGACAATGACAAATGACTTAGGAGGTGTTGCTTTTGAAGGCATTCTTAGGCATCTGAAGGGTTCTGGGGAGACTGGAAGAAATTTGTCTAGGAAAGCAGGCAATCTTCAACACATACATAATGCATTACACACACATAATGTGCCTGTCAAACACTCCTATGATTTAGGTGGGGGCCGGGAGAGAAAAGGAATTGCAAACAGGCCAACTCTTTGATAAAGCAAATGTTTAAGCTAATCTTCCCTCAAAAATGAAGGCAAATGTACGTGTCCCAGGATAATGTTGCAGGATCCAATCTGGGTCAGTCACCAGGACCAGACGTTTTGTCTTCTGAGTTTTCGGACACTTGCTGGAGTCCATCCTCAGGGAACTTCTGTCTAAAAGAGTCTGTGCTTTGGGCTATTCTGTGGGTGGTATTTATATGGTGCCTATCTTGTGTGGTTTTTTTTAATCTTCCCTGATCTGGTACTTAGCAGATGTGCTCAATCTTTACTCAAGACTCCCTATGGCACAGTATTGGTTGGGATACTTGTCAGCTGAAGTCCAACACATCTGGACAGAATTAAGAGTAGCCTGCTGTACACAGATACTTTACAATTAGGGCCTGTAGCAAAAATATAATAATACTGCAATTGGAGATTCCTGTCCATCCAGTCCTCTTTCTTGCCATTCAGCATTCCATTTCATCTCTCCCCTATAGGTCTTTCTGAAAATCTTTTAAAAAGAAATTTATAGACCTCAAGACGCTGCTTTCCCCCACTCCAGTTATGTATGGCTTTGGATTACATCAATATCAGAAACAAAGAGAATGTCTTGCACACAAAATGTCTATGTGTGCTTTGTGCTCCATGCAGGTAATCCTTAAGACTAGTCTGCTGTCTGCATATACCCCTATGGTCACATGACTGCATTTCAAGTGCTTGGCAACTGGCTCATCTTTACAACAGTCATGTGCCTATGATTTACAATGTTTTGTGCTAGTTTCTAGCCTTTATGGCTGCTTTCTGGCAATAATTATGCATAGAAATGTATTGATTCACTTAATGACTGCAGTGGTCGCTTAATGACTGCTGCATTCACTTAACAACTGTGGCATTCATTTAACAACTGCCCCAAAAAGTCATAAAATTGGGTCATGGGCTGCCTTGATTTACAACCATCATGACTTACAATGCAATTTATGGGCTCCATTACAGTCATAGATTGAGGACTACCTGTAAATACTGAAAATAAAACATGTCACATCTGTTTTAACTCTGCAGTCAGCAGTGATGGAAAAGATGAATTAAAGATGAAAGGAAAAGGCAGGAAGGGTGGACCTAGAAACCTAGAATAAATAGCTATGTCTTAGAGACAAAATCAGTCATTCTGCTGTTAGTCTCCATCAATGTCACACTAAACTTCACTTCTAGCGACAGCTTGCTGTTTAAAAAGAAATGTGGTAGGTCACAAAAGCTAGTGTACTTAAAGAGACTCATTCTTTGGCCTTCCCAGGGACCTTCAACAATGTTTGAAAAATAGAAACAAACAAGGGCAGAGATCAGAGGAAAATATGATGATACTTGCAGAAGATAATCACAGATTGAATTAAAAATATGGGATAAAGGAATCTTTATTAGTGTAATTATTCTTAACAGAAGATTGAATAGCTTGTCTTTAAAACAGCTCTGTGTGTAGCTACATTAGATACCTAATGGCTTCCCATTGCATATTTTCAAAATTGCAAATTTCTGTTCTCCCAAAATCAGGGACCCCTTTTTTATTTCATTGGCTTTCATCACAGCATATCTTAAACAACTGAGTTTTCCCTCACTGATAAATTTACATAGCAATATAAAAATAGTTACTATTATTACAAAGGAATTAATCAATCCACGACTTTTATATATTTGGAAAGGGATGTCACAGGTCTGACTGTGAACCTCTTTCATTTCATGGTCATTTTGCCTTGACAATTTATATTAAAATACTTTTCTTCTGGGCACAAATATAAATATATCTGCCAACTAAGAGCAACAGACAAAGGAGACTTGACTTAATGAAAGCTGACGCTACAATACATCAGCTAGTCTTTGTGGTCCAGCGAGAGTGTTATGTGGACTTTGGAAGTTATCAATATGTAGCAACCACACATTCTTTGCCTGCATTAAAACATTGAATTGCTTGCTTTCCGCTCTTATGTGAGTCCTCTGGGAAATGCTTCACACGTCAGCCAATAAAATAATAATCAGCAAGCTACCGCCACAGAGAAAACTTCCACAGATATGTGCCAAAGCAGATGCACCCAAAAATGATGGTAGAAAGAAATGGAAGGGGCAGGTGGTAAAATTATGATTCAGATATTGGTAGCTGGGAGGAACACTTGCATTAATTATTCGGAATAGGCTGGGTGGACCTTTTTGCATAGCTGAACTAAAGTCATTCCCAACAGACATGTCCCGAAGGTGCTTTTTCAAAAAGCAACTGGACTGTCTTTGTTTTTTCTCTTGAACACATTTTGTTTCTCATCCAAGAAGACATTTCACTTCCCACCCAAGAAGCTTCTTCAGTTATGACTGAAGAAGCTTCTTGGATGAGAAACAAAATGTATTCAAGAGAAAAAACAAAGACAGTCCAGTTGTCTTTTGAAAAAACACCTTTGGGACAACCATGACCTGGATGACTGAGAATATTCATAGAAATTTCCAACTGACATAATAGTTAGCCATCACAATGGCTCACAAAGAGCAAACTTACTGCAGCATCCGAGATAGAGACTCGGTGGGACTCTATTGTTGGCCTCCTCCCTGTTCGTGGTGAAATATGCATGGAGGGTCCCGTGGCATATGGACCAAAGTCTGGAAGATCAGAGGAACTCAAGTAATTCCCAGTAGTCTTTTCTTGAAGGGAATACTTCCTGCCAGTCAAATTGGGCCTTTTGGGGACCTTCTTTGGCTCATGTAGCTCATTGGTGCCATCCAGTTCTTCAGAGGTTCCTGAATCAACACTGACCCCATTCCTTTGGTTGTTTTCAGCTGTGCAATTAGATAACGGACCAACAGTTTCTTCTATTGCTTCCTGACTATTTGGTTTAATTCCATTGGGACCAGCCGTTACAGTGATGGCAGCTACTCTCTTGGCAAGCCCCATCTGAGCATCTTTGCAACCCATGTCTGTGTCTTGACCAACAATCTCTGCTGTAGAATCACCCATAGTTGACTCCTGGCTTTTTATGTTATTAGATGATGGTGTAGGCCATCGGGACTGAATAGTTCATTTGAAGAGTCCAAGGTGGGGATCTTGGCCAAATGGATCTCTGGAAAGAACTGTAATAAGGAAAAGAGAAAGCAAAGATTTATTTATTTATTTATTTATTTTATTTAATTTCTATACCGCCCTTCTCCCTAAGGGACTCAGGGCGGTTCACAGGGCATATATAAATAAGTATACAAAAATTAAAAGAAAATTAAACCATGCCCAAATTAAAATATAACAATAGTGAAATAAAAACCAATTAAAAACCCAAATACCCCTTCAGGCCAGACCAGCTAACTCGAACAAATGGGTCTTAAACCCGCGACGGAAGGATCGGAGGTCCGATGCCATCCGGAGCTCAACTGGCAGTTGGTTCCATAGTGCCGGGGCACCCACAGAGAAAGCCCTCCCCCTGGGGGCCACCAGTCGACATTCCCTGACTGGAGGCACCCTGAGGAGGCCCTCTCTGTGGGCACGCACAGGGCGGAGGGGAGTTGACGCCGGCAGCAGGTGGTCCTCGAGGTATCCCGGACCCATGCCATGTAAGGACTTAAAGATCATAACCAAGGAAGAAAGAGGAAAGAGGAAGCCATTACTTTTAAAGCCAGGATAGCAGGGGTAACAAATTGATGCCTTCCAGATATTTTGGACCACAACTTTCATAATCTTTTGTCACCAGTAATTCTGCCTAAAATTCATGGGAGCTGAAATCCCACACTTTTGGAGGGGGCTAAGTAGTGAACTGCTATAACGGTATATTTGCATTTCTTCCATTTTCAACTCCACTCCCCAACCATCTTGATCTATCAGTTATAACCTGTCTCATAAATACATTGCTAGCCCTTTTTTTAAACCTTTCTGGGGTGCTAACATATTTCTAGAACTTTTTTCTCCAATCCAATATTGGAATGGGACAATTTACTGCAGCCAACTTACCATAGGCAACTCGCTGTGGGACAACTCAGCACAGCCAATTCGCTGCAGCCAACTTACCAACTGTGGCCAATTTGCCACAGGACAACTCACTACAGGACAATTTAACAATTCTATTTAATTATTTAAAATAAATAAAAAATATTTTAATTTTTGCCATTCACATTCCATTCTGTCCCTCCTTTTGCATCCTTTCTTTAGTGATTCTATTCTACCATTTTTTTGATATTAATTTAACTCTTGTCTCACACTGAGTTGTCCTGTGCCGAGTTGGCCATGACAAGCTGACTGTGGTGAGTCAGCTGCGGCAAGTTGTCATAGACCCTCAATACTTTCCAAATGATGAAATCCAATATATTTGAAGCTCACCAGATGAAGAAGCTGCTATAGAAATGAAAACACAAGGTTGGGAAGAGGTGGATCCTACTTCTATTACACTCTCCCTTAATAAGGCGAGTCCCAAAAGGAAGACCATAAGCCAATATGGTTCATCATTCTTCACCTAATAAGTGCTTACAGAAAACTCACAAACAGGGAATGGAGGAGAATATTTGCTTCCTCTTCCCTAGGAGCTAGTATTTAAAGAGTGTAGGCTATGATTCGGAAGTTGGTATCAAGACTTTGTTACAACGGTGATGAGTGCACCATTGGGAGACACAAAAGAACAGGTTAGAGATAGAGATTTTTGGAGAAAATCTATGTGGTCACTAGGAGCCAGAAATGATTAAAATATGGCACTTTTTTTTTTTAAAATCATCAATGGCTACTAGATAGTGTAATCCTCCATTAATTTGTTGAGACTCCCTTTTACAAAAAACATTTTAGCTGGTGGTTGAAGCAACAAATTCTAAGAACAACAAATTCTACAGATGAAATCTGGGTGCTATATATATTTTTTTCTTTTATTAACCTTAATTCTTCCTACAATACATCTCAGTGGATGATCCCATATCATCCAGAGGGAGAAAAACTTCTCTTTGTTCACACTTCCATACCAGGCATGATTTTATGTATTTCATAGCTTCCACTAGGCCTGTCCACCATCCATACGTGTGGATAGGAACCGCAGGATTCCCAGCAACAAGTTGAGGACCACACCATTTGGAGGATTCTCAGAATGGGACAGAAAAGTCTACTCTTTGGGGTATCTTAAAAAGCCACAAGTGTTGTAGCTTTTTTCCGACAGGAGCTCTGTTTATCCCCATAATCTACTTGGTTGCCTGCCTGCACAAATCTTTCAAGCACCAGATGCTGTACAGCCATTTTACATGCTGCAGAATGCTAAGATTCAGGTATAATCATCTGTTCAGTTAATGCAGCTGCTGAGGACATATTTTGCCAGAAGGAGAAAAGATAAGCTTTTAAAAGCTGCATGAAGCCATAGAAATGCTGGGGGAAAAGCACCTCTGAATATAACATATATAGGTCGAGTTAACCTTCACAGCAAGTAAGGAGTCAAGTGGCTTTGAAAAGAGATCCTTAAAATGACAATTGGTGGGAGGTGAATGAATTGGTTTGCTTTAAGGCAAGGATGTCAAAACTGCCAGTCGGCTGGTTGCATCATGCTGAGGTCCTGCCCACCCCAGCTCCAGCAATGTGGGGTGTGTATGTCACAATACATTGTGACATGTCA
Organism: Vipera ursinii; assembly: GCF_947247035.1. Lineage (NCBI taxonomy): Eukaryota > Metazoa > Chordata > Lepidosauria > Squamata > Viperidae > Vipera > Vipera ursinii. The sequence goes on along the minus strand of NC_139512.1, from coordinate 341,382,874 downwards.
CGTGACGCAACGAGTTTGACACCCGTGCTTTAAGGGCTGAGGCTCTTCACCTGAAATGATTTTAGAAGGAGAAGACTTTCAAGAGCAGAAAACTCTTTCCCCTTTTCGTCTTTTTGTAAATACCAAATCACTGGCTATGCCTCAGGAATTAGCTGCATCGCTCCAACCTTACCTTCTTCTTCCTTGCCAGGAACTGTTCTATCACCAGTCAAAATGAAGTGGGCCGCTTCATGTAACCAATAAAGGAGAATACTTGTAGCTCAGGGGTCCTTGGTGCTCACTGAGCTTGGTTGTTTTCTTGTAGACATCTCATTACCAAACTAGCTAACATCATCAGTGCTGACCACTGTTCAGCGAGTGTGGAAGAAAACAATTAAGTTCAGAGAGGACCAAGGAGCCCCTTGTTTCATGTAAGAATTGCTGGCACTGGGGCTGCTCTAAATAGTTGTAGCTTCCCTATTTTACCCACCTGAACGTGTTCAAGTAAGAGTTACAAGAACTGGGATGAGGCACAATTTTGTCCTTTATCCTAGGCCAGTGGTGGCGAACCTATGGCACGCGTGCCAGAGGCGGCACTCAGAGCCTTCTTTGTTGGCACGCACGCCGCTGCTGCCAGCAGCAGGTCCATCACGCCGCCACCGCCACCCGGAACAGAAGCCCGGCCCAGCACAAAGGAGGCGAAGCAGCCGACTAGCCAGCTCGAATAGAGGTGGCAGAGCAGAGGTCACCAACCATTGTCGATCGGTGGACTGGAAGAAAAGGGAGGGGGAAGCATTTTACATGCGTGTATGCGCGCACGGGGCTGCGAGCACACACATGCTGCAAATGGGGCGGGGCTAGTGCATGTGTGATACTCACTAGCCCTGCCCCGTTCTTGCATGGTGCAGCACCTTGTATAACTGCACCCTGCGGTGTGGCGGTGGCCATTTTTGCTCCTTGCAGCACGGTGGCCCATTTTTGCACCCCTGGGTTTTGCATGCCATAGGCGGCAATCAGAGGTGCCTCCCTGCCCCCACCCTGAGGGCACCACAATGCTGATGCGGCCCAGGCACTTTGTGATAAATATGTGGGTTTGGGGTTGCGGTTTGGGCACTCAGTCTCTAAAAGGTTCGCCGTCACTGTCCTATGGCTGATCTTCCATTCTGGACAGAGAAGATGGTGGCCCCAGAATGGTCCACTGCTGGTCTGCTGAAACTCTGCACAAGAGATAGCTAAGGCTGAACTATATGCAAGTTCATGAAGGGTGTTATTTTGGGGGAGGAGTGTTCCCTATCAAGTCAACAACAAACTCAGGTAGCTGGCTGCCTATTAATTTGGAACTGAAATGGCACCATTTGAAAATACTTCTTTAAGTATGATGGAATGTTATGCAGAAAATCAGGGTAACTGCTGAAAACAGAAAAGACAAACAAAAATGAAGAACAAATGAATAAGAGTGAATTTATTGGTTCACACTTTGTAGTAAGTAGCCTAATGAGATGGAAGATTAAAACATCTTTAGCAACCTTTCTATTTCCTTAGGAAAAAAACAATACAATTCTCTACACAACTGGGAATGAAAATCTTCTACTCCTATAAAACAGGACAGGAAGCCAGCACTGTCATAGGACAAGGCAACACAGCAGATGGCTTGCTGCAAATCACCACCTTCATTTACAAAAATACTTTAAGCTGTGCCTAAGGCTAGCACAAAGGTATAAGAGAGAACAGTCTGTCAACTTCTGATGTCATGTTAACGGTAATAGCAATGATAGGAGTGTTCCAATATCTAAGGGGCTGCCACAAAAAGGAGAGCATCAACCTATTCTCCAAAGTGCCTGAAGGCAGGAGAAGAAGCAACAGATGGAAACTAATCAAGGGGAGAAGCAACCTAGAACTAAGGAGAAATGTCCTGATAATTAGAACAATTAATCAGTGGAACAACCTGCCTCTACAAGTTGTGAATGCTCCAACACTGGAAGTTTTTAAGAAGAGACTGGACAATCATTTGTCTGAAATGGTAATCCTGCCCAAGCTGGGGGTTGGACTAGAAGACCTCCAAAGTCCCTTCAAGCTCTGTTTTTCTGTTATTCTGTCATGCCCACTATGGAAACCATTTTTGGAACAGGCAACCCCCTTTAACCAGCAGCTATTTCATGAATGCCAATATTTCAAATCTGCATATTGGGCCTCCAAAGTTGCCAACAGGTAATCCTGAAGGTACAATCATTTAAAAGACCATTCGAAGTTACAACCATGCTGAAAAAAAACCCTACAACTGGTCCTTTACACTTACAACTGTTGCAGTGTCCCTGCAATCATGTGATCCAAATTCCGGCACCTAGCAAATGACATGTATGTATGATAGTTGCAGCATCCCAAGGTCACATGAACCCTATTTCCAACCTTCCCAGCCTGTTTCAGAAGCAAAGTCAGCAGGCAAAGCTGGATCTGCTTAATGACTATAAGAAAAAAAAAGTTATAAAATTAGGCATGACTCACTTAATGACCATCTCTTTTAGCAATGGATGTTTTAGTCTCAATTGTGGTCTTATGTTGAGGACTACCTGCACTTCTGCTGTATCCTGTAACTGGAAATACCGTTAAAAGCAACATGTTCCAGACTAATTAGTCTATTGCAGACTCCACATATTGCACTTATTTTGCATCTTGGCATTGGAAACCTTGATATTTTGTGAATACAGCTTGTGTCAGCCACTATTTTACTACATCAACTAAAGCAAGTTACAAGTTCTAATTACTTAATCACTATAATTATATCTGCTTGCCCCCAGCAAACCAATATGCGACAGTTCTTTAAAAAAAGGACAAAATATGCATTTCAAACTTATTTGTTTTCATCAGTCAGCCATACCCTTCTGAGATTCGAACCTGGGCTGATTGCACATTAGGCAATTGTTTTAACCTCTAGGCCACAAGCTCTATCTCACTTTGTTAGCTGAGAAGCAACGGAGATATGTGTTAAATGCTTGTTAACTATTTAGATTACCTTGCTAGGCCCCAAACATGGGACAAATCTTTATTTCCTGTTTCGGCCTAACAATCAGCCCAGGCTCGAATCTCAGAAGGGTATGGCTGACTGATGAAAACAAATAAGTTTGAAATGCATATCAGTCTCCCTTTAATTCTTTGTTAGCAATCTAAAAATTTACACAAATATGAGCTGTCACTGTTGTGACTACTGCCTGTGGATGGCCTTTGGTTAGGCCGAAACAGGAAATAAAGATTTGTCCCTTCTAAGCCTCCTGCCCCACTCAGTATCCAGCTGCAGGCTATGCCCTCTCTTATCTGACCATTCCCCTGCAATCATCTCCTGAGGTCATTCCCACATACTATTACATATAGTGTAATCAGTGCTTTTTTTGTTATAGAACTCACCAGAACGGAGTTCTGGCACCTTTTTTTGATGGATTTTCCAAGTTTTAAAAGTAACTTTTGAAAATTTGATGTTTGGTCCATGTGGACTTGAACCGCCCTGTCGAGTGTAGCAGGTCGGTGGCAAAATCATTAAAACGGTGCATGCGGGCTGCTTGTGTCGAGTCTGATACATGCGTACTTCATCCAACTGCTCAGCTTGTGGCACTGCTCAACTTGTGATTGGTCGTGTGGTCACGCATTGAGTGCTTACTGTGGGCAGTAAGTCCTGAGTCCTTCGGGAGAAGGGCGGTATAAAAATTTAATAAATAAATAAATAAATAAATAAATAAATAAATAAATAAATAAATAATGTTTTGTTGCACAACTGACATGTGTGGGTGTGTGTACAGTGATTGACTATGTGCGAAAGATAGATAAAAGATTAAAAACATGTGAGTTCCGGCACCTTTTTTCTTACAAAAAAAGCACTGAGTGTAATGATGGAGAAATTAAGTTGCAAACAAATAATGATGCTTTTGTCATTTTTGTTATGTGACCTTTGGCTCCAAGTTTGTGCCATTAAAATACCTTTCCAAAGTGAAGCCCACAGCATCAGGAATCAGCTACTACAGTAGCAGAAAGATCCATAAATATCACCACTGTTCCATTAGGAAGTGCTAATTTTTCCAAGATATGTTATTAAATGTAAAAACATGCATCTAGGGGGGGGGGAATTCCACAAAAATGCTCTGGGTTAGACCATTCCCCCAATAGTGAAGTCAGGCAATGAGTACCAACAGAAACAGTGTCAAAATCAGTGCCTGTCCTTTGGAACAGCATTCCACCCAAGAGATCTTCCATCCTGATGATTTTTTTTTAAAAAAATCAACACCTGGATGTTCCCCACAAGCCTTGTGAGAGGGTGGGTGTTGACCCTCTATAACAGTGCTTTTCAACCTTGGCAACAATAAGATGTGTGGACTTCAACTCCCAGATTCCTCAGCCAGTACTTCCTATCATGCTGGGGTTATTAATATTAACAGTAGACACTCATTACATTAGTTTATCAATGAATTCACTATAATATTATGACCTATACAAGATAGTACTGTTTTGTTCATATTATTGTATCAATTCATTGATAAAACAGTGACTGATAGTTATAAAATATACATTTTGTTTCCCTTTTCCTTTTTAGTTGGTATTCTTTACTTGTATTTTTATTTTTTTAAAAAATTCTTTTTCTTTAAGATTAAATGTTGTTTTGTTAAAAAAAATCTAATAAAGGAGAAGGAAGGAAGGAAGGAAGGAAGGAAGGAAGGAAGGAAGGAAGGAAGGAAGGAAGGAAGAAAGGAAGAAAGGAAGGAAGGAAGGAATTGATGGATTACAGCTTGCATTGCTGTTAAAGTTATGTAAATTTACTACTAGATCTCTGTAAAACTACTCTTTTTAATCTACGTTCCCCAAATATATTGCCTTCATTTCCCATAATCTTCAACCAGAATGATGGCCACTAAATTCCAACACATCTGAAGGACTGCAGACAAGAAATACTGATACAAAACAAAAACATGCAAAGACACTGATCCAAATTGGCAGGACATAAAAATTTACTTAAAATAGGATCCTATTTTTCAAGAAGAGCAAGGGTAGTCCTCAACTTACAACCATTTGTTTAGTGACCGTTCAAAGTTATAATGGCACTGAAAAAAGTGAGTTGGGACCAATTTCCACACTTATCACTGTTGCAGCATGCCCATGGTCATATGATCAAAATTCAGACACTTGCAATTAGCATGAATTTATGGCCGTTGCCATGTCCTGAGTTCACCCCTTTTGCAACCTTCTGACAAGCAAAGTCAATGGGGAAGCCAGATTCGCTTAACAACCATGGTAAGAAAGATTGTAAAATGTTGGGGTAAATTGTGGTCGTAAGTTGAGGACTATGTGTAATCAGTATAATGTGAAATATTGGTCATTTTCTTCTCTTTCCAAATGTGGAGATAAGACACTGATGTTTTTCAAAAGAAACATGGAAAAATGAACTATATAGGATAATGTTTTGATCCAATTTAAGTCCTTTTGTGATCTGCTAGAGATGTAACAACGGACGCGGTGGCTCAGTGGGTTAGGACACTGAGCTTGTCGATCAGAAGGTCGGCAGTTTGGCGGGTCGAATCCCGAGTGCCGCGTAGCAGAGTGAGCGCCTGTTACTCGTCCCAGCTTCTGCCAACCTAGCAGTTCGAAAGCACGTAAAAATGCAAGTAGAAAAATAGGGACCACTCCGGTGGGAAGGTAACAGCGTTCTGTGCGCCTTTGGCGTCTAGTCATGCCGGCCACATGACCACGGAGATGTCCTTGGACAAGCGCTGGCTCTTCGGCTTTGAAACGGAGATGAGCACCGGCCCCTAGAGTCGGAAACGACTAGCACGCATGTGCGGGGGAACCTTTACCTTTACCTTTTTAGAGATGTAACAGACAGCCAAAAGAGGTCAGTGGAACTATTGCCTAAAACTAACCCTTAGGAAAACGAAACACAGCATTTCTACATGTGTGGGAAAAATATACTTCTCAAATTGGAATCAACAAGGAGTACTATTTTTAGAAGACAAACAGAAGGCGACATGCACAGTTTGGAATACCTAAGGATGGTGGGTTGGAGAGAAAACTCCTTCCCTGAAGTGCATTAAAAAAAGCAGTTACTAGGAAGCTAATATGATTGGCCAGGGAGGGAAATGTACAATTATAGAGTCGTAATCTGCATTTGCACAGCATATTTTAGCTGGTCACACAATGAGAAACATAAATTAGCCAAAAGTATCAGATTTGTACAGCATACTTATTTATTTATTTATTATTGGGACTTATATGCCGCCCTATCTCCCGAAGGACTCAGGGCGGCTAACAGCAATAAAACACAATAATACAAATGTTAAAAAAAAGATTAAACTAATAAGCCCCAGTGATAAAATATTAAAAACATTTTCTTTTTAAAAACCCCTATCATCAGTCCAGGTCAGCCTGATGGAAAAGGAATGTTTTGAGCTCGTGACGAAAGGACCGGAGATCCGGGGCCATCCGGGGCCATCCGGAGCTCAAGGGGGAGTTGGTTCCACAGGGCTGGCGCTCCCACAGAGAAGGCCCTCCCCTTGGGGGTCGCCAGCCGACATTGTCTAGCCAACGGTACCCTGAGGAGGCCCTCCCTGTGTGAGCACACCAGGCGATGGGAAGTCGTTCCTGGCAGCAGACAAGTTGAAAAAGATTTGCCACGAAAAAGCCAGAGCTACAGAACCCAACATGTTTATTGCAGCAATGATATTGGATGCCGGCTTTACAAGAAAGGGTGATTCTGAACAACAGAAAATGAAATATTTTTCATACAAGTTGAGAGTTACAAGGCCAGAAATAGGAGGGATCTGATTGGCTGGGGAGAAGCTAGGTAGGTCCTTGTTCATGTACCTGGGCTTAGTTCTATTGGTAGGCAAAAGGACCTTTTCAGAGGTGCCAGCAGAGTTGGGGAAGTCCCTTGTTAAGGAGATGGATGTTGAAATAATTGGTGTGTGTGTGTGTGTGTGTGTGTGTGTGTGTGTGTCACTAACTGAGGATGGAACTTTAAGCTGTAACTTCGTTACTATGTTGTAATTCCCTTCTTAGGGCTATGCTGTGAGCTGTAAAGCGGCTCTAGATAAAGGTAAAGGTTCCCCCGCACATGCGTGCTAGTTGTTTCCAACTCTAGGGGCCGGTGCTCATCTCCGTTTCAAAGCCGAAGAGCCAGCGCTTGTCCGAGGACATCTCTGTGGTCATGTGGCCGGCATGACTAGACGCCAAAGGCGCACGGAACGCTGTTACCTTCCCACCGTAGTGGTCCCTATTTTTCTACTTGCATTTTTAAGTGCTTTTTTTGGGGGGGGGTCATCATGTTTTTGACACCTTGCTATGCGACTGGTGGTACTTGGACGTTGCCATATCCTAAAAGTGGTACAATGGGTGAAAAAGTTGAAAAGCCCTGGTTTAGCATATGCACTTACAGTGACCTTATTGTCTTGGAAAATAATAAGGGACAAACCTGAAAAGGGGGCAAATTTGAAAGAGGTTCATTAGGATAAAAACATAATTGTTTATGTTGATAATTTTGCTTTACAAAGAAGCATGCAAGAGCAAAACCAAGAAAACAAATATTAAATCTAAAGGACAGCTTTCTGAAAAAAAAGGACTGTCCTTCATAACTATGGTTACTGAAATAAACACTCAGGAGAATTTTCAGTGAGCCCAAGTACTTTCTTGTTTTTAATGCTAAATTCTGGTCAAACATCTCAGTTTGACCTAAGTAAGTTGCTCTGTGTGGCTCTGTATAGTACTGTGACACAATGCATATAGCCCTGAATTTGGAGAAAAGAAATAGCAATAATAGGAAAGGCAAGGATACAATTAAATGTTTGGACCAATACATGGATCTTGAGAATCTGATGCAAATTACATTAGACATGACACTCAAAGCACATACATTAATTGGACTAGCCAGGTATACAACTGAGCCTAAATTTACCAGGTAGGGTGCACTGTTCACACAATACATTGAAACGTAATGTAAGCACGTATGCTAAACACAGGTCACATAATACATTGGAACATAAGCTCGCCACATATGCTAAACTCAGGCGAAACCTGGTCTTTAGCTATTTCAGTGAATTATATTTTATACTATGCACTGCATTATTGCAGATATGGGAAAACAGAACACGTGACTCTCCCAGGCCTATCTGCTCCAAAGGAAATCCAACATTTAACAGCACTGTCTCAGAAATATTTCACAATCTGGGGTAACATACTTTTGCAACCTGTTTTGTATTTCATGAATTTTCCCCCTCACTGTATTGGGATTAAAATATACAGTTTCTTTTTAGTTCAAGATACGCAGTTGTTCTCTCCTTTTTTAAAAAAAAAAATCTTTAAATCTCTGCCTGGCATGGGTCCAGGCTATCTGAGGAATGGTCTCACCCCAATGGGATTGGCCCGTCCCACCCATGCCAGCAGGAGGAGGATGCTGCGAGCCCCCTTGGCCACAGGAGTTCAGCTGGCGGGGCCCAGAAGAGCTTTTTCTGCTGTGACTCCTGCCCTCTGGAAGATTTTGTCACCTGAGACGAGGTCTGCTTCCATTTTTCTGACCTTCCTGCCAGTGAACCACCAGGAATGTATCACACTAGAGGTAGTTGACAGATTAAGAGAAGATCCCACCTCCCCCTCTGCGCATCATTCTTAACTGTAATTTTTACTGATATTAGAAATATTTATTTTGGATGGTTTTATTGGCTTTTAAAGTTGTAAGCAGCCCAAAATCACCTCGAAGCTAGAAGGATGACAGCTAGATGGATGACAAACAAATCTAATCACTCACTCAATCAATCAATCAATGAGATGCTCTACAAGTACAAAAAGAAGCTTTAAACTTTTATTTTCATTAGCACAGCATGCAAACTAAATTATTGGTAAGAAGCACCATTCAGAGTTATGATAATATAATAGCTAACATACCATTAATTTCAGCTGGCTTCTCTTTAGTCTAAATACTACCAATGAAGCTCTGAGTTGCTTGGTAGAGAGATGAGCAGCATACAAATTAAACAAACAAACAAGCAAACAAATAAATAAGCAGGCAGGCAGGCATAATCAGCAGCACCATTGGCATTTCCACCCTCTGTATTAGGTCAGTTGCAACCAATTGCTTTCCTGGAGATATCATTGGCCATTAATGGAAGGAGATACACTTTTCAGTAACACAGGAAAAGGACAAGGAAAGAAGAGGCTCTGAAAGCAACCTCAAAACACTTTATGAAATGTCAGGTGGCCAATTAAGGCTGATGGGGAAGTCTTTGCTTTCTTGCTGTCAGATGTACCGTAATTGCTGAGAAAATGGCCAGTGATATGTTTCTGAGAAAAACGACCTCCGTCGCTTCTCTGTTTCCTCCTTGTGATGCAATCAAGTGGAATAATCTATTTTAATATTAAAAATCAGCGACTGTAAAGAGTTTAATATCCTGTGTTTGGTTTATCAGTCAATTTTCATCAAAACTCACAGCCTGAACATATCTATACATGAAATAGGTTTGCCAAGCACTGATGATTTGGGATTTAATTTTGCACTGGTTATTATAAATTCAGCTTCATGCCAGTTGAATACAGAAGCTGAGATGGGAAGGGGGCTAAAAACCAAGAGATGATGATTTATAGTCCTCCCTTAAGACATGAAGCCAGCGAGGTCAGGGGTCTGCAACCTTGACAACTTCCTCGGCCAGCATAGCTGAACCACAATAAGCTATTTTACTTTGGTGAAGCAATAAAAGTAGCCACATCAGGAAAACGATCATCACTTCATTTTCCTTTTGGTGTGCAAGATTTTGGTATAGGATGGTTTCCAACCTGTTCTACCAGCTTGAGAAAGGAGAACTTGATGGTTTCCAAGCTTTTGCAGACTTGCATTGATAGGATAAAGGCTAGCCAAGAGGCAGCTAGGCTGGCTTCTCTCAAGGAGGCAAATAATCTCTCCATCAGCTTTTAATTGTTGCTTTTTGTAATATTTATTTTACTAATGGTGGCTTTAACCCTGTTGTTAACAAACCAACAGGAATCTTCACCAATCAACAGTTCAATAAACTCAATAAATGAATAAATAATTATTAAGCTAGCTCCAGTGATTTATCTCTATTCTGGGAACACATTATAGAAACAGACGGTCTTTAAATCCAGCAGATCCAAAATTGTTTTTTATCTCTTCATTGTACATTTCTGTTTTTGTAATTAACTCTATTTTGTAATTATATCAGAACACGTAGGAGGAACTGTCAGGAGAGTAAAAATTAATAGATTTTGGCTGTAGAGATCTGGGAATATATATTGTATGTGAAACTTGGGGCAAGTTGCTGTGTAACCCTTGCCCACATTGCAGGATTATGTGTATGTTTGTGTGCGCGTGTTTATAGGATAGCAGAAGAATAACTTGAATTCACAGAGGGAGTCCTCGACTTTCAACCATTTGTCTAGTTTCTGTTTGAAGTTACAATGGCAAGGAAAAAGTGACTTATGACTGGTCCTTGCACTTAGGACCATCACAGCATTCCCCACAGTCATGTGATTAAAATTTGGGTGCTTGGCATCTGGCATGTACTTTTGACATTTGCAGCATCCTGTGGTCATGTGGTCTCATTTTCAACCCTCCAAACCAGTTCCTGAGAAGCAAAATCAATGGGGGAAGCCAGATAGGCTTAATGACCACATGATTCACTAAACAGCTGCAGTGATTTGCTTAACAACCATGGCAATAAAGGTTACAAAATCAGAGGCAACTCACTTAATAACTATCTTACTTAGCTATGGAAATTCTGGTCCCAACTGTGACTGTATGTCGAGGACTACCAGTACAGATACTCTTCGACTTACAACAGTTTGTTTAGTGACTGATCAAAGTTACAACAGCATGGAAAAAAGTGACTTAGGACTGTTTTTCAACTAAAGACCCTTGCAGCATCCCCATGGTCATGGGATCAAAATCTGGATGCTTGGAAACTGGTTCATATTTATGACAGCTGCAGTGCCCTGGGGGTCATGTGATCTCCTTTTGTGACCTTCTGACAAGCAAAGTCAATGGGGAAGCCGGATTCACTTAATAACTGTGTTACTAACTTAACAACTGCAGGGGATCACTTAACAAACTGGTGGGATCATAAAATAGAGAAAGTCATAGAAAATTATAAAGTTAAACTGCTCTGGGACTTCAGAATTCAAACAGACAAGCACCTGTAACATTTCACCCCAGATTTGACTATTATTGATAAGAAAGACAAAAAAGTCTGGATAGTGGACGTGGCAGTGCCTGGAGACAGCAGACTAGACGAGAAAGAACTGGAGAAGATAACAAAATACAAAGACCTACAAATAGAAATAGAAAGACTGTGGCAAAGGCAAGCAAGAGTAGCACCAATAGTAATAGGCGCCTTGGGTGCAATCCCAAAACAACTGGAGCACCACTTGAACACCATTGGCATTGACAAATTTGCCATCAGTCAATTGCAAAAGGCGGCCTTACTAGGAAAAGCTTCCATCCTGCGATGATATCTGTAATACCATCAAACATCCAGATCTGCCTATCCCAGGTCCTTGGTAAGGACTCGATAGGTAGACAAAAATGCCAAATCCAGTCTGAACATCTGGCTGACTGTGATAATAATAATAATAATAATAATAATAATAATAATAATAATAATAATAATAATAATAATAATAATAATAGTTGGAAGGGACCTTGGAGGTCATCTAGTCCACCACCTCCTGCTCAGGCAGGAAACCCTATACCATTTCAGACAAATGGCTGTCTAGTCTCTTCTTAAAAACTTCCAGTGTTGGAGCATTCACCGCTTCTGAAGGCAGGTTGTTCCACTGATTAATTGTCCTAACTGAGAGAAAATTTCTCCTTAGTTCTAGGTTGTTTCTCTCTTTGGTTAGTTTCCATCCGTTGCTTCTTGTCCTGCCTTCAGGTGTTTTGGAGAATAGCTTGACTCCCTCTTCTTTGTGGCAACCCCTGAGATATTGGAACACTGCTATCATGTCACCCCTAGTCCTTCTCTTCATTAGACTAGACATTCCCAGTTCCAGCAACCGTTCCTTATATGTTTTAGCCTCCAGTCCCCTAATCATCTTTGTTGCTCTTCTCTGTACTCTTTCTAGTCTCAACATCTGATGAAGATGTTGAAGAGCACTGGGCCCAGAAGTCCAAGGACTATCTGTATATGCCAAAGTGAGCTCAATGGAAGGAGAACAGAAGATACGGGAAGAGGCAGACACAATTTAATCAGGGCCTGAAAGCAGAATCTTTCCATTCCAGCACGAAAGCCACTCCCTTTGTGATAATACATCTGTGTTCTCTGTTAATAATAAAATGACTAAAATATGCAGTTGGTCTAGTCAAATATAAATTATTTAAATGGCGAACTTTGCATTAAAAGATCTGAGGTTCTTTAATGAGCTCTCTTACTTAAAGGCCAACAGCAGAAATAACCAACTATTTTATGCTCTTATGCAGCTGGCTTAGGAATTGAAACAAGAAATAAGAGACAAAACGGCACTGTCTTATTCTTTATCATTCTGTGTTCTAATTACACAATGATACTGATTTGCATAATCAGATGTAATTATTCTAATTGCATGTATAAGCAGTAATCAGCCAAGAATTACCCAGGGAAAGCAGGGGATGGTGATAACTAGGATGCAAATAAAAAATCAAATGCATTCCATCAAAGTTTAAATGATAGTGTGTTTCACTTGTGGAAGTGACAAGAACTTGGCCAACAAAAAGGGAATACCATATACTAACAACATCAGTTCTCTGCTACTTCTTAAGTATAAGAGTTAAAATGGTGATAGTCCTCACTGAAAAGGGCACAATGGCTAAAAAAAATCTACTCCTTCAAAAGCACTGAGCAGAAGTGAGCAGGCAAGACAATATTAAGCAAACTATGTAGATATCAAAATTATAGGAGGCAAACAATGAAAAAAAACAGGTCTGTCCACCACCCGAGCCATTCATGATTGAGGGGGAACAACGTTTTGAAATGAAGGACATTTTAGACTCTAATAAACACCAAGGAAAGCTCCAGTATTTAGTTGCATGAAAAGACTTTCCTCCCTTCAAAACTGAATGGGTGGACTGTAAGCATGTTAAAGTGGCCAAACGTCTCAAATGCTTCCATAACCAATAACCAAAATAGCTTCCTGTTGTGATTCAGGGTCAGCCTGTGGGTTCGGCAGTTGGGTCGGACGATTCAGAGGAGGAGGAGGGGGGTGTTGGAGAGCTTGCTGAGGGTGTTGGAGAGCTTGCTGATGAGGCTCCGCAGAGCCCTCAGCCAGGCCCCTCCCATCTGGTTACGACGCAGACCCAACTGTGTGAGCCTGACAGCGTGGATGAAGATGACCCACAGCTGGCCCTGTTCAAGGACGCCCGACGCAGGAGGCAGTCAATCAGGAGTAAACAGAGGAAGGCAATGGGGCACCTCGGAAGGAGGCAGAGAGAAGCCACGCTCTGAACTGTTTAAAAGGGGAATGTGTGGGAGGGCTGGTTTGCTGAAGGCAACCGTTTGAATAGCTCCCGTTTCATGGTTCGTGTCTTGTTTTGTTCTGTTTGCTTTTGTGTCCATAAATTTGGCAGGCTTAGTTCCAGCCTCTTGCCTTCTTATAAAGGGGTTGTCCCTGCCTTATCTGCAGGGCCGGTAGTAGGCTGGTACAGAACACTCCCTTATCTAACCACATATCTACCTTGTTTCCCTCTCTCTTTGTTGTGTCTTTCCGTTTGGTTTGCAGAACTGATGTCCTTGTCAAGGGGGGGCAGCATGTCAGAACCACGACCTTTCGCTTGCTGGTGTTCTGCCATCAATTGGGGAAGGGGGGGAACAAATGGGCAATAAAGTTGTGTACCTTTATGATGGGAAATTGGGAGGGGGAAACTGACAGTTGAGAAAGAACAGAGCATTTAGGAATCCGGTTCATGCTGGTGGGCTGGCATCTTCAAGGCCATTTACCCTGAGAGTGGAATTTCACCAGCCCAAACACCTCAACATTTCCCAAAATATCTCAGCAGTGCCAGACTGGCTACACACAGGTGGACCATGGGAGGAGGGCTAAGGAAACCAGGGGGTTAGTTCTGTATTGGTGCATGGAAACTTTAGATTCCTCTTGACTTTACTGCATTCAGCATCCCTTAGTAAAAAGTACCTTTTTGCTTCAACCAAATGGAGTTGAGTTTTACTTCCCTAGGAGATCAGACTGGGGCAGGTCTGACACACTCATTGGATCAAGAAACAACCAAGAATAAAAGAGTAGGATGTTTTTGAACACTGGCACAGTCCCAAAACTCTTTAAGAACCAAAACTGACTTCATAATTTTATCATCTCCCAAACTTTGTTCCACCTCAGCAGACAAATTGAAAAGTCTCTTTGTTGCTGCCATCACCAAAAAGCTACAAAACAGCAAATTTGGTGGATCAACTAAGTTCGCCAATAGATCTTCAATAATTTTATTAAAGTTTACTAAAGTTTAAAAGTACAAAGATAAAAAACTACTGCAAAATAAGAGAAATATCAAAAGAGAAAGAAAAATAGAGAAAAAGAAAAAGAAGATATATGAAAAATAATTCTCCCTTCCCTCCAGACAAATATAAAAAACATTTGAGTCTTTTCTAGGACAATAAAAAAGGAAAATATCTTCTTTCTATATCTCTTCTTTATTTTTATCAATAATCAAATCTTTCAGCAAAAGACAATCAAGAGCTACCAAAAATATTAACACATATTATAATCTTAATTAAAAACATTCAGACTTATTACTTTCTCTATGAAATAAAGCAAAAGAAATCATTCTCCACTCGTAAATGGATCTTTAAGATAAGATGACTTTAATTGTCTTTTTTTTTTTTTGCTGTGGGCACAATGGCACACATCAAAAATGAAATTTAGTTGCCCGCTCTCAAAATGAAACACATACATGACACATACCTAAACATACTATATACAACATATGTATAGACCCACACCCCTACATATACATGATAAATAAATATTAAATACTGTCCATCTTGAATATATAACGGAAGGAGGAAGCCTGAGAGTTCACAAGGTTAATGCTGTATGGAATGAAACTATGGCTGAATCTGGATGTTCTGCTACGGATACCAGGAAGCCCCCTCCCAGAAGGTAACAAGGAAAACAGGTTGTGAAGAGGATGTGTAGTGTCCCAGACAATCTTATGGACCCTGCTCAAGCAACGCTTCTGTGCTATGTCCTGGATGGGAGGGAGGGAACTGCCAATGATCTTTCCGGCCATCCTCACCACTCTCTGCACCGTCTTCCTGTCTGAAGCAGTGATGCTTCCAAACCAGACAGTGATGCTGTATGACAGGATGTTCTTGATCGTCCCCCTGTAGAAAGTGGTCAGAACAGGGGAACGAAGATGTGCTTTTCTCATGCGACATAGAAAATGCAGGCGCTGTTGTGCCCACTTCACTAGTTTCTCACTGTTGAGCAACCAAGCCAGCCTACACCCAGGAATTTGATGTTATTCAAATGATGTTATAAAGAAATCCTATTAACTGCTACCCTAAGCCACAATATATAGTTTGACCCTGGTCAAACAGATTTGTTTTATAAACTTTTTGTTTACTTTTAAAAAGCTTAATTTTTAATCTTTTCAAATAATGTCCCACAAGTTGATTTCTCATCATTGTCTCTTTGTCTCCTTGCAGGATCAGTTTTATCAAGTCTCCAAAACAGATTCCTTGTTTTCAAGCATTTCTTTTGTATATCCAAAATATGAAAGCTTTGCAAGTCATTTTTCTATTGTCTGAATATCCCCTCAAATTATAAAGACATCAGCTGTTTCATCTGTCAATTTGTAGCATCTTTTTTCTTATTATTCTTATATTTTGGCATTTTAAAATCCATTTTCAGATCCACATCTTCTTGTTTCATATCAGTTTTGTAATTCAGTTTTTTTTCTCCAAATCCAAATCAATCTGTCTCCAATGCAATCTCGTGTTCTAATCTAAATCCTCTGCTATAATATCCAACATTCTTGTGAGTAGCTATTGAATACATTGTCCCCAAACACGCTTAATTTCTTCTATAATCAAATAGTATTGAAGATATCATTTTCTGCTTATTTGTTCGTCTAGTGTTAATTCCTGCTTATCTAGGTGCTGGATGCTGAAGAGGATTTTTGTTGTTGTTTCCTTCTTGGCTTTATTATCTCTTTTCAACTTTCCTAATCAAGGAACTATTAAAGAGGCAAACAATAGAGCAGACAAACCATGAAGTAGAACATAATACTCTAATCAATAATCTGCCAAGGAGAAACGCCACACCCCCATCAACACTGGCAGAGCAATATTGTATATAATCAGGGAGCAAACACCACTCACAGTAGCACTGAAGATGTTACCTAGTGGGGTAATGAAATGTCTGCAAGCAAACAACCAAGTTCAGAGGACTCCAAATGAAATTCTACTGCTGGCTCAGTTATTTCTGCAAGTATAGTTCTATTCCTCTGTGGTAAGTCTTATCCCACCTACCGTATATTGCTTCTCTTCACAGTCACTACTGTCACCTGACTTCCCTCCAAAGTAAAAGGTAATAGGGATTTTACACACATTGAGGCTGCCCTCAGGCACCGTCCCAATAAGGGGGCAGGAGAATGCTATTGAACATCTACTGTATAGAGCTAAGGGTAATTTAAGCAAAGAGTATTTCACTCACAGGCCTGAGACAACATTACAGAAACAAACAGCAGCATCTGAAGCAAACTCTAATGATGCCAAAATCACACAAATTTGCCAGAATTCTGTATTTGAGCCAGTATGTCTGATGCAAGAACACACCTGCAATTTGCATGATTATGTCAGCAGTACTTCTCATTCACCTTGCCTTTGGCTGCCTTGCAAACATCTGAGGTTAGAGCAAAAGCAAATAAAATAAATCACGAGGGTATATTTATGTCATGGTTGCACTTGGGAAAACACCCTTTCAGGAAAAGCATCTGCAAACATTTTATGGAGCTTTTGCATGATTAAAGGCATTCATTCCATAGTGCAGGGGTAGGCAACCTCGTCTCTTTTATGACTCATGGACTTCAACTCCCAGAATTCTTGAGTCAGCTCAGGAATTCTGGGAGTTGAAGTCCGAGGTTGCCTACCCCTGCCATAGTGGATAATCAAACACATGTTTTTGTTTGTTGATGGCAGATGAGCTTCAATAACTGAAGCAACATGACTAGGCCACACTTTTAAAGGTTACCTTGAACCTTAATTTAATAACTAAATAACTTATTTGTAAAGATCAAGGCACAGTATTGGATTCATAACTGGTTTTGGTTACAACGAAAAATGCATTTACAGTGAATACAGGTAGTCCTCAACTTATAACACTTAGTTTAGTGACCATTCAAAATTACAATAGCACTGAAAAAAGTGACATGTCTATTTTTCACACTTATGGCCATTGCAGCATCCCCATGGACATGTGTTCAAAATTCAGACACTTGGCAACTGACTTGTATCTATGACAGTTGCAGTGTGCCAGAGTCATGTGATCACATTTTATGACCTTCTGACAAGCAAAATCAATGGGGAAGCCAGATTCACTTAACAACTGTGTTACTAATTTAACAACTACAGTGATTCATTTAACAACTGTGGCAAGAAAGGTAGTAAAATGGGGTAAAACTCACTTAACAAATGTCTCCCGTGGCAACACAAATTTTGGGCTCAATTGTGGTTATAAGTCGAGGACTATCTATAGCTAATTACAGTCTTCAAACCTCAGGACTCAATGCACAAGCCTTCTGACCGAACAGGCAAATTTAGAAAAGTCTTGCAAAGAAAACAGCTGAGGTCCCTTGAATGTACTCACTGAATAAACTACTACAAGTGTATAAATTTGCATATTGCACCTAGATTGAAATTATGGCTTTAAAATTGCAGTGTCTGGATTCACATACTGTGCTATGCCAAGTTTGTTTTCAACTATATTACGGCTTAGCACAATGTGTGAAACAAATCATTGCCTTTCCCACAAGTCAAAGAAAGAAAGAGCAGAAAAGTGAAACTAGGATACACTGTCCAAACTAATGACATCCTGGGGGGGGAGGGGGGAGTCAGGGGGAAGTTGTCAAAATCTGTGAGATGGTCAGTGCAGTATCAGAGCTCTTTTTGCATGTGCAGTGCACATACACATACCGAAGTAGGCTTTGCGCCATCATCTTGCAAATGTTGACAGTCGTCCCCCAATATTTATAGTTCAAAATACACATTGGTAGCTATATTTGTTTGGGAACAGATGTAACCATTATCCATTCCTGAGTCTGTTGTTTAAACTTCATGGTATGGAAGCTAAATTTTGAAGGCCGATAGCTCTAACAGTTGAAAATAAAGCAGAAATAGGATGAAATATGAGCAGTGAAATAGCTATGATAATGGCTGGTATCAAATCAACCATTTTTCAGGGGCTCAGAGAGCCCCTGTACAACCTCTGTTCTGGCCTCAGATTCTCCAGTGTCAAGTAAGTGACTCTGTGAACCATTATTTTAATTTCCCAGAAATCCCCCCAAAAGCTTCATTCTAAGACAATATGGGAAATTAAATGCCCTATTATCTCACCCTAACACAGGGGTGTCAAACTCAATTTCATTGAGGGCCGCATCAGCATTGCGGTTGCCCTCAAGGGGCCGGGTGGGTATGGCCAGGGTGGGCGTGGCCTACTGAGTAGGCGTGGCTAGAGTGTGTATGACCTACTGGGTGGGCGTGGCCAGCTCTACATCGTTCGCATCAAGGGTGCCTATGGGGGCCTGGGCAGGAGTGGGACAGATCTGAGGGTCTCTGGCAGAAGGAGGGTCTCTGGGCCAGGGCCAAGGAAGTGGGGGCCGTTCCCTCACTGTTTTCAGGATGGCTTCGCAGGCCGCATGAAACCACTTCGCGGGCTGGATCTGGCCCCCGGGCCTTGTGTTTGACATGTCTGCCCTAACAGGTGAGCATTACCTATTAGATGCTTCAGGTGGCCACTGGATCTTCAAAGGGAGCTAAATGCTAAATGAACTGCAATCATATGGCATTTAAAATTATTCTTGACACATCACCTATACCAGGGGTGTCAAACTCAATTTCATTGAGGGCCGCATCAGCATTGTGGTTGCCCTCAGGGGGCCGGGTGGGTGTGGCCAGGGTGGGCGTGGCCTACTGGGTGGGCGTGGCTAGAGTGCATATGGCCTACTGGGTGAGCGTGGCCAGCTCTACATCGTTCGCATCAAGGGTGCCCATGGGGGCCTGGGCAGGAGTGGGACAGATCTGAGGGTCTCTGGCAGAAGGAGGGTCTCTGGGCCAGGGCCAAGGCAGTGGGGGCTGTTCCCTCACTGTTTCCAGGATGGCTTCGCGGGCCGCATGAAACCACTTCACAGGGCAGATCCGGCCCCCGGGCCTTGTGTTTGACATGTCTGACCTATACAGAATCTCAAGAACTAGCAGGCCCCAGATGCTTTGAAGAAAAAGATAATGAGATTTTTCACCTCATTTCGTTAATGGTTTTGAAAACCCACTGAGGAAGTAGGAAGGAATCGTAGAGCTGACAGTGAGGAGAGGAATAGTGTGGGGAAACTGACAATGGCTGCTACTGACAGAAACCAAGCATTTGAAGTATTTATGTGCTTCTGGGCGATGGTATAGTGGTCATTGCTATGGCAACAGATTGCTTATATTCATTCTTGAGAAGAATAACAAAATAAAAATAAAAAGAATGAGGTGAAGAGGATGGGAAATGTGGTTGGGAGAAAAATGTACAAGCTTTGTGCCAGAGATCATTTTCCATAAAAGTCAGAAAAGGGGGAATCAGTAAAGGCATATCATCCAGCTCAAGATGATTTAATGGGCTGGGTTTCTGTTAGGCCTCTTGGCCAACGTGGAAAGTAGAAGAAGATGGTTCGAAAACTTAAGACTGTAAGTTGACAGAGAATAAGCCTAGAAAATTCCCATCATGAACAAAAAGTAAGCTAATTCAGAATCTTAAGAATTATTTTCCAACATCTTAGAAAGGTATCAGGCTGCAGAAAGCTGTTTTAAATCTTCGTTAGACCCGCTCTTAATATTCTTGGCCATTTAGAAATTAAGGAAGAGGCACTAGAAACAAAGCTATCTCAGTAATATCCTAATTAGAGTACAGATAGTTATCGAGTTACAACCACAATACAACCCGAAATTTCCATTGCTAAGCAGTTGTTAAGTGAGTTTTGTCCCATTTTATGACCTTTTTGTTAAGTGAATCACTGCTATTGTTAATTGAAACTGGCTTCTCCAACTGACTTTGCTTGTCAGAAGGCACTGAGAAGGTTACAAATGGTGATCACATGATTTTGAGACAGTGCAACTGTAATAATAGTAATAATAGTAATAATAATAATAATAACAACAACAACAGTAATAGTAATAGGCGCCTTGGGTGCAATCCCAAAACAACTGGAGCACCACTTGGACACCATTGGCATTGACAAATCTGCCATCAGTCAATTGCAAAAGGCGGCGTTACTAGGAAAAGCTTCCATCCTGTAACGATATCTGTAATACCATCAATTTAAACATACACATCTGCCTATCCCAGGTCCTTGGTAAGGACTTGATAGGTAGACAAAAATGCCAAATCCAGTCTGAACATCTGGCTGACTGTGTGATGAAAAACAACAACAACAACAACAATAATAATAATAATAATAATTGGAATGGACCTTGGAGGTCATCTAGTCCAACCCTCTGCTCAGGCAAGAAACCATATACCATTTCAGACAAATGGCTGTCCAGTCTCTTCTTAAAAAATTCCAGGGTTGGAGCATTCACAGCTTCTAGAGACAGGTTGTTCCACTGATTAATTGTTCTAATTATCAGGAAATTTCTCCTTAGTTCTAGGTTGCTTCTCTCTTTGGTTAGTTTCCATCCGTTGCTTCTTGTCCTGCCTTCAGGTGCTTTGGAGAATAGCTTAACTCCCTCGTCTTTGTGGCAACCCCTAAGATATTGGAACACTGCTATCATGTCCTTCTCTTCATTAAACTACACATACCCAATTTCAGCAACCGTTCCTTATGTTTTAGCCTCCAGTTTCCTAATCATCTTTGTTGTTCTTCTCCATACTCTTTCTAGAGTCTCAACATCTTTTTTACATCGTGGTGACCAAAACTGGATGCAGTATTCCAAGTGTGGCCTTACCAAGGCATTGTAAAGTGGTATTAACACGTCATGTGATCTTGATTCCATCCCTCTGTTAATGCAGCCTAGCACTGTGTTGGCTTTTTTGGCAGCTGCAGCACACTGCTGGCTCATATCTAAGTAGTTGTCCAGTAGGACTCCAAGATCCTTGTCACAGTTGCTACTATTGAGCTAGGTACCTATACTATACCCGTACATTTGGTTTTTCTTGCCTAAATGAAAAACCTTACTTTTTTCACCATTGAATTTCATTTTGTTAGATAGTGCCCAATGTTCCAGTCTGTCAAGATCCTTCTGTATCGTAAGCCTATCTTCTGGAGCGTTGGTTATTCCTGCCACCTTGGTGTCATCTGCAAATCTGATGAGTTCCCCATCTATCCCCTCATCCAAATCATTGATGAAGATGTTGAAGAGCACTGGGCCGAGAACAGAGCCCTGGGGCACCGCACTATACACTTCCCTCCATGTAGATGCAGTTCCATTGAGGACCACACGCTGAGTACAGCCAGTCAGCTGTCTAACCCACATTTTTCTATTTTATCATGTAGTACGTTGTGGTCTACTTTATCAAATGCCTTACTGAAGTCCAAGTAAATTATATCCACAGCATTCCTCTGGTCCACTAATTTTGTCACTTGGTCAAAGAATGCCAGTTGCCAAAAGCTCAAATCTTAATTATGTGACCATGGGGGGGGGCAGCAACAGTCATAAGTGTGAAATCTGGTCATAAGTCACTTTTTTCAGTGTGTTGTAACTTCAAACAGTAACTAGACAAATGGTTGAAAGTCGGAGACTACTTGCACAGTATCCTCTTCAAAGAAACAGATGCACATTGGACAGATCCAATCCTCCTGGATTTGTCAGTTTTGTAAACAAGAGATACCATAGACCTAATTGGTAAAATAAAATTATTATTCTACTCCTTTAGTATTTGAAGCATTCTGTTTCAATTGCAGAAACTGGCTCTAATTCATATATTCTATTTTGTTACTTTAGGTCTAAACTCCATTTGTTAACTGTCTTTGAGAATTGAATGAAATGCACATTAAGTAAGGGGCTACTTTTTGGTTTGAAAAGTAGGAGAACAATTTATTCACTATTTGTGAATAACACTTAAGAAAATAGTGGAAAGAGGAACAGAAAGACAATCTCACTCCCTGACTCTGTTTAACTGTATTATATACAGTAAAAAGGTAAAGGTAAAGGTTCCCCCGCACATGCGTGCTAGTTGTTTCCAACTCTAGGGGCCGGTGCTCATCTCCGTGTCAAAGCCGAAGAGCCAGCACTTGTCCAAGGACGTCTCCGTGGTCATGTGGCCGGCATGACTAGACGCCAAAGGTTCATGGAGCACTGTTACCTTCCCACCGTAGTGGTCCCTATTTTTCTACTTGCATTTTTACGTGCTTTCGAACTGCTAGGTTGGCAGAAGCTGGGACGAGTAACAGGTGCTCACTCTGTTACACGGCACTCGGGATTCGACCCGCCAAACTGCCGACCATCTGATCGACAAGTTCAGCGTCCTAACCCACTGAGCCACCGCATCCCATTATATACAGTACATTGGGATAAATCAGTGCTTTTCAACCTTGGCAACTTGGACTTCAACTCCCAACTGGGGAATTCTGGGAATTTAAGTCCACACATCCTCAAGTTGCCAGGTGGTCTAAATGAAGAATTAAAAAATTATTAAGCTATCTGTAGGGTCATTTGAGCCTCTTGGTACCCTAGTGATAAATAACAAAATATTTATGTCCCACAATATTAATTTAATATATTTATATAACACAAGCAAGCAATCCCTCACGTCCCATTTTCTCTTCCTATTTGAATGATCATGAATTAATTTAAGAATTAAGACAGGCATGTAATAGCGGTGGGAAAGAAATAAAATATAATTACCTAAAACCTATCTAGTCAGAGACTCATTTACCCTCTCGTCTGCCCACTCTCTTTATGCCATTAGTTGCCATCAGTGCTTTTAGCAGACAAAGGATACACTGCTCAAACTGTAAAATATATGGAGAAATAGCCATTTTAAAGCAGGTGTACAAAATAATTTGATGGCTCAGAAAATACCTTACTACAGAAGTTTCCAAATTTAACACCTATTATTTATTCCAGATTTAATCAGCAATACTTCTCAATCTCAGCAACTTTTAAGAAGTTTGGACTTGAACTCCCAGAATTCCCCATTCAGAATGGCTGGCTGAGGAATTCTGGAAGTTGAAGTTCACACAGCTTAAAGTCATTGAGGATGAGAAACATTGCTCTACAAAGTAACTCCCAATTGTGTTCCCTTGATGTGTTTATCTAGAACAGGGGTAGGCAACCTCGGCTCTTTTATGACTCATGAGTCATAAAAGAGCTGAGGTTGCCTACCCCTGATCTAGAACTACTGTATCTCATGGTGCGTGTGACAACACTTGCCCTCCATTCCTCTTCCTTGCAGAAGTTCATGGAGAAAGCACAGCTGTTCACTAATCCTTCTCTGTAATTTAGAGTGGCATAATAAAGCCTTCACGTGCATTAGAAATGGTTCAGTTCTAGACAGACTTAGCTCTAGGTTTCTAGTATTAGAAGTATAAAAGATGTTTTTCCTTCTTTTTTATTGGCTACTGGGGATGAGAGAGAAGGGAGACACCACGATATAGTGCATTTCTGCTCTGATATTCAACTATTTTTTTACAGGCTTTTAGCTGTACAGAGGAAGTGACAACATACTATATATCTATCTCCCAGTTTTGAATGTAAGAACTACTATGACCATAAATGGTTTCACAGCGTTTAAAACTTCATTTTTCCACAAATTCAGTTGGTGATTTTGGAACAATCATCTCATTAGACAACTCTACAAGACTGGTTTTTCACACAGATAAAGGAATGCTTCCATAAAAGACCCTGTGCTCTTTGGAGTGAAAACAAAAACAAAACGATGTTTAATGTAATGTTCCATTTGCAAAGGCTGCAGCTATGGAAACTGTGGTATGCATATAGATATAGAGAGATAGATGCAAGTGACTACCTCCCTCCCTCCCTCCATCTTTCTGATCACTGCACCAATCTGTTGTGCCTACACCTTGGCTCTCTTAAAGCAGCCAAATCATTCTGAAGATACAACATAAATATATTAGCCTGCATACAACAGAATCAATAAAGGAGAATATTTGTAGCTCAGGGTTGAAATGAGGGGTCCTTGGTGTTCTCTCAGCTTGGTTCTTTTCTTCATTACCCAAACTAGCACTAGCATTGATGACGTTACTTAGTTTGGGCAGTGAAACATTTGCAAGAAAGCAACCAAGCTCAGAGAGCACCAAGGACCCCTGAGACAACAAAATGTGCGCCAGGTTTCCAGTAAACCACTAGCAGCTTGTTGGGCAGCTCTGAGGAAAAGCAGAGCCACAGCTTCATCATATACTTTTGGCCAGCTATATTACAAGGACAAGACAAAGGAAAAGGCAGACAGAGTGCAAATTATAGTTATGATGTTGGAATGTTTCTGGTAAACCCGTCTGGGTGACCTTCTTCTTATTCTTCCTTACTACTAGTTTGGCAGGTCATCTGTACACTTCTCCCTGAGTTATGTCCAAAGACTATAAAAAAAAAATCTAGGCCAGAGATTCCAGACTGATTCACTCAGAGCCAATTCAGCTTGCTGTGGAAGTATTCTTAAAAGGGCACTTTAAGAGAAAAAATAGGCTGTTCCCCCCTTTTTCAGTTTTTTTATTTTTTTATTCAGAAAACTAAAATATAAAACTCCAATAGACTTTTTTTACAAAAACAAATAAAAAGGATAAGACATTAAAATGTGCATTAAAAAAGCTATATACATATATATACAGTACGTTATCCCTCCTAGCCGAATATTGATAAATATATTGCAATATTAGTTTTCCATCCTTGCCGCAAATTTTTAAACTTCTAACTTTAGTTGCAAATTATTGACCTGTCATCTATCTATTATATTAATAACAAATAGATAAAACAATAACAATAACAAAACAAGATTAAAATTTCTAAACCCTCCATTAAGTAGGCTGTTTTTCCTGAGGGTAATATTTTTGTTTTCTTGCTGTTGAATCCATCCATTCCTTTGCATCATGCTGATGTAGTCCAGAAATATTTATTTATTTAAAACATTTATGTAGCTGATCATCTTACAACCAGTTCTGGATGGTATGCAATTAAAAAAAAAATACTGTACTGTTTGACTTGGTGGCTACTTCTTGTAACACAATCGTTGGCTAATGTACACATCTCCCAGGCTAATAATGTGAAATTTGAAGATTAAACTTAAAAAAACTAGCAAATCTAGGGAGAAATTTCTAGCTCAGCCTGTTCTGTTTGTCTTCTACCCATAGGGTAGAAAACAGGAAGGTAAGTTGATCATTTAAGAAATTCCGCTTTGCTTTCCAAAATTTCTCTCGTCTGTCACATTCAGTATTACTGTTGGGCAATCACATATTAGGGAGAAGAGACTGAGCATGTAGCTCTGCATTAAACACTGGGATTGAGATATGGGTGATTGATCCACCAAAGAAGAATTGACTTCGTAGGGAAAGCTAATGTTTCTCTAATAGTATATAACCTAAACTCTGCAGACAATTATCATCTGCAGGCAGGATGTAAGACAATATATCTGATGTAGGTTTTCTATGCCCTTGTTCTTTCATAAAAAAAATTAAGAGTCACTAAAAGATTATGGCAAGTATTCTTTGAACATTTTCTATTGCTTTAACTTCCCATGCTGTTACATTTTTACATTTTCGTCTATATAAACCTCCTTGAGTTGTCCGAAGTAAGGCATTATAGCAGGGGTGTCAAACTCAATTTCATTGAGGGCCACATCAGCATTGTGGTTGCCCTCGGGGGGCCGGGTGGGTATGGCCAGGGTGGGCGTGGCCTACTGGGTGGGCGTGGCCTACTGGGTGGGCATGGCTGGAGTGTGTATGGCCTACTGGGTGGGCATGGCCAGCTCTACATCATTGGCATCAAGGGTGCCTATGGGGGCCTGGGCAGGAGTGGGACAGATCTGGGGGTCTCTGGGCCAGGGCCAAGGCAGCGGGGGCCGTTCCCTCACTGTTTCCAGGATGGCTTCGGGGGCCACATGAAACCACTTCGCAGGCCAGATCCGCCCCCCGGGCCTTGTGTTTGACACGTCTGCATTATAGGAAGATTCATACAAAGACCTTTGAAAAAGCATAGTGTAAAGAAAAATAAAACAAAAATGGCAACCTGGAAAAGGGGGTGGAAGAGGAGAAAAAAGATGCAGCTTTCCTTCATACCTGAAGATTGATTATACTTTGGAGAGCAGAGGCAAAACTGACAAGTGTTATTATTTAACAGGAAAAGAAAATCAAAAAGGCTGGTCTGTTAACCCAAAGATTTGGAAATCATAAATGAAACTGACTCAGATAACAATAACCAGGCTACTAATTGAGCCTCCCCCAAGGTGCTGGTCCTTACCTATAAAGCCCTACATAGCTTAGGCCCGGGATATTTGCAGGACCGTCTGCTGCCAGGAACGATTTCCCATCGCCCTGTGCGCTCGCACAGAGAGGGCCTCCTCAGGGTGCCGTCGGCCAGACAATGTCAGCTGGCGACCCCCAGGGGAAGGGCCTTCTCTGTTGGGGCACCTACTTTGTGGAATCAGCTCCCCCGGGAGCTCCGGATGGCCCCAGACCTTTGGTCCTTTCGTCGTGACCTTAAGACATATCTTTTCCAACAGGCCGACCTGGACTGATGATAATGGGGTTTTAATTATGATTTTAAATGTTTTTATTGGTTTTAGTGGGACTTCAACATAATTTAATTCTTTTTAATATTTGTATTTATTGTATTTTATTGCTGTTAGCCACCCTGAGTCTTTCAGGAGATAGGGTGGCATACAAGTCTCATTCATTCATTCATTCATTCATTCATTCATTCATTCATTCATTCATTCATTCTAAAAAATAAATAAATAGATAAATAAATAAATAAATAAATAAATAAACAAATAAATAAATAGATAGATAAAGAAAGAAAGAAAGAAATAAAGAAAGAAAGAAAGAAAGAAAGAAAGAAAGAAAGAAAGAAAGAAAGAACGAACTGCATTTCTTTAAAATTCTCACTGGATACCACTTCAGACTCAACGTAGACCTAAAACCAGAACCATATCCTATTCTCAGCCATAAGGTTCAGTAGGTGGGCCCATCTCTCTCAGCCGTACCTACTGCACAGGATTGATATACTACTAAATGCTGGACTATCTTGAAAAGCAAGTTGGAAAATTCAACCAGTGCAGAACAAGGTTGCACCAGCTACTAAAATCAGTCATTTTATTACTTGTTTCCAACTGCAAAATCTGCCTTGTTCTGGAGACAACCACATGGGAGGTATACATAAGACTTCAGATTTCCCACTGTAGATGACCCCAAACTTATGAGCAGTTTTTAAAGGAAATTCTGCCATCTCATTAAAAACTCAGAAGCTAATCTGGCAAAGTTGAAGACTGCAGAGGAAGGGATCCACTAGTCACAGGGGTAGGCAACCTTGGGCCTTTTATGATTCGTGGACTTCAACTCCCAGAATTCCTGAGCCAGGCTGGCTCAGGAATTCTGGGAGTTGAAGTCCACGAGTCATAAAAGACCCAAGGTTGCCTACCCCTGCACGAGTGGGAGGAGAAAGAATTCCCTCTTGTAGCCCCCATGAGATTGGGCAAAACCTGATGAACTTCATAAAGAATAAGAACTGCCCCTGAGACTAGAAAGAGAAAGGGCTTAACAGCCAGCCAGCCTTGATATTAACTCTTTCAAAACTTTTGGCGAACATAAAACTTCAAGCCAATCCATAAACATGAGCAAACACGATCAATGGTGAAGAATATGTAAGGGAGAATTAAAAGGGTCTAACTAAAAGCCTTGGAAGCTGGACAGACCAATCAGATGGGCCAGTTTGGACTAGTGGTGAAGGCACCAGGCTAAAAAGCAGGAGAACTGTGAGTTCTAGTCCCACCTTAGTCATGAAAGTTAACTGGGTAACTTTGGGCCAGTTAATCTCTCTCAGCCCAACCCACCTCAAAGGGTCATTGTTGTGGGGGAAAGAGAAGGAGGAAGATGTGTTGGATATGTTTACTGGCTTGAGTTATTTGTAAAAAGAAGGAAGGAAGGAAGGAAGGAAGGAAGGAAGGAAGGAAGGAAGGAAGGAAGGAAGGAAGGAAGGAAAGAAGGAAAAAAAAGTTAGGGTGATAGATTGGAACTATCCCTTTCCTTCTCTATATAATTTACTAGTTTCAGGCTTTCCCCTAACTATAAACTTTTCATTACATTTCTTAACCTATTTTTGCTGCATACAAATATGTTTGTTCCGGCAGATCCTAAGCAAACTCAACTTTCAGTGCCAAACAAAGTCCTACACCTCTTCTGCTTGTCTACCCTTTGTTTTTACAGTTTCCACTTAGTTTAATTTCACCAACACTAGCCAGAGCTTTTATTCTTCAGACAGCATAAACATTTAATGTTTCTTTGGGGAGATTTATTGTTTTGTAAGCATTAAGAAATAGCTTTCTTGAAACTAATTCACTTTCTCCATGAGACTTTGGAACAGGAGGAGAATGGAAGATAAAAAAATATTTCAATTTTGGAAAGAAAAGCACACAAGTGCTACATTTACCCTCCCACCTGGATTTAATAAGTTCTAAAAAGGCAGATTTTTTTTAAAAAAATTAAGTTCTAAGAAAGGTAGTAAAATGGGGCAAAATTCACTTAACAAATGTCTCACTTAGCAACAGAAATGTTGGGCACAAATTGCGGTCGCAGGTCAAGGAGCACCTGTATCATTTTGTGAGGTCCTGCTTTTTTGCAGTTGGTTTCTGTAAAAATGCTTTGCGTTAGGAAGGAGAGAAAGAAACGCACACTCTTTGTATGGATGTATACTGTACATGTGTTTTGCCAGTTGCAGTTACATCAAAAGAAGCAAAGCTCCTTTCATCTTGCAGGACCCAGGTGGCCAGCCAGGATTAGCTGTTGCCGCATTTAGTTCAGTAAAGAGTTCATCTCAGTCCTGTTCATCAGTGCTGTGTCTAGGGGCTCCGCTGGGCAGAATGCCCAGACCCAGCCACTTGGAGAGTCACCTTGCAGTGCAAAGAGAGCTATCAAAATGCTAATTCACCTTGTCTAAGCTTGCTAGTCTAGACTGAAACCTGTGCCAGATGCAGTTCAACTAAAGATCAATCTGCCAGACACGAGGTACATTGATGGATAGGACAGCAAGGTAAGGCAGACATTCATATACATTTAGATACACCACTTTCCTACACACCACTAAGAATATCTCAGAGCAATCTCATTAAAATAATAGAATTCATGCATTAGAGTAGCAATACCAAGCAAATTCACGCAGCAACACTTGATCAGCAAACAGGTAGCCAAGACAATATGCCATGGATCTTAAATGTGTTGCTTTCCATATCACAAAATGATGTACAATTAGACTTTCTAGACAGTTAGCAGCTATTTTCTTGCCAAAATTTGATGGGTGAATTATTTAGCATAAGTACCAAGATTTCCAGCCAAACAGCAGAAAAACAAAGAAGCAAGATTTGCTAAGTGTGCTGAGAGACTTTATTTCCTAGATTTATATACCACCCAATCACAATATGTAGATAATGGTATATTTCCAAGTCAGTCACTCAATAAAACCCCTATCTGCACACTCATCAAAAGTACCTGACCATTTCTCATATGTCACCTTATTATCACCGCTGCAGCCCTGACCAGAGAAGATTTATCTCTTAGTTGTAGGTTAAGACACTTATGCAATGGGATTTTCTCTTTCAAATGCATTAGCACTCCCTACTCAAAGAGGGTGTGTTTGTGTGTAAGTGAAAGGGCATAGGTGCCAATTAGCCCATAAACATAAATATATCTTCAGAACACACATACTGTTTACAAATTATTAATAGGAAAAAGGTTATTCATAGCCAGGCTTTTCCTGTAGCATTAATTGCATCACAAGGGGAAAGCAATTCAACTAAGTGCAATGTTTTTCCTCTTTGAAGCTGTAATGAGAGAGAGAGAGATCTTTTTATTATTGTAATGCTATCACACAGATGCTAAACGTATAAGAAATAAAAAATGTCCTTTATTCTCAGGGTTTTCAGGATTCTACCTAGGGCATACCCCTGTTTCTTTAAAATAGGGGTACAAAAATATAGCCTGGTGATTGAGAGACTGCATTTGGCCCTCTAATATCCCATTTCTTACCCCCAGAATTCCTTTTTCACCTTGTTTTCCCCTTTTTGTCAGTTTGGGGGGTTAAGAGCAGATGATTTGAACTTGACAGTTGCTTTAAGGCAATGGCTCTTAACCTTTCATATGGTAGATCCCATGAATCGCCATTTAAGAGCCTACACCAATATAGAAACAATAGGTTTCTGTTTTTATTCACAGAAAGATCGGTAGATGTTTTCAGGATTCTGTTATTATAAATATACAGGGTTACAGAAAGCTTTAAGAAACAAAAAAAATGCAGCAATACTGTTGATGATTTTTATTGCTCTAATCACCGATCTTAAAAGGAATGTCATCATGAGGAAAAACAGGGTAATAAATTAGAAGCTTGTGGCTACATTTCACTGACTAGCAAAAGAGAATCAAATCTCCTCCTTAACCTTGATCCACTGAGTATTTGTTAGTCTCAGACAAAAAAAAGTATCACTGCTTCTGCTGGAATAATATGAAGAACCAAAATCTTTTTCTTCAAGACTCTGGCATGCTTCTGGGAGCAATTCAAGGTCCTGGTTATTGCCTTTAAAATCCAATATGGTTCAGAGCTTGCTTACTTGTAGGATTGCCTCTCCTGACAGGTTTTTGCCTCTCTTTATTAGATCCAGCAGAGTAGGTTGCTTGAAATTACCTCTATGATACAATCTCATTTGCTGGGATTTTAGAGGCTTCTGTTATGGCATTTGTCTTATGGAACAGCCTTCTTCCAACATCCAGAAGGCCCCAACACTCTTGGCCTTCCAGAAGGCTATGAAGACCTGGTTCTTCCCCCTATTGCTGAGTCAAGATGTTAATTGAGCCTAGTACAATGTAGTTTTGTTCAGTAGGGTGCCTTTGCTATTATACTATGGCTGTCTTAACTTTGATCTGTATTTGTGTTTCATGGTTTTATGGTACACATTTTTGTGGATTGTTGATAGCAGCTCCAGGTTATGTATTTAAGAAGGGTGGCCATATAAATCCTATAAATGAAGAAATGAAAAGAAAATCAAATCTTTCCTTACATGGTTGACAAAATGAAACGAACTGTTTGCTTCATTTGAAAGAAAATGCCTGCACAGTTCCAACTAACAACTAACCATGCCCTAATTTGTGCCTCATGGCCAATTGCTATGACTTCAATCAGTTTGCCTCAGCACACTAAACTCAAAACTGGTTTCTTTTTAACTTCTTGTCCAGTGCAGACATTTGAAAGACAGATGAGCACCAAAGAATGAGGACCATCTGCAATGTACATGCTACCAACTGAGAAACGCAGCTTTAAGACCTCCATCAGACCCCTCAAACCTCTGATAGCCACACCAAAATACAGGCCTTGTTTCCCCCCCTCCCCCGAGTCTAGGGGTGTAGCTCTTAATATGCTGCTCAAAACGTGGTTATGGCATTATTTCCTAAATACTTTATACGGCATTTAATGTAAACAACTGAGATTTCAGTGTTCAGTGTTAATGAATGAATAAATCAAAGACGTGTCAAAACTGAGTCATTCATTTGTGACTTGACAATAATTCAAAATTGGAGTATCTTAATTTCTAACTGTGCATTCGTAACCATTAACAAGGCAATTAAAAAAAACAAATTCTAGTCTTTTTTCCCAAATGAAGTGCATTTTTTCATTTTGAGAGCATCTATTTTTAAATGAGTATACAGCCAATTAGCTTGAAATTGCTCCAAAGTGGGTTCTGCTTTGTTTAGTGTGCATTTCCTGTGCAGTTTCTTCACATTTCCTTTTAAGAAAAGTTCTCAGGCTATTACTGTTTCCCATCAAGTTGGAAGTCAGATTTTAAAACTGGAAATGCCTCAACTGGTGCTCAGTAAAAGCTAACGTCAGACACTGAAACACCAGGAATAAGACATCTGATATATGATATATATTGCATAATTTAGGACAATGTGGGAACTCTTTTTCAATAGAAAGTATGAAGTTGAACGTGACATCATATCAGAAGACGGTGGAGCTACAATTTTCAGTGGGGTTTTTTTGCTTTGGAAAGATCTATTATTTTAATAAAGTGAAATATGTTTGGCCCTGCAAAGACTTCATATATGTATTTCCCATTGTTCTTGATTTTTTTTTAAAAAAGGACCAAGATATTTTGCATTTTGCCAGTATTAAAAAAGGTAAAGGATTTCCTCTGTCCCCCATATCCAATTGTAAGGGGGCAATGCTCATCTCCATTTCTTAGCCAAGGGAGCCAGCATTGTCTAAAAACATTCCCGGGGAAGCACGGAACGCTGTTACCTTCCCACTGAAGTGGTACCTATTTATTTATTCACATTTGCATGATTTTCAACTGCTAGCTGGGCAGGAGATGGGACAATAATGGAGGCTCACGCTCAGATCTTGAACTTGGGATGTCAGCTGACAACAGCATCTTTAACCACTGAGCCATTTTGACAGCAAAAATTGTTAAAACTGTGGTGAAAAAACACGGCTAGGGAGTCAATAGGTTGCTCTGAAATTGCCCCACCTCTGATTGAAAAGTTCATCCAATTGCCTTTCCTGAATATTAGTGCCTAAATCACTGACAACCACCACCATCTAAGTGTGCTTGACATGCTGTTGTATCAGTTATTTATAACAATAAATATATGTGTGGGCCACAATTCCAGTTCGGAATTATGAGAGTAGTAAAAATTGAGTCCCTCAAAGTTAGACTGATAAATTAGAATCTGTGACAGTAAATTCTCCTGAAGTACCTTGTAGATTTCATGGTGAACTTCTCTACTTTGAATTATGCCAACAGGCATGAAGTTATCCTGCACTGGAATTACAGCCTTTCAAACTAGAACTCCCTCTCCCTAAGTTTATATATTTTGTTGTTGTTAGTTGCAAAGTCGTGTCCGACCCATCACGACCCCATGGACAATGTTCCTCCAGGCCTTCCTGTTTTCTACCATCTTCTTGAGTCCCTTTAAGCTCACGCCTACTGCTTCAGTAACTCCATCCAGCCACCTCATTCTCTGTCGTCCCCTTCTTCTATTGCCCTCAATCTTTCCCAGCATTAGGCTCTTCTCCAGTGAGTCCTTATATATAATGAAAGCAAATCAGTTCCTGTTCCATCTCCTCTTTCTGATATCTTTCTCTCCAAACTCAGGCAATGAACTTGGGTTAAGTTATCCAAGCAGCAGCAAATAGGCTGCAAGTATTAACATGATTCTTTCAAAGTAAGCCATGTTTCACCAGAACACGTCATGTGGGCTAATCTGCTCAAGTACATGCCACTGAACAGAAAGCGTAACAAAATTCAACAACGTTGCTCTGATGAAAGGGAGAGCAAAACTTGGTTTGAGGAAGTTGATGGATTCAGATCCGGAAGTATTTGTGTGCAATTTTTAATGTGTTTACAGAAGCTCATATTTTGAAATCTGAATCTATGATTCCATATTTGCTTATGGTACAAATAACTTTTAATTGTTTTAAGAGGACTGCTATTTAATATCCAGCATGTTTGACTGACAGTTCATTGAAAATGTGTAGATGCACTTTTGATACTGGGGAATTTTCCTTCAGAGTTCAATTCAGGTCTTTGAATAAGAAACAAGAACAGCAACTGTTTTGAATCCAAGCACTGAGACATTTTTAATCAGACTGTATGTAAAATATGTTGGATGTGCATGATATATTTTTAGGGATCAGGTGGTATCAGATATATTACTGTGTAGTGGTACTGTTCCTAAAACATTTAATAACTTGGGGCAAGTAGGAAGCGTATATCAGCATCATGCCTAACCTTCATTTGATCCTAGTACAGGTAGTCCTCGGCTTACAACAGTTCATTTAGTGATTGTTCAAAGTGACTTATGACCGTTTTTCACACTTATGACTGTTGCAGCATCCCCATGGTCGCGTGATCAAAATTCAGACATTTGGCAAATGACCCATATTTATGACTGTTGTAGTGTCCCGGGGCCATGTGATCCCCTTTTACGACCTTTTGGCAAGCAAAGTCAATAGGGAAGCCAGATTCACTTAACTGTGTTACTAATTTAACAACCACAATGATCCATTTACAAATTGTGGCAAGAAAGGTCATAACATGGGGCAAAACTCACTTAACAAATGTTTCATTTAGCAACAGAAATGTTGAGCTCAACTATGGTCGTAAGTCGAGGACTACCTGTATTGCAATCACCCTTTTCCGGAAGGGATTGGAGAACATGGCTTAATGTAGATTCACCTCCCTTCGACATGCATTCCAATTTCATCTCTCTGTGCCAGATTGCCAAAATGGAAAAACAGTAGATGTAGCATAGCCAAATGTAGTGGGTTGGTGTTTTGTTAGCTCATGGATTTGACAGCGACACTGAAATTAAAGCAGGAGATTGGGGGATTGGTAGTAGGTATTATTTTACCAACAACAGATTTTCTAAGTGTGCAAACATGAGTTCTCTTCCCAGAAGCTGGTTTTTCAAAACAACTTAACAAAGCAGAGTTCTTTGCTTGCCAAAGAACCACTTGGTGTGATTAAACTGGGGAGAGGCCCTTTCTCACCTTCTTACACTGACCCCATAAATTAAAAAACAGCCAAAGCTTACAATTCAATTTTTCATTATAAAGGCCTTGCCATGAGATAACGGTCCTACATTATCCCCAGAAATATAGCAATAGCACTTAGACTTACTATATACCACTTCATAGTGCTTTACAGCCCTCTCCAAGCAGTTTTCAGAGTCAGCATATTGCCCTCAACAATCTGGCTTCTCCCAAAGATGCTTTTTCAAGAGGCAACTGGACTTTCTTGTTTTTCTTTGGAGATGTTTCGCTTTTCATCCAAGAAGCTTCTTCAGCTCTGACTGGATGGTGGGGAATGAAAGGATTTGTATTCCTTGCAGACACCTGTTTATTTGCATTCTTTTAGCAAGTCGTTAAAGCTACCTGGAGGCTTTTCTGTGTCTTCAGGGTCACTTGAATAGTGCAAATGGGTGTGGAGCCTTCTTGGAACTGCTGAAAAGACTGTGTTGTACACTGGAGATAGATGATGTCGGATCCCTTCCCCTCTGTCGAGAGAGGGCTATTCAATTTTGACATAGATGGCCTCTCTGACCCCTCTTTCAAACCAGTGGTCATCTCTGTCCAAAACGTGGACTTTCTGGCTTCTCATTTTACTGACTCAAAAGGATGGAAGGCTGAGTCAACTTTGAGCTGGTGAGGAACAAACTCTCAGCAGTCGGCAGAATTATTTATTTATTATTTATTTATTTATTAATGGGATTTATATCCCGCCCTATCTCCCGAAGGACTCAGGGCGGCTAACAACAATAACATATAATAAGTACAGAAATTAAGATAAAATTAAAATTAAAGTCATCTGTGCAATAAATTAAAATTAAAAATTAAAAATAAATTAAAAATTGTAAACATAATTAAAATGCCTGTCAGTCCAGGTCAGCCAGGTGGAAAAGGAGTGTTTTGAGGCCGCGGCGAAAGGACTGGAGATCTTGGGCCATTCGAAGCTCAGGGGGGAGCTGATTCCATAGGACTGGCGCTCCCACAGAGAAGGCCCTTCCCCTGGGGTTCGCCAGCCGACATTGTCTAGCCGACGGTACCCTAAGGAGGCCTTCTCTGTGTGAGCGTACTGGGCGATGGGAATTCGTTCCCGGTAGCAGATGGTCCTGCAAGTATCCCGGGCTTAAGCCATGTAGGGCTTTAAAGGTAAGTACCAGCACCTTAAATCTCACCCGGAGGGCAACCGGTAACCAATGCAGCTCATGGAGCAGAGGTGTTATACTGTATGGGAGTATCGGGGAGCTCCCATCGCTACCCGTGCAGCCGCATTAGAATTAGCCTGCAATACCGCATTCTAACCCCAGCGCCGCCAAGTCTGGAAATGGGGATTTATGAATCAGTGCTGACATGAAAAGGAAAAATCATGTAGCAAAACAGTTCCAGATATATGAGAAATTTAGCTAGAATTAGTGTGGGGATTTTGCAGTAGGAGTGTGATGGCTCAGCGGTTAAACACGCTGAGCTTGTCAGCTAGAAAGCTTACAGCCTGGGTTCGAAATCCAAGCACCACAGGATGGGATGAGCCCCCATTCCTTGCCCCAGCTATTTATTTATTTAAAGCATTTTATATAGGTTTCGAAACATGTCCTTTAGAAAGACATGATTCTGAAGTACAGGTAGTCCTTGTCTTATGACCACAATTGAGCCCAAAATTTCCATTGCTAAGTTGTTAAGTGTGTTTTGCCCTATTTACTTCTTGCTGCAGTTGTTAAATGAATCATTGCAACTGTTCAGTTAGTAACATGGATGCTAAGTGAATCTGCCTTCCCCACTGACTTAACTCGTTAGAAGAATGCAAAAAGTGATCTGCTGCAACAATTGTGTGAGAAATGGTCATAAGTCAGTTTTCCTTTGTCACTTTAAACGATCACTAAATAAATGGTTATAAGTTGAGAACTACCTATACCAAGCATGTCAAACTGCTGGCCCACAGGCCGGATGCATCACATTGAAACTGCGCCCACCCTGTTGCCGGAAATGGGGAAAAAGTCATGATACATGGCACGGTGTCACGTGACGTTGCGAGTTTGACATGCCTGACCTATAACCTGTTTTTCCTACCTGCTATATCTTGATACATATTTAACAATTTCAAGGACTCTTGTTGTAAGCCTTGGTTAAGGAGTTCCAACCTAGATCTTTCTCTGTTGTTCCATTGTACAAGCAACCTAAATCCGAATATCATCACTACAATTTCTCTTTCTCTCTCTCTCTCTCAAAAAAAAAAAAACACCATCTCAAAGCAAAGCAGGCCTATTAATGTTCATACCTGAAACTACATTATTCCAAACTTCAACAAGAAATCAAGCAGGAAAATTACATTTTCCCTCTTGCAGCTGCCAGCCAGCCTCTAAGCTGTCTTCTTACAGGCTAACAGCTCTCGTTTTGCTAACAGCGTTTTTTTTTTCCTCTACAGGAAATTAACTTTTTTTCCCCAGCCTGAACACAAGGCTTCCTGGAAGCCATATGGAAAACTTACGTATATAAGTAGCCCTTGCCTAACAACCCTAATTGGGACCGGAATTTCTGTCGCTAAGCAAAGCCATCATTAGGCAAAATATCAGTAACTATATCACTTGGCAGATCTGGTAGTCCCCGGTTACAGTTGTTAGGCAAGGACCACACTGTTGTTAGGCGAAGAAATGATGCTTCTCTTGTCCTGCCCCACTCACCTCTGCTTCAACTCCCCCCCAGCACATATCTCCCCACATCTATGCCTTTTGGCAGCCTTGCACTCTGCCAACCCACCAGCAGATTTTCACCATCTTCTTCCTGCAACTGCTGATAAGGCACACCTGGCCAAGGCAGCTCCTGGTCCTTTGTGAG
This sequence comes from Vipera ursinii, assembly GCF_947247035.1. Lineage (NCBI taxonomy): Eukaryota > Metazoa > Chordata > Lepidosauria > Squamata > Viperidae > Vipera > Vipera ursinii. The sequence goes on along the minus strand of NC_139512.1, from coordinate 341,345,141 downwards.
ACCTTTTTTGACAAAGAGACAAAAAAAGGGGCAGTAATGGAGAGAGAGATGGACAGATAAAGGGAAACTGAAGCACCCACTTTGGTTATGAATGCAGGCGGGATGCCAATCATCTGAATTTTGATAACACGAAGGTGCTGCAATAGCCATAACTTCAAAGCCTGATCATAACTATGCCTTATTCTGTGCCGCCATAACTTTGAACAATCACTGAATGAATGGTTGTTATACAAGGTAGTCCTCTACTTACAACAGTTCATTTAGTGACTGTTCAGAGTTACAATGGCACTGAAAAAAGTGACTTATGACTCTTTTTCACACTTACAACCATTGCAGCGTCCCCATGGTCACATGGTCAGAGTTCAGACAATTGGCAACTGACTCATATTTATGATGCTTGCAGTGTCCTGGGGTCATGTGATTACCTTCTGCAAACCTCTGACAAGCAAATTCAATGGGGAAACCCAATTCATATAACAACCGTGTTACTAACTTAACAACTGCAGTGATTTGCTTAACAACAGTGGCAAGAAAGGTCATAAAATGGGGCAAAACTCACTTAACAAGTATCTCGCTTTGTTGTTGTTGTTGTTGTTGTTGTTAGTTGTGAAGTCGTGTCCGACCCATCGCGACCCTATGGACAATGTTCCTCCAGGCCTTCCTGTCCTCTACCATCTTCTGGAGTCCATCTAAGCTCACGCCTACTGCTTCAGTGACTCCATCCAGCCACCTCATTCTCTGCCGTCCCCTTCTTCTCTTGCCCTCAACCTTTCCCAGCATTAGGCTCTTCTCCAGTGAGTCCTTCCTTCTCATTAGGTGGCCAAAGTATTTGAGTTTTAGCTTCAGGATCTGGCCTTCTAAAGAGCAATCAGGGTTGATCTCCTCTAGAACTGACCGGTTTGATCGCCTTGCAGTCCAAGGGACTCGTAGGAGTCTTCTCCAGCACCATAGTTCAAAGGCTTCAATTCTTTGGCGCTCAGCCTTTCTTACGGTCCAACTTTCACTGCCATACATTGCAACTGGGAAGACCATAGCCTTGACTATACGCACTTTTGTTGACAGGGTGATGTCTCTGCTTTTTAGTGTGCTGTCTAGATTTGCCATGGCTTTCCTCCCCAGGAGCAAGCGTCTTTTAATTTCTTGGCTACAGTCCCCATCTGCAGTGATCTTGGAGCCCAGGAAAATAAAATCTGTCACTACCTCCATTTCTTCCCCATCTATTTGCCAGGAATTGAGAGGGCCGGATGCCATGATCTTGGTTTTCTTAATGTTTAGTTTCAACCCACGTTTTGCACTCTCCTTCTTCACCCATAACAACAGGCTCTTTAGTTCTTCTTCACTTTCTGCCATTATCTCCCTTAGCAACCGAAATTTGGGGCTCGGTTGTGGTCCTAAGTAAAGGATTATCTGTACTGTTTCCCTTCCTTCTAAGTCACTCCTTTATGAGTACAAGAGATAGTGAAACATTTGAAAACCTGAACTTTGCAGCCACTTTGCAGCTCCACTTACAAGTTAAAACTCTTTTTCCTTATTAGAAAGGAAGGGATGAGAAACTGTATTTATATATTTGTTTATTCATATCCCATCTTTATTATTTAACTCAAGGTGATTAAATATACAAAAAACCTCCTTCCTCCTCCTATTTCCCCCACAACAACAATCCTGTAAGGTGGATTGGTCTGAGACAGAGTGATTAGTCCAAAGTCCTAATGTCCAAAAACAGACTATAATTCACAGTCTCCTGGTTTCTAGTCTGGTGCCACAATCCCTACATCAAAATGGCTTACCATTAATTTATTTGATAAATTTATTTAAAACATTTATATAGCTGCCCATTTCATATCAAATTTCGTATCAAATCCCAATCAACAATTAAAATAATGTCAATAAAAAGAGCATAACACCTGTTAAATTCATACTATCTGTCTGTCTGTCTATTTATTTAAAAGACTTTTATAGCCACCCATCAGATTCTGAAAAAAAACCTCTGTGATGATTGGATCATTGAAGACTGATGATGGCTGATAAAAGACAAGCAGGCTCAACTCTGACTTAGTGACAATCAAAAGAAGGGATGATTGATGTTAACATTCATGAAGGGTCGGTGAATTGCTCCGTTTGTCAAATGTACCATATATTCCTTTCTTCCTTTGATGAAACTCTTGACTGAAAATTATCATTTTGATCTCCTTCTCTCTTTACCCACCAAAACTAAGGACATATTTTGCCAAGTATTTTGTCAAATAAACCAAGAACCAACATGGTTATTAATGTCAATTCTTTGAAGTAAGTCAGGTCAAGAAACCAAGTTTCACAAGAAATACTGAAATTCTACATTATTATTATAGCTTAACAAAATGTTAAGACTGACAGCGTTTCCCCACTCCTCCCTCTTACAACAGTGAGTAGGGTAATCTTGAGTTTCAAAGCCATTTGAACTTTCCCCCCCCCAGAATGCAAGATCAAAGGACTGTCATTTTTCCAGATAAAACCAATACTGAAATATAATATCCATCTGCTTGTGGTTAACAATGTTTTAAGATACCTATGTTTTTTCCAGCTCCGAAAAAACAGGCTCATTATGAAACCTTCTCTCTAACAAGGCTGATTTGCTTACATTTTGAGCCTACAATATTAATAAATTGTTCCATATGATCCCAGTGCATTGTTGTTGTTGTTGTTAGCTGTGAAGTTGTGTCCGACCCATCGCGACCCTATGGACAACGTTCCTCCAGGCCTTCCTGTCCTCTACCATCTTCTGGAGTCCATTTAAGCTCACGCCTACTGCTTCAGTGACTCCATCCAGCCACCTCATTCTCTGTCGTCCCCTTCTTCTATTGCCCTCAATCTTTCCCAGCATTAGGCTCTTCTCCAGTGAGTCCTTCCTTCTCATTAGGTGGCCAAAGTATTTGAGTTTTAGCTTCAGGATCTGGCCTTCTAAAGAACAGTCAGGGTTGATCTCCTCTAGGACTGACCGGTTTGATCGCCTTGCAGTCCAAGGAACTCTCAGGAGTCTTCTCCAGCACCACACTTCAAAGGCCTCAATTCTTTGGCGCTCAGCCTTTTTTATGGTCCAACTTTCACTGCCATACATTGCAACGGGGAAGACCATAGCTTTGACTATACGCACATTTATTGACAGGGTGATATCTCTGCTTTTTAGTGTGCTGTCTAGATTTGCCATGGCTTTCCTCCCAAGGAGCAAGCTTCTTTTAATTTCTTGGCTACAGTCCCCATCTGCAGTGATCTTGGAGCCCAGGAAAATAAAATCTGTCACTACCTCCATTTCTTCCCCATCTATTTGCCAGGAATTGAGAGGGCCGGATGCCATGATCTTGGTTTTCTTCAACTGTACTCAAAAATTCAGATGTACGAGAACTGATATTGGCTTTATTATTTTTCTCTCATTCTTTTTCCTTTGTGGTCTCTAATGAATTGCAGCTTGTCACCATTTGACACTGGTTTATATAAAACTTATTAGCAGACAGGTAAAAAATAAACAGAATAGATAAATATGAATAAATGTAAGAGAGTACTCTCTCGGCTTTGTACCTCCAAAATTTACATTTTTCAGATGGTGGGGATCCGTGGCTTTCTGACAAAAAATACTTTAGAGATGATGCATTCACAATGCTAACAATAGGTCAATTCTGCTGAAAATAAATCACTGCTAGTAAGTTGCTGAGCTAATGCATTGGGCCAGCCATATTGTATTATAGATACCTGTCTGGTTAGCACAGTTATCAGGCTCATTATAAAACCTTCTCAGTGTTATAATGCCATCTGTCATTCTGTATGCCGCGCATGCTTGACCAGGTGCATTTTGACTGGTGTATGAGGCAAGCACCATCCTGGGCTTACAAATGAAGATCATGCTGGGAGACTGCATTTTTTAAAATTCCAATTTATGAAAAAGAGAGGGAGAAGTAAAAATATAGTTAATGCAAAATTTTAAGCAATACAGTTTTGAAAAGAGTTTGAGCCTCAAATCTCTTTGCAAGAAGGATAAAGCTTAATTAGCTAATGTCAAGGGCAATAACATTAAGAATAAAAAGCCTGCAGCATAGGTTGGCATAGCATGCAAAAATAAAATATTATTTGGATCTGATGTTGAGCAGATAATTAAACAGAACTTATTCACAGTCTTTCTCAGCATTTTCTCCCATCTATTATATCAATCTCAGAGCCCTGAAAATGGTTATTAATCCATGACGCAGGAAAAAAAATTAAACACATCTCACTCTGAAGTCATTTGCAGAGGATTTTGTTTGTTTTATCAAGGAAGAGGAAGGAAATTGGGACAAAGACTTCTATTGATCTGTAAGGAAACTACACAAGTTAATATATTACATACAATATCATGAAGTACCATTAAGTATGCGTGCAACTTTAATTTGTAGATGCAGAAATGCATTCACAAAACAGAATCTCTTGCTGGCAGTTTGAATAAGGGATCTAAGAAAAAGCAAGAAACATTTTTCTCATTAGGGGGGGCAGGTCCCCTCATTTACTGTTTGTCTTAAAGAGACATCTTGGGAAGGTTTGGGGTGAAAGATAAAATAGCATTTCTTCAAGAGAGTTCATCCGTAGGAGAAAATCCATTTTCCCCATTATTGAGACTAACTGTGCTGCACGAGCAAGGGAGGAAATCAGAATGCATCTCTATAAGGTTCTTGAAAGTCACACTATTATGCAAATTGAGCTAGGATGGATTGAAAGTACCCTGCTTCTTCCCAGATCATCTGCTATCTCTAGTACAGCGCGAGGAAGGCATTTCTTCAGCATTTGCCTACAATAGCCTTTTAATGATGTATTAAAAAAGCTATTTTCATCCAAATCCCATGATCAGAATTGTGCAAGCTATGTTATGCTCTGTGTCATTCTATGGAAGTGAAAGCTGGACTCTGAAGAAGCAAGCTAGGAATAGTATTGATGCTTTTGAACTCTGGTGTTGGAGAAGGCTCCGGAGAACAGTGAACAACCAAGAAAACAAACGAATGGTTTACTGAACAAATGAACCCAGAATTCTCACAAGGTACAAACGACCAGGCTCAAATTATTATGTCACACTGAGGTATAATAAGAAAGAGGGACTAGGAGTGACATGATAGCAGTGTTTCAATATTTGAGGGGCTGCCACAAAGAAGAGGGGGTCAACCGATTTTCCAAAGCACCAGAAGGCAAGACAAGAAACAGTGGATGGAAACTAATCAAGGAGAGAAGCAACCTAGAACTAAGGAGAAATTTCTTGACAGTGAGAACAATTAACCAGTGGAATGGCTTGCCTTCCGAAGTTGTGGGTGCTCCATCACTGGAGGGTTTTAAGAAGAGACTGGACAGCCACTTGCCTGGAATGGTATAGAGCAGTGACTGAGTGCCGAAAAACCGCCCTGCCCCACCTGCCTGCAGGGTCACCCACCACCTCCATGGCCCGCCGCAGATCGCCCAGGCAGCCCAGCAGCGCCATGGCTGCCACACCCTCCGCCTGTGCCCCGCAGCATCATCTGTGCACGACGGGGCACGAGGGCAGAGTCTTGTCCCCGCTGCCTGGCTGCCATGTTCTTGGCTGTGCTGCTCTATGCAGGCTGCGCCTGGAGGCAACTCTCCTCTGGGGGAGCTGCTGGTGAGGAGGGGGCTGCAGGGGGAGGCGGAGCTGGGGCGAAAGCGTACGTACCCACTGGTATAGTTTCCTGCCTGAGCAGGGGTTGGACTAGAAAACCTCTAGGGTCCCTTCCAACTCTGTTATTCTATTATTCTGTTATTTTGCTTTGGACGCAATATGTCAGTGGTTCTCAAGCTGTGGTCCATGGACCTCTGGGGGGGCCACGATGTCATCACAGGGTATCTGTGAAGGTTTAAAAAAATATTATGATTTAAATGAATGAATGATCTCTGAATGAATGATGAATGATGAATGGTGAATGATCTCTGGAGGGCTAGGGACAGGGGTTGCTCCTCTGTCCTGGTCCTATTAGATCTCTCAGCGGCTTTCGATACCATCGACCATGGTATCCTGCTGCGGCGTCTCAGGGGGTTGGGAGTGGGAGGCACCGTTCTACGGTGGTTCTCCTCCTACCTCCAGGGCCGCTCGCAGTCGGTGTTGACAGGAGGGCAGAGATCCGCCCCGAGGTCTCTCATTTGTGGAGTTCCTCAGGGGTCGGTTCTCTCGCCTCTCCTGTTCAACATCTACATGAAGCCGCTGGGCGAGATCATTCGTGGTTTTGGGGTGGGGTATCACCAGTACGCTGATGATACCCAACTTTTTCTTTCCACCCCGAACCAACCCAGTGATGCCCTCTCCGTGATGTCCCGGTGCCTGGAGGCGGTTCAGGTCTGGATGGGGAGAAACAGGCTTCGTCTCAATCCCGCCAAGACTGAGTGGCTGTGCATATCGGCGTCTCGGGTTAACCATGTTATTCCACCTCTAACGATGGGGGGTGAGGTGTTGCCCCCCGTTGATAGGGCTCGCAACTTGGGCGTCCTCCTGGATTCACGGCTCAATTTTGAAGATCATATAGGAGCCGTGACCAGGGGGGCTTTTGCACAGGTTCGCCTGGTGCGCCAGTTGCGTCCCTATTTGGACCGAGACGCCCTACGCACAGTCACTCATGCGCTTGTGACCTCCCGTTTGGACTACTGTAACGCTCTCTACATGGGGCTGCCCTTGAAGACCACTCGGAGGCTTCAACTGGTGCAGAATGCGGCCGCGCGAGTTGTAATGGGGGTTTCCCGATACTCCCATGTAACACCTCTACTCCGCGAGCTGCATTGGCTTCCGGTTGCCCTCCGGGTGAAATTCAAGGTGCTGGTTATTACCTATAAAGCCCTACATGGCCTGGGTCCGGGTTATTTGAGGGAACACCTGCTGCCGGCATCAAACGCCCTTCGCCCAGTGCGCTCCCACAGGGAGGGTCTGCTCAGGGTTCCGCCGGTGAGAGATTGCCGGCGGGTGACACCCAGGGATAGGGCCTTCTCGGTGGGAGCGCCTGCCCTCTGGAACCAGCTGCCGGTGGAGCTGAGGACTGCCCCCGACCTCCGATCATTCCGCCGGGGCCTGAAGACCTGGCTCTTCGAGCTCTCGGGCCCAGACTGAGGAGGAAATTTTAATTTGGGGTTTTTTAACTGACTACAGGGTTAATTTAATATTTTTTAATTGGGTTTTTAATTTTTGTATTTTGGATTTTTAATTCCCTGTAAACCGCCCTGAGTCCTCAGGGAATAGGGCGGTATATAAATATAACTAAATAAATAAATAAATAAATAAATAAAACTTGAGTTAAGTCTTGGGGTCTGTGACCATGAAAGTTATTTAAAGGGGGTCCATGATGAAGAAAAGGTTGAGAACCACTGCAATGTGTGATGACCCAGTTCTCTGGAGAAGGCTGTACGGGTAGGAAATGTGGACGGAAACAGAAGATCATGACCACGAAATGAAGATCAAGATAGATTCAGTTTAGTGTCAATCAGTGCATTCGTGTGAGATCTAAAGGACAAGGTTAGGGACAGATCACCATGGAGAAAAATCTATCTGTGTGGTTGCTAAGAACTGACAGTGACTTGATGGCATGTCATCAATCAATTCAACTGTATATTCAAACTGTCAATGTTTCAAGAGAAGATCACCGTTTGCTCTATATTAAAATCATATACCTTAGTTTAAAAGGGCTGAGTGGTATGTTCAAAAAGGACTCCACATTACCTAGTGCCATTTAATTTTTCCAAAAGATAGAGATGCAGTATAATGAAAACAGAGCTGACCCGCAGGATTAATCTCACACACAGAAAAAAAAAATCAAGGCAATGCAGCTAATTCTACAACATGGCTTTTCCATCCAAGTACAGGTAGTCCTCAACCTATGACCACAGTTGAGCCGAAAAATTATGTTGTTAAGTGAGACATTTGTTAAGTGGGGTTTAGCCACATTTTACGTCCTTTCTTGCCACAGTTGTTAAGTGAATCACTGCAGTTAAGTTAGTAACATGGTTGTTAAGTGAATCTGGCTTCCCCCACTGACTTTGCAAACGGTGATTGCATGACCCCGGGATACTGCAAGGGTCGTAAATATGAACCAGTTGCCAAGTGTCTGAATTTTGATCACGTGACTATGGGGATGCTGCAAGAGTCGTAAGTCACTTTTTTCAGTGCTGTTGTAACTCTGAACAGTCACTAAACAAACCGTTGTAAGTCGATATCTGTAGTAATGAAATCTGACCTTTCTTAGCTTTTGTATCAACCAAGAATGCTGCCCCATTTCTGCAGATATTCCTTCCTATCTCCATTTTAAAGGCACAAAGTGTAAATTTAGCTTTCTTGTCTAAAATTGACTGCAGCTAAGGAGAGGTTGTACAAATAACTTGATGGAAGCAGGGGATACAGATTTTGCACAATAAAGGTATATAACTGAGGCTCCTTCTAACCTCCCACAGCAAAGTTCTTCTAGTATAGAAAAATATTCAATACCTTGGGAATGATTATATTAATATTTAATTTTACCATTCATGCAATTTTATTTCAATGAAATACAGTAAAATCACGCATTTTTATTCTAGCTTTGGAAATGTGATCAAATCCTAAAAAAGTTGCATGCTCCTACTAGTAACTATTATAGTAGCTACTATAGAGATATAGCTCTTATATGAATCATCACTGTGGGCTTGAATCAGCACACTTTAGGGGCCTACCCATCACACTGACTCATACCAAAAACTAAAGTCTGAGACACAAGAAAAAAAAACTAGAAATAAAATAGCCTTTCCCATTTATTGGACTGAGAGCCATAACTGCAGGAACCTGTGTCAATACAATGGGAAGACAAATCAAACATAAAACATCAATTAGCAAAACCAAAAAGAACTAGATAGAAATTTGGGGAATTTTCTGCCATTCATAAACAAATGATTTCATTCCCAAGAACATCACCAGAGGGAAAAGTAGTTAATTGTGGATTAACCAGTTTTCTGAGCCATAGGGGAGGAAGTATCAACTCATCACTAGATGATGCCAGATGATTACTTTTAAAGAAGTGCACACACATATGCACACACACACACACACCCTAGTGCAGTGTTTTTCAACAATTTCAAGACATGTGGACTGCAACTTCCAAAATCCCCCAGTTAGCACATCTTAAAGTTGCAAAGGTTGAAAAACATTGCAGTAGAGTGATGAGAAATTGCAGTGCTCAAAAGAGAAAGGGATAAAATTTGATTTTCTGGACAATGGAAAGTCAGAAATAGGTGTGTTCTAAACTATCAAGAACATTTTTTTAAAAAACGAGCATTTTGCTTCTACAGACACGCTTACAGATATAGCAAATGGAGTTGTCAGTTATTGCAGTATTATTATCAAATTTACATGCCCTTTATCTCATGGTTCAAGGTGACTCTGAGCAGCTTAAATGAAAGAAAGAAGATAGTGACATTTAGGGTAATACTGGTGATAGTAACTTAAGATATTTGGGAAAGTAGGAATGATGTGTCAGGGATAGATTAGCATGGAGAGTATCTATGTAATTGCTAGGATTGGAAAAGACTTGATGGCACATAATCAGTCAATCAAACAAACAAATCAACATCATGCAAAATATGATTCAATATTTGGAATGATCAGATAAATCAAAATGTTCATTCAATTAATTGAATTAATTAATAACTCTTATAATCAAGAGTTATTTCAGTATTTGGGGTTTCACCCTATTAGAAACAGAAGCAAGTGGAGAAAAAAATGGAGCTACAAACAAAAATGGAAGGCTATTGCAAGCTTAAATGAACAATATATGTTCCAATTTTCCAAACCTTAAGAAGGAATTGAGTATTATGGAAATATTTAGTCTGTGAACATGAGAAGAATTGTGATCTTAAAAATGAATGAACGAATGAATAAATGAATCTTTACACAATATTCTCTCCTGAATAAGACAGAATAAGACAGACCTGTTTGATTAAACTTTTTTGTGAATTTGAGTTGACTCCATTACTTTTATGAGGTGTTAGCCTCAGATAGGATGAGTAAAGGAAAAAGAATTATGAATAGCTTAACTACTTTGTTACCCTGTCCTTCTCATTTTCTCCTTATAAAAGCAATTTGAAGTTTGTTTAGCTAAAAGATTATGACTGAATTGACCCTTCATAACAAGCCATAACGTGGATTTGGTCAGCCTGCAGCATATAACCATGCTTTATAGTTAGCATGTTGGGCAAATCCGATCAATTATGATTTGTTTAAGAAATCATTGTTGTGTAGACTACAGTATGCTATAGAGTAACGTATGAGCCAGATAAATACATCACTCAGAAAATTGACTGCACAAGGACATTAAAAAAGTAAAGGTAAAGGTTCCCCCGCACATGCGTGCTAGTCATTTCCGACTCTAGGGGCCGGTGCTCATCTCCGTTTCATAGCCGAAGAGCCAGCGCTTGTCCGAGGACGTCTCCGTGGTCATGTGGCTGGCATGACTAGACGCCAAAGGCACACGGAACGCTGTTACCTTCCCACCATAGTGGTCCCTATTTTTCTTTCTTGGGATGATTCCACCAAGGCTCCTATTCTTTGTCCCATTGTAGTGTTTAAATAGCGTAGTGATGTTTTTTTTAAAGAAAAATAGAAATCTCAGCTCCTATAGGTGATAGACAATCTTTTTGCATTTGAACCTTTCATGGATGGTCTCACATTTCCTTTGGGCTCCATGTTTGCATTTTTACTTACAGCACTTAAATATTTTATGCCACCTTTTAAAACCAAGGCCCTCAGAACAATTTTAAATGCATAAATACATGTGACCATTAAAAGCCATCTAATATCATTGTGCAGTTAAAAGCAGGAAAGATTATCCAGCTCTCTAAAATCCAGGTGGAAATAGTCAGAAAGTAATTTCGAACAGAAGAGCATTTAATAAGGATGCAACTACCATAGAAAAAGTCATATCCCTTGCAACTAAATGATAAACTAGGGGGTCTCCATGGAAGGCCTCAAGACCAGTACTGGTTTGTACAGTGACAAGCAATCTTTTAAATAAATTGGCTGCAAGTCATTTTGGCTTTTAGAGTCTGGTCAGCAGACCTTTAAACTGGACCTGATGATCAGGCTATGTTTATGCTGGCCCATTGCCAATCTCTAGCCAGCAACCAGATGGGCTACATTCTTCATTGGCTGAAGCATCTGCACCATCTTAAAAGGCAGCATTGAATGGAAGAAATAAAAAAGTGATTTAATCTAACCATAATCGGGGCAAAAAATAGTAAGAGCAGGTTTCTCCAAAAGGGAATGCCAGTGGCAAAGGATTCCCGTTTTTGTAGCTGCCCTTCTACAGGTAACAGCATCTCCATTTATAGGAGAATCTCAAAATACACATCTAGTCTTTCAAGGATGCACCACCTTCAAATTCAATCCCACATCTCCATCCAGACCTGCATATTGTCTTACACACCACACCTGGATCGACACAGGGGTCCCTGTAAATTTTTTGCTTTCATTCATTTTTCTTTTTTTGGTTCTCCTCATGACTGCTAATTGGGGTAAAGCTTCATGCAACTGATGGCAATCCAAAAAAGCAGATGCTTTACTAAGACTTTAAATCCAGCCGTAAAAGTATTTTAGCGTCAGAGTTCAGATGGGAAAGAAAATGAATTCTCTCTCTCTGGATAGAACATGCTGGTGAGAGGGCAAGAATCAAAGGGTCTGAAAAGATCATGTTTAATTAAAGATTAAACATTGGTGGAAGACAGCTCATCAGTAAACCATGAAAGTTATCTGCCTAGAAAGGTCATCATGCCATGATAATCTTTTCCCTCCTGTCTTGAAAAGGAAAAAAAAAAGAACTTGAGCAGCCCTTTTAAGGGAGCATCTTGGTGCAGAATATGAAAAAATGGGGTAAATTATAGGAGTTAAGAAGGTTTAAATGCAGATCTGGATTTTAGTTACTATTCCTTATATGCCTTTCTTATTTCTGACTGCTTCAAGGAAGCTTAAAGGAACCATGCAAGGTAGGCTAGGTAAAAGAAGTGGAGGCCTGTGTCAAAAATGCACCCAATCTCACTGCACACTAAATGTAATTTAAAAGAGTTGTTTACAACTGGGGCCCTATGCCCCCCCCCCGCAGCCCTAGGATATTTCAAGGGGGCCACAGATGAAACATTAACAGGTGGATCAGGACACATCTGAGGAGGTCACAGAAAAGCAAAGCGTATTATAACTGTGCCTGCTAGATGTCAGAAAATGCGCCATTTACTGTCCCATGTCTGTATTTGGCATTGGGATCTGGATGGAGGGGCACAGGAGAAAAACAAGGTCGGAAAGGGGGGGGGGAAATGGTGGAGAAACTCTTGATTTCAAAGGAGCAGGTGTGAACTGGAATTTGCCCCTTTAGAATCATTTGCTCCAGTTAAGGACTGTCGGTCTTTACAAAGCCTCTCAATACACTAAGCTCAAGGTTGACTCAGCCTTCCATCCTTCCGAGGTAGGTAAAATGAGGACCCAGATTGTTGGGGGCAATTAAGCTGACTTTGTAATAATGCCGCTTGGGGGTGTGTGTGTGTGTGTGTGTGAAAGCCCTAATAAGCAGACATATACATAGAATGAAGGCTACTGCTAAGCTTGTAAGCCGCCCTGAGTCTTCGGAGAAGGGCGGGATATAAATGGAATTTAAAAAAAAATACTGGAAGAGGTGGGCTTCCAAACAGTCCAAACCTGAAGCTACACGTCCAAGATGCAATAGCAGAATGAACGTGTGCATAGCCGCCCAGGATACACACCTGCACGTGGGGCTGCTGGGGAGCAGAGGCTGAGCTGCTCCGGACTTTCCCCGCATTGGGAATGCGCCTCAGCCTGCGGAAAACCCTTCCCGCCTCGCCCGTTCAGCCAGCCCGTGGCTCGACAGAACGAGGGGGGACGGTTGGGCGCTCTGCACTCGCTCAGAGGCAACTTTGTCCCTTCTCGCCTTCACCTCTTTCCATCCCCCTTCGTCTGGTTTCAGGGTTTTTCCTCAAGCTCCTACGTCCTCTCTGAGCCGGGCGCGACCACCCCTCAGCAGAAGGACGCCGCGTCCGGCAACGAAGCGGGGTTCCGCATCCATGACCAGCCTGGGAAGTGAAAGAGGGAAGCGTGCAGACCGAGTGCTCGCCGGATCCAGAGCGATTGGCGCTGGGTCTGGAGCCCGGCGGCGGGGAAAGCCACCCGAACAAAGGACCTACCTTTCCCAGCAGACGGTCCGCACTCCGCAAAGCCTTCGCTCCGTTTGCCAGAGGAGCGATCGCCGCGGCTCGCATCGGGTGCCGCGGCTCACCTGCCAGCCTCCCGGGCTGAAGCCAGAGGCGGGAGCACCTAAACCAGCCCAACCGCCCCGCCCAGGCGAAGCCAACCCGCCTTCGGCCCGCCGCTTCCCAACGTGCTCCTTCCTGCCTGCAACAGACGCGGGCAGAGCGCTCCCACGAGCCTCCAATCCGCAGCCCAGGGCGCCTGAGCCAGGCTCTCGCGCTTCCTCCTCCCCCCTCCCTCCCTCCGCCCTCCTCCTCCTCCTCCTCCTGGGGCAGCTCCTGTGACAGACGGCCCGATTGGCAGATGGCACGGCAGCTCCTCGGGTTCTCATTGGACTGGACAATTGCCCGCCCGGGGCTTGGATCGCCATTGGAGAATCCTTCGGATATGCTGCCGCCTCCGCCGCCGCTGAATCGCCGCGTTGCTGCCTGCCAAGCAGAAAAGTTGTGGAGGGTCTATAAATATCAGGGGTCTTCAAACTTGGCCCTTTTATGACTTGTGGACTTCAACTCCCAGAATTCCTCAGCCAGCTTTGCTGGCTGAGGAATTCTGGGAGTTGAAGTCCACAAGTCATAAAAGGGCCAAGTTTGAAGACCCCTGGTCTATATCGAGTGCCCGGGCTTGCTGGCCGGGAGAAGCGGCCAAGATCAGGGAACCTTCCCCTACCCCAAGTCACCGCTTTCCCTTTTGGGCTGAGCTCACCTTCTTTACAGTTAATCGGCAGTTGTGATTTATACGGACGTGCACGTGTGTGATTTCTCTGGTGACTAGTCTCTGGTGCATTACTTGATGATTTGTTACTCCCTTACAACCCAGATAATCAGATTGATTGATTGATTGAAATTCCATCATTATTTTTTTTTTTAATAAACAGCTCAAGGGTAGCGGTAACCTAGCGTTTGATAGATTCATAAAAGAAAGGAAAATGGGAATAAATGAGTGATCGGGTTGAGGAATGGAGGCGTATGCCCTCCTCTTTCTCTGGCACACAGGCTGTGTTTACGTGCTAAGACAAAATGTAGTTCTCTTGTTCGTGACTTAGCAGGTTGTGTCAAGCCCAGACTAAATATAGCAAAACTCACCACCCTTGCTTGACATACTATCTCACTGCACTGAATACGGTTTGCCCCAGCCCATGCAGTTGTTTAAATTAAGTTAATTTGATAAACCATGGTAACTATGAATAATGCAAACACAGGTTTTCTGTAAAGAACTATAATGTAAAGGGATGTAGGAAGAAGAAAAGTCTTCATCATGGTTCCATCCAAGCTGGGGATAAACAACATGGCAACTGCTTTAGGAAGAAGGTTACAGTTTATTGTAGAGCAGACATGTCAACACAAGGCCCGGGGGCCGGATCCGGCCCGCGAAGTGGTTTCATGTGGCCCACGAAGCCATCCTGGAAACAGTGAGGGAACGGCCCCCACTGCCTTGGCCCTGGCCCAGAGACCCTCCTTCTGCCAGAGACCCTCAGATCTGTCCCACTCCTGCCCAGGCCCCCATAGGCACCCTTGATGCGAACGATGTAGAGCTGGCCACGCCCACCCAGTAGGCCATACGCACTTTAGCCACGCCCACCCAGTAGGCCACGCCCACCCAGGCCATACCCACCCGGCCCCCTGAGGGCAACCGCAATGCTGATGCGGCCCTCAATGAAATTGAGTTTGACACCCCTGTTGTAGAGGAAAGCCAGACAGAAAGATGGTTCCAGCAGAAAAAGAGGTGAGCACATGTAGGGAGTGGGTTTTATACCCCCTGGAGTCTTTTGTTTGGAGTTATTTCCTGCTTCAGGCTTTGTATTTCCTGTGTCACATATTCTGACCTGAGTCTGGGTGTGCCTTTCTGGTATTCTTGATGGTTGTGGGCAGGGCTTTTTTTCTCATAGAACGTTCAGAACGGAGTTCCAGCAGCTTTTTTGGATGGAACCTTATAGAGCAGGCAAGGCGGGTTGTATGACATGTGTGAGTTCCGGCACCTTTTTCTTTTACAAAAAAAGCACTGGTTGTGGGTCAATCCTATTGTGTCTAAAGGTCATATCCTGCTTTCCTGGGGCTGGGGTATGTCTTTGTCTTCCTAAGCTTCTAGCTCCAACCTTCCTGATGGTTTACATTTGTGTTTTCTGCTTGGGGGAAAGAGAACTGGGCTATTAAAACTGGGCATGCTTTCCTGGTTCTTCAATATCTTTTTAGGAAATATACTTTTCTGCCCTTTTAATATTTCCTTTTCTGGGGAGCTTACTTCCCTCAGGGAGTTATTTTTATATTTATTTTTATGCATTTGTATTTGCAAGTTCTGGGCTATGTCCTTTCCGCACAACTAGTTCTGATGTGCTCTAGCCATTCTTGAATTATCAGAAAGCTACTGTCAGACCTGCCTCAGTCTGATCTCCTAGGAAAGAAAAACACTCGACTCCATTTGATTAAAGTGAAAAGGCACTTTTACTAAGAGATGCTGATTGCAGTAGAGTCAAGTGGAATCTGAGGTTCCTGCGCATCAAAACAAATCTAAGCCCTTGGTTACCCCAGTCCTCCCCGCATAGTCCATCCGTGTACAACAAATTTGGCACCACCAACATGTTTTGAGAAGCACTGAGGTGTTTTGGCTGATGAAATTCCACTCAGGATAAGCAGCCTTGAAGATGCCGACACGGACCTTATTGCAAAATGCTCTGTTCTTTCTCAGTTGTCAATCCCCCCTCCCAATTTCTGATCATAAAGGTATGCAGCTTTATTGCCTATTTGTTCCTTTCTCCCTGCCCTGGTTAATGGCAGAATGCCAGCAAAGTGCCAGGCTGAAAGGTGGATCTGACTGCTACCATCATCATGGAATTCACCTCACTTTCGGTCACTGCCGACATTAGCCCTCCAAGATAATGGAGGATAAAACCTGATGGTTTTGCATCTGTGACAGCCACTCTGGGATAGGGTTGACATAAGAGAGAAGATATTACAGGTAGTCCTCAACTTACGACCATAATTGAGCCCAAAATTTCTGTTGCTAAGTGAGACAGTTGTAAAGTGTTCTTCTGTGTTGTGCTATGCATTTGTGAAGTGGTGGTTTTGTTTCCCCAAATCTAATTCTGCTTTGTTAAAGCAGAAGCTGCCAAGTTTGAGAAACATTGATCAAAATGTTTTCAAAATGCAAACAAACAAGCAAATAATGTTCCAAAAGACCACCAGGCTGGTGAGAGCTGTTTTACAGATTGAACTTTCATATCACATTGCAGCATTATTAAGGATATATACTGTAGTCTGAAACAGCTTTCCCTGTCCTGGTTTTCTCCCAGAGTGCTGTAGTATAACACACACACCCTGCCCCCAATGGTTATGCTAGCTGGGGATGATGGGAGCTTTAATCCATCACAGCTACAGTGTGCTATATTAAGGAAAATAAATGGTCTGAAAAAGTGGAGGTAAGAGGAACAAATTGTGTATATCCTCCCACTTTTTACAGCTAGAAGTGCTGGCATATTCATAATTTTTGTCGCCTTAGGTCAAGGCTGTACATTTTTTTCTTACATATATCACATGCTGAATTTGTCAACTGCAATTATTTTTCTCCTAACTCTTCTAAAATAATGGGTAGTAGTGAATTTCCCATAAAAGCTTCCTTGGTCTGTGTTGTCTTCTCACACCTTATTAGACTTAATTCATATCATCCACAATGATACAGAGAAAGAATCTGATTTTGGAGGAATTTCCTGCCAGCATTGTGATTCCAAGCTGGCTAACCAGTGGAAAAACACCAGCAGAAAATCCACAGTAGCTTTCTGGGGTTTGTGTTCCACAGCAACTTGTGTGCTGCAGCACCTTTGATTGCAACATACCTGCAGCAGCTTTAGATATCTACAGAAAAGCAGAATTAAACATTTTGGGGTTTTATTGTTTTTGATTTTAAGAAAATAAGCCTCTCAGAAATTGGGAGGGATTGCCAAATCTTGCCCCCTTTTGGTATTTTAGGAGATTGCAAGATATTTCAGCAAGGACACTAAGAACAGGTGGAATCTGAGATAAGATTGCAAAGACTTGCAAGAGTTGAATCATGTTTGGTTTTTTAATTTTTTTGCCAAGGCACTAGTGTGTAAAATCATGATCAGATTGTTAATCCTTGTTATACTGATAGTGAAGGACATGATACTGTATAAAGCCTTATAGGCTATGAATCTGGTTAATCCATGTTTCAAGATGCAGCCCTACATGGCACAGGGCCAAGGTATTTGAAGTGACAGGCTTGTAACTCAGGTGATTGGACTGAGTTAAATCCACTGGACACGAGTGTGGGAAGTCAGCCCTCCCCCAGAGAAGGAAATATTAAAGAGCCAGAAAAGCATGCCCAGTTTTTCTTAATAGCCCCAAGTCTCCCTCCCTCAAGCAGAAACCAGCTCCGTAGAAATGCAGATGTAAATAATCCAGGAAGGTTGAAGCTAGAAGATTAAGAAGACAAAGACACCTAAAATCTACTTACCCCACCCAAAATCTAAGACAGGACATAATACGATTAACTCACAGAGGCCAAAGGGCACACTCAGACTCAGGTCAAAATACATAACGCCAGTAAATATAAAACCTCAAACAGGAACAGGAAACAACCTCAAGAGCCCCAGAGGGTATAAAAACCCACTCCCTACATGTGCTCTCTTTCTCTTCTTCCAGAGCCATCTTTCTGTCTGGCTCTCCTCTTCAATAAACTGCAACCTTCTTTCTAAAGCAGTCACCATGTTGTTTATTCCCGGCTTGGACTGAACCATGAGGAAGACTTTTCTTTCAACACGAGAAACGTCTTGAGCCAAATTCTTTTTATTGATGTGCAGTGGCAAAAGGGTTGCCTCCAATCAAAGAGAAGGAATCGCCAACAGAGTTATGCATGAGTTTTTATATCCTTTTTACAAGAAATAAATGGAAGTGCTATGATTGGTTACATGTTAAAGTGCTGGTGTACTTAATCAATGCCATCCTAGTATCCCTGGGGGGATTTCCTTAACCCCCCAGTTCCCCACCTTTTTTCCATATCTTACGGAACTTCACACCTGCTGAAGTGTTTTGAGCCTAACCCCTGCTATTGTTCTGTTGCTTGGGGATGGGGGGGGGCACATCTCCTTGGGTTGTGACCACAGTTTCTAAGAACACATCCTTTTGAAACTGCAGCCAGAATGGTTGTTACAAAGTTTTTGTCCTCCTTCAGAAGGACCACCTATCTCGCATGGTTTCTACCTGGCTGATATAACCTGGCAGGTCTGGTGTGCTCTGAATCCCTTTGATTAAACAGTGTCATCTATCTTGACCCAAGCAGCAGGAGCCAGTTCCTTTTTGTAGTGCCTGCCCTCTGGAATGAGATTCCCTCTGAAATCCATAGGGTTCCTGTTAAGTCGTGGGCTCTGGTGAGCAGGAATGAAGACACACGGTTGAGTACAGAGAAACTCATTCTTTTATTCTTGCTGGAACTGTACTTGAGCTTGGGCTGCTCCCAGCCACAATATATAGCCAAGCCCTAAGGTAGCAGCCAATAGGTTTGAACCCTTGCTTGCCGCCTGGGGCTGACCAATTGCAGGACCGGAGACGGCCTGTCTGGGTTGCTGGAGAACTGTTAGCTCTCCAGCAGCACTGGTATAGTACCACAAGCCCAATACATAACAGTTCTCATCCTGTTGGTGTTCTGCTAGGCCTTGGAAGACCTGTCTCTACTTCCAGGCTTTGGGTGGATGTGTTTTTTATCTCTGTTTTTGTATCAGGTGACCTGATTCCTATCTTGTTATGTTCTGTATCATGCTTGTAGGGCTTATTGTATTGTCAGCTGCCTGGAATGACTTTGGAGTTCAGACAGCAGCCAAACCAAATGAAATAAATAAATGACAAATCATTAAGAGAGCCAAAGGTGACACCTAACCCTGGATTTAGTGTTACATTACTCTCATAGTACCTGTAAAAAAAATAAAAAGAGCAATGAAACATCCAAGAAGCTTTGCTGGAGGAAACTGGCATTTATAATTAGGTTCATCATGGCACAATTAAGGCATCACTACCAACAAGGAGTGAGCTGTTAAAACCACACTATCTGGTTTAATGTAGCTGTGATTGGTAGCTTCATTCAACAGATCCCTGGGGAATCGTTTGTGGGGTTTTTTTCCTAGCAAAAGCAAAAGTGAGCCACAAATATTCCTTTTGGCTTTTTTTTGTTGTTGCCTTGCATTTTTTTACACTTCATTTCTCTGTCCTTTTGTTTAAAGTAAGTCAGGTCACGCGTGGAATTGTAGGAGTCATCTTCCAACTCATTTCTAAAGCTTTCATTTCATGTTGCACCTTTCAGAAACCAAACACTGCATACTGTATAATCAACCAACCTAGGTATTAATATCCATAACATTTTCTTTGTCTCTGGTTTTGCTTCTCACTTCTTCTAAACCTCCTTCCTTGCCTCCCTATGTTTTAGAGCTGCTTGGTAGCCAAATAAGCTTGCTTCAAGATCCTTTAAAAGCTTTCTCTCCCTTAGAACATTCCCAAGTAAGCAAAAGGAAGCAACTTTAGATTAATGGTGAAAATAAAAAAAAAGATAAATTGTGTGATCTACTGTTGAACAATACTAGGAACAGAGGAATTGTCGTCCTCATATCTTGTTTCACATGGGGAACTCCCTGTAGATGTCTAATGAGCTCCTGCAGAAAAAAGATGCAATCTAATCATCTTGCTAACCTATGGCTTGTTTAATCAGATTTTATTGAATAAAACACAGTTAACTAGACTCATACAATATACTAAGCAATCCTCCAGTCTGATGCCTTCCTGACTTAAACTCCAACAGCCCCAGCGGCATCTAGAAGGTACCAAATTGGGCAAGGCTGCCATAAATCAAGGGGTCCAACCCACAGTGGCTGAATTCACATAATATGCCAAACCAAAACTGGATAAATTATGTTACCACTTATGGGAATATATGGACCACATTAAGCTTCATATGTGCTCTGTAGGTGTTCCTATTCCCAAACATGTGCTTAATCAGATTAGTTAAAAACAGAAGGGCTACATTTGCTCAACAAACTTTGTTTGGGGGAGTTTTAATGGCTCAGCTTGATTTTGAGCCAGTGAGTAGTTCCAAAATTGTCAAGCACAGGAAATCGGGAGCCAAGGTGGTTCAAATGAATGCAGGTTTATTGCATGTTAACTCTCTACAAGAAATTGGACTATTAACAGTTAAAGCAAATTGGCGGTAGATAAGAGTCAACAGAATTCAAGGTAGGCTGGACTTAGATCTCTTTGGGTGTGAAGGACGTGAGACTGATGACATGCTTGACCCCTCCCTTGGGCTCAGCCGGGCATCTCCTACACAGTATTGGGTTTATTTAGTAAGTGAATTGTGTTGCATGAACATTTCAGGAAAAAGTATATGGGCTTCAATTCCCGCAATGGATGAATAGCTACAAAAGTTGGTGAAGTTAGTAAGGTAAAGGTAAAGGTTCCCCCGCACATGCGTGCTAGTCGTTTCCAACTCTAGGGGGTGGTGCTCATCTCCGTTTCAAAGCCGAAGAGCCAGCGTTTGTCCGAGGACGTCTCTGTGGTCATGTGGCCAGCATGACTAGACGCCAAAGGCACACGGAACGCTGTTACATTCCCACCGTAGTGTTCCCTATTTTTCTACTTGAATTTTTATTTGCTTTTGAACTGCTAGGTTGGCAGAAGCTGGGACGAGTAATAGGTGCTCACTCTGTTACGCGGCACTCGGGATTTGACCCGCCAATCTGCCAATCTTCTGATCGACAACCTCAGCGTCCTAACCCACTGAGCCACCGCATCCCTTACGTGAAGTTAGTAGAGATGGCCAAATTGACTGCTCTGGCAAAAGAAAAAAAAACACAATTACTCTTTGCTGCCATCTAATGATCATCTGGATGTTTCCATTCCAGATCTCATAGCCCAAGGACTGCCTGAAGGTGTGAATTAAGTATTTTTAGAGGACTTTAAAGTTGTTAGCCTCAGATTTAGAAAGCCATTAGTGCTACAGGTAGTCCTTGACTTATGCTAACATTTGGGACTAGAATTTCTGTTGCTAAGCAAGACTGTTGTTAAGTGAGTCACACCCAATTTTACATCTTTTTTTGCTATGGTTAAGCAAATCACTATAGTTGTTAAGATAAGACAAAATAACCTTTATTGTCATTTTTTACTGTGGCACACTGGCACACATTAAAAATGAAATTTTGTTGCTTGCTCTCAAAACTGTACACATACATAACACACATATAAACATGCTATATACAACATGTATATACCTACCCTCTTACATTTAAATACATATAAATATTAATCACTGTGCATCTTGAATACACAGCGGAAAGAAGAAGCTTGAGAGTTCACAAGGTTAATACTGTATGGAACAAAACTGTGATTGAATCTGGATGTTCTGCTCAGATACCACGAAGCCTCCTCCCAGAAGGTAGCAAGGAAAGCAGGTTGTGAAGAGGATGTGCAGTGACCCAGAGAATTGTAGACCCTGCTCAAGCAATCCTTATATGCTATGTCCTAGATGGAAGGGAGGGAACTGCCAATAATCTTTTCTGCCTTCTCACCACTCTCTGCACCATCTTCCTGTCTGAAGCAGTGATGCATCCAGACAAAATTGTAATGCTGTATGACAGGATGCTCTCGATTGTCCCTCCGTAGAATATGGTAAGGGCGGGGAAGGAAGATGTGCTTTTCTCATGCAACACAGAAAATGCAGGCACTGCTGTGCCTACTTCACCAGTGTCTTGCTGTTGAGCAACCAAGCCAGCCTTCTTGTTAACTGCACACCCAGAAATTTGTTGCTGGTAACCATCTCCACAGGTGAATCATTAAAGCACAGAGGAGTGTTGCTGTGCCTGGCTTTTCTGAAATCAACAATGATCTCTTTGGTTTTTCCAATATTTAAAACTAGGCTGTTTTTCTTACACCAGTTCACCAAGCCCTCAACTTTCTTGCGGTAAGGACTCTCATTGTCATCTTGAATAAGGCCCACTACTGTTGTATCAGCCGCATACTTCACAATGTGATTCAACAGAGTGAACAGCAGCAGACTTAGGAATCACATGGTGAATCACTTGGTTGTTTAGAGCAGACATGTCAAACACAAGGCCCGGGGGCCAGATCCGGCCCGCGAAGTGGTTTCATGCGGCCCACGAAGCCATCCTGGAAACAGTGAGGGAATGGCCCCCACTGCCTTGGCCCTGGCCCAGAAACCCCCCCTTCTGCCAGAGACCTTCAGATCTGTCCCACTCCTGCCCAGGCCCCCATAGGCACCCTTGATGCCAATGATGTAGAGCTGGCCACGCCCACCCAGTAGGCCATACGCACTCTAGCCACACCCAGCCAGTAGGCCATGCCCACCCTGGCCACACCCACCCGGCCCCCTGAGGACAACCGCAATGCTGATGCGGCCCTCAATGAAATTGAGATTGACACCCCTGGTTTAGAGCATAGAATAGAACAACAGAATAGAACAACAACAGAAAGAATAGAATGGAATGGAATGGAATGGAATGGAATGGAATGGAATGGAATGGAATAGAATAGAATAGAATAGAATAGAATAGAATAGAATAGAATAGAATAGAATAGAATAGAATAGAATAGAATAGAATAGAATAGAATAGAATAGAATTCTTTATTGGCCAAGTGTGATTGGACACACAAGGAATTTGTCTCTGGTGCATAAGCTTTCAGTGTACTTCTCCCATTGACCTTGCTTGTTGGAAGCTGGTTGGGAAGGTTGTAAATGGCAATCACGTGAGCCAAGGAAGCTGCAACCATTATAAATACATGCCAGTTGCCAAGTGCCTGAATTTTGATCACGTGACCATGAGGATGCTGATACAGTTGTAAGAGCAAGGACCAGACACTTTTTTCAATGCTGTTATATCTTTGATTGGTCACTGAATAGTCCAGGACTACAGATAATGATGTGTTTGGACCTCAGACCTACATACAAGGGGGAATGGTGCAAAGACAGGGAAAAATGTCTCCCTCATATACTGTGTGGATATCTGCAGCCAAAGGTTACTCACTGCACGGGTCTCAACTACTAAATGGTTAGGCTGACTTTCTTGCTCTTTATCTAATCACGTAACTATCAGAATTTGAGGATAGCCAACAAACCACCTAATCCAGCATCTGGCTGAGAAATGTATACAGGTAGTCCTTGACTTACAACACTTCATTTAGTGACCATTCAAAGTTACAGCAGCATTGAAAAAGATGACTTGTGATTGTTTTCTACACTTACGACCATTGCAGCATCCCCGTGGTCACGTGATTGAAATTTGGGTGTTTGGCAACTGGTTTATATTTAAGACGGTTGCAAGGTCCCGGGGTCATGTGATCCCCTTTTGTGACCTTATGACAAGCAAAGTCAACAGGGAAGCCAGATTCACTTAAAAACCGCATTTCCAACTTACAAACTGCAAGGATTCACTTAACAACTATGAGAAGAAAAGTCGAAGAAATGGTGCAAAACTCACTTAACAAATGTCTCACTTAGCAACATACATCTTGGGCTCAGTTGTGGTGGCAAGTTGAGGACTTGTACATTTCTCAGCTAGAAGTTCCATGTCACTTGAAAGCAAGAGTTTTCCCCTATTGTTTCTCCACTAGCAATTGAGATTCAGAGACAAATTGCCTCCATACATGGGGAATTGGTCTCATAATTGTGGGCAATTAACGGACTCATCCCCTATTAATTTTCTGACCTCCCCCTTTTATTTATTTTGCAAAAAGCCACCTAAACTGGTGGCCGCTGTCCTATCATATTAAGCATGACTCACCCACTGTAACCTTTTCAGCTTTCCCTGCATGCAATCAATATTGTTTTTAGTATGTAGTGCATGATTAAACATTTGCAAGATGACTCCCCCAAAATCTCAGCTTTATTTGTAACTTCCCTTGCTCAATTTTCCCCAGGTACAAATGGAACACAGCCCAGCTGCTGTCGTCTTTCTCACACATGCTTCATTCATTTTTTCCATATCCTTCCCAGCTTGTCTCTCCAGCTTGTGACTCACCGTGAGTTCCCTTTCATTTCGTTTCTGGCTGACGGCATATCTGGAAAGCGACAAGATTCCATCTGGATGGAGAATGTGAATCAGGGAGAGCCTCTAAGGGCTCTTTAAAAGAAGAAAGTATGCAAAGTAGGAAAACAGATAAAATATGAATATGAGATACAGAGTACTGTTAAGCTTGTCATCTGAGAGCAAAGACCTGGCCTTTGATCAAACAGGGGGCATCCACAGCAAGGACAGCTGCACATTTTATTTATTTATTTTATTTATAAAATGTGTATGCCTCCCATCTCACTGTTGAGTGACTCTGGGTGGCTTACAATGTTATCAAACACAGTATAAAACACGAACAGCATTAAATTAAAATATTAACCTTAACAAGAAACTGCTTAAAAAGGTGGGATCGTCACCTAATCTATTAACCACCTCCAGAGTGGGACGCCCCTATTGGGGTCCCAAGCCAGTGGCCACAGCCGGGTTTTCAGGCCCTTTCGGAAGGCCAAGAGAATAGGGGTACTAATATAGGAGAATATGTGTAGCTTGGGGTTGGAATGAGGGATCCTTGGTGCTCTCTGAGCTTGGTTGTTTTCTTGCAGACATTTCATTACCCAAACTAGGTATCACCATCAGTGCTAGTAGTAGGGTAGTGGTGGATCTCATGTTGATGGGACCAATGTTCCAAAAGGCAGGAGCCATGGCAGGTGGAATTCCTTGACTGACATAGTCTACTCGGCATGCCTCTTCTGCTAGAGCAAGTGGGCCAGGCCAATCGCATTAGGATGCTATGGTTCCTCAGATAACATGGACATCTGATGTACATAAATGGCTTTGAAGGTGATAATCAACACTTTGAATTGAACCAGGAATCAGTGCAGCTTGCGTAATGGTGGTATTAATGTGGGCCAGCCTGGGACTCCTAAAATTGTCTGCCCTGCTGCGTTCTGTCAGCTGTAGCTTCCGAATACTCCGAAAGTATAGCCCCAAATGCATTGTGGTAGCCCTGATGAGAGATGACCAGTGCACTGAGTGCATGCACTGAGATTGCGCAACAATAGGCCATAATGAACCAATTAATTGAATAAGAAATGCAATTGACGTGCAACTGTTTCTCAGGAAAAAAAAGCTCCTGGCATTTGGATTTCCTGATTACAGAATCTGTTTCTTTGGCCCTAGGTTTGCTACAGTTCTCACAAGTAGCCCTCAGCTTTCAGCCACAACTGGGACCAGAAAGCTAAGTGATGTGCTCATTTTATAATCTTTTTTTTCTGCCAAGGTTGTTAAGTGAATCACATGGTACTTAGCAGGGGTAGGCAACCTTGACTCTTTTATGACTCATGGACTTCAACTCCCAGAATTCCTGAGCCAGCTGTGCTCAGGAATTCTGGAAGTTGAAGTCCACGAGTCATAAAAGAGCCAAGGTTGCCTACCCCTGCCCCATTGATTTGGGCTTGTTGGAAACCACCCATGAAGGTTGCAAGTGATCATGTGACCCCAAATGCTGCAACCATTGTAAATACATTCCAGTAGCCAAGGGCCTGAATTTTGACCACGTGACTGCAGGGATGTTGAAACGGTTGCAAGCTGAGGACCCACTATAAATCACTTTTTAAAATGCTGCCATAATTTTGAATGTTCATTAAAGAAATAGTCATAAGACAGCCTGTCTTCTGAAACTCTGAATGCATGATGCAATGAAGAGTTTTATTTTTCACCCAGAAAAATGAAACACCAAGAGCCTGGTGCTCATTTAGGGCTGGGAGGGAATGATGTGCCCAAAGTCACCTGGCTGACTCTCATGACTAGGGAAGAACTACTAGAATAATATTTCACAAAGTTGGCAACTGGGGAATTCTGGGAGTTGAAGTCCATACATCTTAAAGATTTAAGGTGCTGGTACTTACCTTTAAAGCCCTATATGGCCTAGGCCCGGGATAGTTGCAGGACCGTCTGCTGCCAGGAACGACTTCCCATCGCCCAGTGCACTCACACAGAGAGGGCTTCCTCAGGGTGCCGTCGGCTAGACAATGTCGGCTGGCGACCCCCAGGGGGAGGGCCTTCTCTGTGGGAGCGCCAGCCCTGTGGAACCAACTTCCCCTTGAGCTCCGGATGGCCCCGGATCTCCAGTCCTTTCGCCGCGGCCTTAAAACTTTCCTTTTTCATCAGGCTGACCTGGACTGACGACAGGGTTTTTAAAATGTTTTTTTAATTTTAAATTGTTTAGTTTAACTTATTTATTGGGGCTGTTTATTTAATTTCTTTTAACTTTCGTATTGTTGTTTTTATTGTTGTTAGCCACCCTGAGTCCTTCGGGAGATAGGGCGGCATATAAGTCCCAAAAATAAATAAATAAATAAAGTGACCAAGGTTGAGAAACACTGAGCTGGAATATTGCAAGGAGTACTTCTTTCAGGAAAGAAAAGTCCATGGACCACAGAATATGTGACTCTCTTTATGCTCTGCTCTTGATCTTTGCTGAGATATAAGCAGGTAGTAAAAGATAACATGAAGACATTCAGGCTTGGCATACAGAAGCAGAAGAAAATGGGGAATGTATTTTATCAAATCACAGCCATGTTAATATATAAAACCAGTTGTGTTTAGCAATCACCACTTATTGGTAAGGCAACAGTGTTGTGAACGTAGGGACTTTTTTTTTTCCAGGTAGTGACACACAATATACCCAAACTTTCTTTGGAACATGACTCAGGGATGGGGGGGTGGGGAATGATCATTGCTATCTCTCTCCCTCGTGTACCATTACGGAAAGAATCCTCAAAGGATATTCCAGATATGGAAAATCCCAACCTTTTGCTTCTATTATTTCATTTATGATGAAAATAGTGCAAAGGCAGACCTTCTGTAATATCTACATTAATGCAACTTCTATTCCTAATTGTACTTTAACATAAAAAGTAAATCATTATGACTTCCGGTGGCGGCGCGGCGCTGAAGACAGCCTCCCCTGGCTGCCCGCGGCTCAGCTGTTTGTTTTTTCGCCCGAAACAGCGCCGATCAGCTGTTCGGGCGAAATTGAAGCCCCCTCCTCGGGAGAAGAGGAGGGGGTGAGGCCCCAGGTAGGGGTAGAGTTCTCCGAGGCCGCCTGAGCTTGGAGCTTGGGCTGCTGAAGGATTGAACTCCCCCGAAGCCTGGGTTGCTCCCAGCTGGCCGTCGTCTCTGCTCCGAACTTCCTGGAGCAGAGCCAGGCGTCTGCGAACCATCCCTGCCTGAAGAAAGGACTATGATTTAAAGGAACAGGCAGAGCGGTACAAGAGGAAAAGGTGAAGAGGACTATTTTACTGTACTCTCTAACTTGTTGGACTTTTTAAACTTTAATTGAAAGTGCGTCATAATTGAGGATTAAAAGATGGCGGCTAAACCTCCCTCTAAAACTCTTCGGAGTGGAGGATCCTCGCCGGTGCAACAATCATCACTACAGGCATTGCACCCTCCTGAAGTGCTGACATCGAAGGATTTGCGAGATGCCTTGGATAAACATGCCCAGGTACTTTTGGAATCAATTAATCAATCAATTGCTGATAAATTTGCACAGATGGAGGAGAAATTGGAGAAATTTGAGGAAAGAATGGAAGAGAGGATGGAACAGAAGTACAGCGTGATGAAGGTAGACATTTTGACTTCAGTGCATAAAGTGGCGGAATGTGTGGAAGATTTAGATGAAAAAGTGGATGATTTGGCTCAAAGGAATGCTATACTAGAAGTAAAAGCACGGGAGAATGAAATTGAAAGAGGCAAGTTGGAAAGGGAGTTAAGCCATGCCCAATATTACCAGATGCAGTTTGCTGTCAGAATTAGAGGCTTAAAAGAGAATGTTAAAGAAGATTTAAAGCAGCTGATCTCTGAGGCTCTCGAAGGGGTATTGAACCAGCCAGCATCTGAAATAAGAGCAGCTATGGATAAAGTGTTTCGGGTGAATTCATGGATTGCCAGACAGAGAAAGTTGCCTAGAGATGTGGTGGTTTATTTTGCAAAAAGAGAAATTAGAGATCAAGTTATACAAGCTGCCTATGATGCTAAGGTTGTGATTGCTGAACAAGAAGTCTTGGTTTTAAAAGAAATTCCTCCAAGGATTTTAAGGGGAAGAAAGGACTATACATTTCTTGTGCAAGAGCTCAAGCAAAGAGATATAAGGTTCAGATGGGAGATTCCAGAGGGGCTGATGGTGATGTATGAAGGTAAAAGGTATAGGCTGATTACTGTGAAACAAGCACGTGATTTCTACAATAATGTCTTAAAAGCAACCCCATTAACACTCCTGGAAGCTGGAAAGGGATCTGGAGAAGAAGAACAACAAGAGGAGGAAACAGAGGAAAATGGTGCTGGAGGAGATCAAGCTACAATCTCTTTGGATGATCCTAGAGAGCAAAGAGTGACGCGTGCTGCTTTAAAACGAGCAAAGAAAATAAAAGAACAAGATCAGCAAAAGTCTTCAGATTCTTCACAACGCATTCATAGCCAAGCTGTGGGAGGAGCACGGCCTAAAGTAACCAGTCCTATCAAAGCTGTGGTCCAAGAGCTTTTCGGGGATATACATGGCAACTAAATTTTTAACCTGGAATGTTAATGGACTAAACTCACCGCAGAAGAGGAAGAAAGTTTTTCAATATTTAAAACAATTTAAGATAGATGTTATATGCCTGCAAGAAACGCATATTAGAGTTTTGGATCAAAAGTATTTATTGAACTCGAGGCTGGGTACGCAATTTGTTGCTTCTGCAGAGAATAAGAAAAATGGAGTGGTTGTTTATGTTAAAAGTGCCTTAACAGCGGACCTAATTGAAGCAGATAAGCATGGAAGATATGTTATGATCGAGCTGTTGTTTGAAGGTAAAAAGACGCTTTTAGTTGGATTATATGCTCCAAATCAACAACAAGCTGACTTTTTTAGTTTACTTCATACAAAGCTTACCCAGTTGGATTATAAATCCTTTATTTTTATGGGGGACTGGAATGGAGTTATGGATGTACAGTTGGATAAGGCTGGAGCCTTTAAGCGCATTCCAAGTCATGCTAGACTGCCTAAATCTTTTTTTGAAATGATGGATGACCTGGAATTGCGAGATATTTGGCGTGAGAGACATTTGCAGGAGAAGGATTATACATTTTATTCTGATAGACACCAATCTTTTTCGAGGATTGATTTTATTTTGTTGACTAATGACTTTCTTTTGAGAACTAAAAAGGTGAAAATCTGCGCAAGAATTATCTCTGATCACAGTCCAGTGTGGTTGGAGATTGATAAGGAAAGAGGAGATAGACGCTCATGGCGCGTAAATGAGAATTTGTTTAGAAATCAGAGAAATGTGGAAGAATGCAAACAGCGGATGAAGGATTTTTTTGAGATGAATATGAATAAGGGTACCTCTATGGATATGGTTTGGGATGCTAGCAAGGCCTATATGAGAGGGGTGTTGATATATATGAATAATAGACATAGACGTGCAGTGGAAACTAGAAGGAAAGAACTGGAGAATGAAATAAAGGAAAAAGAAAAGGCTTTGATTTTGAACCCAGAGGAGGTGAAGATCAAGGAGGCTATTAGACTGTTACGAGGACAATTTTATAAATTAATGGCTGATCAAGTGGCGACCAATCTGCGGTTTGCTAGGCATAATACTTTTTGCAATGCTAATAAGCCAGGCAGATGGTTGGCTTATAGACTGAGGAAAAAACAAAGGGCATCTAATATAGATAAGATTGAGTATAAAGGAAGGGTTGTGTATCAACAGAATCTTATTAAGGATGCCTTTGTGGATTTTTACTCGAAATTATATACTAAAGAGGACATTAATGCAAAAGATATCGATATGTATTTGGAGAAGGCTAGCATCCCGGTTCTTACGCAAGTACAAAAAGAGGGGATTAACCAACTGATTACAGAAGAAGAAATTTTTACAGCTATTAAGGAACTGAAGGTGGATAAAGCACCAGGCACTGATGGCTTGACTGCGGCCTATTATAAAAACTTACAATTAGAGATGATAAAACCGTTAAAGGAACTGTTCCAGACAATCCAGAGGGGGGGAAAGGTGCCCCCGTCTTGGAGAACAGCTTTTATCTCTTTGATTCCGAAGGAAGACCAGGATGCTACTTTAGTTAAAAATTACAGACCGATATCGCTTTTAAATACAGATTATAAGATATTTGCTAAGGTTTTGGCTAATAGACTGATGAGGGTTCTGCAACAGGTGATTCATGGGGACCAAACGGGGTTTATTAGTGGAAGACAAATGAAAACTAATGTGAGACATATAGTTGATGTGTTAGAGTTTTTGGAAAGGCACAACCAGATCTCTGCTGCGCTAATCTTTTTAGATGCTGAAAAGGCTTTTGATCAATTGAACTGGCAATTTTTGTTGAAAGTTTTAGACAAAATGGATTTTGGGGAAATTTTTTTACAACCGATTAGGGCATTATACCAAAAACAAACTGCCCGAATTATAGTTAACAATAGTTTGACAACAGTATGTAATATTGAGAAGGGCACAAGGCAAGGGTGTCCGCTATCGCCCTTGTTATTTGTATTAACATTAGAGATATTATTGGTTAAGATTCGGAATTCGGAAAAAATTAAGGGGATACAAGTTGGAGATCAGGATTACAGATTGAGAGCATTTGCAGATGATCTGGTTGTTACAGTGACCCAGCCAGAGAACTCTGTTGTGGACCTGATGGAGATAATAACACAATATGGGAAGGTTTCTGGATTTAAAGTAAATATACAGAAAACTAAAATTTTGGCTAGAAATATGACAGTTTCGCAGAAGGCTCTCCTAGAAGGATTAACTGGATTTGAGATTGTTAAAAGGGTTAAATATTTGGGGGTGATTTTGTCGCCCTCTAATACAAAGCTATATAAAAATAATTATGAAAAGTTATGGGGGAAAATTCAAAAAGAACTGGAGAGTTGGGAAAAATTGCAATTGTCTTTGTTGGGACGGATTGCAGCAGTGAAAATGAATGTCCTGCCCAAATTTTTATTCTTATTTCAAATGATACCGATTCTTAAGAAAGACTCTAACTTGGAGGAATGGCAGCGTGGTATCAATAAATTTGTGTGGGCAGGGAAAAAGCCACGAGTTAAACTTAAGATTATGCAGGATACTCGTGAGAGAGGTGGCCTTAAAATGCCTAATTTTAAATTATATTATGAAGCTGCTGCACTAGTAGGAATAAGTGATTGGATTAATTTGACACAATCGAGGTTATTAAATCTTGAGGGCCATGATCTGTTGTTTGGCTGGCATGCATATTTGTTGTATGATAAGAAGGTAGATACTGTGTTTAGGATGCATATTTTAAGACAGGCATTGCTGAGAGTTTGGAAGAAGTATAGACATAAGTTAAGCAGCAAGATACCATTGTGGGCAATCCCAAAACACGCAATAGAAAATATACATGCTGGTTTCAAACATGATGAGACTACTTACAAGGAAATTTTAAGTTTGGAAAGGAATATTTGGTGCTTGAAATCATATAGTTTCTTGCGAGAAGAGAAGGTTGTTCAGACTTGGTTTCAATATATTCAGTTACAGGCCAGGTGGAAAGAAGACCAAAAAAATGGATTTGCAACGACTGATGAAAATTTGATAAAGCAAATTAGAAATCAAGGACCAGCACATATTAAACGGATATATCTTGCATTGATAGAGATCGATTCAGAAACAGAGCTTGTTAAGGATTGTATGATAAAATGGGCCCAAAATATTCAGGAAGTTATTACAATGGACACGTGGGAAAAGATCTGGGTGAGGAATGTAAAATTCACTCAAGCTCAAAGTCTAAGAGAGAACTTTTACAAAATGTTTTATAGATGGCATCTAGATCCTAAAAAGCTTGCAAGTATGTATCCGAATTATCAGCCTAAATGTTGGAGGTGTGGTGATGAAGAGGCAACATATTTTCACATATGGTGGACATGTAAAAAGGTCAAGGCTTTTTGGATAAAAGTCTGGTGGAATATGCAGAAGATTTTTAAACGGAGGATAAAGTTTTGTCCGCAATTTTTTTTGTTGGGAATAATTGTTGACGCTACAGTTGTGGACTCTAAGTTGATGTTGAATTTAGTTACGGCAGCAAGACTTTTGATAGGTCAATATTGGAAGAAAGAGGAACTGCCGACTATACAAGAGTGGATTTTAAAGGTTTCCGACTTGGCAGAGATGGCGAAGATTTCGGCCTATTTGAAAGATTACTCGCAAGAACATTATATTATGGAATGGAGAAAATGGATTGAGTTTATCCAGAATAAGTATAGGGTCAAGAAGTTTTATCTAGCATTTGAATAAGTCTTCTTTCGTTTTCTTTTTTCTTTTTTTATTTTGTCTTCTATATATATTTAATAATGCTAAGTTTTGTCTGATCCTATATAAGTTAGAGAGTGATGGATTTTAGAATTTATAGTTGTTAGTATATGGTTGTTTATGATTGCTTTTTTATATATATATACCTTGTATTTAGCTCTGGGAAGTCCGGGGGGGGAGGGGGGTTGGGGGGAGGTGGGGGGGAGGAGGGAGGGGGGGAGGGGGGGGAAGGGGGGAGGTAGGGAGGGGAGGAGGGAGGGGGAAGGGGGTTTTTTAAAGGAAAACTGTATTTTTAAAACTTTTCAATTAAAAAAAAAAAGTAAATCATTATGAGTGAGCCATATTTACATATGACCTTGCTTCAAATGGCATGTAAATATATTCTGCTAAGAAAATAGGCCTTTTAACGTTGATATGTTTTAGATTTTTTTAATCTCTGTGGATGAATCCTTTTAAAATGTGTTGTTTTTGAGATTTTAGGTTTAGTTGTTTTTGTATTTCCTCTTAAGTTTTGGTTTTTTTGCAGTTAAGGAACGGTTGCTGGAATTGGGTATGTCTAGTTGAATGAAGAGAAGGGCGAGGGGGGACATGATAGCAGTGTTCCACTATCTCAGGGGCTGCCACAAAGAAGAGGGAGTCAAGCTATTCTCCAAAGCGCCCGAAAGCAGGACAAGAAGCAACGGATGGAAACTAGTCAAGGGGAGAAGCAACCTAGAACTAAGGAGAAACTTCCCGACAGTTAGAACAATTAACCAGTGGAACAACCTGCCTCCAGAAGTGGTGAATGCTCCAACACTGGAAGTTTTTAAGAAGATACTGGACAGCCATTTGCCTGAAATGGTTTAGGGTTTCCTGCCTGAGCAGGGGGTTGGATTAGATGACTCCAAGGTCCCTTCCAACTTTATTGTTATTGTTATGTATTGGGCTTGTGGTATCATCACCATGTGCGTTGCTGGAGTGCTAACGGCTCCCCAGCTACATAGACAGGCCGTCTCCAGTCCTGCAATTGGTCAGCCCAGGCAGCAAGCACGGGTTTAATCCTATTGGCTGCTTCCTTAGGGCTAGGCTATATATGGTATATTGTGGCTGGGTGCGGCTCAAGCCCAAGTACAGTTCCATCGAGAATAAAGAATGAGTTTTTCTGTACTCAGCCTTGTGTATTCATTCCTGCTCACCAGAGCCCACGACTTAACAGTTATTATTATATATAAATTTTTTATATGAGAATTTTAGCTCACGGGCAACTCCCATACATTCTATGTTTCTTTGGTTCTGTGTTTGTGCATGCGTACCTTGAAGTCAACTGCCTAGAAAGTCCCTAAAGTTTTCTTGGCAAGGTTTCAGAAGTGGTTTGCCATTCCTAGAACTGACAGAAAGTGACTGGCCCAAGGTCACCCAGCTGGCTTTGTGCCTAAGGCAGGACTAGAATTCACAATCTTTAGTTTATTTCCAGCCTGATTCTATAATCATTAGTTTATTTCTTAATCACTTCTTTATTTCTAGTGAAACTGGTTCTTAACCAATAGCTTATTTCTAGCCTGGTGCCTTAACCACTACCCCAAATTGGCTCTCCTGTGTGTATTTACATATCAATAAATAAGGAAGATATCTTCTGTAAAACCTTAAATCCGAACTCTATATCTAACTTCCCAGTATGGCAGGGTGAATTACAAGCCAGCTGAAGTTTTACACTTAGCTTGAGAAATGATCCCAGTAAGTCTTAGAAACTTTAATTACCAACAAGGTCATTTGAACTCATGTGCACAGATTTCACCTAGAGAAGGAACCAATTTTTTTGTATCAACCTTTCTTCTTTCTTAGCCTTTGAATCCCACAGTTTGCAGCTGATTTTCCTTTGTATTAATGGAGTTCTTTAATTTAAAGGAAAAATTAAATTTTAATCTGCAATTAAGAATTCAATTTCAATGAATTTTGAATTCAGTACAAAACTTCCGCCCTGCTTTTTTTTAGTAGCGACTTCAGATGAATATACGAGACACCCATGTGTAATGCATGGAAATACATTTGTTGAGAGGGTGAGGTGGAGAGGAAATCTAGGATATTTTAGCTGAAATTGGCAGCCTTAGATTCCTGAAGAAGGGAGGCTGTACATTCCTCTGAGTCAGGGGTGTCAAACTCAATTTCATTGAGGGCCGCATCAGCATTGCGGTTGCCCTCAGGGGGCCGGGTGGGCATGGCCTGGGTGGGCGTGGCCTACTGGGTGGGCGTGGCTAGAGTGCATATGGCTTGGGTGGGCATGGCCAGCTCTACATCGTTCACATCAAGGGTGCCTATGGGGGCCTGGGCAGGAGTGGGACAGATCTGAGGGTCTCTGGCAGAAGGAGGGTCTCTGGGCCAGGACCAAGACAGTGGGGGCCATTCCCTCAATGTTTCCAGGATGGCTTCGCGGGCCACATGAAACCACTTCGCAGGCCGGATCTGGCCCCCGGGCCTTGTGTTTGACATGTCTGCACTGAGGTCTGTCTGTGTTTATAATATTTTTCTTCTTCCTTGTTCCTTTGGGAGAAGTGTCATTTTTCATTGAGGTGATATAAGCCTTCAATGGCTGCAAGAGAGGCTTTATGCATCCTGCAGATATTTGCAGATTTCATCCACTTCATTCTTTATTGTGTCTGATATTTGCTCTGTGTTTCTAAACTCCATTTTAGTAATAACTGTCTTAGACATTTTCTTGTGGATTCATAGAGAAACCTATAGGGACATAAAGTAGCTTGATCTTGGCTAATCTCAGAAGCTAAGCAAAATCAACCTTAGTTAGTATTTGGTTGGGAAACACATGAGCATTCCAGTGCTGTAGATAGACTGGAAAATAAAGAAGAAAGCAGTGGCAAACCACTTCCAAGATAATTGCGTGGACACAGTTCCCAGGAATCAAAACTTAACTGGAGGGCGTCTTTGTGTATGTTTACATATCACAAATTATACTTGAAATATAAGCAATCTCATCAGAATGGGAAATATTGCAGCTGAATGTTTTGTATATCCTTTCTCTCTTAATAAAATCTGGTATGAATCCCAGATGAAGCCTGGGATACAGTGCTAAGGCATGATCGAAAGTCACAGGCAAAAACTCTGTGGGCAGAATTCTGTCTGGATTTTTTTTCAAACTCAACATATTGCATTTTGATTCAGAAAGTTTGCCAACACATTCAGCATTATCAAAGGGCATGAAATTGCCTCCACATTTGCACTCAGGACCCTTTAGGCAATTAGGAGCCAGTACTTGAACATATATTTGTTTATTTATTAATTTTATACGCCAACCACTTCACAGTTGGAGCAATTCTGAGCTTAGAAGCCCTCCTAAAATTAATTAGTGGGCTGATCACATGTATCTTTACTGCTTTGCACACTTCTCATATTTCAGATTCAGACATGGAGAAAGCACTGCAGAAGCCCAGCTTGGATCTGATAGTATAGCAATAGCAATAACACTTAGACTTAGATACCACTTCACAGTGCTTTATAGCCCTTTCTAAGTAGTTTACAGAATCAGCATTTTCCCCCCAACAATTTTGGTCCTCATTTTACCGACCTCAGAAGGATGGCAGGCTGAGTCAACTTTGAGCCAGTGAGGATCGAACTGCTGGCAGCCGGCAAAGTCAGACTGCAATACTGCATTCTAATCATTGTGCCACCACAGCTCTTGTTTATCAGCACTGGGTTTTTTTTTGAAGCTTTTATTCTGTGCTCATGTATTTCATCCCAGCAATAAAATGGCATATGAAAAAGACAAAATAGGATTTGCAAAACAGTTTAAGATCCTACCTAGACCTTTGTGGTCATCAATTCCAAATCCCTATCCTTCTTGTTTTCCAGAGGGGAGTGAGTGGGTGTCAGGCAATTCTTAGCATTTTAGGGCCACTAAGCACATTTGGTCCTCACTGAATTTGGGTGGGGAACTTCCTTCCAATCCCCTAAAAATAGTTTAGCTTGGAGTGGAACCTGTGCTTGCTGATTGTGTGCACTGATAACTCACACTTAGTCATCAGAAAGAAAAGGAATGCTTATAATATATGCAGCATATTAACTATTTTTCCATCAGTTAATGAATTGAAGTGGTTGAAACTTGAGTCAAGCCAAGTATCTCCTGGAAATATCTTGAAAATTAGAATATTTATAAAGGAAAAATTATTTAATGTCTCCGCTCACCCCCAAAAGATGACCATGGAGGAACTTCCTCCTCCTCCTCCCCCTCCTCCTCCTCTTCCTCCTCCCTCCTCCCTCCTTTTCCTCCTCTTCCTCTTCCTCCGCTTCAGGTGACAAGGGATATACAAAGTCCTGGATCTTGCCCTTCTGGTGGCCTCAACCATTGTTAATTGATGTTGTTGTATTGAGTCTTTGATGTTGTCACTCCATCTTCTTTGGGTTCTGCCTCATGTTCTTTGTCCTTCTCCTCTTTTTGCATATGCCTTGTATGGTATGGAATCCCATGACATTCTTTCCAGGTGAGCAAATCACTTTACCTGTCGCTTTTGTATGTAATTTAAAATTTGTTCCCTGCCAATTCTTTCTTGGATGGTCTCATTTCTGATTTTATCTCTTCAGCAGCTTTCCTCAAACATCTCATTTCTGTGGTGACTAACTTTTATGTTTATGTTTTGTTGTTAGTAAACAACAGTAAAATCCATGGAGGGATTAAGATGAGGAGAATTTTAGCATTTCTATCTGTAGAAATAGCCTAGAGAAAGGACGCTGGATTAAAAGTGGGGAATTGTCAGATGCCAAAACTTTTGGAAATCTTTTATCATTTTTCTAAATGATAAGGTAAAGGTAAAGGTAAAGGTTCCCCCGCACATGCGTGCTAGTCGTTTCCGACTCTAGGGGCCGGTGCTCATCTCCGTTTCAAAGCCGAAGAGCCAGCGCTTGTCCGAGGACGTCTCCGTGGTCATGTGGCCGGCATGACTAGACGCCAAAGGCGCACGGAACGCTGTTACCTTCCCACCGTAGTGGTCCCTATTTTTCTACTTGCATTTTTACATGCTTTCCAACTGCTAGGTTGGCAGAATATGGGACGAGTAACAGGCGCTCACTCTGTTACGCAGCACTCGGGATTCGACCCGCCAAACTGCCGACCATCTGATCGACAAGCTCAGCGTCCTAAAAAGTTCATTAAAAAAAACTTTTTATGAACTTTCAGCAGCCTTTAGCAAGTGCTCCTCTTCCCCCTGCTGGCCATATCTAATTCTGTGCTAATTATTCTCCATAGGCTTAATTATGGATTATCAAATTGCTTAGAAACTGAAGTGATAAAACTGGAGACTCCTAGTAGAATAAACCAAGTCTCCCTCTAAGTCACTGGTCATAGAGTTTCAGGAAAGAAATATTGCTTGGATTTCTCTTGCATGATTTCTTCACAAGATTTGACAGCTGAAGGTCACCCAGCAAAGCTTCATGGTTGATCGAAGAACTGAAATTAGAGTCTCTTATTTCTAGTTTGGAACACTAATTCAGCTTGGCTATGCTGTTTGATCTCTGGAAAAGGCTCTAATGCTGGGAAAGATGGAAGGAAAGAGAAGAAGACTTGACTGTCAGCAAGGTGAAGGGACTCATTTATGGTGGTGATGACTACATCTTTGGGATACTTGAAAAAAACACGGTAAGGATATGTTGTCATGGAGAAAATCTATATATAAAATCATTAGGTGTTTTAAATTGCTTGATGGCACAGAATCAATCAACGCTGCCTGAGGATAATGGAAATTGCAATCAATACATCTGAATGGTGCCAGATTTGGGGACTGTTGGATAATAACAGAAGTTTTGTTCAGGCGCTAAGTCACAACACTTCATGATCCCATGGACAGTCCTCTACTGTCTCCCGTAGTCTGCCCAAATTCATGCCCATTGCATTGATGACACTGTCTAACCATCTCATCTTCTGCTATCCCCTTCTCCTTTTGTCTTCAGTCTTTCCAACATCAGGGTCTTTTCCAATGAACTCTTTGTTCTCATTTGGTGGCCAAAGTATTTGAGCCTCTGCTTCAGTATCTATCCTTCCAAAGAACAGTCAGGGTTGACTGATTTGATCTCCCTGCAGTCCAAGGGACTCTTAAGAGTCTTCTCCAACACCCTAGTTTGAAAGCATCAATTCTTCAGCGCTCAGGCTTCCTTATGGTCCAACTCTCACAGGCATACATTGCTGCTGGGAAACCCATACTGTAGCTTTGATTATGTAGACCTTTGTTGACAATGTGATGTCTCTGCTTTTTTAATGTGCTATCTAGGTTTGCCACAGCTTTCCTCCCAAGGAGCAAGCGTCTTTCCATTTCATGGTAGCTAAATGTTTGGGACTGTATGAGAAGAACTGTTATAAATACAACGATGCAACTCAGTTAGCCCTTAGTGGGTTTTGATATTTTACATCTACTGAGAGATTTGGAAATAGGAGGCCTGGAGGCATGGGAACTGGTATCTGGTGTCTTCAGGGCTCTGTTATGTTTCATAGCTTTTCAATATTTCTATGAAACTGCTAGAAAACTTTATGAGAAGATTTGGAGCTGTGTTCTATCAGTATGCTGATGACACTCAAATCTGTAACATTTCCAGGTTACAGATTTGTGGCTTTCTTCTGATGGGAATGGGCTAGATCAGGTTTAATAAAATAAAGCTCAGTTTTGAAAAGATGGAAATCCTTATATGATGATTTATGGGTTTGAAGATTTTTTAAAAAGTGAATTAAGTGTGGGCCTGAAGAGATTTGCATAATATCCAAGAGGGAGGAGAGATTATAAGATTGCAATTATTTGTTGAAGAAAAGGTTGGAAATCATTTTATTTCCTTGTTATAGTTTCCTTTCTTTTTTCTTGTACCTCTTGGACATTATATATTTTCTCTCTATATGAATGAAGGAATGAATGAATGAACAGGCAAGATGGAAATACTTGCTGTGAGGGGCCACAATTCCAGGCAAGGAATTGGCTTCCCTTTTTTGAATAAGATCATTGTCTGCAAGCATTTCTCCAGTGTAAGTATTCAGTTTTTGAAAATAGATAGATAGATAGATAGATAGATAGATAGATAGATAGATAGATAGATAGACAGACAGACAGACAGACAGACAGACAGACAGACAGATGATAGAAGCTTGCAGACATCATACATTAAATCTGGAGCAGATTTGTCTGGTACCCCTATTGACACATCCATCCCCTATTAAACTCACATACTCAAAAAGGGAATCACTGAACAAAACAAGGTGAGGTAGTATCAAAACTAGTTTTATTGCTCTCTTTCTCTCATTTCCTCCCTTTTTAGCAAAATACAGTATTTCTCTCAAAATAAGTCTCTGCAGCTCTTTTTCACTGATTCATGGAATATGAACAGGAGTTGATGCTACTGATCGAAAAGAATAAGGGGAAGGGTTGTGTGTGTAGAAAAGATGTGTATACATGTATGTGTGCATAATACAGGCCTTCAGCTGTGCCATTAAGCTCACAAGCACTTTGATCCTTGGGAGTGCTTAGAACCCCTGCCAGCAAAAATATGTAGAAATAGTCATGTGGCAAGAATCTTCTATAGTAGCTCCCTAGGGAATTCTGGGAGTTGTAGTCCGAGTGAATTTGAAAGGAAACTGAGTGGAGAAGATTCCACTAGCATTTTCAGCTGAGAAAAGCCCGCACATCCCTTCCACAGGGCTGCCTAGTTTTAAGTAACCACAGCAACTTAGTAGCCCCTGGCAGGTATGAGGAAGCTCACAAATACCTGGTAAAAACCTGGCATTATAATTTGTTTAGATCTACAAGATAGCAAACTATTACTTACAGCTTTTGTTTTCTACACCCCTGGAATCCTACCAACTGACACAATTGCAACACCTTTCACCTTGTGATAAATACATAACTGAAGTGAAAAGTGTTCCAGACTGAGTGACTTTAAAATCACATTCCTTGTGTGGGTCCAGTGTTTCTGTGCTGAACGCATTGAATGGTTCTTTAAAACAGGATCTCAGGAAGCAAGTCCAGTGTATAAGGGAAAAAGGCTGATCAAATCCCACCTTTGCTGCAAATCAGAAAAAAAGGGAGATGATAAAAGTTTGGAACTCTGACACTTGAAACAAGCAATCAGACAAATACTTTTCAAGATCAAAAAGCCACCATGGAAATATCTTTAACATTTCATATTAAAACTTGCTTTTTGGGTAATGTTGTATGGGGAAATTGATGGGCACACCTTGGTTTTTACTGGGAATGGATAAAACCAGGGCATGGAATTTGATGGCAATAATGCTTGATCTTTTATTAGATTCTGTTTTCTGCACGTCAGAGAAGCTATGTCATTTGTGAGGTTTGGAAGGAAGAGGAAGGAAGATACATTTAATTATTTAAGTAGCATAATGGGGATTGGATTATTTCTCCTATGATCATTATTTCTCATTTTCACTTACAATTTCATGGAGAACTCTTTTCTTTCCCTTGTGAGTTGCTCATGTCAATGTCTTCTTTTTCCTAAGAATGTTGTTTTAAAAGATTATAAGATAAACATGTTATTCAATAAAATGGGAGGTATATTTCTTTATCTAACATTATATAACTGATGCAAAAGGCTAAAAAGTCTTCAGGATTTAGGTCTGAATGAAAGGTGCATAATGCAAGAATCTTTGTCTTCTGAATGCAAAGATTTCATCCCACAGAATATTCTTCTATCCAAATATCCCAATTTGTTGGAAGCTAAGCCAGTCTGGATCCAATTAACGCCTAGATGGGAGAGTCTACATGGCTTGACTCTTAAATCTCACCATTGAATCTGGGGCAGGGATGAGTTCAGTAAAGCTTCTTAGTCTAATTAGCCCTTCTATAGCAACATAGTCTTCCTGAGCAATGGTGACTGCTCTGTGCTTTGATTGGTCTTTCATTTTGCCTTCTGGTATACAGGTGGTCCTGAACTTTCATTTAGTGACCGTTTGAAGTTACAAGGCCTTGAAAGAAGTGATTTATGACCATTTTTCACCCTTACGACCGTTGCAGCATCCCCATGGTCACGTGATCCAAATTCATACAGTATGCTTGACCATGGACTCATATTCATTTATTTATTTTTTATTTTAATTCCATTTATATCCCGCCCTTCTCTGAAGACTCAGGGCGGCTTACAAGCTTAGCAGTAGCCTTCAT
Source organism: Vipera ursinii (assembly GCF_947247035.1). Lineage (NCBI taxonomy): Eukaryota > Metazoa > Chordata > Lepidosauria > Squamata > Viperidae > Vipera > Vipera ursinii. Next base: position 341,303,414 of record NC_139512.1, on the reverse strand, counting down.
TCTGTGTATATGCCTGCTTATTAGGGCTTTCACACACACCCCAAGCGGCATTATTACAAAGTCAGCTTAATTGCCCCCAACAATCTGGGTCCTCATTTTACCTACCTGGGAAGGATGGAAGGCTGAGTCAAACCTTGAGCCTGGTGGGATGCAAACCTGCACTAATTGCAGGCAGCTGGTGTTACTTAAGGAGGCATTAGCCCACTGCTCCACCAAGGATGGTTGCAGTGTTCTCGGATCATGTGATCACCTTTTACAACCTTCTGACATGAAAATTTAATGGATCACCTAACAACTGTGTTACTAAATCAATCGCAGTGATTCACTCAGAAACTGTGGTAAGAAAACATGTCAAATAGGGCAAAACTCTCTCTCTTAGCAACAGAAATTTTGGGCTCAGTTATGGTCATAAGTCAGGGACTACCTATACTTGATTACTCCTATCTGATAGGAGTAATTTCTACCTTGCCATGGGCAAAACGTTTGGGTAGAATTCTTCTTGAAATTGCATTTCTGGAGAGATATTGTGTTTACTACTGAATTTCCTACAAGGAGTCAAAGACGCAGGATGTGGCTATTGATAGGGAATCAAACCTGAAAGTTAAAACCAGGGCAGGGCAGAAGAAGAATGTATGGAAATATAGCAGAATCATAACAATTACTGGCACTCAGTAAACATATTAACCCACAAAAGAAAGTCTCTACAAACAGTTTCTTCCCATGAGGATCCCATGGCCAATCTGATTAGGCAGAAGAAATCCAGAACATGAGAAAGGATGTCACTGGACAGGTGAATCTTCTCAGTTCTGATTTCCATTTTAAAGTGTGCTTGGGGTCCTGCTCAATAAGGAAAGGACAATATTTCAGTGTATAGCTGAATAAGATTGATGTCTACTCACAGAATTGATATAATTCCGCTCTACATATTTGAACTTCTTCTGCTTGTAGTAGTCCCGGTCAGATAGGAAATTTAACAGAAGCAGATCACAAAGTACAGAGGCCTGCCAGAAACAAAACATATTGAAAACCTCCAAACCAATAAAGTTAACGTACTGAAATAGTCTGAAAAATATGGTGAGGTAGAACTGGACACCATTTTCTATCATTCTCATAGAGAATGACTGGTTGGCAGGCAGGTATCATCCTTGCTTTTTAATACAAGTAAGATGGGCATCCACGATAATTTAGAGAAGAAATAATCTTGTAAACTACTGTCCTGACTTCAATCATTTGCTTTCTCTCCCTTGGAAATGTTGTGTGACTACAAGTTTATTTATCAAATTTTGAAACCTTCCATAAGAATCTTGACTTGTTGACAACTGTGCCATTATACATAATGTTGGATCTAAATTGTAAAAACACCAACTCTTGGCTCCCTTTGTCCCACTGACCACTAGGAAATTAGGAATACAAAAAACAATGAAGAGATGCCTGCTTTTTCCCTTTTTTGTCTGTTCCCCTCAATTACAAGCACAATATTCTTAAAGTCTGCTTCCCAACCTGATTCCTTCTTTCTCTTTCCTCCACCACAAAGACAGAAGGCTCACAAATGCATGATTTCTGTTGGACAATATGACTTCCTTAATAAATGTTGCTTGTCCTCACTTGCCCATTCACAATCAGTTGGTATCTAGGCAGCAGATTGTTTAGTTACAGCTCTTTCAGCCAGTTTTCTCCATGATAGGGAGATGCTTCCTTCTTTTTAAATTACAGTAACGTTTCTTAAATTTGTATTTCCATATTTCAGTTAATTGAGTACACTTCACGCTGTGTCTCCTTCTGCTGATGTATTGCTTTATTTTGGCAATGTGTAAGTGGCCACTGTGCGTGTTGGTACAGAAAACAAATCAGTGTGGGTTTCTAGTGAAGGGCGGTAGTGGTGAAACGATCACGTGGTCTTTCAGAAATAGATCTTAGAATCCATCACTAGAAGCTGGAAGAGAATTCATGTTAGACAGGAGCAGCCAAACTACGGGTACTCCTCGACTTCATTAAGCAACCATTTGAAGTTACACTGCCACTGAAAAAATGATTTATGACTGGTCCTCCCACTTATGACCGTTGTAGCATCCCCATGGTCATGTGAAGAGCCTTGGTGGAGCAGTGGGCTAATGCCTCCTTAAGTAACACCAGCTGCCTGCAATTAGTGCAGGTTTGAGTCCCATCAGGCTCAAGGTTGACTCAGCCTTCCATCCTTCCGAGGTAGGTAAAATGAGGACCCAGATTGTTGGGGGCAATTAAGCTGACTTTGTAATAATGCCGCTTGGGGTGTGTGTGAAAGCCCTAACAAGCAGGCATATACATAGAATGAAGGCTACTGCTAAGCTTGTAAGCCACCCTGAGTCTTCGGAGAAGGGCGGGATATAAATGTTATAAAAATAAATAAAATAAAATAAAATTCAGATGCTTGGTAACTAGCACATATTTAACAATGGTTGCAGTGACCAAGGATCATGTGATACTATCTCCAAAGGACCTCCAAAGACCAGATTTTCAAGTATCTTCAAAACCTATTAAAGACGGGTAATCCTTATCCAGGGAGAGGTTATTCTAGGAGGGAGACATCATCACTAAAAGACCTCCTTTTGACACTAGGACCCATACTATGACATTTCACCAGATGGGCAGATTCTACTCAGAGCAGGCCATCTTGGAGATACCTAGATTTTAAAGCTGTGCTAGTCTCTTTAAAACTACATAGGGTTAACCACCAGGCCATGCAGTTTCCATAGTAGCATACAGTACTTATATGGGCAAACTTAGACATATACATAACTGTCAAGAATGCTGCATGCTGAAGTTTCTAAAAAGGGACTTCTGTGAGAGTTGCAAAGGTTTTAGGGATCTTATGAACTGTTAGTAGAATCTTAAGATCTCAGCAAAATACAGATACAGACAAAGTACAGGCACTTACCACTCCAAAGATACCAATCCCAGAACCTATAGTAGTCATTGTTGGAATAATATCAAATTTTCCTGCCTGGATAAAGAGAGGAAAAAGAAAGTTCAAAGATGTTGGGAAAAGAAGATGTGAATACAGTAGCTATTATTAGGGCTGTTACCAATTAGAGACCTCAAGTGAGCTTTGGTTGACTAATTAAGCACCAAAAGTAGCAATTAGCCTAGCTATTCCTCTAGTAATAAACTAAAGAGTGACTTAGAGTCAATCACTGTCTGAGTTTGTTGTCATGATAAAAGAGGACAGAGAGGAATTATTTATACCACTGTGGGCTTTGAGGAAAGGTAGCCTGCTTAGCTGTCTGTATAGGTTGGATAAAGACCTGACACAGTTCGTGATATGTAGATAAAGTAATCTGAGATTACAAGCCAACATAATGCCTGTTTGTGAGAAGGACAGTATTAGAGATAAGCCAGGGGACAGAGACAATAGAAAGAATCATTTTATAAAAACAAGCACTACCTTCCCGTTCACCAAAATATCAAATCGGATGCCAAACACCTTGTACAGAATCCTCATGTCTCTCCCATTTTCTCTGTAATATCTGGCATACCTTTCAAAAATAAAGCAGAGAAAGCAAGAGATTGGCTGGAAGGAAGGACTGTTATTATCAATGATGCACTGATAAATTTAAAATATTTGTAAGCTGTCTTTCTAGGCAACATTTAATCAAAGCAGGTACTAAAAGATACAATAAATACATTTTTTTAAAAAAGTAGACCTTCTTACAACCCTTGAGAGAGTGTTCTATGTGCATAGAGCTTATGCAAAAAGGCAATGCCTGTATTGCTAAGTATAAAGATCAGCTATGGATCAGAATGTAGTGCTGATCTTCAAAAGAATGGCCAGGCTCATTTGGACATAATCATTCTTATAAACTGCTCCTAAACACCTTAGGCCCAAAGCCAATACTTTGGATTCCACAGTTTGTAGTCTGGAACCTTTATCACCTGGATTCTTTTGACCAATTTTGGTCAAGTTCCCAGGATTTGCCTGTGCTTCAAGTTTCCCCCTTCCTCTTTTAAAGGTAAATGTTTTTTTTAATACTTCGGGGTTTTGAAATCTCAACTTGTATACTGCTAAGCTTGTAAGCTGCCCTGAGTCTTCGGAGAAGGGCAGGATATAAATGTAATAAAAATAAAATAAATAAAATAAATATTACAATTTCTTAAATATTGACACCTGGTCGTGAATTATTGGACCATGTATGCAACAGATGATGACACAAAGCAATAGATTACAGTTTTATAGGCTACATATCACAAGGGTAACTATGAAGACATTGAACCAAATGATAAAAATCACAGACTCACAGAAAATAGATACTTGGTGGGAATTGTTCAATTCTTGCATTAAGTGCTGACTGAACATTAGGATTAGGTCTAGGGTCTCCTCTTTTAGCCACTAGTGATCCTGGCCTACCCCTCTGGAGCCTGGGTAGACCAGTGCCACCATTGGCTGCCAGAGAGTGGTCAACCACAGTCAAACCAATAGAAAGTTTGAAATTTCTGCTCCCAATGCTTTCTTTTTGCCCTTGGTCATTCAGTTTCTCTATTTAGGTAGGGAAATGTCTCTGAAACGATGATCCAATAGATCATGGATTGTTTAGTTGTCAATATTACTGTAGTGGGAAGATTGCCCTTTAACCACCCCAATCATTTTTTTGTGGAGTGGAGTTGGAGACTAGAACAATCTCACAAGATATAATCAAAAGCAAAATGTATTAACAAAAAAAATTCTATCTCAGCGATTCTCAAACGTTTCAGTCTCAGAACCCCTTTACATTTTTAAAAATGATAGGTAAAGGTAAAGGTTCCCCCGCGCATGCGTGCTAGTCGTTTCCAACTCTAGGGGCCAGTGCTCATCTCCATTTCAAAGCCGAAGAGCCAGCGCTTGTCCGAGGACGTCTCCGTGGTCATGTGGCCGGCATGGCTAGACGCCAAAGGCGCATGGAACGCTGTTACCTTCCCTCCGTCGTGGTCCCTATTTTTCTACTTGCATTTTTACGTGCTTTCAAACTGCTAGGTTGGCAGAAGCTGGGACGAGTAACAGGCGCTCACTCTGTTACGCGGCACTCGGGATTCGACCCGCCAAACTGCCGACGTTCTGATCGACAAGCTCAGCGTCCTAACCCACTGAGCCAAAGCGTCCCTTAAAAATGATAGAGGACCCTAAAAAGCTGTGGTTGTCTGGGTTGTATCTATTAATATTTATGGCATTACTAATTTAAACAGAGTCATTTTAAAACATTATTTAATTCTGCAGGATCCTGAAAGGGTTTTAAGGATCCCTAGACCCACATATTGAGAACCACTTTTCTGTATGAAACCCAATGTAACCAAACATGCATGCAGTGTTCTCAGCAATCCACAAGATGGTGCTGGTCTACTATAATTATTGAGCTGGAACAGAATTTCCACTTGAAAACCTACCTATTCCTATGGGGAATATAAACTGACATTCATTACAATGACTTATTTTTTAAAGCAAACATCCAGAGACTGTAAACAGAGATCATACCTTATCTCAACAATCCATTGCTTTGTGTGCTGTTTCTCCATGTTACTAGTTTGGGTTTTCTAGACAATAACATGTCCTTATGCTCTTAAGTACTCAGTTCGTATGCTGAACTAGCAAAGCTTTCAGGTTAATCCTAAATTTCCATTGGGCTTACTGGCTCCTGACTTTTGACTTTGATTCCCTGATGTTTCTTTCCTTGTTTGTTCTCCTGAGTTGCATAGGGCCCAGACTGGTTTACATAGCAGCTGAAATGTGGGGCACTAAATGAAACAACCACAAAAGTCAATCCATACCTGAAATTATAGCCTGGCGAGACGTTACTGTCTTCATTGTAAAGCCTATGGAATCTGTAAACAGGTACACAGTATTTCTGAGGCCAATCAAGGTCACAGTCCCAGTTTATGGTGATTCCAACAGTGCCTCCCTGTCCAAACAGAAGCAGCACTTTTTAAAAATATCACAGTAGGTTTTGTTCATAAATTGATTAGAATATTTAAGGCTATTTAAAGAAAAAGGCACATAATAGAAGGTGAAGTTGAAATTTCATTTAGGGCGAACTCATTTCCTTAATTCCTCAATTCCTGATGACGTCCTGGATTTGTCCATGAATTTTTCTTGGCAACTTTCAGAACATTTCTTTCAACTTCTCAATCCAGGTTTAAGCCCTGTTATTTTCTGGTAATCTGTTCCAAATACTAATCAAATATAATCCCACTTCGTTTTCAGCTGTACCAAGAGTTGTTTCTAGGTTTCTTCTCTCCAGTGCTTTTTTTGTTAAAAAAAAAAAAGGTGCTGGAACTCACACACATCATACAATCCGCCTTGCCAACCTACAAAGTTCAGTCCAAAAAAAGGTGCTGGAACTCCGTTCTGGGCGTTCTATGACAAAAAAAGCCCTGCTTCTCTCCATGGAAACTAACCAACGAGAGAAGCAACCTAGAACTAAGGAGAAATTTCCTGACAGAACAATTAACCAGTGGAACAATCTGTCTCCAATAGCGGTGGGTGCTCCAACACTGGAGGTTTTTAAGAAGAGACTGGATAGCCATTGATCTGAGATGGCATAGGTCCGTGGTGGCGAACCTATGGCATGCATGCCACAGGTGGCACGTAGAGCCCTCTCTGTGGGCACACACACCGTCGCCCCAGTCCTAGGCCTTCAGCTGGGTTTTATAAAACCTTTTCGATTTAGGCCTCCGCTTCCATATGCAAAAAAAAAGGTTCAATCAATCAATTTCAACTTCTCCCGCGGAAAAAAAATCTCACAAAGTTGGAATTCATTGAACATTTTAGTCCCTGCCGTTACCACCACAGCCACACCCACCCAATGGGCCAGGCCCACCTGGCACCTGATGATGCGTTTTGGGTTGCAGTTTGGGCACTCGGTCCTTAAAAGGTTCGCCATCACTGGTATAGAGTTTCCAGCCTGAGCAGGGGGTTGGACTAGAAGACCTCCAAGGTCCCTTCAACATTATTATTGTTGTTGTTGTTGTTGTTGTTGTTGTTGTTATTATTATTATTATTATTATTATTATTATTATTATTATTATTATTATTATGTTTCTGTACTCCAGCTGAGAGAAAGCTAGAGAGTTCCAGAAAAACATCTACTTCTGCTTCATTGACTATGCTAAAGCCTTTGATTGTGTGGATCATAACAAACTGTGGCAAGTCCTTAAAGAGATGGGCATACCAGACCATCTTATTTGTCTCTTGAGAAATCTATATGCGGGCCAAGAAGCAACAGTGAGAACTGGACACGGAACCACTGATTGGTTCAAAATTGGGAAAGGAGTCCGGCAAGGCTGTATACTGTCGCCTTGCCTATTTAACTTATATGCAGAGCACATCATGAGAAAGGCAGGGCTAGATGAATCAAAAGTTGGAATTAAGATTGCCGGAAGAAACATCAACAACCTAAGATATGCAGATGATACCACTCTAATGGCAGAAAGTGAAGAAGAACTAAAGAGCCTGGTGTTGCGGGTGAAGAAGGAGAGTGCAAAACTTGGGTTGAAACTAAACATTAAGAAAACCAAGATCATGGCATCTGGCCCTCTCAATTCCTGGCAAATAGATGGGGAAGAAATGGAGGTAGTGACAGATTTTATTTTCCTGGGCTCCAAGATCACTGCAGATGGGGACTGTAGCCAAGAAATTAAAAGACGCTTGCTCCTTGGGAGGAAAGCCATGGCAAATCTAGACAGCACACTAAAAAGCAGAGACATCACCCTGTCAACAAAAATCCGTATAGTCAAGGCTATGGTCTTCCCAGTTGCAATGTATGGCAGTGAAAGCTGGACCATAAGAAAGGCTGAGCGCCAAAGAATTGAAGCCTTTGAACTATGGTGCTGGAGAAGACTCCTGCGAGTTCCTTGGACTGCAAGGCGATCAAACCGGTCAGTCCTAGAAGAGATCAACCCTGACTGCTCTTTAGAAGGCCAGATCCTGAAGCTAAAACTCAAATACTTTGGCCACCTAATGAGAAGGAAGGACTCACTGGAGAAGAGCCTAATGCTGGGAAAGATTGAGGGCAATAGAAGAAGGGGACGACAGAGAATGAGGTGGCTGGATGGAGTCACTGAAGCAGTAGGCGTGAGCTTAGATGGACTCCAGAAGATGGTAGAGGACAGGAAGGCCTGGAGGAACATTGTCCATAGGGTCGCGATGGGTCGGACACGACTTCGCAACTAACAACAACAACAACAACTCCAGCTGGGCACAAAAAGGGAAAGAGGGTTATTTATTTAGTGTATGGCATATCATACATAGACTAGGAATTTATATCAACATTTCACCTAGATTAGTAAACCACAATAAAATATAAATGTTACAAAGATCTATGTTCAAATACCAATGTCTAGGCCATTTTCTAGATCTTTTCAGGCCCAAATGGCAAGAGAGATCAGGAATATTATTTGAATGTGCCAAATCAATGTTGAAGGGCTCAGCAGAGCCAGGATCCAATATATTTCCAAATATTTATTGGAAAGTAATATAGACATGGCCATTTTTCAAGAAAAGCACACAGAAAACAAAGAACAGCAACTCAGAAGAAGCAAAATTCATGGCTACAACCTGTTGGGGCCACTTACCTCAGCAGCAATGGCGTGGCTACATATATTAGAAGGAATGTAAAGGCAAAGTGGTATGCAAGAATCATAGACTAAAATGGACATCATTTAAGTCTACAAATAAATGATGTTGCAAAAGTGAATAGATGTTTTCTCATGCTCTCATAATAAAAGCTAGCAATAAAAGCTAGAGAGTGGGAAATTCAACCTGGAGGGCGGGAGAGATATTTTCACATGACACTGTGTTAACCTGTGGCATTTGTCAGCACAGGATATAGAGATGGCCTCTGACTTTCTGAAATGAGGTGCTGAAAAAATACTGCTTGACACCTAAGCTGGGTGCCTAAAGATTGTAGGAAGATTTATGGGGACAGAAGGAGAGCTTAGAATGGTTCCTCACACTTGAGTTAAAGTGCTGTTTGCATTTTGCTGTGGTATAAAATTTGATGCCCCTTCTGCTGATCCTTGTCCTGCCATTGGCATGATACTAACAAGTATCTTATTTTCATTGCACGGAGACCATTTAGAGAGAGATTGGTGGATTCCCCTAGATTTGTTGGCCCATGAATTAACCAAACAGTGGAAAAATATCCAATCATTTTCCGAGAAGGGCCTACAGCTTCATAGGAAGGGAGTTTTGATAAATAGCAAATTTAACCATCTGTCAAAACGTATTCTGATGTGGCATAGGTGTTTTTTATATATAAGTTTAATGGTATAAGGGTTTAATGCTACTCTGTCATTCTAGATCTTTGAGACATCACACCAAAACAAAACTGATTATCATGGTACTTTGGCAGTTTTTTGGTAGTTTAGCACTATGCTGGAAGAATACTAAACCTATATTCAAAAACAACCTGAACAATGGCTGATAGGTATAGAGAAAACTGTGTAATGAAGCAGCAAGTGTCCAGTTTTGGTCCCCATGTTGCAAAAAAAAGATGTTGAGACCCTGGAAAGTGTGCAGAAAAGAGCAACAAAGATGATAAGGGGTCTAGAGCAGAGGTCCCCAACCTTTTGGGCACCAGGGACCGGTTACGTGGAGAGAGGTTTTTCCATGGACAGGAGGGGGCATGGTTTTGTGTGCTGCCTGCATCCCATGGATGGGGCTTTGCTTGTTTGTGCGGATCAGTTGCTGGCATGCCGCAGCCCGGTACTGTTCCATGGACCAGGGGTTGGGGACCCTGGTCTAGAGGCTAAATCTTATACCACTGAGGAGCCAAAGTGGAGAGGAGCAGCCTAAAATGGCCATTACATGCCAGATTGTTCAAACTCTATGGAGGTCACAAGGATGTGACACTGACTGGTGAAGCAAAATTGCTGCTTCTTGCTGTGTAAAGAGGGCAACAATACTTTTACATTGGACCAGCTAAGGATGACACTAAGCTTTAAGGCCTTTTGCTTTTAAGTAAACACAGAACCTTCTATCATAGTTTTTTGCCCCTGAAATTCCTTTTCTTTTATGGGTGACAAACTGTCTTGTGAATCACAAAGGGTATATGTCTATGAAGATTCTTAGTCATCCAGGTCATGGCTGTCCCAAAGGTGCTTTTTCAAGAAGAAACTGGACTTTGTTTTTCCTTGAAGATGTTTTGCTTCTCTTCCAAAAAGCTTCTTTAGTGAACTGAAGAAGCTTCTTGGATGAGAAGCAAAACGTCTTCAAGGAAAAGCAAAGTAAGTTCAGTTGCCTCTTGAAAAAGCACATCAAGGTATGATGGAGGAAAGTTACGCAAATCAGATTGCTTCTGCAGCAGAGAGGGTTGCAAAGAAGAAAGTGATGTCATGTACATTATGTCATTGTGCAAATAATATAATTTATGCCATTTTAATAATATAATTCATGCCAAGCATGTGACATCATTGTGGCTTGTATTGGATCCTGTGGCTCGGCCTATGGTCTGTCAACTTTTTGTGCCTCTGACCATTCAGAACAGCCTCACCTTAAAAGCAAGTTGAGAAAAATTCTGTCCAGATTCTTCCACTATATATCCAAGTTTAAACACAGGGCACAGTGGATCCTTGTCTTTGTGATAAACACATTTCTTCAGATAGCGTTCAGTAACTTGCTCAACAAGATTGCGTCTGTATTAGAGGAAAGCAAACCATTGTCTCAACTTGTTTCTTTGTTCTTAACTCACGGTATAACTACTTTCAAATTATGTTACATCTCTTAAGCATCTCAGTATGAACCAGATAGGGAAAATATAAACATCTGAATAATGATTATAATAATAGGTGTATTAAAAATATCATAAGGTGGCGATATAGCAATATTTCTAGCCGAGAATTAAAGGTAAAGGTAAAGGTTCCCCCACACATGCGTGCTAGTCATTTCCGACTCTAGGGGCCGGTGCTCATCTCCGTTTCAAAGCCGAAGAGCCAGCGCTTCTCCGAGGATGTCTCCGTGGTCATGTGGCCGGCATGACTAGACACCAAAGGCACACGGAACGCTGTTACCTTCCCACCGTAGTGGTCCCTATTTTTCTACTTGCATTTTTACGTGCTTTCGAACTGCTAGGTTGGCAGAAGCTGGGACGAGTAACAGGCGCTCACGCTGCTACGCGGCACTCGGGATTCGCCCCGCCAAACTGCCGACTTTCTGATCGACAAGCTCAGCATCCTAACCCACTGAGCCATTGCATCCCAACAGCTGAGAATTAAGCCATCTCAATTCTTCAATAAGACAAATTTTAAAAGATATACGATACTCTAAAAGTCTGCTTAATCAATCCTGGAGGTAAATGGTAGGTTGACAGCACTCTGCCTTTCTCATTTGTTCTTTTTAATTTTGTTTTAATTCCATTTTTTTACTTTGTTTTAACTATGGCTTTTATATGATCTTATGGTTCTATTTGTAAACCACCCAGAGTCATCCAAGTGAGATGGACAGAATCAAAATACAATAAATAAATAAAGGACACCTGTAAATGTTTTGAATGGATGGAGGGATAAATCACCAAATATAATAAAATCCACCCTCACAGAAGGGCTGTAGCTTATGGTCACAAGAATCCTTGACTTACCTGGAAACTCCAAACCTGGGGAAAGTAATGCTGTTTTTTATAAACAAGGTAAACCTTCCAGCTTCCAGAAGCAACGGTGGACTGTAAGAGATAAACATTGATGTGTAGGTGTGAAAATACATGGAAATACTGGAGTCCATAAGAAGACTAACTCTTCCTTCCTGAGATTTAGCATCATTATGAACAGAAACCCCCGTTCCCACCCCCACATTTCTTACTTGGGAATGTTGTCATCAATTTCAACAGGGCACCAGCCAAATATCTCACAGGACTTCTGTGTACGGCTAAAATTCACACACTTCCCAGTCATGATTCCTGAGGAAAGTATAGTCAAAATGTGAATGAACATCACCCTAGATACCATCATGAACCAAACAGAGCCTTTGAACCAAAGACCACCCTGTATTACTCCTCTCTCTGTGTTATTGCTTCTTAAACTCATGATGCAACATAACACAATCAAAGCTAACAATTTTGTAGTTCAGGGTGTAATAATTCTTCTCTACTTTCTCCATCTGGGATGATGTGTCCGATTCTCAGGACCAGCATTCCAAACTAAAATTATAGTAATTGTAATGTATTAGCCTTTTGTACATGTTGTGTTTGCTCTTGTTGCACTGCTTTCTAATTGGTTGCATTCAATTGCTAAGTACTAGTTGTGTATTTTGTAACGTTTGCTAGCTGGCCCAGACTGGTTGGCTCCAACCGGTTAAGTAGGTCTTTGGGTGGGAAACTCATGCTTCAAACCTGTTGGTCGCCGCCTATCGGCCAACCATATAAATAGCTGTGCAGCAGCTTCCTTGTTGCCTCTGTTCTGTTCTGACCTTCAATAAAGCATGTTGCTGTTTTGAACCTTCCATCTCGCTCAATGCCTGCAAAGAACTGGCTACACAAGAGTAATAAACTGGAGTAAATTTAGAAGATGGCTGCTAGGACGGTGAAGGGTCTGGAAATCAGATTCCGTCAGGAAATGATAAAGGATTTAGGTACACTTAGCCTTAGACTAAATGCTCTCTGTATGTGTCCACATAATTATATTCTTATACAGGTAGTTCTCAAGTTACAACCATAGCAGAGCTCCGCCATTACGATTGTAAGTTGTGATGGTAATAAGGCTCAATTTTATGGGACTCAATTTTTGTGGCAGTGGTAAAGCAAATGCCAGGGTCGTTCAGAAAAAAAACCATGGTTGTTGTGAAACCATTATTTGCAATGGGGTGGTTTTGCTGCAAACAGGAAGTAAATACCGGTTTCTAGCAGAAATGTAAATTGTGGCCATGTGACCACGGGGAACTGCAAATAACTATAAATACAGACTGGTTGCTGAATACCCAAAATCCACTCATGCGACTGTGATGCAGATAAGGGCAGATGTTTGAACTTTGAATCCATACCATAGGTCACGGGTGTCAAACTCGCAACGTCACATGACGTGTCACAACATATTGTGACTTTTTTTCCATTGCCAGCAATGAGATGGGCGCAGTTTCGGCATGACGCATCTGACCCACCAGCTGGCAGTTTGACACCCCTGCCATAAGTCTCTTTTTCGGAGACTTGTGTTGTAAATCGAGGACTACCTGTATTGTTAACTTTTCTTACCAGTGTTTTTCAACCATGTCAATTTTAAGCTATGTGGACATGCTGGCTGGGGAATTCTGGGAGTTGAAGTCCACACAGCTTAAAGTTGCCAAGATTGAGAAAGCTGCTCTATTGCATTTATATCAACAGCAACAAGCAATGAAACAATAATGGAGGAAGAGCCTCAAAATGTTGCAATATAAATGGTTCTGTTCAAAACCTTAGCCTCAATTTCCTTCCTCTCCCCAGCTCCTGTAAAACAATTTGTCAACATCACACAGCCACTGATTGGTATCTATCCTCATTTTTCTCCTCTTAGTTGCTCTTTTTGTACGCCTGTTAAATGTTACATGCACTGTAATTTAGGATTTTTGAACCAATATTCAAATGGGAAGCTTAGGTATGTTCAAACTTCATGGTTCTCTCTATTTGGCAATGCAGTGTGTCAACAATTTAAAAAATAGTATTACGGAATACATATAACATGCATATCCTCATGAAAAATATGTTCCATTAAGGAAATGGCAAAACTTTGTCTACAAATCTAATCTTAAAACTTTATTCTACTACTAAGCTTGTAAGCCGCCCTGAGTCTTCGGAGAAGGGCGGGAGCTTGTAAGCCGCCCTGAGTCTTCGGAGAAGGGCGGGATATAAATGGAATTAAAATAAATAAATAAATAAATATAAATGGAAATAAAATAAAATAAATAAATAAAATTCACAAAATGAAACAGTGAAAGAACCCAAACAAGCATGTTTTCAAAAATGAGAAATTAAAAAAAAAAATCTCATGTCAGTTCATACTTAATTTATAGCTGTATGTGGGTTTCCCATCAGTCATTATGGAAAACAGGATATTGGACTATAAACATTCCAGGAAAATTCTTTTAAACTTTTTTTTAAAGTATATCTAATAACTCACATGACAAATAACATAAACAAGGAAGTAACTTTCTTTATCGAACATATACAATATAATGGCATTGTTTGCGTTCACACAATACATTGAATTATAAACTAATACTATCATATGAGTTCATAGGACACATTAAATCATAAAAACAATCAAATCAAGGTTAACACTAACCAAGCTTTTAGTGTGTGATGCAAAAGATAGCCTTCAAATAACAACTACAATTGAGACCAAAATTTCTGTTGCCGAGTGAGACATTTGTTAAATGAGTTTTGCCCCATTTTACGAACCTTTCTTCCCGCAATTGTTAAGTAAATCAGCGCAGCAGTTAAGTTAATAACATGGTTGTTAAGTGGATCTAGCTCCCTCATTGACTTTGCTGGTCAGAAGGTCACAAGAGGGGATCACATGACCCCGGGACACTGCGGTAAATACGAGTCAGTTGCCAAGTATCTGAATCTTCATTACGTGACTATAGGAGTGCTGCAATGGTCATAAGTGTGAAAAACAGTCATAAGTCATGTTTTTCAGTGCCCTTGTAACTTTGGTCACTAAATGAATTCTTGTAAGTCGAGGACTACCTGTTCTCAGATAAGACACCATGAGAAAATCATTGGGCTATATTTGACCTGATTACCGGTAAGTTTGCTGTGTATCTAGAGCTTAAACTAGTTTTCTTTCTCACCTTGACCTCGGCGAAGAAACTGTCCTTTATTACAGTTACTGTCATTGTTACACTTCTCACTCTCAGGATGCTGCAAAGAGGAGAAAAATGGAAGCAGTTCAATAAGGAGAGAGTGACTGCAAGCCCTCTTAACAGTCTTGCTAGACCTCATTGCCCAGTAACGTGACATTTAGCAGTCTATTTTAAAAATGTGTGACTATAGGGACTCAGTTATGCAAATGACAGAAAGCTGAACTTTTAAAATATATTACTGAATAAACAAAAACTCCATGTGTTTAGTATAGTTAAGCGAGGGGTTAGCTATAGAACCTTTTTCAGTTGGTGGGCATGTTGGTGTACAGTTGCAACATGGCTGTTCAGGAGACGGTTGCCCATTCACAACATGGCTGCCATGGGAACATTTACAAAGAATGCAACTTGCATTCTTCTTTAGTCGCCCTTCTTGCAGGATGCTATGGGGTTCCCCTATAGTCGACTTTGCGGGGTAAAAATCATAACCATATGACCTAATGCTACTTAATTGTAAAGCTGCATTGATAGAATCTTGCAAGTCTGAAAGTACAATTCTCCTCCCCTTTTACTGTCTGAGGAGGTCTCTTCTGAGCTTCTTGCCTTGCCCACTATCCAGCTGCAGGCTATGCTGCCTCTTATCTGAAGGTTCCCTTGCCAATGTCTCTACCCTGTCTTCCAAGTTCTTTCCCACGTACCATTACATCATCCTTGTCCTTTTTTATGGAAGGGTCTTTCAAACAAACTGTTGGACAGTAGTTGCCATTATTATTACTAAGCAAGTTTGTGAAACTCATTAGGAGTTGGTGGGGGGTTGAGGGTCAGTGGCATTTAGATATATTTTGGGAAATACCAATGATATTGAAGGGAATGTGTTTTGCAGCCTTTTTGTTTTCAGAAAAAGAGTGAGATGATGGAGTATGAGGGAATATCAAAAGAGGCTTGTGTGAGCACATTGGCATTCTTCCAGGTGCCATGGTAGTGCGTTCAAGTTAGGGGGTCTTTCTTTAAAAAAGAGGAGGGAATCCCCACAACAAGTTTACTTCTGCCCTTCACTGCAGCAAATATTTAACTAGATATTAACCACAAATGTCAAAAGATTGGGAATGTGAGAGACTATCCAAATAGATATAGAAACAAGTAGGTCCTATGAGAACATGTGAAACCCTTCTGTTCGATATTCATGTAAACTAATCCTGTTGTTTTCCAACAAATTATATTTTTCCTTCTATCCTTTGGTTTTTTTTCTGCTTTCCAAGTATTTTGGATGCACAAAAGCGTACTCAATTTTCATTAAAAATTTTTTGGGGGAATTATCCCCTACTTCCTATTTAAATGTGTGTGTAAGTGTGGTATGAATGACTGAGAGACATTCCTGAAAATCTTGGGGACTCTACAGTTTGTATGAAAGTCAATCTGAGGTTCTTGTTACTTCCACCTTATATACAAGATGGTGCTGTTTGGTGAAGGGGTGTTCCTCAGACAATTTTGATTGTTTACCAGCTTTCCCCACTATGGTACATCCTCAGATATTTTGCATCTGCAATTCTCAGGTGTATTTTAGGTGCAATTTTCAGATGTATTTTAGGAATTTTGCTATCATTTCCCCAGTGAGAATGTGCAGTATAAAATTGCAGTGATGACCTTGGAGAAATAATGCAAATATCATTAGCAAGCTTTGAATTAAATCTGGGGAGAGCAGATAGGGTAAGGACAAACTTAATATGTTTGACTTTCATTGATGCAAGAGAGGGAGAAGGGGAAATGTCAGGCTTTCAAGATGGATGTCAACGCTTTGAGGTAAACTAAATCAGAAAACAGACTGTGCAAGGCATACTGAAACTCTGCTATAAGGATTTAGGCTACAATAATAGCATCTTAAAAACCTGATAATGTTTCCTTTCATCTTTTTTATGCTACAGAAAGTCAAGGCAGGGCAACCTCCACTCTCTTCCTCACATTGTGTTCTCTGGCTTCATACAAATTTTTCTAACTACATTCTTTTTCTGAGGTTTTCTCTATGGCATCCTACAGAACACGAATAAACTAAAAGATATGCAGTGACAATATCAAGCTACGTACCCCTGGACAGGTTTCCTGTTTCTGCCCATGAGTGATAATAAAGTTAGTCATCACCACAAAGGAACTGTCTCCCTGCAGAGGAAAATAAAATGAATATGAAATTACTCATTTAATAGTTGCAGATTAGCCTCTTGATTCCTGGCTAAGCACAGAAAGTTAAAAAAAATCACATCAGGACTTGTACCATTAGACCTTTGGCTGTAGTGATGCAGTTAGGTAAATCTAGGAGTTCATACTTTTATGCCCACTCTCTTGAGGTAGCAGCCAGTCCATATTGACATCATCATCATCATCATCATCATCGAGTTGGAAGGTACCTTGGAGGTCATCTAGTCCAACCCCCTGCTCAGGCAGGAAACCCTACACCATTTTAGACAAATGGCTGTCCAGTCTCTTCTTTAAAACTTCCAGTGTTGGAGCATTCACAGCTTCTGGAGGCAGGTTGTTCCACTGGTTAATTGTTCTAACTGTCAGGAAGTTTTTCCTTAGTTCTAGGTTGCTTCTCTCCTTGACTAGTTTCCATCCATTGCTTCTTGTCCTGCCTTCAGCTGCTTTGGAGAATAGCTTGGCTCCCTTTTCTTTGTGGCAGCCCCTGAGATATTTGAATATTGCTATCATGTCCCCACTTGTCCTTCTCTTCATTAAACTAGACATACCCAATTCCAGCAGCCGTTCCTTATATGTTTTAGCCTCCAGTCCCCTGATCATCTTTGTTGCTCTTCTTTGCACTCTTTCTAGAGTCTCAACGTTTTTTTTACATTGTGATGACCAAAAGTGGATGCAGTATTCCAGTATACCAAGGCATTATAAAGTGGTATCTTATCTTGAAAAACTTTGGAAAACTTAAGCAAGATCTGACCTCATTAATATTCGCATGGAAAAACATTAGAAAAATACCATGGCTGTAGGTAAAAGTGGATTTTTTAAGTGGAGGTAAGCAATAGATGATGCATTTCAATGTTCTTCTGTTCATAAGCTAAGGAAATAAGAAAAAGCTGGGGCTATTATTATTATTGTTGTTGTTATTAATCATCGCACAGTCAGCCAGATGTTCAGACTGGATTTGGCATATTTGTCTACCTATCGACTTGGGAGAGGCAGATCTGGATATTTGACAGTGTTACAGATATCGTCACAGGATGGAAGCTGTCCCCAGTAAAGCCACCTTTTGCAATTGACTGATGATGAATAATGATGATGATGATGATGATGATGATGATGATGATGATAATAATAATAATAATAATAATAATAATAATAATAATAATAATAATAATAATATTTTCAATTCGATTCACAGTCTGGGAATGGCAAACACTTAACAGTTCAAGTCCTAACCAAGGACCTAAGAGCTGTTAAAGGGACGTCTGAGTAAAGGCACTTCCGAGTAAGGTGTTGTTTTTTTTACAAAGTCAGAATATTTAGATCTGATAAGTTCAAAATTTCCATGTATCTAGGCAACCCTTTGCGTATTGCTCCAAGGGCAAGTTGTACTTTTGGTACAACTATTGATTTCTTCCTCCACAATCACTCAACTTTAATGTGCAGATTGCAGTATTTTGTTATTTTTTCTAGGTGTTTCTATTATTATTATTACGATGATGATGATGATGATGATGATGATGATGATGATGATGTGATGTTGCAGTAGCCAGGAGACCACAATGCTAGTGCAGAGGAGTAGTTTGGTTTGCCAAGGTACCAGCTCCGTTATAGGAAATGCTTGTGCACGTCCCAAAATGTGCCACAGGAGGGTAAATGTGCCACCAGAGAGAAAGATGACCCCCTCCCTTCCCAGAGCCACCTCACAAACAGGAAGATTCAGAGCCATTAGGAATCTGACTCCTCACCAAAGTGGTACCTATTTGTCTACTTGCATAGAACATGCTTTCGAGCTATTAGGTGGGTAGAAACGGAGGCAAGTGACAGGAGTTCACCCTGCCATGCAGTGCTAAGGCTTGAACTGCCATAGCAGAGACCATCTCCAGCATCATTAAGCCACTGAGCCACCACACCTCTTAGAGCTGGAGCTGAATGACCAATAGGCCTGAAGAGAAAATGAGGACAAAACTCTCTTGCTATTCACAGCAGGGGCAGGAATAGGTGAGAAATAAATGTAGACAATCTGGACTTCCCAGGAGCTTCAAAATTAGAATTGAACAATTTAATTCCCAGCCCTTTAAACTAGGAAGATTTTAAAATATTGATGTGACACTGTATTTAATTTAATATTAATCTAACTAATAAATAGGGACGTGGTGGCTCAGTGGGTTAGGACGCTGAGCTTGTCGATCAGAAGATCGGCAGTTTGGCGGGTCGAATCCTGAGTGCCGCATAGCAGAGTGAGCGCCTGTTACTCGTCCCAGCTTCTGCCAACCTAGCAGTTCGAAAGCATGTAAAAATGCAAGTAGAAAAATAGGGACCACTATGGTGGGAAGATAACAGTGTTCCGTGCGCCTTTGGCGTCTAGTCATGCCGGCCACATGACCACGGAGACGTCCTTGGAGAAGAGCTGGCTCTTCGGCTTTGAAACGGAGATGAGCACCAGCCCCTAGAGTCGGAAACGACTAGCACGCATGTGCGGGGGAACCTTTACCTTTTACCTTTTTAACTAATAAATGTTCATCCAAAATAGGAGCAGGTTGATTTTTCCTTTTGACTGCCATGTTTCTTTTAGCAGAACCCTGGAGTCAACCTTTGACCAACCAGTAACAAGTAAAAGGGAAAGTTCTCCTAAATTAATACAGGTAGTCTTTGACTTATGACCAGTTGCTTAGCAACCAATTGAAGTTATGAGAGACCCCCACAAAAGGCACTTATGACCCAGTTCCAAAGTCTCTGTTTCTTCTCTGGAAACAACTCTTCCTCGCTCCCAAGATCTTACCTGAGGAGGGAAAACATATTCTGCCACATCCCATAAGTACGGACCCATGCCACTAATGTTTGTTAGTGCGATGCCTTTGAGCTTCACTGAGACAGAGTTTATGATGCTATCCTTAGACTGGTAGCCTTTCTCATACAGGAATACCCACCTAAGGAAGACATATATTTTTTTTACAAAAAAAAGGTAAGTAACAGGCTTAGAAAGTAAAAGCAAAAAGGAAAACTAATCTAGCAAAGAAATAAATAACATTTAAAACAACAAATATTTTTGACTGAAGTGATATCAATGTGAATATTTTACATTTTTACCGCTTATAATCTAAGTCATAATCACTGTAGACCTGACACCTGTAAGTCTAGATTCTCCAGATTTTGACCTCTATTAATGTGTTCTGCAGACTCCTAATTCAGAATTTGGCTTTCTAAGTGAAGGCTCACAGATTTAGCTAAACTGCAATAATCTTATTGCAGAACAAAATTAAGTCAACCACAACAGCAGTACTTAGCAACCAAATCTTGTATATAAATCTAAGCTCCAGTGTTTAAATCTTAGGCTTTTTCCTCCCACTTTTTCAAATCAAAGGATATTTGGCCATCCTCACTTTAGCTGGGTGAGTTAATATAATAATTGCCTTGAGTCTGGAAACCCCTGGTTCTTTTCTTGGCAGGTTTATTTTTAACACCGCCACCTTCTCTACTTTCTCCCCCCCCCACACACCATACTTATTTTGTGGTAGTAAGTAGCTGAAGAATATGGTTACCCACTTTCTATTTCCACTTATTTGTCATCTGGAGCCAAAAAAATCTATGATACCCTTTCCTCTTCCTGCCTGACAGCAATGGAATGTGGCATGAGTTACCACTTTAGCTCAAGCAGTTGAGATTTCCTTACTTTCATGCCTCTCTAATCCTCTCAACACCTGACAACAGAAAAAGACACCAGATATTTCAATTTCTTTTATTTCTTTCTAGGGTCCTCTCCTTACTTCAGAACTCTTCTTTTTATATTTGTATGGTGCAGACTCTGGCTTTCTCTTGTCAGTCATGCAATGATTCCCATCTTCTTCCCAATGAAGTCTCATTCTCCCCTCCCTTTGTCAGAGTCATTTGTCAGCAGGTACACAAATTTGAATGTGTAATCAGCCAGGAGGCTAAAACCTGTGCAGGTAGAGGTAGTCCTCGGCTTACGATCACAGTTGAGCCCAAAATTTCCATTGCTAAACAAGAGTTAAGTGAGTTTTGCCCATTTTATGACCTTTCTTGCCACAGTTGCTAAGTGAATCACTGCGGTTAGCTGTTAAGTGAATCTGGCTTCCCCATTGACTTTGCTTGTCAAAAGGTCGCAAAAGAGGATCACATGACCCGGGGACACTGTGACCGTCACAAATACATGCCAGTTGCCAAGCATCTGAATTTTGATTCTGCAAAGGTTGTAAATGTGAGAAATAGACATTTTTTCAGTGCTGTTGTAACTTACAACAAGAAAATGGTCGTAAGTTGAGGACTACCTGTAAACAGGCTTGAACTGAGGAATTTGAACATTTTTTAAATTTTCTTTAAAGAAATCTACTATTGATTTTCAAGTTTTCCTCATTTCAGAAATAAAACTGAGACTGAGTGGTTGATTGTATAGTTAAACAATTCATTATGTAACAAATAATCTTGATTATATAGTTAAACAATTAGGGTCAGAAACACTTGCCAACTCAGTAGATCGCAATCTATCTTCTTATAAAATAATGCAAAGTAAAGGAATACCTCTTGTTCAACGAATATGGAAAAATCAAGGCATAATCCTTAGGAACAGTTTTTTCAGAACAAATTCCATTATATTCAGAAGTGGCTACTTCCTGATGAATGCACATAAAATTGACTTTAGATGGCAAGTTAGTCACTACTCAGCTGGCCAAATATTTGTTTTAGAACAATATTTATTTATGGACATGCTTGCTAATATTGCTGAACCATGATGAACTATGAATGTGGATGTCCTTAGCCATTACATCACCAAATCATTTTCTCATCTGTGTCTTTCATCTGCAAAGTAATAATACCTTACAGGAGTATTGTATGGGTTACTGACCATATCAGTAATTGTTTGTAGAATGGCACATTATGATTTATAATGATAAATATTTCTAGAAACTATTCTGTAGAACTTTTACCATAAAGCAGCATTCTTCAACCTATGTTATATTTATTGCAGGCAGTCCTCAACTTACAACCACATTTGAGCCCAAAAATTTCTATTGCTAAGTGAAACGTTTGTTAAGTGAGTTTTGGCACATTTTGCGACCTTTATTTCTAAAGCTGTTAAGCGGATCACTGCAGTTAAGTTAGTGACACAGTTGTAAAGTGAATCTGCCTTCCCTATTGACTTTGATTGTCAGAAGGTTGCAAAAGGTGACCACATGACCATGGGACACTGCGGCTGTCATAAATATGAGTCAGTTGCCAAACGTCTGAATTTTGATCATATGCCCATGGGGATGTTGCACAGTCATAAGTATGAAAAATGGTCATAGGTTGCTTTTTTCAGTGCTATTGTAACTTTGAACAGTCACTAAACAAAGTGTTGTAAATTGAGGACTGTCTGTATTAGATTACAACTCCTATTATTATGAGACAAGGTATTCCAAGCCTCAGGCTGGAAAAGGCTGACTTCTCTAACTGATTATCAGCTATCCTCAAAAATTAAATCTGGAATGGCAGAAGGGTATTGCTTCAAATCGCAAATCAGGGTCTTGCATTAAATACATGTGGTTGTGCTCAACACAAAATATGTTCCAGCTGTTCCTTTTCTTAAAAATAGTAGCAGCATTTTTTTTCTTGGTTAAATTGGTGCCACCATTTTCCTCCTATTTTTATATCTTCATGTAGTGTTTCAGTTTTTAATTCTTCAAGCTATAGCTCATCCCTCCCCTAGAGAACTTGATCATTCACCCAGTGCAAATAGCTGGAGAATCGTACTTACTATTTATGGTGGTTTACTGTATAACTCTTCCAAAAAAGGCAATAGTCATATCCCAAGAAATTACTAGTTGCTAATCTGTATGGATGGATGCACATTTAGAAATAATTTTAAAAGTACAATCTCAAGAGTAAAATTCATTTAATCTTGGTTGGAGACATATCAGACACTTGTGTTTACTATTCAGATGTTGATAGGCAACTTCAAAGTAGCCCTGCATTCCTTTCTTAGGATGCTTAATTCTTAAACTAGATTCAGTGCTCACCTGCAGTCCCATTAACCATGGCATGAAGATGCCCCACTGAGGAGGAATGCAGAGATGATCTTGACAATCACTATTGGTGATGGTATTATAGAGATCATTGGAGATGACTTTAGAGAAAAAAAATATATAAATGGTAGCAAAAACCGAGCATGCTTTGAGCCCAGAAAACTGTGAAGCATCAGAAAAATGCTCAGACTGGCTCTGTCCTCATTCACTGGGGTATAGGAGAGATGGAAGGAAAAACACAGGTTTTCAAAATGCTGTTACTCTAGCCTATTTTTAAATGTCTATGGAGATTCTCAGTCATCCAGGTCATGGTTGTCCCAAAGGTGCGTTTTCCGGAAGCAACTGGAATTTCTTTTTTCTCTTTGAAGACATTTTACTTCTCATTCAAGAAGCTTCTTCAGCTCTGACTGGATGGTGGGGAATGGAAGGATTTATACTTCTTGCAGACAGCTGGTCATTTGCTGTCATTGATGCCACATGGAGGCTTATCTGTGTCATCAGATAAGTGGCCTTCGTCTTTTTTCTTTTTGGTCACTTTTTCGAAGACAGCAAATCCACATTTTGGACAGAGAGGACCTCTGGTCTGAAAGAGGGGTCAAAGAGGTCATCAGTGTCAAAATTGAACAGCCCTCTCTCAACATCATCTATCTCCAGTCTACAACACAGTCTTTTCAGCAGTTCCAAGGAGTTCCAAGAAGGCTTCACATCCATTCTGCACTACTCAGGTGATCCTGATGACACAGATAAGCCTCCAGTTGGCCTCAATGACTCGCTAAAAGAATGCAAATGACCAGGTGCCTGCAAGGAATATAAATCCTTCCATTCCCCACCATCCAGTCAGAGCTGAGGAAGCTTCTTGGATGAGAAGCAAAATGTTTTCAAAGAGAAAAAAGAAAGTCCAGTTGCCTTGTGAAAAAGCATCTTTGGGTGTAGTCTATCTTAATAAAATATAGTTCCAGTCACCCTTGCAGAATCAACAGGGTAAGATGTGAGAAAGAAACTCGAAACAGCTGACTGCCCGCTGTTCGATTCTCACCAGCTCAAGGTTGACTCAGCCTTCCATCCTTCCACAGTCAATAAAATGAGGACCTAGATTTTTTTGGGGAGGGCAATATGCTGACTCTATAAACTGCTTAGAGAAGGCTGTAAAGCACTGTGAAGTGGTATATAAGTCTATGTGCTATTGCTATTGCAGAAGCAGCCTGAAAGTAATGTTTTCCATCTTCTCCCAACACAAATCTTGGCATACAAATGACCTACCTCTCCATTCACAATGATGAGGGCTGGTATCTACTGTGCTCGTATTTGTGGCAGCCATACCTCTCTCTCCTGGGTTACCAGTCATTGACCTTTGGGGTCATTTTGGCTTGGGTTGCAGGAGAAGCCGGACACTTGGTATCTGCTTTAGACTCTGCTTGAGTAATTCCTGGTCTGTTCTCTGCAAAATTCCATCCAGCCCTTTGTTACATTGGTATGCCTATCTTTGAGAAGATCTTTTATTCAACACACTTCCAACACTATTTCAAAAGACCACTGTGCCTATTCTGTAAAAAAACAAGGACTGATGGTTGATTTGAACAGGAAGAAAAATAGGTTGCTGGTTCTGTCCTAAATGGATGCATTAAAGGTTTTCGATTATTTTTATCCATGAGGGGTTTTACAGGGCTGCTGAACTTTCTACTGCTTTTATTAGTGTTTTTTTTTGGGGGTGGTGGTGGTGGAAGGAAGAGATTTTATTTACTGTAAAGTCATTCTGCATGCTTCAAATACCAACTGTGGTCAGTTCTTCCTGGCACTACCCTTACACTTTTCCATTTGGGTTATTTAGAAGTTGAAATTGACAAGATTTCAGCAAATTTCCATTTCCAGACCAAATGACAGGAAGAAAAGTAAAGCTGTTTACTCCTCTCGTAGTCTTCTGGAAAACTGGTGAAATTCTGCCCTCAAATAGTTCATTTGGTCCATGATTTACCTGTTTCCTCAAGGCTTGGATAAACTCAGGACAATGAACTTTGGTGTTGGTGAAGATTCCTGAGCATACACTGGATAGTTAAAGAAAAAAACAAAAAACTAATGGATCCTCAACTAGCCAACTAAGAGTTCTCATTAAGGCACAAATGCCCAACCTCAAATTACCCTGCTTTGGACATGTTATGGGAAGCCCCAGCTCTCTGGAGAAGGGTCTGATGCTGGGAAAGGTAGAAGGAAAGAGAAGAGGATGACCAGCAGCAAGGTTCGCCTGGTGCGCCAGTTGCGGCCCTATCTGGACCGAGATGCCCTACGTACAGTCACTCACGCACTTATTACCTCCCGTATAGATTACTGCAATGCTCTCTACATGGGGCTGCCCTTGAAGACCACCCAGAGGCTCCAGCTGGTGCAGAATACGGCCGTGTGGGTAGTGATGGGAGCATCCCGATACTCCCATATTACACCCCTCCTGCGTGAGCTGCATTGGTTACCAGTTGCCCTCCGGGTGAGATTTAAGGTGTTGGTACTTACCTTTAAAGCCCTACATGGCTTAGGCCCTCCAAGGTCCCTTCCAACTTTACTATTATAATTATTATCATCCATTGTTGCTGGCACAGGAGCAATTCTTGGCATAGCAAGCAAGAAAAAATAACTGATTAGGGAGCAGACCCACATTGAATCATTAGATTAAGTCAAGATCAGGGGTGAGACCTACTAAAGGAGTCAGTAAAAATACATACCGGTATCTATATTTGAGATACCAGGTATAAACCTAGGACAATAGCAATTGAATTGAACTGAATTTCTGATTATTTTATGTGCATTAAAGATAAAATACTGTCGCAACTCATGTTTTGCCTTTTTCAGTGTTTATAGACATTAATATAATCAGGTAAAACACCAATAAACATGTGAAATATTACAAAAAGAAAATTCTAGAAAATATCTGTAATATATAGAAGGAAATTTTAATTAATTTAATAACATTTATATACCGCCCTTCTCCCTGAGGACTCAGGGCGGTTCACAGGGCAGAATAAAATAGCAAATACAAACATTAAAAAAAAGATTAAACAATTGCCCTAGTTAAAAACAATGGAAATACAGCGCTAAAAACCCCAAGAAAAATTAAAAAACCAAAGATAAAACAACCCCAGCAATCCCCATCAGGCTAGGCCAGCTTGTACAAACAGAAATGTCTTAAGATCGCGACGAAAGGAGCGAAGATCGGGCGCCATCCGGAGCTCTACCGGTAGCTGATTCCACAGCTCCGGAGCGCCCACAGAGAAGGATCTCCCCCTGGGGGCCACCAATCGACATTCTCTGATCGGTGGCACCCTGAGGAGGCCCTCTCTGTGGGAACGCACAGGGCGCAGGGAGCTTGATGCCGGCAGCAGATGTTCCCTGAGGTACTCCGGCCCCATGCCATGGAGTGCTTTGAACACCGTTACCAGTACCTTGAATCTCACCTGGAAGACAACTGGCAACCAATGCAGCTCACGGAGCAGAGGTGTAACGTGGGAGTATCGGGAAATCCAGAAGCCAGCATCATATCCAACTAATACAAGAATACTGTGACATAATAGTTATCTAAAAAGAAAATTTCCTGCTACCTAGTTGTGGAGAAGAAGGCAATCAGGTCTGAGACAGTGTGTCTAGTGGTTAAGGCAATATTTCTCAACCCTGGCAATTTTAAGATATGTGGACTTCAATTTCCAGAATTCCTCAGCCAGCATGCTGTCTGAGGAATTCTGAGTCGAGATCCATATATCTTAAAGTTGTTAAGACTAAGAAATGCTGGATTAGGTATTGGATTAGGACCATGAAAATCCAGTTTCAAATCCAGAATCAACCATGAAACACATGGGCGTCCATGACCTTGTGGCAGCCATCTTCTCCTTGCTGCTTTGAACTCCTAGAAGAAAGGGGGAATTTACATGTTGCAAATAAGGACAGATTACATAACAGTTTCCACCTCCTGGGTGCTGCTAATGAGAAGGCTATAATATGAAACCCTTTACTATTTTCTTGGTGTCTAAGACAAGAATGCAACTAGGAATAGCTTACGAGTTTTATCATGTGTGTTTATCATTTACTAAAATGCCTTTTCAACCCAGCCTGGCAATGTGCCTTTTATAAGATTTTCCAGAAGAAACATAGATCTTTAAGACGTCAAAACCTACTTTAGATATAGGACTTAAATGAACTCAGCATGCCAAATTCTTGTTCCCAGGCTTTCAAGAGTAGGGTAAAGGCCAGGTCAACTATAAGCAGGAAATGTCTGGAAAGTTTTCTGTCTGCTGAAAATGCCCATATTATGAGACATTTGACTTATTCTGGCAGCCAAAACCCAACAAAAATGATAAAAGGTCAAGATTTCCATAGATTAGAAATCAATTAAAGCTTAAGCTATGCACAGCAGCCAGAATTGCATTATATAGGTTACCAGCAATATGTGAAAAGCTGGCATTATATAGAATGCTTAGGAAATATATAGAGTGTGTGACACTTTTAGGCAAACTATGAAATGACTGTGTTATTTTAATATGTCATATAGGCATTACATACTGTATAATTCCCAGGCATTACACAGAATGACTATTTAGGCAAAGTATGAAAAGAGAGTGATGAAAAGAGTTAGGGTTAGGGTTAACCCTAACTTTAACCCTAACCCTTTATTGAAAAGTTGTATATGAAAATGAAAGAAGAAATGCAAAGTACAGGATTTTCTTGCTGAAAAAAAAAGAACAGGAGAAAAAGACCAGCGTTACCTACTTGTTGCAACAAGGAAGGCTAAAATGGCATTTTAGTGGGGGTCTTTTATACTTTTCTGGTTTACCTTTTGGCATTGCATAGAATGCCTAGGAAATGTGTGGAATATTAAGCATTTCATACTTTGACGTCCCGTTTTTGGTATTCTATAGATTTCTTAAAGGGACGCGGTGGCTCAGTGGGTTAGGACACTGAGCTTGTCGATCAGAAGGTTGGTAGTTTGGTGGGTCGAATCCCGAGTGAGCGCCTGTTACTTGTCCCAGCTTCTGCCAACCTAGCAGTTCGAAAGCACGAAAAAATGCAAGTAGAAAAATAGGGACCACTACGGTGGGAAGGTAACAGCGATCCGTGCGCCTTTGGCGTCTAGTCATGCCGGCCACATGACCACGGAGACGTCCTCGGACAAGCGCTGGCTCTTCGGCTTTGAAACAGAGATGAGCACTGGCCCCTAGAGTTGGAAATGGCTAACACGCATGTGCGGGAGAAACTTTACCTTTACTTTAGATTTCTTAGGCATTCTATAAAATGCCTAATTTTACACATTGACAGTAACTTATATAACTGCTTTCAATCCTAAGACTGAGAATCTTCAATCAACCATCCAACCAGTCAACCTTTCAGCCAGTAAAAAGATCAGGTTATTGATAGGCCCACATACACACAGATTTATTTTTCAATTAAGCCAAGCCATTAATGGTGTTCAGTGAATCTAGTATTCAATTTTCCAGCAATTGTCGCAGAGATGTACTTTGGAAGAAATTTGCCAGTTTAAGGCTTAAAGCAACGGGCTTTCTACCCTATTTCTCCCCAGCAATAAGTAGAGGGCTTACCAGATAGACTCTCTGGTTCCATTTGGTTGTGGTGACTAATAGGATTCTCCTTTACCTCCTCCTCCATGAATTTGTTATGCCCTTTTGGGGGGTATTTCAGTTGGAATTCAGCTTAACAGTCAATTCCATAAAGTAATTGTATGTTTTCTTTGCCCTGCCCTACATTTACAATTTGCTGACCTCATTAGATAGCCTTGAATTCTAGTATTGTGAGAGTGAAAGTTAAGGAAGGATGATTAATTGAGTTTGGGAG
The DNA here is from genome assembly GCF_947247035.1 of Vipera ursinii. Classification (NCBI taxonomy): domain Eukaryota; kingdom Metazoa; phylum Chordata; class Lepidosauria; order Squamata; family Viperidae; genus Vipera; species Vipera ursinii. Next base: position 341,274,617 of record NC_139512.1, on the reverse strand, counting down.
GGACTCCTATCTAGGCACCTCCCTAAATACGGAATTCCGACTTCAGTTTATATTCTTGCAATGTTGTATACGGGAGCTTGACTGTAAATCTCTGAACTCAGACAGATTTACTTCTAAACAGACTTGCACTGGATTACAGATTGGGTATGTATAACATTCCTATTTTGGCTACTGAATTTCACCCAACAGGAAACCAAATTAATCAGGCTGTGTTCACACCATTTCCTTAGTCAGAGAAATCACTAATATTAAAACTAATCAAACGTAGTAAATTATGTGAAAACAGCAATTCCAGCAACTGTTCCCTATATGTTTTAGCCTCCAGCCCCTTATCATCTTTGTTGCTCTTCTCTGTACCCTTTCTAGAATCTCGACATCTTTTTTACAGTTTTGGTCACCACGATGTAAAAAAGATGTCGAGACTCTAGAAAGGGTACAGAGAAGAGCAACAAAGATGATTAGGGGGCTGGAGGCTAAAACATATAGGGAACGGTTGCTGGAACTGGGTATGTGTAGTTTAATGAAGAGAAGGGTGAGGGGTGACATGATAGCAGTGTTCCAATATCTCAGGGGCTGCCACAAAGAAGAGGGAGTCAAGCTATTCTCCAAAGCACCTGAAAGCAGGACAAGAAGCAATGGATGGAAACTAGTCAAGGAGAGAAGCAACCTAGAACTAAGGAGAAACTTCCTGACAGTTAGAACAATTAACCAGTGGAACAACCTGCCTCCAGAGGTGGTGAATGCTCCAACACTGGAGGTTTTTAAGAAGAGACTGGACAGCCATTTGCCTGAAATGGTATAAGGTTTCCTGCCTGAGCAGGGGGTTGGACTAGATGACCTCCAAGGTCCCTTCCAACTACTTCTTCTTCTTCTTCTTCTTCTTCTTCTTCTTCTTCTTCTTCTTCTTCTTCTTCTTCTTCTTCTTCTTCTTCTTCTTATTATTATTATTATTATTATTATTATTATTACTATTATTATTACTATCATTATTACTATTATTATTATTACACTTGGTACTAGCTGTCTGGTTAAGCCATTGTCTTCCTCCTTCCTCTGGGCAGCCCAGGCTAGAAATGCGTACAGCTTTAAAAAAAATGAAACATCCTTTGAATGTCTCTATGATTTGCAGTGCAAAATTGCAAGAGAGAGGTGGAAAGAATTAATCAGAAACTTCAAATTACAAAGTACTCCTAAAATCTGGACTGCAAATCCTAAGAATCTCTTCTCCCAAGTTTTTAAACAGATGTGGAACAAATATTTCACGATTTCTCTATCTGCTAAATTACAATTAAATAGAAATCGTGAAATATTTGACTGTTCCTCATCTGGATTAAATTAAATTATGTTTATCTTTCCTCTGTCTTTATCTAACTTTATTCTTGGAAATTAACCTAAAGCTACACCACCAAAGTGTCACTCCTGCCCAGATAACGCTATGAGCCTCTGAGATAGAAAAATGAAAAAGTACAAATATAAGTTTCTTTTATTTTTTTTAAGTTCTCACTCCATTTAAGAATGTTACATATAAAACGGAGTGATTTTTTTTTAAAAAAAATATTTAATATTTAAGTTTTTAAAAAGTTTGCATTGTGGAAATTTATATATAATAATAAGTGACATTAGAAAAATTTCGGTTTTAAAAAGATTTGGGGTAAATGTATACAGTTGTGTGGACATTAATGTTAATTGCCTAGACGTGCCTTCTACATTAGGAAAGGTTCTGAATGGAACCACATATTTGTCGGTTCCTCTTAAAAAAGCACTATTATTAAACCAAATCAATCTGAATTATTGCCCATTTTATGGGAACAATGAAATGAACTTCACCTATATTGATCCACACAAGCCTCCTCCTTGGAATCATTCCTGCCAATGAATTACTACAGTGCTAAAGTGGAAGCAGATCTTTCTTCTTTCCTCTTAACAGAATTGCAAGAGGTTTTACTCAAAGGGAAAACAAAGAGGAGCTTTAAAGCAGTAGTTTTCAACTTCAGCATTTTTAAAATTATAAGATTCAACTCCCAGAATTCCCCAGCCAGCTCTAGGGAACAGGAGTGGGGCTCAAGTAGGGAGGGTGCTGAAGTTACTCACTTATACCTAGCTCCTAGATTGCAGATAGAAGGTGCATCTACACATGTTTCTTATTTAACATCAAGATGTCCACTAGTTATAATGGATTATTCCTCACAATGATTGGTGAGGTGGCCAAGGCACCTGTCAACACTGCTAACATTGGATGTTCTTGCTTTGACAAAAGATGAATAAGCAGCTATTTTATATTTCTACTTGTGTATCACTTTTAGAGTTAAAGTTAGATGAAAATGGGAGGGGGAAGGAAGAATATGCATGGAGGATTAGTTAGACATAATAACATAGCAGCAGAGCATTTTCAAGGCTGTATGTAATAAGAGGCATAAGAACTGGCGGGTTAAGCTAAGGAGGAAAAACTTACCTTTCAAACTAATTGGAGAATGTGATTTATGATGGCTAACTAAAGGAGGGAACTATGCTTTAATATTATTGTGCTCAGGAGAGGGGAATCCAGATTTTGGCTTTAACCAAGTATTGCTGATGTTATATTGCTCTAATAAAGACTTTTAAGGTAAACAATGCCTCAGAGTTCTTTGAAGAGTTCATCCGTCAGAAGCTTGACATCACCAGGCTAGAAACCAGGAAACTGTGAGTTCTAGACCTGTCTCAGCCATGAAAGCCAGATGGGTGATTTTGGGCCAATCACCCTCTCTCAGCCCATGATGTCAGATTCAGGAGACAAGCTGGTCAGTCAATTCCTGTCACAACCAATGAATCAATACTTGGTTGATATGAAAAAAGTATATCCTGCACTTGGAAAGAAACACTAAGTAAGAGATAAAACCCAGAGGCACAACAACACTAAAGTCCCTCCGGTTTGGTTTGTCTGTTTTATTATATGCCAAACCAGCTCTTCTAATCTCTCAGACGGATTTTTGCTTTGGGACAATGAGTCTTCTGTTTTGCCAAGACTTTTGCCTGTTGATCTGCAATAATGATGGGTTATTGGACTATCAAGCTCCTGGATAGCTCTGTCTGCAGAAGGGTACATTCAATTATAAGAATTAAGCCCAGTTGGATCCATTCTATTATACACAAAGATAATAATTATTCCTTGAACTGCTAATTTGCCTCGGCTGAGGCAACCTGAGCTAACTTGCCTCAGGTTCAAGAAAGTGCTGGGTAGTTGATTTTCCCCGAGGTAGGTGAATCTTGGTGGAAAGAGAAAGTAAACAGAAAATCTACTAGTTTCAATCTGGAAACTACCCCATCTTAAACTGTATGATACTGACTGATAGGGACATCAGAGGAAGGGGACAAAAAATTCAAAATGGTGCCTGTGGCCATCCTTGTTCAGCATATGTAAAAGGAGCAGCCATGGCTATATATTGCCTTTTTAAAAAAACAAAAAACAAAACTTCCCCTGACATACCTCTGGTCTCCTTGCAGAGGCATAGTAAAGATGGTTTATGAGGTCAGCACAATTTCTATTACTGCATTTTCCTCCAACTTCCAAGATGAAAGGAAAACACATTAATATGGCTGTAAGGAAGAGCCCTGAAGAATACAATTTACTTGGACCCAGCCTTTTCCTTTGAATAACGTGCATTGCATCTCTTTCAATTGCACTGTTATGGAAAATTATAAATTAAAATTTCCTTAGGATTATTTCCTTAAGGATGTTTTCCTGTTCACCATCCCACCCTGGAATTCTCAGCCAGTTCTTCATCCAAGTCTAATCTAACTTAGCTTCTGAGATGAGATGATTGAAGGACAACCATATCTTCTGGCAAAGGTGTGACCTCCTTCTTGCTGGGAGTCACTTCTAGGCAAAACCTACATTCCACCCCTCTGCTTCCATCCACGTTAGATGCATCTCCAGTCATTCTTGACTATGTTGGGTGGGGATAGTAACAGTTGGAGTTCAGCAGCACCTAGAAACTACCAAGTTCTCTAATCTTGCCCTGATAGAACTAAACCTTGTGAAATGACCTAGTGAAACAGGAAGCTGAACAGGAAGTTTCTCTCTTCAAATACTGAGTTCTCAGCTCTAGCTCTCTCTCTCCCCCCCTCCCCAAAAGTCTTCTTTGGGGAAATATTCCTAAGTGTTGGATGCTTAGATAGCAGAAAAAACAGCTGCTTCCTTCAGCAAGCAGTCCATAGGATCAGCAAGGAACTATATTCTGTCCTGTTTTTGAAGGGCAAAAGGGGATATAGATGTTTCAGCGGAGCATCAGCACCAGACCAACTTTTGACCTAACCATCAACACAGGGATTAATCTGGCACAGTACCCAATACTGAGTTATTTCTGGCTTGCTTTTCACATTTTTAACCATTAGCATTATGGGTATTTACAGCACTATTTACTTCTACTGTATTTTTTTCATATCCTTGGATATGCAAAGGACAAATAAAAATAGAATGTTAAATAGACCTACTACAAGGTGATTTCTTGCCTAATTAAGAAGGAATGTCAACACAACAGCCAGAGAGCTGTTTTATCCATTATTTAAATGATGTGGGAAATAGACAATGTTAGAATTCTGGATTATGCCACTTAAGAATGCAGATTGGTGGTGAAGGTTAGTATTGTTTTTTGAATGCAGACATGTGTATATAGTATATTAGATAGGGAGAGAGTTATGATAAAGTACATGTCTCTCTATACACACACACACACACACACACACACACACACAATTAAACTTTCAAATTTGTTTTTCACAACTTGACAGACAGAAGATAAAGTATAGGCAAAGACAATAAAGAATCACTTTCAGAGCAAAATGGTTGGCATTTAATTTAATAAATAAATAAAGAACAGGCTGTTGTTTCCTAGCTAAATCTGATCTTTGGACATATGTCATAAGGGTACCAAATATAAACAAGCAACAGAACTTGAATTATATAGCTGCCATCTTGACCTTTTTGACCACCCTGGATGCTCTTCATGAATCCTTTCCAGTTAGCATAAAGGTAAAGGTAAAGGTTCCCTTGCACATGTGTGCTAGTCGTTTCCAACTCTAGGGGCCAGTGCTCATCTCCGTTTCAAAGCCGAAGAGCCAGCACTTGTCCGAGGAGGTCTCTGTGGTCATGTGGCCGGCATGACTAGATGCCAAAGGCGCACGGAACGCTGTTACCTTCCCACCGTAGTGGCCCCTATTTTTATACTTGCATTTTTACGTGCTTTTGAACTGCTAGGTTGGCAGAAGCTGGGATGAGTAACAGGCGCTCACTCTGCTATGCGGCATTTGGGATTCGACCCGCCAAACTGCCGAACTTCTGATCGACAAGCTCAGCGTCCTAACCCACTGAGCCACCGCGTCCCTTTTAGTTAGCATAGTTAGCATAGGGAATGCTAAACTAAATGAACCAATGTTTCACTTGATATTAGATTCAGATGCTTTTTAGTGCTGAAACAAATTGCTTTGGGAGGCAATCAGCGTGCAAAACAGAATTCAAGAAATAGTAAAATGGCAGCAGCAACAAGTTTTAAATTTTCTTTTTTTTAATGGGTGGCAAAGAATGATTACTCAGTGACAGAACAGAAATTCTGCTTCAGGCAGGCCTGGCGGTGTTGGGAAAGCTGCAGATCCTCAGCTTCCCACAAAAATGACTTAGAACAGTATTTCTCAACCTTGGCAACTTTAAGATGTGTGGACTTCAACTCCCAGAATTCCCCAGCCAGAATGTCCGGCCAGTCCCTAGAGATGAGAGGGTATTTAAAGCAGGATCAACAGTAACATCCCAAAGGTGCTGTTTCAAAAGGCAGCTGGTCTTTGTTTTTCCTTGAAGATGTTTTGCTTCTCATTCAAGAAGCTTCTTCAGTTCTTTTGAAAAGCACCTTTGGGACAGTCATGACCTCAGTTGAGAATCTCCATAGACATCAAGAGTAAAGGTTTGTAATGAAATTCCTGCCCCGTAGTCCTCACCTTGCCAAGTGGAGTGGCAACTGGCCAGATTTTGAAAGAAGGCTTGAAGTGAAAGGGAGCAGAAAACCTTAGCACAGCTGGAAGTCTTGCTAAACGACAACTACTTCTTGGGAAGAGTTGACTCCTGTTCCAGATGTGAGTAGAAATCCCACATTTTAAATCTAGCTGCTCCATATGGAAACCAAAGAATCAACCCGGAGGGGGATACATATGGAGATAGTCAGGAGGTGGCTGCCATGCACAATTCCAGACCTTTAAATGATTTTTCATAGCCTGTTTAGGACTTTTGCCCTCAATTTGCATTTTCAGATCCTTCCACGCCATCAAAAACTAATAACGCTCATTGTTTCCTTAACCCACGAGTGGATGACCTTGATCTGTCTTCTGGTTAATCAAGACCATAGCAATAGCAATAGCAATAGCAATAGCACTTAGACTTATATACTTCCCCCTAATGCTTTACAGCACTCTCTGGATGGTTACAACATCAGCATTTTGCCCTCAATAATCTGGGTCATCAATCTACCAACCTCACAAGGATGGAAGGCTGAGTCAATTAATTAAACAGATGGGATTCATGAACTGGGCACCCAGTCACAGGAGAAACAAAAGAGAGTTCTAGGGAGAACTGAATGGCTCCCTTGTCTGATCCTAAACACTTACTTACCCAATGATGTAGGTAAGGACTACCAGCTGGATCAGCCGGAAGGTTAAGCCCACCTTCTTGTTGTGCACCAAAACCATCCTTGGGGTGTCATATTCAAATAGAAATGAGGATATTTTTTCTGTGAACTTATGGCCCATAAGGAATAGTTGATGTGGTTTGTTTGCTGGCTGCAGGCAAAAGTCTTCTGATGGTTGATTCTCCCAAAGTTTGTCTTTCTCACGTTCTGCTAATCTTTGACTTCTCAGCAGGCTTTCTTGTCTTACCCTGTGTAAGCAACAGCAAAAAGTCCCTTCTCTTTCTGGGTGTAGTAGTTTACTTTACATCTCCTTAGATGGTCTGGGGGGTGGGACAGGGTGTGTTTACCAAGTGGAGGCAGCCACAAAACACCACCCAAGAACAGCTGAACAGGAAAGATTCATTTTTGCATCCTGCTCTAGACAATTATAGAATGGAGTGATGACTCCAAAGGTTAGAATGGTTTTTATAATTGACAACCTCTCTGTGTTTCACAAATTAAAATAGGAAAAACTTCTATTGCCCTAAATCTATTACATCTCAGGGCTTAACACTTTACTTTGCTCAGAAGGAGTTTGGGGTTTGGGGTTAAAATGCAATTCAAATCTCTAAACTGCCAGAAAAACATGGTCTAAAATCAAGCTTCCAGATCCACAAAGCTTTAGATAACCATTGGATGGCAAGCAAAGCCTACTTTATAAGGTGGTTGTGAGGATTAAATGCAAAGAGGGGAGAAATCAGGAATGTTACCTCAAGATCTCTGCAGGAAAGGCCAAGTGAAAATAAAAAAAGTAAATATGAAGTATTTGTTTTATTATGCGAAATCTAAATGGAACAAAATCTGGACTCTGCCTTCACAGGACAAACTGTAGTTTAACAGTAAAATACTGTCTATGTGTTTTAAATTTCTTTGCCATATATGCCATATATGATATGCTAAACTATGTGGAATTTAATTCAGTGTAGAATTTAATTCGATGTAGAATTTAATTGTCTCCATCAGATTTATTTCCCAGCAAGTATAGATAGTATTTAATGACAAACAATGCAGATAAAACAGACCAGAGGAAGTACGTAACTTCCTGCATTTCTTATTTAAAGCAATCATTTATTCAAACACATGAGTACTAAAGTCTTGCTTTTGAAGTAAACTGAGTAACAGAGCACATTTTTTCCTGAAAGTTTCTAGTTTTACACCATGGCACTGCCAGATTGAAAAAAAAGAAGAATATTAGTTGACAGATGGTGGACAGAGTCTCTGTTGATACAGGGCAGGTCTTTTGGATTCCTTTGTTATCAACATGGTCTTGCAGTGTGTTTGTGGGAAAAGAATTAACTGAAAGATCACATTGTAGAATCTTTTTTTTTATTAAAGAGTTTTACAAAATTTTACAATATATCCCCAAATCCCTCCCACCCAACCCCCCCACTTCCCCCCCCCCCACTTCCCAGAGCTAAATACAGGACTATAGTTACAACAATCATATTCTAAATAAAAATTTACACAATATACAATCAACCAAATTCGTACTGCGCTTTAACTCTCTCTTAACATAACTACAAACAATAACAATATCCCACTAAATTCTACTCATAAGCTAAATAGAACTTTTTGGTCCCATATTTGTTTTCAATATAATTTATCCATCTCCTCCAAACTGAAATATATCTCTCCTGTGAGTGATCCTTTAAATAAGCAGAAATCTTTGACATTTCTGCAAGATTAGAAACTTTAAACACCCATTCTTCTACCGTGGGCAGATTGTCCTTCTTCCAATATTGTCCCACCAGTAACCTTGCTGCCGTTATCATATTCAACATCAGATTAGTCTCTTTGACATCACAATTTACAACAATACCCAGTAAAAACAATTGCGGGGAAAACTTTATCTTCCTCTTAAAAATCTTTTGAATGTTCCACCAAATTTTAATCCAGAAGGCTTTTATGTTTCTACAAGTCCACCACATGTGGAAATAGGTAGCTTCTAAGCTACCACACCTCCAACACTTAGACTGCAGATTAGGATACATGTTGGACAACTTCTTGGGATCCAGATGCCATCTATAAAACATTTTGCAAAAATTTTCTCTTAAATTTTGAGCCTGGGTAAATTTAACATTGTAGAATCTTCATACAGAAACACACACACACACCCACACACCCAAACACACAGACAGCCCTAGATAAATGTTACATTTTGGCAAATTTAAGACACGTGTACTTCAATTCCCAGAATTCTCTAGCCAGCATGGCTTACTGGAGAATTCTGGGAACTGGTCCACCTGTCACAAAATTTCCAAGGTTGAGAAACAATGCCCACTAGAGTAAGCGCAGGTCTGACATTGGTAGAGAACTGAATTTTCATTCATACCGGTAGTAGCACCACCAAAAAATCTGCAGACACACTAAACAGAAATAGCTTGAAAAGGAAGCAATACGTGTAACTGCTAACTGCAGGGAAGAAAGTGAATTGTTTTCATTTGTTTATGGTTAATTTTGGTCAACGGCCACATTTTCTGGGGAGACAGAGAATGTGTGTGTGTGTATGTGTGTGTGTGTGTGTGTGTGTGTGTGTGTGTGTGTGAGAGAGAGAGAGAGAGAGAGAGAGAGAGAGAGAGAGAGAGAGAGAGAGAGAGAGAGAGAGAGAGAGAGAGAGAGAGAGAGAGAGAGAGAGAGAGAGAGAGAACAGGGGATCAGGATCCAAAATTCCACTTATTTGTCCATCTTTTCTCTTCTCTGAGTCTTGATGAGTTTCGTAACACCCTTTTCTTGAGCAAGATATTTAAAGAGAAAGTTGAAGGCAGGTAAGTCCCATCATTCTTAAATGAGTTTCAGGATTTAACCCTCACTGGATGCAATTTCAGGCCTGATGTTATTTTTATTTTTAAATTTTAATTATTTTAATTTTAATTTTTTATTTTATTATGTTTACTTATTTTATTTTATCTTTCCATACCTTTGCTTGTCCAATATGTTTCTAGAGCTTCAAGGTATAACCTCTTAAATATAGAATTAAATACTCCATTTTAAAAAATATGAAAAGTAGGTTAAAATATATAAACTTTTGGCCATGTGTACTAGTGCAGTACTATCCGAATCTCTCAATACCAAAATAGTTTTTTTTTGGTTAAGTATAAATAGCTGATCCTATGCAAAAATGTTCTTATTTTATTTATTTGTATCCCCTTTTATTATTTTTATAAATTACCCATGACGACGAACATATCTAACATAACCTCCTCCTCCTTATTTTCCCCCTAACAACAACTCTGTGAGACAAATTGGACTGAGAGAGAGAGCGACTGGGCCAAAGTCACCAAACCGGCTTTCATGCCTAAGGTAGGACTAGAACTCAGGGCACAGGCCAGATCCTTGTAACGGTGGCATTCTTCTTCTCAGTGTTTGCAGAGCATCTGGCTTTTATTTAGTGCAACAATGCCTTTTTTGGCAGAGCGTTTCTTCTCCCTCCAATATCCATGAATGCAGAGATTAAATCAATAAATTTTGCCTAAAAGTCATATAGCCAATGAACTCTTGAGTTATTCAGATGAACCAATGATTTTAAAAAGAAATCTGTGTGGCAAGAAATAAGCGAGCAGGTTTTTTAGAAGTTAGCATAATCTACAAAGAACCTAGGGCCATGGTGGCGAACCTATGGCACGCATGCCACAGGTGGCACGCAGAGCCCTCTCTGTGGGCACACATGCCATTGCCGCAGTCCTAGGCTTTCAGCGGGGCTTTAGAAAACCTTTTCACTTTAGGCCTCCGCCACTGCATGTGAGGGGAAAAAAAAAGGTTCAATCAATCAATTAATTTCAACTTCTCACCAGAAAAAAAAAAAAGATCTCGCAAAGAGAGATTGGTGGAGCAGTGGGCTAATGCCTCCTTAAGTAACACCAGCTGCCTGCAATTAGTGCAGGTTTGAGTCCCACCAGGCTCAAGGTTGACTCAGCCTTCCATCCTTCCGAGGTAGGTAAAATGAGGACCCAGATTGTTGGGGGCAATTAAGCTGACTTTGTAAAAATGCCGCTTGGGGGGGGGGAAGCCCTAATAAACAGGCATATACTAAGCACATTGGTTTGTGCTTTAGATTGTAAGCTGCCCTGAGTCTTCGGAGAAGGGCGGGATATAAATGGGATTAAAAAAAAAAGTTGGAATTGATTGATTGAACTTTATATTCCCACCCAATCTGCTGTTACCACTGCAGCCACGCCCACCCAATGGGCCACAGGCCCCCCCCAATGGGCCACGCCCACCCAAAGGGCCACGCCCACCCGGCACCCGACAATACATAAGTGGGTTTTGGGTTGCAGTTTGGGTACTCGGTCTCTAAAAGGTTCACCATCACTGACCTGGGGGGAAACCCCCCCTCCTGTTTTTAAACACTTTGTGGTGATAAGAAGTAACCACTTCTGTGTTTTAGCCTTTTTCTATTACATGAGCGGAACAATTATTTTTTATTTTTTTTATTTTAATTCCATTTGTATCCCGCCCTTCTCCGAAGACTCAGGGCGGCTTACAAGCTTAGCAGTAGCCTTCATTCTATGTATATGCCTGCTTATTAGGGCTTTCACACACCCCCCAAGTGGCATTATTACAAAGTCAGCTTATTGCCCCCAACAATCTGGGTCCTCATTTTACCTACCTCGGAAGGATGGAAGGCTGAGTCAACCTTGAGCCTGGTGGGACTCGAACCTGCACTAATTGCAGGCAGCTGGTGTTCCTTAAGGAGGCATTAGCCCACTGCTCCACCAAGGCTCTTATTATGCCAAACAGAATTATTTTTTAAAAAGACTATCCCTTACACTGAGCATCATAACCCCTGGGTATTACAATGTTTTCCTCTACGGACTCTACAAACATTTCCTACAATATTAAGGAATCTCAGCAGCAAACAAGAAAGTGAACTAAAGCTAGAGGTTGGTTGCAAATGAAAATGAAATTAAGGCTGGGGAAGAGAAGAAGAATAGAAGATGGTAATCACATAATTTATAGTGAGATCCCTCACATGTCTATTCAGAAAGAAGTCCCATCAATTTCAACGAGATTTAATTTCAATTCGGTGGTACAGAATTGCCACTTGAATTAGTTAATCTATTTTACTAACAGCTCTTTGGCTGGAAAAATGTCTTCTAATCTGCGGTGGTACCGTGTGTATATTCCCACTGAGATGTTTGCAGGTGTTCTTTTCTCACATTTTATAAGTCTATAATTGAGCATCACCTTGTTGTCTTTTGGGCTCAGAGAAATTTCAGGATGGTGGGGACAAAGGCATGATGGAAGAAGCCTCACCTTCTTTTTATGTGTACATGCACATGAAAAAGGTGGGATTTGAGCATAGCTTTTTTTCTTGACTTGCCGCTCCTACAGGTGTTCTTGTGTAAGGTGATTCCCTGTTTCGGCTTAATTGTGCCTTTCCTTTGACCTGACAGATGGCAGTCACATTGTAAAATTGGTACAGTTTTGGAACTCTTAGCTAGGTTTCAACAACACAACAACAACAACAACAACAAATCTTGTTGAACAACTCCACAGCAGATGCTGTTGGGGTAGGTATGAATGTTTGAGTTAACCTACTCCAACTCATATACGGTACAGTATTTTATGCTGAGGCTATAGGGTTAATCAGTGAAGAGACTATGACGTGTTTCCCAATAAGAATAAACTGGATAATATCGTGGATTCAGTTACATAAGAGACTGCATTTTTACCATAAGCCTTGCAGTTAAATTTAGATGCCCTGTTTTTCTGATTGTCACCACTTTGGCATGGTGGTCTACTCAACCTTCCTTAGAAGGCTGCATTTTGTGCAATTCATGTTTTCACTTGGCTAGAGTTTTCTTTAGAAAGCCTGCCTTGATCCCTAGATTATAAATGATGGTTATCAGGTTCTGCAGAGTCTATGTTTGGTAGGCGATCTGATAGTTATCAGATATTCTTTCAAGTTTAGGGGCCTGACCAGTTTCACGAGAGACTGATTGATCTTTTGAATCTCTGCTTCTTCATCACTTTCCTTTGAGGCCCCATCCAAATCCAATCATTTGGAAATGTATTTCTAATGTCTGTTCTTTCCCATACTATCCCACATCTCCTGAATGTATTCTGTGAGGTAGGAGGCCCAGGGTGGGGGTTGGAATCTAAGATCTAAATGGATTTGTTCAGCTCCTTTACGGATTTAGATGGATATGCTTAAATGTAGAACTGTTGCTATGCAAAGAGCCAAAGAAGCAACAAAGCTCTGGTACGTCAATTGTCCTCAATCAATGTGCTGTTCATGGGCTTAAAGGTATTAATAAAGACATTCTCTTTGCTAATCCTATCTTTTGTTTACAGCTTTCCGTGAGTAGATGTTTTCAATTAACATAAGAGAATTTGAGGTAAAAGCATCCTTTTCCCTCCCTCTTGGGGGTTTCAATGTTGTTTTGTTCATCGTGACTGCTCATTGTAGTATATTGTAGTATATTCTTTGACATCTAGTGTTTATTAAGAAGACAAATCAATTAGGAGTCTTACTGGTTATATGTAATCAGATATTTGGAGTTTATGATAACTTTTTTTTAATGCTGTAAGAGCGAAGTCCTAACGTGGACTGAGAGAACTTAACAACTATGGGGATATGAGGAGAAACTCATTTCCTAGGATAAACTGTTTTAACAAACCATCTCCTATTACTCAATTCAGCCCTTCTTTTGTATAAATTTACATAGAATTAGGATTTGGAGGATTTCCCCCCACGTTTATTGAATTATTAATAATAATCAAATACTCAATAAGTATTGATTTATTATCTAGCATTCTGTTGTTCTTTCTATGATCATGTGTATACATCCCATTAAGCCCCCAAAAAGACTGGAATGGTTTAGGATCTCCTGCCATGGACAAGAAGTTGGACTAGAAGACTTTCAAGGTCCCTTCCCACCCTATTATTTTATGTTCTATGAATCCTAGTATAGTGAGTCCACTGGATGAGTCCATGGGAGTTCACTGGAGTTGGGTGGTCAATAAATTTAAATAATATTAATATTTTTTTAAAAAAATGATTGTAGGAGGAGAGACATGTTAAGTCTGCTGGCAAAAAAATGAGGTCACTAGGGGCATGTTTGTCACAAAAATTTATGCTGTTTAATATGTTTAATGTTAGTGGGGAAAGGTGTGATCAGACTTTTGGATTTTTACTAAGATGTTTATGATTCGTGTTGCATATAATACTAGCTGTTGGAAGTCTCCTTTTGAGTTTGTTGTTTGAATTTACAAGTATTTGCTATAAATGCTCAGATTTTGCTGAAGCAACTTTGTTGGCCTCCAATTTATAATCTGTTTATCAATTTTTTTGCTGCTGAATCCCACTTCTTATTATACTTCTGTTGAATATATGTTTCTGACAGTGTGGATTTTAAATATAATATGAAAATGAAGAATTGTTTTGTTTATATTGCTAAGTGCTGTCAGTGACCAGTATATAAAATGAATTTGTTTCAAAAATTAGGAGGTAAAGAACACCATTATTTTAATTGTCTTAAGATACCACATGCATGGTTTCTAATAATTTTATTAATTTTTGCAGTCAGACCCAGACGAGCATAGATTAACTCCAAGATTAACACCAGACCAACAATCAAGTAAAAACAAAAACAAAAAACCAATCAAGGAACTGCCAAACAGCCCAACCAAAGGACCTCTAGATCAGGGGTACCCAACCTCCGGTCTGTGGACTGGCATCACTCCAGAAACCGGGATGCACAGACAGGTAAAGCACCATCCACGGGATGCAGGGAGCACGCAAACCACAGTCCTTCTGGTCAGAGGAAAAAACCTCTCTCCACAGAACTCGTCCCTGGTGTCCAAAAGGTTGGGGGCCACTGCTCTAGATCACCCTTGAGCAAGCCATTAGTTTATAAATTGAGAGCATCCCCTTTCTTTACCAGCACTGATGATGTTACCTAGTTTGGGTAATGAAATGTTTGCAAGAAAACAACCAAGCTCAGAGAGCACCAAGGACCCCTCTAATAAAAAAAGGAAAACAAAAATGTATACAAAAAATGATGATTTCTTCTTCCAAGGATGTAAGGAGCACTTACATTCAATTCTTAGTTTAAGACTGCAATATGATGTCCTTTTTCCCACCCTCAAAAAAGGAAAGGGGAAAGGATATTTTTCTTTTTAAAATTTTTAACAGTCATCAAATCAATATCTCAAACTTTGATTTTTCTTCGTCTCCTGCAAAAAGTCCACAAAGGGTGTCCAATTATAGATGAATTTCTTCAGTGATTTTTCTCTCAAAGAAAAACTATCAGTTTTGTCATCTTTATCAATCATTCCTCTATTGTGGGTATCATAGGATCTTTCTAACGCTGGGCATATAAAAGTTGTGCTACTGTTTACCATATGATTTTTCCAATGTTTTATTCATAAACCCTAACAAAAAAAAAGGTTTCGGTCTGAACTGCACGTTGATTTTCAAGATTGTTATGAATTGCATTACTAATTCCAGTTCAATATTGCTTAATTCTTTTGCAGGTCCATCAAAGGTGGTAAAAGTTTTCTATTTGAGTTTTACACTTCCAGGAATTGTTTGGAGATCCTTTCCATATTCTAGCCAATTTTTCTGGGGATAAGTACCATCTGTACATGATTTTGTAAAAAATTCTCTTTGAGGTTATAATATAATATAAATTTCAGCCCCCTTATCCACATGTTTTCCCATTGTTCATTTGGTATGTTATATTGAAACTTTTTTGCCCAACTTGTACAGTTTTTAACTGATTCATCTGATTCCAGTTTTAACAAAAGTTTGTACATTTTAGCAGTTTGATATTCATTGTTTGTACACAGTCCCATTTCAAAAGTAGTTTTATCATGTTCAAAATCATAGAGTTTCTTGTCAACTTTAAATTTCTCCATGAGTTGCAAAAACACATATATAAATCTGCATATCTTAAACATTTTTGCCCCAGACTTATTTCCTTTCTATAACATGGTTAGTGGCAGAAGACATAAAGGCATTTTTGGGCATAAACTCATTTTAAATTTGTTCCAAATTCTCAGAATTACTAATAAAGTGGTTTCTAATGTCTTTATTGTACAATAGGTATGCATGCCATCCAAATCTCAAATTATGGACTTGATTTTATCAGTTTCTTATCAGTTTTAAATCTCTCTATCAGTTGCAAATAAACAAACCAGCGCATATATATATAAATCTGCATATTTTAAACATTTTTGTCCCACAGTCATTTCCTTTCTATAACATGGTTAGTGGCAGAAGACATAAAGGCATTTTTGGTCATAATCTCATTTTATATTTGTCCAAATTCTCAGAATGACTAATACAGTGGCTTCTAAACTCTTTATTGTACAATAGGTATGCATGCCATCCAAATCACAAATTATGGCCTTGATTTTATCAGTTTATCATTTTTAAATCTCTCCATCAGTTGCAAATACACAAACCAGTGCATATATAAAAATCTGCATATCTTAAACATTTTTGTCCCACACTCATTTCCTTTCTATAACATGGTTAATGGCAGAAGACATAAAGGCATTTTTGGGTGTAATCTCATTTTATATTTGTTCCAAATTCTCAGAATGACCAGGCTAATAAAGTGGTTTCTAAAGTCTTTATTGTACAATAGGTATGCACGCCATCCCAATCTCAAATTTCTTAACATCATCCATTTTTTTTAACCAAATAAGGCAAGAGACTGTAAAGAACAATTTCACATTTGACAGGCCTAAACCTCCCCTCTCTTTAGCATCACACAGAATCTTATGCTTAACTTTTGGTTTCTTTCCTTGCCAGATAAATCTAGATATTTCTTTCTGTCTTTGTTTAAAGGGTACGTCCAAAATCAAACTTGGTATTGTTTGAAATAGAAATAATATTCTTGGCAATACATTTATTTTTAAAAGGATATTCTCCCCATCAAAGACAGTTGTACATTATCCCACCCTGAAATATCTTTATTAATTTCATTCCACATTTTGACATAATTGTTTTGGTAAAGCACACATGCCTATCAGGGTAAACCCTAAATATTTTACCCCTTTCTCAACTTTAAATCCTGTTTTATTCATTAGTTCTAGTTGGGTATTGAAATACCTCATGAATAGTTGATAAATTATATGAGAACTTTAAATGTGCATGATTAGATAGAATACTAGCTTTTTGCATATTCTTTACTTTTTAGTTTTTACACAGAAAATAGGAAAAGTATATGCTAGTAAAAATCCTATTGCCTCTTTCTGACTCTGTTGTGTCTAAGTGACATTTTTCCTTTATCCTGCTGATTTATTTCTTGTAAACAATTTTAGTCAAAGCTACTCCATATGGTATACAGAAGCAACAACTACAACCACGGCAATAATATCAGTGACATGTAATAACAGAAATGTGACATTAAAGTAACTTTAGATAATCAACATATTATTCCTGGCACGAGGGATTCTAAAATGTTCGCATTAGAAATTTATAAAAAAGCATTATTGATTCAGAATTTTAATATATGATTAGAATTGTAAAATGTTATAATTGTAAAACTTTGTATGAGTAGGGAGAGACTAGGACCAGTGCTGGCATTACTAGACAGCTATCTGGACAGATGAAATTGATGGGATGTGAAAACAAGTCAGGACAATGTGAACCAACAGGGCAATAAGTTCACAAATAATGCCAAAACATTGTCAAGAAAAGAGATATTGTTCAAGGCAGCCAAATTCAATTTTGGAAAAGGGAAATAAAAATACTTAAGGACTTTTAATAGGACTTCATCCTAATAAAAATAGCAGAACCAATGCTTAGGGAACCGTACACAGTCTGCAGAGCTGGGTTTTAAATGTCACTTGAAGTCACCAACTCTTCTGAAAGCAAATATGACCGTGGTGGCGAGCCCTCTCTGTGGGCATGCGCGCCGTCGCCCCAGTCCTAGGCCTTCAGCTGGGTTTTATAAAACCTTGTTGCTTTAGGCCCCTGCTGCCATGTGGGGGAAAAAAAGAAGGTTCAATCAATCAATCAATTTCAACTTCTTGTGGGGAAAAAAATGTTCTTGCAAATTTGGAATTGATTGATTGAACTATTTAGTCCCACCCAGTCTACCATTACCACCGCAGCCACGCCCACCCATTGAGCCACACACCCCAGCACCTGATGATACATAAGTGAGTTTTGGGTTGCAGTTTGGGCACTCGGTCTCTAAAAGCTTCGCCATCACTGGTATAGGTGGTACTATGCTCAATAGTAGTAACTGTGAGAGGGATCTTGGAGTCCTAGTGGATAATCACTTAAATATGAGCCAGCAGTGTGCTGCAGCTGCCAAAAAAGCCAACACAGTGCTAGGCTGCATTAACAGAGGGATAGAAAAAGGATCACGTGAAGTATTAATACCACTTTACAATGCCTTGGTAAGGCCACACTTGGAATACTGCATCCAGTTTTGGTCACCATGATGTAAAAAAGACGTTGAGACTCTAGAAAGAGTACAGAGAAGAGCAACAAAGATGATTAGGGGACTGGAGACTAAAACATATAAGGAACGGTTGCTGGAATTGGGTATGTCTAGTTCAGGCATGTCAAACTCGCAACATCACGTGACGTCGTGCGACGTATTGGAAGTTTTTCCCATTGCCGAAAATGGGATGGGCGCGGTTTCTCTGTGATGCTCCGGCCCACGGGCCGGCAGTTTGACACCCCTGGTCTAGTTTAATGAAGAGAAGGACTAGGGGTGACATGATAGCAGTGTTCCAATATCTCAGGGACTGCCACAAAAAAAGAGGGAGTCAAGCTATTCTCCAAAGCGCCTAAAGGAAGGACAAGAAGCAATGGATGGAAGCTAATCAAGGAGAGAAGCAGCCTAGAACTAAGGAGAAACTTCCTGACATTTAGAACAATTAACCAGCATCCAGAAGCTGTGAATGCTCCAACACTGGAAGTTTTTAAGAAGAGACTGGACAGCCATTTGTCTGAAATGGTATAGGGTTTCATGCCTGAGCAAGGGGTTGGACTAAATGACCTCCAAAGTCCCTTCCATCATCATCATCATCATCATCATCATCATCATCATCATCATCATCATCATCTTATATTATATTATTATTATTATTATTATTATTATTATTATTATTATTATTATTATTATTATTATTATTATTATTATTATTATCCTCTGTTAATGCAGCCTAGGACTGCTTTGGCTTTTTCAGCAGCTGCAGCACACTGCTGGATCATATTTAAGTGATTGTCCACTAGGACTCCAAGATCCATCTCTTAGTTACTGTTACTGAGCCAGGTCACCAATATATTAAATCACTGATATATTAAATAGTAATATAGATTAATATATTAAATGGTAAATATTAATGCAGTTTAGCATTGCATTGGCTGTTTTGACTGCTGTCTCAGCTCTTTCCTTTCAGTCATCCTAAGTCCTCTGTCTTGTATGTGGACAGGGGTACTGTACTATATTCCTTTTATGCTAGGATTTAGCAGATTTCACCTTCTTTCTGACATTAGATTCTTGGTGCCCTCTAAGCTTGGTTGTTTTCTTGCAGCGTTTCATTACTGCAGTGATAATGTTACCTAGTTTGGGTAATAAAACGGCTGCAAGAAAACAACCAAGCTCAGTGAGCACCAAGGACCCCTCATTTCAACCCTGAACTACAAATATTCTCCTTCATTGTTCTGAGTAATTTGCATTCTCCTTTTTCTGAATGGTATGGAAACCAGGATAATTTATAAAATTATCTCCAGAATGAGAGCATTCTTTCTTAACTGCAGTTTTTACTTCATTTGCTTCTCCACATCTTCCACTTCCATTTATAACCAATATACATATTTATAGTACCAAGGAACCACAGTGCAAATACTACACCAAACTTCTGATGAATGTTTACAACTTTAAATGTATGTGTTTTGGGATGGGCAGGTTAAGAAGCTGGGTTGGAAACCTCATGAAGATCAGGGATTAATGTTTGGAAAGGTGGAACAACCATTTAGATGAGGGGTAATCATACCTTAAAAAGTATTAGATGATCTGAAGATTTCAGTGAACATATGAAAGTATATTTGCCATCTTAATACAGGCAAGCCACTGTATTTAGAATAGAATAGAGCTGGAAGGGACCTTGGAGGTCTTCTAGTCCAGCCCCCTGCTCAGGCAGGAGAACCTATACTATCTGAGACAAGTGACTGTCCTGTTTCTTCTTAAAAACCTCCAGTGATGGAGTGCCCACAATTTCTGAAGGCAAGCCGTTCCATTTGAACTATTAATATAGGCAGGTCACGTTATCTGAACTATTTGAGTTCAAATAATGTGATATTTGATTTAGTGCAAGTTTTAAATTGATACCAGATTGCATTTCATGTGACCCATACAGTTAATGTGAAGCTAGCGCATGTGACACTGAGGCATATGCGCAGTTGTGGTTGTGGTTTCAGACATGCTAATCTTTGTATGTGCAAATGGAGAAAAGGAAGATTCCATCAAAAGAAAACAGTCCAAGTTTCAAAAAGAAAATGCTTATTATAATATTAGTGCAACAATTTGATTTAATTGCGTGACATGAACAAGGTCATAGCAACACTAAAGTAGGACAAATATTTGAATGCCTAAACTTAAAGTAGAATTTTTTTTGGCTTTTATTTTGCTTTCCACAACTACTCTGTAACTATGTTAACCATAAATTTAAATATTTTTATCTTTTACTGTAACATTTCATTAATATACATATAAAAATTTATATTTAAAATTTTTCACTGAGGTTCAATTGAGCTGGAACCAGTTACCCTATTTTCCATAAAAATCTCTTTGAATAGTGCAAATTTGAATAATGTAATCATTTTGTGGAATTGATTAACATTACTTGTTGAGATCTATTGGTATGTTTACATCTGTGTATCTATCTATATTCTATACTCTGTAGGAACCCTACAATGCTCTCTGTCCTTCTGTTTCTAGTTGAGGGGAAGGAAGAACAAGATAAGAGAGTTCAAGAACCCAGATTAAACCATTAACTGGCGAACGTTAGAGCTGATAAACAGAAACAAAGTAAAGAAAATGTTTATCTGATTGCATGCTGGTGCTGATAAATATGATATTTCTTTGAGAGAGGAACTGAAATATCAAACAAAAAGAAAATATGTGAGATCCGAATAAAGTATTGACACGTATGGTGAAAACCAACACAAGATATTATGATCCATAGACGTTCAAAGCTGGAAACTGGAAAGCTGAGATTCACCTATAAAGAGCTCTTTAAAATCTCCCAAATATGGAGTCCTTGGTCCTCTATGAGCTTGGTTGTTTTCTTGCAAACATTTCATTATCTAACTAGATAACATCTTCAGTGCTAGAATGGAACAGGGATTGCTTTGTGTTTATATACAGCACCTTTGCCCGCTCATTGTTGGTGGGAGTGTTACTTTCTTCTTGGTAGTTCGATGAAGCTCTTGTTTATTCTTTGATTGTTAGTCTGGTATTAATCCTGGTGTTAATCCCAATTTATTTGGGTGTTGATTGAAGCCAGTTGATTGTGACAGAGAGCAAACCCCTGTCGCTTCAACAGCTTAACTCATTAGGCTTATCCTGAGTGAGCAGTTATCGCCCGGAGCTGTCCAACCCCTCTGCTGATCTGCACCATCAGCCTCATGCTGTGCTGTCCTTTGTGTATGCTGGGAGGCATACACTGCATAGGATATCCAAGCATGGCTTCAATACATGCTTGCTCTAATAGTGCATATAAGACAGCATGTGTCTTGTAACTGATCAGGGGACAAAAAAAGAGTTTTCCATTGCCCTTGGGGTTTTTGACAAGCTGCAAGTTGGAAGAAGTAATTGGAAAAATAAATGGGGTAAGCATAGAACTGGAAAAAAAAGGAAGATGGAAGTAACTAGATTGGCAAATTCTAAATTTAGCCAGATATGAATGGCAGCTTCAGAATTTTAGGCAAGAGTTTTTTCCAGCCATATCTGGAGAAACCGCGGATTGGATCGGCTGCATGAAAAGTATGCAGTCTTAAAAACAGAATGTCTATTTGAGGAACAATGAAAACAAATGGTATTTACTATGAAGGTTGGAATGAATGCTTTCAGGTTAGAAGGACTAATCTAATTAACCCCATTTGCACC
Organism: Vipera ursinii; assembly: GCF_947247035.1. NCBI lineage: Eukaryota > Metazoa > Chordata > Lepidosauria > Squamata > Viperidae > Vipera > Vipera ursinii. The sequence goes on along the minus strand of NC_139512.1, from coordinate 341,252,848 downwards.
CATCTATTCTAGAACAACCTCTTCATTCAGTTCTCTTCGAGTTTTCAACTGACCAAATTTCCTCCAGCACAAAAAATCGTTATTCTTCCCTCTCCTGCTTCAATTTATCTTAACATAATGCACTTCCCTTTCCCTTCAGACTAATGACAGACAGGAACTATCACACTGTTTATGTCTTTATGGTTTTTTTTATATTTTTGCCGGCTCGGAAAGGCTGAGAAACAGCATGCTGTAGAGATCTGTGGCCATTATCATCAATTGTGAACTATATTCTTCCTTGTAAACATTTCTGCCTATCCTCAGTGAGGCTTGTTCATTCAGATTTAATTTTTTTTTGCCTTTTCTTGATCACCTGATTGTTTTCTTTGAATGACTTCTGTGTTTGAGCCAGCAGTGTGAATATTGGAATGAGAGTCAGTGATAGATGAACTATAGGTTTTTAATAGCAAAAAAGCAAATATCTGATTAGCAAGTCACAGAACACTAGTGCTCACTATGATAATTTCAATCCTGTTAACTTTTTGTAAAGCTCTGAAGACTTGGCTGTTCTCCCAGGCATTTGGGTCAGGTAGTTATATAAGCTCTATTGATATGATTTCTGTTTTGGGGGTTATTGTTTAACCAGAGCATTGTGAGTTTATATTGTGATTGTGGATTTAATCTTTGTTTGCTTCCCAGAGTCACTGTCGTAAGATGGGTCACTTTATAAATGGTTTTTTAAAAATAAAAATAAATATAATAGTAATAGAGACTAGCTACCTTTTTGTTGAAATAGCAGACCAAGAAGTTAAGAAAATTGAAAGAAATAGAGAAATAAAGGAGGAGCAATTAAGAGCAGAGAGAGGAAGCTGATAAAAGGACAGATAAAAAGAGGCGAAAGAAAGGGACAAGAGCTAACCAGGGTATCTAAAAAGTAAATTAACACAGGTAGCTCTTGTGACTTACTACTCTGGAATAGGATATTCAGGAGCAGTTTTAGTGATGAAGTGCCTAGAATTAGTGCAGCTATAGTAATAGAATTACTTCATTATATTTATATTTAAGGTAAAGGTTCCCCCGCACATGCATGCTAGTCGTTTCCGACTCTAGGGGCCGGTGCTCATCTCCGTTTCAAAGCCGAAGAGCCAGCGCTTGTCCGAGGACGTCTCCGTGGTCATGTGGCCGGCATGACTAGACACCAAAGGCGCACGGAACGCTGTTACCTTCCCACTGTAGTGGTCCCTATTTTTCTACTTGCGTTTTTACGTGCTTTCGAACTGCTAGGTTGGCAGAAGCTGGGACGAGTAACAGGCGCTCACTCTGCTACGTGGCACTCGGGATTCGACCCGCCAAACTGCCGACCTTCTGATCGACAAGCTCAGTGTCCTAACCCACTGAGCCACCGTGTCCCTATATATTTATATTTGCATTGTATTAATTGTATTACTAAGTTTTATTTATTTGTATTTAATAGAGGAGTCCTAGATGCTCTCTGAGCTTGCTTGTTTTCTTGCAGATGTTTCATTACCCAAATTAGGTAATAGCACTGATGATGCTACTTAGTTTGGGTAATGAAACACCTGCAAGAAAGCCAAGCTCAGAGAGCACCAAGGACCCCTCATTTCAACCGAGTTACAAATATTCTCCTTTAACTGTATTTAATTGTTCATCATCAACTAGTCCTCTATGTAAATAAGAGTCAAAATGTAATGCTTCCCAGGTCTAAGATACCCATGTGTGAAAAAGATAAAAAAATGAGATAAAATGTTATTTTTCTACTTATGTTGGCAGGGAAGTTTTAAATTGTATTTTGCTGTCCCAAAACAATCAACTACTGTAACTAATTTCCAATTAATTAATTAAATCCCATGCTTTTTTTACAGATGCTGTTGGCAAGTCAGGTATTCCCTACCCTATATCTGCTCTTTGGATTTATTTTTCTTAAATGAAAGCTTGGTGTTTGTCTCTAGTGAATTTCACCATTTTTTTCAGTCCTCTGAGTGTTGTTTGCGACTTCTACAATAATAGCTATTCTATCAAGTTTGTCTTATATACAAATCATATATGTGTTTTCTCTGCTTTCAAGACTTTAATGAATCTGTAGGTATGCTATGTGGTAACTGATTCCAACTTGAAGAGGAATCGAGTCCCAAACACTTGTTACTAATATTATAATTAATAATACTTGTTACTGCATAATTGTTGAGTCTGTTGGAGATCTGCTAAATAGATACAGTATGTACATTTTGCCCAGGCTTTAACACTGAACCACTTTTACTATTTTAATATTCATACACCAGTTTGTAAAAATTCCTTTGGAGCTGTTCACAGTCCGTGTGTTAATTTTCTTAAATAATTTGTGTAATCAGATAACTTTCACACCCAGAGTTCTCTTCCTAAAGAATTGCTCTATAATGTATACCTCAGGTGAACTGTTCTACTGCTAAGCATTAAGGTTTATACAACTTATACATGTGTATGTATTTCACATTAATAGTATTTTTTCCCCTCTGTGTTCAGTGTCCCTCTTGTTAGCTTCCTCAAAATGCTGGTAACATTTGAACAAATCCTTGTTGTGGGATTTATTTGAATGCCTAACAGTTTATTAATTATGGTTTGAAAAATTGATATCAATGGATCCAGAACCTTGGACCCATTCCAAGCTGTGTTAATTGATTTTAACAGAAGCTTGAACTTTTCAGAATCCTCATGGACCCAGCACTCGAGGTGGGATCATTGCACCACAAAATAGATTGGAATTATGAATTTCTGTAATCATTTATTCATTGGATAAAGTTTTTACTATAAAGCAGAAAAAAAATCCTTGTAGCAGTTTTTCACTGTTGATAGTTTGGTAAACCTTTTATTAGAGAGGAGTTGAATTTCTGAAAATGAACATCATGGGTGTGTGGGGATGGGGGGGAAGAGGGACTGAAAAGTAGGATTAATTATTCTGAAAAAAATTACTGAAAAGCCAAAGATTTCACCAATAGAACAAAGGAAACATGACACATTTAGAAAGTGAAGAATATGTTTTCTTTCTGTTTCTTAAAACTTTCTGGTAACCACACGTATCTATAAAGGTGATCTTTTCCCCAAAGCTTCATATTAAAACTTCTTGATTACAAGTATATATTAAATACATTAACAATATTTCATGCAAGGTTTTTCTGTACAGCTCAACCAGCTCAGTAGTATATTTAAATCTATACATTCCCAAAGACTTAGCAAAGTTCCCCACCTTGGAAATATTTTATTTTATACAATGCTGGTGATAAGGAAGAAAGGTGGCATGTGGTTTCTAAAGAATTATCATCTTAAATAATATCTGTGAATTAGCTGAAAATGTGGGCTCTCTTTCTTTTAAATAGATAACAATTTCAGGACTTTGTCAAATTTTTAGCTAATTTTTTTTTAAAAAAACAACCTTGAATTGTGGAAACGGAGATCATTCAATCTTGCAAACATCACATGGACAGTGGCATTCAATAAGAATGGAAGAAAAATCTCTTCAGTTTACAGCATAAATATATACTTTCCCCACCCAGACACAAACCATAATGTCAAAAATGTCAATATTTGCACATTCCCAAAGATTTTGATGCAGTCCAGCAATTTAAGAAAATATGTGCAAAAACATGCATATTGGGGAAAAAGTGTACAAAAATGTTCTTATGGCATTTTAATTAAAATTATTCATCAAGGTGAAATAAACATGATACTACAGCAAGAAAAAGAAACCAAACAAAATCAGAAGTGACAAGTTTATCCATCTCTATTCAGCCTATGTACAAAGAGACATATTTCCCGGAATATAGATGCATGGCAACAAACAAATATATAACATGTTGTCCATATTGGATACTGGGTTAAGTATCATAGGGACTTTATCGGGGACTGTAGGTTTTCTTGTTGTTAGAGAAGATGCTGAAAACGTTAGATACAAGGAGAACTGCAAAAAGATTCTCCAGTTTTGATTTTCAAAAGAAACGGGCCCTTTGGGAATAGAAGTCATCCCTGCTCCAGACAAGATGGTTTAAAACTGCTGGAAGATGAACAAGGTTACCAAAAGAAAGATATTAGGATCAGAAACACAACATATTCAACAGGTGGCATCACCTTTTGAAGCAGTGCTTTTGTGTCTTGAACATGCCTGTGATTTTAATTTCTTATTGCATGACAGATGTAGATCTCACCAAATACAGCTTTTATTAACAAAGACGTAGAGGGATTAGGAAACTTTATCTACCAAAATTTTTTATTGAACATTTGACTAAATGCCTTCACACTTATGCACAATTCACAATTCTGCCCTTTGCTCCAGGGGCAACTGAAAGAGATGGTGAGAGTTAAAAAGAACCAAGAAGACGGTTACACATTCATGTTAAATCCCCGGGCCCAAAAGTGGAGGAATCATAACCACCAACTTAATTTTTCTTTTTTAATCCCTCTGCACCCCATGGATACGCCTGCCCTGCTTGAAATAACTTCCTGGATCCTTACTGCTGTTATTAAGAAGACTGATAGGAAATGTTTGAAATGTGTCTCAATAGTTCAAGACACCATTTTTTTAAAAAACAAAAGAAAACAATGTCAGGAGATGGAAGCTTCATACAGCATGTATACACAATCTTCTTCTTCAAAAGGAATGATGCACAATTATGAAAGACCTCTATGATAGAACTCCAAATACTTCAAGGCAAACCTTTGCCCACATACAGGACACATGGAAGTGGCAGACAAAGTTCCCTGAGTTGGCACTGCAAATATCTATATTCCTATGATGCCTTGCTGGCTTCATGATTAACTGCCCCCTCCCCATTCAGTAACACAGAAAGCACATTTACTGTGGAATAAAACTTATGTAAACTCAATCTCATCCCCTCAGAGAAATAAGCAAGCAAGCAAACCAATCACACAAAGACAAATAATACAAGGAATAGAAGCTCTGCAGTGTGCAGAAAATTTCTTCCTCTGCTGCTCTGTCATATTTCATTTTCCAGGTGTTTGTAGATCAAAAGTGAGAATAAAGAAAGATTGAAGTCGGCTTAAATGCACAGTGCAAACATACCTTTAAAGCTCAATATATTAAGTAGCCTCAGGAAGCATCTATTTCAATAAGCCAAAACATGTGACAGCCAATAACCATAAGAACTTGGAAGCAGAAAAACAAATAAGGAAAGAAGATTGGAGCTTTTCTCCTCTTACATAAATATGTCCTGTCCCCTTGATGTTGTCGGAATCTTATTCCCAGCCCCCATGACATATTCTTAAACCATCCTTAGATACAGTGCTGCTAAAGTTGCATTTTCTTCCCTACTCGGGGAAGCTTTATCAATCCTCATTTTCCAGGAAAGCAGATGATTGCCAGTGAGGGGAAAAAAAGAGGAAAGACAGTCAGTCAATATTTTGCCTGTTTTCTGCTGACTCAGATATGGGTGGGAAGCATTTCAACAGCTGTGGGAAAAAGCCTTTAGAGTCCTCTAAAGCTACCTGCCTTTAGAATTATGCTCATTTAAAAAACCAATTCTTGTGCGCAAAAAAAGAGAAGTGAACTCAACATACACTGGACATAGATTAAATATCTATGGAGATTCTCATTCATCCAGGTCATGACTGTCCCAAAAGTGTTTTTTTCAAGAGGCGACTGGACTTTCTTTTGCTTTTCCTTGAGGACGCTTAGCTTCTCATCCAAGAAGCTGAACTGAGCTGAAGAAGCGAAACATCTTCAAGGAAAAACAAAGAAAGTCCAGTTGCCTCTTGAAAAGCACCTTTAGGACACTGGACGTGTATGAAGTTGGCGTAGTCCCCCTCAATCATGGAAGCTTGACTTTGGGATAATCATTATCCCTCAGCCCAGCCCAGCCCCTCAAAGAGTAAAATTGAGAAGCTCAGGTAAGCGGTCTTGTAATAGTGGAGAAAAGGTGAGAGAGAACTCTAACAATTCTTCTCCTCCTCCTCCATAATCATCATCTGCTCTTAGGTACTGTTTTTTTTAAAAAAAAGCTGTCAGGCAGGAGAGCCACACTTCATGTTTATATGACTGTGGGACTACCTTTTTTTCCTGGGGGGAAAAAACCCTTGGCCATGTTGCAAAAACAACTTTCAAGATGACCTTTCTGAAATCACATCTCACTGGGATTCATCACTTAAGATTCTCCACATACCTAAATCTGCTGCTGTTGTGAGAATAACCCACCTGAAGTGTGAAGCTTTCCATGGAAATCCATGGTCAGAAATTAAAGTCAGGCACCCATGCCATCAAATCTTCCCTTTTACAGCTGTAAGAGTTATGGGTTACACAGATCACAGTTCTGGGCCCCTGGCCTGAAAATCAGCCAGGTTTGTTAACTAATGAGAATGCATACTCTTGCCCCAAATGAAGACATTTGCGCCCCTTAAATCTTCAAAGACCACAAGCTAAAGTGCATAAATGTCCTGTGTCTCTTAGGATATGGAGAGTCAGAATTGCTCTGTCTTTTACCATATCATCCATGAATGTTATCTGGACCCTTTTCAGTGCAAGACTCTTGGTTTGCTTGACAGCTTTTCTTCTTGAGAGATCTGTTAAGAACAAACTATACAGAGGGAATGTTGACACTTAAATCATGCTGTCCCTTTGTTAGGAAGTAATTATTATGATTATTCTGATCTTATGGCACCCCAATTATATATTTGAAAGCTACTCTGGATAGTTCACATAGAAACTAATACAGTACTAGCCAAGATGACTCATTAGTTTACCCAAAGGTAGCTTTTCAGTTCAGTGGCAAAATATTTCAGTTTTTTTGTAGACATGCAGAGATTCCACCTCCAATATCTCCATTTACAAAGATTTCAGGCAGCAAGTGAGAAAAACGATAACCCACAGATTTGTGCTACCAGTCAGATAGGCTAAAATATAGGTGTCCAACCTTTTGGCTTGCCTGAGCCGCACTGAATGTCTTGGGCAGCATACAAAACATGTAATATAGTTACTGTATATAAAATATTGCTAAAAATCACATAATAATATTAAAAGTTTATGATCTTATGGGGCTGTGTTTCTAGTTGTCCAGGGTTGCATGTGGCTGCGGATTGACACACCTGCAATAAATGGATCAATGAATTGACTTCTAATGAGACATCTCCATATACTGTATTTATGGTCCACAGTCACGTAAACATGGGTAGATCTGTCTCAGGGCAATATCTTATATACAAAGTGGGGTTTTGATAGAGAAATGGCCAGACTAGAATCTTTCTTTCAAAATACCAGCTTTCCACACTGGATCTTTACTGATGAATTCAGCTTTCTGGTATAGAAGAAGCCGGAGATCCTCCTCCACACAATAAAGCTCTGAAAAAAATGGTGGAGAAAACATTTCCCACAAGAACAAAACATAGCAGAAGTAGATGGTTAAGGGTATGTTGAGCTTTTCTGCCCTCTTTGTCATATGCCTGCAAGCACAAGCATTGTAGCCATGTTCAAATTCTAGAATGTAGGCCTCTACGCAAAGCCAAGCATGATTTCAGCAGCCAGTCTCCAGTAAGATATGATGAATATACAGTAGCCAATTGGGTGGTCAAACATATTTCTCAAAAAAATCTGATAGGCTACCTCACGTCATGTGGTATTTTCTATCTCCAATAAAACCTGACAGGACTATGTCAAAGAGGGTCTTGTTGGTGAAGGATAGATTCAACCCACCAGTGGCTACTTCTGACAGGAACCAAAGAATATCCCAGAAACAATTTGTTTCTAGAGAAAAATGCAGTTCTTAGAGTGCCAAAAAAAGAAAGATTAAAAAAAAGGAATTAAATCTTCAGAAGCAGACATCTAAAGTTTTGCCTCCATTAAAGAGCAAACTTTACCCTCCCCTCCCCAGCCATAATTTAACTGTCCAGTATTTGCACAACTATATACAGGGGAAAAAAATCCAGCTACATAACAAAAGTAAAAATAAAAACAAAACAAAAATTATCAGTTTTTCATTTCTTTTGACAATTCACCCGCATTAAGTCCGAGACTTCAAAAACATGCATATTCCTTGATGTCTTTTGGAAATGCAAGCATGCAATTTCTTTAGTCCCAGGTAAGAGTTTATGATTTATTTTGCGGAGAAACTGAGTTTCTTTTGTGCTGGTCATTCCTTGATCTCTTTGCCTGGAGATAGGGACAGGAAACAACATTTTAAAAATTAATTAATGCTTGCACTGACTTTTCTTTTCAATAACAAAAGAAAACAGTTTCTTTGTAGAAAACATTTTTATCATCTGAAATAGATTCAAACTTTATGCCCTAAAGTTTTGGAATAATGTATGCTGTGAACCTAGTTACTTTTGTTTGCTTGGTGAATTATAGCTGAACAAATCATGATTTAATGCGATAGATGAAGCAGTCACTATCTCAAGATAACTAACTTGATAAGGATGGGAAACATTAGGTAAAGGTAAAGGTTCCCCCGCACATGCGTGCTAGTCATTTCCGACTCTAGGGGCCGGTGCTCATCTCCGTTTCAAAGCCAAAGAGCCAGCGCTTGTCCGAGGACGTCTCCGTGGTCATGTGGCCGGCATGACTAGACTCCAAAGGCGCACGGAACGCTGTTACCTTCCCACCGTAGTGGTCCCTATTTTTCTACTTGCATTTTTACGTGCTTTCGAACTGCTAGGTTGGCAGAAGCTGGGACGAGTAACAGGCGCTCACTCTGTTATGCGGCACTCGGGATTCGACCCGCCAAACTGCCGACCTTCCGATCGACAAGCTCAGCGTCCTAACTCACTGAGCCACCGCGTCCCTTAATGGGAAACATTAAGGGCCACAAACTCCTTGCAGAACCCTCTAGTGCTGGAAAGTGCTCTAAATTCTTTCTTAATTTGGTTCTACAAATGGGACAAAAGTAATGTATTACTAAAATGCAAAAACTAAGATTTTGATGTCTGGATTGTTCTCAGTCTGAGGTTCTTCTGTAAATCTTGGAGATTTACACAATTCCTCCAAATGTACTACACACAAACACATCTTATCTCATATACAGGTTGTCCTTAACTTCCAAAAGTTCATTTAGTGACATTCAAAGTTACAATGTCAGTGAAAAAAGTGAGTTTTGACTGGTTTTCACACTTGCAACCTTTGCAACATCCCCATGGCCACGTGAACAAAATTCAGAAGCTTGGCAACTGGCTCATATTTATGATGCTTGCAGTGTCCTGGGGTCATGGGATCAACTTTTGCAACCTTCTGACAAGCAAAGTCAATGGGGAATCCAGATTCACTTAACAACCGTGTTGCTAACTTAACAATTGCAGGGATTCACATGACACATTCACAAGTGGCAAGAAAGGTCATAAAATGGAACAAAACTCACAATTTGGGGTCAGTTGTGGTCATTAAGTCATGAACTACCTGTAGAGAAAATGTATGTGAGAGTCCTACATAAACTTTTCCCATTCTCTAAGTTCTCCCTCTAAGGAGAGCCTTGCCATTTAAGTATCATTTAATTTTACCAGACCTTTTAAAATGCCAGCTGAATAACTTACAGATAGTCCTTGCTTAACAATGGCAAATGAGGACAGGAACTCTGTTGCTAAGCGACAGATTCAAAAAGCATGGTGTCATGTGACTGTATCAACTTACAACAGCCGTTGTGGCAGTTCTGGTTGTGGTTGTTAAGCAAATCTTATGTGGTTGTTAAGCACAACATTACATGACTGTGACTTATAACCTCCTGCAAGCTTCCCCACTGACTTTGCTTGTTGGAAGTCGGCTGTGAAGTTGGCAAATGGTGATCATGTGACTGAGGGATGCTGCGACTGTTGTAAAGGTGAGCCAATTGCCAATTGCCTGAATTGTGATCACATGACAACAGGGACGCTGCAGTGGCTGCAACTTTAAGGACCAGTTCTAAGGCCATTATAACTTTGAACAGTTGTTGAATTAGCAGTTGTTTAATGAGGATTATCATTCTTTAGTTGCTTTCTTGTAAGAATTACTGCTGGCTGGTATTAATCAATGTTTCCCCATCCCATGTCTTTAGTTATTTCAGCGGGGGGGGGGGTCCAGGAGAAAGCGCTTCTCTGCTGGAGCTCTTGCGGTCTGGAACATTTTATCCCCTGAGGTGAGATTGGCCCCACCCTCCTGACGTTACATAAGGGCCTTAAGACCCGGCCTTGCCAGATGACTTGGGGACCCAATGGGGGAACTTCATACTGGAGGTGGTTGATTAACTAAAACTTAATCCCATCTCCCCACCCTGTGTGTCTGGCTCCTTCCTTTCTCACCTGGTGTTAATGGTTTGTATTTGTTCATGATTTTATCTGCTGTGCTTCTATGACTGATGATTTTAATGTTTTTTTAATGCTTTTATGTTTTAAGCCACCCAGAGTTGGATACGAGGTGAGCGGCAAATACATTTAATAAATAAACAAACAAACAAATAAATGAATTTCATTGCTCTGGAAATTGATGCTGGCAGAAGACTATAATTTAAGATATTATCTTAATTAAATCAGGAAGGTTTGGGCTTCGGTATTTATTTTACAGGGTGTCTTCTACTTTTGCAGTTCAAGCTGCGCCCTACATCAACACAATTAACAAGTCACAAAGCTGATGGGCAATCTAGCCGCAAGGGCACTCACCATCTAAATGGTTACGGGAGAGATACTTCAAGCCTTCATCCAGCAAGATAACTGGCAAAGAGATTTGCAGCACGATCTCCCATTGAGGCCAGCTAAGTGGAGTCACCTGAAAGATCAGCTGCAAGATAAGAAAATGATGTGGATTACATCCTTTACCTTACTTCAAGAGCCATGATGGCGCAGTGGTTAGAATGCAGTATTGCAGGCTAATTCTGCTGACTGCCAGCAGTTCGATTCTTACCGGTGGAAGGTTGACTCAGCCTTCCATCCTTCCACGGTTGGTAAAAAGAGAACCCAGATTGTTGTGGACAAAATGCTGACTTTGTAAATCACTTAGAGGGCTGTAAAGCACTATGAAGCAGTATATTGCTATTACTACCTTCAAAGCTCAGTCTAGGAATGTTGTTGCTTCTATAGCGTTCCAAGAGAGGAAAAACCTGAAGACACCCAGCCTTGCTGAAATACCAAGAAATTTCAAGATAGGCAAAATTTTGGAATCAGGAGCCACATCTAACATTTGGGGGAAGAGGCGTGGGCTACCCAAAACTGGGTGCAGCCAGGGTTCATTTGCATTTTTACGTTATTTTGTTGTTTCAGACCAATGTTTCTCAACCTTATTTTAAGACTGGTGGACTTCACTTCCCAGAATTCCCCAGTCAGCCTGGGGAATCTGGGACTTGAAGTCTATATTCTTAAATTTGCCAAGGTTGAGAAAGACTGCTTTAGGTTCTCTTTTCGTGTGTTTGCTGCTTCAAAAAGGGAGGGAGCCTTACTGCCGAGTTTTGGCAATGTTGGTACCTGAATTCCCCCAACTGTGATCAGATATCCTGCTTCTGGGATCCTGAGACCAACATTGCCCACTGTTGCCACCAGGAATCCAAAGAGAGCAGTGGAGGCAGGATATGGCTCAGTAAGATCCTTCTAAATCCAATTTGGCCACAAGGGACTTTACTTACAGGCAACGGCTTCACGTACAGAATCAGGAAATGCAGAGCCATAGATATGACAATGGCTCCCAGGAGCCAGATGTTCAGCCAGGGAGGCATCCTGAGCAGTGACTGGTTTTCAGACACACTGTAGGGGAGACAGAAACTAATCAGGCATCCCCAATTCCTTAGCATTCTGAAGGCATCTACATACACAATACGTTCTCTCTATGTCATTTGAGGCAAGGGGGACAGTTCTAAGCAATTGCGATTACTGGTAGCTCTTGACTTGCAACCATTTGTTTATTGATTATTCAAAGTTATGCTGAAAAAAATTGACTTTCGATCAGTCCTCACACTTATGACTATCGCAGCATCCCCATGATCATATGGGGATCAAAATTCAGGTGGTTGCAGTGTCCCAGATCAAGTGATTGCCATTTGCAATTTTCCCAGCCAGCTTGCCACAAAGGAAGCCAATGGAGCAAGCTGGATTTACTTCTTGACCACATGATTCATTTAACAACTGTAGTGATTAACTTAATAATCGTAGCAAAACAGGTAATAAAATCAGGCATGACTCACTTAAAAGCCACTTTGCCTAGGAAAAGAAATTCTGGTTCTAATTGTGTTCATATAAGTCAAGGATTGTTTGTATGCTATCCAAAGTTGATGGCTCAACACCTACAACCATACAAAGCACACAGATGCTACATAATTATTTAAAAAAGGTCACATCTGTAGTCATCCAACCTATGTTGTAGACAAATTCCACTGACCTTACAAGACACATTCAATACCCTGGCAAGTTAATTGGGCAGAAAACTCCACCAGCATTTCACCCCATCCCTGGCAATAAAATACCCAAGAGATAAACCAAGAAACAAGCACAAGTGAAATAAAAGTTTGCTGTCTTTAGAATGGACTTTAAAGGTTTCTGACCTGGCAGAGATGGCAAAGATCTCGGCTTATTTGAAAGATCACTCGCAAGAACGTTATATTATGGAGTGGAGAAAATGGATTGAGTATATCCAGAACAAATATGGGACTAAGAAGTTTCATGTAGCATTTGAATAAGTCTTCCTTTTTTTTCTCCTTTTTTTCTTTTCTCTTTTTTTATATATCTTATATTAATAGTGTTTGTAGTTATCCTATATGAGCTAGAGAGAGATAGATCTCAGAGTTTATGGTTGTTAGCATATGGATGTTTATGATTGGTTTTTTTTGGTTTTTTATACCTTGTACTTAGCTCTGGGAAGTCGGGGGGGAGGGGAGGGGGGAGGGGTAGGGAGGGAGGGATAGGGGAGGGGTAGGGGGGATTGTTAAAGATAAAATGTATGATAAAACTTTTCAATAAAAAAAAAAGTTTGCTGTCTTTGCACTCCACTGCACTCCATAACCTGCTGCTGACATGACTTTCTCCAGTGATTGGACTGGCAGTGATTTTTAGAATTTATGCCACGGAAGAAAATTATCTATGGATAGTTTGTTTTGATTAAGTACTGAGATGCACTCACAAAACACGTTGTCAGCTTCAAGAGGTCTATGGAGATTCTCAGTCATCCAGGTCGTGGTTGTCCCAAAGGTGTTTTTTCAGGAGGCCACTGGACTTCCTCGGTTTTCTTTGAAGATGTTTCACTTCTCATCCAAGAAGCTTCTTGGATGAGAAGCGAAACGTCTTCAAAGAAAAACCGAGGAAGTCCAGATACCTCCTGAAAAAGCACCAATTTTTCTTGGAAGAGCTGCACTCTAAATCCTGCACTCCGTATTATCAATCCCTTTTTAAAAAATGAAACCAGGGTCAGTCTGTTGCTTTTCTTCTCTAAGAAACACCCAGCTGGTGACACTGAACCTGTTTAGTGCGTTGCACATCTCAATTGTCACCAGAACTGAGAGTGCCATGGTAGTTGGATAACGGGATTCGAAGATTTCACAATCAATGCCTTCAAAGATGGGGTTGTCTTCTGTGCATCTCATGAAGTTTCTCTGTAGGCAAAAAAACAAAAAACAAACGACCATAAGGCTCAGTGTGAAGACTGCTGTGAGTTGTGGCTCGGAGATTAAAATCTTCTAAAGCTTGCAGTGGTACAAAGACTTTTAGTGCTGGGGATAGTCCTACAGGAGGAATTTTATTATCATTTTAATGAAAACTTGGGGTATTTTATATTGTGATCTTGATCTTTTTATCACAAGCCAGTTGAAGTCCATAGAGCGTAATAAATAAAAACATAAACCTCAGCACGCAGCAAATATTACAAGCAACAGAAAAATACTATCATCTTTTCAAAAGCTAAGAAGCTGTGCCATGTATATTGCACTCAGGTCCTATAGGAAGAAAACTCAAGTTATAAATCTAAAGATTTTACAAAGCCAAATAACTCTGAAAACATATGGAACAGAAAAACAAAATGTAATAGCCTCTCTAAATCTGAATAAAGTAAAATTATAATTCTCTTGGAAGGTTTCCACAATTTAACATCAAGAACCCCTGTTCTGTGTTAACACAAAAAGTCAGTGTTTGATTTTTAGATGCTACAGGGATGCTTTCTTGCTCTGTGTGAGATTTGTCACATTGGCTAAACACATTGGCTAAGCATCATATTCTAGACATTAGAAAAAGTAAGAATTAATGGTTTTCCTTTTTTTAATGCAACTAGTAAATTTTGTCTCCGTGATATCCATAAACATTCCCTACATTATGGAAACTCCTGCTGTTTCCACAATCCACTGGAATAGAAAGAATGAATTCCCTTGAAATAAAAAGGAATTCCCATGGAAAAGCTTAATAAAATAAACTAAAAAAAATATTCAAAGTATAATGCTGTAATATCAGCTGTCTAAATAAATTAACGATAATATCTTCACCTTCAATATCTTCAAGACAAAAAGACAATATAGCCCAGGGGTAGGCAACCTTGGCTCTTTTATGACTCAGGGATTCTGGGAGTTGAAGTCCACGAGTCATAAAAGAGCCAAGGTTGCCTACCCCTGGTATAGCCCTTTGGAGGACGTGTGGCCCATCCTTGAGGAGCTATACCTGTTCCTAGCCTCAGCCTGATGCTGTCCACAATTACTCTGAAGCAACGTTTTTGGCTCTCGATGTAACATGTATCGCATTTCTGCAGGGTATAAAGATGCAAACTGCGTTTTTTCCACTTTAGATCTCTAACTTACCAGTTGGTAAAAGGTAACCTGAGGTCCTTCCGCATCATACAAGAACCACCAAGTAGCCGCTCCTACAGTTGCAAACCCCACATAAACTGCAAGGGAAAAGGAAAATTAAATAAAGGAATGGGACCAAGCTAAATAGCTTTTTGGTCTTTGTTATATGATGCTTATGATCAGGAACCAGCCCAACCCGTTCTAACTACATTCCAACCACCATCACTACCTGATATATTTCAAATAAAAGCCCAAGGTCATTGGACATTGTTAATTCAATCTATACCCTGCTTCAGCAAAGAATCTAAGCAGCTTAAACGTTACCTGTTTCATTTCTTAATCTATATGCTATTATCTTGTTACCATGACCTTTAACTGAGTGAAATGATGCATCGTAGGGCGACAATTTTTGAACTAAGGTACCTCAAATAGGCTAATGTAAAGAATGTGTCCAAATCTGGGACCCATAACTCCCGAGTGAATGAAATTTGGAAACATGTGGCTGCTTCAATGGTAATGGCACCTGCCAGGCTGTTGCCGCCATTTTGTAATGTTTATGTTTCAATGTTCTGTGACAGTTTCTCAGTCAATCACGCAACCCCCTCATTCCCTCCCCCACCCAGTAGCAGCCACTCACCTGCCTCCTGGGAAGGGAAGGGAAAGGAAGGGAGAAGATTTCTGATGCTCCCTGACAGATTCCCACGAGGAAACTCAGTGAGGAAGCTGTCAGGAATTTGGAAGTTGTTCCTGCTCCCATTGCTTTTTTGCCCCCTCTTGATCATTTTCTTTCTCTGTTTAGGTAAGGAAATACCTCTGAAACAATGACCCAATGGGACACAGGTTTTCTAGTATCTCAAAAAACGTGTTGAAAGGTTACTCCACCCTGGCCAATAACTATACTGGGGCTAAACAGTTAATTCATGCATATTCACAAGGGGCAGGTAAAAGGTGTGTGGATGAATCTGTAACTTGCCCGCTGTTGTTTGTACATATCAAATTGCCTTCCCTAATATAGGCTACCTCCATAATCCACAATTCCCAGGCACAGCCATGCTGACTAGAGCATTCTAGGATTTGAAATCCACTCATCTGGAAGGCATCCAAAATAGGCATAAAAAATGTTCTCACCTCCAATTGCAAGGTAGCGGAAGAACAACCACCCACTAATGAGAGGTTCTCTAGGGTTCCGGGGCAATTTATCCATGATGTCAAGGTCAGGAGGATTAAAACCAAGGGCCGTAGCCGGCAGTCCATCAGTCACCAAGTTCACCCAAAGCAACTGGACTGGGATCAAAGCTTCAGGAAGGCCCAGGATGGCCGTTAGGAAGATGCTGAAAATGGAATACAATATATTTTTGTGACCTTTCCAGGTGCCACCTTCCACCTTCTACTTAGGTTTTGGACAAGTTTTGGAGCTCTCAGCCTCATCTCTGAAATGGGGACTTTGTGATCAGTCATACTGACCACAACAGTGACTTTGTAAATGGGCATGTAGACTTTGAAAGTCATTTTGCGAGGGTATCTAGGGAAATTCTTCACAATTATAAAGTGCACACCTGGCCTCCCACACCTGGGGACTGTTTTCCTCACTGAACTTTGCCCCAGCTCAAATGGAACCCTTTTGGTTTCAATACTGAATGAAAGCAGAGGTTCTCAGATCAGAACTGAATGTCCCCTAAGAACAATATTTGATGTAGTCTGTTATTATTTCTGTTAAATTTTCCAGCAGATGTGCTAGAGAATTACCTCTTAACTCACTTGACTATATGTGGGGTGGTGGAAATATAGTCTCCTAGTGTTCCAGGACCCCACACCTACCATCTCCAACCAAAATGTCCATCTCCAATGGAATATATGTGGCACAAAGTTGAATGGTGGAGTCCTTGGCTCAGAGAGCACCAAGGACTCCACAGAAGACCCAATATTTATTGTTGATGAAATCTGCAATCCCATAACTACTTTCTCTACCCTTCATTGTTTTCTGTTCTGACCAGGGCTGCCTTAAGCTCTTACCAAACGACTTCTCCAACATTAGAAGAAATGAGGTAGCGGATGAACTGCTTCATATTGTTGTAAATAGCTCTGCCTTCCTCCACAGCAGCCACAATGGTAGAAAAATTATCATCTGACAAAACCATTTCTGCAGCTGATTTGGCCACTGCTGTTCCAGAGCCCATTGCAATACCAATTTCAGCTTTCTTCAGAGCAGGGGCATCGTTCACTCCGTCACCAGTCTAGAGAAAATAAAGTTAATTTTGCCCAAAGGTTTGCCTAATCCAATGTCTGGTTTGGGAACTGTCTCCAACACTGGCCAGCCTGATGCCTCCAGAAAAACAGAAGATAAATTAACTCAAAAGCTAAAGCTTCAGTTTAGACTGTCAATATTTATAGCAATGATGGACAATTCTCTACTAGTCTTATCTATATATTTTTGACGTGTTATTAAACCAGGTACATTTATATTAGTTTTTCCTTACCTAGTTCCCTCCAGATGTGATGGATTAGGAATTTCCCAAATTCCCAGCCAACATGCCTAAGAATTCTAGGAATTGAAGTCCAACATAGGTGTGAAGACTAGACCAGTGTTTCTAAACCTTGGCAGGTTGATGTTGGGTAGACTTCAACTCCCAGAATTCCCTAGCCAGTATGATAAAGTTGAAGTCTTCAAGTTGCCAAGGTTCAACTAGACAATGATGGATTCTCATCCAAGGAAGGAGAAAGAAACCTGAAGAACACATGCAACCCTATTTACCTATTTGATTATTTGATTCTATCTTGCTTTTCATCTACATTGCCCTGCTATCTTCCAATATCCTTAAGTAAATCTGGAGGATCAAAAGATGAAGAGGGATGGTCTGAACTCACCATTGCTGTGATTTCATTGAATGACTGTAAGTATTCAACTATCTTGGACTTATGCGCAGGCTCTACCCGGGCAAAGCATCGAGCTGAACGGCAGGCATTGCTTTGGGCCTCTGGTGAGAGATCGTCAAATTCTCTGCCCGTGTAGGCTTTGTCGGTCACCACCTCAGTCTCTGAGAAGATCCCAATCCTCCGGCAGATAGCCACAGCTGTTCCTTTGTTATCTCCGGTGATCATGATGACACGGATGCCCGCTTTCTTGCACATTTCAATAGATGACACCACTTCCTTCCGAGGAGGGTCCAGCATTCCCACGCAGCCAACAAAGGTCAACTTCGTCTGCAGGGAAAAGGGAGTGGGGGAATACATCTTTCCAATGTTTGATTTGCTATTTTCTAAACTTTGGATCTAGGGAAAATGTTGTATCCTAAAAGGCTGGAGGTTGTTAAGTGAATCACTATGGTTGTTAACTTAGTAGCACAGTTGTTAAGTGAATCTGGCTTCTCCATTGACTTTGCTTGTCAGAAGGTTACAGAAGGTCATTACATGATTTTGGAACCCTGCAATTACATGATTTTAGGAGACTGTCCTAAATACCTGCCAGTTGCCAAGCATCTAAATTTTGATCATGTGACCATGGGGATGCTGCAAGGGTCATCAGTGTGAAAAAGTCACTTTTCCCAGTGCCATTGTAACTTTGGACAGTCACTAAATGAAGGTTGTAAATTGAGGACTACTTGTATATGGCCTATAATAAAGACATTCTCACACTCTAGCCAGCCTCACTTACTTCATAGTTAACAAACTGGCTGGAGTCATCTAGATGCATGTCCTCTTTCCGAGGTGGATGGTCTCTCGTGGCCAAGGCGAGGCAGCGTAGAGTGTCGATGCCGCTACCCCATTCCCGAATCTTGGAGAGGATCTTCTCTTTGATGGAAGAAGTCAAAGGGACTTGGTTTACCCCAACACGAACATAACTGCAGCGCTCAATGACACTTTCTGGAGCGCCCTTGACAAAGAAAAGAAATGAAATGTCTGAACTGACCCTGATGATCAAGCAGGTAAACTATTAGTGACTTATGCAAAATGTCCCTGTGATTTTAAACCCTGTAAATCTTGGATGGGGTGAAGCTTTGCCATCTCTCCAAAAGTTTTAGTCTAATGTCATTTATTCATCTTAGAAAAGAGGAAATTGGTAAATACCTGAGTAGTAAAGGAATTAATGGCATTCAACGTGTTTGGAAGTTAAAAAAAATCTATCTTAAAGGGAACGGTTGCTGGAATTGAGTTCCAATATCTCAGGGGCTGCCACAAAGAAGAGGGAGTCAAGCTATTCTCCAAAGCACATGAAAGCAGGACAAGAAGCAACGGATGGAAACTAGTCATGGAGAGAAGCAACCTAGAACTAAGGAGAAACTTCCTGACAGTTAGAACAACTAACCAGTGGAACAACCTGCCTCCAGAAGTGGTGAATGTTCCAACACTGGAAGTTTTTAAGAAGAGACTGGACAGCCATTTGTCTGAAATGGTATAGGGTTTCCTGCCTGAGCAGGGGGTTGGACTAGATGACCTCCAAGGTCCCTTCCATCTTCTTCTTCTTCTTCTTCTTCTTCTTCTTCTTCTTCTTCTTCTTCTTCTTCTTCTTCTTCTTCTTCTTCTTCTTCTTCTTCTTCTTCTTCTTCTTCTATTTATGTCTGTGATCTGATTAGCTTACATTTGAGAATGTGAAGTTTTTTGTGCACACTACTCAAAGGCTAAAGGCAATTGCTAGCTGTGTGAAAAATAAAAGTTTTTTCCTGCAAAGGCTAGTTAATTTATTAGGTCAGAATGGCCTATTTTCTCTCTCCAAATAAGTTCTACCTTGAAAACTAATCAAAGAGCACCCCTAGTGGAAACACAGGACTTTAAAGGAATCTCTTGGAGATTAAGTCAACATTTATTTTTGAAACAAAAACACCCATTCTTTTTCAAGATGTATCAAAGATATCAGGGAAAAGGAAGAAAGAGTGGGGGGAGGGAGGGGAAATCATTTCCCTGCTTAAAGCAAAACCATTTTGCTTCTAAAGAGACAGAGTTTGATCCTTTACAGCAGGGATGGACCACTATGGCTCCTTTATGACCTGTGAACGTCAACTCCCAGAATTCCTAAGCTAGTATGACTGGCTAGCTGAGGAATTCTGGGAGTTGAAGTCCACAGGTCATAAAGGGACAATAGTTGCCCACCCCATGTGCTCTAGAGCAGTGTTTTTCAAACTTGGCAGCCTTAAGATGCCTGGACTTCAGTTCCTGGAATTCCCATTCTGGCTGGAGAATTCCGAGATTTGGTCCACACATCTTAAAGTTGCCAAGTTGAAAAACCGTGCTCTAGTCCCTAAAGGAGTTCCTCCTCTTGACACATCACAGCAAACTCATCAACACATTAGACGGCAGTACTCATAATTTGAGGGAATCTAAATTCCAAAAATATAAAATGTTTTAGAAATAAAGGAAACTATCTTAAGGGTGGATGCAGGGAAACAAAGAGGCAAATGAGAACTTGTAATGAGGACTGAGCAATGACTCTTGGCTGGGATCCTGAGCAGGGATATTGCTGTGTAACATTTTGCTAAGACCCATATCTCCCAAAAGTCCATAGCTGCAGCAACCTTTGATAAGCCAATGTGTGCCCCATTGAAAAGTGAAGCACCACCATAACCGCACCACCATTTCACCTGTCAAGTTCAATGCCTAGAGAAAACCACAGCAGCGGCGCCCCTAGCGGTGCCTTCACCACAGCTGGACCTGATGCCAGTAGTTACCTTGACAAAGAGCTTGCTGCTCGAGGAATTGTGACTGGAGGCCACAGGTGTGCAATACACAGACATGGACTTGCGGTCGCGGGAAAATTCAAGGGTGCATTCCTTCTTCATCAGCTTTTTGATCACCTGTGGGGGGTGGGGTGGGGTGAACATGACAACAGGTAATCATCAGAGTCCCAGCCATAAGAATTGTCCTGTTAATATTTTTGTTAAGCAATGTTTAAATTTACAGATACAAATAAGCATTCTAGATACATAGATCACAAATGCAGAGTAGCATCTGGAATGCAAAATATACTGTCTACGATGCGTGTTCTTTTCAGAGTATTATACTTGCTTCAGAAGGAAAAAAAACAGATGAAAGGGCTACTTTGTTTTCTCTGTGTGGACAAAAGGATGCCCTACAGAAAATACTGGTTGTTGCCATTAACAGTGTGGTATTTGTCTGTTCCCTTTGAGTATGCACAAGAGGGATTTTTTTTAAAAAAAAGCTACATTAAGCCTTTCAAAATTTAATCCTCTTCTGTTTTTTATTTCATCTAAATATTGATACTTGGTCGCCAACGTTTAGTGGCATGTTCTGGAAAGCCTCCGGAACTGCATTTGGTCCATTACTGGCCAATTCTTGCCAGGCCAAAGCATTACGGCATTGAAATAGAGACTTGGTTACGTAGCCTAGAAATATTTTGCAACCAGCAACTAAAAGGGCTATCTATTTATTATCTAACAGATAATAAATAATTTGCAAGTTAAAAACTGGATTTATTTACAAAGCTATTGTATGCATAACTACATGAATAGGTTACAGTGAGTGTCAAGAAATCACCAAATTTAATATTTAATTATTGGATTTATGTCCAGCTTTTCCATTATGCAAATCCTCAAGGCAGCGTCCAACAATCAACAGAGGAACTGGCCATGCTTTAGTGCTCTGGAATTGTCCCATTTCTCCACTGCAGGGAACTGCAGCAATGGTTTATGGCTAGGAAGGGGCTTTTATTGGGCAAACCATGGCTAAACATGGTCTGCAAGTCCCCATTTAAAGATCGCAAATACTTCTTCTGTCTCTACCCTGGAGAAATTAACCCCTTACTCACGGTATTGCAGGCACTGGCTCTTTCTACTTTGGAGAAACTGCTGGTGTCTGTGTTGAAGACATTCATCTTCTCTACAAGACAGGTCAAGGCTGTTTCTGTCGCTTCGCCCACCTTTTCATAAACTTTCTTGGACTAGAAACCGAAAAGGAAGGTGTATTTAAAACAAAACCAAGATCCCCCTCATGGTAAGCACTGCAGTCTAGTTTGTTTATGTTAGTTTGGTTGTCAACGCTGCTAACATCGGATGTTCTTGCTTTGACAATATATGGAGATGCAGCCATTTTCCTTAACTTGTGTGTTATTTTTAGAGTTAGAATTAGATGATAGGGGGTGAGGAAGAATGTGTATGGGAATTAGTTAGACATAACAATATCCTAGTAGTGTGTGATTCAAGGTTGTATGAAATAAGAGATGATAAGAAATGGCAGGTTGGAGAACTGGACGGAAAGTCTGCATTTCAAACTAATTGGAGAATGTGATTTATGACTGTTAATTAGAGGAGGGAATTGTGCTTTGATACTATGTGCTCAGGGGAAGGGAATTCAGATTTTGGCTTTGACCATGTATGTGCCAACGCTATGCTACTCAAATAAAGATTCTTTACGGTAAACAATGCCTTGAGGTTCTTTGAAGAGTTTCATCTGTCGGAACCATGACATTGGTGAGGAAGGATGTTTAAATCTCAACATTAAAAGCAAAAACAAAAACAGTAAAACAAAGAGTCTGATATGTAGTATGTCTGCTTAACATGTAGGTAGAAAAAATTAATTTCTAATTAATATATCTAAAAGGACATATTATTTCTACACATGGAATGGTAAATGGTAAGTCTTAGGATAATGATGTTGCAAATAATTCCAGGCCTATCTGTCTTTATAGGTTGTCCTCAACTTATGATCACAAGTGAGCCCAAAATTTCCATTACTAAGTAAAACAGTTAAGTGAATTTTGCCCCATTTTATGACCTTTGTTGTCACAGTTGTTAAGTGAATCACCGCAGTTGTTAAGTTAGTAACACAGTTGTTAAGTGAATCTGGATTTTTAAACTTTTAAACTTTAAATTTTAAATTAACTTTTTAACTTAAAAGGTTTTATAATAGAACAGGGTATATTTCTTTTTTCTTTTACCTATTTTTTCCTTCCCCCTTTTTTCTGCACTTTTTCTTTTTTTCTTAATTTGTAGGATTTTTATCTGTTTTTAAACTTCAAGAAAATTATTAAAAAAGGATATACCTTTTTTGCATGCTATTTCCTCCCCCTCCGACAATTAAGGTATTAATAATACCTGTAATATACTTGTTTTTGCACGTCAAAAGAAATGACAAATTCATTGTAAAAGTGAAGCCTTCTGAATTACAATTCCCTTCAGCTGCAGGCAGACTTCACAATTCAAACCGGAGAAAACTCTTCTAGGAACTGAAGGCTGAGCTACTGTATGATTTTCTTCCTGATTTGATGTATAATATATGAGCACCAGTGGTGCAGTAGTTAGAATGCAGTATTGCAGGCTAACTCTGCCTTTAATCTGGAGTTTGATCCCGAATGGGCTCAAGGTTGACTCAGCCTTCCATCCTTCCAAGATCGGTAAAATGAGGACCCAGATTGTTGGGGGCTGACATTTGTACAGAAAGGGCTGTAAAGCACTATGAAGCAGCATAGAAGTCTAAGATTGCTAATACTATAGCTAATACTAATAAAATCTCACCTCATTATAATCCAGCGAGGAATCATTGCAAAGGGCACAAATGGTTGCAAGTTCCACTAGGCCATCAAATTCTCCACACTTAACAGGGTGATCATTCTTTAAGCTGCCATTTTAAAGGGAGAAGAGGGAAAATAAAGTAAAATTTTATCTGACTGGCAGTGAAGAAACCTATATACCGTACTTTGCAACCAAAATGCAGTAACCAATATAACAGAGCAGTACATTGATTTTTTAAATTATTATTTGTTAATAGTAATATATCTTACCATAGCTTTCCTAGAAGAAAATTGTCAAAGAGACTTAGGACAAGTTCCATATCTGGCAGATAATCTGTTCCTGCAGTCATTCAGTAACATATTTCTACAAAATATAGTTTTAAACTTTTGTCTGTCTCAGCCAACGTCAGGCCCTTAGCCCTGACTGTGAAACTGAATTCAAGAGGGGGAAAAAGAGCTTCAACACAATGGTGGGGCTTTATGAAGATGCTGGAACCAGCAGAAGCAATGGAGCTCCAGGACAATTATTTCAACAGTGCTATGAAATCTTCTTCCCAGTGCCAGTGGCTGGGTGCTGCTTCTCCAGGCTCAGCATGGATGCTTATAGGTGGCCTAGTGATTAAGATGCTGGACTTGTTGAACAGAAGGTTGACAGTTCAAGACTCAAAACGGGGCAAGCTTAGATAAATAGGTACCACTTCGGTGGGAAGCAAACAGCATTCCATGCACCTTGCCATACAGTCATGCTGGCCCCATGGACACGGAAGCTTCTTTGGACCAAGCTGGCTCCTTTGGCTAAGAAACGGAGATGCACACCCTCTCCCTATGAATCAGACATGACTGAACAGGGAAAACGTTCACCTTTTTTTTTAACCTATAGGTAAGACAGAGAATGCATGCTACTTTCTGTTTCAAAAGAAGTATCTCAAAATAACTGGACCACCTGGAGTTAGAAAAAAAAATTCTTCTGAAATTACTTTATTTCCAAATACACCCACGTTTCTGTGGTATTTATTTGCTTCTTTTTCGTTAACAAGAAGGAACCATTCCAGTTTTCAGGTCTCTCTTCTGAATTCTAAACTGCCACCAACTGGCTAACGCTACAACATTTGATTCTCACTGTGAAACCGTAAGTGAGGGGGAGGGAAGACAAAGGGATCCAAAAGGAGTGTGAGGTAGCAAGAGTGAGAAGAATTTTTGTTTATGACTTGGAGAGCTATTGCCAAGTCAGAGCAGACAGAACTGACCTAGATGGATCCCAAATCAAGATAAACGAACTTTATAGAAAAGCAACAATTGCCTAAGAGGGGATCACAAGCAATGCAAGGAGAAGGTGCCAGCAGCACCTTCAGATGGGAGAAAGTTCTGATCTGAAAGCCAGTGGCAACAAGTATCATCTTTCTGTCCTCCAAATGTGCAACAATTAAAACTCCCAGGATTCCCAGCCAATATGATCATAGTTGATGACAATGTTGGACATTCTAGGATCCGTGGTTCAACACAGAGAATAGCAGATTGGAGAAGGCTGGTCTACAGACACCCCCCCCTCCACCTGAGATTTCAGATATTTAGTAAAAATCAGACTAGATGGATCAGCAATTTGGTATTTCTTTAATAAGCATCACTAGTCTCTAATTATTCTGAATCCTCCCCCCCCCCATGCCCTTAATATGTGTTCAGAGATCTTTGTCATACCAAATCACCTCATAGATACCCCACATTATTGATTGTCAACAGCTCTCTAGGCCAGGGGTCCTCAAACTTGGCCACTTTAAGACTTGTGGACTTCAGCTCCCTAGGAGTTGAAGTCCACAAGTCTTAAAGTGGCCAAGTTTGAGGACTCCTGCTCTAGGCTTTTGGATGGTCTTTCTTTTCATCTCTCTCATCTGAAAGTTGCTGGGACTTTTCTTCTGCAAAAGACATGCTCCACAATGATGGGGTACATCCTTTGCAAAAGAAAAGTCCTGGCAGTCTCCAGATGGGAGAAATGAGAAGATCATGTGACTGCTGCATAAAATGAGAGGAGCTTTGCCCATACCTCCTGACAACTTCTTATGGGAAGGCCAGCTTCCAATTAGCATGTGTGCATGCACACACAGAAATTTCTCCAGACAAATTCCTGTGAAAGAGCCTTATTAAAGGAATGTCCGAAGAAGGCCATCTGTCAGTGAGTGGCTCCTATGAGACTGACAAATTGTACCCTTTCCCCAATGTCTTGGACAAAGCACAGCTGTGATGGAAAAGGAACTTGCTAATTAAAGGCACACAAGAATCTTCACAGGAAAGAAGAGTTTACATTTCCAAAAGAAGAGGCAAATTAACACCTTTCTGTGCTGTAATGATCCTAGAGAAGCAGAATTAAGGGTGGTAAGTGGGGAGGGGGAATCACAGTCCTGTTTTTTTACTTATTTTTTAAGCCTTTTTGATTATTATTTTTTAAAAAAGAAAAGCCTAAATATATCTCACAAAAATCTAAGAAGATTTGGAGTCAGTTAATATGGAATGGGACAACTCGCTGTAGCCAACTCTCCACGGCCAACTCTCCACAGGACAACACACTGCGGGACAATTCAACAATTCAATTCAAATCATTTAAAATAATTTTAAAAAATATTTTAATTTTTGTCATTCACATTTCATTTTGTCTCTCTGTTGGCATCTTTCATTCCACTATTTCTTTGATATTAGTGTAACTCTTGTCCCATGGCTAGTTATCCTGCGGCAAGTTGGCTGTGGCAAGTCATCATAGACCCAGCACATACCCAGATTGGGGACCACGAGAAAATCACTGGACTGGGGTTGGACAAAAAATGGAAAGAATATGTGTAAAGAAGGTAATGGGATATTGTTACCATACGGTGGGCAGGAAAATGACATGAAGACACCGAGAGTCAAGCTGCACACAAAGGAGTTTTTTGCTTTGCCTTATGTGCAAGAATCTCAGAAGCAAGACCACTGGGTAAATCATATTGCTACTAATTTTATGTAAGGCTTTTGTTGGATAGAGACATCAGCAGCAAAATGTCAACATGAGCATCATGCAAATGCCCTAAGTATCTGCACCCTGATATTTGACACAAGGATGTCAGCCGAAGCATTTGAGTCACTTCATCACACTGATGTTGTCATTTGTCCACCGCAAACATTAAAAGCAGAGTCATAGAAGCAATTCTGAACCCTGGGAGTTTGTGGTGGGGGGGATGTGGGGGTTGAAATGACAGAGTAACACTTCATACCCAATTGCTTTGCAACTGGTAGGAACCCAAGAGGATTAGTTTTACTGGAGATTTATCAAATTCTGTTCCCATTAAATACTCCCCTATCAGACATTGCCTTGGATAGGTAATGGATATCAACCTGGAATGCACCAGGAGTGAACAACCCTGGGATCCACTGGATCCCATGGAATCTGTAATTGTTTCCAGTGAACCTCTGGTAAAAAGGATGACAAAGTATGTTGTGTGAGCATCTTGGGGGTGGCCCACATGAATGCATTTTCCTGGATATCACTAAAGGTGTGTGCAGGTCTCTCCATTCCAACTCTTCCACCTAGCAGATCAGGAGTGAAGGTTATTTTGTGCATTGCACAACAAACATTGGCATGGGAAAAGTAGGAACATTGTACAGATTTGCACTATGCTCCAAACTTTAGCAGTTAACAATCCATCATCTTCTGCTTTTATGGTCATGATTAACCTGGGGGGAAATGGGAATATGCATCATAAAACATGTGGTAACCCCTGAGTAAACACAAGAAACATTAATTTCTAAGATACTTCTAAAATAAGTTTTCT
This sequence comes from Vipera ursinii, assembly GCF_947247035.1. NCBI lineage: Eukaryota > Metazoa > Chordata > Lepidosauria > Squamata > Viperidae > Vipera > Vipera ursinii. The sequence goes on along the minus strand of NC_139512.1, from coordinate 341,225,912 downwards.
CTTTTTTTGCCATTTTACAGGGAGTGCAGAATTATTAGGCAAATGAGTATTTTGACCACATCATCCTCTTTATGCATGTTGTCTTACTCCAAGCTGTATAGGCTCGAAAGCCTACTACCAATTAAGCATATTAGGTGATGTGCATCTCTGTAATGAGAAGGGGTGTGGTCTAATGACATCAACACCCTGTATCAGGTGTGCATAATTATTAGGCAACTTCCTTTCCTTTGGCAAAATGGGTCAAAAGAAGGACTTGACAGGCTCAGAAAAGTCAAAAATAGTGAGATATCTTGCAGAGGGATGCAGCACTCTTAAAATTGCAAAGCTTCTGAAGCGTGATCATCGAACAATCAAGCGTTTCATTCAAAATAGTCAACAGGGTCGCAAGAAGCGTGTGGAGAAACCAAGGCGCAAAATAACTGCCCATGAACTGAGAAAAGTCAAGCGTGCAGCTGCCAAGATGCCACTTGCCACCAGTTTGGCCATATTTCAGAGCTGCAACATCACTGGAGTGCCCAAAAGCACAAGGTGTGCAATACTCAGAGACATGGCCAAGGTAAGAAAGGCTGAAAGACGACCACCACTGAACAAGACACACAAGCTGAAACGTCAAGACTGGGCCAAGAAATATCTCAAGACTGATTTTTCTAAGGTTTTATGGACTGATGAAATGAGAGTGAGTCTTGATGGGCCAGATGGATGGGCCCGTGGCTGGATTGGTAAAGGGCAGAGAGCTCCAGTCCGACTCAGACGCCAGCAAGGTGGAGGTGGAGTACTGGTTTGGGCTGGTATCATCAAAGATGAGCTTGTGGGGCCTTTTCGGGTTGAGGATGGAGTCAAGCTCAACTCCCAGTCCTACTGCCAGTTTCTGGAAGACACCTTCTTCAAGCAGTGGTACAGGAAGAAGTCTGCATCCTTCAAGAAAAACATGATTTTCATGCAGGACAATGCTCCATCACACGCGTCCAAGTACTCCACAGCGTGGCTGGCAAGAAAGGGTATAAAAGAAGGAAATCTAATGACATGGCCTCCTTGTTCACCTGATCTGAACCCCATTGAGAACCTGTGGTCCATCATCAAATGTGAGATTTACAAGGAGGGAAAACAGTACACCTCCCTGAACAGTGTCTGGGAGGCTGTGGTTGCTGCTGCACGCAATGTTGATGGTGAACAGATCAAAACACTGACAGAATCCATGGATGGCAGGCTTTTGAGTGTCCTTGCAAAGAAAGGTGGCTATATTGGTCACTGATTTGTTTTTGTTATGTTTTTGAATGTCAGAAATGTATATTTGTGAATGTTGAGATGTTATATTGGTTTCACTGGTAAAAATAAATAATTGAAATGGGTATATATTTGTTTTTTGTTAAGTTGCCTAATAATTATGCACAGTAATAGTCACCTGCACACACAGATATCCCCCTAAAATAGCTATAACTAAAAACAAACTAAAAACTACTTCCAAAAATATTCAGCTTTGATATTAATGAGTTTTTTGGGTTCATTGAGAACATGGTTGTTGTTCAATAATAAAATTAATCCTCAAAAATACAACTTGCCTAATAATTCTGCACTCCCTGTATACCCATATAAGTTGACAAAATGCATACTGCATATGCAAAACAGTATCTGTATTCTACTGGTACAAGGTGTTTCCAACACACAAGACTAATTTGCAAGACTAATTGGTGCCAAGACTAATTTGCTTTTGGGGCTTTGCTTAAAGTTTTGGGCTGAGCTTATGATCCTGGGGCTTGTTAACTGTTCCATGCTTCTGTTCTATGGTTTTCACTTTATAATTAGGGTTGTTTTCCTGGCTTATTTTATTGCACCTGGCTTTGGGGTTTTCTTTAATAAAAAGCAGACTAAACATGGCCATAAATAAATACTACAGCTGGCTATATCATACATGTTTGTTATATTAATAGGTCTACTTGTGCATGCATGGAAGATTTGAGGGGGGGGAATCTGACGAAATTCAATAAAGATGATGTCCTGTGATTGACCTGCATTTTTCAATTTACACCTAGAACAGGGGTGTCAAACTCAATTTCATTGAGGGCCGCATCAGCATTGCAGTTGCCCTCAGGGGGCCGGGTGGGTGTGGCCAGGGTGGGCGTGGCCTACTGGGTGGGCATGGCTAGAGTGCGTATGGCCTACTGGGTGGGCGTGGCCAGCTCTACATCGTTCGCATCAAGGGTGCCTATGGGGGCCTGTGCAGGAGTGGGACAGATCTGAGGGTCTCTGGCAGAAGGAGGGTCTCTGGGCCAGGGCCAAGGCAGTGGAGGCCGTTCCCTCACTGTTTCCAGGATGGCTTCACGGGCCGCATGAAACCACTTCGCGGGCCAGATCTGGCCCCCAGGCCTTGTGTTTGACATGTCTGACCTAGAAGAAAGGCTACTTAGACAAGCTAGATCTTTCTATTTAGTCTTGTGAGCTATGAAATAACAAACTTCCAACCCTAATCCCAATCAGATAATTATCTCTCTCTTTTGTTGTAGCAAGTGTCCAGTGCCTGCGAGACACTTAATCCTTGTTAATGTCTAACCTTTGCTGATGGCTAAACTGAGCAACTCTGGGGGTGGAGGGAAAAGGAGAGGTTGCAGGGCTATAAAGCTTGTTCAACAAAAGCAACCCTCTTGTAAGTCAAATTTTGGAGACCTACGGGTAGAGTCAAGAGAGGAATCAGCCTTGAGTCATTAAATTCCCACAAATGGTCTAAATCCAACTCCTCTGGAATTCCATTAACTGTTATCTAGCACCAATTTTAGGGACGCGGTGACTCAGTGGGTTAGGACGCTGAGCTTGTCGATCAGAAGGTTGGCAGTTTGGCGGGTTGAATCCTGAGTGCCATGTAGCAGAGTGAGCACCTGTTACTCGTCCCAGCTTCTGCCAACCTAGCAGTTCGAAAGCACATAAAAATGCAAGTAGAAAAATAGGGACCACTACGGTGGGAAGGTAACAGCGTTCCATATGCCTTTGGTGTCTAGTCATGCCGGCCACATGACCATGGAGACGTCCTCGGACAAGCGCTGGCTCTTTGGCTTTGACACGGAGATGAGCACGGGCCCCTAGAGTCGGAAACGACTAGCATGCATGTGCGGGGGAACCTTTACCTTTACCTAGCACCAATTTAATGCTGACTGTTAGCTGACTAGATTCCTAGGGGTGAGCAATAAATCAGCTTAACTAGACTTAATGTGGGGTCTTGATTCTTCTTACCTGACAAGACTGTCCCCACCACTTGGGGTTCACCACTGCAGACAGAAAGAGGCCCTTGGTGCAGTATGTGACTCAACGCCTTGAGTATTTGTAAAAATTATAGAAGTTGGATATACATAATTTTAAAAAAAATTAAACTAACACGATTCTTTTCGTTTTAGTCCTGGAATCTCTTTTAATATTGTGAGCCACCTAGAGTTACCTTATGGTAAGATGGGCAGCCAATAAATTGAATAAATAAAATGAAACAAATAAATAATATCCTCCTGCTTTGGTATCCATCCTACATTTCTAAATTAGCTAGTAATTTGAAACTTTCAGAAAAGAGATGCCAAAACAGCACAGAAAATTGAAAACAATGATATCACCTGACAGATACAGCAATAGAGTAGTTTTCCTTTTTTAAATGAATTGTGTAGCCAGTTCGGTATAGGATTAAGACACTAGGCTAAAAACCAGAAGACTATGAGTTTCAGACATGCCTTAGGTACCGTACAAAGTCAGCGGTATGATTTTAGCCAATCACTCCCGCTTAGCTCTAGGAAGGAAACATTGCTAAACCAGTTCTGAAAATGTTCCCAAGAAAACTGCCAAGACTTGTCCAGGCAGTTGCCAGGAATTAATACTGACTCAGAGGCTCAATCAATCAATCAATCAATTTTCAAACATTGGGAAGTTTTTACATCTATGCTTCACAAGTTCAAACATCAATGCACAGTGCCTCCTAGTGGTCAGTAGAGTCACTTACATTTGTCCCTCAGGAGTGTAGGTGGACCCGGTGATGGTGAACTCGTGCAAGCTGCAGTGACTGTCCTCAATCTTCTCCACAATGAACATCTACCATAACAAGAGAAAGAAAGAGGAGCAATTAAAAGATTGCACTGTTGAAGGGCTATTTACAAGTCACAAGTAAGTTTAAAGCATTTGTACATTGCTTTGTCACTGAAAAAGCAGACTATTTTGACAAAGACTGCAATCATCTGAGCCTGCAATCAGATACAATCACTGGGCTACATGAATGATGTTCAGCCCTCATTCCACCTTCTCTGACATAGCACAAGCAGTCCTCGATTAACAACTGCTCATTTAACAATGGCTTAAAGTTACAATGGCCTTGGAAGAAGTGACCTGTACTCACACTTACGACTGTTATACTACCCCTGCAGTTCGTGTGATCACAACTGGGGCACTTGGCAACTCACTCACATTTACAACCTGTTATAGTGTCCTGTGGTCATGTGGTCATAATCTGTGACCTTTTTTGCCAATTTCCAGCAAAAAATGACCATTGGGGAACCTGGATTTGTATAATGATTGTGTGATTCGCTTAATGACCACAGAAAGAATTGTTGTAAAATTGGGTCTGACTGAACTTATGACTGCAATCGCTTATGATGAAAAATTCAGTCTCAACTATAGTTGTAAATTGAGGACTACCTGTAACAAAGATCGTGTTAAAATAATCTTACAATAAAGCAAAGTTAGTAATCTAATTGATCCACTTGGTAAGGCTGATATCAATCTTGTAAGTTCAAAAGTGCAAATCTCCCTCTAGTATCCCTTCCCCCCTCTTTTTTTGACCCTGTAATCCCTTAATTCAGGTTATAGTTGGGGCGATTGGATGGAGCTGAATGTTTACTGGCTGGATGCCCTTCCTGATGCCTACATGGAGTTTGCAGCAGATATTTTTTTTCTTTGTGCCATGAAAGAGAAACATCTGTCGCTACCTAGGTTTGAAATCTCAACCTTCTGAGTTAGAGGTGAGCACCTTCACCACTAGGCTACCACGCCTCTCTAATTTCCTTTATACTCTGAGAAATTAGGGTGTGTCTCTTCTTGCCCTGCCCACTATCCAGCTGTAGACTATGCTGTTTCTTAACTTATTGTTCCCTAGGCAGTATCCCTGGGCCCAGTCCTCCCACATACTATTACAGACGTATATGGCGAATTTCAGAAGTTGTTTTCCATTTTGGCACCCCTTAAAATTGGTACTTAGGCGATTGTCTAGATTGCCTAGGCTTAGAACTGGCCCTCTGTGCCCTTTAAAACTCATCTTGCTGTACTAAGAGATGACACCCAAGGGCAGGTTATCAGAGGACAATCAGTGGGTGGGTGGAAATAAAGCCTCAGTCTGCTCCCACATTGCACCAGGGGAGCAAAAAGGGATGATGTCACTGCAACAAAATGCAATCTGATTCCTGTTCATGTTAAAATTTATTCTGCTTTTATCAGACTCTTAAGCAATTCTCAGCACATGGGAACTTTCTCTGTTGAGTTCCCACATTTGTCAAATTCTTGAGTAACTAGGAAAGAGCTGTTACTTTTCTCTCTCCCAGCCTCTTCAGATTTAGGGCTTTTACTACTCTACCCACGATAACAATTTCTGCTGCTGTTTATAGTTTTACAATGTAAAATCATCATCTGAAATGCTTACAATCTTCCAATACAACACCTTAAATTCATGAGTTGATGTGCTTCAAACTGTCCAGTGTTGAGATGCAGCATTTGGGGGGAAATGCAAAATATGACAATTATAGGTAGTCCTCGACTTATAACCACAATTGGTATCAGAATTTTCATTGCTAATCAAGGCAGTTGTTGAGTTGTGCCTGACTTTACAACTTTATTGTCACAGTTAAGCAAATCACTGCAGTTATTAAATGAATCATGAGGTCTTTAAGTGACTTTAAAGAGTTTGCTTCTCAGAAGCTGATTGGGATGGTCACTAATGGAAATCACATGACCCCAGGACATTGCAATTGTTGTAAATACATGCTGGTTGCCACGTGCCCTAAGTTTGATCACATGACCATAGGAATGCTGTAAGGGTCATAAGTGTGAGGATGAGTAATAAGTCACTTACTACTCCAAAGCGCCAGAAGGCAGGACAAGAAACAACAGTTGGAAACTGATCAAAGAGAGAAGCAACTTGGAATTAAGGAGAAAGTTCTTAAAAGTGAGGACAATTAACCAGTGGAACAGCTTGCCACCAGAAGTCATGGGTGCTCCATCACTGGAGGTTTTTAAGAAGAGACTGGACAGTCACTTATCTGAAATGATATAGGTTCTCCTGCTTGAGCAGGGGGCTGGACTAGAAGACCTCCATGGTCCCTTCCAGCCCTATTCTATTCACACTTTCTGCCTCAGAAAGTAGAAACAGAACTGAGATGTGGAAAAGGAAAGGAAATAGCTTTTGGTTACATGTTAGGCTAATCGCTAGCTGGTCATTCCAGGACCTGAAGATCCTTCAGCCACAAGCTTGGACTTCAGTTGATCTGGCTCAGAAAAGAATTAAATGACCCAGCCAGTTAATCAGCTAAAAGCAAGCTTTTAACAACTCTATATTTTTGTATAGAACATCTTGCCTGTCCTATCCCACAAATTTTGGGGATTCCTGTGGTGATTTGTGTATGGAAAGTGGGCTGTTGCTGTTGCTGAAACCTGGTTAACTTTCCAGACAATGAGAAAGCAGTGAAGCGAATATGATGAATGGGGAAAAGTGACGTGATGCTTAGTTGCTAAAAACAAAAACAGAACGGATATCAAAGCACTACAGATGCCTCTGCCAAAGACTAATTCTAGTTTTCAATGACTTAAACAAATAATCAGGCCAAACATTTTTAAAAAAAACATACAAAAGAAAAAAAAGAAAGAAACACAAAGCAATCCACAGAAGGCCCCAACTCCTGTTCTAAAATCTTCTCTATCCTACTTGATTTTGCTGAATTAACAGCCCCAGCCTATTTCACCTGTGGCCTGGGACTGGGGGTTGCTGGAAATTGTGGTTTAGCTACCTGCAGAGAGATTCATTCAAGAGTCCCTTATTTGTTCTTCTCATTATCCTGGCTTTTAATAGCAGATTCAGATGACTGTATACCATCCACTTGCAAGCGAGGTGAAGGGTCCCTCTCTCAAAATAATAGTTTCTAAACAAATGAGATGATGTTTTAACTTGCCAAATTATTATCTGTACACAAATTAAAAGAAAATCGTATTAAACAGGTAGTCCTTGACTTACAACCATAGCTGACCCCGCAATTACGAGAGCCTCCTGTCATATTGCACTACAGTCTGGTTTGGAAGCATCACTGCTTCAGAGGGGAAGGCAATGCAGAGAGTGGTGAGGATGGCAGAAAAGATTATCGGCAGTGCCCTCCCTTCCACTCAGGGCATGGCATATACACGTTGCTTGAGCAGGATCCGCAGCATTGTCTGGGAAGCTACACATCCTCTTCACGACCTGTTTTCCTTGCTACCTTCCGGCGGGAGGCTTCGTGGTATCCGAAGCAGAACATCCAGATTCAGTCACAGTTTTGTTCCATACAGTAGCAACCTTGTGAACTCTCAAGCTTCCTCTTCCCGCTACATATTCAAGATGCATAGTGATTAATATTTATATGTAAGGGTTTAGGTATATACATATGTATGTATATAGCATGTCTATTTGTGTGTTATGTATGTGTACACTTTTGAGAGCAGGCAACAGAATTTCATTTTTAATGTGGGCCAGTATGCTCACAGTAAAAAATGACAATAAAGGTTATCTTATCTAATTACGGTTGTCATCACAGCACTACACCTTTTGTTGCAGTGGTCATTAACAACACATGGAAATGCATTCATTTTTCTCTTTCTCTTTTAGAGTGATTGATGCTGGGAGGGGGGATGTGGATGAGAGTCCAGTTAGTCATAACAATTGTAACCAAGCCGTGGGAATTCAAGGTTACTAAGCCCAGAGTTGATAACAATTTGGCGGGCTGGAGATCTATGGAGAGAGCCCGCATTTCAAGCTAATTGGGGAATGTGATTTATGACTGTTAGTTGGAGGAGGGAATTGTGCTTTGCTACTTTGTGCCAAGGGGAGGGGAATTCAGTTTTTGGTTTCAGCTATGTGGTGCCGATATTATGCTTCTTGAATAAAAGATTCTTTAAGGTAAACAATGCCTCGAAGTTCTTTTGAAGAGTTTCATCTGTCAGAACCATGACAGTCTAAGTCGAGGACTAACTGTATATATTTATCCCTCTTGGAAGCAGTGGGATTTGAATCTACAAGGGGCATGAGATAGAAAGCCATTTCAAGCTCTGCTTTCTGAATGAACTGATGCTATGACCACGTCCTGATCTCTTTAGTCTTGCAACAATAGGCTCCCTTCTCCTTAAACATTCATCTAATGTCCAGGCAAAGTCGGTTTGTTCTCTTAGTTATTTTAAAAGGTTCCTCTTTTGAATGTTGTACTTTCATCTCTGTTAATTTGTTACTGAACTCATTATGGGCCTATTAGGTTTTAATACTTTATGTCAGAGTTCCCCATGCTTTTGGGCACCAGGGACTGGTTCCGTGAAGAAAGGTTTTTCCATGGACTGGAGAGTGTGTGGTTTTGTGTGCTGCCTGCATCCCACGGATGGGGCTTTGCTGGTTTGTGCAGACTGGTTGCTGGCATGCCGTGGACCAGTAAAGGTCCAAGGACCAGGGGTTAGGGACCCCTGCTTTATGTAATTGGATACTTGATTTTCTTATTGATAGGCCCTAGTTTGTGCGAGTTGGAAAGAAAGTTTCCAACACCATCTCCTTGAGTACGAGTTCCCCACAAGGCTGTGTCCTGAGTCCGCTACTGTTCACCTTGATGACCCATGACTGCTGTGCCAAATCTGCTACGAATCATATTGTGAAACTTGCAGATGAAATGGCAGTGGTGGGTCTTAACCGGGATGACAATGAAGATGCTTATAGAGAAGAGGTGAAGGTTCTGGTGGACTGGTGCAACAAAAGTAACCTGGTTCTAAATGCTCATAGAACAAAGGAGATCACTGTAGATTTTAGAAAGATCCGGCATAGTCATACTCCACTTAGTATCAAGGATGCAGCTGTAGAGGTGGTCAACAGTATTAAGTATCTGGGGATACTTAATACAGATAACATAACAATCTGAATTGGTCTCTCCACACCTCATCCTTAGTGAAGGGTGCAAACCAGCGTCTGCATTTCCTGCGTCAGAGGAAAGCACATGTCTCGCCTTCTGTCCTGGCCACTTTTTACAGAGGCATGATTGAGAGCATTTTAACAAACTGCATCACTGTCTGCTTTGGTGGCAGCAGTGCCTCAGATAAGAAGTCCATACGGAGAATGGTAAGGACAGCCGAGAAGATCATAGGAAGCTCACTCCCTGGTATTCAGGATGCTGCTTATAAGCGCTATGTGCTTAGAGGTTGAAGCATTGTTAGAGACCCCACACACCCACTTTATGGTTTGTTTCTGTTGCTCCCCTCTGGGAGGAGGTTTCGAAGTATTTATAGCAGGGGTACCCGATTCTTTAATAGCTTTGTTCCCTATGCCATCCGTCTGGTCAACTCACAAGATTTGCTTTTCTCGCCATCCACATGTATACATAATCCAAACTAGACTGTGTTGTCCCACTGTGTCATATAATATATGTGAGTATATGCATAATTCTGTATTTATTTATTTTTGTCATATTTCTGTAGTGTATATTGGAGCTGGTGACCCTTTGAAAGCTGTATGCTTTCATTTCATTTCATTTTAATGTATGCCGATTAGTGTACTTTCAAAGTGACAGTAAAGATTATTCTATTCTATGTCAGTGTGTGTGGCTTTTAATGGAGCTACCACAAATGTTCAAATATTGTGTTTTTTGGGGAACAAATGGCAAGACTGAGGACTTATATGATCTCAGGCAGATGAAGCTGGGTGGCTACGACTGGGCATATTGTTATAAACAGGAATGTCACAAAAACATTTCTATAATTTAAAATAAACAGAAAGCACTTGGTGAATTTAGAAATTTACATATTTTGTATATTTACTCTGCTCACACAGTAGCATTATTTATAGGCATGTGCTTCTTTCTTTCTTAATGTATCTTACTCCAACCTATGCCACACAATTTTGGAATAATTGTTTTTTCCAACAGGTGGGATTTCCCACTTCTCTAAACCCATCTCCTTTCTGACCCAGTAGCCTTCCCTGTATTTTCTTGGCTGTGGTTATTCCTGCACCAGTCTGGGCCTGTTAAAGTCAACCCCAGTTCAGGGTTCGGCCTACCACATATGGAAAAGTGCTTGGTATCCTATAGCAACCAAGCTTGGCATGCTATTTCTTCTGTCAACAAAGCGCAAATGCAAGCGGGGACGACGCTGAAAGTTCACCATGGAGAGATCTGATCACGTTCTCTTGTCTGCGCCCTTTTGCGTATGGTCTCATTCCCACTTTTCATCAGAATGTAAACAGAGTGGCGGAAATAGCAGACAGCTAATCCCCAAACCGGATAGGAAAATATTTGATTCCAAGAGCCCTTTTAAAAGAGATTTGGAGCCTAGCCATCCACATTCAGATCCATTTACCTGAAAAGGTGTATGGGTACACGCTGCACCTGCTCCAAAGCTCTAGTGGCCAAGGACCAAACTGCCCACTCATCCAGAGTTGATCGTTCTCACAACTTTAAAACACCCAGCAGCTGCAGTTTCACTTAAAGTTGCTTTCATTATACCACCAAGGGCTCTCTGAACAAGAGCCTTGGTGGAGCAGTGGGCTAATGCCTCCTTGAGTAACACCAGCTGCCTGCAATTAGTGCAGGTTCGAGTCCCACCAGGCTCAAGGTTGACTCAGCCTTCCATCCTTCCGAGGTAGGTAAAATGAGGACCGAGATTGTTGGGGGCAATAAGCTGACTTTGTAATAATGCTGCTTGGGGGGGGGTGAAAGCCCTAATAAGCAGGCATATACATATGCTAAGTACATTGATTTGTGCTTTAGATTGTAAGCCGCCCTGAGTCTTTGGAGAAGGGCGGGATATAAATAGGATTAAAAAAAAAGATCCAAATCGACTTAACCATCTTCATAGAAAGGAATGCCCCCATGCACCCCACCCATGTCTTGAGAAGTATGTTGCAGACCCCCCCATCAGTCAAGGAATTTCTCCTGGCAGGGTCCAGGAGAAGACACTTTGCTGCCACGATGCCTGCCCTCTGGAACATCATGCCTCTCCCCCCCACCCAAGGTGAGATCCTCATCCACTGTTTTGGCCTTCTTAATGGGCTTGAAGGGCTCTGCCAACTGACCTGTGGCCACAATGGGGAAGTGGCATCCTGGCAATGATTAATGAGGGTTAAACAGCCTTGATGATGCAGTGGTTAAAATGCAGTATTGCAAGCAAACTCTGTCCACAGTCTGGAGTTCGATCCTGACAGGATTCAAGGTTGACTCAGACATCCATCCTTCTGAGGCTGGCCAAATGAGGACCCAGATTGTTGGGAGCAACATGCAAATAATGCTTACACAGTGCAGTAAAGCACTATGGGGGGGGTATATAAGCCTATTGCTATTGCTAATGAATAAGACAGACCCCACCACCTCCCGGTGCACACTTTGCTCCCTTCCTCTCCTTCTTGGTCAATTGAATTTTAACTGAATTTTAAATTTATGGTCTTTATTGTTTTAATGTTGTATATGGTATTTTAATTGAATGACTGTAAGTGGCGAGACGGGCAGCACAGAAGTTAAACAAACAAACAAACAGTTCTATCAAGAAATTCCTCCTTATTTCCGGGTTGAATTTCCCTCTGAGGAGCTTTCACCCATTGCTTCTTGGGTGCTATGGAGAATAAATTAACCTCCTCTTCCCTGTGACAGCTCTTCAAGTATTGGAAGACAGCTATCATGTCTCCCCTCAGTTCATGCTTTCCTTCCCCTTCCTTTCCATGTATTTTTCTGTGTGCATGAAAGAGAATAATTAGTACAAACCGATAAGCGTGCATTAATGTTGTCAGTGGGTAGCTTATTTTACAAGCAATGGATTTTAATTGGGAGTCATTAATTCAATTAGTATACATTCATTCTACTTTAGGGTTTACTTTTACTGTAACATCTTGGAAAAATATGTGTGTGTCTATTTGTGTGTCTCTATGTGTGTGTGTGTGTGTGCGTATGCACACACTTGTGTAAGTGTACCAAATGTACCCATTTATTATGGAGAGAGGAATTTAACTGGCATTGGCAACAGGTTAATGAAGTAGGGAAGTATGGAGTAAGTAAGTAGGGAAGATTCTTATCCATATCTATACTTATTTTTCTGATTTTTATTTCTTTTGGGGTTGAATTGACTTCAATTCAGCATCATCACCTTTTCAGAGGAATACGGCAAACATCCTGCTAATTAGCTGAGGATTCAAATAGAAAGAAAAAAGCAATTTGCTTAATCAAAAAGGCCGCCAGGAGGCACTTAGACACAAAAGCTCTCTTATTCCCTTTTTCCCCCAAGACAGATTAAAAGAGAAGGAGGAGGAGGATTAAGTTAGTCACACAGTCAGAAACACAAATAATGCCTAGAAATATTGGCTAGGAATGTGGCACCCAACCCAGGGTGAGGGACGCAGCTATAAACACACAGCTTTTCCAATTCTCCTGAGCAAAAATGGAAAGCATGTTGGCTGGGGAATTAAGTTGCCAAGGTTGAAAAAACACTGCCCCAAACCAACAACTAGTTCTAATTCCAACAGCAAGAATTTAGACCAGTCTTTCTCCAAACAGTGCCATATAGCAATAGCAATAGCACTTAAGACTTATATACCATTTCATAGTGCTTGACAGCACTCTCTAAGCAGTTTACAGAGTCAGCATGTGATTGATTGATTGATTGATTAAATTTATATGCCGCCCTTCTCCCTAAGGACTCAGGGCGGCTCACAACAATAAAAAATTAAGAAACATAAAGTACAAAAATTAAAAAAGAATTAAACAATAAATATGATAAATACATGACAATTTAACCCAATAAAAGCCTAATTTAAACCATAATCAGTCCAGACCCGCTTGTTGAAATAACCAGGTCTTCAGGTCACGGCGGAAGGACCGAAGGTCAGGGGCCGTCCGGAGGCAGTTCATTCAAGAGGGTCAGCGTGCCCACAGAGAAGGCTATCTGCCTGGGGGTCGCCAGCTGGCATTGCCTGGCCGACGGCACCCTGAGGAGGCCGACTCTGTGGGAGCAAACCAGGCGATGGGAGGTTGACAATGGCAGCAGGTGGTCTCGCAATCATCTGTGGTCCTCATTTTTCTGACCTCGGAAGGATGGAAGGATGAGCAGATGTATTGGATTTCAGCCCCCACAATCCTTAGCCAGTACAGCCGTGCTGTCAGGGATGGTGGGAATGGATATCTCACCCAATAGGGGGGAGAAAGCTGATGTAATCAATGGCAATAAATTCCCTTTTGATCTCATGAGGTTGCTCTATTGGGAAATTGAGAGTGATTTCTTTGCACCTGTAGGAAGACAGCACCACCACCACCAGAGAAGGAAATATTTTGGGGTAATATTAAAAAGGCAAAATATTATATTTCCCTAAAGGATCTTATTAGGGACGCGGTGGCTCAGTGGGTTAGGACACTGAGCTTGTCGATCAGAAGGTCGGCAGTTTGGCGGGTCGAATCCCGAGTGCCGCGTAACAGAGTGAGCGCCTGTTACTCGTCCCAGCTTCTGCCAACCTAGCAGTTTGTAAGCACGTAAAAATGCTAGTAGAAAAATAGGGACCACTACGGTGGGAAGGCAACAGCGTTCCGTGCGCCTTTGGCGTCTAGTCATGCCGGCCACATGACCACAGAGACGTCTTCGGACTAGCGCTGGCTCTTCGGCTTTGAAACGGAGATGAGCACCGGCCCCTAGAGTCGGAAACGACTAGCACACATGTGCGGGGGAACCTTTACCTTTACCTAAAGGATCTTAAAGGCAAAAAAAGCAGGCCCAGTTTTTCTTAATAGCCCCAAGCAGAAACTCAGCGGGCCAGGTCTGTAGAAATGCAGATTTGATAATCCCATTCAGAAAGTCTGAGGTCCCATTCATGAGCAAATGCTAGCATGCAGAAGCCCATTCAAGACAGGATCTTTCAAAATCCCTTGGAGCAAAACTGATAGCTAACAATAGCACAGTGATAGGATTAGAACCAGCAACCCCTCACCCATCCAACACAGGACAGAGCCATCAGCCCCAGCCCCAAGAAAGCAGGATATGACCTTTAGGACATAATAGGATTAACTCACCACCATCAGAATACAAAAAGGGCACATTCAGACTCAGGTCAAAGTACATGACACCGGAAATACAAAGCCACAGGAACAGGAACAACTCCAAACACAAAAGCCCAAGAAGGTATAAAAACCCACCACTCCCAGCAACATGGGGTCAGCTGCTCCTGAGGCACATGTCTTGTGGTTCTGCTCTTCAATAAACTACAACCTTCTTTCTAAAGCAGTCTCCATTTTGTTTATTCCAGGCTTGGACTGGACCCTGATGAAGATTTTTCCTTCAACACACCTGTACAACATAACTGCTGGGAAATGAAATCTTGTCGTCAAATGGCTATCACAGTATTGGCGAACCTTTTAGAAACCGAATGCCCAAACTGCAACCCAAAACCCACTTATGTATTGCCAGGTGGGCGTGGCCCACTTGGTGGGTGTGGCTGCAGTGGTCATGGCAGACTGGGTGGTCATGGCAAAGGTGGGCGTGGCCAGCTCAATGTTGCTCCTGGGGAGGGATGCCTGTGGGGGCTGGGCAGGGTTGGGTGAGATCCAGGAGGTCTCTGGTGGGTGGGGCAGTGGGCAGGAGGGCGTCTTTCTCAGCTGATGGCTTGGGGAGGGAAGGGGGCAGCTACACCCCCTCCCAAACGCTGCCATCTCACAAAAGCAGGAGGAAAACTCCAAAAAGCGACAAGGAAAAAAAGTTAAAACGGAAGAGTGTCTCACGATGGTTTTCTTCCCCACTTCCTTCTAGCTGCAGTTTAAACATGTAAAGACCACAAAAGAAAAAAAACTTGGCTTTCTCTCGTTTTAATTCAGAAGACAGGAACGGGAGGATTGGGGGGTTGTTTGTTTCAAAGGAAGGGAAAGAAAGGGGCTGGGGGAGCATGGCAGGCGAACGGTGATGGCGCAAGGCTTCTGGCTATGCAGGGGGCCGTTGGGGGCACGTTCTCTTTAAAAGAGCAAAATGAGGCAAAAAATTAAAATCACCCACTCACTCCACCTCCCCCACAATAACAAAGCTTTCAATGATACAAATAGTTCTTGGAGGCCATCTGGGTGGGCTCACTGCCCCTCTGACTCCCTCCCCAGACACTCAATTGCAGAACGTTGGGCAGGGGGATCCCCCCTCTTGATTCAGGTGTGCCAGCTCAGCAGCACTGCTTCTTCCCCTGAGGACATCGGGAGCGGCCACCCTGCCTACCGCTCATCCCGAGGCAGCTGGTGCCGTCCAGCGCTCTCCAGCCCATCGCCGGCTATCTGGGCGCGCCACGCTTGGACCTTGGACAGATGGAGGCCAGAGGGGAGTGAGAGCCACGGCTGTCCGGCTCCTCCACCTGAGGACGCGTGCGGGGAGAGACGCTGCCCGGCTCAGTAAACTATGGTCTGCCCACAGAAGGAGGAGGAGGGAGGAGGGCTGGGCAGGGACAGGTACAGCACTGCCCACGGGGGGAATCTGACCAGCCCCAGACTGGAGGGGGGGAGAGGCCAAGGGAGCCCAAAGGGAGGCAGGTGTGGTGCTCATGGATAGCCACTCTCCCCCCGCGCTCCTGCAGAAGGGCTGGCTGGCTTCGGTGTCACCCGGGCAGGCCTGGCCGTGCATCTACCCAGCGGTGCTGGTGGGCCCGGCCTTTCTTCCTTCCTTCCTCCCTTTCTCCAAAGTCCAAACTTATGTGTCCTCCTTCCTCCGCTAGTCTTCTGCAAAGCGCAAACGGACGCCACGTCCTACTTGTCTTCTCCAAACTCATGCCCACCATCGCTTCCAAAGGCCGTCTGCTCGCTCACTAGCTCTCTTGCTGCACTCCCGTCAAAACCTGCTCCTTTTATAGGTTCCCCTCTCCCCACCCAACTCTCGCAGCTGTTCCCACGAGAGTGTTGCTGGATTCGGTTACCCTGCCCTCTCCAGTTCCCACTAGTCAGGCACACATGGCAAGGGGGAGGGGAGTGTCCCTCTGGCGTGTGTGCCAACAGAAAGGGGTCTGCATGCCCAGTCTGGCACACATGCCATAGGTTCGCCACCACGAAGGTAGCATGATAGGGCCACCACATCTGGTATGCAAGAAGCCAGATGACCATTAGATGTCAGAAAGGAGAGTTCCTAGGCTGCCTTCTGTTGGTTATTCAGATTTTTGCAGTTCAGATATTCAGATATTTATGTACAGGTAGTCCTTGCTTAATGACCGGTTGCTTAGCAACCATTCAAAGTTATGATGCACTTCCCTAGATTTATAAAATATTTTCAAAGTTCTGATAGCCACAACCCTCCCCCCTCATAGTCTTGTGATTGTATTTTAAGTCTTTGGCAACTGGTTTGCATTTATGGGTTTCTGCAGGATCCTAAGGTCACGTGATTATGATTTGCAGTGTTTTTTGTTGGTTTCTGGTGTTTAGTTCTAGTTTCTGACAAAAAAAAACCCCATCCTTGGGGAAAATGGTTTGCTTAATGTTTGCTGTAAAAACAGACGTAAAATCGGGTATAGTCACGTGGTGATCCGTTTAACAACTACCATGACTTACAATTATAATTTTGGGCTCAAATCAAAGCCAATATGTATAATGGAGAATGCACCTAGTTATAAAGCATCAATTTATCATAAGTCCTCATGAATTTTCCTCATGGATGTGCCATCCTGACCCATTTTTCCCCCCAGACATGTATAAACTTTCCAAAAAAAGCTCCAGAATACAGCTGTCCATTATTTTGATAACCTAAAGTAATTTCGGGTACTATTTAGGGCCAGAAGAGTTCTTGGAAATACAGATGAAGTTGGATGCTAATATTTTTCTTTGCAGTATGCTTGCTTTTATTGCTCCACAATTTTAGTGCTACATTTCTAATATCCGCATGTATGTTAAGACTCTAGGTTTTATTTGATGATTTTAGCTTTTTACAAGCTGCCTTGGAAAACCTGCTTTGCAGGGCAGAATTCCAATTTTATAGATATAATATTTAAACATTTGAGATAAGTTTCCATTTTTTTAAAATGAAAATATCTTTCTTAAATAAATAAAAGTTTAGGTCGAACAGGAAGCAGGAACTTGGCATTCAAAAGAGACTCAGAAGTATGAGCTGATCAACAGAACAGCAGGTTGTTATGAAGGAATATAATGTGTAAGGATTTTTAAAACAAACACTTCCTTTTAGATTGGGATTGGTGGCTACTGATGCCCTTTCCAAATCATAAAATCAAATACAGGCCCTGTTTTAATTCCAATATATGCTATGGAAAATGTCCTGAATTATCATATCATCTAACTTTTAAGATCAATTTTAGAAGCCTGGTTCTTAAGCTCACCATTTGCTATCTACTATACCTGGGCTTTTCAACCAGTGGTACGGGTACCACCTGTGGTATATTGGCACCTGGCAGGTGGTACGCGACCATCCTAGAAAAGTGGTAGCGGGGAAGGGGAATGAGCTGAACTGGTGGCAGCACCGCACAAGCCTGAGCGAGAGACAGCTGGAGCTGCAGGGCTGTCAGGGCTCACCGGAAGCACCAGGATCAGCGCTTCTTCGGGGCTGTCAGGGCTCAGTGGAAGTGCCAGGATCAGCACCAGGCTCCAGCTGGAGCTTGGCACTGATCCTGGCACTTCTGCTGATCCCAGAAGAAGCGCCAATCAGTTGGAATGTTGAAGCATCTCCAGGGTCTTGTGATTTACAACTGATTCATGTTTATGATGGTCACAGTGTCCCAGGGTCATGTGAAATGACCAAAACCTGCTGCAACCACCCTGGGGGGCTGCCAATCCTCAACAGAAATGAAAACCTCGGACAGGAGGAAGAGTGCCGCCGGGCGGGCAGGCAGGCAGGTGTCTTGCTTGGCTGTGGCTTGGGGGGCACTTTTTTCACTGCCATTGTAACTTCAAACAGTCACTAAGCGAACTGTTGTAAGTCGAGGACTACCTGTACTTCATCACTTTTTTCTTTTTTGGAGTCATCAAGTTTTTGACACCTACTGGTGGTACTTGGATGTTGCCATATCCTAAGTGGTACAGTGGGTGAAAAGGTTGAAAAGTCCTGAACTATACCATTCAGAGAAACCGGATTATTATTTTTTGGACATCTTATAAATTTTTTCAACAAGGCAATCCCACTGATTTCAACGTCTTAAACATGTCTGACTCCCATAGGTGGATACAGATTTCCTGAAGTTTTTTTTAGTTTTTATTAATGCTCATTAATTAGGAAGCATGCCTGATAAATTATTCATCTGACTTTTACAGGCATCTCTGTGAAATTCCTAAGGAGGGCTGTGCTGTGAAAAGTGGGTTTTGGAAAGTTTTTTACTTTATTTTTAAGAGAAAGGAACCAAGTATGCGATAATAGAACAGAGGTGAAGCTGTTGTTTTAGCTGAAGATCACATTCCTTTAAGTATATTTTGTCAGTGGTAGTGGGCGGACTCAGAATTGTTGACAGGTTGTTTGGTGTGTACATGTGTGTGTGTGGGGGGTGTACGTGTGTGTGTGTGTGTGTGTGCATGCGTTTGCTTCTCTCTCTGAAATATAAAATGTCAGATGGG
This sequence comes from Vipera ursinii, assembly GCF_947247035.1. Lineage (NCBI taxonomy): Eukaryota > Metazoa > Chordata > Lepidosauria > Squamata > Viperidae > Vipera > Vipera ursinii. Next base: position 341,207,145 of record NC_139512.1, on the reverse strand, counting down.
TCAAAGAATCAGGCTGACAGGGAAGGGCAGCACATGAGCTGGTATTCGCAGCCAATTAGGGTACCAAAGGGCTTTTAATTTAGGGGCTCAGGATACTTAACCTGTTTGAGAGACTTGGAAGATAGAGCAGAAGATTGATAGATGACCATCTCCAACGTCTTGCACAGACAAAATATAAACATTTGCTGGGAGGCAGGAGACAAGGAGTTCCCAATAGGTATAAACTAGAAAAAAATGAAGTTCTTCCCTTGACTCTTAAAGTGGTATGTCTAGGGGGAAAAAAACCATGTGGTTTTTCTCAACATACGGTACCTTCTTTAGGTTGTCTCCTTGACAAAGCAGCTAAATAAAAATAGTCCTGCCTACGAAATCAGAGAAGAAGCGGGAGGGGAGGATGAATCACGTTGCTGACCACAACCTACACATTCTTCCAGCAATTAAGCTAGGAAAAGAAGAATTAAAGTGATTGATCAAGCAGAGATAAAAAGCAAAGCACACCCTGGAAAGCAACCTGCGAGTTTGGCCATTAAATAGTCTTAATTATTTACATCCAAGGGCGTAGATTCTTATATTAAAAAGAAAGGTGTAGTCTCACATAAAGAAAAACCTCTAAGGTCAACCTATATAGGATACCCAGAAATTTGCATATGCTGCTTTGGCACAGCATCATAGCTAGAAATGTTGAAGATATCTCCCTGTGGATGTCTGGAGTGTCTGGTAAAAAGAAAGGTGGAGAAGATGGAGATGAAGCTCCACCAATTTTTATGTGCACCATCATGGCCAACCCCTGACATTTTTGGCCATAGTCCATGGACACATCTGAATCCCCCCAAAACCTTCAATATTCAATGAAGATTCTAGCTTTTTGCCTTGGGGAGATGTGAAGAACAACGCTACGCAGAACTCTATCTTAATCAAGCATTACTCTTGCTGTCTAATGCTCAGGATCAATAAAAGAAGTGGCTTATGAAGTCCTTGTCTTCATGGGTTGTCCAATCTAATCACTCTTAGATTGTTAATAACTAACCATTATTGTTGGAGATAATTTGCTGACTATGTAAACCGCCTAGAGAGTTCTGTAAAGCAGCAGTCTCCGATCTTTCTGCCTTGGCGGAACGGCAGTGGTGGTGGGGGAAAGGGGATGGTTTTGTGTGTGTGCGCCACTTTCACAAATGCATCTGTGCTCACCCACCAATTCCACAGCCCAGTTCCAAACAGGCTGTGGCCCAGCACTGGACCATGGACTGGGGGTTGTTAAGCACTATGAAGCAGAATATAAATTAAAGTGCTATTGCTACTGCTATTCATACAATTAAATATGTTTTTATACAGAGAAGAGCAACCTGCAGTGCAAGTATTTTTTATTCTGGTCCACAGACCCACCATTCCCCATATTTGGGAAACCATACCATCAGTTTTCAATAATCACACCCAGCATTAAGGGGGAAACAGAGAATTACTTGCTTGAATGATGAAGCCATGTCAACACAGATCACATTACTTTGGCCCTCCCTTCCCCAACTCCAAAAGTTGCCCATTTTGGACTATGCTACTTGTAGTTCTCCCAATGTTTTGGACTTCAGCTCCCATCAACCAATCAGAGGCAAGAAGAGGTGATGGAAGCTGTAATTTGAAATTGCTTGAGGAGTCATATTTAAACTAAAAGAGAGATTGATTTATATTTTATTTTCTTGATAATGTTTCTCTGCCCCTTTGAGTCAATATTTCTGTCAAGGAGAATTCATAAACACAGGGACAAATTCAGGTCAAAATTGATCAACCTGAATACTATTAATGACTTGAGACAATTTTAAGATTGCAAACTATAGTCTAATAAATCAGAACCTCAAGCAAAATCCAAGAAACCAAAAGCACATAGGATTTCCTGAAAAATAAAATGGAGCTTTGCTAAAATGTTCTCAGTAAGTCTTTGCTTTTACTCAGTAATCTGGTTGAAATGAAATTATTCAATATCTACAAGTTTCATCACCTGGCCAAAAAAAATCTAGTCACGTACAACAGTTGTTGAATGTTGTGTAATTTAAACCTTAAAATCATCGAAACCACAAACCAAAATAGCAACACACTATTATTCTGATCTTTATTATGCTTCTGGGTTTCTGTCAGAAGAGATCTTTGCAGATACAAATATGAAGCACTGAAACTCAGGATGCAGTCCCTCCATTCTGGACGAGTCACTGAAGCTCAGTGGGATCTGCTTCTGATAAAATATGTACAGGCCTTTAAGTATATATTTTCAAAAACAAGAGCGTGAAAATGCAGATGTCAAGATAGATAAATACATTCTAGTTTTACATCCCTTATTTTAGTGACAGATTCATTTCTAGCGTCCACGTAAAGTGCTTCCTTACAGGAAGACTGGCTAATGTGTTAACTTTTGAGGCATAGGCTGCATACATGTCATATCTACAGTATTGATGAGCTGCCCAGAGTCAGGCAGCATGGAAATTTATTTAAAAACAATAATAATCATCCAACTTGCCTCACATGCAGGGCAAGGACCACAAGTTCCACACCTGCTCTAAATGCACATGCTTGAACAAATGACATCATTGCACTGTCTGCAAATTTGCCTTGCTTGGCAAGGCTGAATTTTGAATAACTGGCAATAGATTGTTACGACAGTTATGTGTCTGTTCATCTATTTTTAATATCCTCATAGATATTTTAAAAGACTGTAGAGGCAGAGCAGATATATCAGGGCAGAGTTATTACTGCTTAGCGGGATGGAGAAAACTGAAAGCAGAAAATCTGAAGTGTAAGAAAATGTAGTACCTGGATCAGCTTCACTGGGACCCACGACAGTTCCATCTACATCTATTGCCACCTTGGCCACCCACTCAAACCACTACCTCTGTTTGCCATTGCTTCTGAGATCTACTACTAGCTCCTCTGAAATACCCTTGTTTTTAAAGCCTATTGTGGGCAGTAATAGTTCTAGCAATATTTGCTGCCATCATGAGTGTTTGTTAGGGTCAATTAACATGCTACCCTTACTCTGAGAAAGAGGGTAGCATTTTAGGACAAAATTGTGTCCAAATCTTGGACAGTTGTTCCTTAGGGTTTCCTGAACCATTTCTATTTCTAGTCTCTTGGAATATCACTGGGAATGACGACTGTGGAAACTTTACTACCTATGACTTGTCTTGCTGTGGCCAAGGAGACCCATGAACTGTGGGGAACAGGGGTGATTCTAAGACTTCCAGGCTGTTCTTGTCAATATTGCTTTACAATAGTGATGGGAAATTGGTGGCCTTCATATGTTGCTGAGCTTAAATTGTCCTTTATTTCTTTATTTATTGTTTATTTCTTGTTTAACCTTTGTATTCTATGTTTTTTAAATTTTTTATTGTTGTGAGCCGCCCTGAGTCCTTAGGGAGAAGGGCGGCATATAAATTTAATAAATATAACAACAACAACAACAACAACAACTGAAAAGTCTTAGCATGATCTAGATTAGTGTTTTTAAAACTTCTTTCTTTCAGGATCTCTTCCCACTTTTAAAAACCATGTAGGACACCAAACAAGCATTTGTCTGTATGGCTTATATTTGTCTATATTTATCATATTAAAGAAGGCGTGGTGGCTCAGCGGTTAAGACAATGAGCACTGCATGACACAATGATCTCAGGTTACTTGTCCCAGTTTCTGCCAACCTTACAGTTCAAACGATACAAAAGCAAGTGGATAAAATAGGTACCATTTTGGTGGGAAGGTAACAGTCCTAGTGGACGATCACTTGCTTATGAGCCAGCAGTATGCACAGCAGCAAAAAAAACCAAAAAACAATCCTGGATTGCATTAACAGAGACATAGAACCAAGATCACGTGAATTAGTACCGCTTTATAAAACCCTAGTAAGACCACACCTGGAATACTGCAGCCAATTTTGGTCACCATATCACAAAAAAGATGTTGAGACCTTGGAAAAAGTTCAGAGAAGAGCAACTAAGATGATTCAAGGCCTGGAGACTAAAACATATGAAGAATGGCTGCAGGACTTGGGTTTGGCTAGTCCAGGGGTAGGCAACCTCGGCTCTTTCATGACTCATGGACTTCAACTCCCAGAATTCCTGAGTCAGCATAGCTGGGAGTTGAAGTCCATGAGTCATAAAAGAGCTGAGGTTGCCTACCCCTGGGCTAGTCTAAAGAAAAGAAGAAATAGGGGTGACATGATAGCAGTATTCCAGTATTTGAGGGGCTGCCACAAAGAAGAGGGGATCAAACTATTCTCCAAAGCACCAGAAGGCAGGACAAGACACAATGGTTGGAAACAGATCAAAGAGAGAAGCAACATGGAATTAAGGAGAAACGTCCTAACATTGAGGACAGTTAACCAGTGGAACTGTTTGCCTTCAGAAATTGTGGGTGCTCTATCACTGGAGGTTTTTAAGAAGAGACTGGACATTCACTTGTCTGAAATGGTATAGGTTCTCCTGCTTGAGCAGAGGGCTGGACTAGAAAACCTCCAAGGTCCCTTCCAGCTCTATTCTATTCTCTATTCTGTGCGCCTCAGCATATATTATGTTAGCCACACGTTCAATGAAGTGTCTTCAGACAATGCTGGCTCCCTCAGCGAAGAAATGAGCATCGCCCCCTAGAGTCAGACACGGTTAAACATGGGAAATCTTTACTTTTATCATACTAAAAATTAAAAAGGATGCATTCACTGCCAGTTCTCACAATTGTTTGATGGGTTTAATACTCTATTATTTTTCACCAGAGACTGAGGAATAATTTTGATTTTGTAGACTTCTGAAAAGGTCTCGGAGGACCCCTGGGGTCCTCAGACCACATTTTGAGAAACACTGGGATAGACATGGGGAAAAAATGAAATAAATATCTACAGGGACACTGGTTGTCTATCCCTGGCTTACCTTGTCTAGAACAAGACTAAAATAAATATTTTTACAAGATTGCCTCAAGTTATACAGTGCTGAGGGCAGGGTAGAAGCTAACATGCTTAGCAATAAATATAATCTCCTCTGGAGAAGGGACTGTTCCATGGTACCCAGGCAAATATTTAACCTTCTTATGTCTGCAAATTTATGAACAACAGCTATATTCCTTCCAATTAAATATTTACCCCTTTTTAATAAGGGAACTCCTGAAGGTTAAACATTATTTTTTTCCCCTTCATCATAGGATTGTTTAATGTCTGAAGTAATAAATATTTAGCTAACAGAGCTATTATTTTACTCACTAAAATCCAACCATCAACTATTTTTTATTTTAGCAAGTCAGATATTCTTAGTTTTGGCCTAGACTCTGAATACTGTACTGGTTCTTTTCCAAGGTGTAAGGGTCTTTAGCTCATTAGCATCCAATTAAAGAAGTACTGGTTTGTCTATTAATCAAAATGCATGTGATTAATTAATTGACTCCACAACGTTTGCTTGAAATGAAGAAGTCACACTTTATGAATACAGTCTAATAAAATGATACATTTTTCCAAAGATACAGTGGAAAACTTAAGAATGTAGAACTGCACCCCTATACTATATAAACTTTTATTGAAATTGGCAATGAATAATATCTTACTGGCTCAAAATCAATCTTCTCTAGGGCTACTGTTCTTTTTATTGCAAAACCTCTTGCAGTCCGAATGGCCCAGAACTGTAGCCAGCAAATTTCTCTATTTGGGAATATCCCTGATTGGATAAAAGCAAAAGGGGTTGTAAAGCAAAGCCTGGAAAATAGGAAGCTCCAGAACAAACGTGTAGCTGCCCAAAGGCTATGCTGACTTTATAATGAAAGAAAGAAACTACAACCCACACAATACTTACACAAGTTATTATGACCCAAATATGGTCAGGTTTTCTCTAAAGATGCTTCAATACTCTTCCCTCTGCAATCATAGATGGCAAACACAAATACCTCTCTGCTTTTTATGAAATGAAACCTTAAAATGTCTTCCTGATGTACAGATTATACAAGGAATTACTGTACACTCCCAGCTAATTCAACCTTTATTAAATAGGCTGTCTGACTGTTCAGATCAATGGTATTTAGAAAGTTTCTTAGTATTTAAAGAAATCAATAATATTTATACAGTACCAAAAGCATAATGTTGGTGAAATCCAATCCCTGATGAGGTCAGCATTACTTCTAGGAGGAGGTTATTCCAGAGAATAGGCACCACGGCAGGGCTTTCTGGCCTTAACTCCCTAATTTTCCAAAATTGAGCCATTATTCACAGCTTCTCCAGAAGGATCAACTCAGGTTGGAGCAGGCTACCTTGCAAATACCCAGAAGTCAAACAATATAAGGACTTTGTAATCAAAACTAGCAACAATAGGTTGCTAATGTAATTCGACTTCTGGTTTATGCAGGGCCACACAAAGTAGATTAATAAGACCACGGTGGCAGCCAATATCCATATCAGTTGCACTTTCTGGATGATCGTCAAAGGCAACCTCATGTTGAGCACACAGAAGTTCAACTGAGGCTAAGAAGGTTGAAGTTACCCAATACCAAAAGGTATGACAATTTAAAACCAGCCCAAAAACTAGATCAAGGAATCCAGGTAGTGGATGGACAACAGGTCAGTTAGTATATCAGAAAATTACCCAATTTGCCTTTGCCCCTACCACCCGGCTTAATGTGCAGGCACTTAACATCCTGCCAAAGGAAGAGCAGAGTTCCTAATCACTAATAAGTTGTCCCATATGATCAATGCCACCATATTGTTTCAAGCTCATGGCTACTGCAGGATTTGAAGACCAGAAGGGCAGATCCCCAAGAGGGTAATATCAGAATAACAGAGTTGGAAGGGGCCTTGGAGGTCTTCTAGTCCAGGGAGCCCCAACCCCCGGTCTGTGGACCAAGACAGTTGCGGGATGCCAGAAACTAGGCTGTGCCAACAAGCAAAGGCCCATCTGTGGGATGCAGGCAGCATGCGAAACCACAGCCCATCTGGTACACGGAAAAACCTCTCTCCATGGAACTGGTCCCTGGTGCCCAAAAGGTTGGGGACTACTGTTCTAGTCCAACCCCCTGCTCAGGCAAGAAACCCTATACCATTTCAAATAAATGGTTGTCCAATCTCTTCATAAAGCACCCACAACTTCTGAAAGCAAGCTCTTCCACTGGTTAATTATTCTCATTGTTAGGAAGTTTCTTCTTAATTCCAGATTCTCTCCTTGATTAGTTTCCATCCATTGTTTCTTGTCTTGCCTTCTGGTGTTTTGGAGAAGAACTTGACTCCCTCTTCTTTGTGGCAACCCCTGAGATATTAGAACACCGCTATCATGTCATCCCTCATCCTTTTCTTCATTAAACTAGACATACCCAAATCCAGCAACCGTTCCTTATATGTTTTAGCCTCCAGTCTCCTAATCATCTTTGTTGCTCTTCTCTGTACTCTTTCTAGAGTCTCAACATCTTTTGTATATTGCAGTGACCAAAACTGGATGCAGTATTCCAAGTGTGGACTTACCAAGGCATTATAAAGTGGTATTAACATTTGATGTAATCTTGATGATATCCCTCTATTAATGCAGCCTAGAACTGTGTTGGCTTTTTTGGCAGCTGCAGCACACCATTGGCTCATATTTAAATGATTGTCCAGTAGGACTCCAAGATCCCTCTTACAGTTACTGCTTATTGAGCCAGGTACCACCTACACTATACCTGTCTTCACCTACCAGGAATTCTCAGGAATACACACCATGTATGCCTATTCATCGGCAATCAAGTCATGAATCAAAATGGATCTGTTTTTTATCAACAGCAACATGAGCTGAAATTCACCAGCGATTCAACCATAAGGACCCAGAATTGAATTAGCAGCCTAGAAACAGAGATAGTATTAAACTGCTGGTTTCCCTTCCCTTATAATACCTCTGCAGCACCCCCACGTCCCCCTCAATCTATCACAATCAAAGTTATATTACCTTGACCTCTCCTGATAACACAGTTACCTCCACAATAACCAACCAACCCACACACATGCTACCACCACAATGTACCATATGCAATTACTCAACTAGAATAAAAAATTCACACTCACAAACTTGTTCTTCTCCAGGCAAAGCAACTGTCTACATCAATAAATCAAGTAAATATTGTAGCTCTTTCTTCTTGAAAACTCAGGGTGGCTTCTAGGAGGGTTTTACTTATTTTGTTCCCTCCAAAGTGCACATGAAATGTGGTCTGGACTGAAACATTTCGACTGGCCCAACATCTCTCTATGAGCTCCATGGACCAGTGGGGCTTTCAATCTATTAATTTTGAATGAAGTCTAAAATGCTTAAAGTGTAATGTTTTCAGAATTCTGAACTTATCAATATACTACTGAAACTCTTATTGTCTACTACCTTTAACTGGATGAAACAGCGCATCATAGGGCTACATTTTTAAACCAAGTGGGCTAACTTACAGAATGCATCCAAAATCTGGGACCCATAACTTCTATGGAATTGAAAATTGGCAGATTTATGGTTGCTTCAGTGTTGTTGTACTGCCATGCTACTGCTCAGAAGTTCAGTAGACTGGTCCCACCCTAGGCCCCTGGACACTAGGTAGCCCATCCCCTCTTTTGGCCACTGGAGATTAGGTGAACTAGTCCTGTCCTAGCTCTCCAGAGACCTGGTAGACCAGTCCCACCATTGGCTGCCAGAGAGAGATCAGCTGTAGTCAAGCCAGCAGGAATCTGGAAATTGCTCCTGCTCCCACTGGGTTTTTTTGTCCTTGCTTACTCTGTTTCTCTGTTTAGGTAAGGAAATATTTGTGAAATGATGACCCAAGAGGTCATGGATTGCTAATTTGATTGTAAACATATTTTCAGGTTGCCTTTTTCCCAGGCAAGAGTCTGTGGTTAGGAAGGGAGAAGAGTTACATTTGACAACCATCAGAGTCCTGAAAACTGAACTGTTATAACTACTCTATTACTGCTGTAATATACTTAATAGTGATTAATATACCGGTACTGCATTGTGACCACCTTGGAAGGAATAAACACTTGTGGGTATTTCCTATTTCAATGCCAAGGTAACATGGCTGCTTTGAGTATAATAAACTGAAAATGGAGCATTTCTAAAAACTCATATATGCTCGCTTTCTTCTCTGTTAGCCACATGTGTCAACTTGATCCTATAATCTAAAACAATCCAACTGTGCATTCATTTTTTTTATATTGTTTCTGAATGCTCTGTTTTATTTATCATTCACAGGGCTTGCATCCTGTAAATGTAGTAAATAAGCAAATAAACAGGGCGAAAATGTGTTTGATTTTGGTTTTTTAAACATGCAGCATCCGATGATGCTCATCCCTGTGATTTTGGGGGAGGCAAGGCACTGATTTGCTACTTGCCCGTCATACTAGACCCAAGAAAATGCCACCCCAGCATGCAAGGACTAAAAACAGGTTCCTCGAGAGATGAGCTGTTCCTCCCACAACCTCATTAGTAAGTGATGGTTCCACTGCTGGGTATGACCCCCATCAGCTTATCACCCAACGGCTTGCTGCCTCCCCCACACTGGATGCACAAAATTGTTGCAGACCATTCACGAAGCTGCATTGCTAAGGAAACAGTGAAGAGACACACTCTTCTCACAAGTCCAAGCATTAATTTGCCTCCTGGTCCCAGAGGAAAGCAGTATGCAAAGACTGCATTTGCCAGTTGGAGCAAAAACAAAACTAGGAAAATGATGATTAAGGTGTGCTTTGAAAGGGACGCGGTGGCTCAGTGGGTTAGGACACTGAGTTTGTCGATCTGAAGGTCGGCAGTTTGGCGGGTCGAATCCCGTGTGCCGCGTAACAGAGTGAGCGCCTGTTACTCGTCCCAGCTTCTGCCAACCTAGCAGTTCGAAAGCACGTACAAATGCAAGTAGAAAAATAGGGACCACTACGGTGGGAAGGTAACAGTGTTCCGTGCGCCTTTGGCGTCTAGTCATGCCGGCCACATGACCACGGAGACATCCTCGGACAAGCACTGGCTCTTTGGCTTTGAAACAGAGATGAGCATCGGCCCCTAGAGTTGGAAACAACTAGCACGCACATGTGGGGGAACCTTTACCTTTTTTACTGAAAGGGAAACTCCAATCTGCTGTTTTGTTTGTGTGCAAATGTCTTGCAACTGCATCAGGCGGCTTATGACTTTCTGGAGGATTAGGCCAGAATGGAAGCTAGCCTTCTCAGAACATGCACAGCTATTGTCCGGATGGCACTGTCTGCACTTTTATTCTCTTCTTGCCAAACACATGTCAAGGTTCTTTCTTTGTTGTCTAGAATTCAGAGCTATGGAGTCTAACCTGAACTACGTGTACCTAGACTAGAAACATTCAAGCTGGGGAATATGGAACTTTACACCAATCCAAAAATTGGATCACAGCAAAATGCTGTGGACATAGTATACTTAGATTTCAGCAAGGCATTCGACAAAGCAGACCACAACGTTCTTCTTGGTAAGCTAGAAAAATGTGGCATATGCAGCATCACCACCAGGTGGATTTGTAATTGGCTGACAAACGGGTTGTATTTAACGGGTTTTTCTTAATGGTACTACAGCTACATAAGGGATGTCAAACTGCTGGCCCACGGGCCGGATGCATCATAGCGAAACCGTGCCAACCCCATTGCCGGCAATGGCAAAGAAGTTGCAATACATCATGACATGTCACGTGACATTGCGAGTTTGGCACCCCTGATCTACATGGTAGAAAGGAAGCAGTGGGGTACCACAAAGTGTTGTCTTAGGCCCAGTACTCTTCAATATCTTCATAAATGACTGAGATGAGGGAATAGAAGGGGAACCCATCAAATTTGCAGATGACACTAAGCTGGCAGGAAGAGCCAACACCCCACCAGAAGACAAGCTCAGAATCCAAAAAGTTCTTGACAAACTTGAACAGTGGGCACTATCCAACAAAATGAAATTTAATATGGAGAAAAGAAAGGTTTTACACTTAGCCAGGAAAAAACAAAGGTGTGAGTACATGTTAGGTGAAACCTGGCTCCAAAACAGTAACTTTGAGAGGGACTTTGGAGTCCTAATGGACAATCATTTAAATATAAGCCGGCAGTGTATGACAGCAGCCAAAAAAGTTAATACAGTTCTTGGTTGTATAAACAGAGGCATAGAATCAAAATCACATGAAGTATTAGTACCGCTTTATAAAGCCTTGGTAAGACCACACCTGGAATACTGCATCTAGTTTTGATCACCATATCACAAAAAAGATGTTGAGACCTTGGAAAAAGTTCAGAGAAGAGCAACTAAGATGATTAAAGGCCTGGAAACTAAAACATACGAAGAACTGTTGCAGGATTTGGGTTTGGCTAGTCTAGAGAAAAGAAGGATTAGGGGGACACGATAGCAGTATTCCAGTATTTGAGAGGTTGCTACAAAGAGGAGGGGATCAACTTATTTTCCAAAGCACCAGAGGGTAGGACAAGAAACAATGGATGGGAACTAATCAAGGAGAGAAGCAACCTAGAATTAAGGAGAAATTCCCTAACAGAGAGGACAATTAACCAGTGGAACAGCTTGCCTTCAGAAGTTGTGGGTGCTTCATCAATGGGGGGTTTTAAGAAGAGACTGGACAGTCACTTGTCTGAAATGGTATAGGGTCTCCTGCTTGAGCAGGAGGTTGGACTAGAAAACCTCTAAGGCAAAGGTTCCCAACCTTTTGGGCATCAGGGACCGGTTCCAAGGAGAGAGGTTTTTCCGTGGACCGGAGAGTGCGTGGTTTTGTTTGCTGTCTGCATCTCACGGATGGGGCTTTGCTCATTTGTGCAGATCTGTTGCTGGCATGCCACGGCCCGGTACTGGTCCACAGACTGGGGGTTGGAGACCCCTGCTCTAAGGTACCTTCCAGCTGTATTCTGATTGACCAAACACTCAATTAACCTGTTCACCTTTACATGCTATAAAAACAATGCACTTGGTCATACTTTGTACACAGCTCAAGACACAACACTGAGCCCTTTTAGGCAGGTAATTTTAATTTAAAATCCCTGGCCAGCTTGGAAGGAAAAAGAGCAAAGCATAAACACATTTAATGAATCCAAGCAGATTATCTACATGGTAAAAAATAATCACCAAAAGGTTGCCTTGAAACCAGACTTATGGACCCAAAACTACCTCCTAAATTGTATAGCCCCTTTTGACTCTTCCTCCTCTTGAATAGTTTCCATCTGGTTGTTATAAGAATTATTATAAGAAGTTTTAAAATCTGGTGGCTGAGAACCCTTCTCTTTTTTCCCTTCCCCATCCCTTTTTCCTTGTGTGTGTAAGGCCAAGAACAAGGACGATATTGTTCAATATTAAATCATAAGCTGTTCCAGGAGCATTTGGGGATCAATCAAGTTTCCAAATAAGTCTATTTAATATGTCCTGCTTTCTCCTGGATGGAAAAGATCTGAATTCCCGCTTTCAGAAGGAGTTTGGACCCAAGATCCATGTGCCCCTTTTCAGTTCTGTAATACTGTTTTGTGTAGTGGTTAAAGTGTTGGCCTAGAAAACAGGAGATTGGATGCTTTAGTCCTGCTTTAGGCATGAAAAAACAGCTAAGTGACTTTGGCTAGTCACTCTCTCTCAGTCTAACTCATCTCACAGAACTGTTGTGGGAAAATAGGAGAGGAAGGAGTATTATGTACATTCACTGCCTTGAGTTATAAAGTAATAAAGCTGGGATAAAAAAAACTAACAACTAAATAAATACTGTTCACATGGGCCCTGTCTTCCTCTACCCCAATAATGCAAGCATTGACCTGGTGGTACAGCTCTTCTATTTGGGATATGCTACCTCTGTTTTTACATCTGTCTTATAAATGTGGATGCTCAGAAATGTTGCTGTAGAAAACATAGTTGGCTGCTCCAACTACTTGGTTTTGCTGGCAAAACACACTAGCAAATACAGAGCAAATAAAAGCGGCCCCTTCAAATAATAAGCCCCTTAACCGAGCTAGAAGCATTGCCAACAAATTGAGAATGCAGAAATTAATCTGGCACCCCTGTCCAGTATCCCACACAACTTGATGCTCAGGACTCACCCTGAAGACTGACATCTGGTTGGTTGTCAAGGTGCCTGTCTTGTCAGAGCAAATGACTGAAGTGCATCCTAGGGTTTCCACAGAGGGGAGGCTCCTGACAATGGCATTCTTTTTGGCCATCCGGCGAGTGCCCAATGCCAGGCAAGTGGTAATAACTGCAGGAAGTCCTTCAGGGATGGCAGCCACTGCCAAAGCCACAGCAATCTTGAAATAGTAAATGGCACCACGAAACCAGGAGCCACCATGCACGGGGTCACTGAAGTGGCTGATGTTGATGATCCAGACTGCAATACAGACAAGGGTGATGACCTTGGAAAGCTGCTGGCTGAATTCATCCAGCTTCTGTTGCAGAGGGGTCTTCTCGGGCTCCGTGGCCACCATCTGATTCCTGATTTTCCCAATCTCTGTGTACACTCCGGTGGCAATGACAACACCAACAGCTTTGCCTGCAGCAATGTTCGTTCCCTTAAGAAGAGAAAAGAGATTTAGATGAGGTTCTCTCACACAGGCCTACATTCAGCTTGCACACCTTCTGGCAGACCAGGGCTACCTGTGGCCTGATGGCACCTTTCGAGGGCTTCACACAAAAATAGTAGACAAGTAGGTGGAGCCAAGAAAACAGCTAAACTTTTCATTTTCATGTATATTTCCTCAAAATGAAACATAGTTATTATGATCACTCTCCAGTTAAGGCAGGGGTGTCAAACTACCAGCCTGCAGGCTGGATGCGTCATGCAGAAGCCACACCCACCCCATTGCCGGCAATGGCAAAACGGTCCCGTGACATGTCTGAGTTGAGATTTCTTAGAATATGGCAACAACATTTAGAGGTCTCTGGGTATTGAAGACATGGATGAACGTTACTAAAAACTATATCTTGTATGTGAGGTATTGCAAGAAACAGTATCCTTAAAAGACAAACGACAATCTCTAAATGAGCAACAATGGAACTCCAGATTTATACCCAATCAGCTCTCAAAGTCTTTAAATCAGGGGTCTTCAAACTTGGCCCCTTTATGACTTGTGGACTTCAACTCCGAGAATTCCTCAGCCAGCGTGCCTGGCTGAGGAATTCTAGGAGTTGAACTCCACAAGTCATAAAAGGGCCAACTCTGAAGACCCCTGCTTTACATTCTCTTACAGGGCTAATTTCTCAGAAGCATTGAATTTCCTTTTCTCTCAAGGCTTCATATTATCCACTGATGACAGATACTTGTTTACATTTTCTGCCATTTTCCCATTCAGGAGATTACCCCAATTTCAGCTGAGGCCTGATACATTTCAACTTTTAAGAAGTTATAGGTGGCTCTCTGGTCCAGTTTGGGTCCTCTGATGTAACCTGACAATGATCAAAAGTATGTAACCAGGAAATATTGGAGTATTGGACTAGAAGGATGACCATAGGGCTATATGTAGCCCTTAGATTAACTTCATAATCTATCTACAGGAGAACAGTTGAGACCTTCTATGCATTTGGGTGCACAAGAGGAAGAAGGTAACAGACGGAGAAAATAAAAGACAGCATCGGAGAGAAAAGGGCTTAACTTAGCTCCCAACTACATTTGTTTGTTTGTCTCTGGGTCACATATCTAAATTTCACCTAAGTTCTTTTTGCTCTGTGACATCACCCACTGCTGGCTTCAGTTTTGCCCACTCTCCAGTTGATCATGTCCAGGGCAATGCAATTCTCAGCATTAAAAAGGTTGACTGGCCTTCAGGTACAGGTAATCCTCGACTTACAACTATAATGGAGTCAGCCCATTAGTTTTAAGTGGTGAGAGTCATGAACGATCTGATTTTGTGGCCTTTTTTATGGCAGTTGTTAAGCAAAACAACATGGTTGTTAAGTAAATCCATGATCGTTAAGCCAAATGCTGCAGTCATTAAGCAAACCCATTGCCAAGGGGTGTTTTGGTTTTCAGCAAAAATGTCATAAATTGCAGTCACATGACCACAGGATCCTGCAAGCAGTCATAAATGTAGACGGTTGCTGGGTGTGCGAAATGCAGTCACGTGACTGCACAGCGGGGGGGGGGCAGTTGGAACTTTGGAGTAGGATCATAAATACTTTTTGGAAGGTCCATTGTAACTTCAAGTAAGTTGAGAACTACATGTACTAACTGAACAAGAAGAATTTGCAACAAACTAGGGGGCAGTTGCAGAGAAGAGGGAGGGAGGAATTATTTTTCCATAACAAACATCCAATAAACAATATGTAGCACATCAGTTGCAGATTATTCTTGGCTGTGCTGCTTTTTTCTTGGGTTGCATCCAAAAACAATGAATCCTATTTACCTATTTATAGCCTAACATAATATTATCTATTTAGGTTTCTACCATTTGTCAATCATACGCGGTGATTCCCTAGAGACCTGTGGACAGAGAAGCCTCGTTCCAGAAGCAGGGCGGGCTTATAAGGTGAGCTGAGGACACTTACAGAAAAAAGCATGTTCTTTTTATCTTGGTTAACAGCCCTTGGGTCTGGAATGGGATCAGTATGTTTAATGACGGAAACAGATTCACCTGCAGAAAGAAGAGAATGTTGAAATTCATTTTTCCTTCAAAAGTTAAGAATGAATTTGTAACAAGACGTATCAAGTTTGGAATGAACTTGAGCTACAGATCACACATACAAACAATCAAGCAATCCAATGCTGAGATAAGAGGGAGGGCAAGACTAGAAAATGGAAGAAGGGCAGATTTTTCCTCATTTCTACTGCTTACGAGCTCAAGGGTAAAGTATCTAGTGTTCACCAGATGCTTTGGACCACAAATCCCACCTACATGTCAACTAGACTAGAGGCCACAAGAACGCCTATGTAACTTTACGATCCAAGCTGGGTCAGTCACTGACACGAGGTTTAGTCTTCTGAGCTTTCGGACTCATGCTAGAACCCATCTTCAGGGAACTTCTCTCTCACCAGAACGTCAGGGACACATTCTGATGAGAGAGAAGTTCTCTGAGGAGGGGCTGAAGAGTCCAAAACCACTGAGAGCGTGCACTCCAGCCAGCCACTCACATGGACCAATTCTGAATAGGCCATGGCCCAGTAGTGGGCTGCGGCCCAGGGGTTGGGGATTCCTGGAACAGAATGCCTACCTGTAAGAATGGATTGATCTACCCTCAGTGTTGTGGACTTGATCTCAATGATTCGGATGTCAGCAGGCACTTTGTCACCAACTAAAAGACAAGAAGAATAATGAGACAGTTTGCTATTACAAATGATGTGTGTCTGAAATCCACCGTCAGTCATTTACAAAATAATGAGAGATTTATAAAGCAGTGTTTAATAGATATATGCTATGTTTTGAATTTGATTCCCAAAAGATGCTTCAGAGAATGTGGAGATGTGACTGTAGCATCTGTTTACAACTTTTCAGTAAGTTACCTTTTGCTCCTTTCCCTAGAAGATAGCAACCACTGCAATTCCAAGAAATGATGCAGCTGCTTTAAAGAGCTGCAGACAGATACTTTTTTTTAAATTTTAATTCCATTTATATCCCGCCCTTCTCCGAAGACTCAGGGCGGCTTACAAGCTTAGCAGTAGCCTTCATTCTATGTATATGCCTGCTACTATATCACACTCCCACGCACTCGGAATTTGAAGCACTCCAGTGTTTCCTGCAAAATGGGACATATATGTTCCAATAGGTTTGTTTTCCTTAAAGGTAAATATGTGGACAGTGGAAATTTGGATTAGGAACAGAACTGATAGGGACAAAAACTTTACTTTTTAAAAAAAAAAATCATTGCATACCACGTGGGATGGCATTTCTTTTCCAAATTAACCCTTCTGCAGTTATTTTTAAATATTTTTGTGCCAAAAATAGCACTACAAACTATTATCATATCCATTCACAATTGTCCAATTTTTCTAAATGAGAGGAAATACTTTTCATTACTTAGAGATGGGGTAGTATTGGCCATATATTATTTCTTTTTCCTAAGCTCTTTGATATTTTTTAAAATTTGACTACTGCCACAATTAGTTGCAACAGTAATTGGGTTAACAGTCTTGCAAGATTCTATATTATTCTTCCTTGGCACTGAAACTAGAAAATGGTGGCTTCACAAAATTTAAAAGAACTAGTCTCAGAACATTCTAATCTGGGGTAAGAAAGAAAAGATCACAATCTTTTTTTTCAGGGGAAAAAAAGGTCTGAAAAAGTTTAGCTCTTTTCTAATTCAAATAATGTTTTGCTTTTACTTTATTTTAAAGCAGGTATCTCACACATCTCTTCTCCTGTGATGGAATGTTGTTCATATTTCCAGGAGGGAGGGAGGGAATTCCAGAGGAGCAAGAGACACTGTTTCTGTAACACTGAAACCAGCTCTTTATTTGGGTGCCCAGGATATTATATAAAATGGTTCTGTCTGTTTGTCTATCCGTCTCTCTATTTATTTTCCAGACTTGGGCCTGAGGTTTTCGCGGGTGTTTGTATGTAGATCTTTGGTCATTTGGGTTTTTCCCCACATAGAATTGGAGGTATCAGGGCAACGTTTTGACAATGAGATTTCGTTGAAACGTTGCCCTGATACCTCCAATTCTACGTGGGGAAAAAACCCGAATGACCAAAGATCGATCGATCTATCTATCTATCTATCTATCTATCTATCTATCTATCTATCTATCTATCTATCATATATATATATAACTTTTGTCTGAATAATTCTATACCTTAGGTATAATACATCCCTAAGCAATGTATGCGTTGTGTCAGGACCCACCCCAATCCACATCTTAGGGAAACAAAAACTCTTGGAGTCTGTTCTAGTCCAAAAGGAATTTTTACTAGGACATGCTTGGTTGTGGGAATACAAGACAGGACTTGGTATTGTTTTACAAATTGAAACTTTATAAAGAGTTCCCGGTTCAACCCCCCTCCCCTCAACACCATTTGCTCAGCCCCCATCATTTTACTTCGTGTCATCCCTTTCGTGGGAAAAAGGGAACTTCGAATCTTTATGGTTATTGCCTTCTTCCTTTACAGATTCAAATAGAGACACAGGCCAAATGCCCTAACCCTCCCCCTTTGTTCCCCCAGTTCAAAAGGCTTCCCTTGGTCTTTGAAATAACCTAAGGCAGGCTGAATCCACATGCACTCCTCCTTCCTCGGGAGATGGCAGACCTCCACGGGGGGGGGGAATAATGTTTTAAACATACATTTATGAATGTGATATAAATGGATTCTGACACGTTGTTAGAATAATGACATATTCTTGCCTCCATCCCTTTTGGTTTTGCTTTTTATTTTAGATTCTAAATCCTTTAAAATAAATATCTGTCATATCCTTTACAAAACACACAAACAATACAATATTATTAAATCATCCTCATCATTAATGTCTTCCAACACTAGTAAATATTCTTGAAGTTGATTTTTATAAGTTTTAGTATTGTGAGTAGCTCTTATGATTATTCTTTTACTTTACCAACTACTTTGAGTAGTTGATGCCCATATAGGAAACAACCTAAAAGCCACAACAAAAACAACAACAACAAAATCATGGCATCATTTTAAAAGGCTACAAATTTGTTATGGCATGGATGTAAGTCCATGAAAGATTATTCCAGGGCAGCTACAAGATGATTTGTTATGTTTGCTGCCACAGAGTAGCATAGGTAAAGTTTTCAGAGAAAGAAAAGTTCCCAATGACTAATAAACCTTTATTATAGCACAAGTAAATTACAGCTGCTAACATTTGACTGCAAATAAGCAGGCATACCGTGTTTCCCCAAAAGTAAGCCCTATCCCAAAAATAAGCCCTAGTTTTGGGGCAAAGCACACACCTAAAAATCAAGCTAAGGCAGGGATGGGGGGGGGTGGAGCTGCCCCGCCCTCTTCGCTCTGCACCCACTTACCTTGCAGCCAGACCTCTCCTTGCCAGCCCACTTCTTCTTCTGAGGCCTCTTCTGCAGCCAGGCCTGCCTTTCTCAGTCACAGGGCTTTCCGGAAGGCCTGTGCAGCCAAGAACCGAGCTATGGATTCAATCAGTAGCTCAGTTCTACAAGACCTCAGTAGAATCCATAACTTGGTACTCAGCTGCTTAGGCCTTCTGGAGAGGCCTGATTGCAGAATGCAGGCCCGAATGCAGCTGCAGAACTTAGGCCCCAGAAGACGTGGACCAGCTGGGTGGGGCTGTCGGTGACAGAGGTGAGGTAAGGCCTATCCCAAAAATAAGACCTGGTGCTTCTTTTGGAGGGAAAAAATAATAATAAGATCCAGTCTTATTTTCAGGGAAACACAGTATTTCCATCTGGATCTTATAAGAACGTAGGTCAACATTACATACACAAGGCAAGCCAAACACTGAGATTGTACCTGCTACCTCCACAATATCTCCTGGGACGATGTCTCGAGCTCGGATCCGCTGCACTCCATTCCTGTCTGCTCTGATCACCTTCCCCATTTCTGGTTCATATTCTTTTAGGGCCTCAATTGCACTCTCAGCATTCCTCTCCTGCCCAAAAAAAAACCAACAAGGGGGGGGGAGCTTTTTAAAACTTGAACTTTTCCAACATAAAAGTCCCCTAAACAATCTGAATGTCTCAGGGGAGAATGTTTTTCCAGTTGAAATTAAACTAAAAGATCTACCCTATCCAGATATAGATGGTGTCCACCACACGCAAGGTCTTTTGGGTGACTGCCCAGGAGCACTGCTGTATATCTTGCTATGGACTAGCATTGTAATGCTATTCTGCAGATTGAAAATATGCACTTGGTGGGTTGGATTGTTGAACCAGGTTCATATTATTCGTGTTGTTTCATATTGGATTATTTTGATAATTCTTTTCTTTTAAATGACTATTTTGGAAACATTAGTATATGTGCATTTGGAACAAATTTGTCCTCAACTGCCTTCTTTAAAAAGTTGCCCCAGCTATTTTTGCAACCTCTTTTACTTTCAAAAATATATTTCTAGCCAATGTCAATTTGGCATGTGTTCAATCAAAATTGCATTCTCTTCTATGTTTGTATCAATTTGTGAGGAGAGATGATGGTATGCAAGGCTGGAGCTGAAAATGATCTTTGTTTTTAAATTAACTCCCTAAACTACTTGGATTAATATGTAGACCAACATTTATTTTTCAGACTGCAACATCCAAAACAGTACATGGCATCTCTTAGCTTAAATATTATACACAGAGCTATGCAAAGGAAATTGGTATAAAAATAAATACAAATCTGTGTGCATGTCTTTTAAAAATGCAAAATTATGCAGGAACTGAATAGAAAAGACAAATGATTTATTTGAAGGGCTGTCATAGAGAGGAAGGGGTCAACCTATTCTCCAAAGCACCTGAGGGCAGGACATGAAGAAATGAATGGAAACTTATTAAGGAGAAATCCAACTTAGAACGGAGGGGAAATTTCTTGTCAGTGAGAACAATTAATCAGTGGAATGGCTTGTCTCCAGAAGTTGTGGGTGCTCCATTACTGGAGGTTTTTAAGAAGGGATTGGATAGCCATTTGTCCAGAATAGGGTTTCCTGTGTGGGTAGGGGGTTGGACTAGAAGACCTCCAACGTCCCTTCCAACTTGGTTATTTTATATTCCATTCTGTATTGTTATAGGTGTGAGATTACAAAGGACAGGAGGCAGATTCATTGACCCCCATTTACTGACAAATGAAAGGCTCCAATATTGTATTTTATAAAAGGAAGTTAATCTTACACTTAATACAACCCTCCCCAATAGAAGGAACAATTAGGAGAAAATAGATATGTGACTAAAATTCTATGAAACACCCCCACCTTTTTCCTTTTGTCAACATACGGTGCTCACCTCTAGCTGAAACCTGGAGATTTCCCCCCTCAAATAAACATATTCAGGCACTATACCTTACTCAGTGGAAACTACAGGAATGTATATGTCTCTCTCTCTGTGTGTGTGTGTGTTTGTGTGTGTGTGAAGAAGGAGCAGAATGCATCATAAAGATTCTTTATCTTTATCAGACTTATATACCGCCCTTCTCCCGTAGGACTGATGCAAATCTCACCCCTTTTCTTAATCAAAGTAATATCCTATAGTGTGGAGTTTGTATCATGACAGCATGATGCTACTCCCATCATTCTAATAAAAGCAGAAAGCTTCTGGGGATACCCAGAAGTCATATGAGTGGGGCTTTTTTTGTCACAGAAACCTCGCAGGGTAGGCAAGGCGGGTTGTATGACCTGTGTGAGTTCTGGCACCTTTTTCTTTTACAAAAAAAGCACTGCATATGAGTGAATTCAAAATTCCTGATTAAAATTAATTGCCTGTAAAATAAAGAACTACCTTGATGTAATTAAGTGATTCCTATTTATATGTATGGATCGTATACTTGCATACATAGAAACCACTCATATGTGCACACACACCAGCAGAAATAGAATGGAGAAGGAGAGAGAGGGACAGAGAGAGAAGAAAAAGGAGAAGGAATTACACGGTATAAATGAAAGGAGTAGGGGGAGGATAAAGGGAAGAATAGAATAGAGTAGAGTAGAGTAGAGCAGAGCCATCTGGATGGAGATTAAGAGGCGGGGAAAATAAAAGAAAATCAAATAAACTTGTTTAATCCTTACAAAAAAATCACTGAGGGAAGCTGGCCAATTTTTAAAGGATTCCATGCTTTCCTTCAGATATCTTTAGCCATTCTCACCAACTGACTGTTAATTTCTTTTGAAAAGCAGCTTCTATGATAAATGGGGGGGGGGGTGAGGGAGATTTTTTTCCTCTCCATTTGGCAGATACTATTGCAAAAAAAAAAAATGTGAAACTGACACAGACTGGATTCAGACTTGCAATTATATCAAATAACTCCTAAAGCACACCTGAAGCTGAGGTGAATTGGCTATAACTTCTTTCCTCCCTCCCACCTGAAGACACATCAAAGCAGGTAGGTGACCAGCCCGTTAACATACCTGCCAGACTCCTACCACTGCATTAGCTATGAGGATCATAATAATCACAACAGGCTCCACAAAGGCTGTGGTGGTTTCTTCTCCTTCCTCAAACCAGGCCAGAATCTGCAAAGGAAAGGAAAAGGAGGGAACAGGGAGGAGATGAGAAGGGGACATTTAGACAACCAGCTCAAAAAACAAACAAGATGAAAAGCAGTCATGGCTGAGGGCTTCATCCCATCCAAAAGGAAAACTGACTTAAACAAATTTCAGAAGTTTTTTTTTAAGATAAATTGTTAATCATTATCAAGTTTGTCTGAGAAGACAGAACATCGCCTCCTACGATGAGGGGATGCTTGAATATATACATCCATACATATGGAGCAGTGCAGTAGGAAAACAAACTTGTGCCGCCTGTGAAAGAGGTGCAACTTTTAAAGTTACCTGCTGTTCTACTTAAAAAAGGTGTGATTTTGCTCGTAGTTATTTTTGAAACACAGGGAGGAAGATTAGCTTATACTTTAAATCTATCATCTTGAATTTTCACATGAATCAGACTGAAGAACTTCATAGAAGGAAAGTTTCCAATCCCCTTTCCTCCCCCAATCTCAAAGACACCTCCAATCCCTAAATGCCACTCTAGATGTTGAAGGAAAAGGGTGCTGAGGAATAATGTGGGAAGGGACCTGCCACAAATTAGGATTCTAAATTAAATTAATTGAAGTTGCTTCCTGGAACAAGTTTTCAGCCTTTTCCTTCCCTAGCAGCTGTACTGCACCTCATTTTGATTTTTCAGGACAGCCTTTTTCATATTACCAAAACAGAAGCTGGATCTGAAAGGGCCACTGAGGCCCTACTGAGTATAAAGTATTTCTGAGAAACAACTCTGAAGACTTTCACTAAAGACAAGTCTACAACTTCATTTGGTAATTTAGTTCCACTGTTAAAATAAAACTGTTAAAACTGTTAAAATAAAACATGCTATTTAGGGAATTTTACTAATGTCCAACCAGAGTCTGCTTTCCATCTGTTGTCAAAGCAAGAACATCCGATGTTAGCAGCGTTGACAATTACTACATCCACCATCTTGTCTCTCCCCCCACCACATAGATGCCACTACTTTAAATGCCTAATGGCAGACCATTGCAGGTAACAGAGAAAGTACAGAATGAGTAATGGCAACAGCAAATTTTCTTGTTTTCTCTTAAGGATGAGCAGCTAATGCTTCAACTAGTGTTTATCAACTTTGGTAACTTCAAGATGGGTGGACTTCAATTCCCAGAAGCCCTCAATCAGTGCTGGCTGAGGAACTCTTGGATTGAAGTTCACCCATCTAAAAATTGCCAAGATTGAGAAACACTGAACCTGGCAATAGAAAAGGCTTTGAGGACAATACAAAGCTGCTCCCATATTAAAAGTGGGTATGGCTGCAGTGTACTTTTGGTTTTATTTGCATTTTGCTGTTTTTATTGGTGTTTTAATTGTTGTGAGGTTCCTACACATGTGAGATGTGTAGCTATCCAAATTGAAAAAAAATCAAAATAAAATAACATTCTTCCATTCAGTCACCATCCCATGAAATTATTCTTGTGGCTTCCTCCAGTCTCAACTAGTGGAGTGCATAGTGAGGCATGCTGGGAGATGTAATGCCCACGACCACTGGCTGCCCAGATGTAGTCTGCCACATGTTGCAGCTTCCATTGACTGTTGTTGAGGCAGAAAAAGCTTGGAAAATGTAATCTGAAAATTGTTTTTTTAAGGCTTACCTAAGTGGTGGATAGTAAAAATAAACCAACTTCTTTCAGCAAATAATTTTCTCAGGTGGAGGGAAGTGACTCGAATCTCCTGAAGCTACACATCTGATACCAAAAGAAATACTTCAAAGCAGTTGTTCTAAACAGAAACTTCCTTAATTTGGGGATTTTTTTTTACCCTTTTGCTTTCAGCCAAACATTCCTGGACAATATTCCTCAGTTACCTAGCTGCAAAGTTGAATTTTCCTTCTTCTGATGGAAAGCCAGCTCAAAAGACAAAAGAACTGGTCCCTGTTGAGTTAATGCTACATTTGAAAACAGAACAGACTGAATTGAACAAGCTGTTGAATCCCCACTGATCTGGATCCATATTGTGGTTTTTCAGTTTCTATTGGATTAAGCCTTTGATCTTAATAAGAAAATAAAGTTGAGGTGAAAGAACAGAAACCCAACAGGATACACACTTATTATAATCATGCAGAACAGGAGGGAGGAAAATAGAAAGGAAAATATTATTGCAGACTTTGTATCCCATTATATATGCATTTGAAAAGGGGCCCATCTCTGAAAATACACACTTGATTATCGCATGGCTGTCCACTTCTTGGTATATCCTTGCTGAATTAGAAATAGTGGGATCAGCAAAAAGATACTACAGTACTAAATTATCTTTGTGGTATAGGATGACTACAGTGATACACAATACCACAGGTTGGCATAAATATATTATATTGGCAGCTTAATCTTTAATCCTTCTTTCTCTGACTGTCCATAATTAGTATCTTTATTGATCAACTGCTTCTCTTCAGAGACTTTTCGATCACTCTTTCTAATGCAAAACTAAGTGTGAGGATTGATGAGAAGCAAGACGGCCTTTATGAAATACAGACAGTCCTCAACTTATGGCCACAATTTGCACCAGAATTTCCATTGCTTAGTAAAGTGGTTGTTAAGTGAGTTGCACCAGATTTTATGCCTTTTTTTCTGCCATAGTTGTTAAGCTGCAATTATTATAACACACATTCTGTTCTTTCATACTGTACAAGGTGAAACAGTACAGTCATGTGTCCCTTCTCCATTGGTCTTTCCAGGAGCTTCACCCAAAATAAACAGCCAGTAAAAATTCTATACAGTAGAGTAGAGTAGAGTAGAGTAGAGTAGAGTAGAATAGAATAGAATAGAATAGAATAGAATAGAATAGAATAGAATAGAATAGAATAGAATAGAATAGAATAGAATAGAATAGAATAGAATAGAATAGAATAGGAGAGTTGGAAGGGAACTTTGAGGTATTCTAGTCCAACTCTCTGCTCAGGCAGAAAACCCTATACCATTTCAGACAAATAGTTGTCTAATCTCTTCTTAAAAACTTCCAGTGT
Organism: Vipera ursinii; assembly: GCF_947247035.1. Lineage (NCBI taxonomy): Eukaryota > Metazoa > Chordata > Lepidosauria > Squamata > Viperidae > Vipera > Vipera ursinii. Next base: position 341,182,110 of record NC_139512.1, on the reverse strand, counting down.
TGGAGCATTCACAACTACTGGAGGCAGGTTGTTCCACTGATTAATTGTTCTCCTTGGTTTTAGATTGTTTCTCTCCTTGATTAGTTTCCATCCATTGCTTCTTGTCCTGCCTTCAGGTGCTTTGTAGAATAGATTGACCCCTCCCTTCTTTGTGGCAACTCCTGAGATATTGGAAGGCTGCTATCATGTCCCAATCGTCCTTCTCTTCATTAAACTAGGCATACCCAATTCTAGCAACCGTTCCTTATATGTTTTAGCTTCCAGTCCCCTAATCATCTTTGTTGCTCTTCTCTGTACTCTTTCTAGAGTCTCAACATCTTTTTATATCATGGTGACCAAGAGTGGCCCTACCAAGGCATTTTAAAATGGTATAGTGTTGTTAAGTGAATCATGCAGTTGTTTAGTGAATCCAGCTTTTCCCATTGACTTTGCTTGTTAGAAGCCAACTGGGAAGGTCACAAATGACAATCACATAATGCCAGGATGCTGTAACTGTCATAAATATATCTTGGTTGCCAAACACTTGAATTTTGATCACATGACGGGGATGCTGCAAAGGTTCTAAGTGTGAGGACCTGTTGTAAATTATTTTTTCAGTGTCACTGTAACTTCAAAAGGTTGCTAAACAAATGGTTGTTAGTTAGGGATTGTTTGTAGATGGAAGTAGCAGCATTCTTGGGAGAAAACCCCCCCCCAAACAAAACAAAAATGCAAAAGAATCTTTTTTTTATCTTTAAAGGAAATACGAAATGCTTCCTCAAACAGCTGAATGAGGATGGAGCATGCTTCTTTATGCAACATGCCAAATGCCCATTACTTTAAGGCAAGATTACACATTTTTTGTGCACAATTGTAGCTCACCAAGTTTGTGTCGCTTTGTTTTAATTTGATACCCATATTGTCTAACTTTTTGGGAGGAGGGAATAATTAAGATAATAGGTCTGTTGGCAATTCACCAGCCTTAAGAAAATCCAGGTGTGTAACATTCAACCTAAAACACTAGAAAAAGTCCTGAAAGTTGTTTTTGTCGAGGGAGGGTACTACAAGGCAAATGTAACTCCTCTGCCACTGCTCAAAAATAAAATAGAAGTCTTTATTTCTTTCTTCCGTTCCTGCTTTTAGCATGTAAATTACATCTAAGGGATTTCTTTTCATAAAATATCTTGCAAATTCCATTACAGATATGCAAATTATTTAGGCTAATAAAAAGCAGGCAATTGTGAAATTAAACATAGACACAAAATGTCCTTTGGCTCATTCTTCTTAGGGCTCCTTCACAAGCAGATCATGATAAGAAAAAAAAAAGTCACCTGAGATTTCCATACAATTCATGACGAAGCTCCCCAGCTTTCTCTGAGTTGAGCTTGACTCCTGGCCTCTACGTGGATGTGTAGTTTTCTTGACAACTTTTCTCCAGGACATTTTTTTCAATTAAATCTACTGCACTGGGTTTCTTAAGTGATATTCCAGCTAAGAACCAGTCACATCTGATTTTGCTTTGCTTGCTGGAATCAGCCAAATACAACTAAGTGTTGCAATCTAACTGGTGCATCTTGTATTCCTAACATGACATCCCTTTCCACATTCCCTGGTTCCATGCCATGTTTAAACAACTTGAAGTATATTGTGGAGGATAAATAATATTCTCCTTGCATGCATGATGCTAAATTGCATGGAAGATAGCGCAGGCAAGCTGAAGCTGCCAGATAACCGTGGAAGAGAAGGCAACAGACCACAAACGAAACGTCTTTTTTGTGGTGTGAAGGGATTCAATATATGGGTATAATAACGGACCATGTGAGCAGTGGTGGCGCAGTGATTAGAATGCACAATTGTAGGCTGACTCTGCCCACTGCCAGCAGTTCAATTCTCACTGGCTCAAGGTTGACTCAACCTTCTATCCTTCCGAGGTCAGTAATATAAGGACCCAGATTGTTGGGGGAAATATGCTGACTCTGTAAACCATTTAGACATGGGCTGTAAAGCACTACGAAGCAGTATATAAGTCTAACTGCTATTCCTATATATCAGAAAGTTGTAGTTCAGACCAAAAGTCGGGCTTGGAGTCTCTTGAGAATCATAGAGTTGTAAGGACCTGCGCGATCACCAATGCTCTGCAAACTATAGGATTCATTTTACCATCCCCAACAGATGACTATCTTGAGAAGAGCAGAATGCAGAGGCACTGAGTCAGCCCACAGTAAGGTCACCTCATGTTGTTTTCAAATCTTGCATCAGATCATGTTATAATTTACATTATTTTTCTAAGTCTTCTGTATCATTTAACAGGGTACATAATCTGTGACTATGAGGGCTTTGGGGCTCTTCTGCACTCTTCTGGCAAGGAGCCCCATGATCACTACAGCTGTATGTGCCAGTAAAAGGTACTTTGTTGCATCTTTGTCTAAACACTTTCATTTCTTATTTAAGCAGGCATTTTGCCCACAACATTACATAACTGAAATTATACAGCGCATGCAATTTTATCTTTTCCTGGCCTCCATTTCTACTTTTCCCTCTGTCATCTGCTTGTCACTAAGTAAGAACTGCTTATAAGATCTATGTGTGTATTTATGCAGGTAACAGAATTTCCCACTGCTATTATGAGACCTATGAAATGTTAAAACAAAAATATGGAGGTGCATACTTTCTATAACCTGCAGCCCATAGATATTTTCAGGATATGTTACATATCCTGAATTTAATCTAAATAAGATTTTGGTTATTTACATGCAAGTTTGTTCAGCAAATCCAATTAAAACAAGGATTCTCCATTTTTATATATATATATCACGGACTCCTTTGAGAATTTGGTGAAGCCTATAGCCTCTTCTAAGAAAAAATGTTTTTAAAATTAAATGCATAAAATACATGCATATAGTTTTATATCTGTAGAGGAAACTAATCATATTCAAACACAGTTACCACATTATTCAAAAATGACACATACATTAATAGCTGTGCTGTCTTTTATTAATTAATAAAAAGATAATACCTTATGAAGATATGTGAGATTTAAGAACATTTTTGAAGTCTAGCAGCCATATATTAAATTGTTGCCAATACACGTTTGAACAAGAATCTAAATTTCAGCTACCAGTGGAAACAAAACAGATTTTTTTACAGCCAAGTTCAAAGACCAACCCCCTTGTAATATATTCATATTAAGAACTTCTGAAAGGGATAAATGGATAAAGCTCAGAGCCTGTTTGGTGTAGTGCAGGGGTAGACAACCTTGGCTCTTTTATGACTCATGGACTTCAACTCCCAGAATTCCTGAGCCAACATAGGTTTACAGATGTTATATTGAGGGGAGGCTCCATTCCCAAAATTAGTGAATGAGGCAATAAATTTCCAGTTATGTATTTAGAAGAGGCTATAGGTTTCACCAAATTCTCAAAGGAGCAAACTTGCATGTAAATAACCAAAATCTCTCAGGAATTCTGGGAGTTGAAGTCCATAAGTCATAAAAGAGCCAAGGTTGCCTACCCCTGGTCTAGTGGTTAAGTCACCAGGCTAGAAAGTGGGAGATTGTGAGTTCAAGTCCCACCTTAAGAATGAAAGTCAGCTGGGTTACTTTGGGCCAGTCACTTAACCTCAGCCCAACCCATCTCACAAGATTGTTGCTGTGGGGAAAATAGTAGAAGGAAGAAGAGATGTTTGCCACCTTGGGTTATTTGTAAAAATAATCAAGTCGGGATACAAATAAATAAAAGTTTACATTCACCCCAGCCATAGAAATCTGTACAAATGGGACTGAGCTAGAGAACCATGATCTGACTTGATATCTGGCAATTTTCTGGGCTGGTATGATATTTCTCTCTCTCTCTCTCTCTCTCTCTCTCTCTCTCTCTCTCTCTCTCTCTCTCTCTCTCTCTCTCTCTCTCTCTCTCTCTCTCTCTCTCTCTCTCTCTCACACACACACACACACACACACACACACACACACATACCCCAAGCCAACTAGAAAACTCAAGCTTTTTCTGTGAGATTAGCAACCTGTCTCCTGGAGAGGATTGAACCAGGTCAGCATCCATATTTCTACTCATGTACTATGAGTTGAACATTTAGTTACTAGGAAATCATTTGTTAGTTTTTAAAACTTAGTTTTTGGCTAAAGCTTTTATATCATTTTAATGTTTGATCTATTAACTGCCTAGAGGCACACAAGTGAGATGGGTGATATAGAAATTTGATAAATAAATAAAACAAATCTCAATTGAGGTAAACATACTTACAAAGGAAACAAAAGCAGCCAAGAGAAGGATGCGTACTAGGAGATCTTCAAACTGCTCCAATATTAGTTCCAGAAGTGATTTTCCTACAAAGTTAATTTAAATTTCATGTTAGAATAATTAAAAAATCAGCAGAAAATAAGTAAAAATCAAAAACATGGGGTTATAACCTCAAACTGCGAGGTGGGAAGTTCAAAAGTGTTGTTAGAAAGTATTACTTTGCAAAGAGAATAGTGGAAATTAGGAACAAACTTCAGCTGGTGAGAGGAGATGTGTTTAAACATGTCATTCAACAAAAATAAAAAATGAAGATTAATAAAATTTAAAAATAATTAAAAAAATAAATTAATTAGAAATTAAAAACAAACTCAAAGTGCAGACTCAATGGAACATTCGGTTTTTTTCTGCCATTTCTATAGATGAAACCAATTCTATCAGAAGGGAAAAAATTGCAAACTTCTGTATGCTTTTACCTTCTTCTGACAATAGGAGATTTATAATTGATCGTCAAAAGCAAGGAATTGTTCTTGGATGGCATTTTTAAATATATATAAACCAACATGAACATCAATAAAAATCCAGGCATAGCAAAAATGTAACATGTCAGGGAAAAATCTAGAATCACTAATTTACTAATTAGAATCACTAATACTAGTAGTCTAGTTTTTTAAAGTAGAGAATACAATGGAGGAATACAAAGAATGGGACATTTGGACACACAGTGTCCAGACTATAGTAGACCCTTTTGTCACAACTTGGGCACATAAGTGCAAGAACTACTGGAATTCTATGGTAAACATGCGCACCATATAAAGATATAATTCATGATAATCATAATACTGATAAAGGAGAATATTTGTAGCTCAGGGCTGAAATGAGGAGTTCTTGATGCTCTCTGAGCTTGGTTGTTTTCTTGCAGACGTTTCATTATCCAAACTAAGTAACATCACCAGTCTACTGATGATGTTACCTAGTTTGGGTAATGAAACGTCTGCAAGAAAACAACCAAGCTCAGAGAGCACCAAGGACCCATCAAGGTAAACATGATCAACCTCTTGGACTGATTACATGAAGCATTTCCCATCTAGATCACACCAGTGGGTATCTTAAATATTATCACTTTCTTCATCCCATGAGTGCCCCAAAATCAATATACCTACAACATACTTGCAAAGTACGGTAGATTATTTAAAAGAGAACAGTGATCCCAAGATCAGTCCAAAGAACTTCATGGATGACATGTGATTTGAACTCAACTTTCTCTTCTTTGTCTCCCACATAGTCCATGGGTCCTCCCCTTCTTATTAAAATATGATGTGACTGTAAGCCACCTAGAGTCGCTTCAGCAAGGGGGGGGGAGACATAGAAGTTAAATAAATAAAGAGATAATCAAATGATCGCTAATAGGAATCAAACTTACCTTCTTCAGCTGGAAGTTCTACAGGTTTCCAGTGGGGGATCCACAAAGCGCAGCCAATGGGAAGGAGGGAAAAAGAATAAAACATTATTGATTTGCAGAGATATGGACTTTACCTAGTCTTTCAGAAGCTCCACTTTTTATTCTCCCAATAATCAACGATTTTGCAAGTGCTAAAATTGAGAAAAAAAACAACCCAATTTTTCCCCTATTCCCCAGAGCTGCCTTGGAGTGAGATGAGCAGCAAACAAATTTAATAAATAAACAAATAAATAAATAAATTCGCCCAATTCACTCTAGTGTCACCAGATACTAACAAATGGATCTGACAATTTCAAAACGTGTACACGTAGTCCCTGACATGATCACAATTAAGCCCAAAATTTCTACTGTTAAGTGAGACATTTCTTAAGTGCCTTTGGCCCCATTTTACAACCTTTCTTGCCATAGTTGTTAAGTGAATCACTATAGTTGATAGTAACCTGGTTGTTAAGTGAATCTGACTTTCCCATTGCCTTTGCTTGTCAGAAGGTCTCAAAAGGTGATCACATGGGACACAGCAATATGAAACAGTTGCCAAACATCTGAATTTTGATGATCATGTGGCTGCTGCAAAGGTCATAACTGTGAAAAACAGTCATGTCACATTTTTCAGTGCCATTGTAACTCTAAATGGTCCCTAAACAAACTGTTGTAAGTCAAGGTTTACCTGTAATGATATGCCATCCAATGCCCATAAACCAATGCTGTACCATCACTATTCCATACAAATAAAAGACAAATTATACTATGAAATTGGCCTCCACATAGGCTTTTCAGCATAATTTTTCAGCATAGCATAGATTAGAAAAACTCAAAGAAGTAGTGCAAGAAGAGAAGACTTGGAGAGACCTGGCCCCTAGAGTTGGCAAGAGTCAGACACAACTGAATGGATAACAAGTGTCATGATCACACGCTTTTCAAAATGCCATCTTTGATGTCCAAGAACCCTGGATGTATGATAAGAAGCTGGTTGGAGGCCAGAAAGAATTTTTCTGTTTCCCATCAAGCGAATTACAAGCAGGTTTGGATCAATAAATCATCCCACATGAGTGGTTACTATAATCCCTAAGCCCTTCTTCTTTTTGGCATCTACCGAAAATGTTACAAAAGATTATCAAAACTTTATAATTCTAATCTAACCCATCTAATCCAACAACTGCAAACAGAGTTGAAATAACTGTGACACGGACAACTTTTCAACTGGATTTTCTCAAGCTTATTTTCCCCTTCTTGAAAACCATAAGAGAATTCATAAATAAACTAATGAAAGCCTTCATTCTATAGTTTTGTGTTTATTGGCAAGAGCAAAGATTACATCTGGCTGTCTTGAAATATAATAGGATTGTTTTGAAAGCATTGTGTTTTTAGTTATTTCAAATTTCAACATCCTTCTACCCTTGTAGGAATTTTCCATATCATTTTGGACAGGTAAGGGTGTCAGGGATCTACTTGCCCCAATCAAGCTGGCTTTTTGTAAGTGTCTGTCCTGTGTTATTGCTTTTACTGTAAATGCTTTTTATTGTTTTGGAATTGTAAACTGCCCAGAGAATTTGATTGAGTTGGATGGTTAAGAAATTGAAATGAATGAATGAATGAATGAATGAATGAATGAATGAATGAATGAATGAATGAATGAACGAACAGACAGAACAATGATGGCCTACAAAATTTCTTCTCCCATTTTTTAATCCTCATAGTAGCCTTATGAATTAGTGACTTAACCTAGTTTTTTTTAAAGAAATATTATTTGTTAAGTCATAAACTGGGGGGTTTCATTGAACCCTAAGCCATACACATTGGATTACATGCTTAGTATTATTATTATTTAGAGTATGATGAGAATGTGACAGAAGAGAAGTAAACATATGTATACACGCCACATGTTACATGCTGTAACAGTTGGATAGACACATCATTCTGAGCTAAAATTAAACAACACCATATCATGTCTTAGCACAATGGATGAATCCACACACATCTAAATTTAGCCAGTGAGTTTGATGGCTGAGGTGCAGTTTGAACCTAGAACCCTCTTATCTGTCCTGGTCTCCCACTATTAACTAAAATACCATGCCAACAACACAAGTCTTAGTGATTTAAATACGTCATAATTATGCATGAGTTTTATCTGAGATAAAACACAAAATCTTAAATATGACATTTGGGGGGAAGGGAGAGGGGAATTGACATTTTAAATACAGTGTTTTGAGCTTTTTTTCAAGAAAACCTTTAGATTGCTACAGAAACAGAAGAGAATAGATAAGAATGCTCAAAAGCATTATGGGATGATACTCATCAGATTCACCCACTCTCATGTGCCTCTTAGGTGACAGTAAATATTTCATGCAGATCGTTGAAAAAATATAATTTCAACGGAGGGGGGAGGAATTAAAAACTCTGGGTTCTACAAATCTGCTCATTTGCACATTTAAAACATTCACATACACGTGAACACCCCCTACACACACACACACACACACACACACACACACACACACTTTCACACTTTGATTAACATTCAGTAAATGAATTCACTACTCATAGCAGGCCCCCAAGTGACTCACAACTGCAGAGAAACTACAGAATAAAGCATTTCACTGCAGTTAGGGAGCAATTTGGTTTTCTGCAGAGGAAGTGAGAGCACCACGGCTGATAACCCATGGGACACTTGGCAGGTACTGACTCTGTAGCTCTAAGTTAGGTAACTCAGTAAGGACCCTTTTAGGCAAGCTCAGAAGTAGAGTCCTTTGCCTAGTCTTTACTTTTCATTCGCATTGGAAGAGACACCACCACCCCCATTCTCTCTAGTCACATAGATGTGAGAAGTCTGAGATTCATCCAAGTCGTGGTTGTTCCAAAGGTGCTTTTCCAAAGGGCAGCTGAACTTTCTTGAAAGTAGAGAGCTAATGACTGACCCTCAGAGTGCTAATGACCAGATGACTGCAAAGAATATAAATTCTTCCATTCCCCACATTCAGTTAGAACTGAAGCAGCTTCTTGGATGAGAAGCAAAACATTTTCAAGGAAAAAAACCAAGGAAGTCCAGTTGCCTTTTGGAAAAGCACCTTTGGGATAGGTGTGAGATGATGATGGGGAGGATGTCCATTTTGCTCCCAAAGTGCTAGGACAGGCAAGCTTCAATCTCACTGGACAAGCCTGATTTGTGCAAGAGAGAAACAAACAGATTCTCACTTCTACTGAAATATTAATTTTCTCTTGCTGGCAAAACAAAAAACAAAAAAAACAGCAGAGGTTAGAAGGAATAAAAACTTTCAACCACAGGAGAAATATCTACCTCACTCACACAGAGCCAGAAAATTGAGCTCTCTCTAGCGTAGCTCGACTGCCTCAATTGGTATTCCTTCTGTACAGGAGTTTAAAACTGAGGGAATACAGGCAACGGAGGGATGGAAACTCAGGTATCGTCCATAAGGAGAAACAAGAGAGAAAGGCTTGGATTTGGAAAGTATCGCAGAATAGGGAAGCATTTTAAGGGGACAGCAGTGTTAGTCTAGGGCAGTTCTTCTCAACCTTAGCAACTTTAAGACATTTGGACTTCAACTCCCAGAAATCACTTCAATATGAGCCAGCAGTGTGCTGCAGCTGCCAAAAAAGCCAACACAGTGCTAGGCTGCATTAACAGAGGGATAGAATCAAGATCATGTGAAGTATTAATACCACTTTACAAAGCCTTGGTAAGGCCACACTTGGAATACTGCATCCAGTTTTGGTCACCACGATGTAAAAAAGATGTTGAGACTCTAGAAAGAGTACAGAGAAGAGCAACAAAGATGATCAGGGGACTGGAGGATAAAACACATAAGGAACGGTTTGCTGGACTTGGGAATGTCTAGTTTAATGAAGAGAAGGACTAGGGGTGACATGATAGCCGTGTTCCAATATCTCAGGGGCTGCCACAAAGAAGAGGGAGTCAAGCTATTCTCCAAAGCGCCCGAAGGCAGGACAAGAAGCAATGGATGAAAACTAATCAAGGAGAGAAGCAACCTAAAACTAAGGAGAAACTTCCTGACAGTTAGAACAACTAACCAGTGGAACAACCTGCCTCCAGAAGCTGTGAATGCTCCAACACTAGAAGTCTTTAAGAAGAGATTGGACAGCCATTTGTCTGAAATGGTGTAGGGTTTCCTGCCTGACCAGGGGGTTCGACTAGAGGATCTCCAAGATCCCTCCCTACATCATCATCATCATCATCATCATCATCATCACCATTATTATTATTATTATTATTATTATTATTATTATTATTATTATTATTATTATTATTATTATATTATTTCTCCAGCCAGCAAAGCGGGTGGGTTCAGTTACACTGACACTTAGTACACCATTGAATGAATGAACCTTTATTGTCAAAGTACAACCATGTATACACTGAGATTGGCTGAGCCTCCCTCCGTGTCCCCCCCACAACTCACAGTGACAACAAACCCTCCATCTTGTTACACCATGTAAGCTAATTGCACAACACACCAGCCTCGCAAGTCAGTCACACATAAAATTATAAAATTATTTCCCGTTCAAGAGCCTAACAGCCCATGGAAGGTTAAGGATAGATCGTCATGGAGAAACTGTATCTGTGTGGTTGCTAGGAGTCAAAAATGACTTGATGGCACACAATCAACTGAACTGTGATGTTATTGTTGGCAGCTGTCCTAAGTGCTCCTAGGGTGAGGCTGAAATGCGAGCAAAATAAATAGAACGTATAAGACTGCATAAGTGGTAGGGCTCAGGGTAGGAAATCCCCAACAGACAAAAAACACCGTTTATATCTCTGGGATCACATGTCTTTAACTGTATATGTCACATCAGCAAAGGCCTTTTCCGCCCATTCACAAGCAGGAGGAAGAGGATCTCAGTCACAATTTAAATACTTCTTATTAAGAAAAGCATTTTCAAACAGTTTAGGTTGCAATGCTGTAGTCTCTTGGAAACTGATGAGTTGGGGGAAAAAAATAAGCTTGATTTCATAGGCTCTTTAATTACCAGAAAAGCCATGTTTAGATAGAATCAAGTTCACTTGAAGTGTTAATATCACTTTATAATGCCTTGGTAAAACCTCACTTGAAATATTGCATCCGGTTTTGGTCGCTCCCATATAAAAAAGATGTTGAGACTCTAGAAAGAGTGCAGAGAAGAACAATAAGGAACTGGTGGCTAAAACATATGAAGAAAGTTGCAGAAATTGGGTATGTTTAGTTTAGTGAAAAGAAGGGCTAGCATGACATGATGGCAGTGTTCCAATATTTGAGGAGCTGCCACAAAGAAGGGGGGGAGTAAACTATTTTTCAAAGCACCAGAAGGCAAGACAATAAGCAATGGATGGAAACTAATCAAGGAGAGAACCAACTTGTCCTCGACTTGCAACCATTCATTTAGCAACCAATTCATTTAACGACAATATGATTCACTCATTGTGAACCATGGCAAAAAAAGGGTATAAAGTCAGGTGTGTCTTCCTTAACAACTGCCTGGAAACTCTGGCCCCAATTGTAGTCATACCTTGAGGATTACCTGTAGTGACTTGGTTCCTGGGCCTTTGTGGATGGGGGCATACAAGGGAAGACAAAGCATGCTTTGTTGTGTTGCAATGCAAATTCTGCCTCTTTTGTACTTGCATTGTGATGTTGCATGGAAGTTTGTAAGAGGCTTGTGTGTTAGACTATTTTGTTGGATTATGTGCTTAGCTATAAAGTAGAAGTCCTCAATTTTTTATTGACTAAGAACCCTACTAGGTTTACAGATGTTATATTGAGGGGAGGCTCCATTCCCAAAATTAGTGAATGAGGCAATAAATTTCCAGTTATGTATTTATTACATTTCCTCTTTTGTTATGTTGTCAGTTACAATTTTGTGTGTGTGTGTATGCAGGCTTGCATGCAGTTTTGGCAGGCTCTAATTTGGGCTCAACTACCATAAACATGGCTTACAAACCACAGTGAACTCACTTTGTTTGCTTAGCATGATAAATGAACCCAGGAAAAGGTCAATGCTTTCCAAATTAAACCAACATTGCTTAATCAATTGGAAATACGCAAATTTTTCATTAAAAACTTCTTATTTAATCATCATTTTGGATCAGAATTCAATAAATGTTATTTTAACTTTGAATGAATATGGTAAAAATCTGCCAGAGATGTGCATAGGTCAAGTCTGTCGGAGATTAATCTGGAAAAAAAAGATCACCAGGGAAACTTGACGTCCAAGTACATCTTTTATTTGACTAGCACTGACATTTCAGCTATTGCCAATTCAAACATCCTTTTGCAAAGGGAAACCTCACACTGGCATCCCTCACAAACAACATACAGCAGGCAGGTGACAGAGAAGTTGATAAATATGGGCAGGGATGTTGATCCTTCAAAACTCGCTCTTAGTAAATCAAACAGAACAATTACCTACAGTATGAATAGTGAATATTAAAAACATTTGTCTATAGAACTAATCTATAAGCATAAGGAAGTAATCTATAAGAACAGGAACTGCGGCTTGCCCACAGGACATTTTGTTGACTCAACAGCACCAGTACACAGATATCTCCAGACTGATCTTTGCAGTCATAGGGACTAGAATATTTAATATCAGTGAAAGTTGTTTTTTGGAATGGAAACTATAATGCTCAGTTCAGAACTTCCTTAGGTTGTGGAACCATTTGATGTAGTATTTCAAAAACAAACTTTTCAGGAAAAAAACAACAGCACCTGTATTCACATCATACAGCTAACCAGGAGGGTCAAAAACCTAGCAGCTACATTTCTGAAACTTCTGAATATCGACTAGTTTATTGTGGCTTATTCTGTTGGGAAAATTCAACCCATTTTTTGAGTTGATAATAGTACTATATGAATCAAGAAAAATGTGTTAATTCAGTAATCTGACAAAAGTGTACCATTGTACATGGAACTGGTGAATAGAAATTGAATGCCTAATCCTTTCCTTTTTTTAATAGGCAGACTCATAATTGGTTTTGCTCCATAGATTTTGCATTGAAGGACAAAGATCTCTGGTGCTGAAAATTAGCAGGAGGAGCAAATCCTTTTCCCAGCAGCTGCCAAAAACCCATGAATATTTCTTTCAATCAGGAAAAAAGAGCTTCAAAAGCAACGCAGTGTAGCGTCAATATGTAATGATGTCTTCAATCCTGTGTTATCAATCAAACAGAACTTTGGGTGGGTTTTCTCTTCCAATGCTGTATGATTTAAGAGACACAAAGTCCAGAAATAAGTACTGTGGCATTCTTGGTGCTCTTTAAGCTCAGTTGTTTGCTTGCCGATATTTCATTACCCAACCAGGTGCATTCCATTTAAAAGAGACAAACAAAGAAAAAAAACCCTCTTCCGGGTGAGGTTCAAGGTGCTGGTATTGACCTACAAAGCCCTACATGGCATGGGTCCGGAATACATTGGGGAGCACCTGCGGCCGGCATCAACTTCCCTCCGCCCAATACGCTCCCACAGAGAGGGTCTTGTTCTGTACCAGCCTGCTACCGGCCCTGCAGAAAAGGCAACCCCTTTACAAACGGCAAGAGGCTGGAAAAACGTCTGCCAAATTTATTACTAACAAAAACAAACAAGACACGAACCAAGATACAGGAGCTTTGAAACACTATCTGAGCGGTTGCTTTCAGCAAACCAGCCCTCCCCCACACATTCCCTTTATAAAGAGTTCAGGGCGTGGCCTCTCTCTGCCTCCTTCCGAGAAGCCCCACAGCCTTCCTCTGTTTACTCCTACTTGACTGCCTCCTGTGTCGGGCGTCCTTGAACAGGGCCAGCTGTGGGTCATCTTCATCCACACTGTCAGGCTCACACAGCTGGGTCTCCATGGTGACCAAGTGGGAGGGGCCTGCCTGAGGGCTATCATCAGCAAGATCTTCAACACCCCCCTCCTCCTCTGAGTCGTCCGACCCAACTGCTGAACCCACAGGCTGACCCTGAATCACAACAGGTCTCCTCAGGGTGCCTCCGATCAAAGAATGCCGACTGGTGGCCCCCAGGGGGAGGGCGTTCTCTGTGGGCGCGCCGGATTTATGGAACCATCTTCCGGTTGAGCTCCGGATGGCGCCCAACCTTCGCTCCTTCCGGCACGATCTAAAGACGTATCTTTTTGAACAAGCTGGCCTGGCCTGATGGGAGGGGGTTGGGTTTTTATTACTTTTAAATGCGTTTTAATCTATCTAAGAGTTCTGGGCACTTGTTTAATCTTTTTTAATTTTTGTATTCTGTTTTTTAACATGTATTGCCCTGTTCACCGCCCTGAGTCCTTCGGGAGAAGGGCGGTATACAAATAAAATCAATCAATTAATTAATTAATTAAAAACTTAAGAAGGAGCAGGGCTTTTTTTCTCATAGAACACCCAGAACGGAGTTCCGGCACCTTTTTTGGATGGAACCTTGTAGGGTAGGCAAGGCGGGTTGTATAACATGTGTGAGTTCTGGCACCTTTTTCTTTTACTGAGAAGGAGACACGAAGACTAGAACACATCTCTTCCAGCAGCTAATGCTCAGAGAAGCAGGGATCAATACTAGACAAACAATCAGGCTGAAAGCAATAATCAAGAAACCATCAAGGAGGAACTACTGCCACCAAATCTGGCAGAGCAAGCATATCAACAGGCAGGAAACCCCACACTCTCTTGCACTGATAAAGTTATCTAGTTGGGTAATAAAACATCTGCAAACAGATAACCAAGTTCAGAGAGCACCAAGAACTGCACAGATCAACCCTGAGCTACAGACATTCTCTTTTGTTAGAAATACAGAGTACAGAGCTATAGTTGAAATCTACAAATATTTCAGTTCCTTGAACATACACCAAGCAAGATTCCCTCAGTGTAGACATGTAAGAAACTTGGTCACAATGGAAAAATAAGACAATAAAGTTTATATTCCCAGAAAAATTCAGGAAATGGAAGAGGAAGTAAATAAGAATAAGAAAACTAATAAAGCTGCTTTTTTTTTCCAACTGCAGCTGCAAGTTGAAAAAAAGACCAAGAGCCCTTTTTGGAGACAAAAACTGAAGATAGATTCAAAACCAGCTTAATTCATTTTGGAAATGTCTCACCACATATCTAAGTAGTCACAAATGGAAGCTACATCCCAGGAAAACAGTTGGATGTTAGCACTCATCTCTGTTGATTTACTGAAAGAATGTGGCAAGATCCTTGCTCTTTTAGAGTGGGGAAAAAGCAGGCTGCAGATGGCTGGTGGGAAAAACTGAAGAAGGAGATGGCATTGCAGCAATGACAGTTGTTGCTGGCTGGGGACTATGGGACTAGGAGTCCAATACTCCAGGTTGGAGGGAAGCAGTCCTAAAACAACAAATTTGCCCCTGTGTGAATTGTACCAGTTGCTCAACTCATAATGTTTTTCCCAAAGCTCACGTCACCTGCCTACAGTATTTCTTTCTGTGTGAAGATACTGTTTTCATGCAGCGTGAAACAGTCAACTCATAGAATTTGTTTCAGAGAAGAATTCTGGTTTTGCACTTTCGTTACTAGCCTTCTTACATGCCACCCATCTTGTTCATCAAGAGCGACTCGATATATATTGGAAGTGTGGAAGATTCCCCTTTTGTGACTATTAGGCACTCTGCTCCTCAGGTGACACTGTTGTGGGTGTTCTCACAAAATGACTACCCTGAGGGGACTGCCCAGTGGGGCTGTTTTTCAGCTCCTCCTGTACAAACTAGGATGTTTCTACCACCCCTACTTATCTTTGCCTTTTTTTCCTTCTTATTAAAATCTTGAGCTTTATCCATTCACTATTTTAACTTCCTAAGAGCAAGTGGGACTCAAAGGTGTTCTTGGAGATAAAAAATGATCCTGGGATCTATGAGATAAGACTTAATCATTTGCCATCAAGTCCAGCTCAACTCTAGGAATTGTCAAGACAAGTGCTTGCCATCTTGGCTTGTCTTTGGCAAGCACCCATTATTTTTTCCTCTGTTTGCCAGAATGCAAGACCTTTTTTGCATGCATCTGTTGAGTCCAGAAGGTGCACTAGCCACATCATTGGCAAACATCAACAGTCCAAAGGAGCTGTGATTACAGCTATAGCCTTCAAAACTGCCATATGGGAATTTCCAATTTAGCTAGTTCACTGAGCAAGTTGGTGCTCCATAAAAAGAGATATATGGCCCTATATAGAGCCTTGGTGGAGCAGTGGGCTAATGCCTCCTTAAGTAACACCAGCTGCCTGCAATTAGTGCAGGTTCGCATCCCACCAGGCTCAAGGTTGACTCAGCCTTCCATCCTTCCGAGGTAGGTAAAATGAGGACCCAGATTGTTGGGGGCAATTAAGCTGACTTTGTAATAATGCCGCTTGGGGTGTGTGTGAAAGCCCTAATAAGCAGGCATATACATAGAATGAAGGCTACTGCTAAGCTTGTAAGCCGCCCTGAGTCTTCGGAGAAGGGCGGGATATAAATGGAATTAAAATAAAATAAATAAATAAAAATATATGAACATTGTACAGGTATTCCTTGACATAGAACCACAATTGGGCCCAGAATATATGTTGCTAAGTGAGAAATTTGTTAACTGAGTTTTCTCCCATTGTATGGCTTTTCTTGCCACATTTGTTAAGTAAATCTCTGCAGCTGTTAAATTAGTTAAGTGAATCTGGCTTCCCCACTGACTTTGCTTGTCAGAGGGTTGCAAAAGATGGTCACATGACCTTGGGACACTGTAACCATCATAAATACATGCCAGTTGCCAAGCATCTGAATTTTGATCATGTGATCATGGGAACGCTGCAACGGTCTTAAGTGTGGGGAAAAAATGGTCACAACTCAATTTTTTCACTGCCACCATAACTTTGAACAGTCATTAAATGAACTGTTGTAAATTGAGGACTACCTCTACATTCTTCCAAGATGAGTAGAAAGCAAATTGCCATCCCAAATGAAGGGAGAAGGAAGGGAAACAGGTTGGGCAAAAGGGATGAAGAAAGAAAAGAAAAGAAAAGAAAAGAAAAGAAAAGAAAAGAAAAGAAAAGAAAAGAAAAGAAAAGAAAAAAGAAAAAAGAAAAGAAAGCAGGAGAGACATTAATTTCTATCTTTCTACCAGGCGGATGCCTCTCTCTCTCTCTCTCTCTCTCTCTGAAATGAAATTTATGGAACAGGAAGAACTGCAGTTGTCAGATGCAAGCAAGACAAAGAACAGCACTCCCTGACAATATCATTTTGGGGACACTGCTTCTCGCCAAGACATTTTCAAAAAATAAACTGTTATTTTAACCAGCTACATTTCAGCCCACACACTGATGAGAGAAACCACATCTTATACATGCTAAAAAATGTTTGTATGTTTGTGTGTGTGTGTCTATGTGTTCGTGTGGTGCATGTATTTCTCCGTGTGTGTGTGAAAAAGAGGGAGGGTTGTCATTTCACAACCATAGTTGACAACTTAATGCAAAATTACTTATTGCCAACTTTTCCTTCAGTTCCTCCTTCCCAATTTCCCTCAGGATGAGCCTGATGGCACTCTTCCTTTCTCCCGGTTTGATTTTCGTAGCCGTGTCTTTTTTAAAGGGGGGAAAAGATGAACTGCTCCGGCAATGGAGAAGAAAGGTGAACAATCCTTGAGGTTTTTACACAAAGATGACAAATGGAATTCAGTGCTGGAATTGAACAAATGAAGTGCTGGATGATTAGAATCAAGCAACTCTCTAGCCCCATCCTCAAAAAGGGGTAGAGACGAGACTTGGGAAAGTAGACATCAGTTTAACAACATATACGGGTATGTTGGATAAGGGGCTAAACCATTTCAGACACAGTCTGCAGGTACTTAGGAAAAAATGCTATTTTTTGTAGCTGGGGGGCGGGTTGCAGGCTGACTCTTCCCACTGCCAGGAGTTTGATCCTGACCGGCTCGAGGTTGACTCAGCCTTCCATTCTTCTGAGGTTGGTAAAATGAGGAGCCAGATTGTTGGGGACAATATGCTGACTCTGTGAAACCACTTGGAGAGGGCTGTAGAGCACCAAGGAGTGGTATATAAGTCTAAATGATATTGCTATCATTACCAAGAGCCATGAAGGGTTTTCACGACCAGTCAAATGAGACTAGCCTTATCTCTCACGAATGAAGGCGAACATGTGTGTCCCAGGATAATGCTGCAAGATCCAATCTGAAGAGTAAACTTCTGGACCCAGTGGCCGACCCAGATTGGATCTACCCTTATCTCTTTTTTTATGATAGAGTGATCAGATTGGCCAAGGGAATGCCTCACTCTCTGAAAGGCACATGACAAAGTTTCTCACAGTATCCTTGTGATAAATGTAGATTAGATGGTACTATAATATGCGTTCAACACAATTTGAACTGTGGTGTTGGAGAAGACTCTTGAGGGTCCCTTGGATGCAAGGAGATCAAATGAATCAATCCAAAAGGAAACCCTGCTTGTTCTTTGGAAGGACAGAAGCTCAAAAACTTTCGCCACCTAATGATAAGAAAGGACTCACTGGAAAAGACCCTGATGTTGGAAAGATTGAAGACGAAAGAAGAAGGGGATGGCAGAGGATGAGATGGTTGGATAGTGCAATCAATGCAATGAAAATGAATTTGTGCAAACTCTGGGAGACATGAAGGGCAAAGGGTCCTGGAGTGCTGTAGTCTATGGGGTCACAAAGAATTGGACATGACTTAGTAACTGAACAACAACAAATAATACACGGAGTTGCAACACACTGATCAATTGCACTGAAAAAGCGCTTTTACTCTATGTTAGCCAGAACAGAAATTTTGAGTGGGATTTCATAGACTCCATCTTTGGCCATCTTTATGAACAATCTGGACATTTGAAGTCCATCAAAATAGAGTAGGACTGGGAGCTTTCTTTTCATGGCAGGGCTTTTAAAAAGAGACCTATGTTGCTTATACCTTTCGCTTTTGTTCCCATCGAAGCTTTTATTCAGGGCTGACTGGAAGACAATTCAGAAAAGAAACCCCAATCTGTAAAAATCTGGGTTGGTGATCAGAGAATCAGAGTGCAAATGAGACCGGTAGAACTAGATGTATATGTTCTATATGTTTAGGAACTGTAATTTGAGCTAGGACTTAGTTCTAAGTGTGGGATGTTGCAGAAGAGCTTGGCTGAAAGAACAGGTAGATGAGATCAGTATCTCCAGGAGGAACAGCGCTTGCCTCCTTTTGTGATTTTCTACTTCCTTCTTGTTCTTGGAGCTTGACAAACATAATAAAGACTTGAACTCTTAATGAATCCACCAAACTGGATTTTTACAGAAGTTTCTAGAAGTAGGACTGTGGGTAGAGAATTTAGACAACACCTTCATGGGAGTCAGCAAGGCCCACTGTACCACACCCTATATGTGCATGTGTACCCCATTGCACTCATTTTCAGAGGTTTTAAAGGATCCAAATCTGAACTTTTAGGGATTTAAACTATACAAACTCTTTAAACTATTCTGGAGGGCATATTTTATAAGTTCCTGCTTCCCGGAGTTGTGGGTGCTCCATCGCTGGAAGTTTTCAAGAAAAGACTGGACAGCCATTTGTCCAAGATGAAATAATATCTTCTGCCTTGGGCAGGGGGATTGGACTAGAAGACTTCCAAGGTTCCTTCTAGCCCTGTGATTGTATGAATCTATGTGTCCAGCATCAACAGCCAGCTCTGCTTTAATTGTGGTAGGGTCTACTGGACTTGAGGCTGGATGTTCCCCACTACAGGTGGCTCACTGGGTTAGGACGCTGAGCTTGTCGATCAGAAGGTCGGCAGTTTGGCGGGTCGAATCCCGAGTGCCGCATAACAGAGTGAGCGCCTGTTACTCGTCCCAGCTTCTGCCAACCTAGCAGTTCAAAAGCATGTAAAAATGCAAGTAGAAAAATAGGGACCACTACGGTGGGAAGGTAACAGCGTTCTGTGCGCCTTTGGCGTCTAGTCATGCTGGCCACATGACCACGGAGACATCCTCGGACAAGCACTGGCTCTTCGGCTTTGAAACGGAGATGAGCACCGGCCCCTAGAGTCGGAAACGACTAGCACGCACTTTACCTTTACCTTACAGCACAGAAGGGGACTTAAAGCCTCTTTCTTTACCAATATATACTTTTTTAATTAAAAGTCTCAGGAGGAGATACACCCACATATACAGATAAATGGGGGGGGGGCAGAACCCATACTTTCCCTGAAAGATGAAGCTACTTAAATAGCCTCATCTTCCTAAGCAGACTGTTCTAAAGTTAACCAGGAAGTATTTTTTTCTACTGTTATCTGAAATCTGCTTTCCCTAAAATTTCCACCCACTGATTCCATTGTGAGGGTGAGCTATTATTTTAAAACTTAACAAATGCATCTTAAAACCATAATGTTTTTCACCCAACAAGGATGTGAACAAGAGAGCTGAAGTATGAACTAATTATTATCAGAAACATAGCTCCACTGTTGTTTACACTTCCTTGTAATTTGGGGACAGAAACCTGTCCATGTAAAAACATCCTTGGAAGTCTTGCTCCGAGTACTTGTTTTTCCAGGAAGAGAGCAATTTTAGCTGTTTTCGTCCCCAGCGTGTAAAACAGCAAAATAATCCAAGAGATGTGGCTGTGTCCTCTCATTGACATTCTTTTATCACCAAGTTAAAAAATTAATATTTTATCTAGATTTTGGCAGTAGGTTTGCAATTTGTCTCCAAGCCATTGTTTTGGTTTTACTCTTCTTTCTTTTTTCCATTCTGCTTTACTCTTTATATGTTTTGCCTTCTTAAGTAAATCATGCTTTTCCATTCATGCATCAGTCACCCTCACCTAAGATCAGCAAAGTAGTAATGTTACGGTACAGCTACCTCCCTCAGTCTCGCGCCATTATGAATCCTAGGACTGTAACTCTTAGAATTCACACCCAATATGGTAAGAATCACAATTTTTTTTAAACCAGATTTCAAGGATTCTTTGAAGAGGTGAGAATTGTTCCCACCCTTTTGGCCTTCAAGAGGGATAACCTGATTTTGCCAGTTGGGTTAGGGGCCTGAGAGGGCACTCACTGCTGGAGTTGGTTGATGGAATGGGACAATTCGCCATGGCCAACTCACTGCGGGACAGCTCACTGTGGGACAATGTAACATGGAATTGGGTATATCTAGTATAATGAAGAGAAGGATGAGGGGGGACGTGATAGCAGTGTTCCAATATCTCAGGGGCTGCCACAAAGAAGAGGGAGTCAAGCTATTCTCCAAAGCGCCTGAAGGCAGGAGAAGAAGCAATGGATGGAAACTAAGCAAGGAGAGAAGCAACCTAGAACTAAGGAGAAACTTCCTGACAGTTAAAACAATTAATCAGTGGAACAACCTGCCTCCAGAAGCTGTGAATGCTCCAACACTGGAAGATTTTAAGAAGGAGTGGACAACCATTTGTCTGAAATAGTACAGGGTTTCCTGCCTGAGCAGGGAGTTGGACTAGATGACCTCCAAGGTACCTTCCATCATCATCATCATCATCATCATATCTCAAGAGAGGGAGAAGTAGAATTGCAGCTCATCCCAACTTCGAGAACTTCTAACTTGAGAAGGTTCAAACCTAAAGCAAGAGAAGGCCCACTGCAATTCACTTGTCCCTCTCTTGAGTTATCCCATGTTAAATTGTCCCAGGGTGAGTTGTGCTGTGGTGACTTGGCCATGGTGACTTGGCCCATGGCGAGTTGGCCGTGGCAAGTTGTCCTAGACCTGTTGGTTGACAGGATAAGAAGACCACAACCCCTTGCCATCTGTCTCTTAGTTCTGGGTTTTTTGTATAGCTTTTTTTTTTTTAAAAAAAGCATAGTTTTAATATTTTAATTACTTTTTTATCTTTCTAAGCCATCTGTAAGCCACACAGCATCATCTTATAAGGCAGATGGGCAGGAAATTTTTTTAATAAATAAGTAAAAATAAAAATTGTGTTAAAAAAAACCCTTATGCTAAGCACAGGTAGTTCTCGGCTCATGACCATAATTGAGACCAGAATTTCTGTTGTTAAGTCAGGGAGTTGTTAAGTGCTTTTTCCAATGCTGTTGTAATTTTCAATGGTCATTAAACAAATGGTTGCTAGTCCAGGACTATACTGTTGAGTAGAGAGGTTAAAATCAAAACGGAACTTTAAAAACCCACTGTGGATGTTCCTGCAAGGAGGAATGTCACTGCTTGATGGTGAAAGAAAAATTAATATAGATGCCAAGTGTCCCTCTTTTGACAGAGCAGGGACTCATAACTGAAAAGACCCCGCCTGATGTAGCCACCATCTGGCTTTTGGGGGGTAGGGACACCACGGGAGGTGCTTCTAGAGACATGCAAGTACCTGGGCCAGTATATATGAAAGGCCTGGGATTGGATCCTAACAGCTGCAATTGAACCTTTGTGCTGCTGCTGTCATTGAAATATCAGAAATTTTCTACTTGGATGCATTGATTTTTTTTTTAAAAAAAGTTTCAAACCATCAAATATTTCTCTTCAGTCACGACAAGCCAACAAATTATACTGTTGCCATGGTTATGGTACAGGCCACCATCAACAACTAACTAACTCATCATGGCCAAGATCTCTGGATGCATGTAACATCAAGAAGACTAAAATGCATCTTTCCATGGGAAATTGCTAAAGCTTTTTGGAAGAGCTCAACTCATTAAAGAACTTATATTCTGAATTTTTAATTTTAAAGGTGGGCACTTGGAGTTGAAGAATTTGGTTGAAAAAAAAAGAAGGGTTTTTAAAAATGTGTATCACTTTCTAAAGTGTCGATTGTTAAAACCACTCTCTTCCATTTCTGCATTAATGCGGAGTTTGCTTTATATTTTCTGCATGAAGATCTATATTCATTTATACATAGCTGTATAAACACATACATTTATACATTGGAGGTCATCTAGTCCAACCCCCTGCTCAGGCAGGAAACCCTATACCAGTTCAGACAAATGGTTGTCCAGTCTCTTCTTAAAAACTTCCAGTGTTGGAGCATTCACAGCTTTTGGAGGCAGGTTGTTCCACTGGTTAATTGTTCCAACTGTCAGGAAATTGCTCCTTAGTTCTAGGTTGCTTTTCTCCTTGGCTAGTTTCCATCCGTTGCTTCTTGTCCTGCTTTCAGGTGCTTTGAAGAATAGCTTGACTCCCTCTTCTTTGTGGCAGCCCCTGAGATATTGGAACACTGCTATCATGTCCCCCCTCGCCCTTCTCTTCGTTAAACTACACATACCCAATTCCAGCACCATAAAAAGGAACTTATGATTGTTTTTCATATTTAAACTGTTGCAGCATCCCAAGGTCACAGGATTAAAATTCAGATGCTTGGCAACTGACACATATTTATGACCGTTGCAGAGTCCCAGGGTCATGTAATCACCTTTTATGGAATTCTGACAAGCAAAGTCAGTGGAGAAGCCAGATTCGTGTTACTAACTTAACCACTGCAGCGATTCACATAACAACTGTGACACGAAAGGTCATAAAATTGGGCAAAAACTCACTTAACAAATATCTCTTACTGCTAAGGTTGTAAGCCGCCCTGAGTCTTCAGAGAAGGGTGGGATATAAATGGAATAAAAATAAATAAATAAAAAAAATCTCACTTAGCAATAGACATGTTGGGCTCCACTGTGGTTGTAAGTTGAGGAGGACTATCTATATTTATTTTATTTTATTTTAATTCCGTTTATATCCCACCCTTCTCCGAAGACTCAGGGCGGCTTACAAGCTTAGCAGTAGCCTTCATTCTATGTATATGCCTGCTTATTAGGGCTTTCACACAAACCCCAAGTGGCATTTTTACAAAGTCAGCTTATTGCCCCCAACAATCTGGGTCCTCATTTTACCTACCTCGGAAGGATGGAAGGCTGAGTCAACCTTGAGCCTGGTGGGATGCGAACCTGCACTAATTGCAGGCAGCTGGTATTACTTAAGGAGGCATTAGCCCACTGCTCCACCAAATATACAGAAGGTATATTTATTTGTAATGCTCCACTTTAACTATCCTGATCTCTTTGCTTTTCTTGACCTAAATGCTGTCTGCTAGCCTACCACTGCCAGCCTAAACCTCATTGGTGAATTAATCCATTGTCTGGATTTGTACGCTATAGTGCATCATAAACTAAGATTTATACAAATGCTAGCCCTCAAAAATGTATCCAATGTTAGTGTTAATACTAACCAAGTTTAGCATGTTTTGCAAATACAGCTGGTAGAGTTTGAGCTAACCTGATTAAATGTCCTCTCTGCTGCACAGCGGTTTTTATGTGAGCAATCCTAATGTGTGTTGTTTGAGTGTGTGCATGTGTAAGGACATGTGGGAAAGGCCTTGGGAGACTGGGCAAAGAGAAGCTGTCAAGGAAATGGTCAGAAGAAACAACACAACCCATAGCTGGACTTTGGACCGACAAGAAGCTCAGAAGAGGCCCTCCCTAAGTTGTTAGGTGGCAGAGTAAAAGAGACAGGAGGGCAAATTGTACTTTCAGAGTTCCAAGATTAATGTTGGCCTCACAGGGTTAACCTGACAGGAATCACAACCAGGTGAGCTAATTCTACTTTATTATAATGCTACACTGATAGAATCTTGCAAGTCTGAAAGTGCAATTTGCCTTCTCTCTCTCTCCAAGGCCTTTCCCACATTCCATTACAGCATGTAAGTTAGAGAAGAAAAGCACATGGCACAAGAATTTACACCTTTCTAAATGATGATGAGAGATGCAACAGTTGAAGAAAAGATCAGAAGAGTTGTTCAGATCTCTGTAAAAGACAGCCAGGTAGGTGGACATGTGTGAAATTCAGAACAGACAAAAATAATTTCCTTTGGTGTACCGATGGGTAAGTAAGCAACTCAGCCACACAGCAATTTTGTTGTGCTTCCTTCCCAACCTGAAACCAAAAGGAAACCTTGCCAGCATAAATTACAGTGTCCTCCCAGCAAGCCCTTAATGAGCACCTAGAATACATGTGTGACACTGTAAGGACAACAACCAGTTATTTTTTCTGGCTGAAATCTGAAGAAAAGCTGCCACCAATTATCATACAGAACATTTGTGCTAAGATAGCTCTTGAAAGGTTTGAGCACTCCATCTACCCATTTGTAAATCTTTCCAAAGGACTGTTGACCTCTCCATCTACCAACCACTAGATGGTATCAAAGAGTTTGTTTCTCTCTTAAGAACAAGATAGTAGTTGTTTGCCAGTCAATGCAGTTACCATATAAATATTCTTGGAGTTTCAGTTTGTGTAAAAGACGTGTTCAGCGGTGGGATACTCTCAAGTCCAGTTCCATTTTGGAAAATACATTATTTTCCCAAATTATTTGATCAAGTCAATCAGCCCATCAGCCACTAGGTGAAAGTAAAGAGAATTTGCTTCTCATAGCTGCCAACTAGTGGTCAATTGGGTTTTTGCATCCAAAATCTAACCACTTAATAAACAGCAATAGCACTTAGAATTTATATACCGCTTCATAGTGCTTTACAGCCCTTGCTAAGCAGTTTACAGTCAGCATATTGCCCCCAACAATTTGAGTGCTCATTTTACCGACTGCAGAAGGATGGAAGGCTTAGTCAAGAACTGAGCCAGTCAAGATCGAACTCCTGGAGTGAGCAGTGAATTAGCCTGCAGTACTGCATTCTAACCACTGCACCACCACGGCTCTAAATGGTGTTGAAGAGCTGGAGTTTGAGAAATCACTTATTGATTCTTATGTGAAATCACAGCATAAATAAAGCTGGGATAAATAAAATAAAGGAAAATGTACCTATTTGTCAAAGCTATCTTTACCAGGTTACATTCAATAATGGAGTGAACAGTTTAAAAGAACATCCCTCTTTTAAAGGGATGGGAATTTGAAGGATTCCTTTGGAAGGGCTTAAGCCTACAAAAGCCCAAGACCTGATTCTTGTCAAGTACAGTTTTAATTATATCTCTTAAGCTGCAGATAAGCTAGAGAGGCATTTTAGTCTAGTGGTTAAGGCACCAGGCTAGAAACCAGGAGAGTGAATTCTAGTCCTGTCTTAGGCGTGAAAGCTAGTTGAGCGACTTTGGGCCAGGAGCTCTCTCAGCCCATAATTTCAGGATTTCCAATTCTCTAGAGAAGGGGTGTCAAACTCGCCGCATCACGTGACGTGTTGCAACGTATTGTAACTTTTTTCCCCTTGCTGGAGCTGGGGTAGGCGTAGCTTCCACGTCACATCTGGCCTGTGGGCCAGCAGTTTGACACCCCTGCTCTAGAGCAATTCAGACATCTTAAAATTGCTGAGGTTGAAAACTCTTCTAGATTTACTGGTGGACCAACCCACTTTAAAAAGAAGAGGGGTGAGACATGGGGGCTGTGGAAAACATAGTTTTAGTCCTCTTGCAGTCAAAATAGCACTGCAGAATAGATGTTGAGTCCAGGGACTTAGACAGGAGGAGGTGTTGGGCCAGTTGTAACTGAGCAGTTGTCTGCCCTACATTACTTCAAACCTCCTCCCTCATGCACTATGGATTATCCCTATGTGAGGTCTTCTTCTGTTCTACTTTTATGCCAAAAGACCTTTTACCAACTTAGTACAGGTAGTCTTAGACTTACAACCATTTGTTTAATGACTGTTCAAAGTTATGGCACTGAAAAAAGTGACTTAGGACCAATTTTCACACTTTTGATCGTTGTAGTATCCCCACAGTCACATGATCAAACTTTGAATCCTTGGTAACCGGCATGCATTTACGATGGTCGCAGCATCCCGGGATTCCAGGGCTGTCATCTGCAACCTTCTTATCAGAGTTTCTGACAAGCAAAGTCAATGGGAGAAGCCATAATTGCTTAACAACCACATGATTTATTTAACAACTGAAGGGATTCATTTAACAACCATGGCAAAAAGGTCATAAAATGGGGCATTTAAGAACTGACTTGTTTAGCAACAGAAATTTTGGGCTCAGTTGTGGTCATAAGTCAAGAACCACCTGTACTCAGCTGCCTGTAAGATGGAAGCTCCATTCTGAGGACATGCCCACAGCAGCTGTTAAGTGGAGCATCTTTGTGCCACAATAAGTCTCTGTGGTTTAACCCAAAGACTGAAAATGTTTCATCTTGCCATGTATATGCCCAGCCACCATTACATTCAAACACCTGGCGTTGGCTTTAAGGTGATGCAAAACCATTTTCTAAATGAATGCTGTTTCAGTAAAGAGGCCTAGATGTAAATTTGATATTTCCAATCAGAAATATTAAAAGTCAGCTTTGTTAAAAACTTTAGTTGTAATTTGGATGGGACACAGGATTACTGGAGGGCAGAAAACTTTTATTATGGATTAGAATAAATAGTAGGTGCACTATCACAGTATGCAAAAAAACATCACCCCAACAAAGCAACAAGTCACTGTTCAACGGATTATTTGGACCCTTATGGATCAGGGCCGTATAGGTAGTCCTTGACTTACAATGGTTCATTTAGTGGCCATTCAAATTTACAACAAGTGACTTATGCCCATATTTCACAGTTATGACCTTTGTAGCATCCCCTTGAACGTATGATCAAAATTCAGATGCTTGGCAACTGGTTCATCCTTACGGCCATTACTGTGTCCCAAGGTTATATGATCACCTTTTGCAACCTTTTGACAAGCAAAGTCAGTGGGGAAGCCAGATTCACTTAACAACTGTGGCAAGAAAGGTCATGAAATAGGACAAAGCTCACTTAACAATTGTCTCACTTAACATCAGAAATTTTGGGCTCAGTTGTGGACTACCTGTATTGAGATGTTTTTTTTTTTTTGACTGAGATAAACTCTGCATTGCATTGTTTTATTCTATTTCAGCGTTTCTCAACCTCATCAATTTTAAGATGCCTGGACGAAAACTTCCAGAATTGCCTAGCCAGCCAAACTGACTGGGGGATTCTGGGAATTGACCTCCACACATTTTAAAGTTCATGAGATTGAGAAACAGAGTTCTACTATAAGGAGAACTTTAATTCCTTTTGGCTGAGATGTTAGCTGGTAAAATACAACTTCTCACATTATTTTCACATCTTTCCTAAGGAAGAAACTATTTCTCCTTTTAGAGTTTCACAGTCACAGCAGTGAAATTTGCTGTCACCCATATTACTGCAGTTTTTGAGTGTACTTCAACCCTACTTTAACCCAAAACTATTAATAACTGAAGGTTGTGCATGCAAATAAGTAATTCTCTTAGGAAAAGAGGGGGTTTTCTTTCTAACTTGGTGGAAGCTAAGCTCCTTGATCGTGGAATTGCTGGGTCTTAAAATACAAATATTAAGAACTACTGGCCTAAGGAAATGGTTCTTGTCCAGATGTTAGTTGAGAAAAGCCAAAAGGTAGCTTTTCCTCCAGCAAAAGCAATGGTTATTTCCCTGTGCTTTGTAGAATGATAGAAATAACCAGTGAATCTTCTTATATATTTTTAAAATGGGACTGTAAACTAGCTCTGTTTGTTTATGCCTTGTCTGCCTCCTTTTCTCAACATTTAATGGGCTCAGAAGCTAAACAAGTTCATGCCAAGCCAGGTTAGTACTTAGATGGGAAAATCCCAGGAAACCCCACAAATTTAGTTTAGACTGAGATGTTAAAAAACAACACTTAAGAAGGCAATGGTCATCCATACCCGTAGTGCTGCCAAGAAAAACAAAAGGACGTATCTATGTAATTTTTAAGAATTTGGCCCATGCAGACTTCAACATAAACTTCCTCCCTCTTTTGAATTGATCCCAATATAAAGAATTTGTGTTTCTTCTACAGCAGATTTTATGAGTGACTATTAGAAATTATGCCACAATAAAAGAAAACTGGAGTGATGCGGGAAGTGCAAGATACTGTAAGTGCATGGCTCACAGCTCATGCGCACATCTATAAGAAAGTGGAAGTGGTGTTTGTGTGTGTGTGCTTGCGTATGCTCAGGCATATTTGTGTGATTTGATGCTCATCATGAAGAGGTGGGGATACTTGCAACTTTAAAGCTTTTGGAAACCACACACACACACAGTATTGTACCTTTAAAAGCTTTTAAGCAGAAGAAAGTGGAAAAGAGTGCCTTCAAAGGTTCTTCTCCAATTTTTTTTTTTAAATTGGAGATGCCAAGGAGAGGACTTCCTCATTGCAAAGAACATAGTCTGTCATTTTTCTGTAACCAATATGTGACTGTCTTTCAGGGTATTACAATTGTTCCACTGGATTTTTAGTTCTTATCCAGCATCAAGCAAGTGATGTGATTATGAACATAGCAGCACTTACTTCAGTTTTATCTGTCCCTAAATTTTGAACTAGATCTACAAGGTAAATGAACAAGAAAAGGCTCTCCTCTCCCTTATTTGAGACTGCCCACTTGGAGCAAGAACAAATTTATCCCTTTAATTTTATTAGCCCTCATAAACTCATCAACTTCCGATCCACCTAACATCCTAACCAAACAATCACATTACACTGTTGCTTGACATGTCAACCCTATCTACATGTCAACCTTGCCTAGCCTAGAAGAACCTCAATTCTAAGCCCCAAGGGACCATTTGGGCTGCAGTCCCAGGCCGCCTAACCATTTGGTCAGCTGATAAACTCACAGTGCTGTTCTTCCTTTGGGGCAAGATAGCTGTAACGAGAAGACAAATTGGAAGCTCTGAGCTTCCAAATTTATTCAATGGCCTATTAATAGAAAGGTTATTCTTCATTAATAGCATTTCAAACTAATCTACAGACACTAAAATGAAGCAATTCGACTGTTCAGACTAAGGGCTAACAGCAGAGATTAAAAAAAAATACTGCAGATAGTAGCAAAAATAATATACCTTATTCAAAGCAATCAACCATAGCAATGAATGAGGTCTCCTGTGCTTGCTTTGTTTTTTTTTCTAACTACCTCCCTGCCCTGTTTTTTCCTGTTGCATTTGCAAGTTGGCATGCAAACCTGGGTGTGAACCTTCTCTGCTTCCCCACAGAAAAGTGATACGCCTAAAAAGGTCGGGATTTCCCTTCATGTAAGTTATAGCCGAGGAACTCCTTAAATAAGAGAGCTCTGAAGGCAGACAAAGTTGCAGCAGGAGTGGAAGTGGATGAGACTTATGGAGGACACAGCGTTTCCCCAGCTCTTCAACTGACAAGAGAGATAAGGTCTTGGTTATGATCTTTAAGTCTTTAATTATCCCGGACCCATGGCATGGGTCCGGGATACCTCGAGGACCACCTGCTGCCGGCGTCAACTCCCCTCCGCTCTGTGCGTGCCCACAGAGAGGGCCTCCTCAGGGTGCCTCCGGTCAGGGAATGTCGACTGGTGGCCCCCAGGGGGAGGGCCTTCTCTGTGGGTGCTCCGGCATTATGGAACCAACTGCCGGTTGAGCTCCGGATGGCATCGGACCTACGATCCTTCCGTCGCGGGTTGAAGACCCACTTGTTTGAGTTAGCTGGTCTGGCCTGATGGGGAATATGGGTTTTTAATTGGTTTTTATTATTCTATTATTGTTGTATTTTAATTGGGCATGGTTTAATTCTTTTTTAATTTTTGTATAGCTATTTATATATGCCCTGTGAACCGCCCTGAGTCCCTAGGGAGAAGGGCGGTATAGAAATCAAATAAATGAAATGAAATGAAATGAAAACCAGGAGCACAAATCTTCAGGCAGCTGGACCACAATGGAAAAAAGATTGCACAGTCATCAACGTATGCCTTCCCTTGATCTTTATCGTGTCCATGCAAATGCAGGATTTGACTGCTCTTTTTCAGCTTCAGTCCATTCCCTCTCCCTAGAATTGTACAAAGTCAAATATGCAAATCTGAAATCATGATTACAGTAACCCAGCAACAGACGTAGTAAGAAATATTTCAAAAGAGGGGAAAACATTACAGAATAACAGAATTGGAAGGGACCTTGGAAATCATCATCCAACACTCTGCTCTAGCATGAGACCCTATACCATTTCAGACAAATGGTTGTCCAGTATCTTCTTGAAAGCCTCCAGTGATGATGGGGCACCCACAACATCTGAAGGCAAGCTGTCCCACTGGTTGATTGTTCTCACTGTTAGGAAATTTCTCCTTAGTTCTAGGTTGCTTCTCTCCTTGATTAATTTCTATCCATTGTTTCTTGTCTTGCCTTCTGCTGCTTTGGAAAATAATTTGACCCCCTTTTCTTTGTGGCAGCCCCTCAAATATTGAAAGACGGCTATCATGTCTCCTCTTGTCCTTCTTTTCATTAAACTATACATACCCAATTCCTGCGACCATTCTTCATGTATTTTAGCCTCCGGCCCCCAATCATCCTTGTTGCTCTTCTCTGCACTCTTTCTCAACATCTTTTTTTGTATTGTGGTGATCAAAACTGGATGCAGTATTTCAGGTTTTGTCCAGCTCCATGTCAGATCAGCAAAAACACAACAAAAGGAACTCCCAAATCAATCCTCAGAGTGAAATAAAATGGTTTTGCGATGAAGGAGAAAAGGGGAGACAAAGAATACGAGAATATCACAGCAGGTTTTGGGAAAAATAAATTGAAACCGGAGCTGAACATATTATTATGATCCCCACCCCTACCTACCATCAAATGGTGAGATTTTTCTGGGGTCGGAATGTTTGCTGATTCATTCCACCTGCAAGGATTTTTTTTTTATATTTTGTATTTAATTTATTTACCCCTATATAGCTTGGGTTGAAGGGAGGTGGAGGTACTGCTCTAAAACTCTGACAGTTTCAAGCCCAACTGCTTCTTAAAAAAATCTGAGTCCCTTTGGGGTTGGGTGAAGTGGAGTGTATGACTAAATTGAACATTCTGCCTCCACCCTCTGGACCCAGATAGGTAAGTAGATTAAATAAACAGATAAACTACTAGCAATGTTTCTGAAAATCTACTAGGTATGTCTCAAGCGATGGGAAAATCAATATTAATTCATATATTTGCCTTCAACTTATATTCTTTCAACATGGGCAGCCGAACTACTGCCCCCTCATTTTCCCCCTGCTTCTTCAATCCTTTCCCAGTTTAAATTAATTAAAGAGGATTTAGGCCAATTCATGGGGGACATGCTAATCAGTGGTCAACAGCTAGAGTGGACAAAGCATTATAAATCTGAATTGCTTCTAATAGGCTGTTTGGATCATTTTGGAAGTTTGAAATAGAGCACTTCAAACTCAAAACAACTATTTCAAACAGAAGGTATTTTCAAAATGGTAAAGACAATCCATTTTGAACTTGATATTGTGGTTTGTTTCAACCACAATACAACAATAGCTACTAGACTTAATCATGGCCTGCTCAGGCACATCTTTGAAACTGCTATCTGCTTTCAAACTCTTGTTTTGCTTCTGAACTTCTAATGTATGGGACAGGAGGTGTTAAGCCATGATTTTGTTACTCTATAATTTTGGCAAAATTCACACATGATTCTAATCCATAAAACTGTTTTATACAGGTAGCCCTCATTTAGCAACTGACTTATTTAGTGAACATTCAGTTACAGTGGAAATTAAAAAAAAACTAACTTTGGAAGCAGTTCTTGCATTTACAATTTTCACAGGTCTGTAAAGCAAGAGAAAGCTGAAGTCAAATTGCAAGTCCAGTTGCGGTTTCACTTAACAACCAACTCATTTGGTGGCTATTCACAGTTACAGTGGTGATAAAAAAAATAACTCTGCAAACAATCCTTGCAGTTATCACCTTCACAGGTCTATAAACCAAAGGAAAACTGAAGTCAGGTTTCACTTAGCAACCACTTGTTTGGTAAGTGTGGTTACCAAATAAGGATTACCTGTAATTTATATGGTAGGTTTTGCACGTTACACTAAGGACATGATAGCTTGGCTGGTGTAGAGGGCACTGCTTAAGAACCAAGGGTGTGGCTCTAAATCAGACATGTCAAACACAAGGCCCGGGGGACGGATCCGGCCCGCGAAGTGGTTTCATGTGGCCCGCGAAGCCATCCTGGAAACAGTGAGGGAACGGCCCCCACTGCCTTGGCCCTGGCCCAGAGACCCTCCTTCTGCCAGAGACCCTCAGATCTGTCCCACTCCTGCCCAGGCCCCCATAGGCACCCTCGATGCGAACGATGTAGAGCTGGCCACGCCCACCCAGTAGGCCATACACACTCTAGCCACGCCTACCCAGTAGGCCACGCCCATCCTGGCCATACCCACCCGGCCCCTTGAGGGCAACTGCAATGCTGATGCGGCCCTCAATGAAATTGAGTTTGACACCCCTGCTCTAGATAATGTAGGTTGAGAGAGAAGCATTCTGTCCATTGAGATCAAAGGCCCCATTTTCTGTCCATCAGGTGCCCTCTTCTAACCAGAAAACTAACTACCTGTTTGCTGTGCTTATTTAATAAAATAAATGTCAGCAAAAGCTGCAGCTGCAGACAAAAACCAACAAGGAAACCTCCAACTGGAACATGGCACCAAATGTTTCAACTTACTTACAGGAAACCACAGCACTTCCCCTGCTATTGGACTGGTGAACTTAAAGAGAGGTCTCTCTTAAGAGGTATTTTCCATCCCTGCCCTTGTTTATACACCCTAGCCTTTTGTTTTGAACTCCTTTCACCTTTGTTTGCCAACAGGGTAGAAGTCGAAATATTATGAACTACTTCCTTCTCTAGCCTCTTCCTCTGCCACGTCTCTTGAATATCAGCCCGGTACAATCTTGGGGGGCCCTCTCTGCTGCCAGCCAACCCTTGGGTTTTGCAAAAGGATTGCCATAAAATGGACTTGAACCCCAAAAGGGAGCTGCTTTATCTAACTCAGCTTCAAGGCTGCTTGGAACTCTTTGATAGCAATCCAAAGATGAAAAGTGGGGGAAAAAATAAATCTCAAAACTTGAAAAGCTCAGAAATAGAACAAAACTGTTGACATGAGGTTCCTCTTCATATAAACCTCCATCATGGAAAAAAGAGAATTATTAAACACATTTTTTCTCTCTCTCTCTTTCTCTCTCTCTTTCCGAATACTGGAATTCTCCTAACCCACTCAACTCCCAAGTTCTTTGTTGCATCACGACTACATAGAAAAATAACTTACTCCAAATCAAATGGCAAATTACACAGAGGAATTAATCAGCTTGCCAAAGAGGAAAGCATAAACCAGCTTCTTCTCCCATCATGCTGGGGAAAACATAAAGACAATAGAAGTGGACCAGATGCTAAACTAAAACAACTTCCCCAGAGAAATAAAACTGATCAAAGATAAAGGTTAAGGGCTTTAGTCTTTTTGTCCAGTGAACATGATTCAAATTTTGAGATCAAGATGTGATTCCTTTCACAAAATGGCTACCAGAGTGGTATGGTCAGTCACAACTTACCCACCTACCCTTTCCCAACCAAATGCTTTTTATCAGGGCATTTTATCTGAGCCTTTTTATTATAAGATGGGCATTTTTTCAAGTGAAGCAAGCAGCTATGTTACCCATCAATCATATTTTTGATAAATGATAATTATTTATTGAGTAATGATGATGATAACAACGACTAACGAGACCTGAAAATAGAAGTAGAATGACTATGACAACAGTATTAATAGTAATAGGCACCGGGGGTACAATCCCAAAACATTTGGAGCACCACTTGAACAGTATTGGCATTGACAATGCCAATCGGTCAATTGAAAAAGGCAGCCTTTACTTGAAATAGCTTACATCTTGTGACTATACCTTTAACACAATTGAATGCCTATGCCAGACTCATGGGAAGGACTCAATAGGTGGATAAACATGTCAAATCGAACTAAACATCTGGCTTGCAGTGCAACCAACTATATAATAATATAATCTCAGGGGTTTCCACAAAGAAAAGGGAGTCAAGCTATTCTCTAAAGTATCTGAGGGCAAGACAAGCAGCAATGGACGGGAACTAATCAAGGAGAGAAGCAACCTAAAACTCAGAAGAAATTTCCTGACAGTTAGAACTATTAATCAGTGGAACAACCTGCTTCCAGAAGCTGTGAATGCTCCAACACTGGAAGTTTTTAAGAAGAGATTGGACAACCATTTGTCTGAAATGATATAGGGTTTCCTGCCTGAGCAGGGGGTTGGACTAGAAGACCTCCAAGGTCCCTTCCAACTCTGCTATTCTATTCTATTCTATTCTATTCTATTCTATTCTATTCTATTCTATTCTATTCTATTCTATTCTATTCTATTCTATTCTATTCTATTCTATTCTATTCTATTCTATTAAATAATAATTTAATGTATATGTCACCTGAATCCCGATGACTCTGAGCAGCTTACTATCATTAAAATATTTTAAAAGAAAGAACAATACAAGAAATAAACCAGCACACAAAAACAGCACAAAACAAAGTAAAATAAACCCAGCTGAAGGAAGGAAGGAAGGAAGGAAGGAAGGAAGGAAGGAAGGAAGGAAGGAAGGAAGGAAGGAAGGAAGGAAGGAAGGAAAATCCTATTCTCTGAAGACCTGGGCAAAGAGTCAGTTCTTTAAAACTCTTTGAAACATCAGCAAGGTAAGATATGTTCAAATCTCGGAGTGGGGGGAGCTGGGGGGCTTCATTCCAGAGGGCAGGCTCATTGCATTGAAGAACCAGAATACAGTTCTATTATAAAATCAGCTATAGTTTTAAATAGAACCTCATTGCTTAGAGGCATTATGTCTTCCAGGTTTGAGGCAATAAAAGGGAAGAGTTCGTCTTCTTCATAAATTGATTAACGGTTTCTCTTGCTATTGCTTAGATGAGCAGGATCTTTGTGAGCATTCAGCAACAAGGCCCATTTTATGATCTTCTCTCTTGTGAAAGGACTATGCCCAGTCTAACCTGTCAGAGTCTTGTAAAGATAAAATAGATAAACTTTTTTGTCATTTTTTCACTGTGGGCACACTGGCACACATTAAAAATGAAATTCTGTTGCCTGCTCTCAAAGTGTACAATATATATATATGGAAAAGCAATGATTATTTATTAAAATATTATGTGGTTAATCAGCTATAGTAAATTATATCCATTTACATGGTAGAAAGACAAATTGGGTTCAGTTCTAATTAGACGAGGGAAAGAGTGGGGAGAGAACCAGAGTGGTGTCAAGTACACACATTAAATACTTGATATTTTATAGAACAAGAGCCAGTCTAGTATAATGGCTAAGTCATCAGGCAAAAAACTGGGAGACTGTGAATTCTAATCCTGCCTTAGGCAGAAAGCCAGCTGGGTGACTTTAGGTCAGTCACTCCTACTCAGCCCTAGGAAGGAGGCAATGGAAAACCACTTCCAAAAATGTTGCCAGGAAAATTGCAGGGACTTGTAATGTACCGGTAGTTACCAAGAATCAAGACTGACTCAAAAGCAAAATAACTAAAAATAAGGACCAGGTCACAACATTTGGTACTCCAAGTGTAGCTGGCTTTGCTCCTACCCATACTACGGTATCAGTCATGAAAGGTGCTGTAAAACCCAGGAAGACTAGGAAGATGAGAAGGAAAACAGTTCTCACAATTTGGTGGCTCATGGTGTAAGAACTGGAGGAAAGTGGAGACATCCCTGAAACAGAGATGTATTGTATGAATAAAAATATGGATAAAATTTGGATATACAGCAATGCTCATGATGTACACAACGGACAAAGATATTTAGTATTAGCTGATGATTTGCTTAAACTGAATTTGCAATGGAAAATAATCAATAGTTCTTCAAAAGGAAGCTCCACATTTTGTGGGTTAGAGTTCATTTTATTACACTCCCATCTGTAACAAAAAAGAACATGAAACACATTACATCGCAAAGGGAGACTTTTCTGAACCAGCCACTTTCAAACAAGGATGTTTAGGGAAGAAATTCTTGGCTCCAGCAGCTGCCAAGAATGGGAAAAAACAGACAAATAGTGTGGTTTCAGAATCAATGTACTTAGCACTTTAGCCTAAGTTATTTTTGGATCTGGGTGTTTGCGCAATTTATTTATCCATTGCTATTGTATTATTATCCTTAGGAGTTCAAGATAACTTTCACAGGGTCCAAAAGCTGTTTCCCATTCATGCCCCCTTTTGATCTGGGTCTGTTTGGCACTAATTCTGTTCTGTGCCTGGATTACTCTGGAGCTTTTGGTGGTGATGGAGGTGATGGTTGCAGCAATAGAAAAAATTCTCTCAAAACATATGTTTTCCCTAAAGAATGTCTGGAGAAGAAAAAAATGCATTTTAGTTTTGCCGAATTCAGGGATGCACAATTTTTATCCACCAAATCCTCCGGTGTAGCCCCTCCGAATGTTAATACTGAACTGAAATATTTAATATGATGACAGAGAAGTTTATTAGATGTATTAGAATGAATAAAGGCTGCATTTCATCAATTTTATTCATTTGCCATTAAGTCATTGTGTCCCATCTCCAACCACATTTTGGAAAATGGATGTATGCATGCTTAACTGTAACATAAAAGAGTCCCAGATTGTAAGAGAAAATACTTATTTCAATAATGTAAAAATACATACCTTGAAGATCAATTTGGGAATGAAATGGAATAATAAAGAAAAATATCCAGAACTGACACCAAAGTTTTTCCAAAACTGTTAGCTCACAGGATGGTGATGAGGATGAAAGTGTTGGGTAAAAAGGACGAGTGGATTGGAGGTGTTATAAATAAATAATTCTTGCTCCAAAATCTTAAAAGCAATTATTCTTTTTCAGTTAAAATGTATTTAATGGAAATCATCCTGGCAGGGAGAGGAGTGAAGAAAACTGTAGTTAAGTATTCTTGGAAAAAATGGAAGCAAAAAATCAGAAGGAATCTTGTGGCATCTTTTCCAACTAACAAATAGAAGTGTATTTTTAAATACAGGTAGTCCTTGACTTACAACAGTTTGTTTAATCATTGTTTGAAGTTACAATGGCACTGACCTATGACCGTTTTTCAAACGTACGACCGTTGCAGCATCCCCACAGTCATGTGATCAAAATTCAGACGCTTGGCAACTGATTCATACGTATGATGGTTGCAGCATCCTGAGGACATGTGATCCCATTTTGCAACCTTCTGTCAAGCAAAGTCAATGGGGAAGCCAGATTCATTTAACAATCGTGTTACTAACTTAACAACGTTAGTGATTCACTTAACAACTGTAAAAAGAAAGGTCATGAAACGGGGCAAAATTCACTTAACAAATATCTCACTTAGCAACAGAAATTTTGAGTTCAATTGTGGTCATATGCTGAGGACTACCTATGGTCATATTCCAAGTTCAGCTCCAGGGTTTTGATGGCTGCAACGAATAAGAAAGGGATGTGATTCACACAGCACCTTGGACCATGGCTTGTTGGCTTCGTCTGATTTAGCACAATGAATTCATATGACCCTTTCACATGAAGCCCAAAGAAGCCCAACCAACATTATGGCTTAATATGATATCTGGAGCCTGGCAACCATCAATAGGATCTTCCACTCTCCTGGATATCAAATCTGCTCTGTTCTATTCACCTACAGAGATTTCTCTCATTTCTTTTTACATGCATGTTCAAATGATAGAAGTTTGGCTGGCGTTCTTCCTGCAGCATTTCTGAGTGCAGAACTGATTTAAGAACAAGAACAACAAAAACCTGACTCACATAACTTGAGAAAGGAGGGAAAAAACTTATAAATTAATGAAAAGAAGGATGAGGGGTGACATGATAACAGTGTTGCAATATCTCAGGGGCTGCCACAAAGAAGAGGTAGTCAAGCTATTCTCCAAAGCACCTGAAGGCAGGACAAGAAGCAACGGATATAAATTAATCAAGGGGAGAAGCAACCTAGAACTAAGGAGAAACTTCCTGACAGTTAGAACAATTAATCAGTGGAACAACCTGCCTCCAGAAGTTGTGGGTACTCCAACACTGGAAGTTTTTAAGAGATTGGATTAACCATTTGTCTGAAATGGTGTAGGGGTTCCTGCCGGAAAAGAGGGTTGGACTAGAAGACCTCCAACGTCCCTTCCAACTCTGTTATTCTGTTATCATCTACCATACTCATTTTAGACCTTCAGCAGCAGGAATGTACAATATCATCTGTTTAAATTCACTGTCAAATGTTCCCACTTTTAGAGGTTTTCCTGACTGCTTGTCTAAATTTGTTTCCTCGCAGTTTCCATTAATTA
This sequence comes from Vipera ursinii, assembly GCF_947247035.1. Classification (NCBI taxonomy): domain Eukaryota; kingdom Metazoa; phylum Chordata; class Lepidosauria; order Squamata; family Viperidae; genus Vipera; species Vipera ursinii. The sequence goes on along the minus strand of NC_139512.1, from coordinate 341,143,402 downwards.
ATTCAAGCTTTGTCCTTTGGAGCAGTATGGAACATATCTGCTTCATCTTTTGCAAGACACCCCTTTTGACCTGAACTAAATCAAGTAAAATCGATTTAGTAGTAAAAGTCTCCAAGATAAACATAATAAGCACTGATTTTGCACTTGGTCTTCTCCCATTACAGACTTTTCTCTGCTAGTTTTCAAATGTCAACAGTTCCTCTAAATTCATGGACACACATGAAAAATTGGGCCTGTTGTAGATAAACATTGGAAGACAAATTGTTTCTGGATTCTACCACTTTGTACTCTAGATAGTAGGTACTACTGTAGGTAGATTGTGGGCTGAATTTCCCCGAGCAAGGACTCCATAGACATACAAAAACTGATATCAAGAAGAGTCTGTGGAGATTCTCAGTCATTCCAGTCATGGTTGCCTCAAAGGTGCTTTTTCAAAAGGCAACTGAATATTCTTTATTTTATTTGAAGCCATTTCACTTCTCATTCAAGATGCTTCATCAGTTCTGGCAGGATGGTGGGGGAGATGGAAGGCTTAAAAATAAAGAAAAATGATCCTTCCATTTGCCCTCTCCATCCTGTCAGAACTAAGCCTTCCATCTCCACATTATCCTGCCAGAACTGATGAAGCTTCCTGGATGAGAAGCGAAATGTCTTCAAATAAAAACAAACAAAGTCCAGTTGCTGTGTGAAAAAGCACCTTTGAGATATCAAGAAGAAAAATCTTGCCCAAACTTCCATATCAATGAATGCTGGTTTTCTATATCTTTTAACATGAGGTGGGGGTGGGGGATAGAACAATCCATCATATTATTCCCCCACACAACCAGAGTTAGTATTTTCATATACTCAAATGATAATGTTAAATAGGCCTTGACAGAGATTGAATCAGAAAATGCGAGGTGTTATGTGGGGAGGGGAAGAATTAGTCAGCTGTGATTCAAACATATTTCAAAACAAAAAAAATTCTATTTCAAGGCTTTCACTTTTTATGAAGGTGCTGCAAGATTCAGGCAGCACTCCTTTAAAAAAGAGAATTATTAACAATGCAAAATGAAAATCCTACTTTGTTCACCCAAAGTAACAAAATCTCTCCCAAATCTGCTTTACAGAGAGGTGACCTTACTGAACAGATTATCAGTTTCTACTGGAGAAAGCTGTAGAAGATTTCGGATGAGGCATCTTTCTCACTTTTGTACTTGGAATTATGTAAGATATTGATCCAGATAAGGTGCTGCCTGCTTACACAAGTAGTCCTCAACTTAAACTAGTCACTTAATAACAGTTTGAAGTTAGGATAGACTCCAAAAAAGCTACTTATGACTGGGATTCAAAATTCCCCACCCCATGGTCACATTTTGGGTACTGGGAAACCGTACTGCGTTTGCAGTTTTTTGCAGCATCCCACCATCACGTAACCGTGTTTTATGTTTTTTGCCAGAAACTGGCATTTCACTTCTGGTTTCTGGCAAAAAAACCACTTGTCATGGACAATGGATTTGCTTAACAACCACAGATTTGCTCAATAACTGTGGATTTGCTTAACGATCACCAGGAAAAAAATGGGTTGTAAAATTGGGTTGGTCACATGATAACCCACTTAACAACCCACATGACTTACAACTGTATTTCTAGGCTCAATTACAGTCATAACTGGAGGATTATATAATATATAGTAGCAGGATAAGGGCATGACAGCAAACCCCACCTTCCTTCGCACTAATAATATTAGTTGGTTGGGCAATGAAATATTTGCAAGCAAGCAAACAACCAAGCTCAGAGAGCATGAAGGACTTCACAATGGGATATACAACCAAATTTATTCAGAGTGCATGAGGTGGAAAAAGTCAGAACAAGCTATAGTATGTCTCTTTGCTAACATACACACACAGTTCCTTAAAGAGCGGATATTTGTTTTTCCTCTCATGTGGGCAGTACAACAAGAGGGTTAAGTTTCCATTCAGTTGTGGCCAACTCACAATGTTATGATTTTGCCTTCCAGTGACATGTCTGGTGTTACGTGTTCCAGTACCTGCTTGTTAGTCAACTCTGCTGTCCAAGGAATACACGGGAGCTTTCTCCAGCACCACAGCGCAAACGAGTCCATTTTCTTCCTGTCTTGGTTTTTTCAGATCCAATTTTTACAATCATACGTTTATTTTTGTTTAAAATATTTCAGGGCCTTTTTAAGGACAGAAGTTATTCCAAGACAAACTACAGCATTCAAAACAATAAAAACATAAGGCTAAACATAAAGAGGTTGTGAAGCACTGCTCTGCAGCAATTCCTCTAGATCAGGTATGTCAAACTCGCAACGTCACGTGATGTGTCGCAATGTACCGCGACTTTTTCCCCATTGCCGGCAATGGGGTAGGCGCGGTTTCAGTGTGACACATCTGGCCTGTGGGCCAGCAGTTTGACCCCCCCGCTTAGATGTTCCATTGCAACTCCCATAACCCCTGGTTCTGATCAGAACTGGAATTAACAACATTTCGAGGGCTACATGTCGGCCGTCTGTGTTCTCGAAACTCAAGATGGCCACAGGTACTTGCCCATTCCCTTTACATTAAATTCTATGTACAAGAAATCTGAGCTCTTTATTTTTATTTTTTTATTTTAATTCCATTTATATCCCTCCCTTCTCCGAAGACTCAGGGCGGCTTACAAGCTTAGCAGTAGCCTTCATTCTATGTATATGCCTGCTTATTAGGGTTTTCACACACACACCCCAAGCGGCATTATTACAAAGTCAGCTTAATTTCCCCCAACAATCTGGGTCCTCATTTTACCTACCTCGGAAGGATGGAAGGCTCAGTCCTTGACAATACCCTAAATACCAAATTCTAGGTCTAGGAGATAACATAAAGTATTTATGACAAAAGAAAGGCATCTATTAAAAAAAACCTGGACAATGGCAGTATGCTACTGAGAAACAAGAATATGCACAGAAACACACACACACCTACAGCATACAAAACAAAACAACTTGGAGGCAGATTGACAATCATAAAGGTCAGCAGGGTAAAGTTAAGTGGTTGTAAACTACTGTGCAAGATAATAGTGTAATTTTAAGATAGGGAGATTGCCTAGCACATGTGTTCCACACATATCAATTTGCAGAGAAAAATCAGGATCAGAACCACTATATCTACAATATCTGTGTTATTGCTCTGTTATCACAGAAGTATTTACCAGATACTTGACACCCTCTTTATAAAAGGGGAAATTAGTGGCCAGCTTCTCAGTAACTATATTTATTTCTTATAAGCTGCTTAATATGCCATAGACAGATATCTCTATAAACATTACCAACATGCTTAAACTGCAATGTGATTGGCTCAGCAATATGCAGCAGAATAACGGATGAGGAATCATGGGAAATGTAGTGTAATACAGCAGCTCCCAACCTTTTGGGCATCAAAGACCAGTTACATGTAGAGTGGTTTTTCCATAGACCATGTGCACGTGTGTGTGTGTGGGGGGGTGTTTCACACCCTGCCTACATCCCACGTGTGCACAGATGGGGCTTCACTTACTTGCATGGCCCAGTTCCTGGTGGGCTGCGGACTGGTGCTGATCTGTGGGCTGGGGACCCTGCTCTAATATATCTATAACTCATCAAATTAAGTAAGACTTGCCTACAATATGACTAAGTCTAGAGCTAACTTCAAACCTACATGTCTCCTGTATATGCCAACTTTCAGATGGGAAACTATTGGATGTCTGAGGTCATGTTCTATCTTTCTGCAGCGCATGCACAAGAGACATCTCAATAGTGCAAATAAAATGGCAGCATAAAATAGTAATAGAGAAGCAGCTGTTCCTGATGATGATGCAGTTCCAACACAAAAGTCACAAAGCATCCTACCCAACAGTCCTCTATAGGGCTCTAAAATCACAATGTACCATGAATCTCTGCAATCTAATTGCTTTAGAAACAGCAATAATCATTGTTTTTGTAATTTAGTGGACTCTCTGTTCCCACTGGAGGAACTACCTGATTCATCCCACCTTCTAGCTCCTGGGCTTCTGTGATAGCAATTGGTTGGCATGGTTAGGAGAAAGCACACAATCACAGAACTGCTGCTTTGTCACCACTAAATGGGACAAGGGCTTGGAAGGCAGTTGATCTTCGCTAGTAGGGCAAATGGGAAGTTTTTGAGGATTTAAAAGACATGGATTCATTCAATATTCATTCATCAATCAATACTACCATCAACACTGCCGCCATTCCAGATCTCATCGCTTCCAATTGCTTCTGAGATTTACTCCAAAACAATGGAAAAATGTTCACAAATTCATAAACAAAGGAACAAAGTGCATACAAGAGGGAGAACACTAATTTTCTTTATTTTTTTTCTGGGAAAATAAGAGAGGAATTTTTTAAAAGGCAGGAACCCAGGGAAACCTGACTGGGTGAGCCAGGCACTTGGTGGTTGACCAGCAAGCAAGCAATTCTTTGCCCTCAGCTGTTGACAAATATATGTGTGTGTGTGTGTGTGTGTGTGTGTGTGTGTGTGTGTGTGTGTGCGTGCTTGTGTATTCCAAGGTTTAAATTCTAGGCTTTTTCTTGCTGCCCTTTCAAATCAATGGAAATTTAGCTACTGTCCTTCTAGAGTTTAGGAGACACTGGATCAATGTTTTGAACTTCATTCCTTACATACAGTTCTCCATGAGATGTGCAGAGACCCTCATGTATTAATGCAACAGTAGATTAAAAAAGAGGTTTCAAAGGAAGATTTGTTGGTTTTTCATAAAAATTAATGTCATCAATTCACCCTGTCACAACATCCCACCAATAGATTTATTCATCTAATCTATAATTATTATTCTAATTACCCAACATCTGTCCCTTTCTATTATTTATTTACATCCTGCCTTTATTACAAGTATTTTTTATAAATAACTCAAGGGGGCAGACACACACAATGCTCCTTCCCCCTATTTATTTTTTTATTTTTAGAGTCCTTCCACAAGTGTTCTGGAACATGCCTGGACTAGAGGTTCTGTCACAACCAAAGAGATGGCGAGGAAAATTCTCATGTGCCAATGGCAACGAAAGAAGGCCACAACATGGTCTTCTAAAGCAGTGGTAGGGAACCATGGCCCTTTTATGACTTGTAGACTTTAACTCCCAGAATTCCTGAGCTAGACATATTGGAAACCCCTGTGTTAGTTCACCTGATTTCTTTGCATAGGTAAATCAGTTTAATTGGAATATTACTTGTGGTTCTAATCTTCCACACCTGGAAGCAGTTCAGGCTATGTTGAGTTATATGTATCAAAGCAGAGGTTGGATAGACATCTGTCATGAAAGCTATAGTTCAGGGGCTGGCATATAATGGCTTCTCAAATATTGTTGAGAATTCCTGCTGGCTCAGGAATTCTAGGAGCTGAAGTCCACAAATTATAAAAGAACCATGGTTCCCCACCCCGTTCTAAAGCAAAGGCACTCCGGCTTGCAGCTTGTCTCATTGCTGGCATAAAACCAAGCTAACACCTGCAAAAATTCTCTCTCCTACACAACTTTTCACAGATGGCAGAAGCCCTGTCCTTCTCCGCTTCATTCCTGTGCCTATCCCTCAGGCAATGTGGCATTTTGCTCCTTTACAAAAAGCAGTTCCTAAAAAAAACAAAAACCCAACAGATTGTTCAGTGGAGGCAATTATCTGAAATAGGCAAGTGTCAAGTAGATTCACATTCTGGCCAGACACCCACATCCTATATCGACATCTTCCCAATCATAGCCTAGCCCTAGCAGACAAATTTCTGCATCAGCCTTTTCTAAGGAATGAAGACACTGCATTTATCCTTTAAAATTATAGTTGTAAATCAGGAGATCCAGATAATTGCCCCTTGTTATAAAGCTGAAAACATAGGATAGTTTATAATGAAGAAGACCATTTGCCACATTGTTCAGAGATAAAGAACATGTTGCCTTCCAGATGTTGCTGAATTACAATGCCCAGCATCCCTCAGCATGGGCCATGTTAAACAGGGCTGCCAGGAACTATATCTGGAGCACCAAATGTCTCCTGTCTACAACTCTAGTCTAACCAAGTGCTCGAAGCAAAGACTCAACTGCAATGGGACATCAATCTGTGGCAATTAAGATCATATTGAATTATAACTTCCGGCATCCCTAGAAAGTACAGTAAATAGCAAGGCAGTCTAAAGGTAAAGGTTCCCCCGCACATGCGTGCTAGTCGTTTCCAACTCTAGGGGCCAGTGCTCATCTCTGTTTCAAAGCCGAAGAGCCAGCACTTGTCTGAGGACGTCTCCGTGGTCATGTGGCCGGCATGACTAGACACCAAAGGCGCACGGAACGCTGTTACCTTCCCACCGTAGTGGTCCCTATTTTTCTACTTGCATTTTTACGTGCTTTCGAACTGCTAGGTTGGCAGAAGCTGGGACGAGTAACTAGTTTAACAATATTTGAGAAGTCATTGATTGCTAACCCCTGAACGACAGCTTTCATGACAGATGGCTATCCAATCTCTGCTTAGATATATCTAGGTCAATGTAGGCTTAACTGCTGTCTGGTGTGAAAGACCAGGACCCCAAATAAAGTTCCAAAGAAACTGACTTATTGCTCATGCCTATGCACAGAAATCTAGTCAACTAACCCAGAGGCAACTTGGCAACTTTAAGATTTGTGGACTTCAATTCCCAGAATTCCCCAACCAGTATGAATGGCTGGAGAATTCTGGGCACTGAAGTACACAAGACGTAAAGTTGCCAAGGTTGAAGTTCCCTGAACTAATAGTTAGCACTATTTTGGCATTAGATAATGGTTAATGGAATTCAAGAGAGGTTGGACTTTTGTGGCAACTAAAGACTTTAGGCTGATTCCTCTTTTGACTGTCTCCAGGCTTTGCCACTCCTCCTCCTACAACTGCCTTGCATTTCAGCTAGAGATAGCAAACACAGCTATGTGAAATCCTTTAATATGAACTGTACTACACCACAATTTACCTAACAAACCTTAATTAGCTGAGTTCATATATTAGTTCTCAACTTTTAGGTATTCGTTTAGTGCCAGTTACAATGGCGCTGAAAGTAGTGACTTACAACTGGCCCTTGCACTTACCTCTACTGCATCTCCATGACCACATGATCAAAATTTAGGTGCTTGGCAACCAAAACATATTTACAATGGTTTCAGCCTTCTGTGGCCACTTGAGCTCCATTTAAAACCTTCACAAGCAAAGTCAATGGAGAAAGCTTGCTGACCATGTGATTCACTTGACAATCATGTTGATTTGCTTAACGACCACAGCAAAAAGGATCATAAAATCAGGCACAACTCACTCAATGACCATCTTGCTTAGCGATGGAAGTTCTGGTTCCAACTATGGTCATAAATTGAGGATTACCTATAAGCTAAGCGATAAAACAGTCGTGTTGAGTTAGGCCCTATAGAAGCCATATATTAAATACCCAGCGATATACTGTATATTTTTTAAATAAGTAAACCATGTCTTACAATGGTATGATCCATGACCCACAAGCAAAGGACCTACACAATGTGTGACTTGACCTTTCTTTCCAGATGTATCTCTTGGAGGTTGTGTGACTATGGTGTCTTCTTTATTTGAAGACACAAACTGCTCTTTTCCCCCCTCTCTCTGGCTTAGCATTGAATTCTATTGCATCGCTTTTCTTCATGCCAAATCTGCTGCCACGTGCTGTTTGTTTGAAGTCTGAACAGATGACTCCCAGAGAAGTGAAAACTTAATCTAAGGACCACATCAACTTAGGCTGATGACCATGGCTTTCCCACTGGCACCCAAGATGCCTGCTAGCTTTCCTTTAGTGTGGCAGTGAATTATGAAAGTTGCAATGCCAACAAGGGGCCCCAGCTGAGAAAAGCTTCCCTACTGCTTTCCCATAGAATTATCGTAAATGCAATGCTAACTTGTAGGCTGCAAATTATTGGCATTAAATCTTAGTGCAGTGTGAGACTCCAGCCACCAACTGCCAAAAGGACTTTATCCTTTTGCACATTACTACAATCCAAAATGCCACACATCAAAAGTTCCTTCCTCTTACCCCAATAATGTCCTACTTCTCTGTACTTATTTTCATCCCATCTTGCCCTCTTTAGATGGGGTTAAAAATATACACATAAAAATGTACATATAAAAAACTCTGAAAGGCCAGGAAACAGCAGGCTCAAAACTATAAGCCAGCCAGAATCAATGACAGGAACCAGGGGAGTTAAACTGAAAAGTAAGAAGGCTCAAGAGGGCAAGAAAAACGGATTTCCTTTCTGAAAGTCACTGACAGAACAATCAAAACATCAGAATTCACACCCAAGTAGTCTGGACCAGGACAATACAAGGAACACTGCATCCAGTTTTGGTCACCACGATGTAAAAAAGATGTCGAGACTCTAGAAAGAGTACAGAGAAGAGCAACAAAGATGATTAGGGGGCTGGAGGCTAAAACATATAGGGAACGGTTGCTGGAATTGGGTATGTGTAGTTTAACGGAGAGAAGAGTGAGGGGTGACATGATAGCAGTGTTCCAATATCTCAGGGGCTGCCACAAAGAAGAGGGAGTCAAGCTATTCTCCAAAGCACCTGAAAGCAGGACAAGAAGCAATGGATGGAAACTAGTCAAGGAGAGAAGCAACCTAGAACTAAGGAGAAACTTCCTGACAGTTAGAACAACGAACCAGTGGAACAACCTGCCTCCAGAAGTGGTGAATGCTCCAACACTGGAAGTTTTTAAGAAGAGACTGGCCAGCCATTTGTCTGAAATGGTATAGGGTTTCCTACCTTAGCAAGGGGTTGGACTAGATGACCTCCAAGGTCCCTTCCACCATCATCATCTTCTTCTTCTTCTTCTTCTTCTTCTTCTTCTTCTTCTTCTTCTTCTTCTTCTTCTTCTTCTTCTTCTTCTTCTTCTTCTTCTTATTATTATTATTATTATTATTATTATTATTATTATTATTATTATTAACAATTTTACAGAAGCAGGATTTTTAACTTTCATGCATGTGAAAGAAGATAATCTACTAATAATTTTCCATGCTCTTCCTTCCAAATCCACCTAGCGTGGGCTGATATGTTGGGTTACCTCAAAAACATTTGCAAATTTCCACTCTTGTCCTTTAGGAAAAAAAAGAAACCCGAAGTAATAGAGGATTGTTTTTTAAAAATCAATGTGCAGGATGATTTAACAGTTTGTTTGGACAACCTGCTAAAGCTGTATGGGGTTTCTTTTCGGTTTTGGCATAACAGTCAACTATGGCTTAGTCACTAAAACATAGCTAAATAAACTGGCTTAGCAGCCTGTACAAACACAGCCATAAAGAAAGAAGGAATCATCTCCACCAGCGTTTCTCAATCTGGCTAGTGAATTCTGGGAGTTGAAATCCACACATCTTTAAAGATGCCAAGGTTGAAAAACACTGGTCTCCACCTCAGAGAAATTAAAAATCTGGAGACTCTTGGAGTAGAGAAAAGAATATCCTTCTCTTCCATTCCTTTTTCAGTGGAGCATCTGGAACATCTTCTTATTCTGATTGGTACATAACAGAAATATGATAATATTCATATTCTAAAAGGGTGTGTAAGAATCAATTTGGGATCAAAGAGCCTGTCCCAGGCAGTGATAATCAAAAAAAGTGAAGATGTCAGCAGAGATGGAAGGTTCATCTTCCCTTTTTATCCTACCTTGTGGACAACCCTGGCCCTAGGAGGACCTGAAACAAGACATCAAAAAGAGCCACCACATTACTGCACGAAGGATCCAATTCAGTGCTAATGTCATGTCTGATGCAAGTAGGTAAGTGTGCATGATGTTGGCACGATGTACACCAGCCATGGTGGCACAGTGGTTAAAATGCAGTATTGAAGGCTAACTCTGCATCCCACAGCCTGGAGTTCGATCCTGACCGGCTCAAGGTTGATTCAGCCTTCTATCCTTCTGAGATTGATAAAATGAAGACCCAGATTCTTGGGGGCCATATGCTGACTCTGTAAACCGCTTAGAGAGAGCTGTAAAGCACTGTGAAGTGGTGTAGAAGTCTAAGTGCTATTGCTATTGCTACATATTGCCAGTTGCTGACTTTGCTTCCTACCGTGAATGCCTATGGCTGGTCATGTTCCTATTGCTGTTGCCCACTGCAGTCATATTCCCTGAGATCTGCACATTTCATGCCATGTCCACGCACACAGCTGGCACAAAACGGTTATATAAGAATGAAGATGGGTCAAACTGTGGATGGATCTGAGATTTTCCGTTTTGGGAAGTGAATCAGGATCAAGTTCCCTTCCCTCTTTCATTACTCCAAAATGGGGTTCCAGAAAGTTATAAACTGAGTTTTTCAAATCTGGCAACTTTGAAACATGTGGATTTCAATTGCTGGAATTCCCCCAATTCTGGAAGATCTCAAAGTTAAAACACAGGTATAAAACCATCTGGTCTTTTTCATCAACCTAACAAAATTACCAGGTAAAATCTGTGAAGAGACACAGCCAGTCTTGATACCAATTTGCCATGATAATTACTATAAGAACTTATGCCATATTTTTTTAATGTTCTGTCCCCCATTTCTTTTTTTCTTCCTTTCAAGGCTATGTCTTTACAAGAACTGAGATCAAGGATTGTCTCACCTCTGATGGCTTGGGTTCTTCCTCAAGGGTCACCTTAAAGTGCTTTCTTCCTGCCTCTGAGGTGACAGAAAGTACGCTGGCATGCTTTGCCTTGCCCTCATTGCTGACCCTTATTCTGTCCCAATAAGGAGGCCAGGAAATGATGCAGTCCTGGCAAATTTAATATGGGACAAGTGAAGGAAAGGGGTTGTTGGATTCCCTGAGCATTGTCTGCCTTCCTATCAAGTGACACCAGCCAGCAGAAGACAACATCCAGCAACTGTTCTCGTGAACACAGGCTGGGGAGGAGGCGAGTTCTGACAGATGGCAAGATGGGAGGGTTTAGCTAGTGTCAAATTTTTTTGCTTTGTTTTGCACAAATGTTTTGCGCCCGCATGAAAAACGCTTGTGGTACCTGGATTCAAGACTCTTCCGGAAAAATACTAAGCTTGGATTTAAGATTAGCCAGAAAATCAGCCAACATGAGATGAAATGTAAAGGATTATTATGACTTACAACCACAACAGAGCCCAAAATTTATGTTGCTAAGCAAGACATTTAAGTGAGTTTTGCCGCATTGTATTACTTTTCTTGCCACAGTTGTTTGGTGAATCAGGTTAAAGTTAGTAACCTGGTGGTTAAGTTAATCTGGTTTCCTTATTGACTTTGCTTGTCAGAAGATTGCAAAAGGGGATTGCATGACCCCGGGACACTCGAACCATCATAAATATGAGACAGTTTCCAACTGTCTGAATTTTGATCATATAACTATGGGGATGCTGCAACTATTATAAATGTGAAAAATGTTCATAAGTCACTTTTTTCAGTGACGTTACTTTGAATGAACACTAAATGAACTGTTGTAAGTCAAGGACTACCAGTATTTAGGGTGAATGAACGGATTTGCCAAGTGAATTTCAATGGTGGACCACTACAGGCTGCTCTGAAAAAGAGGAGAGGAAAAATGAGAGCAAAAGACGAAGCGTTAGGAAATTATATGAAGTTTGTGTTTGTGTGTATGTGTGTGTGGTCTTTTTCTAAAGGCTCTGGCAAAGTTCATACATACATTGCAGATGTTTGATTTGAGCCTAGTGTGCTGCCAAACCTAGCCAGTGTGGCTTGAATATCACCATTTATGATTCAGCATCTTGTGGTATGCTCAGAAGCCATGGTTAGACAATCATGGCTTAATACAGGAAATCAGGTAGTTTCAGGATAGTAAAGATCTGAGCTTTCCCTGCAGATTTTCATGCACGCTTCTTGCCATTGTTAAGTGCTATTCACTTGTTTTCTCTGTTCATGGATTGTGCTGATTAAAAGGAGGTGGGGAGGGATAAAGAAGGAATTATTGAAATGGGAACTCAGCAGACTTATGTTTTTACATGCTCTATAAATATAACAATGGAAATCCTTCATCAAAAATCCTGTAATGAAGGATTATTTCTCTAATTCAATGGTGGGGGGGGGGAGAGGAGGAAGGGGGAGATGGTGGAATATCACAAAAGCCATTGCTCTTTTCCAGTGAGTTTCAACGTGAGTGCAAAACAATAGGAAAATGTTAAACTTTTATTAGCTGCTGTTGTTTCAATCATTAAGATACGCTAAACTCATTCTTCCTTTATTTTCCAAACTACATTGATTATTCCCAAAGGGAAATTAACATGGCTTGGCAATCTCTTTTCCCTGCCATCACAACCCCCAAGCATAAGAAACAACTGGCGAATTTCCAGTTTGGCTCTAGCACTCCCCCCCCCCCCAGTTTTAATCCTACGGAAGAATGAATCTTAACACACGTCAAGTACGTCATGGAAATACTCAAGAAAACTCAAGAAACCACAGTCTTTCAGCTGCTCTGAGCAACATGTCAATTCACAACCACTTCAATTCAAACATTTCAGATTTTTGCAGCTTCTTTTATAAAGCACTGGGGATGTTACACTTACTGTACTTTAAATACAATGCTTTAATTAGCGATCATTAAAAAATGACGTGCAGAATCAGAGTTAGAGGAAGGCACCCAGGACCTCCGTACGAGAGACAAATGGTTAGAGTGGTTAAGTCAATGTTTTCAGCCTTAGCAACTGTAAGATGTGTGGACTTCAACTCCCAGAATTCCCCAGCCAGCACTCGCTGGAGAGTTCTAGGTGTTGAAGTTCACACATCTTAAAGTTGCCAAAGTTGAAAAACACTGGGTTAAACTGTTGGACCAGGGGTGGGAAGATCTGGGTTCTAGACTACCTTTAGCCATGGAAGCTTACTGGGTGTAACGTTATGTGGGAATGAACTTGGGAGACTGGATGAATGCCTAGAGAACAATCAGATAAGAGAGAGCATAGCCCACAACTGCATAGTATGCAAAGCAAGAAGCTCAGGGGGGAATCTCCCTAAGTCAGTGGTAGGCAACCTTGGCTCTTTTATGACTCGTGGACTTCAACTCCCAGAATTCCTGAGCCAGCCTTGTTGGCTCAGGAATTCTGGGAGTTGAAGTCCACGAGTCATAAAAGAGCCAAGGTTGCCTACCCCTGCTCTAAGTTATCTGTAAAAGTAAAGGCTGTAAAAGTAATGGCAGGAGAATTGTACTTTCAGTCTTGCAACGTTCTGTTAATGTAGTTTTACAATAAACTAGAATTAATTCACATGGTCCTGTTTCTTGTCTGGTAAGGCTGACACTGGATGACTTCTCAGCCCAGTCTACCTCACAATGTTCCCTTCAGCCCACTGACTTTATCAAGCTGTTCTGCTTTTAGATTTTTTCATACAACGGTCTCTGCATTTCAAATTCTGAGAATATGTCATGGGCACACTCACAAAATGGCTGCCTTGATAACACAACTAAAGCATCCATTTACAAAAAGGCAAGTCTGCCAGCTATATCTTTTAGCCTGCTTTTTCCTACTTCAGCTCTTTTGGGATAGGTACAAATATTTTGAGGCAGGTACAAATATTTCCAAACATGGGGCTGCAGCTTTCAAGTGCTTATTTTCTCAGAATGCCTGGTAGGATTCTGGGGAATTATTCTCTGAATCAAGATGTGGAAAGAGATGGGCCATGTGGGTTTGCACCTCCCATTCACAGGAAGGTATTGTGGGCACAGCATTAGCGATTTCTCTTACCAATATTTAGAAAGACTCAAAAAGAACATGATGAAACAGGGCTACACATATAGCAAGGGTGGTTTTTATTGGTATCTATTTGCAAACTGAAATATGTTTCATCTGATACTAGCATTAGTTTGACAATTGTAAAACAAGAAAGAATGGGGGGAAAAGCCCGTGCAAGTTTACATTAAGTTTTATTTGCAAATTTTTTCAGAGTTGGGTTTGCAAAATCTGTTAAGTGAACAGCAAGCAAACTTCAGTTCAGTTCTTGGCCAAAGGCAGGCAAGCGCATAGATACAGGCTGGCATTCAGCTTCTGGATCAGTTCAATGGTTGAGTGAATCCTACAGAGCCACCATCTGAACTTCAAGGGATAAGGCTTCAATAGGTCCAAGATAAAGAGCCAGGCAACTACAATACAATGGCAATATTGTTTCAGCTTTGGCCAGTTTTTAAGTGAAGTCCTATAGCTCTGCAGGCAGGGAGCCTCCACCCAGCACCAACTGTTCATCAACAACTCAGCTCACCAAAGGGGATGGAATAAACCATTACTCACAAGCAGCCTTTCCTTGAAAGCCAGCATATCTAGGTCTTTCAATCTACTGGCTTTATATCCTCCATCATCTCATAAGAAGGCAATAGTAGACTATTTTCATACTGCTTCCAAGAAAGTTGCATGGGAGGGAGATTCTATGTTTTCTCTTGGGAGAGTTATCCAGTCCAGGTTTCATTAAAAAACCCAGAACCACAAGAAAAAAGGGGAGAAGATATTATTATCCATAAACATTGGATGCTATCCAGTGGTGGGATTCAAATATCTGAACAACCGGTTCTCTCCTTGGGTGCTATTTCCGGAAGTCCGTTCTGAACCTTGCAGGCTCCCTGGCTCAGAACAGACTTCCGGAAGTGGCGTCCATGCACTTCCGGCAGTCCATTTTGGGCCTTGCGAAAAAGGGCTAGGGCATCAGCCGGTTTGCCGAAGTCAACAAAAAATTAGCTATCGGTTCTACTGAACCGGTGCAACCTGGCTGAATCCCACCACTGGTGCTATCTAACAAAATGAAATTCAATGGTGAAAAAAGTAAGGTTCTACATTTAGGCAAGAAAAGCCAAATGCACAGGTATAGTGTAGGTGGTACCTTGCTCAATAGAAGTAACTGTGAGAGGGATCTCGGAGTCCTAGTGGACAATCACTTAAATATGAGCCAGCAGTGTGCTGCAGCTGCCAAAAAAGCCAACACAGTGCTAGGCTGCATTAACAGAGGGATAGAATCAAGATCACGTGAAGTACTAATACCACTTTACAAGGCCTTGGTAAGACCACACCTGGAATACTGCATCCAGTTTTGGTCACCACGATGTAAAAAAGATGTCGAGACTCTAGAAAGAGTACAGAGAAGAGCAACAAAGATGATTAGGTGACTGGAGACTAAAACATATAAGGAACGGTTGTTGGAATTGGGTATGTCTAGTTTAATGCAGAGAAGGACGAGGGGTGACATGTTAGCAGTGTACCAATATCTAAGGGGCTGCCACAAAAAGGGAGTCAAGCTATTCTCTAAAGCACCCTGAAGGGAGGACAAGAAGCAATGGATGGAAACTAACTGTTGTTGTTGTTGTCATTAACAACAGTTGTTATCTAGATAGAATACAGACATGCTGCTGCTCATCCGATTAGGCTGCCAGGCTAAGGTTTATTATTATTGTTGTTGTTGTTGTTGCTGTTATATTTAAATTCTTATGACACCCATCTCCCCTCTAAGGTGTCTCTGGGCTGCTTATAGGCTATAAAACAAATAGAAAAATAATTAAAATATATTAAAACTATGCAGACAGATTTTCCCCATGATGATTGACACCTAACCTGGTCTTTCAAGTCTCCCAGTGATGCAACTTATAGCCACTATAACTGAATCCCTCCATTTTGCTTTTAATTGTCCTCTTCTCTTTCCTTACATCTTTGCCAGCGTTAGAGCCTTTTCCGGGGAGCTGGGTATTCACATAACATGTCCAAAGTAGGATAATTTGAGCTTGGGTTACTTGTGCCTCTAGTAAGCGTTCTGGATAGATTGCTTTGATGATCCATTTGTTTGCTTTCTTGGCTGTCCTTGATATTCAAAGTCTTCTCTGATAGCAAAATACAAAGATATCCATACTCTTTCTATCCAACTTCTTCAAGGTCCAATCTTTGCTCCCATAAAGTATCGCAATGAATATAACAGCTTGCACAATTCTGATATTTGTAGAGATAGTCACATCATGACATTTGAATATTTGAGTATTTGTTTTTAAAAGGACTTAGAGGAAAATCCATTTGTTGCTCCAAGTTATCTAGACTGACCTTCTAACACACATGCTGCCAGTTTAAAACCATTTTGCAGAAAACCATCATGGATGATTGTTCTAATTGTTGTGTTAGATATATATCTATGTATCTGTATATCTATATATCTGCATAGATATGTACATAGATATAGGCAGGGGATATGCTCTTAATAGGTTTTTATAGAATAGTTACAGCTAGTCCTCAATTAATGACTTTTCATTCAGTGACGGTACAAAATTACAGCGGAACTGAACAAATGGTAGTTATGCCCAGTCTTTGAAGTTAGGACCTCGGGAATGTCCCAGCTGTCATGTGGTCAAAATTCCAGGGCTTGGCACCCACTCGCACCTATAACCACAAGGCAAAGGGGCATCCATCTATCCCCACGCACACACACATCACTGTTCTTTTGGCCATTCTGCACTCTGCATGCCTGCAACCCACAGCTGACTGCCATCTTCTTCCTCCTGGAAGAAGATGGTGGTGTTGTGATTCAGGGTCAGCCTGTGGGTTCGGCAGTTGGGTCGGACGACTCAGAGGAGGAGGAGGGGGGTGTTGAAGAGCTTGCTGAGGGGATTGGACAGCTTGATGAGAGCCCCCAGCCAGGCCCCTCTCATCTGGTCACGACGCAGACCCAGCTGTGTGAGCCTGACAGCGTGGATGAAGATGACCCACAGCTGGCCCTGTTCAAGGACGCCCGACACAGGAGGCAGTCAATCAGGAGTAAACAGAGGAAGGCAATGGGGCACCTCGGAAGGAGGCAGAGAGAGGCCACGCCTGTATTTAAGGGGAATGTGTGGGAGGGCTGGTTTGCTGAAGGCAACCGCTTGGATAGTTCCTGTTTCTTAGCTCCTGTTTCATGGTTGGTGTCTTGTCTTGCTCTGTTTTATGTGAATAAATTTGGCAGGCTTTATTCCAGCCTCTTGCCGTTTGTAAAGGGGTTGTCCCTGCTTTTGCTGCAGGGCTGGTAGCAGGCTGGTACAGAACAGGTGGTCAGCCTGCCGCTGATCTGGCCTCACCTATTGCAAGGCATCTGCAGGCCATACCAGGTCTTCTTCCCAAGGCCACACTTATTCAAATCACATGTGGCCTTCTCACAAGGCTTCGAAGCCAGGATGGCAGGAACAGCTAAGGAGGCAGGCCCTTACCTTATCAAGGTGCTCAAGTGACATTCAGTTAACAACGGGAACTGAAAACTGCCAGGATTGCCACCACTAAGCAATGTGGTCATGTGATTTCATGCTTTATGACAGCATCGCTTAGCAACTGATAGTCCAGTCCCAATTACCATCCTTAACCAAAGAATACCTGTTTATATAAGCTGCTTGGGGATTGCTTTGCTGTAAAACGAGCCCAGAAATGTTTAAAATAATACAAACTGTTTGCAGAGTGTAGCAAGATGTTTTCTAAATTATTTTTAAAGTGAAATTCAACAGCCACCTCCCAGACATGAGCAACGATTACCCTTCATATGTTCCTAAACGATGTTTTGCAGCGCAATGGGGAGGGTAGAACATATTCCACCTGATCCAACTTCCTGTTTTTAGCTTCAACACAGCCTATTTTTTTAAAAAAAAGGTTTAAGAATACCTTTTTCTTTTCTTACCCAATTCATATAAAGGCATAAGATGCAAAAAAGGAGGAAAAATGGGTACTTTCAGGAGCCAAAGCTTTTAACTTGTTTATAAATGACCTAGAATTAGGCAGAAAAAGTAAGCTACCCTAACTAAATTTATATGACTGCCCACCTCACACACATTGATTCCAGGTGGTTTGCCACATTAAAAATATCATAATTTAAAACTCTGCCATCGCTACTACACCTGAGTGCCAACAGATACAATCATTCTAGATATTTGATTGGCTCCATATCACCCTGGGGTGCACAAGCTGCCTATCAGTTCAAGGCCTTCCAGAAAAGTAATAAGGTGGTGGCCAATCATATCTGTGAGAGAATGATATTCCACAAGGAGGGTGCCACCATGGAGAAGGTCCTACTTCTTGGTCCCACTAGACTGCATCACACTGGTATCAGAAGCACCGAGGTGCTTCTGGGTTGAAAGAATTAGTCGGTGACATCATCATTGCCTGGAGGACACCTGGTTGGGGGCTCCTTTCATGTCCCTGGCAGGAGCTAGAGCAAAGGACAGGAGCTCACCTGCCCCGCTGCAGCACCCAGGTCTCGACTGTGGACTTGCTAACCTCCAACCCAGCATCATAACCACGAGAACCTCCGTGCTCCTATGGTCCCACTAGATGGACCTCCTTAACAGAGATGATCTGTCACATGTCCTGCCTTCCTGAAGAGAGGCAGTCCTTCAAATAACCCTTAGCCATGTAGGGTTTTGAACATGACAATCAACAACTTGAACTGCACCCAGAAGCAAATCGGCAACCAATGCAGCTTTCACAAAAAGAGTTGATACATGCAGAAATCTAGCCTTGTGGAAAAACTGTGCAGGGCACTGTATTTGGAACCATCTGAAGCTTACAGATACTCTTCAAAGGGAGTCCCATGTACAGTGAGTGCCTCACAATAGGAGGTGACCAAGGTGTGGGTGACTGTGAAAAGGGCACGCTGGTCCAGAAATGGTGCACAACAGGCAGGTGTGCAAAGGCCCTCCTAGCCAAGGCTGCCACCTGCTCCTCCAATCTGCACAATGTACCAACACCTTCAATGATCTCAGACAGGGGTCCTGAGAAGGAAGCCACAAACAAATTTAGATCCAGCATGGCTCTTTTTTCTTTCTGATTCAGAAACCTTCCAAGCACGGAAACAAACAGATTTTTTTTTCCAAAGAAAGAGACTGAAAGGGAGGGGAAAAGGTAGGGAGCAGAGAGGTGAATGTTTATGAATCAGACAGTTTAAGTGTGTACATTGGGAGGCTGGCAGGTGGGCGATGTGCAAAAGAACAGACAGCTGAGTTGGATGAGTCAGGAAGTCCTTTCCTTTCTTTTCCTTCTCCCCCCCCCTTCTCCTTTTCGTTCCTTTTCCCACCACCCAAGAAGCTTAAATACTTCTAGAAAACGAGGATTTCACAACATCATAGAAGGCTGTGCTGGACCAGTATACATCCAGCTGCTCCATTTTATATCTAGTTTAGGAATTAAGGACTGTGTTAAGAGTATTTAGCATTTATAGGGTTAAACGTTATTTCCTCAAGAGATGCCTTATGGGAATTGTAGTCTAACTGTTTAGTGAATACCATGCTTACCTGGTTAAGTGGGTGGAGTTTATAGTTTATGGCAGGACTTCCTGCCTTTGTCTTTGTATTATCTCTCTGGATAAACCCTAGCCATGTTGGCTTGGGATATCAAGCTCCGTTTCAACATGTAACTTTGCACAGGATGGAAAGTTCATCATTCTTTTACCTAATGAGATGGGACCAGATTACAACCTTACATTCCAGAAGAGCCTTTGCTGTAACCGTGAGTTATTCACATAGGATGCCGGTGAATAAAGTAATTTGTTTTATTCCCATCCATTTGAGTTTATTCTGGCTGTCTCAAGTGGGACCAGCAATCACATCTTCTGCTTGAGGCAACACAAAGGCAGGTTTTTTTTGTCCTCTAAACATGTTGGCCTTTTGTTCCAAAGCTCCACATCCCTGCAAGGATTGATCTGCTTATGGGATGTGTACATAAGCTAGAGATCACTACCCAAAACAATTTAAAAGTTCTTTTAGCTATTAACCCCATAACAAGCGAAATAATTCCCATAAAAATGCATAACGTGCCCAGGAAATACTGTACTGCCATGGGTCATACACCACTGCAGGACAGTATTTCCTTAGATGGGGGATGAACCAGTGAACATTGTTGGGGGATTATACAATGCTCTAATAAACCACAATGGAAGGCTCCAGTGCCCATGATTTGTCTCTTGTGCTGCTACAAGGCACAATTCTTCAGGTAATATTCAGAGGAATATTACCTAGGAATTTTACCAAAAAAAGGTAAATCATTCTTTGTCTACCGCTCTACCGCAGTGCATCTTCCGCTAGCTTAGCTGCCAGTTAGAAAACATAAGATAAAGGAGGGCTGGGGAAAAGAAAATCAACATACAGTCATGCGAGAAGCACATGCTTTCTTCCTAGCAACCATTTTATCACTTCTTTTAAATAATAAATCTATATCTTGAAAGTTCAACTATCGAGTCACCAACTCCTTCAAAGCAATGACATCAGCTTCTAAACTCCTTTTTTCGCTGGCAGTGTGGAGGCAATTATTTTTGGGTGACTGGGAGAAACATTATTTAATTTAAATTTAATTGAAGTTAATCAAAGTTAAGTCACAGGGCAGAAAAGCTGACATCCTGGAAAAACGTAAGAGGGGATGAAGCCTCAAACATCTGGGAGGAAGCACCGTCTCCTCTCCCAAACTAATGTAACTTCCATGGCCAAAAGAAGAAGTTTAATTTGTAATCCTATTGTCACTTACCTGAGAAATACAATTTAACATTAATAATCAATAATACATCCACTCTGGAAATTCAAGACATCTTACACGAGGATCTCCCTTCATTTTATTTCCATAAAAACAACAACAACCCTGTGAGGTAGTTTGGACTAGAATGGAGCAACAGGTTCAATACTATGTAAAGTGAGCTTCCAAGGCTGTGGGTGGATTTGAACCAGAGACCTCCCTGTCCTAGTCCAATTCTTGAACCACTCTGCCACATCTCAGCAAAATCAATTGCAAGTAGTCCTCGACTTACAACAGTTCGTTTAGTGACTGTTCAAAGTTACAACTGCAATGGAAAAAGTGACTTCTGACCATTTTTAACATGCAGCACCCCCATGGTCACGTGATCAAAATTCAGACTCTTGGCAACTGACTCATGTTTATGACAACTGTATTATCCCAGGGTCATGTGATCAACTTTTGCAACCTTTTGACAAGCAAAGGCAATGTGGATCCCAGATTCACTTAACAACCATTTTGCTAGCTTAACAACTGCAGTGATTCACTTAACTATGGCAAAACTCACAACAAATGTCTCACTTAGCAACATAAATTTTGCGCTCAATTGTGGTCATAAGTTGAGGACTACCTGTGCAATGAGTCTCCCTTCTGAGCAGGCATGCACAGGGCAATGAAAAAGGGAACAAAACTCAGGATTAAATAAAAAATACCTCTATCCTCACATCTGCATTTTTTTTTCTTTTCAGGAATTCTCACCCTGCCTTCAGCTCACAAATAAAGAGCCTTTTATATCCTTCGTTATACACCTGTCTGCAAATTAAAGCACAGGGACCAAAGACTGTTTCAGCTCCATTTTACATAGAGAGCCTTTGACTAATTCCAGTTTTTGGCAGACTGACATTTTAGAGGAGAGGAGTGGAAAAACCGGACCCCTCCCTGTGGAATGGAAACACTAAAGTCACAAGCAGAAAACCAGGCAGCTTTTGCACCTGAAAATGTCTATCAGCCTTGCCTTCCAGTCTTCTGCTTCTAGATGGATTGGCAGGATGGGCAACAAAGTCAAGATGGCAGGCACAAAGGCAATGGCTACAGTGGCACTGGAAAAAGCGACTTAATCCAGTCCTCACAGTGATAAAATGGTTGCTAAGAAGAAAGCATGTGCTTCTCGCATAACTGTATGTTGATTTTCCTTTCCGCAGCCCTCCTTTATCTTACTGGCATGTACAACCATCACAGCATCCCCATGGTCACATGAACAAAATCTGGGCACATAGCAACCGGCATATAGTAATGACAATTGCAGCATCCCCAGGTCATGTGATCCCCACTTGCAACCTTCCCGGCTGGCTTCTAACAAGCAGAGTCAATGGGAGAAGCCAGATTCACTCAACAATAACGTGATTCGCTTAAAACAACTGCAGTGGTTCACTTAACAAGGCTGCACCTCCCTTAAGAATCGCTTTGCTTAGCAACGGAAATTCTGGTCCCAAATGTGGCTGTTAAGTCGAGGACTCTCTCTATAAACCACAAGTAGCTTTAAATTGAATAATCAAACCTACTGCACAAGTCTGCTTTCCCTACCAAATGCAAAATAAGGTGAAAACCATTCATTAAAACCTTGACTTTTGGATGTATTCTGTGTTATTTCCTCTGAACAAAATTAACAAATTTCCTCCGATGTTCTTTGGCATTTGTGTAGGGGGTGGCAGCAGCTTTGTTTCTCACACAGGCACCGGTTGGGTCCTGGAGCTTGCAGACAATGCAAGAGAATGGCCAGGGCTTCCACAGCTACTGTTCCCATTATATGCAACCAGACCCCCACAGGAACTGGAGCTATTCCCCCCAACCCTATGAAATGTGAAAAATCACCACCAACTGGGCTTTCTGCAAAGACCAAGCCTCTATGAGAGTATTAGCTCAACAACGATTTATTTTAGGTTGTCTCCCTTTGCTCTTTGAAAGCTTTCCAAAGATGTAGCCAAATGTAGCCTTCAATTACTCACTATAAATTCATGCCATGCTAAAGAAACCTTTTTTCAATTTATTTTTACAAGCGTGCCAGTAGTTTATAAAAGGGCTCCACTTTCACAACATTCATTCATCATAAACAAGCCATCTTTCATTTGGGCTACTGGGATCATGTAGTGACAGGATTACACAGCAATATAAGCTATGGTTTACTTAACTATGATTTATTGAATGGACATGACCTGTTAGGAGGTAGTAACTTGGAAACCTTGGCTCAGAAACAAAGTTAAGCAGAGTTAGCACTGGGTAGTATTTGAATGGGAAAGAATCTTTTTAAAGTCCAGGGCTACAGATTGCACTGATAAACGGAGAAATAACTCAGAAGGAAGCAGAGCCAAAGATTGCTGCATTATACCAAGAGAACTGTGGGTATGGCTGGCTCAGGAATTCTGGGAGTTGAAGTCCATACATCTTAAAGTTGTAAAGGTTGAGAACACTGCCCTAAAAAGTATGCTTTATAAATCCTAATTTATAAGCCATAGTGGATGGGTTCATGCAATCCATAATATGACAACCACATAACCATGGCTTAGTTAGTGCAATCACAGCTGTGCAAAATAAGTCATGGTAACATTATGAGTATCATGATATTTATTATCCCACCTGAGGAACTTTTAAGCACAATATGCAAAGTGTGGCAATTCCTTTATTTCTTCCCAGTCAAATCCAGGACCTTCACAACTTAACCCAATGCCAACTAAATTGACAGGTAATCAAATGAAATCCCATTTCAATAAATGGAATTACTATACAGAAATGGAATGACATTTCTCTGATTGCAACAGCATCCGAAGTCTAATTCGGTTCATATTTGTTCAGAAGCAAGCTATGTACGCTGTATTCAATGGAGGCAGGTCATCTTCTAATTTAGGCCAAACCTGATTTGTTCAAAAGAAATTACAGACAGACAAAATTTCTTACTGTTACAAAATGCAACTGTGCCAATGACTTTAAAACATAAATAAATGAGAGGGAGGGAGGGAGGGGGAGGGGGAGAGTGTGGGGGTGTCATGGTTCCGACAGATGAAACTCTTTAAAAGAACTTCGAGGCATTGCTTGCATCCAATGTTAGCAGCGCTGACAGGGTGTATGCGTTTCTTTTACATTTTTTAAGTTAAAGGGCAAATAGATGGGGAAGAAATGGAGGTAGTGACAGATTTTATTTTCCTGGGCTCCAAGATCACTGCAGATGGGGACTGCAGCCAAGAAATTAAAAGATGCTTGCTCCTGGGGAAGAAAGCTATGGCAAATCTAGACATAACCCTGCCAACAAAAGTGCGTATAGTCAAGGCTATGGTCTTCCCAGTTGCAATGTATGGCTGTGAAAGTTGGACCATAAAAAAGGCTGAGCGCCAAAGAATTGAGGCCTTTGAACTATGGTGCTGGAGAAGACTCCTGCGAGTCCCTTGGACTGCAAGGCGATCAAACCGGTCAGTCCTAGAGGAGATCAACCCTGACTGCTCTTTAGAAGGCCAGATCCTGAAGCTAAAACTCAAATACTTTGGCCACCTAATGAGAAGGAAGGACTCACTGGAGAAGAGCCTAATGCTGGGAAAGATCGAGGGCAATAGAAGAAGGGGACGACAGAGAAGGAGGTGGCTGGATGGAGTCACTGAAGCAGTAGGCGTGAGCTTAAATAGACTCCAGAAGATGGTAGAGGACAGGAAGGCCTGGAGGAACGTTGTCCATGGGGCTACAATGGGTCGGACACAACTTTGCAACTAACAACAACAACAACAAATTAAAGGGGAAGTAGGTGGTAGTAGGCCATACAGTTGCAGGGGAACCTTGTTGGGATGATTGATTATCTGTGATAGGTCATTTTTTTTTGCCATAGTTGTGCTGTGCTAAATTCACTGTATCACACAATCCCAGCCAAAGTAAAGCCACTTCCTAAGCAGGAATCATACCATTGTTTCTTAATATCTGCCAAGGCTCCACAAACTCTGGGTTCCCAAAAGTTATGCAGAAAGCAGAAGGCATCCCATAATCCCCTGGAAGACTAACAAGGCAGAGGCCCCTCCCTTCTACCTACAGACAATATATAGTCTGTTTCCTTTAGAAGGAACACATAAAGCACACACACAAACAAATTAGGCATGCGCTAAAAAAAATGATCCACAGATGATCACACACACCCCTCCCCCCAAAGGCTTTCAAAGTGCCATTTAGGCTACAGAGTACATCCTACCACTTCCCTTCTTTCGTCTTCTAGCTGCACACCCATCTTACTTTGGCTTCGTCAAAGGTATTTGCATATGCTAAATATGACTTGGGTGGAAAAGGCCCTTCCCAACATTTTTTGAAACAGACAAATATTGACTCAGGTGGAAATTTGCACTTTTCTCCCCAATGAGCAAGTTCCATCCCTTTCTATGTTTGGAGTAGCTTTCTAGAATGTCAAATGTTAGCTAAAGTAGTATCTCCCATCATCTCTAGCTTATCAAGTCATTGGTTATACTGGCTGAGGACAATGGGAGCTGAAATCCACTCTTTTGGAGAGCACCAGATCAGGAAGGGCTCCATTTGGTTATCTAAAGATTCTCCCTTTCCTGAGGTCTCTAGAAAAAAGTGAACTATATGGGTCCTGAAAGTAAACTGGGAGCATGACCCTGCTTCTTACCTCTCTGTGTGTTTGCCTGAACCACTCAAAAGTTTAAATTAGAATGCTAATGCCACTTACTTTAAAAAAAATATTTTTAGAAAGCTGGATAAGACTTTGTTTCATTTTAAAACAATACAAAGATCTACAGAACAACAATAAAAATAGCAGTGGCCACAAAAATAAACATGTTTATCAAAAATCAGCAAGCCATTAAACATTAAACACCTGCTTAAATACAGTTTTACAATTAGTCTAAGCATGAAAATATCCATTCTTTTATCCCTGGCTCCTGTGTGCTTCACAAATGGATTTATTAGAAGGACTGTTACCATATCCTTTTGCCAAAATGATATTCAGGGTGGCTTGCAAAGATGAGCCCACCAAGACAAACAAGGAAAAAGGATGGGGAGGGAAGAAACCCCCCCAAACCCTCCCTTTTCAATGGAGTCACCTGTGAAGGAAAATCTCTGACAGAATACAGGTAGTCCTTGACTTACAACCACAATTGGGATCAGAATTTCTGTTGCTAAATGAGGCACACCCAATTTTATGAGCGCTTTTTGCCACAGTTGTTAAGCAAATCCGTGCAGTTTTTATCATGAAATCGTTAAGCAATTCCAGCTTCCCCCATTTGACTTTGCTTGTCAGAAGCAAAGTCGTAAATGGCGATAAATAACCTTGTCACTGTCTCTAATTACATGCTGGTTGCCAAGTGCCCAGACTTTGATCACATGACTGTGCAGATCTGCGATGGTCATAAGAGTGGGGACCAGTTGCAAGTCACTTTCTTCAGTGCCACTAACTTCGAATGGCTGCTAAAAGAATGGTTGTAAGTCAAAAACTATCTGTAACCGTTCATTAGTGGCAGTCAGCAATAGATGCAAAGTTGACCTTTGTTCATTCCAACTGTTGGGTGCCCTAGCCTAGAATTAGTTATTAAATACTGGTAGTCCTCAACTTACAACAGTTCATTTAGTGACTGTTCAAAGTTGCGACAGCACTGAAAAAAGTGACCATTTCCCACACTTATGACCACTGCCACATCCCCAAGGTCACATGATCAAAATTCAGATGCTTTGGCAACTGATTATTTTTATGATGGTCACAGTGTCCTGGGGTCCTGGGACCACCTCTTGTGACCTTCTGACAAGCAAAGTCAAGGGGGAAGCCAGATTCACTTAACCACCAGTTTACTAACTTAACAACTGCAGTGATTCACTTAACAACTATGGCAAGAAAAGTCATAAAGTGGGGCAAAACTCACTTAATAAATGTTTCATTTAGCAACATAAACTTTGGGCTCAATTGTGGTCGTAAGTCGAAGACTACCTATAATCAAAAAGGCATCATTCCCCAAACACGCATGAACAATCAAAATTTAAAATACTGTGATAATTCAAAATGTTTTAGTCTGATATTAGGGAAAACAGCAGCTTTCCTTGCTTTCAGGTAGGCCTTTTTCCCAGTCTCCCTGGAAATGTCCAGGGCAGGATGGGAGGAAGGAAGGAGGGATGGGGGAGATTTCTCTGCAGGCAAAACAAATGTTCCCCTGCTCAGCTGAAATAAAATATCTCCCTGTGCCTGATTTGCATTTGGAGCAATATGCTCAGAATCTAGGACAGTGTTTCTCAACCTTGGGAACTTTAAGATATGTGGACTTCCAACTCCCACAGTTCCTGGCTAGGGAATTCTGGGAGTTGAAGTCCACACACCAAGCTTGAAAACTTCTGGTCTAGTTGGAGGAAGTAAAGAATGCCACTTAAGCCACAACTTGTTTTTTCTGTGGGTGGGAAATTGGCACCCACAGCCTGGAAGATCAAACGGGGCAAATGAGAATATTCCAATAATATCTGTATCATCAGAACACGCTACCTTTAAACAGGACAGCTTAACAGTATGTAAAGGTAAAGGTTCCCCCGCACATGCGTGCTAGTCGTTTCCAACTCTAGGGGCCGGTGCTCATCTCCGTTTCAAAGCTGAAGAGCCAGCGCTTGTCCGAGGACGTCTCCATGGTCATGTGGCCGGCATGACTGGACGCCAAAGGCGCATGGAACGCTGTTACCTTCCCACCGTAGAGGTCCCTATTTTTCTACTTGCATTTTTACATGCTTTCGAACTGCTAGGTTGGCAGAAGCTGGGACGAGTAACAGGCACCCACTCTGTTACGTGGCACTCGGGATTCGACCCGCCAAACTGCCGACCTTCTGATCGACAGGCTCAGCGTCCTGACCCAATGAGCCACCGCGTCCCTTTTAATAGTATGTATACCTATTTATTTTAAAAGTGTCCTTTAAATTGAAATGAACTCTCAGTGACTTAAAGGAAACATCTTTGTTCTATTTTGGCAGGAAACAGAAGTGGTTGGCCGCTGCCTTCTGGGGCATTTTGTTGATTTTTCAATCAACAAAATAGGGATAAATAGATAACTCAAGGTAGTGAACATACAGAGTACTCTTTCTTCCTCCTATTTTCCCCATAAGAATCCTGTGACGTGGGTGAGCGAAAGTGATTGGCCCAAGTCACCAAGCCAGCTTTCATGCCTAAGGCAGGACTAAAATTCTAAGCCTCCTGATTTTTAGGCTAGCACGCAAACCAGTACACCAAACGGATCAAGATTGGCCTAACATTCACCTAGCATACCAAGCACACAAAGACAAAAACCTAAGGGGGAAAAATCCGATCTCATTTATTATGAGATGCACATTAACAAAATCAAATGCACACATAAAGATATTTAGAAGTTAGATGCAGGTTGGCTTGTTGTTGTTGTTTCTTTTGTTCAATTGTGTTCAATTCTCAGAGACTGCCTGAACCAATCCCTGCAATTTTCTTGGAAAGTTTTCTCAGCAATTTTCTTAGAAAGTTTTTTTTGCCATTGCCTCCTCCCTAGGGCTGAGAGTGTGTGACTGGCCCAAGGTCACCTTGCTGGCTTTGTGTCTAAGGTAGGACTAGAACTCATATTCTCCCGATTTCTACCCTGGTGTCTTAACAACTATACTAAACTGATTCTCATATGCAGTTTAGCATTGAGAAAATTAAACTCAGAGAGAAGTTTCTAATCCTTAAGGGTAGATCATAATATAATGCTCGCTTTGCATGCAGAAAGACCAGGGGGTAATCCCTTATATCCCTAGTTTCTAGGAAAGACTGCTTGGAAAGACTTTAGAACAGAGGTCCCCAACCTTTTGGGCACCAGGGACCAGTTCCGTGGAGAGAGGTTTTTCCGTGAACCGGAAAGTGTGCGGGTTTTGTGTGTTGCCTGCATCCTGCAGATGTGGCTTTACTTGTTTGTGCAGACTGGTTGCTGGCATGCTGCAGCCCAGTACTGGTCCACGAACCGGGGGTTGGGAACCCCTGCTTTAGAAAACATCTGCCTGTCAGTGAAGAACAGCCTTCCCTAACTTTATATGTAGCTGTGCTGGAATTAAACTCTCCCAACACTATTTCCACTGATATCTGGGAATGATGGGAAGTCAGCTTCAGAATTCTGGGAGCTGAAGTCCACACTTGTTAAACACATCTTAAGTTGCCAGGTTGGGAAACTAATTCTATATATAGATTATGTTGAGCTAGACAGCAGACTAAGGGTCTGTCCCGCTTTTTTTAAGGTTACCAGGATAGGTTTTGAACTGTGTAGGTACCATTGCTGTAGACCAGGGGTTTTCAAACTCTTTCAGGCTATGGAACTTATTAGTTAAAATGGTGGGGGGGATCTGAAACTCCTGATTATGAGGCAAAACTCTGGTGATAGAAATATGGTTGCATTTAATAAATAAAATAAATTTGAGTGATTTTTTTTCTCCTTAATCTCTGAAGCCCATGAAGGTCTTACACAACATAATTCTAAAAATCTTGTTCAAAACAACTCATGAGGAATATCTAGGAAATGAGGATAGGGTTTCTACACATCATAAACTCTTTAAAATACATCAGAAAAAAAATAACTATTTATTTATTAAATTTATAAAATTACCCAGACATTTAAGGACCCAGAAAAAAGTGTTCAGAAGATTCCTGATTTATACTCAAGAATGCAATAGCAATAGCACTTAGAATTATACTGCTTCACAGTGCTTTAGAGCCCTCTCTAAACAGTTTACAGAGTTAGCATGTTGCCCCCAACAATATGGGTCCTCATTTTACCCACGTCGGAAGGATAGAAGGCTGAGTCAACCTTGAGCTGTTCACCACTGCGCCACCAAAAAACACCGTACACTCAAAAAACAGTGATTAAAAGTAGGATGAGCCACTTGTCCAATTCTAAAAGGTAAAGGTAAAGGTTCCCCCGCACATGCATGCTAGTCGTTTCCAACTCTAGGGGCCAGTGCTCATCTCTGTTTCAAAGTCGAAGAGCCAGCGCTTGTCCGAGGATGTCTCCATGGTCATGTGGCCGGCATGACTAGACGCCAAAGGCGCACAGAACGCTGTTACCTTCCCACCGTAGTGGTCCCTATTTTTTTACTTGCATTTTTACGTGCTTTCGAACTGCTAGGTTGGCAGAAGCTGGGACGAGTAACAGGCGCTCACTCTGTTATGCGGCACTCGGGATTCAAACCGCCAAACTGCCGACTTTCTGATCAACAAGCTCAGAATCCTAACCCACTGAGCCACTGCGTCCCTGTCCAATTCTACACCTCCATAAAAATTTAATTGACCTAAAACGAAGATTAACAAAATTAAACATGAACTTCATTAGAACATAGATACAGTATGATAGTATTGATACACTAATTCAACAAGGAAAGTTTTTATCAATGCAAAGACTTCACTGTGGTTTAGTTTTCCCCCAAACATCAGTTAGAAAATGGGGAGGGGGGAATTTTGTTGCAATTAAACTCCAGTATTACTAGAAGTTTTTTTTTTCCTTTCTTTTTCTGAATATCAAGGTAGGGGGACAACAAATTGCCTCTTTAGACTTACTGGATCTCCAGCATTCTGAGTTTTACTCATGTGCATGTTGAAAAATTATACTTTAAATTCAAAAGGTATTTCCAGCTTGGACTACAGTTCAGAATAAATTTTTATAAATTCCTGGTTCACCCATATGTAATTTAAAAATCAGCTCATTTTAGAAGTGTTATAATAGCCATTTTTCCCCCAGCTGTAGAAGACCACCATAGTTGATTTCTGGAAATCAGATATGTAAGTTTCTGAATTCTCCAGAACTCTGCAAAAAACTTTTGAGAAGTGCAAATATTAACCACCTATGATTCTTTTTTTCCTCTGGACATCATGGCTTTAATGAAGCCTAATTTAGACACATTATAAATGTTCTAATTATATTATGATGGTTGCTGAGGAACCAACTTTTGTTAATCCGAATGCTTGCTGATAGCTGGGGAGGGCAACTGCGGTTTTCTTGACCAGCTAAAATGTAGCTGAAATAAAATACTGTCCTAAAAGGGTTGGCTTGGGAGAGAAGTCTTGCCAAGAGAAAAATAAAATGGCTTAAATGTGGCAATGAAATATGCCAACGAAATTTGACAAGGGCCAAAGACGAATTGAAGCATTCTTAGATTAAAAGAAACATGGAACCAACAAGGAAGTTGAGGTTTCTTAGGAAGGAAAAGGGAACTTTTGTTGAAAACTTTATGCAAGAAAGTTTTGTAAACGCAGAAAAATGTCAGTGCCACATCTATTAAAGAATTTCATTCAAAGATTTTTGAAACCGCTTCCCTAGGACTCTTTGTGGCTCATAGAAGTGAGGATAACCATACAGAATTTCTAGCTTTTTCATATATATAATTTAGATGCTGCCCAAATTAATAAGACCTGGAAAATGGCATTTTTATTTTTGTTTGTATTCTACTTTTATTATTTTTACTAATAACTCAAAGCAGTGAACATATCCAACACATCTTCCTCCTCCTATTTTCCCCACAGCAAACAACTTTATGAGGTTGTTCACCCAGCTGTCTTTCGTAACTACCATAAGACGGGACTTGAACTCAAGGACTTCAAAATCTAATCCTAACAATCATTGTATAGTGCATTATATGTGACAAGAAGTGTGTGTGGGGGGGGGCTCATTTCAGCTTCCAGACAATAACCAAGAGAGGTGTGAAGGTTAAAGGCAGGAAGCGTGGGGAGAGAAATCACTTCCATTTGCCTCCAGGAAAAAGGGACTGAACTTATAGCATCCCAATTTGGACATGTTTACTCAAATTTTTTAATCAAATGTCAGCCAGTTTTAGCCTACTTTGAAGAACAGGATTGATGACAGGCTTAAATGTGGGAAAGATGGCAATTGACTCTCATAACCTTCTGCATTGAATCCTTATTTTGGCAAAGGGAGGGCATAGCGGCAGAGGAATAGGTAGGGGAAAAAATTGGCAACGCACTGCTATAGTTTGGAGGTGCACATTCAGAGGGGAATGTTGCAAAAGATTGCAAAAGGACAATGAAAAGCCTTGACACAGAAAGAGTTGGAAAGCTTGCTATCTGAACCAGAATGGGTTGATGATCTGATTTATCCCACTCCACCCAGCTTTCCTCAAATTCATTAGAGTACAGAGTAGAGCAACAAAGATGACTAGGGGACTGGAGGCTAATACATATAAAGAACGGTTGCTGAAATAGGGTATGTCTAGTTTAATGAAAAGAAGGACTAAGGGCAGTGCTTTTTTTGTAAAAGAAAAAGGTGCCAGAACTCACACATGTCATACAACCCGCCTTGCCTACCCTACAAGGTTCCATCCAAAAAAGGTGCCGGAACTCCGTTCTGTGAGAAAAAAAGCCCTGACTAAGGGTGACATAATAGCAATGTTCCAATCTCTCAGGGGTTGCTACAAAGAAGAAGGAGTCAAGCTATTCTCCAAAGCAACAGAAGGCCCGAAAACAAGCAATGGATGGAAACTAATCAAGGAGAAGCAAAAGCAACCTAGAACTAAGGAGAAATTTCCTGACAGTTAAAACAATTGATCAGTGGAACAACTTTCCTCCAGAAGTTGTGGGTTCTCCAACACTGGAAGTTTCTAAGAAGAGAATGAAGAATGGTGAACACAGCACAAGACATTGTGGGCTGTCCCCTGACACCACTGGATGACATCGCCAGGGCTCGTTGCCTTGGAAGAGTGAGGAAGATTCTCAGGGATGACTCACACCCTGGACGGTATCTCTTTACTCTCCTACCATCGGGTAGGAGATAGAGGAGTATAGCCAGCCGCACCAACAGGCTGCAAAACAGCTTCTATGCGTGGGCTGTTAGGCTTTTGAATGAGAAATAACTTTTGTGAACTTTTGTGAATTTTATGCAGAATTGACTTGGGAGGCCGGTGTGTGGTGTAGTTGGTTCACATGGTGTAGTAAGATGGAGGGTTTGTTGTCACTGTGTGTTGGGGGGTTGGAGCGCAAAGGGAGGCTCAGCTAATCTCAATGTACACATAGTTGTACTTTGACAACAAAGGTTCATTTCAAATATTTGTCTGAAATGGCACAGGGCAGAGGTCCCCAACCTTTTGGGCACCAGGGACCGGTTCCATGGAGAAAAGGTTTTTCCGCAGACCAGGGTTTGGTGTGCTGCCTGCATCCCGTGGATGGAGCTTTGCCGGTTTGTGTGGACCGGTTGCTAGCATGCTGTGGCCCGGTGCCGATCCATGGGCCAAGGGTTGGGGACTCCTGGCATAGGGTCTCCTGCCTGAGCAGAGGGTTGGACTAAACCAGGGGTAGGCAACCTCGGCTCTTTTATGACTCATGGACTTCAACTCCCAGAATTCCTGAGCCAGCCAAGCTGGCTCAGGAATTCTGGGAGTTGAAGTCCATGAGTCATAAAAGAGCCGAGGTTGCCTACCCCTGGACTAAACCTTCAAGATCCCTTCCAACTTTGTAATTCTGTTATTCAATAACTCGTGTAACAGTTAGCTTCTTCATATCCACTGAACTTTCATGTCCTCCAGATACATCATTCAGCTTTTCAATGAACCTCCCCCCTGGCTTTTTTATCCGAGAGGAAAATATGGTCACTCCACCTATCTTGTTCGCTTCATCCAAAAACAAACCCCAAAACAAACATTGATCTCAGGAGAGATACTTTTCGCAGCACTGAAGCTAGCTGCCCAGCTTTTCAGATATGTAGGAATTACAATACCCATAATTCCCAGGCAACCCATGTAGGACTACGGGCACGGTAATCTCCTAGCATCTTGAGGTGGGTAGATTGGGAGGGCTGGCAGAGATCAATCATTATCCATGCTGCAGTACCTTGCAAGTAGACGCTAGATGTGTTTGCAGTTAGGTCGTGCAAAAAAGGGGAGAAAATGTACTTCTCTTAGCAATCGAAACCTACCATTCCAAAACCAGACCAGAGATGAGCACTTGTAGAAGTGGCAGGATAACCGAAGGCTCAAGGAGCAATTCTGTCTATAGAAGACCAGAGGGTTCATCCCCAGTTAAAAAGGGTTTTAGTAGCTGGGAAACAACTTTAAGTTTACAAAATGCTGCCTCAAAAGTCAGCCCAGGATTATCCCTTTTCTGCCTCGTTCTTAAATATTAGTATTTGGTGTGTACTTCTATCTAAGCACCACCACCAAGATCTATGTTTCCCCATAACAACCCTGTGGGGAAGGATGGGCCAAGAGGGGATACCTGGCCCAAAGTCATGCAGGGAGCTTCCATGGATGCACTTCTAGATCAACTCCTTAACCACAGTGGCATTCAAAGCTTCTTCTGGGTTTTGAGTCAGGAACCTTCTATTTACAAAGCAAGCCTTATAACCATCTTGCTATCCAAATTTACTACCTACAAATTCTTGTCATTCAGATGTCCTGACTCACTCTCCGCTAGAGGAGGTCTGTTCACTTCTTTCTTTTTCTTAATTCTGTAAATCTTATTTATAAATATAGATTTCTATAGAGTAAATACGATATAGAGAGAGAGATAGAGAGAAAAGAGAGAGAGACAGACAGACAGACAGACAAACAAAAAGAATCGTGGCCCCGTACCCAATTCTCTCATGAGCCCTGACTTCTCAGCCTTCTCAATTCACATATTATACTAACTAAGCCATACTTTGCTTTGTTATGGTTTTCTGAGCAAACCACAATGAGTTGGGTAAAGACACAAGAAACAACGATTGCATTCACACAATACAATAAGTTCATGAACCTGAATGACGGCTTAACTCCAGCATTCCTCCTACCCATTACAGAGACACTTAAAGGGAGCTTCCATGGACAGAGACAGTGTATCTATAAACATGAGGCACAGGGGTGTATGGAAACCACCACCACCACTATCACCTCTGTCTGGTTCCAGAACACATTCGGCTGGCTACCATGGACACGGTCTGCTAAGCCCCGTTTAAATGGCCCTTTACTGTTCCGAGGTGACTTAGAAGGGACCCCACTGCCCAAATTCAGGAGGCCAGACTTACAAGCTAACGGGCTCGGAGATGCGACGCGGCTGCGAACAGAAACCGGCGTTAAGGTCAATTTCTCTCGAACGCCGAAGAGCAGCAGCTTCCTGCCTGCCCCCCCTCCCCCTCCCCGAGTGCCCGTGGGATTTCTGCTGCCGGCCGGCCACCGTGGGAAAAGTGATGCTGCCTGACCCTGGACTGTTCGACACGGTTCGACAAGCCTCTTGTTCTTTTTTTTGTTTATTTGGGGGCGATTCGTTTCCTTTTCCGCCTAAGCCGGTTGAGCTCCATGCACCCCACGCGTGCCGACCCGACCGGCAGCCGGAGAGGGCGACCACGACCACAATCCGAGCCCGGCTAGCCCTCCCCATCGCCGGCAGTACTCGGAGAAGACCCTCTTTCCGTTCCGCGCAACGCGGCTTCAGTGCCTGGGCAGGTTCGAGCCTTCTTACCGTTGGCGCCGTACTTCTCCCGCTGCCGTCGGACCTGCTCGGCGCTGAGCCCGCAACTCTCCCGCACCCCGAAACGGCGCAGGACTTCTTCGGCGGTCAGGCTGTGCGTGTTCTCCATCGCCTGCTCCCGAGCGGCTGGAAGCGCTTCTCGGCGCTCCCCTTCTGCCTGCTTGTCGTCGGAGCAACTCCGAGAGGCGGAAGCCTCTGCGCTCGCTTGACGGCACGAGTCAGAGCCGAGCCGGGCTCCTCGCCGGCCAAGGTTTGCAAAAAGGGCTGGCGGGGAGGGGGGCGAAGCTCCTCGACGGCGCAGCGCCTCCCGCGCTCGAAGCTCCCTCGCCGCTCAAGCGGGGAGCCCCTTCGCTCCCTCCTCCGGATCCGCCGAGACGGGCTGCGCGCGGAAAGGACTGCGCTTTCCCGAGGGCCAGCCCTGCCCGCTCTGCCGCTGCTGGCGTCCTCTTTCCTTTGGAGTCGCCAGCGATTTCCCGCTCGGAAAGCGGGGAGACTCAAAGCCGGCGAACCTGGCCGCCGAGACGGATCGTCCCCGGGTTCCTTACTGCGGCCATGCCTCCTCGCCTTGGAAAGTTACTTTCTACTCGGCTGCAGCAGAACTGCCTGACAACGCGCCCCTCCCACCACTTCCTTCGCTCTACAATGTCTTCTCGCCTTCCACCGCCAGGCTCGCCAAAGATCTCCTCCGCTCCCGCCTTGATCGACACCCTCGATCGCCTTGGACGTATTTATTTAATTATCCCCACTGAAGGGCTGAAGCGGGATCGCCGGGCGGCTACTCCCTCGCCGGCCTCCCCCATTCACAAGCTACCTGCCTCCTTCTGATTGGTTCCGTTACGCCCTTGATACCTTCCTGCCTTACTGCCATTGGCCAAAGCGGGAGTTCTTATTTTCTTTATGGTCTTTTTCTTTTTCGGACCGAACCGGGAAGATGTTTGCTTTTGAACATTCACTTTTTGATTGTTGTTTTTAATGCCCGCCCTCCTGGACCTTTATTTTAGGAGGAAAAAAACCAAACAAATCCACGAATCTCCAGTCGTTGCAGCAATGGAAAGTAATGTTGGTGAGATCTGGAGAATTTCGGGTATCACAACGCATCTTTGCTCCCTTGGACCTGGACCAAACGGCGTTTTGTCTTGAACAGAGCCAACTCTTTTGCGGACGTGTGTGTGTGTGTGAGAGAGAGAGAGAGAGAGAGCGCATATCTATATCCATGTGTTTTTACACTGCATGTGCTTTCTACTTGAGGTGCAGGAAGTTGTATGTTGTCTTCTAAAATAGTGTCATTTAAAGAGTCTAACTTGCATAGAACAGAAGCACAATAAAAAGATCCATATACAGAAAGATAACTTGATGGTAGAATGGAATAAAACCACAGGGATAAAACTGGGCTTTGATTCGGCTTATAGCATTATGACCAAATTGTGCCAAAACTGAATGGTCCTGTGTTTACTGTTAGCCTTGGTGGAGCAGTGGGCTAATGCCTCCTTAAGTAACACCAGCTGCCTGCAATTAGTGCAGGTTCGCATCCCACCAGGCTCAAGGTTGACTCAGCCTTCCATCCTTCCGAGGTAGGTAAAATGAGGACCCAGATTGTTGGGGGCAATTAAGCTGACTTTGTAATAATGCCGCTTGGGGTGTGTGTGAAAGCCCTAATAAGCAGGCATATACATAGAATGAAGGCTACTGCTAAGCTTGTAAGCCGCCCTGAGTCTTTGGAGAAGGGCGGGATATAAATGGAATTAAAATAAATAAAATAAATAAATAAATTTGTCCCAACTACAAATAAATCTGGGATATCAGTATACACTTCTCTGTCTTACTAAAAATATGTTATATAAAAGATTTAATTAACCAGTGCAGTGGGCCCTATTTGGGGACATTGGTGCCATATCAAAATTCTGACTTGAAATGTAAAGAGTTGTGTGTGTGACATGTTGCACAACTAAGATAAAAGGGAAGGATGAAAAATATATAAATGATCCTATAGAATGGAGTTGATGAATATATGCAGAAGCCAAGCTTTCTAATGAATGAAAGGGCTAAAATGTATCCTAGAAAATTCCAGTGCCTCTAGTTTGTTATGACTGGGTGTGAAAGTAGGAATCCATAGGTTTGTAATAGTTGCATTTTAATAGTGAATGCTTGTTGAAGGAAAAGTCTTCATCATGGTTCAGTCCAAGCCAGGAATAAACAACATGGCGACTGCTTTAGAAAGAAGGTTGCAGTTTATTGAAGAAGAGAGCCAGACAGGAAGATGGCTCTGGAAGAAGAGAAAGAGAGTACATGTAGGGAGTGGGTTTTTATACCCTCTGGGGTTCTTGAGGTTGTTTCCTGTTCCTGTTTGAGGCTTTGTATTTCCTGTGTCATGTACTTTTGACCTGAGTCTGAGTGTGCCCTTTGGCATCTGTGGGTTAATCCTATTATGTCCTGTCTTAGAGTTTGGGTGGGGTATGTAGATTTTAGGTGTTTTTGTCTTCCTAAGCTTCTGGCTGGAGGGCTCCAACCTTCCTGAATGGATTATTACATCTGCATTTCTACAGAGCTGGTTTCTGCTTGGGGGAGGAAGACTTGGGGCTATTAAGAAAAAACTGGGCATGCTTTTCTGCCTCTTTAAGATCCTTTGAGGAAATATAATATTCTGCCCTTTTAATATTTCCTTCTCTGGGGGGGGGGGCGGGCTGACTTCCCACATGCTGATGATGAAGGAAGTAAAGGTGAGTTTGGGGGAAATTGTGCAACATTGTGAATGAATGGAATAGGGCAGGGGTCTTCAAACTTGGCCCTTTTATGACTCATGGACTGAGCAATTCTGGGAGTTGAAGTCCATGAGCCATAAAAGGGCCAAGTTTGAAGACCCCTGGAGTAGGGGGTTAAGTGATAAGAATGGAGAGAGAAGAACAAGGAAGTGATCTGGCTATTCAGAGACCCAGGAATTAATGAGTGATGAGTATCTCCTTAAGAAGAAGTTGGTATTGAACCTTATGTTTTAAGCATAAGGTTATTCATATGTGATATTCCATAATGATGTTTGCATAGAAATGTGTTGGGAATGCTTGTTGTAAAGTTAGAGTTAGCACTGACAGTCTCTGTATTTTTTTTATGAGGGTGATGCCATTCTGTAAATTGAGAACCCAAATGATTTGCCACGAGCGTTAGATAGATTATGTGATACAACAAAGATTATGAATCTGACTATTACAGCATTAAAAACCAAGATGATTATGTGTGGCAGAGGAAATGGAGTGAGCAATTGCTATTGCATTTGTTGTTAACACAGGTGAAACATTAGAGCAAGCAGATGGGTTTGTGTGCCTTTCTGGCATGTTGACTAAAGAGAAAGGGGAAATGGGCATAGCAATTTAAAGATATGCAAATGGTGATAGAAAGGTAGATTTGTTTGATCTATTGCTAAGCTTAAATGTTGTTGAAAGAAACTAAAATGGCTGGGTATATATTGAGCTGGTAAATGTCTCAGACAAAATCTTTTTTTTTAAAGTAGTCCAGTGTTTGTCAACCTTGACAACTTTAAGATGTGTGGATCTCAACTCTTAGAATTCTTCAGCTGGCTGCGGAATTCTGGGAGTTGAAGTCCACATGGCTTAAAGTTGCCAAGTTGAGAAACGCTGGCTACACAGATGAGTGTTAGGTTTGATACCTCAGGGACTGTTCTTCTTAAGAACCATAATTGGTAAGAGTGGAACTTTCATGCCCACAGGCAGGTATGTATGTATGTATGTATGTATGTATGTTAATATATGTATGTATGTATGTATGTATGTATGTATGTATGTATTTACAAATAACTCAAAGAGACAAACATAACTAACAGACTTTCCTCCTCCTAACTTCCCCACAACAACAACCCTGTGCAGTGAGTTGGGCTGAAAATGACTGGCCCAAAGTTGCTTTCATGGCTAACGCAGGACTTGAACTCACCCTCTCCTGCTTTCTAGCCTGGTATATTAACCACTGACTAGACCAAACTGGTTCTGTATACCTCTGGATTCCACGTGCTGATCAGAAAGTGAGCCAAGACGTACCAATATCTGGTACTGTTGGTAGAATTCATCCCTAACTTAAGAGTATCCACTAGGAGACAGGATGAGTTGATTTTGGCAGTGTGCCAAAGTTCCACACACAATTTTTTCCCCAGTAGTGCATTGAGGTAATACCGTCACTAAGACTACACATAGAAACATCTGGGTTGGCAAGGCCCAGAGGTTCTTGTGGGGTCACTTGTAACTTTGAGGTAGTTGATATTTAGTCCCCGTAAAAAAAGGTTTTCTTCTATTTTAAACTGAAATAAATAATAAGAGATAAATCAGTGTGATATTCTATTTCATTCCAGCTCACCCATTTAAAAATGTGCTGAGAAGCTTCTGAGGAGTGACCCTGGCCAGTTCATACAATTCACATAAATGAGGCATGTAGTTTGCTTGTTTTGCAGATTAGTCTATGTGAATCACAGCATGGCAATTTCTCAAGCTTTTATGGTTTCTCTTGTTATGTCAGTGCAGCCATCCTATTGCCCCAGTTAAAGGTTTGAAGCAGAACTAAAAGGCAGAAGAAGAAAAATGCATAATTTACAATTCCTTCTAGGAATAGCTGTCTATCCTGAAGACTATACTGTAGTTGGATGTCATAGGTCAAGTCAATGGGGCTGGATTAGATGACCTTTATAGTCGACCAATATTCTCTAAAATCACAGCCATTTCATACCCTGTAAATTACCCCAGCTGATTTTTTTCTGCAGCTGAGCAATTTTTTTGTGATCAAATACTACAACATACTAGAAATTTAGCATTTCTGAGTCACAGAGATGTCACCAAAGGAGGTAGAGTGAAAATGTTACCACTTTTCTTATAAGACAAAATAAATGAAGAATGTTTAATTTAGTAGAAACTTAACACCCTTTTAACTCATTGTTTTCAGAAACAGCCACAAAAAGGTGTGCTACTTAGCATCCAATAAATCACTAGAAAGGGGAAAATAATGGGAAAGTAGAGGAAATAAAGAAAATTTGGGAGTAAATTCTGAAGGTTGAGTACTTTCTTCCAACGTAATTGCTCTCATTTGAACAGACTAAAGAGGCTTTCTGGGGGGGAAAATGTAATGTCCCCAATTTAATTCAGCAAATATAATCAGTGAATAAATTTAATTGTTATGGAAATTCTAAATATAACAAACTTTTTTGAAGATTGCCTTGGATCCAATTTCTGTTTTGGAAAATATTCTCTAGTAGTGGGGATCATCTGTCAGCCGGATTTCTGGATGAAATTTTGGCAATTGCTATAGCTCAGCTATCAATCCTTTTAGCTTGCCAATAATATTGATTGGTTGATAATGGTTTGAGAGACAGCTGAAAAGCATAAATTAGTGCGAGACATCTAGCTGAGAAATATATATTTCCAGCCATATTTGAGCCCATGGTAATACACTAGAAGGCATAATAAAGACTTTTGCTGTGATAAAACAAATAAAACTTGCCCCTTTCCCCAATGTCAGGGACGTTTGTACACATCTGACAAAACTGAGTGAGGTTCTTTTTTTCTCTTATTTCCTTCATCAGTTTAGGTGACACAAAGAAATTGGTATCCTGTGAACCAAGTCTACGTGTAATTTAATATACAGTTTTAAGTAAATTAATATTAACTCATTTGAAAAAGGTTAGCAGAGTCACTCCCTATGTAGACTGATTCATTTAAAGGCTCACTTGAAGGGAGGGGGTATCTCTTATACCCATATGTCTGTTAAATCCAAATGTATGTCATTTGCATCAGCCTATCGTGTTTTGAATTAATTATGTAAATTGATACAAATAATATAAATGGCATTATTGGCATACGTGTGTATTTACACAAATGAGGCAAATTAAGGCAAATGCTTAGAGCTTAACTGAATTGCCCAGTCAACTCTGGATGCAACAGATTTGTCCATTACAGGCAATCCTCAACTTACGTCCACAACTGAGCCCCAAATTTCTGTTGCTAAGTGAGACATTTGTGAAGTGAGTTGTGACCCATTTTACGACCTTCCTTGCCACAGATGTTAAGTGAATCACTGCCATTGATAAGTTAGTAACCCGGTTGTTAAGTGAATCTGGTTTCCCTATTGACTTTGCTTGTCAGAAGGTCGCAAAAGGTGTCCTTGGAACATAAGTATGAACCAGTTGCCAAG
This sequence comes from Vipera ursinii, assembly GCF_947247035.1. Lineage (NCBI taxonomy): Eukaryota > Metazoa > Chordata > Lepidosauria > Squamata > Viperidae > Vipera > Vipera ursinii. The sequence continues at coordinate 341,102,327 of NC_139512.1, read as the reverse complement.
CATCTGCATTTTGATCACCGGACCATGGAGATGCTGCAAAGGATTTAACTGTGAAAAACGGTCATAAATCACTTTTTTCAGTGACATTGTATCTTTGAACGGTCACTAAACGAACTATTGTAAGTCGAGGATTACCTGTATTTTGAAGTGACACCCAGATGCAAATTTTGTCTATTGCGTACGAAGTTCGCCATTAAAGCAAAGGTTATCTTATATCTTTATATCCAGTGCTTTTTCTGTAAAAGAAAAAGGTGCCGGAACTCACACATGTCATACAACCTGCCTTGCCTACCCTACAAGGTTCCATCCAAAAAAGGTGCCGGAACTCCGTTCTGGGTGTTCTATGAGAAAAAAAGCCCTGTTTATATCTCCTCCTCCTCCTCCTCCTCCTCTGGTGTCAAGGGGAAAAGGTGACAGCTAGGCTAGTTAAGACTTACCTCCTTTTGTCACATTGGAATGATATTGTAACAACTCTGGGCCCACCAAGAGAGTTCCAGAAAAAGGTTTTATATTCCTCCAAGTCAACACATCTACAGGGGAAGGGTCTAAAACAGGGGTGTCAAACTCAGTTTCATTGAGGGCTGCATCAGCATTGCGGTTGCCCTCAGGGGGCCAGGTGGGTATGGCCAGGGTGGGCGTGGCCTACTGGGTGGGCGTGGCTAGAGCGTGTATGGCCTACTGGGTGGGCGTGGCCAGCTCTACATCGTTCGCATCAAGGGTGCCTATGGGGGCCTGGGCAGGAGTGGGACAGATCTGAGGGTCTCTGGCAGGAGGAGGGTCTCTGGGCCAGGGCCAAGGCAGTGGGGGCCGTTCCCTCACTCTTTCCAGGATGGCTTCGCGGGCCGCATGAAACCACTTCGCGGGCCGGATCTGGCCCCCGGGCCTTGTGTTTGACATGTCTGGTCTAAAAAGTCAAGATGATGACCACATGGCTTTATGTGCATCTATTATTAAAAAGGGGTCTGGCTTCCATTGGTGACACCATCTTGCTTGGTAGATGCCTGCTCCAGACCTTTTAATGTTGATCTTGCTTTAATCTGGAGTTTGTTCTTCATTTTTTAGTATTGGAATGCATTTCTCCTTTTCTGTTCCGGTTTCACAACCTATGGATAGCTAAAAACCTTTTAGAAAAGACCAGAGTGGCCATAGGTATAGGGCTATCTTTATTTTTTAAATTTGTATTGTGCCTTAAAAAAATTCTTTTAAGGCTTAATGCTGCAAATCCCAATGTTTTTCATTTTAAAATATCAGGAAACTGTGCTATCGGCTTTCAACACTCTGAAGAGGCATTAGGAGCTGCAAAAAGAAAAGAGAGTTAATGTGCTTATTTTGTTTTCTGCTGAAAATTAGTGGAAATTGCAGGGCTTTCATTTCACTCTTCACACCAAACTTCGTTGGGCGGCTCTGACAGATGAAAGCAAGATAAAATAAAACAGGACTGGGGGATCCACATCTGCCCTGCAAGTCACAGGTTGCAACTTTTGACCTGCATCCAGACCCTTAAGGTGTGTCTCTTTTTGAAAATCTCCTTATATAGGCAGAGAATATTTTCCTTCTGAGCTTTACAGAAGGCTTGTACATTTTTATTACCTATGATTTTAGAAAGCACGCACTATATTCACAGACGTTCTTCCTTAAAGCTTTCAGACACTTGGGGGCTGTTGCTTTCATGCCTTTTTATGGGCTTTCAAAAGACACATGGTTGGTCACTGCTGGAGACATAAAGCTGAAGTAACTGAGCTCCTGTTTGATCTGAGAAGGCAGTTTGCATGTACAATTCCACTTAATTATTTCGGCACTTTTTTTTCCTCAGCACGCTATTTATCTTTGGAGCAAGGAAGCGATCCCTGTCTAAGCATGCAAAACCATAAACAATGTGGTGTTTTGTAATTGAACAGAATTAATGGCCTCTGTCCAGGAAGAATGATGGCATCTGATTGAGATAGTTCCATAAATATTAGAGCATCTACACCCCCTTCCTTTAATTTGAGCTGGAACTACAGATGATGTGCCAGCGCTTTCCTTCAAAGAACACAATTTGCTTTCCTGCACTTGTTCTCTGCCCCACATCTTGCGTTTCTATTTTCATATGAAAAGTGGGAGGAAGGTTCGGAGCCTCTGGAAAGCTGAGATGGAGGCAGGGGAGGAGGATGGGGCAGTGAACAGCATTGTCCCCAGCATGTTTTCGGTTTTATTTGTCAGTGATCAGCATCTGTGACAATTCTGAATAGAGATGTTACATAATGCAATGATATTAGTGTTGTTAGACTTGTTGTCTTTCCATCTTGGCCCCAGGTTTCCTATGCACACAGAACAGCTGGGCTGACACGAACGGGAATTATGACGCTCAATGTTTATTTTGGTTGCTGCAAGGAACTTCAGGTAAAACATTATTTCAGAATTTTGTTGGTGGTGGCATTGCAAGACTAGAAAAACAATAGCCCAGTTGATCTAATAGGTCAGAGGTGGGGCCTAATTGGTTGGGGTGTCTATAAATGTTCCTTTATACCCCCTGCTCTCTAAGAGGGTGGATGGCATAGATAGCTGAAAATTCCAGTCACTTTGAATGGGTCTCTGGGGACAATACAATGTAAATGAATGTAAAGAGCTTGTTTTTTGGCCCTATCTTAATATCTAGTCCAGGGGCACAGAAAGTATGGACTGTATAGGCCAGGGACTGGTTTGCTCATCTGTTTTCTAGGTCATGTACCAGTAAGATTTGAGTTGCAACTCCATTTGGTTTTCTTCTCCAGGATGTTGCCTTTAAGGATACACCATGCTGTGATTCAATTCACATCTGGATGGTCTAAGAATGAGATGTTCCCCAACTCTTGTCTGCTGAGATCCAAGTACAGGCAGTCCCCGGATTAAGAATAAGTTGCATTCCTTAACTCTGTCTTTAACTTGCACTTGTATTTAAGTTGCAACTCATCCTTACAAACCAACTGCCCATCATTAAAAATGGCAGACAGCATTGTCCTTCCTTGAGTTGATGAACCACTAAAGCCATACAGTGTTATCAAGAAGTGCTGAAAACTGCTGAAAACAGGCTATACATTAAAAACATACAACTTCGGGGGTTCTTGAAAGCATTGTGAGGCTTCAGGGGTTCATCAACTTTAAGATAATGCCATTTACCATTTTTATTACTAGGCAGCCCATTCATATATCTTTGTTATACAGTATCTCTGTTCTATCCTTAAGTTGGGTGCTCTTAACCAGCAACTGCCTGTAGATTGTGTCAAAATTGAACCTCAAAGTTTCAGTATGCAAAGTTGGAAGTTGTAACCCCACCTTTTCAGTTGCTATTCCTAACTGAAGTCAGGAGCGGAGGCCAAGCACCTGGTGGAAATTAATCAAATTAGATAAACTATACGTGGTTGAACTGATGTGTGCAGAGAGTAACATACTTCAATTTGCATGCATTGCAAAATTCTATTGGCCAGATTTGTAAGCTCCTGTCTGGCACTTGGCAGTCTTCTCGACCTTTCCTCCTTCATCATAATCCTGCAGTAGTTAAAAGAGGATGGGAAAACAGTTGATTAAGATCCCCCAAAGAGAGACTAATTAATTAATTTATTGAATTTATTGACTAGAGGTATTTATGGCACTACCAGTGATGCCCATGATATGATATGAAAAGAAAAGATGCCATATGAGGCAAGGTGATACATGGACCCCCTTGAGTTTGGAAGCATCCAAGGACTAAAATGTATTTAGTACTTGACATATGACCATAGTGGAATCTGCCCATCTTGGTTGTATGTCATGATGTTCAAAAATAAGGTCACTCACATGACCAACCTGATTTTATGACCTTTTTTTGCAGTAATTATTGAGTGAAGGCTGCAGTTGTTAAATGAACCAATAGCTTGCTATGGGCTGGTTTTGCCCAAAACTGGAAGTAAATGTTAGTTTTCAATAAAATTGTTGTAAAACACAGTCACATCATTGAATGTTTCAAACAACCATAAATATGGGCCAGTTGCTGAGCACCTGACAGGTAGTTATGTGATCATGGGGAGTGGGCCTGACCATCATAACTTCAAAACTGGGTCATAAGTATCTCCAGGGAGGTCCATTGTAACTTTGAACAATCACTAAGCAACCAGTTGTAAACTAAGAACTACTTGTATGCTTAACCAGATGAGGTAAAAATCTGCCTGATGTTAATCTAGGTTAACTTTAATCTTGGTAAAAAAAATTGGTTTTGGATTATATGAACCCAACCTGTTCGGTTGTCTTATGGTTTAATGTGTGAACCCAAGAAAATGGGTTAATTGAGTAAGCCAATTAAGAGTGTTTTGTGAATTCAACCTTGAGGTGGCTATCCCAGTAAGAAAGACAGATTTCACCTGTATCTTTCAGCATTTACGGGCTTGTTCCACACATGCATAGCAAAACCAGGAAAACAAAGTCTGATGTTATCTAACTTTAATTCAGTATTTTTGGTGAGTATATATTACTATTTGTATCTTTTAGTATTATGTTCCCACCTGTTAATCTGCATATTTTACCTGTAGAGCATTTTAGATAAATGCCAACATTTTTTCCCCTAGTACTATAACCATTTGGTTCTCTACTTCTCTACTCTCTGCAGATGCTCAGGCTGCATTCATACAAAATAATTAACTTGATTACTTTAGTACCACTCTCTTAATCTTCTTCTCCCTAAGATGAGTAGGTCTGATCACTTTCCATAGTTCCATTTGTCTGATTGAAAGTGACAAGTCAACGCTCATCAATTTCATGGAAGGCAGTTTTCTTCAGGGGTTCCTCCTTGCTCAACGTTTGAAACTAACAGGGTTTTCAGTCTGTGCAATTTAATCGATGTTCATTTTTCCCCCCAAGAAAAGAAATGGTAACAAAGCTGGTTAGATGGATATTAAAAGGCACTGACTTCTCCTGCAAGAGCTACAGGCAATATATTGACCTTTAAGGAAGGTACATATTTCAAATGGCGAACACACAAACAAAAGTGATCTTTCACCTGAGATAAATTTGAAGAAATCTTTCTGTTTGTGCCTTTAGTTTCATGAGGCTGGACTATGAATTTGAAATTGTCCAGCTCTTATAGTGGAAATACATTTATTTTATACAACGACGGTCTCCTCTTTAGTCCCCGGTATTGTCAGTAATCCAGATTCTATAAATAGTTTCATCTTATAGCCACAAAAAAAACCTTTCTGTTAGCAAAAGAACAAACATATCCTTTAGCCCTCAAAGTGTGTTTGAAGAACCATGTTTTCTCAATGGAGATTTCAAGAGAGAGAAACAGCAATGGAGAAAGTGCGTTTCTGTGGGCCCTGTATGGGGGAAGTCCCTGGAAGAGGGGACACCCTGTCCTTTTTGACCTTATCAGCCAGGCAGATGTTATTAAGGACATGTGGTCCTGCAGATAGCCAAGCCCTAAATAACTCACATTTGGATTGCCTCCAAAGCCAACTGGTAGCCATTGAAGTTCCCAGAGTCATGGTGTTATATAGGCAGAATGAGAAGCACCCATGACTGTTTGGGCTACTTCTTCTGCCCTGTGTGAACTGTGTGATCTCTTGAACACTTTTACTACTTTCAACTCCTCCATTTAATATCATGGAGAAGTACAAATTATAAGAGGAGTTTAATGGTAAATCCAGATCTGCTTCCACCCGATTATGATGAAAGTACAAGTAGTCCTTGACTTATGTCTGTAAGTGAGCCTCTCATAAATTACAGACATAAGTCATGGTAATCATTAAGTGGGCCACCACGTGGTTGCCCTAGATTATTATGTGACCTTTTTTGCAGCAGTTGATAAGTGAATGCTGCGGTTGTTAAACAAGTGTGTTGTTTTTTGCCAAAAAAACCAGACCTCAGCAAAAAAAATGCTAAAAATTGTGATCATGTGATCACAGGAGGCTGTCAACAGCTGTAAATATGAGCTGGTTGCCAAGCATCCAAAATGTGATCATTGATTGCGGGGTGTGTGTGTATGTGTGTGGCCATTGGAAATGTGAAACTGGGCCATAAGTAACTTTGGAGAGATCCATCGTAACTTCAAATGGTCGCTAAGTGATTGGTTGTAAAGTGAGGGCTACCTATAATACAGCCCATGCATTTCTATCTGTTCTTGAATATGGGCATGGGCATAGCATCCCTGTTAGACCCCCATTCATCAGTTCACTCCCACTAAGAAAGATCTGCAGAAGCAAAACCACTTGACCATTTAAAATTGCACAAACATAATTTTGCACACACACATTGCCCCAGCTGGTTCAAGGGAAATGGAGCTGCATAAAATTCCCTGTGTGCCTCCATTTCATTTCAAGGCCTTTCAGGTCCATTGCTGACAATACATTTGATGAACAATTTCTATTCAGGTTGTTTGTTTTGCATCTATATATCCTGATTGTTTGCTGTGCCTTTACGCAGCTCCGTTAGAGCACGGGTGAGGGGGGCTGGGGGGAGAGGTTTTCGCTTGCCAAACACCTGCAGTTCAGGAGCAGCCAACCGTTTATCTTACAAGGTGTTCAGGTTCACCCTTTCAGTCAGCAGCCACCAAAGTGATCGGGTTTCATTATATACAACACATTTATCACACACAGAAAGTATTTTTGTCAACCTCAAAGGTTTATTTTACTTTCACTAATGCATTTTATTGTGGAAACAACAGAAAGCTGGACACCATGCAAACAAATGTGTAACATTGAAAGGTCAATTCTGAGCCCAGATAAGGAAACCCAGGAGAGCTGATACACACAGATCCAGTTTGTTGCTTCAGTTGATTCTGACTTCATGTTTAGTACTTTGCTTTGGGATAAAGTTTATTCCAATTTCCAAGACAAGTGGAACTTTAATGAACACAATGGCTTTAATGTAGTCTTTCCTAAGCCGGTTCCCTCCAGATACATTCAAACACTGTAGCTCCCAGAATTATCTGATAGAAGGTCTGAATTTGCAATCTCCTCAAATTGGGAAAGGAAGTTTTAGGGTTTGCCTTTTGAACCTTGGGTGCTCCAGAAGACTCCTGAAAAAAGCATGGATAGCCAAGGAAACAAAGAAATGGATCACAGAAGAAATTGGTCCAGAGTGATCATATTTTGGAAAGATCTACTCCCAAAAGACCACCACAACAAGGTGGATGAAGTTAATTATAGGAGTGAAGAAGCAAGTTGAGGACAGTTCATCCTGGAGAAGATCTGCCTACATCAGGGGTCTTCAAACTTGGCTTGCCTGGCTGAGGAATTCTGGGAATTGAAGTCCACAAGTCATAAAAGGGTCAGGTTTGAAGACCCCTGACCTACATAGCCGTTAAGAACTGACACAAATTTGATAGCACATCATCAAATGGATTCTGATAGATTTCAAATCGTAGATTTCACAACAGGCACAGGACTTCTGGGAGCATGGAGAGCTTCTCCAAGCAAGGCAGGAGTTAGCAGGTAGTCCAAAGTAGGCAGTATACAGACCTATGTTACTATTTTTTTATTTTTAAAATATTTAATTTTTATATTTTTTACATGCCTCAGAACAAGTGACAGGGACTGCTTTTTTTAAAGACAGCATGATGGATTTAGCTTGGCTCTTGGAGGCCAGGGAAAGTACTATCTTCAAGGCAGTTGTTTGTCTGAAGGTGATGGCAGAAGATGCATCTGTTTAAAAGCATTCCCCACGTGGATTCTCTAACATTCCCCTCAACCTCAAAGCATTGCCAGGTAATATATCTGCTACCATATTATGAACTTGAGGGAATGAAATGTGAGGAAGTTGTGGCTGCTTCAGTGTTATTGGCTGCTGCTAGGCTGTTGTTGCTACAGTCACATGATCTTTATTTTCATCATGACAGTTTCCCAGACAGTCTCACAATCCTTCTCTCTTCTCCAACCCAGCAGCGTCCACTTACATTCCTGCTGAGCAGGGGAAGGGGAAAAGAAGGAAGGAAGGAAGGAAGGAAGGAAGGAAGGAAGGAAGGAAGGAAGGAAGGAAGGAAGGATTTTCAATGCTTTTGCCAGATTCCCATAAAGAAACGTAGTGTGGGGAAACTGACAGGAAATTGGAAGTTGTTCCTGTCCCATTGCTTTTTTGCCCTTCCTTGGTCAGGTAAAAAATATCTCTGAAACAATAACTGAGTGGAACATGGATAGTGTGTTTGTGTGTGTGTGTGTGTATGTAATTTGTAAACTCACCATCAGCATCCATCAAAAGGAGGATGGTTGGCCAGCTATCATTTGCCTGACCAAACATAATTACATCTCATGCTGTTTCTTTTCCCTGATATTTCTGCTGCAGCTGGGGGGGGAGTACTTAGGAGGGGGGAAGTACAAATATGAGCAGGAATATGAATAGAAGAAGGAAAAGATGAAGAAAATTATTCCTGTGGCTTAAAGAGTGCGATAGCTAGAGGAAAATTATATTTTTATCTGTTATATCTGTTCCATGCAGCTGATAAGGACAAACACACTTCTAAAATATAGAGATATATTCCCATGACTCTTGCTGGGCTTTTTATGGAGCTGCAGAACTCGTTGGGTGACATGGTTACCAGATCTGGAGGAAGCTGATAACATAAGGTTACCAAGAAGGCCACATTTTCCAAACCAGATAAGAAAAGTGTGTTAACTCACAGATAACCAATACCAAGCTTTAAGAAAGAATCTAAGTGGAAGACTGACCAGTTATGCCCTTGCATTCAAGTGAGCTTCACTTATCAACTGTTGGGTCCTAATGTGGTTCAGCCCAATGACAGAGCTTTGATCATGTGTAGCCACCAACTTGAATTCTCTCATTCTCTCTCCCTCTCTCCCTCTCTCCCTCTCTCTCTCTCTCTCTCTCTCTCTCTCTCTCTCTCTCTCTCTCTCTCTCTCTCTCTCTCTCTTTCTCGTGTGCACACACCTACACATATGCACACACTGGTTCTGTCCTTAATTTGAACCCTTTGGAGTCTATTTTGATGCAGAAATCCTTGGGCTATGCAACATTTCAGAATGTAAGGCTGCACTTACCCTTTTGAATAGTGCCCACGTTGGCCCCACAAAAAGTAGGGCTGTTAAAAAAAGAAATAGTGAAAATGTGGCTGGACCAAAACCCGGGAGATGTAATTTGGGTTAATAGGCTTGTCCTTAAGGTTAGTCATTTCTCCTGGTTTGTTGCAAACTGAAATGAGAGAATTTGGGGGTGGGGAAAAGAGGTTAGGCTAAAGTTCCTAACTCAATTGCATCTTCCGGAGGAAAACAAAGCGCAGGGTCAGCAACTCCATGGTGTCAAATTGTGCAGCTGTCCCATTTGCAAAAACACTTTCCTGGGAAAACCACCCTGTCAGCTCAGGCCAAGGAATAAGGACAATCTGAGAAAAAATTCTGAGAGGCAATCAGAGCTTTGAGAAAGGAAAGGAAAGCAACTCCCTCAAAAGAAATTGTGTTCAAGGAATAACAGCCTCTTTATTCTTTCCAAGCCCCACAGTCTTTGTAGTCCTGCCCCATAAAGACAGCCTAATAGCCTCACTGACCTCTCTAGGCACATGATGAGCTACATCCAATCAAATAATTGCTTGGGATCTACCCGATTAAATGTCCTGCTGCTGTACCCAATCAGATGTATACTCTAATTTGCATAAGGCTATAAAGAAGGAGTGTGACCCCCACCCCTCTTTAGGCCCAACATTAACTGCAATGTTGACATTAAGCCTTCTGGGCTTCTGTGTAATGTGCTGTGGTCTATGGTTCAAATGTGCCCTTGGGGAAATTCTCCTACAATTGATATTTCGGAATGCTGAGTGATGCAGGAACAGTGGAAGACTGAAACAGAAACTAGATAATAGGAAGTCCTCAACCATTCATTTAGCATCCATTTGAAGTTACAATGGGAGACGAAAAAGTGACATGACCAGCCTTCACACTTAGACATTTGCATCATCTCCATGGTCATGTGATCAAAATTTGGGCCCTTGGCAACCGGCATGTATTTAAGTAAGGTTGTGGCATCCCAGGATCACATGATTGCCATTACAACCTTCTGAGCTGGTTCCAATAAACAAAGCCAATAAGAGCAGCTGGATTCGCTCAATAATCACAGCAAAAGAAGGTGGTAAAATCGGGCACGACTCAGTGGTCATTTGGCTTAATGACAGAATGCTGGTGCCAATTCTGGTGGTAAGTCAAGGACTACCTTTGTGTATAAACTCCCAAGAGGCTCTGGGAACCTTACCCAACGCTTTCACCTATTACCTCTGAATTGTGCGCATGAAAGCCCTCACAAGGAGCTACCTGTGGTGGCCTGGCCTGGACAAAGCCACTGAGGAACAAGTAGCGGGGTGCTACCAATGTCAAAAGTCCAGGCCTGAGCAACCACATGCTCCTGTGCACAGGTGGGAAACCACGCACAACCCGTGGTCCAGGGTGCACATAGATTACGCTGGACCATTTCAAGGGCAGCTATTCTTAGTGGTCGTGGACAGCTACTCCAGGTGGTTAGAAGTGGTGCCTGTGAAAAGTATGACGTCTGCCAAGACCACACAGGTGCTGAGGGGGCTCTTTGCCACACATGGGTTACCTGATGTGATTGTATCTGATAATGGACCTCAATTCACATCTACCGAATTCCATGATTTCATCAAGGCCAACTCGATTAGACACACAACGGCTGCGCCCTTCCACCCGTCCAGTAATGGCTTGGCAGAGAGAATGGTGAGATCAACGAAAGACGTGCTGAGATGCATCATAGCTGGTGACTGGCATCAGAGACTGGCTCAATTCTTACTGGCTCAACACACAACACCCTGTATGGCTACGGGTAAGAGCCCAGCGGAGTTGCGCTGGGGAAGAAGACTAATATCTAGATTGGACAGACTTCACACAGACAGGGTGGCCGCAGAGGCAGAACAACCCAACACAGCCAGGGATCTGGCCATGGGGGAATTAGTGTGGGCCAGAAACTATGGAATGGGAGAGAAGTGGATGCAAGGGGTGGTGGTTGACAAAACGGGGCCATTGTCATATGTTGTTGAGGGGGAAGGGGGCCATCAGGTCAGAAGACATATTGACCAACTCAGGAAGTGGGCACCGAAGAACCAGCAGCAACAACAAGTGGGCCTAACGGCTGTATTACAACCATCACTTCCAGCACCAGCTCATCAATTTGAAAAAACAACACCACCTCAAACAATGCCAGTATCTGCAAATGCAAGGGATGAGCGGGCGTCACATGAGGGTCAACTAACAGCAGAATACAGGAGAACTGTACCAGTGCAACGGCCTCAGCAGGAATCCCATACAGATCTGATAAGGGAGGGGGCTCAGCCAAGAGCAGGACGGGAGGCCGACATTGCAGGGGAAGGGGCATGTGATCTAACTAGTGAGAGTGAATCAGGGGCCGGGAATCTGCCGGGAAGACATTCGGCCAGGACACACAAAACCCCAGCATATCTCAAGGACTTTGTGAGGTCTTAGTGTTGGTGATGGGTGGCAGTGAAGACTAGAGAATTTCAACCGCAGTTTTGTTCTCGTTGGGGGGAAGGGGTGTTATGTACATAGGATCGTCAGGTCGGAGCAGCCACCTGATTGGTCAACCTGACCAGCGGAAAAATAGAGCAACTGGGTTGGTTAGCTCAAGGGGCATTGGCATTATAAAAGGGGCACCGGGGGGGGGGCGTGCAGGGGATTCCATCTTGTATTCAATAAACGGCTCTACGTACTACCCTGTCTCGTTCCTGTCTCCACACGGTTGGCCATGCTATAACAATAGGCATCTCAAGCTTTTATAAGAAAGTGAACCTTGCAAGCAGAAGAGTCCCAGAGAGTTTCCGGCTTGATCAGAATAGCCTGCAGACAGCCAGAAAAAGCTTCCCGTGGCACCCAGTTTAAACGAAGCATTTCAAATGACTTTGCATGCATCTGCTCAACCTCTTAAAAGCAATTGTCTCCCTACTGCCTCCTTTACCCTCTCAGCGGACTTCACCAGAGAGAAAAAGAGGAAGGAAGTAAATGTTACCAAGCCAGATACGGAATCAAAAATAGAAACATACTGTACTTTCAGAGGGAGATCCCACACTCAGTAAAGGTCAACATCCTGAAACCCTATCTAGCCCAAATCTAGCCCAAATCTAGCCGCTAAATTCTTCCTGCCTTCCTTAGTATAATGGAAAGTATAAGTCACTCATAGCTACAAAAACAAGGAAATGCTTGTAACTGAGATGGGGGGATATCATTCAAGTGTTTGGGGCCCTTTGGAGACTGAGCTATCTTACTGATTTATGTATTAGATTTATTACCTGGGGCAATCTAGAATCAGCAGTTATGAAACATTAAAAAAAATCCACTGTGAAGAATTAAAGTGACATAGAGAATCATAAAACCTAACAACCATAGTACAGTCATCATCTTAGGCATACTCTTCAATGTAAGGCCTTCTAGTACACCTCTGCTGTTGAGAGTTGTCAGAAGGACCAAGTTGTAGAGACCATCATTAGTTCAAATGGCACTTTGACAAATCAGCCATCAATAGACACATAGACATTAACATCTATAGACTTTGCAAAAGAGACAATCAACCAGCCCCTAAGAGGAAAAAGACCCCAGAATCTCTCCACCAGTAATACGCACTCAGATCAGCACAGATTAACTCCAAGGTCAGCTTCAGACCACCATCAAGTAAGCAATACCCCAATCAAGAAACTATCAAAGAGCCATTAGTAAACAGCTCAACCAAAGAATCCCTAAGACTGTCCCCACCCACATGGGCAGGCAAGATACCAGAACAGGGGTCTTCAAACTTGGCCCTTTTATGACTTGTGGACTTCAACTACCAGAATTCCTCAGCCAGGCATGCTAGTTAGAGTAATGAAACATCTGCGAGAAAACAAGAAAGCTCAGAGAGAACCAAGGACTCCTCATTTACAAAATATCTCCGGCTAAAATAACCTGCTTTGACAGGAGTTGACTATCTTTTCGAATGCAGTATGGTTTGCCCAGTGCTTTTTTTGTAAAAGAAAAAGGTGCCGGAACTCACACACATCATACAACCCGCCTTGCCTACCCTACAAGGTTCCATCCAAAAAAGGTGCCGGAACTCTGTTCTGAGCGTTCTATGAGAAAAAAAGCCCTGGGTTTGCCCTGATGCTGTGGTCACATCACCCATTCTTTCTAATTCTCATGTAATTTCACTGATCTCACCATTAACATCTTGCAAATTCTCACTCGAAAGCCCAAAGGATATGTAAAAATATGAACATCTCACACGATTTGGCAATTTGTGAGATTACAGCCTGTTAAATTTATATATAGATTTCTGATCTAACCACTTGTATGGTAAACCAACAACAACTTTATTGATTAGCCCTTGTGCCATATCAAAGTGCAAAGTTCCAGCACAAATTGCCACCAAAATTTGACAAAAGCAACCCAAATTGGAATTTGATAAAATACAATTCAAAATGGAATCAGAATAAAATACAATTTAAAATGAAATGGTAATAAAATACAATCTAAAATGAAATTGTAATAATGTACAATAATTTAAGATATAGATAAAATATGATAAAATTATATTTTGCCCTTGCGAATCTACCCCAATCAGCCCCACCTATGCAGATCTCAACTGGACCATTTTGTTTAAGTACTGTGCTACGTTAAATGTTATTTTCAAATTCTGGCCGGACATGAGGTAAGTTGTTTTGATATGGGGATCCCAATGGGTCATTCGTTTGGTATATAGACCAAGATACCTGCCTCTCACCCTCTTATACAGGCAACAGTCAAATAGGATGTGAGCCAGGTCTTCTACTTCTGCTGCTCCGCAAATGCAGAGATGTTCATTATAGGGTATAGCATGAAGTCTCCCATATCTGACCATTGTGTCAAGCTGTTCGAATCTCACTCGCGTAAATATCTCCCTGAGGTGTTTTGTGAGTTGTGACTTCAAATAACTGTCTACTTGAAAAGTATGTTTGTATTTACTCAGCCATTTCAAGTTACCCACCTTACCAAGGATAGCTATATCAGTTTGTGTTTCTATATCCTTAATTCTTTGGGCAACTCTTTTTTGGAATTGTACTCCTGTTACGCAAGAGACGGGAAGGCCACAGCTTCTTACAAAATTTGTTAGTTTGGTGATCCAGGAGATTTGTGATTGTAGTTTTATTTGCTCTAGTAGGCATAACTTGGGGAGTCTTTCAGTCTCCATTTCATTAACTTTGCACCAGTAGTTATAAGCTCTAATTTTAGATAATGCATGAATTGTATGAATTCCCAATTCAGCTCTAACTGCTGCAGCAGATGTTCTTGGATCTACACCCAAAATACATCTCAAATGCTGGGACTGTGTCTGTTCTAGGACTGTGGTTGAGTAAAGACCCCAAATTTCTGCTCCATACAAGAGCATTGTGGTAACCTTAGCCTTATAAACCTTGATTAATGGGGCTAGGGATCCTGGGTAACTATGGTTCTTTAGTTTGAGCAGTAAATTCAAACGGGCTTTTGCTCTAAATGGACTCCGTTGATGATGGCAGGCCCAAGACCCAGTCTTGGAAAAAGTTACACCCAAATATACAAAGGTGTTAACTTGTTCAATTGGTTCACCGTCTAATTGCCACTTACGTCTCTGATGGTTTCTTCCAAACACCATTATTTTTGATTTAGATTTGCTAATGATTAGGAAGTTATCCTGGCAATAAGAGCTGAATCTTCTTAATAGCCTCCGTAATCCTACTTGTGAATATGATAATAAAATCATATCATCAGCATAAAGCAAGCTGTTATAGTAAGTATTTAGGATCATCGGCATGTGTACCATTAACCCAGGCAAGTCATTGATGTATAAATTAAATAATAATGGGGCCAGGATACACCCTTGCCTTATCCCTTTATTTGTGTAAATCCTGTTAGTCAGGGCCCCATTAACCCCTGCACCCTCAAACAGGTACTTGTGTAAAGGGCTTTAATCAAAGCCAGGAGTCTGGGTTCTATTTTAAGGGATGTCAATTTACTCCATAGTACTTCTCTATTTACCATATCAAATGCTGCTGTAAGATCTATGAAAGCAGCAAACAGGGGTCTCCTCTTATAGACATATTTGGCAATTAGGTGGTTCAAGACAAAGCAGTTATCAATAGTAGATCTGTTTTGTCTAAAACCTCCTTGTTCTTCTGTGAGGATGTTGTTTTCCTCTACCTAGATTTCTATTCTGTTCAAAAGGTACCTAGCACATATTTTTGCTACCATGTCAATCAGGCTGATGGGCCTGTAGTTACTAGGATCCTTTTTATTCCCTTTTTTATATATGGGAACAGCTATTGTCATCTTCCACCCATCTGGTATATGGCAGGTGTTATTTATGTGTGTAAAAAGACCTGCTAATACAGGGTCCCACCAATTGGGAAATTTCTTAAATAATTCTGCTGGTAAAAAATAGTCGCCTGGGGCTTTATTGCTCTTTAAGCTTTTAATGATGGACTGTATCTCCTTTTATGAGACTGGTGGCCAAGGGGGGGAGAGGTAAGCCTCCCATAAGTTCCACCCAGAGGACACCATGTTGTTTAGTTCTTCATTTGTTATCTTTGGAGTGAGTCCTACCAAGAGCATTTCGAGAAAGGATAAAAAACAATTAAGCCCTGCCCACTTTTATGTGTGTTGCATTGTGTGTGAAAAAGATTGGTGCTGACTTCCAGTTTTCCTGATTTCAAAAAAGGTTTAGATCAATTCATGGAGTCCTCAGGATCCCTCGCCTTTAGCTTTTGTGGCAGTGTGACTGCCTCTGAAGGCCATCTGCAGGAGACTCGTGGGCTTCCTTGTGCAGTTGTTGACCTCTAGGAGAACAGATTGCTGGATTAGATAGGCCAGGGATCCAATCCAGAAGGACACTGATGAATGATGATGAATTTATTTAAATTTATTGGCCACCCAGTTCAGTTATGCTCTAATGGTAATGTTCTAGGTTTTTTTTAATGATTGCAGCAACAGTTGCCATCTTGACTTTTTTTAACACAACTTCACACACACACACACACACACACACACACACACACACACGGAAGTCCCTGGATCCTACACTGTGTTGTACTTTCTATCTTTGCAATACTTTCCGTCTATTATGGCCCACAACTCTGATGTTTTTTTTAAAAAAAATTCTGTTTGGCTTTTTCTTGTCTTCCAAAGGGACTATTTTTAGCTTGTAATTATGTGTCTATCTTGCTGTCAACTGCTTTAGGATTTTTATAATGAATAATAGGATAAAAGCCTAGGTAAAGTTTCCCTTGGATCCAGCATGTCTGTGCAAGAGCACAATAGTGGTTTGAGAAAGAAAGAATAGAATGGAATAGAGCTGGAAGGGACCTTGGAGGTCTTCTAGTCCAGCCCCCTGCTCAAGCAGGGGAACTTGTAGCATCTCAGACAAGTGACTGTCCAGGTTGCTTCTCTCTTTGATCAGTTTCCAACCATTGTTTCTTGTCCTGATTATTGGAGAATAATCTGTCAGGGCCTGGTGATTTATATTAAGATGAACTGCATGTTTTTTAGTTGAAACAGAAAGTTGGAAAGAATTACTATAGAATAGAATTGGAAGGGACCTTGGAGGTCTTCTAGTCCAGCCCTCTGCTCAAGCAGGAGAACCTATACCAGTGGTGGCGAACCTTTTGGAGACCGAGTGCCCAAACTGCAACCCAAAACCCACTTATGTATCTTCGGGTGCCGGGTGGGCGTGGCCCATTGGCTGGGTGTGGCCAATTGGCTGGGTGTGCCCATTGGCTGGGTGTGGCCCATTGGCTGGGTGTGGCTGCGGTGGTAACGGCAGACAGGGTGGGGCTAAAAAGTTCAATCCATCAATTCCAACTTTGTGAGATCTTTTTTTCTCCCCGCAAGAAGTTGAAATTGATTGATTGAATGAATCTTTTTTTTTTTTGCACACGGCAGCGAAGGCCTAAAGCGAAAAGGTTTTATAAAACCAAGCTGAAGCCTAGGACTGGGGCAACGGCACGTGTGCCCACAGAGTGGGCTCTGCATGCCACCTGTGGCACGTGTGCCATAGGTTCGCCACCTATACCATCTCAGACGAGTGACTGTGTAGCCTCTTCTTAAAATAAAGGAAGGAAGAAAGGAATCAAATGAGCAGAAAAATGGATTTGATTTATTTATCCATCCAGTTGGACAGTTCAACTTGCCCAGCTTTGCTAAGATGTAAACAAGTGACCATTCAAAATTACAACAGCAATGAAAAAAGTGACTTATGACCATTTTTCACAAGATCGCTGTAGCATCTCCATGGTCACGTAATCAAAATTCTGATGTTTGGAAGCTGACTCATGACAATTGCAGTCTCCTGGGGCCATGCAATCACCTTTTGCAACCTTCCGACAAGCAAAATCAATGAGAATCACTTAACAACCGTGTTACTAACTTAACAACTGCAGGGATTCATTTAACAACTGCGGCAAGAAAGGTCGTAAAATGGGGTAAAACTCACTTAACAGCTGTGCCTCTTAGCAACAGAAATTTCAGAATTTGTGGTCATAAGTCGAGGATTACCTCTGACAAAAATATTAATTTCTTTTATTTATTTGTATCCCACCTGTTATTCCTCCCCCTTTTCCCCCCACAAAAACAACTCTGTGAGTTGGGTTGGGCTCAGAGAGAGTGACTAGCCCAAGTCTCCCAGCTAGCTTTCAAGGGAGTCGAACACACAGTCTCCCATTTGACCCCCATCTGCTCTGAAAGAAGGGCTGCAAATGAGTTCTTGGGGGTGGTGATGGTGAGGAGGGCACAAGCTATTCTTCCCAGGTTTATAGAGAAAAGGAGAAAAACTTAACAATTCTTTATTCCTTTATTCCTTCAAAATAGCTAAACTCCCTCTCTCTCAAATTCTGTCCACAAAATATATGATGTACAAATTATACCTTGATTTTCTTTGCTCTGGATTTTATTGGGGGGGGGGGTTCGAGGGGGGGGAAATGGATGTTTTCAGCAGTGAAGAAAATGGACAAATCTTATTGGGAATTTCTATTGGCTGTTTTTTGTAGTAAACAGCCAGAGACTTGGATGGTTCTAGAAATTTGATAAAATATATAAATAAATAAAACTTTCTGCTGGATGCCTTAGGACTTGTGTGACCTTAACAATTGGTAACTGCATTACCTTTTTTTTAACCTATCCATGTCTTTTTTTATGACAGGTCTCATTAAATTGAGAGTATGAATTCTGTACAGGGTACATTTCAATTTTTATTATCTGTAAGATGTTCCACAAGCTTTCCTGGGTGACAGGTAGAAGAGAAGTCCTTTAAATAATAAATAATAATCTCAGGAATGTATTGAAATGCCATGGTCTCAAACATTTCTTTTCAATATTTAATATTCTTTACAATATTCAAACCAGACCACTGTTTCTAAAGTTTGGTGGTATACAAAAACCATAAATAAAATTAAAAATAAATACCAGGCTGCCCCACACCCTGAAACAGCCAGCCTGCTCTGAACAATGATATTGAGTCTGTGTACACACATGGAAAAACCTCTGTATTCACCAAAAATTAATTGCTTAAAATTTTCTGAGAAAGGAGCTGAAGAAGGAGAGAATGACCAACTAGGTTTAATGAGATAGCTGCAAAAAATAATAAAGGCAAAAATAATAAGGCACATAACAGAGATTGATTTAACAATTGCATTATACTTTCTTCTTTCTGAAACCAAGAGAATCACCTGGGCTCCTAACTTGGGTAAATAGTTTTGCATTATTTCTACTTGGAAAAACTAGGTCCCATGGTCACAGCCAGAATGGAATGTTGCAGAGACCTGAGGACAGTGAAGGCTAGGGAGCCAATGAACTTGTATTACTGGTATCTGGTGCTAAAATGGCTAAATTTTGCTGGCAGCAGAAGGGAGGGGTCAGAGTGAGAATGTTGTGTCTCCTAGAACCCACCCCACAAGACCTAAAAGTTGACCATTATTAACAGAATGATAGAATGGAGTGGAGTGGAGTGGAGTGGAGTGGAAAGGAATAGAATAGAATAGAATAGAATAGAATAGAATAGAATAGAATAGAATAGAATAGAATAGAATAGAATAGAATAGAATAGAATAGAATAGAATAGAATGGAATGGAATGGAATGGAATGGAATGGAATGGAATGGAATGGAATGGAATGGAATGGAATGGAACGGAACGGAACGGAACAGAACAGAACAGAATAGAATAGAATAGAATAGAATGAGACCTTGGAGATCTTCTAGTCTCTCTCTCTCCCTCTCTCTCTCCCTCTCTCCCCTACAAGGCAACAATGGCTCAAGAAGACTATTCTGTCACATCTCTTTCTCCACCACCTTCTCATTCCCCTTTCTTTCATTTTCATTTTTCAGAATTACAGTGGGGTTAAGAACAGTAGGTTGATTGTTGTATCCCAAAGTCTGACTCAACAGGAAGCATACCTCATTAAAATGGAGGGGACATCTGAATTGGAATTAGCAACCAGCTGGGGGAATCTGCAACCAGATCATTGAAACACCCAATCTCAGTGGAGAGGCTACAAAGAGAATGGGTGACGTGGATGCTGCAGAATTGGGGAAGAAAAAGATACTTAGCTACTAAAGGATCGAAGCTCTGTCTGGAGAGATGGTCAACTCACTTTTGAACCAAGTTTGCTTTCAGACCTTTTCACAATAAAGCAAAATCTTGTTTTTAAATGCCCATTCTACTCAAAGCATAGCCACCACACAAAAATAATCAAGAAATAAATGGAACAAGACAAAACAATTCTGTGCAACTTTCCACCTACCCGTGGTGACAACACTGTTTAATCTATTAATACAGGTAATTAACTCTCAGTGTTAAATCTCTCCTGGCAGATTTCACATGAGTTCTGCCAGTGCATGTTGAAGAATTGCTTAGAAGTCCTCACCTCATATTTTGTCACCCTCTGAATAGCAGTCAGATTTGCAGTTTTGTGAGACCAGTTTAGTCCTTTTTTGAGACTTGATTTATAGTTTGACAATGTGACTGGCCCCTTGAACAATTACCTCTAACTAACATTGGACTCCTTGACTGAGTTCAAACACAGTAACCTCTTGTGCTGCAGTCTATTCCATTGGATTTTGATTTAGTGTGTTTTGTGGGTGTCTTTGTTCAATACAACTTGAGAACCCAGAACCAGAGGTAGACCGAGTATTGGGTGAGCAGCCAAATAGTTCTTTCAAAATTTCCTGCCAAATTGTAATTTCTGATCTGATAGAAACTATTCAGTGCATGGGAGATAAATTATACTAACTTCCTATGGAACTAAGTAGCTTATTTGCTCAGGTGATTCCCAAAACCATGAGTCTTGATACTTTGAATTGCAAAGTAGCTGTTAAAATGTCCAACTGTATCCTTGACATTGCATTACTCCAGGTGTTGGGGGGCAAAAGGATGGCTTGATCCAACTGCTTGACATCGCTCAAAGGATACAGATATGCCAAGCAACAGAAGAGAAGCCTCCTCAGACCAGTCTTAGCTTAGGGCTTCCTCACTAAAAAGTCCTGGTCAATGGTTCCTCAGTTTAGGAGCAAAATTCCCATAGCAATCCTTGAAAGGAATATTTATTTGTAGCCTGCTACCTATTTTCTATGGACATTTTTATGGTTATTTTTTAAAAAATTATCTCCTTGGCCAATTTTCCTGCTGCTTGCGGTGGGTGGCACTCAAGTTGGGCTTTTGTCTCCAACCTCTATGCTCTTAGAAGAAAAAGAGAGGGGCAAAGTCTTGTTTTGTGTTTCTGTTGGTCCCAGTGGTATATCTTTTATCTTTTTTCATTTCAGACACACTCCTCTGTTCCATGTCTCTTAATCCCAACTCAATGAAACATTTATCGCTCAAGCTCAACCATCTCCAAGAAGTTAAATTAAAATAAGTGATATAGTTATTTCATAGTTTTAAACACTAAGCCAATTATCCTTTAAAAATTATAATTTTGTACTAATACTATAACAAAATTGATTAAGGAAGTGTATTACAACAGAAATATAATACTGCAATATATATTGTATGTGCTGTAGTATATACTAACTAAACAATGTAAAATTTTCAAAAAACGAATTTGAAACTGAAACAGAAATTGGAAAAATACCATCTGGTTTAATAAAAAGAAAGACTAGGGGTGATATGATAGCAGTGTTCCAATGTCTAAGGGGCTGCCACAAAGAAAAGGGAGTCAAGCTATTCTCCAAAGCACCTGAAAGCAGGACAAGAAGCAATGGATGGAAACTAGTCAAGGAGAGAAACAATCTAGAACTAAGGAGAAATTTCCTGACAGAACAATTAATCAGTAGAATGACTTGGCTCCAGAAGTTGTGGGTGCTCCAACACCAGAGGTTTTTAAAAAGAGATTGGACAGCTATTTGTCTGAAATGGTATAGGGTTTCCTGCTTGAGCAGTGGGTTAGAAGGCCTGCAAGGTCCCTCCCAACTCTGTTATTCTGTTCTGTCTATTCTTACAGTGTTTAAGTCTCAAACATTGGGCGCTATCTAACAAAATGAAATTCAGTGCTGAAAAAAAGTAAGGTTCTACATTTAGGCAAGAAAAAACAAATGCACAGGTATAGTATAGGTCAGACGTGTCAAACACAAGGCCCGGGGGCCAGATCCGGCCCGCTAAGTGGTTTTATGTGGCCCGCAAAGCCATCCTGGAAACAGTGAGGGAATGGCCCTCACTGCCTTGGCCCTGGCCCAGAGACCCTCCTTCTGCCAGAGACCCTCAGATCTGTCCCACTCCTGCCCAGGCCCCCATAGGCACCCTTGATGCGAATGCTGTAGAGCTGGCCACGCCCACCCAGTAGGCCATACGCACTCTAGCCACGCCCACCCAGTAGGCCACGCCCACTCTGGCCACACCCACCCGGCCCCTTGAGGGCAACCGCAGTGCTGATGCGGCCCTCCATGAAATTGAGTTTGACACCCCTGGTATAGGTGATTTGATCAGGAAGCCACATCTGCCATGCTGCAGATTTGTAAATTAAACTCGTGTTTGCAAATGAATATTATCTAAGCCAGTGGTTCTCAAACACTGTGGTCTCAGAACCTCTTCCATCCTAAGAAAATGATGGAGGACCCAAAAAACCATGGTTTATGTGATTTCTGTTTATTAATAGGTACTGTAGGAGAAATCTAATCTTAGAAATGTTAAAATATTTATTTCTTGGACTTTGCAGAACCCCCCCCCCAAAAAAAAAATGGATCTCAGAGAGCACCCAGGTGTTCCCAGACCACACTTAGAGAACCACCGATCTAGGATTATTATGCTGTTAACTATAAAAGTACAACTTTATTGGCAATGTACTATTACTGGTTGTAATCCTTTAATAAAGGGTGATAATGATGATTTTGAATATATGTTTCAGAACTGAGAATCAACAGAGGACAGTTTGAAGCATCCTGCTTTACTAACTCTCCATCCCACCTTCAAACTAATTGCTATAGCAGCTATTCCTGCTGCTGTTGGTTCCTTAGCCCTATTTCAGCAAGATTTACAAAATCTTCCTAACTGATGCTCTGACCTCTTTCCTGAAGAGGCTTTTAAGTTACCAGACTCTTTGAGGAACAGAACCCATTCGAAATTCTTCCTGCAAATGGCAGTAGCCATCGGGTCTTCTCCAGATGGAGCTAGGTTGTCTCATACACTGATTTCTACCGTGACAATTCTATGGTCATTGTAAATTGTAGAAAAAAGGAAATTAGAAAAAATGAGTAGGATTCATAAAGTTTGTATGCATATACAGCGGGAGAGAAAAGACTTTTTCCCCCTGTATTCTTGCTGGAAAATGTAGGATTCTTAAATGATGAAATGATTCTTAAATGATTCCATACTCAGATGCAACATATTCAATTTCTCATTAATTGTTCTTATTTGAATATGCAAATGTGCGTAAGCCTTCTTTTGGACTCTTCTGGAAAGACTGTTTAGGTCATCAATAGTTCTACATTTGCATCTCTGTGTAAATTCACACGTGCACAATTTACACAAATCTTTCTCCCGGTGATGAAGTACGGGGACGTGAAAGGAGCCTCCCCGAAGATTGCATTACAGGTAGTCCTCAAATGACAACCACAATTCACCCCAAAATTTGTGTTGCTAAGTGAGTCAGTTAAATGAGTCTTGCCCCATTTTACAACCTTTCTTGCCATAGTTGTTAAGTGAAGCGCTGCAGTTGTTAAGTTAGTAACAAGATTCTTTAGTGAACCTGGTTTCCCCATTGACTTTGCTTGTTAGAAAGTTACAGAAGGTGACTATGTAAGCTTGGGACACTGTAACCATCATAAATACGAGTCTGTTGACAAGCATCTAAATTTTGATCATGTGACCATGGGGATACTGCAACAGTCATAAGTGCGAAAAGAGGCCATAAGTCACTTTTTTTTCCAGTGCCATTGAAACTTTCAACAGTCACGAAATGATCTGTTGTAAGTCGGGGACCACCTGTAGAGTGTGGCAAGTGTCTGAATTTTGATCATGTGACCACGGGGAGGCCGCAACATTTATAAGGGTGAAAAATGGCCATAAGTCACTTTTTCTAATGCTGTTTCAACTTTGAATGGTCACTAAACAAACTGTTGTAAATTGAGGGCTAGCTGTAATTTTGGCAATTGGGCATCCCCTGGGCTCTGGTGTTGTCACCGGCAAATCCTTTCAATCCAGAAGCACCCTTTGGTTCGCTGTGTAGGTGCTTCTGACCCAAATGCAGAAAGAACCTTGAAGAATATGTTCTCATTTTGGGATTGATGGACGTGTCTATCCTTGGAAAAATTAGTACCTGGCTTAAAGAACACGGAGACACAGGGGAGTGGCTGTACTGATAGTACCTACAAGAGATTGGCAATCATTGCTGCGAGTTAATTCTGAGGAAATGCAGAGGAAAGTAGTGGTGGTGGTTCCCTACAGTTCCCTGGCTGTTTTAGAAATATTTTCAGATGAAAACCACCAAATCCTTTCTCTCTCCCTCTCTCCTTCAGTGTGAAACTGGTAAACTGAAGCTTTTACTGCTGCTACCACTATTCAAGGTGCAAGAAACAAAGGCCAGCATTGCACTAGATCAGATGCACTGCAGTAAAGTAGGATAAGTTGTAGCAGTGTTTCCCAACCTTGGCAATTTGAAGATGTGTGGACTTCAACTCCCAGAATTCCTCAGCCAGCCAAGTTGCTAAGTCTGGAAAATACTGAGCTGTAGTAAGCTTCACCCCACAGTGACACCACCTTATAAGCTCCTTCCTTACATGTCTGTGTCATATGATGCAGCATAACAGGGCTTCTATAGTGGCGTCACTGCGCAAGTTCAAACACTGCAAAAAAACATTTTGTTCCTTTCTTACTGGCCAAAAACAGATCTGGCAGCTGAGCCGGCTTGTTTTCTATTGGCAATTGCAAATTATTGGCTGAAAACAGACTGGCTGCAGCCTGCTACTGGTAGCTGTTTTTTTTTCTGCCAGCAAAGAATAGTTAAATCACCCTTTTTATAGCTTTTGACACTTTAGGCTTCTTTTTCTGGGAATCGTGTTAGGTCAGTTGACTTCTATAGTACAGGTACTCCAATTAGATACCTGGTGAAATGGAGTGATTGCATCAAAGGGAGGAGTGGATTACTGTCAAGTCCCACAAGGATACATTGCATTTATATTGTGCTCATTTCTGCAACCATTTTTCCCAATGCCATACTCTACAAGTGGTCCTCGACTTACAACAGATCATTTAGTGACTGTTCAAAGTTACAATGGCACTGGAAAAAAGTGAATTATGACCACTTTTCACACTGTTGCAGTATCCCCATGGTCACGTGATTAAAATTTAGATGCTTGGCAATTGACTCGTACTTATGACATTACAGTGTCCCAAGGTCATGTGATCCCCTTTTGTGACCTTCTGATAAGCAAAGTCAATGGGGAAGCCAGATTCTCTTAATAGCCATGTTAGTAGCTTAACAAGTGCAGTGGTTCACTTAACAATTGTGGCAAGAAAGATTGTGAAATGGGGCAAAACTCACTTAACAACTGGCTTGGCAGCAGAAATGTTGGGCTCAATTGTAAATCGAGGTCTATCTATACTTCCTGTTAACCTTAACTAAAAGTGAAGGAATACTGGAGTCCAAGATATAAATACATGTTTGCTGTCAAGTTTCCGACATATGGGCTTTTCAAATGACTCTGAAGCATTGTTTACCTTAAAAGTCCTTTATTAGCCTAAACCACCAGCAAATGCTTGCTCGAAGGAAGCTGAAATGTCTGCCCCTTGCACAATATATTAAAACACAATTCTCCACCTTTCTAATTTTGTCATTAATCATATTCTCCAATTAATTTAAAGAATCAGTTTCCCTTCCGTTAGAAAACCAAGACCTTATCTTCTTTAGTTAAACAGATGGCCTTGAAGGTGCAATCCTACTCATTGCCCCTCCCAGCCTTAAACTAAATATTTTAAAGCAATACACAAGTTTAACATATGAAATGGCTACTTCTTCATCTCTTGTCAAGCAATAACATCCGATGTTAGCAGCGCTGACATCTGCATTTTAACTGATTTATAATTCCCATAAACCTCCAAGAGGAGTTTGTGGATGGAAGGATCAGTTGGCTGGGGGATTCTGGAAGTTGAAGTTCACATGTTCTAAAGTTGCCAAGGTTGAGAAACACCAAAGTAGATTTAAAAAGAAAAAAAGAAACCTTTCAAACAAGGATGATACATTTGGCTGGCCATCGTTGGAAACAGGATACTGGTGTTGTTTTGTTTCACCATCCACATCAGGAACTCCCAGTCCAGTTGATGCTGCGGCTTGTGCTCATGTTGCATAGAAGGAAGAGAAAGCCCTGTCCTTTGCTTCACCTTCATGCCAACCCACACGTCTTCCAGGGTGAATTAAGGGCTTCCAATGTAATGGCACCAGTCACAGGCTGCGGTTGGATTGCGGGAAAGCCTCTGGCTGCACAGAGCCATGAAGCACCATCAGTGCTGAAAGGATGATGGATAGCTTAGAGGAAAAGTAGGAAGGTTTTTTTTTCCCTTAGAAAAAGAGTTGACTCAGCTCAGCCTTGGCAAAAGAGTGGAGGTGGGCATTTCTTTTCTTGGTGTTCCTTCCTACCACTCAACACAAGGGAAAAAAAACCACTGCCTGGTGGACAGCACAAACAGGTGGGGAATTGTGCATGGGTTTTGTAGGAATAGTGGCACATGGACTTACAAAAAATAATTATTTGTCATCAGTTAAAGGAGAATCCCCTCAAAAGAATCCTTAGCCCATAAAAATAACTTTTTTTTAGTTTTGGGAAAACATAGGAAACAATCTACTTAAAAAAAATCTTGACAATAAAATAAGCAATGGATAGAAATGGACTGCCACGTAAGCATTTCCTCCCAGGATAGGAAAGATGTTAAACCATCTCAGTGTGGGTTCTCAAACTAGACTGCACTGAGAAGATTTTCTACTGCCCACAAAGGACAGGACAGGACCCAATTTCATGGCCTTAAAATAGAAGCGAATAAATTTGGCCTGAACATTTGGAGAGACAAGGTAGACACCCTTTTGTACCACCAGATCTGCTTTGGATTCTGCAAAGATGTGATAGGTATTTTGATAAAAGGGCCACCATCCTTTTCCCTCTGTTTGTCTAAACCAGGGGTCTTCAAACTTGGCCCTTTTATGACTCATGGACTTCAACTCCCAGAATTCCTCAGCCAGGCCAGCTGAGGAATTCTGGGAGTTGAAGTGCATGAGTCATAAAAGGGCCGAGTTTGAAGACCCCTGCTCTAAGCAAATGTTGGTAACTGTAAGATCTATGAATTTCAACTCCTAGAATTCCCCAGCGAGTCAGTTAGCTGCTGGGGAGTTCTGGGAGTTGAAGTCCACACATCTTCAAGTTCCCAAGGTTGACAAACACTGCTTTCAGGTTTTCAAAGAGATACTGTCCTGGATCTCAAATTACTTGTACTGTGTTCACCTGTCTTTTGAATGCTGCTTAAGGTTGCTCAACTGAGGTGTCTGTGTAACGGTCACTGACTAGCCAGACTTGCTGTCTCCAAGAAGATCATTGGATGATTTGGGGTGAGAATGGGTTCCTTTAAACCTATTGGTCGCCGCCTAGTGGCCAACTATATAAGTAGCTGCGCAGAAGCCTCTGATTCAGTTCTGTTCCTGTTTGCCTCAATAAAGCAATGTTCCTGTTTGAAACCTCTCGTCTCGTTTCCTGCCTCCAAAGAACTCACTACACAACAGTTTCCTTGATGCTTTCTTCACAGGAACTAGACTGACCATACCTGCTGCTTTCTAATTCCTGCTCCCACTCTCCTAGAACCTTCTGCCCCATTCAATGTCACCAACCAGCTTCTGCATTTCCCTGCAGGGATGCACTTTTGAATAATGATGAAGCCATGAGGTGGCTCTTTTCAGGAACACCATGGCCTGTTGGAGGAACCTATTTATTTATTTAAAACATTTATATAGCTGCCTATCTTTCTAATTTGCTGGAAAAGTGCTGCTCAAATGGCTGATGCTCAACTTGTTCCATGCTACATCTGCTACAGCCTAGAATTAAGGAGAAATTTCCTGACAGTGAGAACAATTATTCAGAGGAACAGCTTGCCTACAGAAGTTGTGGGTGCTCCATCACCGGAGGTTTTTAAGAAGAGATTGGAGAGCCATTTGTCCAGAATGTATAGAGTCTCTTGCTTGGTCAGGACATTGGATTAGAAGATTTCCAGGGTCCCTTCTAACTCTGTTGTTCTGCATTCTGTTCAGAAGAAGCTTTAGCTTAGCATATGATAACAGTTTTTATAATAAAACTTCATTTTAAAAATGTAAGATTTCCCAATGAAATGGTAGTTTCCTCTTCACTGGGTATGTTCACAGAGAACAATATTGGCAATCATCTGACTGAGATGCTTTTATAATAATAATAATAATAATAATAATAATAATAATAATAATAATAATAATAATAATAATAATAATAATAATAATAATAATAATAATAATAATAATAATTTAATTTCTATAACGCCCTTCTCCCGAAGGACTCAGGGCGGTGTACAGGGCAAATACAGTAAAAATACAATGTACAAAAGTTAAAAAAGAAATAATACAGCCCAATTCCAATAAAATTAATACAGTTAATATTAATGCAATGTGGTCACACAGAGAGACGGACACTGGAGCTGGGTAGTAACTTCTTTATTGGATCAGGAATGAAGCTGGGGCAAAGGGGTTACCTGGCATCTATTTATACCTGCCCAGGTGAATTGCAACCAATAGATTCAAACCTCAGCTTCCCGCCAGTGCAGGTGGCCAATGGATTTAAACCCTGTCTTCCCGCCAGAGCTGACCATGCCCTGGGGCTGTCAACGACTTGCTCTATTCAGGCTTTCCCACCAAAAGTGGTTGTAGCCTGGAGCTGTCCAGCCTCCTGCTGTGCTGACATCCTGTGTATGCTTAAGAGCATACACTACAATTAAAATACCACAACCCTTCAGACCAGGCCGGCTTGTTCAAATAAGTATGTTTTTAGGTCACGTCGGACTGAACTGGGGTTGCATTCAATGACCTAAGGGGTTTTCTGCTGGCTGTGGTGTTCTGTGCAACAGTCTGTTGGATTATCATGAAGTTAGGGATTGTCC
Organism: Vipera ursinii; assembly: GCF_947247035.1. Lineage (NCBI taxonomy): Eukaryota > Metazoa > Chordata > Lepidosauria > Squamata > Viperidae > Vipera > Vipera ursinii. The sequence goes on along the minus strand of NC_139512.1, from coordinate 341,073,747 downwards.
GATTTGACTGGCATTGTATTTCCATCATTTCAGGCTGATTTTTGACATTAGCAATAGCAGAGATGAAAAAGGGGACCCGCTTCATGAAAAACTTCGGCTTTCCTTAGCAAACTGAGAATAACAACTTTCTTCTGGTGGAGTTCCAACATTTTACTTCTGTTCCCCAACCTGTGCTTTATGCTATCAGCCATTCAACCTCAGAGCCTTAACGTCTTCATAAAGTTTAGATGTGGAAATCTGTCAGAGAGAGCTAAAAGCATGGAGTTCCTATCAGGCAGGGATGAACCATCTGAGGCCCCCTAAGGCAGGGGTCCCCAACCTGTGGGCTGTGGCCCAATAGTGGGCCACGAGGGTTTTAAAATGGGGCTGCAGAAACAGCCAGCGAGCATGTGTACATCCTCACTTGCACAAACGACAGTCGAGTTACGTCCGTGTGTGTTCCATTTAAAGTGAGCAGCAGGCACCTGTGCTTGCCACTCATGCAAATGGAGCAGCTGCAAGCACGCTTGCCGGCCATTTGTACAGAACCATCCCTTTTCTCCCCCCCACCCCCACCCCGGACCACAAAGCCTGAATTGTTGGGGAACTCTGCTCTAAGGGCCTTGTGAAGGCCCATTGTATCCAGGAGCCTTGGGGGAAATCCCCAGAAAATCTTCCAAAAGTGATAGTCAAATTGTAATTTGCATGAGACAGAAATATCATCATAAAAACTATAAAACAGATGAGCTGGATTACAATTGCCTTCATTCTTAGCAAGAATACCTCTGCTTCAGCTTCTGTGTCATGGCTCCTGTTTAAAGATGGTGCCGACACCCAAGGATGAAGATTTTGAGGAAGACTACGACCTATCCTTCTGACATGAAACAGGTAGGAGCGGGTCCTGATCACCTTGCTGCTGATTCTTTTATTCATATAACAACTGGGGTGGATTTTCTAGAAAGGAATTGCCATGGCTCACACCTTCCCTGGCTGCTTTAGGGGCTAAAACACTGGCAGTGACAAAGACACTCACTCAAAAGTAAACAGTTAAAAAGGAAAGGGGAGGGGAAAAACAATTTTAACACAGTGAGTGGGAGGCTCAGATGGCCTCAGTACTGAATTTACACACTTGTCGGAAGAGTGTGTCATCCTTTCTCTCATCCTTTAAAAATGATGCAAATATAGAAAACAATGTTGCTAGGTTCCCCGGTCCTTTACTAGGAGAAGCCATTTTGATTGTGCTGCACGACCCTGGCCTTTGCAGCACAGAAGATGGTGGGTGAGCATTCAAGGAAGCAGCAGCGAGCTGGAGGTCAAGTGGGTGATTCAGTCTGAAACACGGATGAGGAGAAGAGCAGCATTTGGGGCTTAACGCTTCTCTGAAGAGCAAAAAGGGCAAAGCTTCACCTGAGTAGGGAAGGTGCATTTGAAAGAGGCCATGATTGACCAGATAGTGGTGGCTCCTTTATGAGACTGTTGGTGTTGTGTATTACTAGTGTTATTGTTATGTATTCACATTAAGTTAAATAGAATTAACAGGGCTGAGGTAAAAACCGCGGCAGCTTTTGACAGCTGTCAAAAGCTGCCGGGCGGAACTGCGCAAGCGCCAGCAATTGACAGCTCAACACGCGCTACCGATGACAGCTCCGAGCTGTCAAAACCGGACGGCCCCGATTGGCGGAGACAACGGCGCGGGAACGGACTCACCCCTGATTGGTCGAACTGCCGGCAGCTGTCAGTATAAATAGATGTCTTGTTCTCTTGTTTCTTTGCCTGGTTCAGAATAAAAAAGTTAAACTGTTAACGTGCTGTCTCGCCTGCTTACTAGTTAAAGCACTGGCGACGAAGGTGGGATGCCTGCTTGCCTAAGCTGAAGTCACTACCTAAGGGGAGAAGAGATTTTTTTCCCTTAGCCGAGCTGGTCACTTGCTGAAGTCACTGGGAAGCCGAACTTCCGTTCAACGAAAGCAGCGGCACCCACAATTACAGACAGCATGACAAACCACGGCCACGTTCGAGAATTCGATACCCGCCACCCAGAAGGCTGGGAATCGCATCTGGGCCAGGTAGAAGGATACCTGGTAGTCAAGAAGATCACGGACGACCAGGCCAAGGCAGCCACCCTCCTTTGGCTCAGCGGGCCTGCCGTATACGATGCCGCTGTGGGGATCTTCACCCCAGAGCCGATCGCCACTATCTCCTACGCCGACCTGACTGAGGGGCTGAGCAAATACTTCATGCCCATCAAGTCAGAACTTTACTGGAGAGTGAACTTCGCACGGAAGCTGCAGCTCCCTGACGAGCCAGCAAACGATTTCATAACCCGGGTCAGACACGCCGCACGTCGGTGCCGGTTCCCGGATCTAGAAGACCGAATCCGGGACCAGATCGTCATAGGGCTCAAAGACGAACGGCTGAGGAAGAAGCTGATCGCCAAGCCTGAAATGACGATGACCGATGAGGCGAGAGAAGTCATCGCATACGAGGACTGCCATGGAGACAACCGACGTGCACCTGACAGCGGACCCAGGGGGTCCATGCACCAGGATGACGGCGGGTTCAGCGGTTCCGAAGATGATGACGGTCCCACAGACATAGATGCGGTACAGCGGCGGTTCGAAAAGCTCAGGCTGCAACGCAACTACAGAGGGGGGCCTGCCAACAATCAGAGGGGCACTAACTTCCAGCCAAACAGAGCAAAGTGTGCCAGCTGCGGCGGTAACCACCCTAGAGCGACGTGCCGGTTCCGCAGTGCCAAATGCCATGGGTGCGGGAAGACAGGCCATCTCAAAGCCGTGTGCCGCAGCCGGAGCCGGGAAAACCTGCATGATCTAGAGGTGACAGCCGAAGGTATGACCCTACACACACTCAGAGCCAGGCACAGTCCCGGGACCCTAGTGCTTAATGTAAGTGGGAGGGCAGAGAAATATACAGTCCACAGCACTCTTAAGCCAAAAGTCAAAGTGGACGTTCGGATCCAGGGAGTTCCCTGTGAGATGGAAGTGGACTCTGGGTCCTCCGTCTCACTCATCTCATGGCAAACGTACAGGGACATTTGTAACCGAAGTAGGAAACGGCCCGCCCTTCGACCCACCAAACTCCGCCTAGCTGACTTCCAGAAAACGCCCATTAAACTCCGGGGAAAAGCTTCCGTCCCCGTAGAGTTCAAGAAATTTAAAGGATCCCTCCCTATTCTTGTGACCCAAGAAAACAGAATCAGCCTGCTAGGATTAGACTGGTTTGAGGCACTTGGGATAGCGTTGACAGGTGTCAATGCCATTCAGCTGTCAAACCTGGAATCCGTCTGCCTTCAATTCGCAGACGTCTTTGACAGCTCGCTTGGGAAGTACACGGGGCCGCCCGTATCCCTTAAACTAAACCCGAATGTAATGCCTGTTAGGATCAAGGCGAGAAGGGTTCCCTTCGCCTTGAGGGGAAAAATAGAAGCGGAGCTTGACAGATTAACAAACTTAGGGGTCCTCGAACCGGTAGAAGGGGCCGAGTGGGAGACACCCATTGTGACCCCAGTTAAGCCAAACGGCCAAATAAGATTATGTGCTGACTATAAAGCGACCCTCAACCTCGCATTAAATGCACATGTCTACCCGGTCCCGGCTGTCAAAGACATCCTCGCGGCCATTAAGTCAGGCGCCATATTTGCCAAGTTAGACTTGTCGCAGGCGTATTTACAGCTGCCTGTCACCCCTGACACTGCTTTGGCTCAAACAATTGTCACCCACAAAGGAGCATTCAAAATTAACCGCCTCCAATTTGGCATCTCTGCAGCCCCGGGAATTTTCCAGGAAATCATGGAGAAAACACTTAAAGGGATTCCCGGGGTCTGCCCATATTTTGACGACGTCCTAATTGCAGGGGAATCAGAAAAAGACCTAGCTGACAAACTAACTAAGGTGCTCCTAAGGTTCAGGAAGGCTGGTCTCAAATTAAAAAGAGACAAATGCTCCATCGGGGTGCCCTCAACAGAGTTCTTAGGTTTTAAAATAGACGCTAAAGGAATTCACCCCACTGACACAAAAGTTAAAGCTATTAAAACAGCACCAACCCCTAAAAATAAACAAGAACTTCAAGCCTTCCTGGGGTTAGTTAACTTTTATCACACCTTCTTGCCTCATAAGGCCTCCATTGCAGAACCCTTACATAGGCTATTAGACAAAGGCAAACCCTGGACGTGGTCCTCTGAGCATGACAAAAGTTTTAATCTATTAAAAAACTTACTCTCCAGCAACACAACAGTGGCCCTGTTTAATGAACAGCTGCCCTTATGTCTAGCTTGCGATGCCTCCCCCTACGGCATCGGAGCGGTCCTAAGCCATTTAACAAAAGAAGGAATACAGACCCCTGTAGCGTTCTACTCCAGAACGCTGTCAAAACCTGAGCGCAATTACGCTCAGATCGACAAAGAGGCTTTAGCTATAGTAGCTAGCATAAAAAAATTTCATGATTACCTGTACGGCCGACCCTTTACCATTTTTACAGACCATAAGCCCCTGCTAGGACTTTTTACAGTAAACAAGCAAACACCACAGATATTATCCCCCCGCATCCTGAGATGGTCCACCTTCCTGTCAGCCTATGCATACAAGTTAGAATACAGGCCAGGGAAAGCCATGGGCCATACCGATGGCCTGAGCAGACTACCCCAACCAATAGTTGACCCAGACCCAGCACCAGCTGGAAGGATACTGGCTATCTCTGAATTGCCTGAATGCCCATTATCTGTTAAAGATATCTCTGCAGTGACCGCTGCAGACAAGATCTTAGGCAGAGTCTTAGGATATGTCACAACTGGCTGGCAATGCACACCCCCAGACCCGGAATTCCAACCTTATATTTTAAAGCAAAAGCAATTATCCACCCATCAAGGATGTTTACTATGGGGCAGCAGGGTAATCATACCCAACAAACACAGACTCAGGGTGTTAGAAAGCCTCCACGAAGGGCACCCTGGCACCGTCAAGATGAAGGCTCTGGCCAGAAGCTATGTCTGGTGGCCAGGATTAGACAAACAGATTGAGACTCACGTAGCCGGCTGCTATTTCTGCCAACTGATTAGAGCCGCCCAGCCACAGGCTCCCATACACAGATGGGAAACTGCAAAAACACCCTGGTCTCGTATTCATATAGATTATGCAGGTCCATTCCAAGGACAATCATTCTTAATTGTCGTGGACAGCTATTCAAAATGGCTAGAGGTAGCGCCAGTAGCTAGCACAACTTCTTCAGCCACAATACAAGTTTTAAGGGGATTATTCGCAACACATGGGCTCCCTGATGTTATAGTTTCTGATAACGGCCCCCAATTTACCTCCTACGAATTCCAGAGTTTCACCACGGCGAACTCTATTAGGCACACCACCACGGCTCCCTTCCACCCATCGACGAACGGCTTGGCAGAGGTGATGGTGAAATCAACCAAGGAGGCACTGCGGAAAATAATCTCCGGCAATTGGCACCGAAGACTGGCACAATTTCTTTTGTCACAACACACCACACCTACTGACATGCACAACTACTGGGAAGTCTCCAGCAGAGCTCCGCTGGGGCAAAAGATTAACCACCAAACTAGACCGTCTACACCCAGACAGATCCCCTCCAGACCCAGAACCACCCCTCCAACATAGAACTCTTAACACAGGACAAGCTGTCTGGGCAAGGAATTACGGGGGGGGGCAACAAATGGACACAAGGAGTGGTCATCGAACAAACAGGCCCCCTGTCATACATCATAGACATTGGACAAAATATACACATCCGCAGACACATAGATCAACTTCGACGGCGCAGTCCTCAAAACATAGGGGGAAGGGGTAACGACGAATTACTGACAGAAGCACCGCCACGAAGCCTCACACGCCAAAATTCCCCCGATCGGAATATACCAGTTCAACACCCCGCTCCAAGTAACGCGGAACCTGCAGTACCAGACCCCCTGCCCCCGGAGCCAAACCTAGAAGCCCCTGGAGAAAAGGAACAACCAACCGAGACAACCCCCCGGCGCTCTGACAGAATAAAAAGACCTCCCACCTACCTAAAGGACTTCGAATGGGGAAACCCGAAAAAGAAACAGTGGGGGGAAAAACCAACTCAATCAGAGGGAGGGGTAAGGGGTGTTGTGTATTACTAGTGTTATTGTTATGTATTCACATTAAGTTAAATAGAATTAACAGGGCTGAGGTAAAAACCGCGGCAGCTTTTGACAGCTGTCAAAAGCTGCCGGGCGGAACTGCGCAAGCGCCAGCAATTGACAGCTCAACACGCGCTACCGATGACAGCTCCGAGCTGTCAAAACCGGATGGCCCCGATTGGCGGAGACAACGGCGCGGGAACGGACTCACCCCTGATTGGTCGAACTGCCGGCAGCTGTCAGTATAAATAGATGTCTTGTTCTCTTGTTTCTTTGCCTGGTTCAGAATAAAAAGGTTAAACTGTTAACGTGCTGTCTCGCCTGCTTACTAGTTAAAGCAGTTGTTTACTGTTATAGGCCCATCTTCTACTGGAAAATTTACAGGATTAGTCAAAAGGTCCAACTGTATTTTGCTACTAGATCAATGTTTCTGAACTTCATCAACTTGTGTGGATTTCAACACCCAGATTTCCCCAGCCCAGCTACTCATCTTAAAGTTAACCTACCCAACATCTTAAAGTTGATGAGGTTCAGAGTTAATCTTGGTGCTAATCTCTGCTCATATTGGGAAACTGTGAGCATCCTAGATCAAGCCAAGTTCAAAACACCAGAGAATTCCTAAAGGCCTGGCAAATCAGCCATCAACAGGCACATAGATGGGCACATCTACCGGTACATATCACTCAAAAAAGACAATCAAAAAGCTCCCAAGGAAGCAAAAAGACCAAAACACCATCAGCAATCAACACCCATACGAGCAGAGATTAACATCAAAATTAACATTAGATAAATAAGTAAACAAGGAACTACTAACTCAGACAAACAAGCTCACAGTAAACAACAGTCTAATCAAGTTGCCATCAAGAACACTCCTACCAATACTGACTGGGCAAGCCAATAGTATATACAAATAAGAGCAAACCCTACTCTCTTCTAGCACTGATGATGTTACCTAGTTTGGTAGTGAAATATCTGCAAGTAAACCACCAAGTTAACAGAGAAACAAGGATCCCTCGGGATATGGTATACTATCTATCATGACTAGTATGAATATATAAGCTTGGCAGATTGGATAAAATATGAACTTAACAACCTTCTCCCAGAATATACGTAGTTCTCAATTTACAACCACAACTGAGCCCAAAATTTCTTTTGAATGAATGAATCTTTATTGTCAAAGTACAACTATGTATACATTGAGATTAGCTGAGCCTCCCTGTGTGCTCCCACCCCCCAACACACAGTGACAACAAACCCTCCATCTTACTACACCATGTGAACCAACTACACCACACACCGGCCTCCCAAGTCAATTCTGCATAAAATTCACACAAGTTATTTCTCGTTCAAAAGCCTAACAGCCCACAGATAGAAGCTGTTTTTCAGCCTGTTGGTGCGGCTGGCTGAGAGTAAAGAGATACCGTCCAGGGTGTGAGTCGTCCCTGAGAATTTTCCTCACTCTTCCAAGGCAGCGAACCCTGGCGATGTCATCCAGTGGTGTCAGGGGACAGCCCACAATGTCTTGTGCTGTGCTCACCACCCTCTGTAATACTTTCCTATCCGCGGCTGTCAGACCAGCGTACCAGACCACAATACCATACGAGAGGACGCTCTCTATAGTAGACTGGTAAAAGAGGGTCATTAGCCATTGTTCTACCATGTTCTTCCGCCTTTCTAGCCACCTGGGTTGTATTAACTTTCCAGGTCATATCTTCACAGAGGTAGACTCCCAGAAATTTAAAGGAGGAAACTCTCTCCACACAGCCCTCCCCAATGTAAAGTGGGGCAGGTTCCTTCTTTTTCCTCCGGAAGTCTAGCACCATCTCTTTCGTCTTGCTGATGTTCAGGTGCAAGTTGTTGTTACTACACCATATGGATAGTTTTTGTACCTCCGTCCTGTATGCTGTCTCATTCCCACCTGTAATGAGACCCACCACAGTTGTGTCATCTGTGAAGTTAATTATCGCAGTGGATGGGTCAGATGATACACAGTCATATGTGTATAAAGAGTACAGGTAGGGGCTAAGCAAGTCAGTTATTAAATGAGTTGCATTTCATTGTATGATCTTTTTGCCACAGTTGTCAAGTGAATCATGTGGGAGTTAAGCCAGTCTCACTTCCCGCATTGACTTTGTTTATTGGAAGCCAGCTGGGAAGGTTATAAGTGGTGATCACATGACCCTGTGACAGTGCAGCTGCCGTATATGTATATGTATGTGTATGTGTATGTGTATGTGTATGTGTATGTGTATATGTATATGTATATGTGTATATTTGCTAGTTGCTAGTGCTCAAATTTTGATCATTTGACTATGAGGATAGTAATGATAGTAAGAGTGGAAACTTGTCATAACTCACTTTTTCAGTGTTGTAACTTCAACCAGTCACTAAAAAAATTGTTGTAAGTCAACAAAAGAAAACTGTAGTTCTTTCTCACAATTACTCCAGGGCATCTGGTATTCTAACATGGAGATATTGTATGTGCAGATGCTCAATCCTACATGGCTGAGTTCTCAGGTACAAATTTTCCACGGCACCTGAAGTATCTGAAATGGGTCACCTGCAGAGCTCTACATTCTGCTGTGGTCCTCCCCGATGTTCTCAACTCTACATTCTGCCGTGGTGCTTCCCAATGTTCTTCAAGTTCTGAGGAGTTAATAAAGAATTGGTTTTCTGCAACTAGGTGTCCTCCAGATGGGTTAGAAATAGAATTAGAGTTCCCTCTTGCCATGGAAATTGGCATATGGTTGAGATTCAGGGTGCTGTAATTTTGGTAGTCCTCGAAAGGCTGTTTGAAAGATTCTACACGGTTAATTAAACCGTGTAGAGCACAGGAAGTTCCTTCAAAATGAGTCAGCAAATACTAGGATGCAGACAAGAAGGCAGAAAATGGATTATATTTGAATGAACTCCAGACACCACTTGGCCAAAAAAAAAATCCGCAAGGAATGTTTTTCTTTTTAATTTTTCCAGTCTCTCATTTCTAGTAGTTTTTTCTATTCTTCTTTGGTGGGAAAGATGGGGTGAGGAGTTGAGGATGGCATAGCTACTGTATGTATTTCAAAATCTTCCAAAATACATATTTTGCCAGTCTCCCTGGTGTTTGGGAATTCTGGGAGCTAGAGTCTCAAAAGTGCCAGGTTACATGAAGTAGCTTCACAGCATGGGTTGCACATTAGGCATTTAGAAACAAAAGCAAAAAGTACCATATGAAACATGTCCACCTGGCTGGATATCCAGCTACTCAGCATGGGACACCCACCTCCAACTGTTCACATCCCTGAGTCCTGTAATTAGGTTGCTTATTCCTCTACTATGATCAACTCTTCAGTTCCTGACTGAGGCTGATTTATGTCTTGCACATTTTTCTTTGTGATAAATTTGTCCCGTAGTGTTTATGTTGCTAGGATTTGCAGTGGGAGAGCAAGAAGAATTGTTAGAGGCAAGGAGAGATCTGAAGGAACAATTTGAGGAAGGAAAAAAATGTGAGGCTAGCATAAGAGGTCAGTTTAGGTTTCAGACTTCAAAGTGGAGATTGTTAGATTCGGTGGGAATTCAAATGTTCCAACGGTTCACAAAAACCCCCAACACCTCATATTCATTTCACAGATCAGAGCCCAAGTCTTCTGAACTGAGATGGCCAGATGTTGTTGGATTAGAACTCCTCTCCGATAGACTGCTACTCTCAGTTTTCCACCCAATCTGTGAGACTTTGTTCACTGGTTTAGGACGCTCTGGATGTTGGGATCAGATAGAAGTTCGTTTATGTTATATTCATTATCCAATCACCCAGTTACCACTTGGTCAAATCAGAGAAGTGAAAAAGAAAGCTATACTAAAATAGCAATAGCTATAGCACTTACACTTATATACTGCCTCATGGTGCTTTACAGCCCTCTCTAAGCTGTTTATAGAGTCAGCCTATTACCCCCAACAACCTGGGTCCTCATTTTAGCAACCTCAGAAGGATGGAAGGCTGAACCTTGAGCCGGTCAGGATCAGACTCCTGGCAGCCAGCAGAATTAGCCTGCAGTCTTGCATTCTAGCCATTGTGCCACCATAGCTCTTTAAATTGGTCCATCGCTTGGGTGTAAAGAGCATTTCCCCCCCACACCCATATTAGCTTCTTGGGGGCCTAACATCTTCATCTCCAGGTATCCCATCTAATGAGACAAGACAGGTAGTTGACAGAGAAAAGGTGTTTTTTGTTTGTTGTAATAGAGCCCTCGCCTGCACAACATGCTCTCCAAAAAAATGTTCAACTAGTACTTTCATGATGATCTCAACTCCAGATGCATCCCATTTTATTTTCCTGTGCATGTCAATAACCATGTTGGTGTTTTAGAAGTCGGGTAATTTGTTGCTACTTTATTATTATTTTATACAACATTTATTGCAGATGTGATCGCTGTTTCTGCTTTTTGTTTGCTTGTTTCTAAGATAACTTATGCAGATTATTAATGCTATTTTTGTGCTTTTGATTACAGGTAGTCCTCGGAATACAACCAGTCATTTAATGACTACTTGAAGTTACAGCAGCACTGAAAAAAAATTACTTACGATCAGCCTTCCCCCTTCCCCCTTAATAACCACCGTAGGATTCCCATAGTCACATGATTAAAATTTGGGCACTTGGCAACTGACATGTATTTATGACAGTTGCAGCATCCTGGCCTCATGTCATCCCCTTTTGTGACCTCCCCAGCCAGCTTCCAATAAGCAAAGTCAGTGGGGGGAACTGGAGTTGCTTAACAAGCACAGGATTAGTTCCAGTGATTCACTTAACAGCCATGACAAAAAAGGCTGTGAAATCTGGCATAACTCATTTAACAACTACCTTGCTTAACAGTGGAAATTCTGGTCCCAACTGTGGTTGTAAGTTGAGGACTATCTGTAGTATTTATACTGCTTTACCTTTTTCAGCATTTGTTTAACTAATTGTATAAAAGTATTTATTAGTAGTATAAACTAAATTAACTAAAATTAACTATAAACTATTAACCCAAAGCAGTTAGCATGAATAGGTTCTCCTGCTTGAGCAGGGGGCTGGACTAGAAGACCTCTAAGGTCCCTTCCAGCTTCTATTCTATTCTATTCTATTCTATTCTATTCTATTCTATTCTATTCTATTCTATTCTATTCTATTCTATTCTATTCTATTCTATTCACTGAGTGGGAAGATGAAGAAGAGTCAACTTGGACTCAACTATGGTCTTTGTGGGCATGCATTTATTGCAGAAGAATGCCTTCCATTGCTATGAGTCACATCAAACATTTTGGGTGGTCCAAAAGCCCCAGTTGGCAGTCTTGTTTGACTCATATAAGGCAATTGTCCTGGTTCCTAATCCATATTAATTGATTTTAACAGTGCTTAAGTAAGACACCCAACCAAAAATGCTGAGAACTGATCGCTAACAACAGGACGTAACAAATGGAAATGAACAGCCTTTCTCAACCCACCTTTGCCACCCAAGGCTCGTTTTCAAGGGAAAAAGGATGACAGGAATATGCTGCCTTGCATTCTTTGGGGGAAAGGTGGAATAAAAATGTATTTATCAAATAACAATGAAGCCTATTTAAGAAAATTGCTGTGTCTTCAAATTTGAAAAGACCATCTCTCTTGCCTTTGGCACTGGCAGACACTCTCTAATGGTTAGCATATAACACCCTACATTTGTTCAGCAATATAGATGACAAATTCAATTGAATCCAAGCCCAGTTATGGATGTTAATTTTTATACAGCCTTTAAAGTGCTACAGCCCATCAAGCTCTTCTATTTCCTGAATTTGTATCTGATCTTCTCCTTGACCTGAAATGCCCTAGATCTCTTGAACAGTCCACCTGTTAAAATTAAGGAATGCATTGATTGTTCACAACTCTGGGCCACCTTCAGAATGATTCAGAGTTTGACAAATTAAACTGAGTTTAGTTCAGAAGAGACCTGAGGTCTGGTTGAACCCTGGCCCTGATAGGAATCAGGCCACCATTGATTTGCTGATTAACTGCATGTTTTGTTGCTTTTGTGAGCTACCATGATGGTATTTATGATGATCACCTTGTATCTTACTTTACAGATTTGTTTGAAACATTGTCAGAAGGAAGGTAGATAAGGTGATGTTCTCAGATATTGATGGGATACAGCTCCATGAGATCTGGCTGTTATAGGCAACAGCCAGGACTTGTGGGTTGTAAAATATCTGGGGAACATTAAATCAGAAGTCTCCAAGCTTGACAACTTTAAGACTTGTGGACTTCAACTCCATGGCTGGCTATGGAGCCACTTGATGGGCTCCATCCCATTCTGGGTCTTCAAAGCTTTGTGAAAGACTGTCAAAGTGGAGGCCAACCTAATCTTTGCAAGGATGATGTTCCAAAGGGAGGGAGTGACCCCAGAGAAGGCCCTTCTTTTGGTCTATCTGCAACAATCTTTCATAGTAGATGAGCTTTGTACCCTTCGAATGGGAATTATACCTTGAAATACATACTTTTAAATTTTGTGATGCAATTTTCCCATGTACATGTATGCACCAAAATGCATATAATTAGAAAAGCAAACCTTGAGTCAATTTTATTTACAAGCTAGCTGAGCATTGTGGGACCTGTAGTCAACCCCATTTGGAAGTTTTCACCTTCTTGGTGAAAGCTGCTTTGGCTGAGGAAATCTGAAGCTTTACATTACTGCAAATACCACTTTTGCTTTTTTTCTGAAGCTCTAGCTGTTGTCAAGGCAGCATCCAGTTCAATTTAGGTCTCTCCCAGACCCTAATGAATCTCTGCCATCTGGATTAAACCCCCTTTCAACACTTCACAAGCATTTCATCATTATACTGAAATCTCCAAAATAACGATGAACAATAATTCATTTGCCTTTTGCTTATAATATCTGGTTTCTCATAATGATTATAATGAGATACAATTTTGTTTTCCCCTTGAATACGTTTTTGGACTATACTGAGATCTATAATGAATCTGGAGGAGAGGGTTTAAAGAAAGAGCACAAAACTAAGAAAACACAGGCTATATAGGTAGTCCTCAACTTATGACCACAACTGAGCCCAAAATTTCTGTTGCTAAGCAAGGCAGTTGAAAAATAAGTTTTGCCCTGTACTGTGACCTTTCTTGCCAGAGTTGTTAAGTGAATTACTGCTGTTGTTAAGTTAGTAATACGGTTATTAAGTAAATCTGGCTTCCCCATTGACTTTGCTTGTCAGATGGTCACAAAAGGTGATCACATGAGCCTGGGATACTGCCACCATTATAAATATATCCCAGTTGCACTTAGAGGGGGTAGCAGATTAGGAAGGGTCGGTCCACATGTTATAGTCAGTTTTTGTTGCATATCTTCCATGGAAAACACAGTGTAGCAGCTTCATCTTCGCTGGTATTGTTTTCCAATTTTTCACTCATTATTTCCAACATGGCAAAATAAGTGAAAGCCTGACGTGGTGGATCCTGAGATGGGTCATCAAATAATGCATGGCTGAACTTGAGTTTCAACTGGAATTTCCCTTTCTTGACCTGTCTAGAATTTCATTCCCTTTTCTACTGTTCAAGAAAGAACACTAACTCGGGGCCAGGATTCTCTGTAGGAAGATGCAGATTTAATCTCCAGGATTTCCAGGTGTGCCTGGGAAAATCTCCTAGATGAGCTACTTTAGCAGTGCAGCAGTACTGAGCTAGGAGTAATTGTGATCTGTCTCTGTAGGCTTCTAAGTTGCCCTTGACTCTTCTATTACAGTGTTTCTCTTTTTTAAAAAAATATTTTAAAATTATTTTTCTAATATTGCAGTTAACATATTTGAAAAGCAACGTGGCGGCTGAGTGCAATAATTCCATCACATTTAAGTGTTATCAATGCAAATCTCAAAATATTACAACAATTAATTGCATCTCTTTCCCCCTTTATTTATACTGTCTCATATTCAAGCCAACACAGTTCTTATTCTATCGATCAAATGGCAAACAGCTTTCTAATATTCATCAATAATCTTCAATTCATGTATATCTTAATTAATTTAACATTTCATCTTTTAGACAATCAGTGACCTAATAGTTTTTCTTAATTTTGGTTTTCCATTAAGTATTTTAAAATTAATGTTTATTCTTCATCATTTCCAAGTTTCAAATGACCCCATTTTTTATCACAATTCCCCCACAATTTGTAGTTCTGAATACACTTATCTATACAGACTTCTCACTGTCTAATCAACCCATTAATAATACAGATGATATTCTTATTTTCTAGTAATTCTCAGGTTTCTTAAAATCTCCAATTTAAAAGCCAAGATTAGTTTTTTTCACACTTATTTCATTGCAATAGCTTATATTCAAATCTTGTTTTTAACATTCAATCTTTTAACCCAACAGTGACCTAATGAGCCTTTCCCAGTTTTAATTTTCTCTTGATATTTAAATTTAACATTTAATATTTATTTTTTCCAGATTTTTAATTATCCACAATTCCTTTATCTCCATTCCTCACAAAATCTAATATTTAAGATACACAACTAATATATAGGTTCTTATCATCTATTTAACAAATTAATAAAACAATATAAAAAACTTATTTTAATATTTATACTACTGAGTTTTACATAACAAAAATTTTCTTTGTCTCACACCATTACAATGTTTTATGTTCAGAATACATGTTTTATCTGCTTGTATATATTCTACTTTAGATCTCATGTGTAAATCAAAACCCTATTTCTTTTCAGTCTTATTCTAGCTTTTTTCTTTGCCAGATCATGTTCCGTGTCTTTGCTTTTAAGTCATGAAGCAGATCTCCTTGTATTGTTGTATCTGTTGTTTGGCATTGAGGGGACCATCCACTTGCCATTTTTTAAGAGGACTAGCTGATCTGGCAGGTCATTTCCTTGTTTTTCCATCTTGATGTAGTTGTCTCAAAGTATTTATCTTCTCTTTCATCTGTTTTTCTTTTGAATCTTCAAATTCCTTCTCATTTATAAGAAAAGTCCTTTCCTTTTTCTCTATTATCATTTTCTTTTCTGTATTTCCATTATCTGTATTTGTTGAATAGTTGAATCTTTTGTCATAGCATTTAATTGTTTCACTTTTTCAGTAGACTTCTGTATAAATGATTCTTCAGTAGAAACCATAGTTTGAGTTTGGATGTCCATGCTACTTTCTTGTTTTTTCCTGCTGTTTCTTAATTCATCTCCGGTTGTGATACGAATTTGGATAATCGCTTTTAAGATGAAAGAGTTGGTTGCTGTTCTTCCTCTGTAGGAAGGCTCCATTCCTGTTTTTCTTCCATTGCAGTATATTGAAACTGAAAGCTTATAGTCAGAAAGTCCACAAAGTAAAAAAAACAGAGCTGATTTTCTTCCAGCTGGTGTTTCAGAGCTGAATATATCTTATTTCTTTTCTAAGCTGTCAACAAGTCCCTCTTAGACAATAACAGGTTAGAACAGTAATGGCAAACCTTTTAGAGACTGAGTGCCCAAACTGCAACCCAAAACCCACTTATATATTGTCGGGTGCTGGGTGGGCGTGGCCCATTGGGTAGGCGTGGCTGTGGTGGTAACAGCAGACTGGGCGGGACTAAAAAGTTCAATCAATCAGTTCCAACTTTGCAAGATTTTTTTCCCTGTGAAAAGTTGAAATTTATTGATTGATTGAACCTTTTTTTTTTGCACATGGCATCAGAGGCCTAAAGCAAAAAGGTTTTATAAAACCCAGCTGAAGGCCTGGGACTGGGGCGACGACGTGCGTGCCCACAGAGAGGGCTCTGCGTGCCACCTGTGGCACCCATGCCATAGGTCTGCCACCATGGGGTTAGAGTCTCAAATTCAGTCAGCAGATGTCACCCCAGAGCTATTTTGATCTTTTGGGGTTTTTTCTTCTATTTTAAAGGAAAGAAACCGCAATCTTCAGAAAAAATAGGCATAAAAATCAGAGAGCAGTGAAAAATAGAAAGTTAAAAATCTTATAACCCACCAATGTTAGGAAATAGTTTAGTTTTTAGTTTTAGTTTTAGTTTTTATTAAATTTTTATACCGCCCTTCTCCCTAGGGACTCAGGGCGGTGAACAGGGCAGATAATAAAAGTACAAAACTACAAAAGTTAAAATAGAATTAAATTAATGCCCAAGATAAAACAGTAAAATATACAAATATTTAAAAACCCAAATTAACTCCCCATCAGGCCAGGCCAGCTTGTTCAAACAGGTGGGTCTTTAACCCGCGCCGGAAGGAGCGGAGATCCGGTGCCATCCGGAGCTCCACCGGCAGTTCATTCCATAAGGCCGGGGCGCCCACAGAGAAGGCCCTCCCCCTGGGGGCCACCAGCCGGCATTCTCTGACTGGAGGCACCCTGAGGAGGCCCTCTCTGTGGGAACGCACAGGGCGGAGGGGGGTTGACGCCGGCAGCAGGTGGTCCCCGAGGTATTCCGGACCCATGCCATGTAGGGACTTAAAAACCGTCACTAAGACCTTGAACCTCACCCGGAAGACAACTGGTAACCAATGTAGCTCGCGGAGCAAAGGTGTAACATGGGAGTACCGGGAAACTCCCAAGACAACTCTCGCGGCCGCATTCTGTACCAGTTGGAGCTTCCGAGTGGTCTTCAAGGGAAGCCCCATGTAGAGAGCATTACAGTAGTCAAGGCGAGAGGTCACGAGCGCATGAGTGACCGTACATAGAGTTCCAATTAGGATCCTAGTATTTTTTCAATGTTTTAAAACTCCCCTGGGTAGATTGATCGCCGCTGTTTCTGGAGGGAGGGCTAAAATCCCCCTTCCCTCACCACAGGGGGGGAATACTTTAGCAGCTTATGCAGGTAAAAAGGTGATTAGGACACAAGAGGGTTAGATCTCATCCAGTCTCTTCCATGCTGCTTTACAAGGGCCAGATGGTAGCTGTGACTTCGGCTGTCTGCAGCCTTCTGGCGGACCATATCTCTATGGTCGGCCTTTCGTCCGCCGGTTTGCAGGGATTCACTGGCTCTAGCAGGAGAGTTGCCGCTCTCCTGCAAGAGCCCCTCCTTGCTGGTTGCCTCTACGGGGCAACTTTTGACCCTTTTCAGGTTCCCCAGCAATCCGAAACTGGACGGGGGAGACGGAGTTTGTCTCCCAGGCGTCCATGGCGGCCACGTGGCAAACCGGAAGTCTATTACAGTGTTTCTCAACCATGGCAGCTTGAAGATGTGTGGACCAACTCCCAGAAGGCTGGCTGAGGAATTCTGGGAGTTGAAGTCCACACAACTTCAAGTTGTCACGGTTAAGAAACACTGTTCTATTCTATATAACTATTTCCTTTGCTCTAGAATTTGCCTTAGTCCTCTTAACCAGCATATAGGCACAGGCTTCAGGTGCCTATGTGCTGGTTAAGAGGACTAAGGCAAATTCCAGAGCAAAGGAAATAGTTATATAGAATAGAACAGTGTTTCTCAACTGTGACAACTTAAATTTGTGTGGACTTCAACTCCCAGAAGTTGCACAGGTTGAAAAAAAATGTCTATTGCTAGCTTCTGGATTGGATTCAGTTGGCACTTCTCAGGGTAATTGTCCTTTGTGGGTCATTCTTTCATTTAATTGCCAGAGGCTATTATAACTACTTTCGCCTGTGTTGGATCCAGTATGTCTGGATATCTCCTGCAACTAACTCAGTTCCGTTCCAAACCTTCTAAATGGATAAATTCCTTCTAAGGCCAAGGAAATGCTAGAACATCTTGGTCCAAGCATTCACTTTATCAAGTTGGTCTTTAAAGTAAAGACATTCATAAGCCAGTTAATTCCTGAAACATATGCCAGAATTCTCTAGTTGGCTGTGAGAGAGTGATGCTGCCAAGAAAGAATTAAATTAGTCAATTAATTAAAGGCTCCTGAAATCCCAAAGGACTAGCTCACAAAGGAGGTTGCCCAGTGTATCCCTGCATGACTTCGGTATTTCTTTTCTCCATTAACCTTCTCTGAAGTATATTCTGCTCTGCAAGGTCAAATCACGTTTGTGATAACTGTGGGACCATCAGACTGGTGTGGATCTTCTAGTGAGTCACCAATATAGAAAGGGTTCTGCCTCAGTCATCTTCTGGAAAGCTGTTCAAACATGGCTAATTCTAATAAACCCTTTGTGACTAATTATCTGCACTTTGCCTGCCATGTGTTTGACTGTATGCTATCCTTCATTTTAATCAGCATCATGGTTGATGGTTTAATGGTTTTACTGTTTTATGGCTTAGGTTTGCAGGCCACCTAGAGCTCTGCAATATGGCAGCATCCAAGGAATGGAAAATTAAATAAAGCAATAATGATGTATTAACTATCAAGCCATGGATGCTTATAGCTGACAGTTTGCTTCATGCATTTACATATTCAATGAAAACCACTACAATGAGGGTGGGTTAGGGAATTACATTTTTGAAAGGAAACTATATTCTATTCCTGGGAGCAAAAGAGAAATGCTTTCTAGGGACAGTAATTATTATTATTGGTAGATTAATAGATTAAACTCTGAGTTCAGAATGAAATAGGAACCCCCTTTTACAGACAAGTGGGCTAGGTGACTTTGAACCAGTCACTCTCTCCAGTCCAACCTGCCTCACAGGGTTTTGTTGTGGGAATAATAGGAAGAGGAAGGGGTGTTGGATATGTTCACCACCTTGAATTACTTGTAATAATAAAGGCAGGAAATACAATAAAATAATAAAGTAAAATAATAAAACAAAATAAGATTGGGGATTACTGCACTGGAGACAAACTCCTTGTGTGTCTAATCACACTTGGCCAAATAAAGCTATTTATTCTGTTCTGTTCTATTTAAAATAAAATAATATATACACTATGCACTACTCAGAAATTGCGAGTTTTGAGTATCTTGCCCTGCGCTAAATATGTTTATTTGAGGTTTATTGCAGGGATAGGCACTCCAGAGGCACATTTGAAATGCTTGGGATGGCATGCTCACAAAATGGCTACCGCAATGCACATGACCACTTACAAAATGCCCATTGGCATATGGCTGGTTGGGGCAGTGGGCTAATGCCTCCTTAAGTAACACCAGCTGCCTGCAATTAGTGCAGGTTTGCATCCCACCAGGCTCAAGGTTGACTCAGCCTTCCATCCTTCCGAGGTAGGTAAAATGAGGACCCAGATTGTTGGGGGCAATTAAGCTGACTTTGTAATAATGACGCTTGGGTTTGTGTGTGAAAGCCCTAATAAGCAGGCATATACATAGAATGAAGGCTTCTGCTAAGCTTGTAAGCCGCCCTGAGGCTTCGGAGAAGGGCGGGATATAAATGGGATTAAAAAAAAAATATGTCTAGGAAAATGAATGGTACTGTCCCACAGCTTCTGTTTTAATAAACATTTGGCTTTTTAAGTTTTTAATGACTTTTGTGGTTATTTTGTGGTTGTCTTTTTATTGCGCAGAAGGAGCCAGATGCCTCCCCAAAGATTGCCTCCAATTGTCCTCCAAGTAATTAAAAAACAAAACTGCCAACATTTCATGAGATTTTTATATTCTGATATAGTAGTCCTCATTTCATGATTGCCTTGTTTATCAATCACCCCAGTTATGATGGTGGTAAAAAAAAGTAACTTTGCCACAAATCTTTGCATTTATACCTTTGCATCCCTGTAAAGCAAAGGAAGGCTGAAGGAAGGTCATAAGAACACTGGCTGCCAAGCACAGGGAAAATCAGAAAGTCCAGATAGTTCAAATGAATATAAAGATTTATTGCAAGCTCATGCTCTCTATAAGAATCTGAAATACTAACTGTCAAAGCAAATTGGTAGTAGATAAGAGTCAGTGGAATTCAAGGTAGGCTGGGTCTCTTGTGTACATGACAGGATTTGAGATTTATGACACACTTGACCCCTTCCTCAGGTTCAGACTGGTCATCTCCTACAGCAGCAGTTTCACTTAGCAATTGCTTTGCTTAATGACCAAGTTTCCGGTCCCAACTGTGCTTGCTAAATGAGGATTACCATATGAGAAGGCAGGAAGGCTGTAGGGTATTGTGAGAGAACACGCCTTGTTAAATACTGATACTATTGGTATATAAAATTCATTAGAAACACAAACATGAGCTCTGCTGAAAAAGAAATAATAAAAAATTATCACAGAACTAGGTGTGCTAGTTATGTTACTCAGCACTGAGTGAACAAAAAGCATTCTGCACATTTGGGATACTCATTGGGATTCCTTGATTAGCCCTTCAGTTATTCCTTGCCTGGTATATAAGCCACCAGCTATAAAACTGAGTGCATTTCAAATGACTTGGGAAAGACTTTTGCAGGAACTAAACTGTTTATCACATTCATTCCTTGATAGGAAGGAAAGTGGGAGATGGACACAACAATATTGCCCCAAGGGCTTTGTCATCCTTCCTGTCAAAACACATGCCTGCTTATGATTATTCTGAGAAAAAGTATTTTGGTTCTACCCTTTTCGAAGACTTTAGTTTAACCCATCAAAGCTAACAATTTGTTCTTTGATTTTTTTTAAAAATGGAATAAATAGCAAAAGAAGAATTAAAATTTTGATTTTAGAAAGTTACAAAGGAACTAAGGGTCCAGAAAAATGTGAAGTAAAACTTGGGAATTAACAGTAATGAATTCTTCCCAATGGAAAATGTTTTTGCTTGATTTTTCAAAAAGACCCGATAAGACTTTAATAGTTGGACACTAGAGGGAACTAAAGATTATAATTAAATTAGAAGAACATTCAAACTTAACTCACAATTATAGAATGAAGCAAAATATTTTAACATTAGACATATTGTCGCCTTTGATGAGATGAATGGCATAGATCAGACATGTCAAACACAAGGCCCGGGGGCCGGATTCGGCCCGCGACGTGGTTTCATGTGGCCCGCGAAGCCATCCCGGAAACAGTGAGGGGACGGCCCACCCTGCCTTGGCCCTGGCCCAGAGACCCTCCTTCTGCCAGAGACCCTCAGATCTGTCCCACTCCTGCCCAGGCCCCCATAGGCAACCTTGATGCGAATGATGTAGAGTGTGGCCATACACACTCTAGCCACGCCCACCCACTAGGCCATGCCCACCCTGGCCATACCCACCCGGCCCCCTGAGGGCAACCGCAATGCTGATGCGGCCCTCAATGAAATTGAGTTTGACACCCCTGGCATAGATGTTAATAAATATTGATGGATATTTTGAACAATGGACCCAGAAGTTAATTTTAAGAGTGTGCCTCTTGGATAGACTATGTTTCAAAGATGTTTAGAATAGAATAGAGCTGGAAGGGACCTTGGAGGTCTTCTAGTCCAGCCCCCTGCTCAAGCAGGAGAACCTACCCCAGTTCTCAGACAGGTGATTGTCTAGTCTTTTCTTTAAAATCTCCACTGATGGAGCACCCATGATCTCTGGAGGCAAGCTGTTCCACCGGTTACTTGTCCTCACTGTCAGGAAGATGCTATATGGAAGAGGAACAAGTTTTACCTGACAAGATTGAAATTGATTTGAAGGTGGGTTTACAAATGACAGGCTACAAGAACGACATAGAAAAAGATGTTACACTGATCTAAAAGAAACTACCTGCTGTCTTAATAATTAAAAGGGATATATACAAATAACAAACCCAAAGAGTGACCTGGACAATTTTGCTATACTGGATTTATTTATTTATTATTTATTTCGATTTACAAAAGAAGCTTGTTAAAATTTCAAAGATTTTTTTTTTGAGACATGACAAAGACAAACAGAAAAGAGATCAAGTTCAAGGACATTATTTGAAGGAACTAAAGATCAAGATTGTTAGAAGTAAAAGAAAGGAGTATAGACTTAGCTAATGTGATCAAAAATAAAATAGGTATGCTGTTATCTCTGCTAACCCTTAATAGAATTTTGCTGATGTAAGGATGGAAATGACAACTTTTTAAGGATTTGTTCATAGCTAAAATATAGGACATGGGAAGAACAGACATTTTATTGTATTTAACGAGAAGGCACACATTACTAAAATTATTTAAACAGGTAGTCCTCGACAGATTACCACAACTGAGCCCAAAATTTCTGTTGCTAAGAGAGTTAAATTAGTTTTGCCCCATTTTATGACCTTTCTTACCACAATTGCTAAGTGAATCACTGCAGTTGTTAATAACACGGTTGTTAAGTAAATTTGGTTTCCCCGTTGACTTTGCTTGTCAGAAGGTTACAAAATGTGATCGTGTGATTCCCAGGATACTGCAACCGTCATAAATATGGTCAGTTGGCCAAGTGTCCGAATTCTGATCACGTGACCATGGGGATGCCTCAATGGTCGTAACTGTGAAAAACTGTCAATACGTTACTTTTTTCACTGCTGTTGTAACATGGTATGGTCACTAAGTGAACTGTTGTAACTTGAGGACTACCTGTACTTAATGTGACGGAGAGGGTAGTCACTCCTCTATATATTTCTTTTCTTTTTCTTTATTGTTATTTTTCTTCTAGTTTTCTCTTTATTCTTTTTTTATGTGTATTATTAGCTTTCACTATTGCAGTTGTAATCGTTAACAAAATCACTATAGGAGGTGTTAATAAAGTAACCACATAACAGTGAAAAATATGTGAAGTGAAGTGACTGCTGCAGGACAGCTGCCCTGCTACTCCCAGAAATGCACAGCTACTCATGTGCCACACAACCATTTCTCTTCTCAACAGCTGCAGTGGGAGGTGGGAGTCAAACTGATCTTTATTAGCCAAGTAATCAGCAAAGAATTCGGGTTGCTGCCCCTCCAGAGCTGAAGACAATGCCAATATCTCCAGAAAAATCCCCAACCCCCAAATATAATGTTTGGCACTAGGTGTGCATAGTACACTTATAATTTGGTCCCTGAATGCTGCTCATCATTTGGATTCTGACTCTGACTGTCCCTGGCCAGCATGGCCAACAATTATACTGGGCAGGATAATTTTTTTTTTAAAAAAAGTATAGATTGGATATTTGTGGAAGCATCCAGCACAGGAGACAACAGACAAATGGTGATCTCACAGCCTGTTATTTATTTATGCATGTTATTTATTTATACATTCCCTCACCCTGTGTTTTCATTCTCAGAAAGAACCCAAAGCAAAATAGTTGAGTGGGTACCAAGTGGCTTTGGGGTTGGACTAGATGACTTCCAAGGTCCCTTCCAATATTATTATTATTATTATTATTATTATTATTATTATTATTATTATTGTTGTTGTTGTTGTTGTTGTTGTTGTTATTATTATTTCCCTCAGGGTCACCAGTAGCCACAAGTTGCAGCTGTCATCATAATTTTCACAGCAGTTTCATATCAATAGTATTCTGACAAGAACAAAAGGAAGAAAATATCTTTCTAGAAGTAGGATGACCATTAAATCCTGTCCCAGCAAAAGGGGATGGGGAAAGAAAGATCATTTTTCTAAATGGAAATGAAGCCAGCTTGAAAGTTTAAAAGGAATAAGCAATAAAATAAGAATGTATGACACCCGTTGATTGTTTAATGCATTTATGAAGATGTGTAAGGAGTGTTTGTCCTAACATTTGAAGTATATTAGCTGGAGATGTGAATGCATACAATAATGTTGTCATTGGCTGGCAGCCCAAATGGTTTACAGTGAATGTTAGATTGATTGTATAATGCAATAATTCCTCATTTCATTAATGAGTCAAATAGGCAGAGTTTGGGGGCCAGAAAAAAATGGGGAGGGTGCTCTGAAGGCAACAGAATGAGGTGTTGTCCACTTCTTGAATATTACACGTCACACTCATGAGATGGGCAGCTGTGTACATTTGATAAAGATTACATGTATTTTCCTTATAATCATGAAAAATAAGAGCAATAACGCTAATGATGATGATGATGATGATAATAGTGATGTCCTAAACCTTATTTATGATACATTAGAAGCAGAGGACGAGGGCTTGCATAAAAGCATTCTTTGGAGAAGATGTTGCATTGCAATTTTGCAAACTTTTTCAAGATATCAGAGAAAAGGGAAAAGTGAACGAGGCAATCCAAGTTCAGATTTTGGCTGGCAGGAGGCCACATCTGGGGAAAACATTAAAGGAGCAGGCCAATGCTACATCCCCGGAAGCTGCCACCTCAGAGCATCCTTTGTGCTTTACTTTGGAGAAATGAGACAGACTTCAAACCCTGCCATTTTCTTTAATGAAATTGTTGCCTTGACAACCATCTTGTCACATTAGGGCAAAGCAGCAATTCCAGCAGAAGTCTGAATGTTTGCTAAGAGCTGGGGTAAGGGAGGAAGCAGCCAAATTAACAGGTGGGAGAACAAATACACATACCAAAAATTTAGCAAATCAACCAGAAGTTTAGTGGCATGGCTGGCATGTTCCTCAGCCAGATCTTCCTAATCACTTTCGTGAGAGGCCCAAAAAATCCAAGGGGCAATAGGAACTTCATCAATGATTTGGATGGGGGATAGATGGAGAACTCATCAAATTTGCAGATGACACCAAGCTGGCAGGAATAACCAACACTCCAGAAGATAGGCTTAAGATACAGGACAGACTTGTATATTGGGCGCTATCTAACAAAATGAAATTCAATGGTGAAAAAAGTAAGGTTCTACATTTAAGCAAAAAAACCCTAAAAATCTTGCTCAATAGTAGTAACTCAGAGTCCTAGTGGACAATCACTTAAATATGAGCTAGCAGTGTGCTGCAGCTGCCAAAAAAGCCAACACAGTGCTAGGCTGCATTAACAGAGGGTTAGAATCAAGATCATAGCACTTTACAATGCCTTGGTAAGGCCACAATTGGAATACTGCATCCAGTTTTGGTCACCACAATATAAAAAAATGTTGAGACTCTGGAAAGAGTACAGAGAAGAGCAACAAAGATGATTAGAGGAAAAACATAAGGAACAGTTGCTGGAATTGGGTATGTCTAGTTTAATGAAGAGAAGGATGAGGGGGGGACATGATAACAGTGTTCCAATATCTCAGGGTCTGCCACAAAGAAGAAGGAGTCAAGCTCTTCTCCAAAACACCTGAAGGCAGGACAAGAAGCAATGGATGGAAACTAATCAAAGAGAGAAGAAACCTAGAGCTAAGGACAAATTTCCTGACAGTTGGAACAATTAATCAATGGAACAACCTGCCTCCAGAAGTGAGTGCTCCAACACAGGAAGTTGTTAAGAAGAAACTGGACAGCCATTTGTCTTAAATAGTATAGGTTTCCTGCCTGAGCAGGGGGTTGGACTAAAAGATCTCCAAGGTCCCTTCCAACAACAACAACAACAATATCCCAGGTCCTTGGTAAGGACTCCATAGATAGACAAAAATGCCAAATCCAATCTGAACATCTGACTGACTGTGCAA
Source organism: Vipera ursinii (assembly GCF_947247035.1). Lineage (NCBI taxonomy): Eukaryota > Metazoa > Chordata > Lepidosauria > Squamata > Viperidae > Vipera > Vipera ursinii. The sequence goes on along the minus strand of NC_139512.1, from coordinate 341,048,339 downwards.
TTATTATTATTATTATTATTATTATTATTATTATTATTATTATTATTATTATTATTATTGTTATTATTATTATTATTATTATTATTATTATCATTATTATCATTATTATCATTATTATAATTATCATTACCTTTGACTCTCCTCCCCTACTGCTTAAACACATGAAGAGGTGACAGAAGAAATTAACTGCTCACCCCTACACTATATTCTTTGATCTCAATTGCATATCTCTTCTGCCTCTATTCTGATGATGAAACCAAGAAAGGAGAGGGAGGGAAGAATCCCAAGTGAGTGACCTCCACCTCCGTGTTGCTGCCCCTTTGTCCCACTCCCAAAGCTGCTTTTGGCTGAGCTGACACAATACACCAAATATAGTTGGTTCAGTTTTTGATGTATTGAATTATTTTATTTGTAACACAGCCCAGTATCAGCTATGTCAGGGGTGTCAAACTCAATTTCATTGAGGGCCGCATCAGCATTGAGGTTGCCCTCAAGGGGCCGGGTGGGTATGGTCAGGGTGGGCGTGGCCTACTGGGTGGGCATGGCCTACTGGGTGGGCGTGGCTATGTGTATGGCCTACTGGGTGGGCATGGCCAGCTCTACAACGTTCGCATCAAGGGTGCCTATGGGGGCCTGGGCAGGAATGGGACAGATCTGAGGGTCTCTGGCAGAAGGAGGGTCTCTGGGCCAAGGCCAAGGCAGTGGGGGCCGTTCCCTCACTGTTTCCAGGATGACCACATGAAACCACTTTGCGGGCCGGATCCAACCCCCGGGCCTTGTGTCTGTTTTAAAAGAAGGGCTAACACAGAGGCCGGGAAGTCGTCAGGAAGGTACCCTGTCAGAACTCACAAAACTCTGGCCTATCTTAAGGATTATGTGAGACCTTAATGGGAGGTGATTGTTGGTGTTACATGGGTAGTATTCGTTCTCGTGGGGGGGGGAAGGGGTGTTGTGTATGTAGGATGCTTTGACCGGCACAGCCAACCTAACATCACTGACATCACCCAGGTGATGGGATTGGTAAACCTGTGTGGCGGGAAATATATAACACCGGGTTGGGTGTTTCCTGACAGGCGGGAAAATAGAGCAATCGGGTTGGTCAGCTGGTGGGGCATCAGTAGAATATAAGGGGTAAATGAGGGTAGGACGGGTGCGTCCATTATGTAATCAATAAAAGGAACAGTCATGTACCAAGTCTCTTCATTGTGTCCACGCGGCGGCTACGACTTAACAGCCAGAAAGAATGATGAGACTGGACCAAAGCCAAAAGGACGCTCAGCTGTGGATGTATCTGGTGGTGAAAGGAAAGTCCGAAGCTGTAAAGGTTTTTTCTCCATAGGAACCTGGAACGTAAGATCCATGAATCAAGGCAAGCTGGACGTGGTGAAACAAGAGATGACAAGAATGAACATCAACATCTTAGGAATCAGTGAACTAAAATGGACAGGAATGGGTGAATTTAATTCATATGCCCATCAGGTATACTACTGCGGGCAAGAATCCCTTAGAAGAAATGGAGTAGCCTTCATAGTGAATAAAAGAGTAGGAAAAGCAATACTGGGATGCAATCCACAAAATGACAGAATGATCTCAGTTCGAATCCAAGGCAAACCATTCAATATCACAGTAGTCCAAGTCTATGCCCCAACCACCGGTGCTGAAGAGGATGAAATTGACCAGTTCTATGAAGCTCTACAGCACCTTATAAAACTAACAGCAAAAAATGATGTCCTTATCATCATGGGGGATTGGAATGCTAAAGTAGGAAGCCAAAAGATAACCGGAATAACAGGCAAGTTTGGCCATGGAGTACAAAATGAAGCAGGGCACAGGCTGATAGAATTTTGTCAAGAGAATACAATGGTCATAGCAAACACTCTTTTCCAACAACCCAAGAGATGGCTCTACACATGGACATCACCAGACGGTCAACACAGAAATCAGATTGACTATGTGCTCTGCAGCCAAAGATGGAGAAGCTCTGTACAGTCAGTAAAAACAAGACCAGGAGCTGACTGTGGCTCAGACCATGAGCTTCTCGTTGCAAAGTTTAGGCTTAAACTGAAGAAAGTAGGGAAAAGCACTAGGCCACTCAGGTATGAACTAAATCATATCCCTGTTGAATATACAGTAGAGGTGACAAATAGATTTAGGAATTACATCTGATAGACAGAGTGCCTGAAGAACTATGGACTGAGGTTCGCAACATTGTGCAAGAAGTAGCAACTAAAACCATCCCAAAGAAAAAAGAAATGCAAGAAAGCAAAATGGCTGTCTGAGGAAGCTTTGCAAATAGCTGAGGACAGCAGGGAAGAAAAAGGCAAGGGAGAAAAAGAAAGATACACCCAATTGAACGCAGAATTCCAGAGAATAGCTAAAAGAGATAAAAATGCCTTCTTAAATGAACAGTGCAAAGAAATAGAAAACAATAGAATGGTGAGGATTAGAGATCTCTTCAAGAAAATTGGAGAGATGAAGGGAACGTTTCATGCAAAAATGGACATGATAAAGGACCAAAATGGCAGGGACCTAACAGAGGCAGAAGAGATTAAGAAGAGATGGCAAAATTACACAGAAGAACTATACAAGAACGAGCTTAACGTCCCTGATAACCACGATGAGGTGGTCACTGACCTCGAGCCAGACATTCTAGAATGTGAAGTGAAATGGGCCTTAGGAAAGCTGAGCAACAACAAAGCTAGTGGAGGTGACAGTATTGCAGCTGAGCTATTCAAAATCTTAAAAGACGATGCAGTAAAAGTGCTACACTCAATTTGCCAGCAAATTTGGAAAACTCAACAGTGGCCGCAGGATTGGAAAAGATCAGTTTACATTACAAGAAAGGCAGTACCAAAGAATGTTCAAACTATCGCACCATTGCACTCATTTCACATGCTAGTAAAGTTATGCTTAAAATCCTACAAGCTAGACTCCAGCAGTATGTGGATCGAGAACTACCAGAAGTACAGGCAGGATTTCGAAGAGGCAGAGGAACTAGAGATCAAATTGCCAACATACGCTGGATCATGGAGAAAGCTAGGGAGTTCCAGAAAAACATCTACTTCTGCTTCATTGACTATGCTAAAGCCTTTGATTGTGTGGATCACAAGAAACTGTGGCAAGTTCTTAAAGAGATGGGAGTACCAGACCATCTTATTTGTCTCTTTGAAAACCAATATGTGGGTCAAGAAGCAACAGTGAGAACTGGACACGGAACAACTGATTGGTTCAAAATTGGGAAAGGAGTCTGGCAAGGCTGTATACTGTCACTCTGCCTGCTTAACTTATATGCAGAGCACATCATGAGAAAGGCATGGCTAGATGAATCAAAAGTTGTAATTAAGATTGCCGGGAGAAATATCAACAACCTAAGATATGCAGATGATACCACTCTAATGGCAGAAAGTGAAGAGGAACTAAAGAGTCTCTTGTTACGAGTGAAGAAGGAGAGTGGAAAACTTGGGTTGAAACTAAACATTAAGAAAACCAAGATCATGGCATCTGGCCCTGACATATTTTATTTTCCTGGGCACTAAGATCACCGCAGACGGGGCTGCAGCCAAGAAATTAAAAGACGCTTTCTCCTGGGGAGGAAAGCCATGGCAAATCTAGACAGCACACTAAAAAGCAGAGACATCACCCTGCCAACAAAAGTGCATATAGTCAAGGCTATGGTCTTCCCAGTTGCAATGTATGGCTGTGAAAGTTGGACCATAAGAAAGTCTGAGCACCAAAGAATTGAAGCCTTTGAACTATGGTTCTGGAGAAGACTCCTGTGAGTCCCTTGGACTGCAAGGCGATCAAACTGGTCAGTCCTAGAGGAGATCAACCCTGACTGCTCTTTAGAAGGCCAGATCTTGAAGTTGAAACTCAAATACTTTGGCCACCTAATGAGAAGGAAGGACTCACTGGAGAAGAGCCTAATGCTGGGAAAGATTGAGGGCAATAGAAGAAGGGGACGACAGAGGATGAGGTGGCTGGATGGAGTCACTGAAGCAGTAGGCGTGAGCCTAAATGGACTCCAGAAGATGGTAGAGGACAGGAAGGCCTGGAGGAACATTGTCCATGGGGTCGCGATGGGTTGGACACGACTTCGCAACTAACTAACAACAACAGCAACAACAATCCGATAGCAGAATTACCAGATATTTATTTATTTATTTATTTATTTATTTATTTATTTACTTACTTACTTACTTACTTACTTATTTATTAAATTTCTATACCGCCCTTCTCCCAAAGGACTCAGGGCAGTGTACAGGGCAATAAAATACTACATACAAAAGTTAAAAGTAAAATTAAATTAATTTAGCATTTGAACAGAAAGTGGATTTGTAGGAGATGACAAGGTTGAGCCTGAGGGAGGGGTCAAATGAATTAAGTTCTTCAATTTGGTTGACTCTTATTTGCCGCCAATTTGCTTTGACTGTTAGTAGTTCAGATTCTAGTAGATAGCATTCACTCAATAAACCTATATTCATTTGATCTCCCTGGACTCCAGATTTCCTACACTTGACAGGATTACTTGAAAAAGAAGAGAAAGGGGCGGGTGGGTGGGCAGAGGACACACTAACTGTTTAATGTTTCTATTTACATTCATCAGTGTAATGTATGAGAATAACCTTGGGAGATGGTGGGAGGGAAGACGCCATTTAGGGAATGGTCAGATAAGAAAGGACATAGCCTGCAGCTGCATAATTGATAGAAAAAGAGGGTCAGATGGGGCACCTCACACACACACACACACACCCTACATTCTCAGGCTGTAAAGGAGCTGGTGGGAAAATTGTACTTTCAGACTCACAAGATTTTGTTCATGTAGCCTTACAATAAAGTAACATTAGCTCATCTGATCATGTTGCCTGACTGGTCTACTGGGAAGGCCGACAATTGGAGAGGATGAGATTGCAAGTGAATAAACCAGCACACAATGAGGAATAATCTTGAGAGGAGTGGTTAGAGCTGGTTAGGAGGCTAAATCCTTCAGTAAGTAATTAAGGTCTTGTCAAATTTCAGGTGGAGCTTGTTAACTTAGAGTTAGCACATATTAGGGAAATGGGGAGAAAGGCTGCTTAGTTAGATATAGTACTAAAAAAGCCAGAGAATATATTTTATTTTGAGGCTATGCCTGCTGGACAGAGAACATGAGAACCAAAAGGAGGACCTGTCCTCTGGTAGCCCTACACCAGGGGTAGGCAACCTCGGCTCTTTTATGACTCATGGACTTCAACTCCCAGAATTCCTGAGTCAGCTATGCTGACTCAGGAATTCTGCGAGTTGAAGTCCATGAGTCATAAAAGAGCCGAGGTTGCCTACCCCTGCCCTACACACATCACACCTATTTTTGTACCCATTGGCAAGGCAAGAAAGAGGTTGAAGTACTTGATTCCTCTGAGGCTGACAGACTTGTTCTAGTAGCACTAAGGCTCCATTTGTGTGTGGGGGGGGGGGGGGGAAACTCTGCTCAGTGGTAAACCTGAAAAATCCTAGAAAATTGAATAGGCCAAAAGAGGGCAAGAGAGAGAATGACCATTTGAAAACAAAGGGAGAAGCCATGGTCATTATGGTTTTTGTTCCCCTGAAGTTCTCCCTGTGGGCTCTGGGAGGGCCATTATGAAACAAGGTGTTGCTTTTCCCTGGAACCATTGTTTACAGGAGACTTTGGAACACTTGGCGGGAAGAGATTTTTCGTTCTTTTCCAAAAGCATGTTAGCTCTGATAAGGTCTCTTCACCTCAGCTCTTTATTTGAACCAGGACCTTCACAATAGAAGGGAAAATTGCCAACTTTCCTTTGTGAAGGTCAGCTGGACGGAGAATGCAGGCTGGGCATGCTACTTTGGTCTAACGCAGTGCCTCTCAACTTTGGTAGCTTTAATCTGTGTGGACTTCAACTCCCAGGATTCCCCAGCCACCATGAATTCTGGTAATTAAATGACTAGATAGCTTAAAGGCCACACAGTCCACACACACCTTAAAGCTTCCAAGGTTGAGGCTACACTGATCTAAGGCCATTAACACTCAGTAAGGATAACAATGTAATACTACCTGAACTAACAACAAGCCACTTCCAGGGGCCAATTTTTGTACATGAAAAAGAGGAAAGCATCCTCATCTTTCTATGTGAAAGCAAAGGTTTTAGCAGGCCTCAGGTTTGATCCACATTCTCTTTGCCTCTCTTTGATAGATGCTCGTGTCCAGTGCTTTTTTTTGTAAGAAAAAAGGTGCCGGAACACACATCTTGTTAATCTTTTATTTATGAAAATTATATATTCAGTTCTTAGCAGGACCAGTGGTCGAGATGTAATTAGTATTTTTTTTTTCATTTTTAAATTTGGGGTCACACTTTTACACTAAAAATTTTAAAAAGATTTTCAATTCACCAACATTTTTTTAAAATAAAGAAATTATTTACCTTTCGCGTGTAGTCAATTGCTGTACACACACACACACACACACACACACACACACACACACACACACACATACAGCAGTTGTATAACGAAACATAATGGTCGCCACACTCAGCATGCGACCATACGAACAATCACAAGCCGAGCAGTGCCACAAGCCGAGCAGTGCCATCACAACCAGTGCGGACAAAGTACACATGCATCGGACTCAACACACAAGCAGCCTGCATGCACCGTTTTAATGATTTTCCCGCCAACCTGCTACACTCAACAGGGCGATTCAAGTCCACGTGGACCAAACATCAAATTTTCAAGTTACTTTTAAAACTTAGAAAATCCATCAAAAAAAGGTGCTGGAACTGTGTTCCGGTGCGTTCTATGAAAAAAAAAGCACTGCTCGTGCCTATCAATGCCCATCACTGACCACAATGGAATTGAATCCACAGCCACCACGGAGCCTATCCAGGTTTCAAAGAAGAAAAGTCTCACCTTCATTTGTGCATATTTCTGCAGGAGAAACTCCGTAGATGTGACTTGCTTTGTGCCGAAACCAATGCATTTCAAAGCATTTGCCAACATGTGGATGTCTAGGGTGGCTTTGAATGACCACGAGTGGCTTTGCTGGTATGCTCACAGGGCAGGTAATCCTCTTTTCTGAGCCCTCAGATAAGGGAAATATCTCATGCTCATCTCCCCAAAGACAGTGATGTAAAACCACGCTAATGGGTTCCCTTCAGATCTAGTTTTCTGCCTCATAAAGACAGCCAACTAACAAATTGTTCATGGACTGTAGTTCAGGGCTGCCTCAATACTGTTCAGTATTACGTTCCTAGTTCCTTTGGTGAATTTAAGCAAAAACAGAGTATAAACCTTTGTGAGTAAACTGGCTGGAAATGAAGTCAGCTTGAAACTTTAGGAGTAAGGAATAAGACAAGAATGTATGATGCCCCTTGACTGTTTAATGCATTTATGAAGATGGGTAAGAAGCGATTGTGCTAACAGTTGAGGTATGTTAGCTGGAAATGGGAATGCACCTGCACTTCTGAGTACAAAGATGATGTTCCTGGCTGACAGCCCAAATGATTTACAGTTAATGTTATATAGATTGTATAATACAATAATTCAACATGTGATTAATGTATCAAAGACCAAATACTATACAGCATTATATTCGTAGTTCCTTTAGTGAATTTAAGCAAAAACAAAATAAATCCCATGGGTCTGACATTCATCTACTCCCCTGCAATCCCTCCCTCCAAGAAAACAGGAGGTATTAATGTTACTTCCATCATCCTTAGTTGGGATTTCCCATATATCTTGTACAGTAGTTCGATAGCTCAGCATTTTCCCCTTGAATTAAAATAATCTCATTAACTCCTGCACCTGTTTCACAACCATGAAGCATTGGCAAGCTCTTTGTACATTGCAGGTGGACAATTCTCCAGGGCTATTAATGTGCCCCTCCCCAATACTTCTAATTCTCACACTCCACTCTTGACTTATCAGGAGTATCTCAACAGGGCCCCCATTTCTGTTAGATGCAGCTATTATGGAGTTCTTAATAACTTTTCTTAAGAAGCCACTAGTCATTAGTCACTAGATCAATGTCCCTCAATCGCAGCAGCTTTAAGGTGAGTGGACTCCCAGAATTCTTCAGACTGCAAGGAACAGAAATTATGAAATTCATGAAATTAGCCTACCATAGAGGCCCCTCAGAAACCAGAGTAATAATAATAATAAGTTGGAAGGGACCTTGGAGGTAGTCCAACCCCCTGCTCAGGCAAGAAACCCTACACCATTTCAGGCAAATGGCTGTCCAGTCTTCTCTTAAAAACTTCCAGTGTTGGAGCATTCACCACTTCTGGAGGCAGGTTGTTCCAGTGGTTAATTGTTCTTACTGTCAGGAAGTTTCTCCTTAGTTCTAGGTTGCTTCTCTCCTTGAATAGTTACCATCCATTGCTTCTTGTCCTGCTTTCAGGTGCTTTGGAGAATAGCTTGACTCACTTTTCTTTGTGGCAGCTCCTTAGATATTGGAACACTGCTATCATGTCACCCCTCGTCCTTCTCTTCATTAAACTAGACATACCCAATTCCAGCAACCGTTCCCTATCTCGTATTTTCACCTCTGACTCCAGGGGACTCATTGATTGCTGAGCTTAGCATTTTCCATAGTATCAGCTGTTGCTGCAATGTTAGGGATTTAGGAGGACCAGATTAAATGGAGGAGGGGTGAAGTTTTTTATCATATATGTATGTATGTATGTACGTATGTGTATGCATGGCTCCATATGCATGTATGTGAAAGCAGAAGCCCATTACCTTTTATCTAGGCTTAAATGCCGAAACCTTGGTTTTGAAAATATTTTCTCTCCCTGTTCATGATCCTGTTCTGTTCACATAGACTAAAAGGGTCCCAGCCCTTTCCCAGAGCTGGAATCCTATTATAGCATCTTTGACAAATGTCCCAATGGTGCTTTTCAAAAAGCAACTGTATTTTCTTGGGGTTTTTTTCCCTTGAAAATGTTTCACTTTTCATTCAAGAAATGTCTTCAGTTTTGTAACCATGACCTGGATGATTGAGAATCTCCATATGCATTCTTGACAAATGGGTTTCCAGCCTCTATTTAAGCACCTCCAGCAAAGAATAGGCCCTCAGCTCCAGAGACAGCTCCACTATTGAACCATTCTTACTGTTGGGAACCATTTTCTGATATTTAGGTAAAGGTAAAGGTTCCCCCGCACATGCGTGCTAGTCGTTTCTGACTCTAGGGGCCGGTGCTCATTTCCGTTTCAAAGCCGAAGAGCCAGCGCTTGTCTGAGGATGTCTCCGTGGTCATCTGGCCGGCATGACTAGACACCAAAGCCGCACGGAGCGCTGTTACCTTCCCACCATAGTGGTCCCTATTTTTCTACTTGCATTTTTACGTGTTTTCGAACTGCTAGGTTGGCAGAAGCTGGGACGAGTAACAGGCGCTCACTCTGTTACGCGGCACTCGGGATTCGACCCGCCAAACTGCCGACCTTCTGATCGACAAGCTCAGCGTGTTAACCCACTGAGCCACCACGTCCCTTTCTGATATTTACTTCCATGTAATCTACTTCCAGGGCTTTTGAATCCTTTGTTTCTTGTCTTGCCTTGGAAAGCAGTTCTGACCCACCTTCTATATGACAACCCTTTTGATATTTGAAGAGACCTAACATGATTTCTCTCTGCAAGCTAAACATACCTAACATTGTCAGATATTAGCAGGCCTGGCTGGGGAATTCTGAGAGATGAAGTCCAGATGTCTTAAAATGGCCAAGATTGAGAACACCGCATATCTCTTTTACCTTCCACAGCATTTACCATTTTAGTGCTTCTCCTCCGGACACATTTTGGTTCCCAGTGTCCCTGCCTAAGGGTCCAGAACAGTGTAAATTCAAAAGAGAGAAGAACTGGGTCTTTGTGATACATTGAGAAGTCGCCTTCTGAAATGTGAAATCTTGAGCATATCCCTTCCCCAGGTAGAAGCAGCTTTGTTTACTACTGGGGATGGGTAAGAACAGAGAAAAGATAAATCTAGAGCAGGGACACCTTTGTGTGTGTGTGTGTGTGTGTGTGTGTGTGTGTGTGTGTGTGTGTTTAAGACAGAGTCAAATTTGCAAGATGCAGACACGTCAAGATACAAGCCTCATCTCTTCTGTATATATGGAACTGCGGCATGAACCAAAAGGGTGGGGGAAACTTTCTGTCCCAATCTGTCATCTTGCAGATTTTGACCCCCCCTCTTCATTCATCTTAATCATAATCATAATAGTAAAGTTGGAAGGGACCTTGGAGGTCATCTAGCCCAACCCCCTGCTCAGGCAGGAAACCCTATACCATTTCAGACAAATTTGGATAGAGCAATGGAGTTTAAGTATCAAGATTGACATTAAACCTGCTGTGTGTGTGTGTATGTGTGTGTTAGAGAAAAATGTCTTGGCATGCTGCTTGGAAATTTTTGCCCTTATCTAAAAAAAACCCAACCAATTTGACACCTACAGGATATTGCTGGATGCTTCAGCATTCCACTTTGGTACATTTGTTCCCCACTCCCCCACCAACAAAACAACTCAAGGATCACTTAAACAAACCATAAATCAATCTGAGCAAGCCATTTCCACAGGAACTGGGCAGAACCGTCCAGCAATCTGCACATTATTCTGCAGGACTTGTTCAACAATGCAACATTATTTTAAAGTCAGCTGGCCAGAACAAGTGTAAGCTTGCCTCCTTGTATAGCACTGTTTTCTCAGATATTTTTTTTTTTAACAGGAAGACCACAGTTCTTGATAGCACTCTTTGGAAAAGTCAGCCTTGCCAATATAACCACAATGTAGTATTATCAGCAGTAGGGTGAATTTAGTCCAATTTTTTTTTAATTTTAATTCCATTTATATCCCGCCCTTCTCCGAAGACTCAGGGCGGCTTACAAGCTTAGCAGTAGCCTTCATTCTATGTATATGCCTGCTTATTAGGGCTTTCATACACCTCCCCCCCCCAAGCGGCATTATTACAAAGTCAGCTTAATTGCCCCCAACAATCTGGGTCCTCATTTTACCTACCTCGGAAGGATGGAAGGCTGAGTCAACCTTGAGCCTGGTGGGACTCGAACCTGCACTAATTGCAGGCAGCTGGTGTTACTTAAGGAGGCATTAGCCCACTGCTCCACCAAGGCAATTTTCCCTCATCTGATGCCACTCAGATGTGCTGAATTCCAACACCCATAACTCACAATGGGCCTTGAGTTGATGTTCTTGACAGGATTGCTTGTCTCACCTAAATTCAAGTGTCTTCTCCTTTTTCTGGGTGTTCAGCTATTGTCATGGCTGCCTCCTTTTTTATTATTTATCACCAGTGTGCTGATCTAGGAGAGATTTTTCCTTCCCAGTTAAACTGTTAGACATTCTTGCTTGTTTCTGCAGAAGGGCTGTACCAACCGAATACAGCCTACAGCAATTGAAAGTTGTTCAACTTCATGTAAGAAGCCACACTTGTATACAAAAGCTAGCTCTGCATTAATGCCTGTTGTAATCACAATATGCACAATCCATCAAGGAAACATTGGACGTATGTATATCTTTGTAGCAGCAAGCTTTGTCATAAAAAAAAACACACCAGTGGAGTGAGGGAAGCCAGGAACTCCACTGGCCAGGGAATTCTGGGAATTGAAGTCCACACACCTTAAACTCAATGGTGCTTTTTCAAAAGGCAACTAGACTTTGTTTTTGCTTGAAAATGTTTCACTTCTCATCCAGGAAGCTTCTTCTTGAAGAAGCTGAACAGCAGAAACAAAGAAAGTCCAGTTGCCTCTTGAAAAAGCACCTTTGGAACAACCAAGACCTGGATGACTGAGACTCTCCATTGGACACATCTTAAAGACGCCAAGTTTGAAAAATAGCATTTGGTGCATTTGTGTTTAGTGCAGTTTCCCAGGTGTTCTGGCCTTCGGAATTCCCAACTCCAATCATTATTAGGGGGGGGGGGAGAGACTGGTAGAGGCTAGCCTGGTGGAGAAAGTTGCACCTAAGCAAATCAGGCAAGAAAAAACTGGCTTTTCTCTACTTTGCAAATACTTATTCCAATTTGAATTATGGGGAGCAGCCTAGCAGAGATCATTCCAAAAATCCCATATTAAACCATCCTGAACATCCTATGCACAATTATGCCATATTTATTTGGGGTTGCATTATATAGATTTGTTTACTATCCAAGAGTGAATTTAAGTGGGTAAAACACATGGGGTTGCTTTTCTTCTCTTGGATGTACGGCAAATGGTCTTGATTTTTTTTTCTTTCAAAATTTGGGGGATTTTGATTCAAACCCAAATTAACTATAGAAACCTGCATCATCCCCCGAGTCCTTCTCTTTAATCCTTTTCTGTAGGTCCCATTTTTTACGTCCCTCTGAAGCGCAACTCATCGACTACTCTAACTTTCCACGATAGAGATGGAATGAAAGAGAGGAAGTTTTTCAAGACAAGCCTTGCAAGAACTAAGGCTTACAGCTACCCAGGACAGGAGCTCCCCCTGGTGCCACATTGCATGTATAGCAGTATTTTATTCCAACATATTGTGTGGACAGTATTTTATCTACAGTATACAATATTGTTATGGTTGGTCGTACAGTCAGCCAAATGTTTAGACTGCATTTGGCATTTTTATCCACCGATCGAGTCCTTCCCAAGGACCTGTGGTAGGCAGATGTTGTTTGACGGTTTTCAAGGTATCGTCGCAAGATGCAAGCTGTTCCAAGTAAAGCTGCCTTATGCAACTGACTGATGGTGATTTTCTCAATGCTAATACTGTTCAAGTGATGTTCCTGATGTTCTGGATTGCATCCAAGGAGCCTATTTCTATTGGTACTACCTTTGCTTTCTTTTGTCACAGTCGTTCTATTTCTGTTTGTGATTTTCCCCCAGTTCTTTCTTTTCTATTCTGCTATTTCCAAGTATTTCAATGTTCATTATCCAGACTGTTTTCTTATCAACAATTGTTAAGTTTGGGATGTTTTCTGGCAGGTGCTTGTCTGTTTGAATTTTATTATTATATACACAACCATGTGATATAATTATTGTAATATCTATGCAGTTGCTAGGATTCAAAAATGACTTGAGGGCAGATAATCAATATTTTAGCCCAATGAAAGAGAGGGAAGGAACATACACCTAAGAGTGTTCACTGAAATAATATCTTTATGCGGAATTGGATAACTTCAAAGGGCAGGCATGAATATTGAGCAGGTGTACTCACCATCAAATACACTAACAGTAACTGCTGTAAGTGATAAATTGTTGGTCTCTTATCAGTATTTCTTAATCTCAGCAAATTTAAGACGGGCAGATTTCAGCTCCCAGAATTCCCTGGCCTGTTTTGTATTCCACCTATTTGAGTTGGGCAGCTGACACATCCAAGTAAATAAATATTAGCTTTTTTGGTACATTTATTTATTTAAATTGTATGCTATCCTTCAACACCCGGCTTTCTCAACTGGAAGCATATAGCTAAACAGTGCAATTTATGTGCACAAGAAGAGAACCTTTACTATTAATCATTAAAGATAAAGATAAAGATAAAAAGAGATTAACACTTCATATTTGAAAGGTAGCATCCAAACCAAAATGCTGAAAAAGAAGGCAGAGCAAAGAACATAACTTCCCCCAACCTAGGATTACCCCTAGATGTGTTTGAACCATGGCTCCAATAGCCGAGCCAATAGTGACGATGTTGCCTGAGAAGGATAGGAATTGAAGTTCACCAAGCTGGATGGCTGCAAATTTCAAGAGATTGACTGAGATGTATTGGACTAGCTCTGGTTGACTGGTGGTCAATTGACAACAGTCAAACACTCCTATATGTAGTCCTTGACTTATGTCCACAACTGAACCCAAAATTTCTATTGCTAAGCAAGACAGTTGCTAAGTGAGTTTTGCTGCGTTCTATTACCTTTCTTGCCACAGTTGTTAAATGAATCACTGCAGTTGTTATGTTAGTTATACAGATGTTAAGAGAATCTGTCTTCCCCCTTGGCTTTGCTTGTCAGAAGGTCACAAAAGGTGATCACATGACCCCAGGATACTGCAACCATCATAAATATGAGTAAGTTGCCAAGTCATATGACCATTGGGAATGCTTAAATGGCCGTAAGTGTGAAAAACAGTCACTTTTTTCAGGACTCTTGTGACTTTGGTCACAAAATGAACTGTTATAAATCGAGGACTACCTGTAATGGCTTAAGGCTAATGTTAGCAACTGCTAAGTGACAACTGAGTTGCCTCCCGCCCTTACCCATCAGAGTTGTGAATTAAGATCTTACAAATCTTTTAAATAAATAAAATAAATTTATATTGATTAAAGTGAGTAAAGCATGGCAATAGCAATAGCACTTAAACTTATATACCGCTTCATAGTGCTTTACAGCCCTCTCTAAGCAGTTTATAGAGTCAGCATATAGCCTCCAACAATCTGGGTCCTCATTTTACTGATCTCGGAAGGATGGAAGGCCGAGTCAACCTTGAACCGGTCAGAATCAAACTGCCAGACTGCTGGCAGTTGGCAGTCAGCAAAAGTAGCCTGCAGTACTTCATTCTAACCACTGCGCCACCATGGCATAACTAGAACACTGTGGACTGGTGAAGGTATTCTGATCACCAGTGATATTCCTGGGCTGAGAACAGTATGTCATCCACACTGTTATTAGTTCCACTTAGGGTGTGGATTTCCAAGTTCTAAGCCAGAAGTGCGTAAATTTTCTGTGGTTTTGGAGTTTGAACTTTAAAACACATTTGGTCTCTAATGTGATGGCGATATTCTTAAGTCATTAAGTGGCTAGGGGTAAAATATTTATCCTATTTTCTGGTGAGGGATGGCAATAAATAAAGTTCCTGAGATTTATAGTGACCATTTGCCCCTTAATGCCCCACCTTCCAAAACTAGCATGAGAACCGATGTGAAATGGATGCCTGAAATCTCTGCAAATTCCCATAAACAGTCCCCACTCTCAAAGATGAAAAAAATGGTTTTGCCCATTCAAGGTAAGTGTTGAATGCTGTGAGGGTCACATAGATTGAAGGATTATTAACAAAAACAAGTAGATCCTAAAAAACCTGAAGTGTGGGATCTTCCTCCAATAATAAAAAAAAGTACTGGATTTCAGCTCTCCAAATCTAGCGTGGCCAAATTAAGATGGTAAAATTTGACACATTAATTCACACAGTGGAATTAATGCACTGAAAAAATGATTATGACTGTGTTTCACATTTACAACCATTGCAGCCTCCCCGTGGTCACATGATCAAAATTCAGACACTTGGCAACGGACTCAATATTTATGACGGTTGCAGTCTGCTGGGGTCATGTGATCACCTTTTGCGACCTTCTGACAAGCAAAGTCAATGGGGAAGACAGATTCACTTTACAACCATGTTACTAACTTAACAATTGCAGTGATTCATTTAACAACCATGGCAAGAAAGGTTGTAAAATGGGGCAAAACTCAATGAAGAACTGTCTTGCTTAGCAGCAGAAATTTTGGGCTCAGTTGTGGTCGTAAGTCAAGGACTATCTTTACTGTGCTTAAAACTGAAAAAAATGAAATGCTAATTTTAGGTTTTGACAACTAGAATAACTTTTGACAACTAGAATGACTTTTATTTCTATTCGTATTTTATAATAAATAATAAAAATTGGGAAAAAAATAAGGTGATAAAAATCCAGTGCATCTGGAGGCCATCAGAGAGCTAAGAAAGGCTGAACTACAGAGATGAAGTGACTCAGGATGGGAATGTTCCCCAAAACAATGCTTTGTCTGGAATGGTGTAGGGTTTCCTGCTTGACCAGGGCAATGGACTAGAACAGGGCTTTTCAACCTTTTCCCCCCATTGTACCACTTTTAGGATATGGCAACATCCGAGTACCACCAGTCGCCTAGCAAGGTGTCAAAAACTTGATGACCCAAAAAAGGGGAAAAAAGTGATAAAGTACACGTAGTCTTTGACTTACAACAGTTCACTTAGTGACTGTTTGAAGTTACAATGGCACTGAAAAAAGTGCCCCCCAAGCCACAGCCGAGCAAGACACCTGCCTACCCGCCCGGTGGTGCTCTTCCTCCTGTCCGAGGTTTTCATTGTTGTGAGCATTTCTGTTGAGGATTGGCAGTGGTGGTGGTGGTGGGGGGTGTTTGGTTTTTATTCCCCCCCATCTGCTGGGTGGTTGCAGCAGGTTTTGGTGACTTCACATGACCCTGGGACACTGTGACTGTCATAAATATGAATCAGTTGCCAAGCATCTGAATGTAAATCACAAGACCCTGGAGATGCTGCAACATTCCAGCTGATTGGTGATTCTTCTGGGCTCCGCAGAAGCACCGGGATCAGCGCCGAGCTCCAGCTGGAGCCTGGCGCTGATCCTGGCACTTCCACTGAGCCCTGACAACCCTGCAGCTCCAGCCGTCTCTTGCTCAGGCTTGCGCGGTGCTGCCACCGGCTCAACTCATTCCCCTCCCCCGCTACCACTTTTCTAGGATGGTCGTGTACCACCTGCCAGGTGCCAATGTACCACGGGTGGTACCCGTACCACTGGTTGAAAAGCCCTGGACTAGAAGACTTCCTGGGTCCCTTCCAACTCTGTTATTTGGTTATACAAACTTAAAAGCAACAATGCTCAAAAAGCTGTTTAATGCCCCTCAATGCCCTCTGTTTAATGCATTCTACTTGTTGCTCCCTCTCCTGCAATGCTTAGGGATCCCTCACAAGTAAACCTGGGGAGACTTTGCAGGGTCTTGCTGCCTTGCCCACATCTCCCCATAAGATCAAGTGTGCCTGTCAGTTTTCCTTTGGCAAGAACACGGGGGGGGGGGAGTTCAGGGGCGAGCCTTTGCCAAATGTTGTTCTGCACTCTGGATCCCAAGGGTCCTGAGCCCTGTGAAGCAGAAACGCATGAGCTCCTTTGCCAACTCATTTTGTTAAAAGCATGGCAAGAAGCAGTGGGAGTTTCACACGTGAATGAGTCACTGTTCCCTGTGCCAAGAAGAAACATTTTTCCCAGCAAGAAACAAAACAGGTCATCGGGGGTGAAAGCACAGGCAGAAGAGGTCTCAAATCTGGCATCTAGAGACCAAGTCCTTGCTGAGTTAACTATACCCATTAACAAAAGATACCAGAAGCATCACTGGAATTTAAAAAAAGAGCATGTAAAGATTGCTGTGACCATTGCAGAGCAGTTTCTTTTTAAAAAAAAGAGGGGAGAAGAAAACTAAATATATTGGTATGATATCTAAATGGTAAATAAAGGTTCTGAAGAGTAAACTGGTTCCCTTGAAAGGAATGCGCCATTTTCTATATTGTTTTGCTTTTCAGGCTTACTTATATACAAACGCGGCATAGCACAAATAGAGTGGGAGACCGTGAGCTCTGCTCCTGCCTTAGACATAAAATCAGCAAGGTGACCTTGGGTCAGTCGCTTTCACTCAGCCCTAATGGTCAATTGCTTCTGAAAAACCTTGCCAGGCAGTCTCAAAGAATTGGACATGATTGTCCAAATAGCCTAGGAACCTAGTGGGCTTCGTTAAGGCTCTTCTAGATCGCTATTGTTTTCATTACGCTATCTCTTAAAAACAGTCCAAAGACAATCTGTGTATTCCTTTTTGCCAACCTCGGATATTAAGAGCAAAAAGGTTTAATCACTGGGCTACCATAAGCAGCGGCACATGCAAAAATAACAAAAATGTCCTTCCATTCCTAGCAAAACAGAAAGTACAAACTGCTAATGGACTGAGGGAAGATCCCTCATCTGGGGACAACCAGCCAGCCCCACACTTTGTAGAGCTGTATGTTTCTAGAGAAATGGCTAGGTTTAGCTGTGATTTCAAATACATCACCAATATGTGATGACAAAGGTCCTGGTGTGGTTTCCAACCGGCCTTGAGTCGATCCAGAATTTTCAGTTGAGGCACAAGAGGCTCAAAATACCTTATTTCAGAAGACCCAGCTCCCTTGAGAGTCCATAATCCTGGAGAAAGATTTAGGAAATAGAAGAAAAGGATGACCAGCAGTGAGGCAGATAGACTTGATTGCTGCAGAAATTACTGGAAGACTTGAAAAGACCAAGGTGAAAACACGGCATCTTAGGAACAAGATATCTGTTCAACTAAGGTTCAACTGTGACTTAATGTCAAACAATAAATCATAGAGTACTGTACTGTGTCAAAGTGCCCATTTGAAGGTCTCTTATATAAGCTCAGATTGGATCTCCATCTTGCACCCTAAGATAGCTTTACTGGGTTGGGTTTACTTCTTCTCTGTGGGATGATTTTGGGCAGCACAAGTGAATGGGACGCTTGGTGGGGACAAAGCATTTCCTTCTGTCTCCCTCTGGTTCTGCTCTTTTCACACAGTCAGGGATTTTCCCACTAAGCATCACATGGTAGGGCAATGGAAAGTGGGGCAAAATGGCAGTGGGATGAGGAGGGACAATACCATCCTCAGCAAACTTAGTCAAGATGAGGCTGATTCAACTGTAGACATCATTGGTTTTTATTCTCTCTTGGAGAATTGCATTTTGTTTTTGCGTGACATATTTAACATTCATTACCATGAAATGAAAATCTTTGAGGTTTTTGTTGGGAGGATCTGGCTAAAAGCATGTTCTGCCCTGGAATATAATAATAATAATAATAATAATAATAATAATAATAATAATAATAATAATAATAATAATAATAATAATAATAATAATAATAATAATAATAATTTTATTTATATACCACCCTTCTCCCGGAGGACTCAGGGTGGTGAACAGGGCAAGCATAAAAAATACAGAGATACAAAAGTTAAAATATGCCCAACTAAAAACAGTAAATACAAATATTAAAATAACAATAAAAAACCCCTCCCATCCCCCATCAGGCCAGGCCGGCTTGTTCAAATAAGAATGTCTTTAGATCGCGACGGAAGGAGCGAAGGTCGGGCGCCATCCGGAGCTCAACCGGTAACCGATTCCATAGCTCCGGGGCGCCCACAGAGAAGGACCTCCCCCTGGGGGCCACCAATTGACATTCTCTGACCAGTGGCACCCTGAGGAGGCCCTCTCTGTGGGAACGCACAGGGCGGAGGGAAGTTGATGCCGGCAGCAGGTGTTCCCTAAGGTACTCCGGACCCATGCCATGTAGGGCCTTAAACACCATTACCAGTGTTTAAGGCCCTACTAAAGAGAAGAGTGATCTCAAATCAACTTCATCCTTTCCCAGGAAGGTTTGCTAGTCATTTCACTAAAATGATCTGGATTATCTTTGCACCTTCCAGCACGTTTCCCCCCCCCGCCCCCACATAAAAAGGCTTTTGACTGGGTTGACTTCCCAATTCCCAGACCTTTGCAGGCTGGAAATTGTCCTCCAACATATCTGGAAAGAGTCCTAGGTTAAGAAAGTTTGGTCTCATGATTTTAATGAGGTGGCCTCAGCCTGAGGAATTCCAGCAACTGTACATGTATATTTAGCAAAAAATGTTAACAGCTACATTAAGACAGCATTTTTTAGAAACAAAAAACAAAGCCATAATGGAAACCTAGAGTTTCCAGGAGAGAGAATGTGTGTGTACATGTACAAGTGCTATAGATACTTTGTTGAACTATTCTAAGTAAACTATCCAACCCTGAACTGACACAACTTCCTGATTGAGACCATCTGAATCTGTTTCTCAACAATTTTCCCTTTTCAAGTACTTCCTCCTGCAGCCTGGCAGCCACCCAAGAAAAATAACGAATAACATTCAGGTCAAATCAATATTTCAAGGCACTGGAGTCCTCTTGTTTGCAAAGGTTGAAGACAAACTCACTTTTGTCGTTGGGTTGCTTTAACTTTTTTTTTTTTGCCAAAACATACCTTCAGAAGTGATGTGGGGTACATTGCGTATCTCTGTTTAATTTGTTTCTGCATCTCAGCATCGAAAGCAAAGGATGCTAAGATCTGTTTGAAATGAATTTATTTAGGATTAGAACAGGTCCGTTTCTTGCTTTGTTGCAATCTAGCTGATTTGCTGAGGCAAACGGTCTTAAGGCAAATCAGGTAGAGAAAGCTTGTTTAAAAATGGCTTTTGGGGGGGGAGAAATGGCATTAGCAAACAGAAAAGGAAGAGACAGAAGGAAGTCACAGGAGAACAGCTGCTTGCATTGCATGCTAGGAGGCCCTCACCCAGACAGCTGATATGTAGGTGGAGAAAGAGTTGCCTGCAGGCCTTATGTCGTAGTTCCTGAAGTTCCCGGAACAGACCTACCCATCCTCGGCAGCAGGACATGGTGTTCCTCGTGTCCTTTGTGTGTCTTGGAGTCAAGCCAAGGGACTTGTGAGCAGCAACTGGGCCAATCAAGGATAAGCAACCTGGCTCTTGGCTTCCTCAGACACTGGTTCTAAAGCTGGTGGGTAGATGAGAGTTCAGCATTAGGGGAGCTGATTTGCAAAAAGAGGACTCCACAACATCTCAAGGAAGTACTGGTAATGCTAAAGATCAAGTCTGAAACCCTCAAGAGATTCTTTCCCAGTAAAGACAGTATGGAGCTGGATGGACAAGCTGTCTGAATGATTTATGAGGCATGCTTTCGAGAGCGGAAGGACCTGTTTGGCACAAAATGTAACCTTTATAGTCACCAGAAAGTTCTTGGCAGGAGACGCAATTCTCATATTTAGGTATCCTTTGTTATCTTTTTAGAACTGAGTTCTGCAAATCAAAAGCCCTGTAAGTTTAAGGCATAAGGCAGCTGTGGATAGTGCCAATTGGCTAATGCTGTGACATGACTAAGACATTTTCCTCAATCTACAGAACATTTTAAATTTCTTGTTTAGAGATCCACTATTAGATTCCAATCAATCTTCTGGCTTTCCGCTATTTTCAAACAATAAACAAGGATACACCATTATTTTTGGTCTCATCCTTCCAGGATACTCTTGACCTTCCAGGCTACTTTGACTTCTTGAGACAAAGCTGAACACACAACATTCACATGAAGCCCAGAGATATGCTGGCTGGGGAAGTCTGGCACTTGAAGTCCATACAGCTTAGGTCTGCTGAGATTGAGAAATACTGCTGTAAGGAAAAAATATACTGCAGTGGGTACTGTAGTTTGCTGTGCAATATACTAAATTCCTCCCCAAAAAGGGGGTGGGAATAAAGATAGTTGCCTACTACTGCTAGAATCTGCATTTAGCTACTTCATTAATCTCAGAAAAGCCAAGCAAGTTCAGACATACAGTAGTACTTGACTAAAATCAAGGTCTGTAACTAGGCTAGGAAGTCAAAACCCATTCTGGAAGAGGGCAATGGCAAATGCCTTCCACATTTTTCCAGGAAAATGAAATATGACACATCCATGCAATTACCATCTTAAAAAGAAACAGACATTAGGCTCCAACCAGTGCTTGATCCTCTTGATGGTAGATTTAAAGAAAAAGGTTGTTCCCCCCTTCCCATTCTTTTAATGCAATTTAATTAAGAGGAGAAAATAATTAGCCATCTGTGAGGTCCTTGGTGCTCTGTGAGGTTGGTTGTTTTCTTACAGACATTTCATTACCGAACTAGGTAACATCATCAGTGCTAGTAGGGAGTGGGATTTGCTCTCATTTTATATACTAGTAGCTTGCCCTCTCAGTGTTGATGGTTCCTTGATTGGGCTGTTGTTTACTGTTGCTTGTTTGTCTGAATTGGTAGTTTCTTGATTGGGATATTGTTTGCTTCTTGATTGTTAGTCTAGCATTAATCTGGGTGTTGATTGCTGGTAAGGTGGTGTTTTAATCTGTTTGTTTCTTTTTGGACTTTTTTATTATTTCTTTTGAGTGGTAGAAAGATGTTGTTTATCTCTATGTGTCTATTGATGGCTGATTTGCTTGAGTGCCAGGTTTCCACTGGCCATCTGTTTGTAACTTTGAAGTTCCACCTTTCATGCCTTTCCCTATGACATTCCTGTGGATGGTACAAAAGATCAGTTGAAAATTTGGTCTGCCCAATGTGTGAAAATCCACTTTTTTTTCCAGATTTCTGAAAAACAGAGTAAATACATGAGCATCAGTAGGTTGCTGTCAGATTTCTGAGAGCTTGTTGCCATGCTAACACAACAGTGCCATTTAGCAACCAGGTTTGGTGTCTTAGTTACAAGAGAACCTGCAGCCAGTCTCAACCATTGTGATCAGAAAAAGTTAAGTTCATAGCATTGGGAATGGAGGTGCTGGTGCTGGGGGTAAAGCTGGAAATTAATGCCAATATTAAAAATCAGTAAGAGTGCAATTTGAAGCTACATTTGGTGAAGAAACCAGATGCATAAAGATCAAAACTGTATACAGTTATAATAATACTAATAATACTAATAATAATACTAATAATAATACTAATAATAACACTACTAATAATAATACTAATACTAATACTAATAATAATAATAATAATAATAATAATAATAATAATAATAATGTTGGAAGGGACCTTGGAGGTCATCTAGTCCAACCCCCTGCTCAGGCAGGAAACCCTATACCATTTCAGGAAAATAGCCGTCCAGTCTCTTCTTAAAAACCTCCAGTGTTGGAGCATTCACCACCTCTGGAGGCAGGTTGTTCCACTGGTTAATTGTTCTAACTGTCAGGAAGTTTCTCCTTAGTTCTAGGTTGCTTCTCTCCTTGACTAGTTTCCATCCATTGCTTCTTGTCCTGCTTTCAGGTGCTTTGGAGAATAGCTTGACTCCTTCTTCTTTGTGGTAGCCCCTGAGATATTGGAACACTGCTATCATGTCACCCCTCACTCTTCTCTCCGTTAAACTACACATACCCAATTCCAGCAACCGTTCCCTATATGTTTTAGCCTCCAGTCCCCCAATCATCTTTGTTCCTCTTCTCTGTACCCTTTCTAGAGTCTCGACATCTTTTTTACATCGTGGTGACCAAAACTGGATGCAGTATTCCAGGTGTGGCCTTACCAAAGCATTGTAAAGTGGTATTAGTACTTCACTTGATCTTGATTCTATCCCTCTGTTAATGCAGCCTAGCACTGTGTTGGCTTTTTTGGCAGCTGCAGCACACTGCTGGCTCATATTGAAGTGATTGTCTACTAGGACTCCGAGATCCCTCTCACAGTTACTACTATTGAGCAAGGTACCACCTATACTATACCTGTGCATTTGATTTTTCTTGCCTAAATGTAGAACCTTACTTTTTTCACCATTGAATTTCATTTTGTTAGATAGCGCCCAGTATTCGAGTCTGTCCAGATCCTCCTGTATTTTAAGCCTATCTTCTGGAGTATTGGCTATTCCTGCCAGCTTGGTGTCGTCTGCAAATTTGATGAATTCCCCATCTATCCCCTCATCCAAATCGTTAATGAAGATATTGAAAAGCACTGGGCCCAGAACAGAGCCCTGGGGCACCCCACTACACACTTCCTTCCATGTAGATGCAGTTCCATTGAGGACCACATGCTGAGTACGGCCTGTCAGCCAGCTACGAATCCATCTGGTGGTGATGCTATCTAACCCACATTTTTCTATCTTATCAAGTAGTAGGTTGTGATCTACTTTATCAAATGCCTTACTGAACTCCAAGTAAATTATATCTACAGCATTCCTCTGGTCCACTAATTTTGTCACTTGGTCAAAGAATGATCTGGCATGATCTGTTTTTGACAAACCCATGTTGACTTTTAGTGATGACTTTGTTTGCATCTAGGTGTTCGCTAATTTGTTGTTTGATTATCTTTTCCAGAATCTTCCCAGGTATTGAGGTCAGGCTGATAGGTCTGTAGTTTCCTGGATCTATTTTTTTCCCTTTTTTGAAGATGGGAACTACATCAGCTCTCTTCCAGTCCTCTGGTAGTTTCCCAGTGCTCCAGGATCTTTGAAAAATATAGTTCAGTGGTTCTGAGATCACGTCTGCCAGTTCCTTGAGAACTTTGGGGTATAATCCATCTGGTCCTGGTGATTTGAACTCATCTAGGCTGGACAGGTGTTCACTTACCATTTTTTGCCTATTTTAACTTTCGTTTCTATTCTGTTTTTTATGGCACTGGTTTTGGTAGGTTGGACTGTTTTTTCCCTTTGTGTAAAGACAGATGCAAAAAACGAGTTAAATGGTTCTGCTTTCTCCCTATTGCTTGTCACCTTCTTGCCACTTTCCCCCACTAATGGACCAATCATTTCCTTAACTTTTTTCTTGTTTTTTATATGTTGAAAGAAGCATTTTTTGTTATTTCTGACTTTCGTTGCAAGCCTTAGTTCATTTTGAGCCTTAGCTTTCCTCACTTCATCTTTGCAGGCACGGGCTATTTGCTGATATTCTGACTTAGTTATGTGCCCCTCTTTCCAATTCTTATACTTGTCCTTTTTATCTTTCAATTTATCAGAGAGTTCTTTATGCAGCCATGCTGGTTTCTTTTGAGAGCTGTTATTTTTCTTCTTTGTTGGTATTGTACTAAACTGGGCCTTTATTATCTCACTTTTCAAAATTTACCAAGCTTCTTGAGTTGTTTTCCCCTTTAGGATTCTCATCCATGGAATTCTTCCCATGGTCTCTCTAAGTTTATTGAAATTAGCTCTTTTAAAGTCCAAGACTCTAGTTTGGCTGTGTTCTATTGCTTGTGCCTCCAGAATGTTGAATTCCAATATTGCATGATCACTTCCCCCCAAGGTTCCTGCGGCTTTGACATTCTCTATCATTTCATCTCTGTTTGTGAGAATTAAATCCAATATGGCTAATCCCCTAGTTCCCTTCTCTACTTTTTGGGAGAGAAAGTTGTCTGCTAGGTTTGTCAGGAATCTGTTTGATCTTCCACTTGGTGCAGAGTTTGTCTCCCAGTTGATATCAGGGTAATTGAAGTCCCCCATTACTATTGTGATGTGCTTCTTACATACCTTAGTTAGCTGACTAGCAAAAAGTTCATCTATTTCCTCCACTTGGTTGGGCGGCCTATAGTATACACCCGGGGTCGGCAACTGGAAAAAGGAAAAGAGCCACTCAGAACCGGTTCCGTCACACAAACAAAAAAGTGGGAGCCGCAAAAAGTGCGCGTGCGTGCGTCCACTCACGTGCATGCGCAAAAAACATTTTGCGCATGCGCAAAATGGGAGGCACCTGCGCAGCGACGGGTCTCCCCTTTGGAGAGGTGCGCGCCGTCCCGTCCGGAGACCTGCCGCGTTCGTCAAATGGGGCCAGGCCAGCACGCGTAGGGGGGAGGGGGTGACGGGGGCTTTTCTCCTAAGAACAGCGGCTTTTAAAAGTGGGAGGGTTGGAGCGCTGCCGGCAGGTCCGGAGAGGCGGGGGACGAAGCCCCGCATGCCTGGAGGGGGGGCAGAGAAGCGAGTTGCTGCAGCCCACCTTGGGCAGCTCCCGCCCTTTGTTCAGGCGCCAGCATCCCAAAGAAGCCCGGCCAGGAAGCCCGCCCCCCGCCCGCTTTTCCGGAGGGGGCAGAAGGAGGGAGCACGTCCCTCCCTTCTTTGTCTGCTCCGCGGCTGCCCTGTGGGAGGGGAACAACGCCTCGCGTGCCTAGCCTGGCCCCTGGCCCCGGCACAGGGGGCGAGAGAGGCAGCGTTTGGGCCGGGCCAGAGGATGAAGCCGGACTGTGCGAGCTGCGCTCCCCCCTCCCTCCGAGCAGAAACCCGGTCCTTGCCGCTCCCGAGGATCTGCAAGGCTGGGGGAGCTGCCCTTCCCCTCGTTTGCCCCAGCAGACGCTCCTGGCACTGCTGCTAATGGGTGCGATTCCAGCTGGAGGCGTCAGAAAACCGCCGCCGTCCTTGGGAGAGGTGCGCACGCACTCTCCAAACCGCCGCCATCCCGTTTGCACAGCTGCCGTGTTCGTCAACGCGGCAGGTCTCCGGGCTTCCTTCGGGGGGCCTTTCATTCCTGTACAAGGGGGAAGGGGAATTCTCTGTGCTTTTGTGTGTGCGTGTGTGTGTGTGTATGTAAAGCACGAGAGAGGGAGGAAGAGGGGGGGGAAGCGAGATCTCAAGCCCCGATGTTTCCTGCCTTCCACTGCCGGTGGCCGCCCCACATTCTTAGCATTCCTAGGCTGTGACTCTGAGGTCGTCGTCGCCGTCTCCGCTGAGCAGTGCCGCTTGGAAGAGAAAGGGAGCAGGACAGGCACGCTCGCCCCAGTGGAGTGGCCGGTCCTTGTTTTAGTAGCGAGACAGTAATCGCTCACCTCTGCCCCCCCAATGCTCCTGGTTCTCCCGCCCACCTTTTGGGCTGAGTCTGGTGGCCGGGGACTCTGCTTCCCCTGTTTGGCGGAGCGGACTCGCTTGCTCGCTCGCTTGCTCGCTCGCTCCATACCGGAGTCTAGCCGAGGCAAAGTGGCATCAGAGCCAGGCTTCAGCAACCTGCGCGGCAAGGAATACCCTGTGTGGCCGCAGCTCTCGGGGAAGCCCTGGCTGTCCGCTTCCTCGCTCCACGCTGCTATTCGGGGCCCGCGTGTTCCCCAGGCAAATCGCGGCGCCCAGCAGGCGAGGAAACACGCCCGCTCCAGTCGCCCCCCCTTCCCTCAGGAGACGCGAAGCAAGTGACCGCCCGGAGCGCGGGCTCTCCGGGAGCAGCCTCCGCTGCCCCAGTCCTTGCGGTTCCCGCTTGCTCGGTAGGGATCTTTCCCGGGACTGGCTCGTTGGCTTTTCCCTCTTAGCCAGACATTGTGGAACCGCTTTCCTCAACCTCCCCCCCCTCGGTTCTGCTCTCTCCATGCCTTCTCTGGAGAAAGTGAGGGGAGGGGAGCATCTAACCTTAAATCCTTAACCCTCTCCATTGAATCCACCCAATAAGACCCCCGATCGGGGGAGGGAGGCAGCCGGCCAGAAACCAGGAGCTCAAAAAATAATAATTTCAAAAAAAAAAATTAAAAAAAGGGGGAGAAACACTCTTTATAGCACAAGCAAGTCAGTCAGACAGTCCTCCTGCCGTCCCTCCCCGAGTGAAGGACAATAGCTCTCTCCTTCACCACCACCACTACCCGCAGCCCCTTGACACCAGAGCCCCGGGAAGGAGGGGGGGGAGTCCATTGTGTATGCCCGGGCTCAACAATTTACAAAACAAAAACAAAACCACACACACACAAAAAAAATACAAAAGAGGGAAACAGAGAGTGGCTCCTCCTCCTCTTCTCCAAAAAGGCCTGTTGGAAAACTGCACAGAGCAGAAGCGGCAGCCAGGAGCCCACCATCTCTCCTCTCCCGCTCGCTCTCGCCGCTCCAGCCCTGGCGAGCCAAAGAGACGAAAGGGCCCGAGCGATAGGAAGGGGATCTCTGCCCTAGAGCAGGGGAGGGAGGGAAAGGGGGGGGGAGGAAAGGCCCGATCGCTTTGTGTTACCTGCCATGAAACCAGTCCTTGCAGGCGTCGCACTCGATCATGAAGCGGGTTACGTCGTAGGGCAGCCTACAGTCGCCATGTTAGCTCCCTTCAAAACAACACTGGATCCCAAGGCAAGCGAGCTGTGCGGGAGAGTCAGCCAGCCCAGCCAGGCAGCGGAAAGAAGCAGGCAGGCAGGGCGTGGAGGTACGGAGACCTGCCGACGTTTGGGGAGGTTTGGGGAGGTGCGCGCGCACCTCCCCAAACCTCCCCAAACTTTGGCAGGTCTCCGGATGGCGGCGGCTTGGGAGAGGTGTGCGCGCACCTCCATCCTTCGGAAAGGTGCGCGCGCACCTCTCGGAACGGGTGGTGCCACTCTTCATTTGGAGAGGTGCGTGCGCACCACTGCCCGTTTGAAGAGGTGCGTGCGCACCGGGTGGCTGGGAGCCGCCAGAGAGTGCTCAAAGAGCCGCATGCGGCTCCGGAGCCACGGGTTGCCGACCCGTGGTATACACCTATGGCAATGTCATTATTCCCCTTTTATATTGACCCAAATGCATTCAAGTTTACAGTTTTCGTCATTGTTGTGCTCTATTTCTGTAGAGATAAAGTTATTTCTTATATAGAGAGCAACTCCACCTCCTCTTTTGTTTAGTCTGTTTCTTTTAAATAGTTTAAATCCCTCTAGCTGTGTGTTCCATTTGTAGGTTTCGTCCCACCATGTTTCCGTAATGGCAACAATATCATATCCGCCCTCATTTACCTGAATTTCTGGTTCACTCTGCTTACTGTTCATACTCTGTGCATTAGTGTATAGACATTTGAGTCCTTTATGACTGACCCTGTGTTTACTTGCTGCATAACTTGTGTGGTGCCTGGCTTCCCCTATTTTCTTAGATTGCCGGGGACAGTGATGTTCTGTATCAATTAACTCACTGTCCCCGTTGTTTAGTTTAAATGTTCCTCCAGAAAAGCTGTGATTTTATTGCCAAGTAACTCAGTCCCTTTCTTGGATGGATGCAGACCATCTCTTTTATACATTTTTTCATTGGACCAGCTACAGACATCGTGACTAATATAACCAAAGCCTTCTCCTTTACACCACTCCTTTAGCCACATATTAAATTCTGCTATACGCTGGCCTTTTCCATTTTGCTCCTTATACACTGGTAAAACCTCTGGAAAAGTAAGCCTACAGCCTATTCTGCTAAGTTCCTGCCCCAAGCTTTGGAAATCATTCTGCACAGAGAGTACATCTTTTTGGGACAGATCGTTAGTATCAGTGGTTAAAGACGCTGAGCTTGTCAACTGGAAAGCTGACAGGTCAGGTTCAAGACCTAAGCACTGCACAACAGGATGAGCTCCCGTTCTTGCCTCAGCTTCTGGCCATCTAGCAGTTCGAAAGCATGCAACTGCAAGTAGATAAATAAATACCAATTTGGTGGGAAGGTAATAGCGTCCTGTGCACTTCAGCATATAGTCATGCTGTCCAAATGACCCCAGAAGTGTCTTTGGACAACGCTGGCTCCCTCAGCTAAGAAACAAGAGATGAGCACTGTTCGAGTCAGACAGACTGGACAGGGGGAACCTTTACTTTACCTTTTATACAGGTGTCATGAACACTGCAGGCTAGGAAGATTTCATGGAGGACCTCCTAGAGCAGTGATGGCTAACCTTTTAGAGACCGAGTGCCCAAACTGCAACCCAAAACCCACGTATGTATCGTCGGGTGCTGGGTGGGCGGGGCACACTGGGTGGGCGTGCCCTATTAGGGGGCATGGCTTTGGTGGTAACGGCAGACTGGGTGGGACTTAAAAGTCAATCAATCAATTCCAACTTTGTGAGATCTTTTCCCCCCCCGCGAGAAGTTGAAATTGGTTGATTGATTGAACTTTTTTTTTTCACATGGCTCTGGAAGCCTAAAGCGAAAAGGTTTTATAAAAACCAGGTGAAGGCCTATGACTGGGGCGAGGTTGTTCGTGCCCACAGAGAGGGCTCTGTGTGCCGCCTGTGGCACACATGCCACAGGTTTGCCACCACGGTCCTAGAGGATGTTGGGCTTGTTTGCAGGGCATACCCAGAAAGTTAACAGGTTCTGAAGAAGTGAGGAAATGAGATATGTAAAAAGCCCCCAGTTCATTTTTTGGCATCTCTACTGTGTAAGACGATGTGAATTCCTGCTTCTTTTGAGTTAGGGAAGATAATACTAGATATAAACAGAAATAATCCCAACCTGGCTATGTCTTAAAGGCTGGAGCCAATAATTGGATTTGGCTTAAACCACCCCTAAGCCTCACTGCTTGTTGCTGACCTTGGGTCAGTCGGTCACTCTTTCCGAGAATGCGGTGAAGAAAAACCATCTGAGCCACTTTGGGCTTCTTGCAGGAAAGCTAATTTGATGAATCATACATTTATTTACTGCTAAATATTTACTTTTGCATAGCCAGTTTCATTCTTACCCCTTTCAAATTGAATTAAATGAAAGAAGGCCTCAAGGAACAAGGTCTTTAGTCCATTTAAGGTAGGCATAGCAAGAACAGCCTTTGGCTTAATGCCACACAGCCCTCAGCCTCATTTTGAAAGTGCTTTTTAAGCCATCAGTTTAGACTTCTGGGAAGAAACGTAGGAAGAACAATCTGTCCCTTCCTTGGCAGCCTGCCGGACAAAGAGGAAAAGAAATAACTCTATTTCCTTGAAAGGGAAACCAATCTGAATTTAAAATAGTCCCCATCAACCAAAGAAGAATACACACAAAGAAGAATCACACAAAACCTTGTGCCATACCCAGCCCAGCCCCTGGCCCCTGTAAGGTAAAGGTAAAGGTTCCCCCGCACATGTGTGCTAGTCGTTTCCGACTCTAGGGGCCGGTGCTCATCTCCGTTTCAAAGCCGAAGAGCCAGCGCTTGTTCGAGGACGTCTCCGTGGTCATGTGGCCAGCATGACTAGACACCAAAGGCGCATGGAACGTTGTTACCTTCCCTCCGTGGTGGTCCCTATTTTTCTACTTGCATTTTTTATGTGCTTTCGAACTGCTAGGTTGGCAGAAGCTGGGACGAGTAACAGGCACTCACTCTGCTACGCGGCACTCGGGATTCGACCCGCCAAACTGCCGACCTTCTGATCGACAAGGTCAGCGTCCTAACACACTGAGATTGCAACAACGCCTCTGGAGATTTCACCTCCTCAGTAATTCAGGAGCCTGCGACCACTTTTCCAGTTTATGAAAGCATCTGCCTTGTGATAAAATGTGTTCACTTGCAAAGATCCTTCTGAATTTTGGCTACTGTAGACTGATCCGTCTCTCCTACTACAAAGACTTCTGCCTTGTGTGTGTGTGTGTGTGTGTGTGTGTGTGTGTGTGTACAGATACAAATACATATCTGCTGGAAGCCAGTCCAGAATTGGCAGAGCCATGATCTCCTTTTCCTCAAAAAGACCCCTGATTAAAATGGACACAGTATAGCCAATGACTTCGATAAAATGATCCTCTACCAACATCTACCAGCTATTTTGCCCTCTAATGCAATTCCCTTCCACCTTCTAGTAGATTTTTTAAAAAAGGGGGGGGCATTCACTTACTCCTGCCAAATAAATAAATAAATAAAGGATTGAGACCCTGCAATGGAAAGAGAAATGGAGAATCAAGATAAAATGAAAGAGAACTGGATAGTGGGGAACAGGGGGAGAAACTTTGTTTTTAGACATTTAAACATATTTTTATTTATTTTTTAAATTTATATCCTGCCTTTATTGTTTTTATAAGTAACTCAAGGCAGTCAACATATCTAGTTCTCCTTCCCCCTGTTGTTTCCCCTGCAACAACAACCCTCTGAAGTGGGTTGAGCTGACAGTGGGTGACTGGTCTAAAGTCACCCAGCCAGCTTTTGGTGCCTAAGGCAGGACTAGAATTCATGGACTCCTGGTTTCTAGTCTGGTGCCTTCACCACTAGACTAAACTGGCTCAGAACCGCCAAGTAAGAAACCCTAACCTAGGGCTAATCTTCAAAGCCAGCCTTTTGTATATTTTTAACTGCCTGATCAGGAAATGTCCACCTCATTCCCCCACCCACCCCATTCATAGATAACAAAGAAGATACTCGGTGTGTAAAGGCCTGCCTAGCACTTGCTTCACCTCCATCCACCTTTGGTAATGAGGCTATGTAGGACTGCAAAGCACAACAGAACAAGGTTGCCCTCCTGTTCTAGAGCTGTCTCCTAAACTAACTGTGGTTATGGTGAGGTCTCAAAGGCTAGGTTACTAGTGCCAAACACTTACAACCAAACATAAATAAAAGTTAGTCACTGCAGAAATCAGATGTTTGCTGGAATGACCAGAAGAGATAAAATCAGAAATGAGAGCATTAGAGAAAAAAATGGTATAGAACCGATCTAAAATTACATACACAAACAGCAAATAAAATGGTTTGTTCACCTGGAGAGGGTGTCATGGTATTCTATACCATACAAGGCATGTACAAAAAGAGGCAAATGTCAAAGAACATGAGGCAAACCCAAAAGATGGAGAAACAACATCAAAGTCATGCTACAACAACATCAATTAACAATGGTTGAGGCCGCCAGAAGAGCAAGAGACCAGAACTTTGTATCTCCCTCAACACCCAAAATGATAAAAAAGAAAGTAAAGAAGAAGAAAAAGAAGACTTCAAGGCCTGAAAACTGGCCAAAATTAAATTCCATGCAACAGACTTTTTGGACTTTTCTCAAAGCTTACGATACACACTGATGTCTCCAGGCTGCATGTACACCTTGAAAGCATTGGATGCAACCCCCTCTCTCCAAAGGTTGCTAAGAAATTATGTGACTAAACGAGGAGTAATCAATTTAACTATACATTGCTGCTTCAATTTCATTTGGGGCCATTTTGTTCAACTTTGAAGGCAACTTCTTAACTCCATAAATGTTGTGAGCTCCTGCTAAGAGCCCATTATCCTCTGTAACAAATTGTGTCACTTATAATTGAACAGTTTAATGCTTATTTTTTCCCCTCCACCTTTCTAGATTTCATCTGTTATTAGGCTGTAAGTCCCTGGGAGGGACACTATGTCATGAGTGTCAAATCTATTAATTGAGCCACTGAATGAGAAATAGGCTGGGAAGCAGGCCAATTGATTATGGACGTTCAAGTTGATGCTGTGTCTTAATAGCTGCACAGACAGGATGATCTGTCTCCTGTCTGCTCTTTTGGATTTTCCAATGATGAAAATCATTGTAACCACTGTAACTGAAGCCATTCATGTTGCTGCTGATCCTCCACCTCCTTACTTCTACCTTTTTCAGCATCACAGACTTTCAAGAAAGCTAGGTTTTCACATAACATATCCAAAATACGATAAGTTGAGTCTGGTCATCTGTGCCTCAAGTGTGAATACTGGGTCGATTCATTTGATGATCCACTAGTTTGTTTTCTTGATTTTCCATGATCTTCTCAAGAGCTTTCTCCAAGACCAAAATTTAGAAGTATCAATCTTGTTATCCTGCTTCTTCAAAGTTGAATGTTTACTTCCTTAGTGGGTCAAGGGAAACCCATTGCCTGCATTGGTTCTGATTTTCATCTTTGTGGGTACAGAAAGTCCATAATGTCTAAATATCTTTTCCAAAGCCTTCAACTACTACCCTGCCAAATGTTTCCCTGGCAGATTTTTCTTGATTGCTGTTGATGGTTAATCCTAAAGAACAGAGACTATCTACTGCTAATTTTATTCTCATTCCTAAGGCTTTTAATAAAGGAGAATATTTGTAGCTCAGGGTTGAAATGAGGGGTCCTTTGTGCTCTGTGAGCTTGCTTGTTTTGTTGCAGATGTTTCATTTATCCAAATTAGGTAACATCATCAGTGCTAATCTGATGTTACCTAGTTTGGATAATGAAACATTTTCAAGTAAACAAGCGAGCTCAGAGAGCACCATTTCTAAGGTTTTACCTATTATTATTAATTTGATTATCTTCATACTTACATGCAGCTCTATTTTCTCACTGTTCCTGTCAATTTTCATTACTAGGGTTTGAAGATCATTTACTTTTTCAGTTAATCCAAGTAATGTCCTCAGCATAGTGCAGGTTACTGATATTACTGGTGCTCCATTGCTGGAGGTTTTCAAGAAAATATTGTCCAATCATTTGTCAGGGATGGTATAAAGACTCCTGCCTTAGGTAAGGGGTTGGACCGGAAGATTTCCCTTCCAGCCTTATGATTCTGTGATTCTGAGTTTGGAGATGTTTTGGAAAACTCTCCTTGTTTTTCTGTTTGTTTTTAATTTTTGAAATCTTTACGATTTAATTATAATACTGTTTCTTGTCTCCAGTTCTCTGAAATTCTTTTGTTAGGTTCCTTCCTGAGATCTTTATCTTTCTTAACTTTGGCTTCTCCTCTTTGCACTTTCCACTGCTTGTTCCGATATCCAACTTTTCTTTTTCTTGATCTTTGGCAAACGCTTTTTCTTACCTGGTTCCCTATCAGTGAGGATCAGGATTTCAAAGTGATTCAGTTTCTCTTTGAAAATGGGTGAACACATGCTCAAGGTCTTATTGTGGTAACTCACAGCCTTTGTTCTTCAGCTTCTCCTTGTTTGCATATGCGCAGTTCACAATCCATTCCACAGTCAGCCCAATTAACTGAGCACTTCCAAATCCTTGTATCAATAATATAGTCAATCTAATTCTGTGTCCTTCATCTGGGGATGTCCATGTTGTTTGAAAAATGTTCATCAGAACAGTAATGAAGAAATTATTGGATTGCCTGAAATGGTTATTATGTTGCTTCATTTCTGTTACTTAGGCCAGCATTCAGCATTCCAGTTTCCAACTACCACTGAACGTCCTGCTTGCATTGTTTAAGACTAAAAATTTTAGATTAAACTTGGAATATGAAATTTGTCAACCTCCTCTTCTGCATCAGTTGAAGCACAAACCTGGATAACAATCCTATTAAAACAGGGTTTCTCAACCTTGTGAACTTTATGATGTGTGTCTTTTAAGTCCCAGAATTCTCCCCCCACCCATGCTGGTTGGAGAATTCCGGGAATTGAATTCCACTCATCTTAAAAGTTCACAAGGTTGAGAAATGCTGTATTGACTGTGAAATCTAATTGATGTTATCCGCTGACTGCATTGCATCCAAGTACTGCTTTTGCTGTATGAAAAACAACACAACTTCTTGTTTCCATGTTCCAACAAGTAAAACAGTATGATCCACTGAAAGTTTCCAATTCTGGGGAATTCTGGCTGGGGAATTTCAATTTCAATTTACTGACACCCAAGACATTACTGTCTAGTTGATTCCTTTAATCTTTCAATGTGTTGTGACTTCCCATATTCATTTTTCTAAATTTCTATGTTCCCACATAAGTCTGCAGCTTTTTTTTTCTTGTATGGCAACATCACAAGGTAGACATTAATATAGCTGCATCGTACGCTAGTACACCGAAAGATTCTCAGTTCTTCCTCAGTAGTAATACTGCCATATGACTTGAGAAGTCATCATCTGGCATTATTTGTCAACCACTTTATAACGCCTGCCAATCTGCCTTTCTTGGTAAAGTGCAGGAATAGTTTATCGTTGCTTTCCCCCCACACAGTATGACTGTTTGCTCTTGTTACTAAAGTGGTCACTTGCTTTCAGGCATCTTCCTATAATACTGATGTCAGATATATGTGCCTACTTGCTTTAACTGGGCAGTTGAAATCACCTTCCTGCTTTGGGTGATCCTGCTGGAATGAGACACTGTATTTTTGGAATACCTTCACAATGTTCTTTGTTTCTCTCTCCCAGGAAGCCCTTCCCTCCAACCATGATGAGGTGGCATAGCAGGACATCAGGTGGGAAAGCAATCAAAAACCATTCACAAACCTTGTCTGCCAACCAAAGCTGCAGAAGTGACCATCAGCCTGTTTCATACTACACAAAGAATATATATGGAAAGTGGAAAAGTGCCCTGGTTGATCATCTTTTAGCAGTGTTTCTCAACCTTGGCAGCCTTCAGATGGTATGGATTTCAACGCCCAGAATTCCCTAGCCAGCCAACCTACAAGTAGCTGGAAATTCTGGATGGGATTCCATTCCTAACACACTGGGGGGGGGCAATGAAATGGGGGAGCACAATCAATAGGACAAGGACAGAATCTTCCAATGCTGGAGGAGAATGAGTGAATAAAGCAGTTATCTATAGACCAACCTTTCCAATCCTGATGCCCTCCAAATATGTTGAGATATCCTTCCCATCACACTGGATGGGGATGATAGGAGCCAATTCAACACACCCAGAAGGCCTCAGTTTGGAGAAGGATGCTATACCCAAAGGTCTGGTAATCCAAAAACATTTATTTGGAATTCCTACAATTCAAACACTTTTGTTGATTGTCAACAAATACGTTTACATAATGATCAGTCACATATTTGGGTACTTCCATTTTTAATATAATTTTTTACAATATATCTCTTCATTTGTATATATTCATCGCATTTATAACTTCTTTTTAAATACATATTAAGCCAAACAGGAGTAAATCTAAGAAGTTGATTTTAATAATGTTAAATCAAAACAGACTATCCTCCCCCAACCAAAATATTTTTTTCTGAATCCCTCCTCCCCCCCCCAAAAAAAATAAGCATGTAAGAAAATTAATGACTGCTAACATTTAAGTTTTATGTTGGGAAAATAAAGTTGCATTAGGATGGTAATAGTCTCTCGATATGTTGGATACAATTTAAGATTCACAATAATCACTTGTAGGCACATTTTGTTTTCTTCTCCACATTCACCCTTCAAATCTCAGATTTTGCATTCATCTGAAACTACTACAGATATTAACTGCAATGTTTGTTAACTGTCTTAATTCAATGTATAATGTGCATCTTTAACGCTAGCTAAAACAAAGGCCATAATTCTTCCCTGTGAGAAAAATAAGAAATGAAGAGAGCAATCAATGTAAGGCAATGATTGACGTTCATGCTCAGCGGTGACCCAGTAAATTCCTTGTACAGAGGTTAAAACAAAAGATGGTTTCAATCTTTTCTAGCTTCAAAATTCTTATTGGTCATAGGAAAAGCAATAAGCAAGGTAACAGTTACTTTCCTTAATATTTATATGATTATGTAGAAAGGGACACATCGTAAGTCAAACAGAAACAGGAGGAATTGAAACCATGACACTGTTGATTACAGGTCTCGGGGTCATGCCACATCCCATGAATAAGATTTGCAATTTTGTTTTGGAGGAGAGTGAAAAATAAGCCAAGACTCCAGTTGTCATGAGTTCCTTTTCCCTTTCAACAAACTATCCATCAAAAGATCCTGCCTTTTAAAAATTGTGATGGGACTTCCTTTTTTTTTAACAGGAGCAACATTGCTCTCCAAATGGATTTCTGGCCTCTTTGGATACAACTATCATTGAAATGGCCTTCAGAAAATGCTTCCCATCTGGCTGCCTGTGATCCATAGCTTGTCTCAACATAAAGCTCGGAAGACAATAGGTATCTTTGCTACAACAGGGATCATCTCCTAGGATTGATGCCTTATAGAAAATCTGATCGTGTGAGCGAATGCATCCTGGCCAAAAGCTGATTGTGCTGGTTATGGCTTCTGTTCTTGAAAAGAGATGAGAGAGAAGAGAATTGGAGGTTTTTCTACATCGATTGACATTTACCACTGTAAACTGTAAACAGTCAAGCACTCTCTACTTTTCCTATAGTATTGCTTAAGCCAGGAAAGCTCCAGCCCCTTGGCACAATCATGAAGACCAATATGCAAGCACCCAGCATTCCCAGCATCATCTCCCGCAGTTATATCTAGCCTGAGGTTTTTGCAACCTTAGCAACTTTTAAGATGTGCAGACTTCAACTCTCAGAATTCCTCAGCCAGCCTTTCTGTCTGGGGGGGGGGGGATTCTGGAAGTTGAAGTCTGCACTTCTGAAAGTTGCTAAGGTTGAGAAACATGGGCTCTCTTTCTTTCACTTTCAAAACATCAACCGTTTTTTTTTAAAAAGGCATTTTATAAAGAAAACACTGGTGTTTTTTTTTAATGCTTCAGCAGGAGCAATATATTTGATGCGTGTCCCTACACTGATTTGCTTTCACAATGTTCAGATCCTCCAGGTGCGTTTTCCCCTGGATTCTGAAAATCCTGAAAGACATACTGAAGCACAACTGATGACTGGCAAGCTTGATAATAATATAAATATACAGCTGGCAATATATGGTTTCCACACAGAAGCACCTAGCTTTCCATGCAGTTGTCCTGGGAGAGGACAAATAACAACAACAAAATCTCCCCTACCCTGCATTGCTACTTTCTCTCCTGAGGTGAGAAATTAAAGCCTATATATTTCATGTTTGAGATCTTATGTCTTTCCAGTTCAGAAGGAGCTCTGTGGTTATTGTTGTGAAAAGCAGGATGAGGAGTTCACTTTCTCTACACCACAGTATTCCTAAGATCTTGTGGGAGGAAAAACCCCATTGCATTCCCACCCACCTTCTTCCCAATGTGATCTTATTGGGAAAAAAAATCCTTTCTTTTGCTTTCTTATGAGCAAATACTGTGAATTCCAGGCCATGGGAATTTTTTACTGTATGACATCTTCAGTAGTTTGGAGTTATCTGTGAAAGACCGGCTTTTAAGGAAAACTGCCAGCTTCTTGGTTCTCTACCCCAATACTATCATTCCATAAATGCCCAGATAATCTACCCTGCTCTTCTCAGAAAATACATTCTTTCTTTTTGCTCATTTGTAGGAACTGATCTGGATCCTGGAAGCTGGCCCTTGCTAGGGAAGGAGCCCCCATCTCAAAAGAAAAAAAAGAGGGTGTAAGGCAGCAACTCAGTTTTCCGCCATGCTGTAGCCTAAAACCCTCTTAAATATCTTGCTTCTTCCATCCTCATTCAGGCATTTACAGGCTGCAACTTGCTAATTCCAGTTCATTCGCTCGTTAGCCTTCTGGGTAGAGGATATGCACAGGATGACCGGAAGATGCGATGACTGCCAGAAGATGACCTGAGTTCTCCTTCTTCGGGGGGAACTTCATCCCCTCTTCCCTGCCTTTTTTTTCTTCTTCCAAGATTCAGAGGGTGAATACTGTTCCAGAGATAGGAAGTGCATATGGCACCGCAAGTGCTCCAGGGAATTGTCCCCATTTGCCCAGATGTGAGCTTTTGCTTTTACAGGATCTAGGTTGGGGAGGAAGAAAGGTTGGCTGGCTGCAGAGTGCACATACACTGAAGCAGGAAAGGCCTCTGCCTTTCTCCGATTCGGGAACCGAGCGAAAACGCTTGCACCAAAGGTTCCTCTGGACAAGAACTAAGTTCTTCTGAGCAGCAAAAGACATTCCTAGACATTCCAGGGACTTGTTGATTTGTTGGGATAGTTAATGGCAAGACTAATAGCAGCAATGTTTTTCAGGGCCTGTTAAACAAACAAACCAACAATTAAACAAAGCGGAAAGATGGTTAAAAGCATATCACATTTACTATCGAGAAATGCCACTGACTGTTAAGTTTTTAATCAGGTTCAATTTAGCATGTTAATTCGAATTTCAAAGCCAGTTTTCCCCACTCAGAGAAAGCAGATTTAGAACATAATAGAATAAATACTTGGTTTTTCTTACTACGGGATTGGAGCTAATTTTTGGAGCAATGTCTCTGGATTCATTGGCCTGATGCCAATTTAGTCATTCCAGAGGACTTCACGCAGTTCCCATTTCAAATCTGTTTCAACTCTTCAAGGGACTCCACCCATATGGGGAGGAGCTTTAGAAGAAAGAGGAGCAGGCCGTCCTACCTGGGCTGTACAGTGGTAGAGGTGGTCTTCCGTATTTAAGGCAAGCAAGTAATCCTGCAGAGACCCAAGTTCCTGCAAACAGAAAAAGTGAGGCTCATAAGCAAACTATAGGAATATACATCTGTGGTCTGCAAAACAAAGAAAAGCAAATGACTTACACTAACTCTGCGCTCAGCAACAAAGAAAAGTTCAGTGAGTGCCCGGTGGAGTGGAAGAAGGACCCCTGGCTTAGTCACTTCATGCTTCATGTTTTTTTCCATGTGGCTGAAAAGATGCCATAGCGGCTTCAGCAAAGTGAGATCACAGTCTCTGAAAATAAAGAGGTGTGTTAAAATTAGCATGGAAGACAGTGCACTGTAAATGGCATGGCCGCTAAGCGCTGTTTTACCTACGCATACCGATTTCTCAAGTTACTGTTTTGAATGCCATTTTATCTCCGTTGTTCTTAGGAATCCAAGTATTAGCTTTACACAAAGCCACACTAAAAAAGGTCCAATGTAAATGTTCATTTTCCACAATGGAGCTGGGACAATTGATAGTAGGCATCTTCTGCCCACTTGTTACGGAGACAGGGCTCAAGATTTCTTCTTGAAGGAAGTAGAGTGCCTTCCCCAGCATTAGAATGCCAAGCAAGAAAAAAAGGTGCAGAAGGATAAGGCACTGAGATGTGAAAACCGCACACAAGTGATGCAAATCGGGATGGAGTCCTGAGGTGCCTACCTATTTTTCTGGTCAGAACCTTTGGGAGATCTGAACGGCCAAATGATTTTGAGTCTTTCAAGCCTGCTGATGTCTAGAAGTTCCCGAGCAGTTGTGAAAAACCTGCTTACTGACTAAGCCTAGTGGACCTGGGAACTAATTGCTGGTCATGTTCCTTATCTGAGGAGAATGGCACTTCCTTGCTAGCTGGTTCTGCATCTGACCGGATGATAGTTGAGATGGTGAACCTAAGTCTCTCCTTAGGATGGAGGCAAGAATCCCCCTACAAGAGTGGCAGGATGGTGTTTGCCCGCTGAGCTTGGGGCTGGTGATGTTTCACTCTGCCCACAAAGCCCTTGTGACTTGTGCCAGCTGGCAACCCAAGGCAACGTTTCTTCTTTCCTCTTGGGAAAGCATAGAAAGGAATGCCACAGTGAGATGAGGGGGAGTACTGCTGCACCACTGGGCCCAGTCTCCATGCCTGGCCTCAGCCACTGCAGAGATCCTCTGAGAGAGTAAGTTACATGAGCCTGCTAATCTTGGCACCTGTCCTAAGTCAAAGGGAAAAGGAACAAAAGAGAGGGGGGGAAGTTCTGACTGTTCTGGTCACATGAATGGCCCATAAAATTCACAGCTGTACACTGTCTCTGGAGCAAGGCAAATCAACAACTGGGAGAAGAGAATATCCCTTTATGTACAGCAGGGATGTCCACCCTTACTAACTTTAAGATTTGTGCACTTCAACCTCCAGAATTCCCCAGCTAGCCATGCTGGCTGGGGAATTCTGGGAGCTGACGTCCATAAATTATAAGTTGCCAAGTTGGACACTCCTGCTGTAGAGGCTGCAGAAGAAATTTAAGTGCTACCTTGAGAGTGGTTGGGAGGGACTTACCACTGGATTCATTGGAAAAACAAACGGGTCAATATTTATGAAGAAAGAAGCATGAAAAAAAAAAAAGCTAAGTAACCACTTGTGAGCCAAAGCTATTTCTTCCATTTACAATTTGGAACTGAGAGAAGCCAACATTTTTACACTTTCAATTCCAACTGAGAATTTAAAGAAAGGGGTTAAAATGAAAATATATAGCCCTCAAAATCATACGATGACATGATATCCGGTAGTACTATGGATTATGCATTTTCTGCAAAAACACAAGGGCTGGGAACTCCCTCGAGAAAAGCAAAAGTAGGATCAAAAAGTGTACCTCTCACTGCTGCACTGTATGATCTTCAGGAGCAAGTGGATGGCTTTCAATCGTTGGTGTCCAATTTGTCTGCAGGCCACGCCCACCTGCCACTCCCAAACTTTAGCAAGTGGAATATGAGGAATTGCCTTTTCCTCCGACAGCATTTGTTTCAAGATCTCAAAGCCTGAAATTCAATATAAGCACACTGCATTTCCTATGCCTTCTTTTAAGTCTCTGTATTCTTCTCTTTAATTAATCCTATATTCTTATCCACAGAGACGTTCATAACTAAGCTGGTAAACACAGCTAAAGAAAAACATACAGTATACTTGAAGAGATTAGAAAAGCCGTTTCATAAAGCTAAAATAATCAAGATAGATAGTACAATCAAGATAGATAGTACAATTATTTTTATTTATTCAGGGCAGCACTCTGACTTCCCCTATCTAGATGTGTTGGAGGGTCACTCTCAAGTGTTGATGGAAGGAGACTGACTTAGATCTTCTTAAGTTCTTGACGTACATATTTATTATATTATTTAGTGTCCCTACACAAAGATACCCACCAAGCAATAATACAGTGCTCCAGTACTAAGCAGTACTGACCTGTCTGGAATCTCCCCAGGTGACCAGCTGTTACTGTAAACTTGTAACCCCATTCGGTATTGCTCATGTCAGTGGTGAATCGGTAGTATAGTGTATCTCCTGTCAAATAAGAAGGAAAGATTCTCTCATACAGGCTGAAGTGACCCATTTGATAAGGCTTCCCTATTTCTTTCATACACCTGCAGGAGGGAAACTTGCCTCTTTAACTATTTTTTTTTACTATTTGTAGTTATCATACGAATTTGTACTAAAATTGCTTTAGGTTTTGTTTTTTTTAAAAAGTTCCTTCTTTTATTGGAATTAATCATGATGGGTTTAAAATTAACAATCAAGATTTGTTTGTTTGTTTTAGAATATTTATATAGCCGTCTACTTGCTCTCAGCGACTCTACGCAGCTTAGACAATAAAAACACCCCTTTGCACTACTCAGATGACCTGAAGACACAGATAAGCCCCCAGGTAGCTTTAATGAATGCAAATGAGCAGCTGTCTGCAGGAGTATAAATCCTTCCATCCAAGAAGCTGAAGAAGATTCTTGGGTGAGAAGCAAAACATCTTCAAAGTAAAACAAGGAAGTCCAGTTGCCTTGTGGAAAAGCATCTTTCGGGGATAACCAGTGGAACGGCTTGCCTCCAGAAATTGTGGGTGCCATCACTGAAGGCTTTTAAGAAGAGACTGGGCAGCCACTTGCCTGAAATAGTATAGGGTCTCCTGCTTGAGCAGAGGGTTGGACTAGAAGACCTCCAAGGTCCCTTCCAACTTTGTTACTCTGTTATACTGTTACTTCTGACACGGATCTTCAAAATAAGGGATAGTTGATTTCCTGAATAAATCTTTTGTAGTTTACCTGGAAGTTCAAAATCAGTCCATTTGTGTGGAGGCCCACTGAATGTATGACGATCGTGGATGAAGTCACAGCTGCTGGCTATGACCAACTCATCACATCCCTCTTCGGTATTACACTGAGAGTCAAATTTGACTGAGAGGTAGATAGCACCAGGGATATGAACTTTATCCTGTGGATAAAAGAATGTATGAATATTAGTGGTGTTCCGCAGTCTCATTCCAACATGAACCAAATGGGTAGAAGCCGATCAACCAAAATGACTAAAGACAACCTGCTGGAATCCTAGACCTCAAAAAATGGGGAAATCACTGTGGAGATTTGATAGTTTTATGCCTCTGATGCAAGGAGAATAAAAAATGTTATTTATTTATTTATTTATTTATTTTATTGCATTTATATACTGCCCTTTCCCTGAGGACTCAGGGCGGTTTACAGGGAATTAAAAATCAAACATACAAAAGTTAAAAACCAAGTTAAAAAATATTAAATTCACCCTGTACTCTTAAAAACCCCAGTTAAAAATTTTCTCCTCAGCCTGGGCCCGGGAGCTCAAAGAGCCAGGTCTTCAGGCCCTGGCGGAATGATCGGAGGTCGGGGGCAGTCCTCAGCTCCACCGGCAGCTGGTTCCAGAGGGCAGGCACTCCCACTGAGAAGGCCCTATCCCTGGGTGTCACCCGCCGGCAATCTCTTATCGGCGGAACCCTGAGCAGACCCTCCCTGTGGGAGCGCACTGGGCGAAGGGCGTTCGATGCCGGCAGCAGGTGTTCCCTCAAATAG
The DNA here is from genome assembly GCF_947247035.1 of Vipera ursinii. NCBI lineage: Eukaryota > Metazoa > Chordata > Lepidosauria > Squamata > Viperidae > Vipera > Vipera ursinii. The sequence goes on along the minus strand of NC_139512.1, from coordinate 341,005,210 downwards.
CCCGGACCCAGGCCATGTAGGGCTTTATAGGTAATAACCAGCACCTTGAATTTCACCCGGAGGGCAACCGGAAGCCAATGCAGCTCGCGGAGTAGAGGTGTTACATGGGAGTATCGGGAGACCCCCATTACAACTCGCGCGGCCGCATTCTGCACCAGTTGAAGCCTCCGAGTGGTCTTCAAGGGCAGCCCCATGTAGAGAGCGTTACAGTAGTCCAAACGGGAGGTCACAAGCGCATGAGTGACTGTGCGTAGGGCGTCTCGGTCCAGATAGGGACGCAACTGGCGCACCAGGCGAACCTGTGCAAAAGCCCCCCTGGTCACAGCTCCTATGTGATCTTCAAAATTGAGCCGTGAATCCAGGAGGACGCCCAGGTTGCGAGCCCTATCAACGGGGGGTAACACCTCACCCCCCATCGTTAGAGGTGGAATAACTTGGTTAACCCGAGATGCCGATATGCACAGCCACTCAGTCTTGGCGGGATTGAGACGGAGCCTGTTTCTCCCCATCCAGACCTGAACCGCCTCCAGGCACCGGGACATCACGGAGAGGGCATCACTGGGTTGGTTCGGGGTGGAAAGAAAGAGTTGGGTATCATCAGCATACTGGTGATACCCCACCCCAAAACCATGAATGATCTCGCCCAGCGGCTTCATGTAGATGTTGAACAGGAGAGGCGAGAGAACCGACCCCTGAGGAACTCCACAAATGAGAGATCTCGGGGCGGATCTCTGCCCACTCATGAGTTGTACACACTCATGAGTGGTAGGCTGCAGAAGGCATCCTTGCCTAGTCTATGAAGAGGAACATGCAGCCTAGCTACCATTTGGCTCTAGATAAAGTTGCATGGGCCTATCTAGCCACCTCACCAAAAGCTAAAGGTTAAGCATTTCAAATATTTTTAAATAAAATAAAGTGATTTATTTCACCGTTCTTTCTGTGTCTGCTGTTTTTAACCTCAGCAGCTATCCTGCTCCCCTTTCTGAGAGATAGTCCTCCTGATTCTCCCCTTAAATGATTTACTTGTACAAACGGGAGTTGTACACACTCATGCAAGTAAGTGCCTGCCACTCACACAGAACCATCCCCTCTCCCCCCCCCCGGCTGGTCCGCCAATCTGGAAAGGTTGGGGACCGCTGGTCTAGAGTCATCTTGAAAGGGGAGATGGAGCGCATAAAATTTTAAGACATACAAAATGAATAAAAATAAATAAATGTTCAAGTCTAAAAAAAAAACAACCTAAAACCCATTTTCTGAGGGATTAGCAACTTCTCCCAGTTTTGTATCATCTGCAAATCTGATGAGCATCCCTTCTATCCCCTTGCTGAAAAGCCTGAGCCTAGGGCAGACCCCTGAGACCCCTCCTTCCTTACAGATGCATCAAGGGCCATGTGTGAATTCATCTGATAGCGGGCCATCCATACCTATTGTTTCCTTTTATCAAGGAAGTGGCTATGATATCTTCGTCAAATAATTTTAGCAATGTATCATCTTCTTTTAAAACACAAATGATCTCTACCTATATTCCATCTCTTACGTATAAACAAATCCTTAAAGCCTCATCATTTCTATCTGGAGGTCGGCAAAAATCCAAAAACATTGTTATTATTTCTGGTAACCCTTGATCAAAACAACTTTATTATAGTCCTTGCTTTTACTCCTAACAGTCTTGGTCTTTAGTCCTTTCAAAGAATGTCTCAGAACTTGATTTCTTTTCATTTTTTCTCATTTCTCACAAAACTCTTCAAAGCTTTGATAAATCTTTATTTAAAATCCAATATTAAAAAAAATCACCCCAAGACATTATTGATTTATTATTTGTATATCCCTTTTAATTATTAAGACATCAGTTGGTTTTCTTTTGTATGTCCAATGTAACATCTTTTTCTATGTCATTCTTGTTGCCTGACATATTAAAATTTACTTGTCAATCTTGTCAGAATCAAATTTAAATGTTTTTCTCCTTTAATGGTAATCTTTACTTCCCTCTGGTCTAATTTTTAAAATCTTATTTTATTATATAAATATTTTTAAGAATTTTAAAAAAAACATTTTCTAATGGGAAGGACTCCTTACAATCAATATCAAAATCTTACTGCGAATCAAGATTGAAATATCTTTTTTTTTATTGAAAAGTTTTAAAATACATTTTTTAATATCATAAACTCCCTCCCTCCCCCTCCCCTCCCCCTTGCCCTCCCTAACCCTCCCTCCCCCCGACTTCCCAGAGCTGAATACAGGGTATTAACTTTACAAACTTAAGCTAAAATATGCTACCTAACTAAAAAAACATATTAAATTCTATCGCGCTTTAACTCCCCTTAAACATAAAAGATTGAAATATCTTATCTGGCCCCTTAATCCATTTGTAGCTTTCTAAAATCAAAATTTTAATCATCCTTTAGTTGTTTATTCCAAGCATTTTTTTTTTAAAAAATCCTTAAACTTGTATTTAAAACTTCTTTCACTAAGGATTAAAGGAAACCCATCTGGTGCTATAAAACTTGTTGATCCAAAAGTTCTTAATTAGCTGAAAAGCAATGAATAAGTAATTTCCGAAAGCGTTTAGAAAAGGAAGCATGCAAACCCAGTGTCCTTTCAAAGGTGACAACCAGAGTTTGAGCAAAATGGCCATTTCCTCATTACCCAGAGCTCTAAACCCGCCAGAGACTGCTTTCTCACAGTCACCTTGTGAGGAACAACAGTCTGCAGCACTCGTGAGTAATCGCATGTTCACTCCTCGTCTGGAGAGGACTTATCAGAGCGGGGCTACTTGCCAGCTCTTCATTTCACTCAGTCATTAGCTTCACTTTTTGCGGAACTGCCTTTTAAGAAGAGACTGGACAGCCATTTGCCAGTCTGCCATTTCTTCTTTGGTAAGTCTTGTACCTAGTCCACAGTAAGGCATTTAATTGGGTTGGCCATAGCCACCCTTTTGATAAAATGGAACAATATGAGATGGATGGTCTTTTTCATTTGGAACTGCCAATGCAAGCATGGCTGACATTTTGCTCACCTGGCGTCAAGACTACTAAGCATAGTACCTCAAAGTTTGTATTATTGTTGTAAGGATGCTTGGACTCGCGCACTTGGACCGCCATCCCAGGCTCCTCCATGAACTGACAGGCTGTAAGTGCCATCTTTGCAAGCATGGTTCCACTGCATCCACAGAGCACTTTCAGGAGAATCTGTAGGAAGGATCAGGGGGAGGGAATGACCACACAAAACGATTCACAAAATAAATGATGGTTAAAGTGCTGTTAAGTTTGGTATCAATAAAAATACAGGTGGGTGTGATGAGTAATGAAACAAGGTAAAGTAAGAGAAGACACAGAGACCCTGGATGGCCCTTGTCTGCTTTTGCCCAAGAACCTGACGTCTAAAAGTGAGAAAAGAACTTATGCTTAGATTACTGGTAGAGGTGTGTTTGATATTCACTATTTCTCCTACTTGGAATGGATTCACAGATTTAAGTATGAACAAGATTAATTAGAGATCATCCTTAACAAGACTAGGAAGCAATTTCAAACCTTTTTTTTTCAACTTAAGCAAGAAAACTAGGAGGAAGGAGATGGTTTTTAAGTCACAAGCCAAAATTTAGAGCACTAAATAAGAACATTTCTACAGGTCAAAACTCTGATCATCTAAGGAATTTTCTTTGTATTAGTGGACTGCTCCAGTAACATCACTTATGTTCAAAGGAAGCACTTATGTTCAAAGGCAGCTATCGTCCACCTAGCCCAGGGGTAGGCAACCTCGGCTCTTTTATGACTCATGGACTTCAACTCCCAGAATTCCTGAGTCAGCTGACTCAGGAATTCTGGGAGTTGAAGTCCATGAGTCATAAAAGAGCCGAGGTTGCCTACCCCTGACCTAGCCCAATTCCATTTACAATGACTAGCAGCTATCCAAACTCTCAAGCATTCTAGGGTTGCTTTATTTGAGACTGAACTATGATCTTCTACGTGCCAAATGAGTGTTTTACAATTTCTTACATTCTACATCTGATCTCTTCTGTCGTGAACTTCAAACAATCTTCCTGAATAATCTAATTATGCAGCTGAGACAACCAGGCAACATGGAAAGGAAAAACGTGGAAGGAGGGAAAATGGGAATATTGTTTCACTTTTCTCCTCCTTAAAACCCAACTTGGAACAGTAGACTAAAATATTGGCTTCTAGCACATTAAAAACAATATTGGTCGAAACAAAACAAAACAATTGAGTTAGGACAGACTGATGTTCTGATTTGCTGCTCGTGTCAAGCTACTTTTCACGGTTCGCTCCCAAATCAGAGGGATATACTAAAACAAGTCATTACCTTTTCACACAGCTGTTTTTCCTCTAGCTGCAACAGCATGTCCAGGATATACGTCATGTGTGCTGGGCCACTGAGATCTAACATCTCCTCGCTTATTGCTATGTCATCAGGCCACTCAGCCAACAACAAAGCAAGCACATGCCTGGCATAGAGGACAGCAGTAGCTTCATTGATTCGGTAGAGATAACCCCGCACAGTTTTCTTGCTTCTGGAGTCCAACTCCTTATGCAGGAGGACAGAACTTTTGGTGCGGCGTTGCTTGGCATAACTAAGTTGGAGGTCGCTTTCTGTGTTGGTGATGAGTTTCTGGGTCACTGGGTTGGATTCTTCAGTGGCTTTGCTGCAGGGAGCAGGCTTGGACTGTAACATAAAAGGGTGTCTCAGTAGATGCAAAGTTGTCTCATTTCAAAATCTACCCTGCTTTTGGATGCTGCCCATGTATTGTATGATTATTATTTTTTGTAATAGTCAGTAATAGAAACTGTGACGGATCTTTATAATTAAGTGGAGAGTGGAACTCAAGTCTTGCTTGTCCACATCTAAAATCCTGACTGATATACCATGCTGAATCAGCTAATCCCTGACACCCAAATGACTGGACGTAGGTTGAGGACTACTTGTAAAGCTCTCCAAAATGGAGACTAGAATTTAAACATGCACTAATATTCTACAGTACATTCTGAAGGTAAGGGTTTGATACTTGCAGATATGTTGTATTTCTTGTTGTGTGTTTCTAGTTTCATGTTTTTTATTATGTATTGCCCTGTTCACCGCCCTGAGTCCTTCGGGAGAAGGGCGGTATATAAATTAAATAAATAAATAAATAAATAATAATATCCTTCAGATGTATTAAATTTTTGCTTCTCCAAATATCTCACAGCTATGCCAATGAATGTTTGAAGAATAGCAATATTAGTTTGGTGTACATTCCAATCAACAAGTATTTTTCAATGCCCATGTCCTTCCAGATGCTTAGACTACAATTCTAATCAGTTTTGGCTAATATGGTTAATGATCACATTTGGTGGAAGTATTAGATATTACTACATAAATGGAACAAAGTAAAAAAAAAGGCTTTGTATAAAACAGTACACTCACCAAACATGGCACAATGATCATATCTGTATCCAGGGCTTTGGAATTCTGCTCTTCTGTGCGTAAACGCTTACTGGGCTGCCATTTTTGAGCCAATGTACGAATCTTTTCATCCATGGTAAGCACTTCTCCATCAAATCTTTAAAAATATGCACACAAATATTTTTACTGTCAGAATTTAAAGACAATACCTTTGAGCTGAGCAATCTCTACATTTAAAACCACTTCCCTGTGTTTCATCCCATCAAGTGCTCTTTATATTAGCAGTTATATGGTCATGTGGCTTTCTTTGTTTCTAGATATCTTGTCCATGTTCCATGCAATTTAGAATATCTTTTATATCTTACACTTTTAATTTGCAATATAAGCATGTTTTCAAAGACAAGGTAACTGATTGCAAGTAATTTATCCTCTCTCTGTCTCCAAGGTCAAGAACATTTGTGGATGTGTTGAGCTATAACTTACCATGATTTACAGCAAGAATGAAAGGATAACAGCTTGGAAATGGCTGATTTATCAAAAGATTATAGCATAAAGGTATCTTACAGAAGTGGTCTGCCTCTCTCTGGGGTTGTGCCATTTCAGCTTGTAAATGGGCAAGACCATGGAATGTTCCTTGCACACTAAATAGTTCTCCTCACTAAAACCTGGCCTACAAGAAAGCTCTTCTTTGAAATGGTACTCGTCTTACTCAAAATCATCAACAGCTCAGTTAGAAATAGAAGAAGTCTTCCTGCCCCATTGCAAAATACCTGCAATGGTTAAAAATAAACTCCTGGCCATCTGTTAGTTTCCTCTTTAGGTATTCTTGATTAATAAAGTCACTATGGATACACAAATTTTCACTCCAAGTTGGGTTCGGGAATTCTCTTACCTCTTCTGAACTTCTAGGAAGAAAGAATCTGTCCTTTTCATATGCAATTCATACATGGCTCGAAGAATATGCAGAGGTGCATCAAGAGCATCATGTGTCATCTGAAAATAGGTTTAACTCTGATTAGGTGAGAAGAAGGAAAATACTTTCTAATAGTAGACAATGTAGCTCAGGGTTGAAATGTTGGATTCTTGGTTATGGCTTGTTTGTTTGTTTGTTCGTTTTTCAATAACTGCAAATATATTATTTTTACCAGATGTTTCATTGCCAGTGAACACCAAAAATCCAACTCACTTTTTTTTCTTTTCCCCTAAAAACCACTGTGGAAGAATTGCATTGGTAGAGCCAACATTTGAATCTGAATTATTTTGTTAGGCTTCCACAACACACAAATACCCTGCCCTCACCCCATACAATCATTATACTGGCTGGATGGATAAGATCTACCTGCAAAGGCTGGAGGGTGGGGGTGGGAGTGTCAATGCTGAATTTCTGTCAATTCATTACATTTACTTTCACAGGAAACAGCAAAGAAGTAAAAATACTAAAAACATCAGCCTAGTATTACCTGAAAGATTAGATAGATTTGTTCAAGAAAGTTTTACATTTGGACATTCACTTCGGAGACTAACTCTGTATTTGTTCAAGGTTGACTGGAGTCCATGAAACTGATAGTACATCATTGATAGTATTATCATTCAGGCATAATTGGATCTTGTATTTTTGCCACTGTAACATTCTAATAGGATTTTTATTTCGGATTTTGGGACAAACTGAAGTTGAATATTGAAGCAGAGGTGGTGAATTGAAATATAACTTCAGGGTCACACACTGTATCACAGTACATACCAATAGCCTTCTCCCCTGAGTGAAACACTAATCTCAAATTTCTGCTTGTATTCTTAGGTCTGTCTTTTGCCTTGATGAGGACCAATCCCTTGTTGTCTGAAGAGAACTTCAAACAACATGCACAGTGCAACAGAAGCTTACATGCTGTGCTTCTGAGAACAACTGAAGCATTGTCCCTACCCCATCTACTGTACATTAAAAAACAGTACCAGGAAGCATATTTTGGTGGTTTCATCCAAGCCTTCCAGTGGGTCAAGCCTATTCTGCTCAGCATCAGAAGTGTCAACAGACTCATTTACTGCTTCTTCATGATCTCGCTCATTGAATTCTAAGTCCTTCTGCTCAGCCATGGAGTTTATCTCCTTTTTTGAAGAATAAAGCATGACCGACAAGATCTGCAAGGACAAAGACAAGGTACAACTTAAATTCCATTGGAAAGCCACTGAAGCTACAAGACAAATTATAGGCCAGATTTGCTTCTCTTCTGTAAGGCTGCTTCCTCTTTAGCCTCTAGCCATACTCTTCAATTTTAGGAGTTGAACAATAAAGCATGAACATAACCAATAATAATATATCGGTAAGTGATGAAGTGAACATTAGTGCATTGAATTGTGCCATGGAACTCTTATTCTCAAAAAGGCTGTCTCACGGGTTTTGCTCTATGTAGTTCCATAACAGACTCACAAAACATCCAGCCCACCTCCCCCCATCAATTTCCATTCAGTTGAGGTTTGCTAGGTATATCATTGCAGTCTGGAGCAAAAAGGCTAGCAACACATCCATTTAACATTCCTTCTCCATAGCTGCAGCACAATTAGAAAGATTGAAATTATGAAGAATATAAAACTGCAAGAATGAGAAGGAACTGCTGATGTACAGAATAAACAAATAACTGAGTACGTAGGGAAGAATTTGCCCAGCCCTTAGAAGCATTGTTATGTTACCTCCAAGTCTCGTAGAAGCCAAGTCTTACTGAAGCCTGTTCCTTTGCTACACTTCTTCACCAATAGCTTAAGCAAACCAGATTGCAGAAAGGCTGTGCGGATTTCTTCAAAAGCATGTGTCTGTTGGCCACAAGGAAAAAATGGCAACAGTTAACACTTTGACTAAGATTGATGGTTTATCAGGTTTTCTCAATCTCAGCAACATTAAGATAGATGGATTTCAACTGGAATTTCCCGGGCAGCATGTTGGGGATTTGGGGGAGTTCACATGTCTTAACATTGTTGAGTTCACACATCTTAACATATATTGAGGTTGAGAAATGCTGAACTATATGGACTGATTTTTTTTCAGGATTTTTTATTAAAGGATTTCTTACATGAGAAAGGCACTGAACATATAAAGATCACATTTTCATCTATAGTGTATAGAATTATAGACCACTGTTCCTTCCCAAATAAAAAAATAGTGTGGTATACAATATTCCTGATCAACAAAATATAATGTCGGATTGCAGTGCTTGTGTATTAAATTTATAAAGATTGAAAACAACTTTTTAGAAGGGTGAAGGGTTTTTTTGGCTGCTGGCTTTTGTCTTAACTGTAACTTTTTTTCTAATAAAAATTATCAACATTCTTAAGTTGTGTTCTTAGTGGACCTTCTTGTTCCTTCGGGTTATTTCTTCTGTTATTTTAAAGAACCTAAAATGATTGGTTCAAAGTCAAGGCTAGACAGCCATTTTTTATTAATGCTTTAATCTGGATTAGAGAACAGAAAACTAAATGTGAAGCTAAAGCTCAAATACTTTGGCCACCAAATGAGAAAAGATGTCTTATTTGAAAAGATCCCGATGTTGGGACAAATGAAGGCAAAAGGAGAAGGGGAGAATAAAGGATGAGATGATTAGATAGTATAATCGACGCAGTGGGCATCAGTTTGGGCAGACTGTGGCACAGTGGAGGACAAGTGGCCTGGCGTGCTGTGGCTCATGGGGTCACAAAGAGTTGGGCATGATTTAGCAACTGAACAACAACAAAACAGCCTCTTCCAGTATTATGATTCTGTTTCTTTATCAGAAATCAGCAGTGTTCTTTCTTCTATGGCCCCTCCACACAATGATTTATATAATTCTGAGTCATAAGATGGCTTGGGAATCTTTGTCCATTTTTGTACCTTAAGTGTTCTGTAAAGTCCCTTCAGAGCAAGAGATAAGACCCAAGTTGCTTCCACTGCCTCTGCAAAGCTACTGTCAATGCTGGTCTGGAGAAGATGGCTAGTTATAAACACAAAATGTTGGAGGTACCGGTGGAGCTGGCCCTGAGACTCAGCATCATCTTGCTCACATGGCTTAATCAGCTGGAGATCTTTTACTAGAACAGAAATAGATGAATACATAAATTCCAGCTAGTAGCTGTCCTGGGTTCAGCTCTGTTTACTTAATTCTGGCCTTGGCTTAGCACGATGCAATGTGAGAAAAACACAAATTCTTTTTTAAAAAATGTTTTCAGATCTACCTCAAAACTAAACTCTTTAAAGAATTATGTTTTTTATATTCACAGAAAGATGATGTAGACAGAATATAGATTAAGAATAGGCTGGCAGTAAATAATATTGTCCTATTATTCGCATTCAGCCACTTCTAATATTTTACTCCAATATACATAGCCCTTTCTTATTGACTGCCTTGCTCAGTGACCATTTGAAGTTACAATGGTGCTGAGAAATAATTTTACAGCCAATGTCTGTATTTACAACCTTCACAGCATCCTTCAGTTACATGATCACCATTACAGTCAGTATGCATTGTCCTGTTGTTTTTCTCCCCACACCCTTGCAGAGAAGAGATTGGAGAGGAAGGGACTGCAATAGGAGGAAAGCACGCAATGGGACATAGTGGCACTGGCAGCACCAAGCATGCTATGCAGACAGTCAGTATAATCCCCTTTGTATGTCTGCTTACTCTCTTGTAATTCCTTCCTCTCTTAATAAATGTAAATTACAAACACTAATTCCTTTCTTGTTAATTATCTCAGTACTAGGATAACCATTTGAAAGCAGGAATGGTTAGAAGGCAAACAAATGTGGAAGTTATGAAACTAATAATTACAAGTAGCAGCAATATGCCAACTATCCCAGCACTGGATCTGAGTGGGGGAAAAAAGAAAGCACAGTTGTGATCATGTGATTTTCCACTTAGCTCACACAAACTAAGTTTCTATATACAAGATATCAACAAATATCCAAATGGGTTAATATGAACCTGCTTTCCTCTTTCGAGTTTTAACATCCACAACCACAGCCCTGTTCTTCTCTGTGAAATGCTTGAGGATGATCACATTGTGGGCCTCATTTGCATTATCCATATACACTGATTTGGTTCCCATGCATAAAACCTGTAGAGTTGGAAAGAGACATTCAAATGACATTTGTTCAGTTAATGTAGGTTATAGCTAGATTTGCTCTCTATTCAAGCAAGCTACAAGTAAAACTGATTTACTGGACAAAATGAGGGAGGAATTAGCCATTATAATCTAAATTTACATCATTTGTATCTATTTATGACACTGGCATAATTACATACACGTGTAAATTGACACAAATTATAGTCCGTCAATTTATGTGATTCACTGATATTTGGCCTGTTATTCTGAAAGAATGCCTGGATATAACTTTTGTCTATTGCATTTAAAGTCCTCTAAACTGAAGTCAATCAAGTTTTCACTGCCTGCCTTGGCTGCATTTTTACTTGCAGCTTCAGAAAGTGGCCTAGAAAAGCGCGTGCCTTAATATGCTCACCTCTGGAAAGCCAACAAGTACCAGTAACGTGAAAATGTTGGTATGTTTCAACTGAAAGGGAAGCTGCTTGATGCAGTGGTCTGTGAAGGCAGCAATCACATCATGCCACTGAGCGGAGGAGTTCAGCGCTCGCAGAATATCTGCCATGGTGCAAGCCCAGTCCAATCCGACACGGCTAGAAAGCAAGAGTTAGAATTAATTATCATCACATATGCTCCTGAATGTGCCTGCCTTACATCAGCATTGCTTCAAAAACTGAAAGCAGCCAATGACTATTTTGCTTCACTGGTAATTCCCATTGAAATAGGCTGCCTTCTCTTGGGGTAGATCCTGCCAACGAGGAGGGACATTCCTTGCAGAACTTACTGTTTCCCCCCAGGGATTGTTAATGAGCTGCAGAAAATGACTTGGAGGGTAGCAAGTGGCCTTCAGGCAGTGATTTTGAGATCTTTGCTCTAGGCAGGACAGTCTTCCAAAGTTTAAAACTTAGCTTACTTTCAAACAAGCTACAAATTCTCTTTCTTCCCTTAAAAAAATATTTACATTAGTACTACTGGTAGCAATAGCACTTAAGACTTATATAACGCTTCACAGTGCTTTACAGCCCTCTCTGAAGCGGTTTACAGAGTCAGCGTATTGCCCCAATAATCTGGGTCCTCATTTTACTGACCTTGAAAGGATGGAAGGCTGAGACAACCTTGAGCCGGTGAGACTCGAACTGCTGGGAGTAGGCAGTTAGCAGAATTAGCCTCCAATACTGCATACTAACCACTGCACCACCATGGCTCTTACTGATTCCTTGTGAGCCTCATTTTTGTTTTTTTATTGAAGGCGGTATTAGGTTTGGAGTTTTTTTTTAGCAGTAGCAGTGCTTGCAAACATTTTTAACACCCTGGCATTCCATGACAAGGAAAGGATCGTCTGAACATATTAAAGCTTTTGAGATTAAGCTGTCATGAAAACTGACCTGTCCAGGCACACTGCTCCCAGACTGAAGAGGAGATGGGTTGTTTTCCAGCCTTCTGGCACTATGGAGCCATCACCAGCAGCCACAAGGCTGTGCTTGGTGGAGAGGACATTGTTCACAGCAGCATCCACTTCTGCAGGACTCAGTCTCCGAATCAACTGTCCCAGGAGCCCCAAGGTTAAGTGGTAAGTTTCATTTAAATGGCCAGCATTGGAGATCACAACATCAAACATGAGAGGAAGGATCTGGTCCAAGTTCATTAGAGACATTGTTAAGCCCTACAAAGAGAGAACAGGAAAGAATATGGAAATCAGCAGAGGGGTGGTGGTGGTGACATTTAATTAACATACCTCAAAAGTTCAGTTTTTCAAAGATAGACAATTTGCAATTTTGTTTTTGAACCAACAATGGGTGTACTGGATATCAAACAGCGGATTCTAAATTGACTGCTGACAAAGAGCAAGCTATACTCATTCTGCTTAGCTTCATCAAATCCAATTGGGTACACAGATGAATTATTCAACTGAGTATGTAGTAACTATTAGAAACTCAACTCATTTTTCCAGATAGTAACATAGTAAAGTAGGAAATGTAGGGGGAAAAATTATTATCTACCCAGTATCTGTTCTCAATTAAAAGGTGTCAATTTAGATAACTGAGAAAAGTTTGAAACAGTCTCAAGTTTTTTTCACTGCTTTTTCTAATACTTTTGCAGGGTAGGAAAAGAAATGAATACAAGAAGTAAGCAAGGGAACTGGGAACATTCCTCTTCTGGAAGAGGACTTGGGATAGAATCACTGGACACGGGCGTCTGCAGAAGCTGTTTCTGTCAGAATGATGAAACAAGCATCAGAATTCCAAGATGGTGGGCTCATCAGAGGAAGTAGAACTTTCTACAGGAGGAATGTTGTCGTAGTTTCCCATTTTCATAATCATGGTGGTTATTCATAGAGTAGTGTCAAGAATCTACGCCCAAAGAACAATTTATCCTTCAGGGACAGCTTGGGGTGGAAAGAACAAATTCAAGGGATGTTCTGAGTAGGGACTACATAATTTCAGTTCTCAGTGTTATGTACAAAATCCAAATGAAAAACTGAGATCAGTACAACAAAGATTAACCAGTAATTTTTTTTCCATTTTTTTCTTGACTTCAAATAAATACAGGTAGTCCTCAACTTACAACTATTCATTTAATGACCATTCAAAGGTACAATGGCAATGAAAAAAGTGACTCATGACCGTTTTGCACACTTACGACCATTGCAGCAGCAGCAGCATGCTCATACAATCAAAATTCAGATGTTTGGCAAGTGGCTCATATTTACGACCTTTGTAGTATCCTGGGTGTCAACTTTAGAATGAGCCTGGATGCAGCCATCTTTTTCCTTCTCATTCCTAGTTGCCACATAGCACGGAGGGAGGGGGTGGTGGTGGTTGCGCTAGGCAAAACAGACTTTCTCTCTCTTGGACTTTCTCTCATGGGAACCAAGGTCATCGGCTGCTCCCGAGACTGCAGGCTGGACGTTTCATGAAAAGCCCGCCAACAAGCTGAGTGGGGAAACATAGTTTCTTGCACAGTGTTGGGGGCAGGATTTCTTAACTTTGTATTGGGGAATTTGTATGCGTCTCTTCAGACTTGGTTTCACTTTTGAAGTACCAATAATCTGTATCAATAAACATGTTCTTTGAAGAATTTGCAAGCCTCGGAGTTCTGCTTTATTTGTCTCTGTCGATCAGAACCTTGACACTGGCATCATCTGATCCTCCCTTTGGTGATCTTCTTGACCAGCAAAGTCAACAGGGGAAGCCAGATTCGTTTAACAACTGTGTGACTAACTTAACAACTGCAGCAATTCGCTTAACAACTACAGCAAGAAAGTCATAAAATGGGATAAAACTCATTGAACAACTACCTCACTTAGCAACAGAAATTTTGGGCGCAATTGTGGCTGTAAGTCAAGGACTACCTATCTACAAATGATAGTGCCAGGTTGGTGGTGACTAAGCACAGCATTAATTTACTTTTTTCATCAGCACTTATTTTATTGTATATTAAGTTATGTATGACTTTCTAATTTGTAATCAGCTCCAATTTTCCAGTATTTCCTACTGACTATTACAAAAAAATAATAATCATAATAATAATCATACAATACATGGGCTATCATGTGTTTTAGCTGGACCTAATTCTCTGTTTAAGGGACGCTGTGGCTCAGTGGGTTGGGACGCTAAGCTTGTCGATCGGAAAGTCGGCAGTTTGGCGGGTTGAATCCCGAGTGCCGCGTAACAAAGTGAGCGCCTGTTACTAGTCCCAGCTTCTGCCAACCTAGCAGTTCAAAAGCACGTAAAAATGCAAGTAGAAAAATAGGGACCACTACGGTGGGAAGGTAACAGCGTTCTGTGTGCCTTTGGCATCTAGTCATGCCGGCCACATGACCACGGAGACGTCCTCAGACAAGCGCTGGCTCTTTGGCTTTGAAACGGAGATGAGCACCAGCCCCTAGAGTTGGAAACGACTAGCACGCATGTGCGGGGGAACCTTTACCTTTACCTAATTCTCTGTTTGAATTATAGTTATTACCATAAGAGGGAGCTCTTGAATTTTTTTTAACCACAGTGGCTTTAAACCACTTTTTACAGTAATTGCAGTATTTTTACTACATTTGGACTGTGATGTAAAAACTATTCAATTCCATGTCATTGTAGACTATTTATAATGAATAACAAGCCAATGTAATCGTAAATGGATTATTATCACAAAAAAGTATTACAACATAGGAAACAATATTGGCTCCCAGCAAAAGAATGAAATATCATGAATTGACTTGGAAAATTTTGACCATAAAATGATATACTGATTATGATTTGACCCAGAATACCAGATCCATAAGAAGACCACCCACATTATTACACAGAATTATTTGAAGAGAAAAAAATGCAAAGATGATATATTACAAGAGAGGTATCAAGTGGAATGCACAACTATCAGTCCTGGGTCCTCTACTTGTCAATATTTTAATTAATGACTTAGAAAGAGATGGACAGAAGGCACATATTGATAGACTATATAAAATTGGATGTGATAACTTAGAAGTTTCCTTAGGAGACAGAAAGAAAACTCAAAATGATCTGTGGCTACAAAAAAGACAAAGACAATTTCAGGCTGCATCAACAGGAATATGATTTCCAAATTGCAGAAAGCAATCTTTGCGTCCTATTCTGCACTCTACTTTACGTACTATGTCTGCTTTAAGACGAATTTGAAGAAACTAGAATAGGTTCAGAGAAGAACAATGACGAGGGGACCAGAAGCTAAGATTTATAAAGTGAGAATAAAGAAGCTAGTCATGTTTAGGTTTCAGAACCTACAATTAAGGAGAACGTAATTGCATTCTTAAAATATTTGCTTATGTTATTTAGTTGCACTTTAATACTGCTATCTCCCAAGACTGATAGGAAGTTACACAAATCAAGATCAAGACATCTCTCATTCCAAAGCATAGGATGTGAAATAATAAAGTTACAGGAAAATGGACTCCAATTGAATTTTAGAATAACTTTCCAACAGTAACAGCAATTTGCCAGTGGAACTAGAGCTAATGGATTCCATTTCATTGCTTAAGCAAATATATTTGGATATAGATTCCTGAACTGAGGAAGGGATTGAATGTGATGTCCTAGATAGATCCTTCCTACTCTCAAATTCTTTGATGAAACTATAATGATTCATATGATCTTCTGGAGGGATTGTCCTTTTCTTACTTCCTTAATTATCTGGCACTTAAACTCCTTCACTGTTTTCCCTAATTTGGATAATTCCTTACGGATTTCAGGCGAGGCAACATTGCAGCTAGTAGCCCAAGAATCCTCTTCTGGGAACATTCAGCAAATATTTCTGCTTGACTAGGCATTGGTTTTTCTTCAGCTTGATGTGGAAGCAAAACATCAGAAACTTCAACATCTGTAAACCAACAAATGAAAATGCTTCCTCAAATTATGCTACTGTTGAAAATATTAGTAATATTACAATCACTGCAGATTTACAATTCATCAATTCAATGTTCATAATGATACACATTTCCTCATCATATATAATATAGTAAAATATTCCCAAATGAATATTATTTCCATGTTTATATATAGGTAATCCTTGGTGAATAATGTTGAAACTGGTAACTCTGTCGATAAACAAAACATTATCGGCAGCACATGTATACATAACCCGAACTAGACTGTTGTTTCTGTGTCATGTGTGTGTGTATATGCAAGATTCATTTTTCTCGCCATGCACATTTATACATAACCTGAACTAGATTGTTCTTTCTCTGTGTCATATAATACATGTGGATATATAAATAATTCTGTATTTATTTATTTTTCATATTTATGTAGTGAATATATGAGATGGTGGCCCTTTTAAGAGCTGCATGGAATGAAATTTCATTTTAATGTATGCTGATGAGTGTACATTCAAAATGACAATAAAGTTATTATTCTATTCTATTCTATTCTATTCTATTCTATTCTATTCTATTCTATTCTATTCTATTCTATTCTATTCTATTCTATTCTATTCTATTCATGTACGTGACCATGCCAACTTAAATGGCACTTCCAGTTCCCATTGTTAAACAAATCCTGTGCAATCATTAAGCATGATGTCACATGATTGCCATTTGTGATTTCCTGCTGGCTTCCCCACTGACTTTGTTTGTTAGAAGCTGGCAGGAAAAGTCGCAAATGGCGATCACGTGACTGCAGGATGTTGTGGCCATAATTGAGAGTCAATTGCTAAATGCTCAAATTGCAATTATGTGACTGCAGAGATGCTGTGCAGTCTCCTTATTCAGCAGTACTGTAACATTGAACTATCACTAAACAAGTAATTATTAACTGAGGACTATCTGTACGTGGACTGTAGAGAGGCAGACAGAGCATGCTAGGAATTCATGCATCTACCTCTGGAAGGCAGATGATCATTTTTGGCATTACCAGGATACAGCATTACACATGTATTATATTAACTACTGTTTGCAAATATAAGGTTTTTGAAAAAATCGTAGCAATTTTCTGATTGTATGATGGGCACCTACACTAGTGTTAATTTTTAAAATGTCCTTGTGTATGTAGCTAGGCTTAATGTCACCGATTTTTTTTTAAGCCACGAATGAGAAATGAGTGAGAGAGCCTGTGTTGAAGTGAATAAAGTATCTCATCTAACCTCAGTTATGGAATCTCACTGAGTAACTTCAGGCCAATTACTCTCTCAGCCCAACTTATGTCACAGGAGTTTTGTTGTAGGAAAAAATAAGTTTTTCTACCGTGGTTAGATATAAGAGCACACTAAATAAACATACAAAATATTAAAATACTAAACCAGGGACCCTTTAAATATTGCTAACTACAAAATCCAGCATTCTCTTAACTTTCTCTTACATGTGTCTTCACTTTCAACTTGGAGTATTAAATATGGATTGCTCTAAAATTCTTTTTAAAATTTCATATATTATGCTTGCTAACAATCATTCATTCTTCCTTATTTATGTTTATGAATGTTTCTGTACATTCTTTGTAACCAACTGTGTCACTATGGGTCTGCCCCTAATAACAATAATTATTAATTTTGAAATTGCCTAAAATTTTCTAAAAACTGACTAGTTAGGATCAGGGTTTTTTAAAAAAAATTAGGCAACTTAGAAATTAACAATAATGTATTGCTATTAGGAGTAGACCAATAGTAATACAGTTGGTTGCAAAGAATGTACGTAAAGAAGTAAGAAAAAAGAAACTGAACAGCAACTGCTTTTTTATATATAAAGGAGCTAAAAAGTAATATTTACCTGGGGATATGCTCTCTTTTGCAAGCAAGTCTGAATTAAAAGCAAGTTTCTGTTTCTCCTGTAATACCATTTCTTTCTTTGGTGGAAGACCATTGGAAAGTTTGTTCTCAATTTTCATTTTACTCTCTTGTTTATTATTCATTGAAGTCTGAATTTCAGTAATGCTTCCATCTCCCTAAGTAAAAACAACAAATTAACTTCAAACTGTATTTTTAAGCAGTTAGTGACTTTTAAGTGTTTTTAATTTTAGCCATTTTATTTGCAATCGAGTTCAACAGCACTGCTCCAATAGAATAACTTACCATAAACCAGTGTAAAATTCTAACACTCTTGTTGAAGAAATGCTCCTATGTTAAGCAATAAAGGGGATCATTCCCAATATCTGAACTAACCTCCCCAAGTTAGAGCTCTCTAGATATGCGGGGTTTGTAATTCCGAGTTAGCAAAGTCATCAGATTTGGGAACTGCAGTGGCAGCACATCTTGAGTGCTCAGTGTTAAAGACTGCTGTTTTGAAGGAACATTTAACCTCCTAGGTCTCCAAAGGGAGAGTGTCAACTGCAGCTTATTCAGAAACTGACTATGAACACAAGAGATAAGAGATACAGAGGCTGAAGGTTCAGCCCCAAGAATATTTAGAATCTCTTCAATTTGATGTAATTGAAGTCATAAGAAGATCTTGCCTAAAACCAGGTGAACCAATAATCCTGGAATTCATTCACCTTACTCTATCTATAGGATACAGCTTGACCTGCTTACTCGTCTAGTGGTTAAGTAACTAGGCTAGAAAACAGGATACTGCAAGTGCTAGTCCCACCTAAGGCATGAAAGCCAACGGGTGACTTTGGGCCAGTCACTCTCTCTCAGCCCTATCTACCACGCAGGGTTGTTGTAGAGGACAAATAGAAGGAAGAAAGAGTATTAAGTATGTTCTTTGCCTTATTTATAAAAACAGGATAAAAAAACTAAAATAAATTCATTTAGAATCCATCTCCCCTCTGTTGAGTGCATAAGAGATACTCACATATTTGCAAATGTCTCTTTAATATAAGGCTCTGCATTTATAAGCAAATGAAACCACTCAATATGTGTGTGTGTTTTTTAAAAAAAATATTTACATTGCTATGGATGACAGATTTTGGCATCTTGTTATTTTCCACGATTTCCTTACTGGCATGGTTTTCTTCACTGCTCTCTGTGCAAGAATCAACTGTGGGTATCCCATTTTCAGACAAAGGTTCTTCTGGCAACATACTAAGCAGAGTTTGGCTTTTCAGACCTGCAGGCGAAGAAAGTTAGTTTAGATGTTCAAGACAGGATGAAAACAGTCTGAATTCAGGATTCACCCCAATCAATGAATTTCAGGAAGACAGGATACATCATGGAACGAGTTTCACCACATATCTATTGAATCTTTCCCCTTCCTTGTGTGACTGTTCTGTTCTGTTCTGTTCAAGCTGCCAGGAAAGGGACAAAATGGGGATTCCTTAATCCAGCCATCCTGGACAACGTCTACCTCATCTATTCTAGAATTACGTCCGACAATCCAGGATGAAGTGGACTTGGGTCAGGAACAGCATTGCTTACTGTGTTGGATGGCCTGCACAAAATGTGGATGGTGGGAGGGAACACAGCCCTCCTTATCCTGCTTTATTTTCAGTAGCATTAAATATCATTGCTCATGAGATCTGGACCATTAGTGAGGTCATCCTGAATTTTCTTGGCAAATTCAGGAAAAATGAACTTAGTACAAAGAGAATTTTACGACAGAAATGGTGCTAACAAAGGTGGAAGGTCAACCATCACTAGCAGCAACTGAATGTTTCTTGAGGCAAGACAAGCATCCGAGAGTTACAGGTACCACAATAATGGTCAAAACACCTTGGTTCATACAAGCAAAAAGATGAGCTCTCCTTTGTTCCACAGAGAAACCTTAGAATGTAACATGTTTATTAATCTACCACTGTGGAATAATTTGGAAGTATCTGTGTGGAGAGAATAAATTCCCAATTCCTACTATTTTTGTTATATGACTAATTTGAAGAGAAACAGCCTAAGGAATTAATTATACAGACTGCAATGGCCATTAAGGAGGGAGTCAAGTCCAGATAAGGTTCCAATGCTACAACAGGGTATCTGATGAACAGATTTTTTGGTGGACAAAAATCCTTCATGTTGGTGGACTCTTATGCCTGCCAAAGCTGTGCCAGGACAGGAATGTTAAATTTCTTGTATTCAAATAGCAAGTCTGTCAGCCTTTCAAGGTACTCCAGATAGGAAACCATGAGTTCTAACACTGCCTTTATTGTAAGGTTACAGTAACTGAATCTTGCAAGTCTGAAAACGCATCAGTTCCCGCCTTTCTTTTATTTTCCAAGCAACTAGAGAGTCCCGTTTGAGATGCTTTCCCCTATTCCCTTTGTGGGCTGAGATGTCTCATATTTCACTTTTTGCTCTGGCTGCGGTTCTTCCTCCTCCCATTTCTCAAGGATATCCCCACGGGCTGTTACAACATCTCCGCTCACCTTTGCCATGCTGCACTTTCATCAGGCAATCTCCAATCAGCTGGATACATTCTTGCTGTAGGATTTTAGCATGAGCAATGATCTCTGGGCTGAGTTCTTCCCCATCTGCTTGTTTGCCACAAGTTAAGTCAGCGCTGTAGAGAGCCAAGGCAGAAAAAAGGAGCCAGGAATAGTTGTGAAGATAAGGCTGGATGAGCCTATGGCAGTCACTGATCCTGAAGGTCATCATTGGATACACAGTGATGCTATGGGTAGGCAGGTGGCTAAAACGACAAAAGGGTTATAAAAGCTGGTTAGAAAGCAGGGTCCAGCACATATCAAACGGATATATCTTGCATTGATAGAAATTGACTCAGAAACAGAACTTGTTAAAGATTGTATAATAAAATGGGCCCAAAACATCCAAGAAGTTATTACAATGGACATGTGGGAAAAGATCTGGGTGAGGAACGTAAAATTTACACAAGCTCAAAATTTAAGAGAGAACTTTTATAAAATGTTTTATAGATGGCATTTAGATCCTAAAAAGCTGGCAAGTATGTATCCGAATTATCAGCCTGTGCTGGAGGTGTGGCGATGAAGATGCAACATATTTTCACATATGGTGGACTTGTAAAAAGGTTAAGGCCTTTTGGATAAAAATTTGGTGGAACATGCAGAAGATTTTCAAGCAAAGGATAAAGTTTTGTCCGCAACTTTTTTTGTTAGGTATAATTACAGATGTTACGGTTGTGGACACTAAGCTGATGTTGAATTTAATTACGGCAGCAAGACTCTTAATAGGTCAATATTGGAAGAAGGAGGAACTGCCGACTGTAGAAGAATGGACTTTAAAGGTTTCTGACCTGGCAGAGATGGCAAAGATCTCGGCTTATTTGAAAGATCACTCGCAAGAACGTTATATTATGGAGTGGAGAAAATGGATTGAGTATATCCAGAACAAATATGGGACTAAAAAGTTTCATGTAGCATTTGAATAAGTCTTCCTTTCTTTTTCTTTTTTCCCTTTTTTATATATATTTAATAGTAATAGTGTTTGTAGTTATCCTATATGAGCTAGAGAGTGATAGATTTTAGAGTTTATGATTGTTAGCATATGGATGTTTATGATTGTTTTTTTTTTTTTTGTTTTTATACCTTGTACTTAGCTCTGGGAAGTCGGGGGGGGAGGGGGGGAGGGATGGGTACGGGAGGGGGAGGGGGGATTGTTAAAGATAAAATGTATGTTAAAACTTTTCAATAAAAAAAAAGCTGGTTGATATGATCATTAATAAAAACAAGGTACTTTTTCCCTGCACTTTGCTCAGATATATCTGAAGCCTACTGTCTGCCTCAGTGAAAAATTAAACAGACGGTTCAATCATGTGACCTACTTCATGGCAAGGCACCAGCTACCACCCAGTCTGTACCACCCAGCTGAAAATCAGTGATTTTACAGATACTAGGTTTTTGCTTAAACAGAAGCAGCTCTTCCTGACATATACCAAATATTGGGAACAATGTCAAAGACCATAGCAAAAATTGATAGAAATTATGCAAATAAGATCAGGATATACTGGAAGCAGAGATGAATCAATAGATTTTCAATTCTATAAGGATGAGGAAGAACAGCACTGCAGCACAGGTAGTCAAATGGCCCTCTTTCATGTGACTGAACTTCAGGCTCTTGGCAACTGAGCTGCATTTATGGCTGTTTGTGGCATCCTGTGATCATGTGATTGCATTTTAAGATGGTTTTGCCCAAAATTGAAATTTGCTTAGTTCATTTATTGACCGCAGCAAAAAAGGTTATAAAATTGGGTTTGTCATGTGACCAACACACTTTATGACCATCACACCTTACAACTTGATGGGCAAGCTCCATTATGGTCATAAGTTGAGGACTATCAATATAGAAAACCTTTGCTTATAGGGGAGGACAGTAAAGCAAAGCAGAATGGAATAACCAAAGTGGTTTTCTAAGAAATTAAATCTTTTCAATTAACCCGTTTTGTTCCTTTCACCCTCCCCCAGTCATCTTTCTTCATATAGCAAAGACAAGTGTAAATGCATAGAGAAATGACACCCAAATATGACCAAGTGATTGGCTGGCATTTAGTAGTTGCTGATGGGCCAGTACCTGTCAGAGTATTTCTTTGTAGAGTAGCATCCATAGCAAAGGTCAAAATCTTCACACACATTGCAGTTAATGCGCTGGCCAACAATAATCCCTTGACAGTGATTGCAAGCATACTCCATGTTAATCATGTCATGACTGGCCTCGTGACCTTCAGGTCTCACTCCACCTTTTAGTAGGCAAATGCAAAACACATCATTCCATCATTCACATGCTGCATTGCTGTCCTGCAGGTCATTCTGCACTGGTGGCTGGGGAATCATGGGACTTGAAGTCCAAACATCTTACAGCTGCAAAGTTTATAAAACATTGATCTAAAGCCTCAAAGACATACATCCAAAATTGTCATGTAACTGGGGGCCAGTAGATGCGTTGCTCTGCTGCCTGTTTTTCTCCTACTGAAGCTAAGAAACTGCGCCACAAAATAACTGCTCTGCTTGCTGTATGAATATCATTCCACAAGAAGCTGATATATTACTCCAGAGAAATGTTAATAGTTAAGAAATCAGCAGATTGTTTTAAGTCTATTTCATAGAATCATAACGAACTGGCCATGAGACTAAATCATAATTAGCATTGTATTATTGAATAGTTTTATTTCTATTTTCCCTTCATCCAGTGCGCTCCCACAGGGAGGGTCTCCTCAGGGTGCTGCCGGTTAAAGACTGCCGGCGGGTAACACCCAGGGGTAGGGCCTTCTCAGTGGGTGCGCCTGCCCTGTGGAACCAGCTGCCTGCAGAGCTTAGGACTGCCCCCAACCTCCGTTCATTCCGCCGGGACCTGAAGACCTGGCTCTTCGAGCTCTCTGGCCCAGGCTGAGAATATTTTTAATTTTAATTTTAACTGGGTTTTAATTTTCTCAGGGTTCTATTTAATCTCTTTTAATTTGTTTTAACATTTGAATTGACTGTTTTTAAAATGCCCTGTAAACCGCCCTGAGTCCTTTGGGAAAGGGTGGTATATAAATCTAAATAAATAAATAGTTTCCATTTTTTTCAAAGTAATGGTGGGATGTGTGTATAGACAAATAGCAATAAGCACTTGATTTAATAAACCCTCAGTTTAGTAGACTTCAGCTGTAACAAACAAAATTTAATCTTATGTACATAATTAAAATAAGAAAGCTATTGGTAACTATGAGGTCTAGGCTTCCTGTAGGCATGAAAGCTGACTAAGTGATTTGGGGCCAGTTATTCTCTCTCAGTCCAACCCACCTCTCAAGGTTGTTGCAGTGAAGAAAATAGGAGGCCTAAGCATTAAATATGAGTTATATATAAAAAGGTGGGATAACAATCTAAAAAAAATAATAACTCTTAACAACAACACCCCTGGCAGCAAACAAGGACAATTAGACATTTCCTAGTTACACAATCCTACATTTGCTAGTTGGAAAAGTTTGAAATACCCGTTCTCTACCTGCTATAATCATCTGTACGGTTTACATCTAGAAGAGCAGCTGCCTATGACATCACAACACTGTCACTATTGCTACAGAAATTCAAAAAAGCCCACTTAGATTTAATGGACATAGACATTTGGTTTCAACAAATATCCTTCCATGCTTTATTAAATTGTGGAATTACTTTGTGAATATATTTGTCTTAAGTGTGCACGTATGTGTGTGTGCCCCCTCACTCCCCCAACTGACTCTCAGTAAAACAGTGGAAGTTGAACCACAGCTCCATTATGGGAAATCAAGGCTATGATACAGTTTCCATCTATCTACCTTACCCAGAAAGCAAGTTTTACACAGATCCATATCATTGCATTGCAAACAGCGGTAACGATGCCACGGAGCAATTTCATCACATCCATCGCATGATATATCCACATGTAACAGGTCACAGTAGCGGGCAATGAACATGTGCATCTAGAAAGAAATAGTGATAAAACGCTGATGAACAATAAATAACAAAATGGCTAGGGATAGTGGGGGTGTTGTGCTATTTTCCCACCTAGTGAAAACTGGAGAAAAGCACAGGAGCAATCAGATGGAAATGGGAATCCAAGAAGGATGGCATCTTCCAAAACCTGGAAGTAATTTCACTGACAGAATTGGTTTGAATTTCAAAGGGAAGAAATACATATTATATTTTGTCTACAATAGCTTAACTAATCTCTCTGAACTCAACTGAGGCTTGGATACAGAAGGTTTCCAAAGCCACAAAGGTAGTCCTCAACATACGATGGTCACTTAGGGACTCTCTAGAGTTACAACAGACCCTTCTCCGAAAACTTACAACCTGGTTTTGAAGTTTGACTAGCTCTGCTGTGCTTTGAGCACCTAGCAACAGGTGTGTATTTATGGCTGTTTGCAGCATCCCGCAATCACATAACCATGATTTATGTTTCTGCCGTAAACTGGTATTTACTTCTGGTTTCCAGCAAAAACTGGCCCAGAGCAAAAAAAAAAAGGGCATGCTTAACTAAGATGGTAAAATTGGCCATATGATGACTCGCTTTATAACTGTTGCAACTTATGACCCTAATTGCCAGGCTATTATAGTCATAAGTCGAGGATTAACTGTTCAGATATTGCTGAACAGACTCTTCCAGTCCTACTGCTGTCCAAAACATACATAAGCTACAGCACATCATTCTGTTTTAAAAATGTTTTTATTTGGGAAAAAAACCCATGTTAACATTTTTATCCTTATGACCTTTCTTTGCTTATCAGGGTCTGCTTGGCTTATCTTGTCACACCAGGTTTCAAAAACTCCTTCCTGGCATTCATCCATCCACTCTGAGTTTTGCTTGTAGTCTGCAATTTCTTCTTCTTTGTTACACTGGCTGAGAACAAAGCATTACATTAAAAACTCATTTAGAACAATGACAAAGCCAGAAAGACCATCTCCAACAAATTTGCATAAGCAAAACTAAAAGGAAGAAGCTGCAGTTTCTGGTTCAGTAATCAGCATTCTCTGTGTTGCTGCTTTTGAAATATAACTATCTTAGCCTTTAACATTTTTTTAGCTAGCATGACCTTTGGGTAAGAAATATATGGTAACTGAACAGCGGGAAATCCAGTTGCAGAGAGAGATTAAAAAAAAATAAGTACAGCTTTAACATATGACAGAAATGTCATCTTAAAATATGCTTTTCATCTTCTCTCTCACAAAAGACGAAATACTTCTAAGATAATATCAACAGAAAATCTAAATATCCAGGAAGGATAGGCTTACCTGCTTCACAATTATTGCTTCACCTTCAATAAAAATGTATTATTAAATACTATCAGTAGAACTTTAATTGCAGCATCTCAGTGGCTTAAAAGACACCGGAGAAGGTCTATGCTCCAGAGGTTCAAGCTCTACCACTGTGTGGCAGAGTGAGCTCCTGTCACTTGCCTCAAATCCTGCTAACCTAGCAGTTTGAAAGCATGTAAATGCAAGCAGATAAACAGGTACCACTTCAGTGGGAAAGTAATAGCGTTCTGTGTTTGGCCATATGCTTTGTGCTGTGACATGAAGTCATGCTGGCCATGTGACTAAGTAAATGTCTTTGGCCGGTGCTGGTTCAATCAGTTAAAGAAACGGAGATGAGCAGTGCCTCCTAAAATTGGCTACAACTAGCGGAATAAAACCTGCAAGGACACCTTTACCTTTTTATATCTAATTAGTGAGAGACAACAGGGGAGAGCAATTGTAGTGGGGTTTTTTTTCAGCCTAACACCTCCAATCTATTGGGGCTCAACATTGACAATCATTACTCAGTATGAGCTGGTTTCATGGTTGTGTCCTCTTTGCATATATCTATTAAGTAAGCAGCCCTACTTGCTTCTATACGCCACTGGAAATGAATGACCAATTAGATGTAAATATAATTGCAAATAGTAAAAATAATAGTGAAGATGCTCCCAAGCCAAGCTTGACTGCATCGTACGTTTTTTTCTTGATAGTGTTTAAGAAAGTAATTTGCCCCTACTTATGGAACATTATTTTTAATTTCCCAGTTTTTAAATTTCTCAGAGTTTAAACTTTTATTCCTTTTCAAGAAAAACAAGGGCCAACTTTGCCTAATGCTCAAAACCAAGGATTACACTTCTGCTTCACTGCATGTGAGGTAACGCATACGTATGTAGTTGGGAGATGGTTGCATTGCTGTTGCATTTAAACATTTGCAAATGTTAACCCCCTGGCTGGGGGGGGCACTCAAACAACAAAGCATAGAAAATATAGTCTTATTAACCCAATTACCATGCAGGATGCACATCTTTGCACAACGTGTAGTTGAGATTTGGGAGGTGTGCGTGTCAACTCATCTGCAGCCATCTGCAACTTATGCACACCCATCAACCCATTTGCAGTGTAGATATGCATTGATGCCTGCATGCACTTGCAGACAAATCTAAATCAAGCTTTAAGCAACAACTACATTATTCTAAATAAAAACAAAACAAACCTAAGACTATAATTCTATTCCCTCTTTGCAGAAAGTGACTAATAGTGAAGTCATAATTTTTACAATATTAGCACATTCTATATAGTCGTTTAAAGATTACTATCTTTTTAATAATATATTAATTTTCTAATTTTACAATTCAGTATTTAAAAAACAACATGGTGACTGGGTTAATCAATAGTTCAATACCATACATAAGTCTTTAGTATAAATCTCAAATTACAACATCAGATATTTCCTCTCTTTTTCCCTTAATATCTACTATCTCATATTAGGCTAATACAGTTCTTATTATTCTCAACTAAGTAAAACAACTTTGTTACATTTATCAATAATTTTTAGCTTATACATAACTTAATTGTATTTGCATTCAATCCTTATATACAATCAATGTCCTGTTATTGCTTTTTTTCCAAGCTTTAATTCCCATCAATATTCAAATTAAGTTTTGGTATTTATAATGAATGCCAAAGGCGCACGGAACGCTGTTACCTTCCTACCGTAGTGGTCCCTATTTTTCTACTTGCATTTTTACTTGCTTTCAAACTGCTAGGTTGGCAGAAGCTGGGACGAGTAACAGGCGCTCACTCTGTTACGCGGCACTCGGGATTCAACCCGCCAAACTGCCGACCTTCTGATCGACAAGCTCAGCATCCTAACCCACTGAGCCAACCACATGACCACGGAGACGTCCTTGGACAAGCGCTGGCTCTTCGGCTTTGAAACGGAGATGAGCACTGGCCCCTAGAGTCGGAAATGACTAGCATGCGTGTGCGGGGGAACCTTTACCTTTACCTTTTTATTTATAATGAACACCTTTTTAATGAACAGCCTTCAAAGCGGTTATGGAAAATCTCCATGTGCAAAAGATATTCTTAAAATTATTTCACTGACTTCTCTTTTTTAATATTACATGTTTTTCTGACTTACCAAATTATCTTGTCATGTGTACTTATGTTCTCTTGTGACATGGTGAGGAGGAGACGTGGCAGCTGAATATCAATGAAGAAGGAAAGATCTTTTGCCTCCCAGCCCATATCCAAAAAGTGAAGGAGACATGTCTGCACACAGGACAAGGCAGGCAGTAATGATCTAAACAAATAATAATCTAATGAAATTGAGTGCTGCTATGTTCAAGGCATCCTGCTTATATAATATACAATTTAGCTACCAGGAAGATTGTGTAATAGCTGCCAATTAAGATGACTTTACACGGCAATCAGACACATAATCAATGAGAAGAACCTGAATTTTGAAGCACAGGAATAGCCAGAAGCTGGCAGGCGAACAGCATGAAAACTATTCTGTTTTGCCAACTAACCAGATTTAAGAAAATGGGGTTCTTTCACTTGTCAAATGGAGCAATGTTTATGATTTGGTTGATATAGCCTCTTCCCATTTAGTGCCATCTAGTTATATTCAGAATACAGCTTTCATTCTTCCTATGCCAGGGTAATGATAATTCCCCATCTCCATTAGTGGAACAGTTGTACTCAGTTATATCAGTAAGGGTATAAAAAAATGAAATGTCACCTAATGGCTACTAACATTACAAAATCCTGAATCTTACTCCACATATTGATAAATTTCTAACAATAAATTGAAATCCAACAAAGAAACAAATAAGAGACCATTGCATGGAAGTCAGCAAACTTTTACACTTATATTGACTACAGCCACTCATTCTGCCTAAGGTTTGATTAGTAAAATTTAATGTGAGATGAAAATGTGCCACTATCTGTCTGAAATGTAACAGGTTTGGTTTTAGTTTAATAGCTTTTTATTTCTTCAGAAAGACAAAACAAGACTTGCTTATCTCTTTCAGTCTGTGTAATTCTTAGCATCACTGAATTAATATAATTACTAAATATATCACTAAATCAGCTGTATATGGTATATAAACTGATCTAGATATTAACTGAATTGTGAGAAAACCAAACTTCACTTAGTTAAGGTCTACTGTTATCCTGGCAATGCAGGTTTCTAAAAAGGACACTGAATTTTCAGGATCTCTCTTTCTAGAAGAAAGTTTAATTTGAGAGACCAAGAAAGTCCAGCTAATTTTTTTATAACTCACTGACTGGAATAATAGTTTCTATGAGTAACATAATCAAAACATATAAATGTCTATCCCTGTGAATCAACAGACTGACAGCAACTCAAAAAAAAATTCCCAGCGAAAACAGCAACCTAGCAAAATTTGAATATAACAATGAATATAACGGATCCCTTTCTTCTCATCCACTACAAACAATACATGGTGATTATTTATAATATTTTTATAGTATTCATTCCTGGTGGCTCTGAGAAGCTAACAATCAGATACACCAATAAAATCCATATAAAAATAACAACTCAAACGTTTCAGAAAAATATGTGTATCTATGTATACAAAATGAGCAAATAACGGTTTATAAACTCTCCATCATAGAAGGACCATTGGCTACCAAGAAGATTAATAAGATAAGCAATAAGATTAAAGAGTAATTTAGCATTCTTTATGAATAAGGCTCATACTTGTCACTGTAGTTGTTAAATCCTTTCAAAGCATTGACCAAGAAGTGAAGCAGCTGGTAGAAGGATTCCCGAATTTCTCGGTGTAATTCAGCCCCACACCCTTCTAAGTGTCCAAAATAGCTGGAAACAAGCAAAAACAACAACAACATAAGGCTGGCGGATGAACTACATCATAAATCCTTCACTGATACCTACTTTACATCTCTCTCTCTCTCTCTCTCCATCTATCTACCTACATACGTACGTACGTACGTACATACATACATACATATATGGGATGTGGGGCTAGGACATTCCATGGATAAGTGGACATTCCAAAACACACGTGACCAATTATTTATGGTCTAAGTTGATCAAATGTCAGGGGAATGGTTTTCATCATGACTTACTTTGTGAACTCCTTCTGGCAAGCTAAAAGTTCCAGCAGGAAAATTATGCAAGGTGGAACAAAACAGTGAGGTTGGCTGAGGGATTTTAGACACTGGAGGATCATCTTCAGCACTTCCAAAATATTTTTGGCTTGACTTTTCCTCAAAGCAAGGACTTTCACGACACTGGGGATAAAACACAAATCCAAATGAGATGACAGAATATCACTACCATAATTAGATGTTGGATGCATCAGAATTAAGAGAATCTTGTTAAGGAAAAAGCTACAAGTCTTGCTCAAGTTGTGGATTAAACTTCAGATTAAGCAGATAATGTCTTTCCTCCAAATTAGCATAGGATAGCATGGCATGAATTGCTTATCCTAGATCCTGGAGCACCTGAATGATTGCCTTCCACTATCCTGTCAAGTCTCAAGTCCTGAGACTTGAGTTAGAACCACTCTCATTTTCACAACAATGTTCCTTTCCTTGCATTATTGGAAACATAGCTTTCAGTTGGCTTGCCATGCTTCAGAGATCAACACTAGCTAAAGCAATCAAGAGAAAATGCTATTTCTGTTGCCTTATGCAATTTCAAAGAGAAGTTCAAGATCTATATTTGCTTTGTTCTGAAATTAATTCAGGTTGCTGTTGAACTTTCAAAGCTAACTGCCTAATTTCTTTTCTGTAGAGCAATCCACTCGATATCTGCTCTAAAACTATAAACTGAAACAATTATTCTCTTTACTAAAACAGGGACTATTTTGCTCTGTTTAAGTACTGAAGTAACTATGAAAACATATTTTCTTGCATTTGCCCCATTCCTGTTTAATATCTGAGGTTTGATTGCAGTCTTCCTTGACTATAACGTACAGGGTTAAACAACTTATCCACTCCTGGAACTCTAAAGCAGAAAATACTGGGTACAATCTGGCTCACCTTTCATGAGAAAGAGATTGATCTTTAATGAAATCCAAGATGTCTTTCAAGATGGGATATTTCTCCTTTATGCTGGGTGCAGGTTTAGATTCTTCCATTGAACGGAAGGAGAGGAGTCGTAGCCGTCCACGGCTGAATGGAGGCTTGCGGGTCGGGGTTGAAGGGGGGGACAAGGTTTCTTCTGGCTCTGAGTTTTTTTCCAGGGAACTACTTTGGGATGCTGAAGCCAGTTCCCTCTGTGGGGAATCGGGCACTTCTTTTTTCTTGAGTTCAGAGTTTTGACCTCCCTCTGGGAAAGGAAAACCAGTTGCTTCGCAAGCAGGTGACAGATGTGAGGCTTGGAAATCTGCTTCTACTACAGAACTTGTCCTATGGCGTTTACCATTAAGGACTTGCCCATGGTCCTCCAGATGATCAGCGTTAAGGCCTTCAGTCTTGGGCCGTACGGGCAAAAAGTTCAGCAACAGAAGACTTTTCTGGATACACTGCTGTGCTACAATGGAAGGCAATAGATGTTCTGTAAGAATAGCACAAGCAACGCTCTGCACCCCAGATTCTCAGACCTTTCTTGAGGTTTTTATTTAGAAAACTAGAACACCCACCTTTGGAATACAGCATTTTCGAGTGAGTGAGTGAGTGAGTGAATGAAGCAGACTATAAAAAAGCTATACAAATTTCACACAAGTTAAAGTAGCTATTGCTCTAGAATAATGCCTTGGGTTCTTCTGCAAATTTCAGGGTTGACCTTAAGCACACCAGTGCACTATTCTGTCAATCCAGGCAATGGCAAATTGAGCCTGGATGCTGCAATTCAAACACAGTACCAGTTGGTAACAAGACCTTGGAACTACTGAGAGACAGAAAAGCCAGTCATCAAATGTGTCAGACATTTCTAGAAAAGCAGCAGGTCTTATCAATCTTCTGTTGCTATAGCATGCTTCCTTACTGGCCTAAGAGGAACATAACTAAACTGAAGTTTTTTTTACTTGCTAATGAACCTAATTCAAGGTGCTAGTAGCTTACTGTTAAAACCCTGAATTGCTTAGAGTCCAAATATCTGAAGGAGTATCTCATGCATGAAGATCAGAGAAAAGCTTTCTCACTGCCTCTTTCTAGGTTGATCTATTATTTTCAAACAAGACAGACTTCTGCTGCCCTGATTTTGGAATGTCCCTTTAAAAGGGTTATACCTGATATGGATGCTATGTTATGTATATATGCTACTTTAAAACTTGTTCAGGATTTTTAAAAATACACAACAAAACATTTTTATTCTTGCTGTATGTGGATGCATTTTAAATAATTTAATTTTAAGTTTCTGGATTATGTTTAGTTTTTAGGTTTTATGACAGTTTAACCATTTTCAAAGGGAGATGGTGTTCCAAACTGTTTTGCTACCAGTTATACTTAGGAATGCTTTTTCTCCCTCTGGAAATAAGGAGGAAATCTGAAATCAACACATCTGTCCTCTGGACTGTCATTCCTCACAAGAAAGTCACAGAAATTGAGATTTTTCTCAATCAGCTAGTGAAGTGAGCAATAGGGAGGGAGGGTCTTCCTTTAAGTTCACACTCCAATTTATGGACTCTAGCACCTACATTTCTTATTTCTAATGAAATTTTTGGATTATAATTTGTTATTCAGTTAAAGAGAGGCTTTATGCCAATACAGATAAGTGTTTCTCTTTGGTGATTCTCTGTTATTTCTGCAATTATAATATTCAGAAATGTCTGTGAATATTTTTTGGCTAATTTTTACTGGATCTTTGCTGATTAATAAGGACAGCTGAAGAAATGGATTTATAGAAAAGGGAGCAAAGTACAGAATGAAGAGTTATCTCGTTGCATTTTAAGAGGGAGTGGTAAATTATTAATGAAGCCTTTTTATTTTTTGTGAGAAACAACAAATGTTCTTCAAAAGGTCCTTTGGAGAATGGACATATTATTAATAACTAATAGGATTGCAAAAAGAGGCAAGTGCAGAAGGAGACTTACCAAGACATTCTGGGTTTACCTCGCTCATCTCACCAGCCTGTTGCTCCTCCCCATTACTTCTCTGGCCCATGAGGAACTTCTGCTTCATTTCCAGCTGCAGAAAAGAGAGTTTAAAAAGAATGAAAGAATTTCATATTTGCCTTTCTCAGATGACATCTCCACAAACACATTTCCTCACAATGAGTGGAAATCAACAGATCAATGGAATGGTATTATGAGTTCACATCTTAAAAGAAAAACCTAGAAAAATATAAGGATGGCCAGTTTATAGACAGGATAGTACTAACAGACCTAAGTTTGAAAATGATCAGTTCAGATTTCGGCAAAGCATTTGGGTCTTTGGAAATCAGATTGCATCAGGAGGAATATGACCCTTAGCAGGCTGAATGAATTAACAATACAATTTCCATGTCATTTCTTGCATAAGTAAGGATACCAGTAGCTCATCAAGAAAACCAATGGACAAGTGAAATATATGCTTGTCTCAGGTCCCATTTAAGTGGATTTCTTCTTCTGGAAAGTTAGTATACTTGGAGGGGCAGCTCCCACTAAACATGCTCCCTGACATGGAGAGCAGCAGTCCTCAACCTTTCTGGCTCCACGGAATGGAAGCAGTGGTGGTGGTGGGGAGAGGGTGTGATTTCGCACACGCACAAACCATTTATACAGAGCATCATGGACTCATGTGCTTGCCCACTGCTTGCGTGGTCCAGTTCCCAATAGTCCGCGGACTAGTAACCAGGATGCGGACTGGGGGTTGGGGATCCCTGATGTTGAGTAGCAAGATTTTATGCTATTTTTTTTAAATGAAAGGATATTTGGGAGCCCTCACCTCCTGCAGATATTGATCAATTCCATGAGAAATGAATTTTGCAGGATGAATCGCCCCATAAAAGAAAAGTTGATTAATGCTACTAAGAGATACTCAAGCATTTAAGCAATATCTGATCGATTCTGAACAGCTCTGGACCAGATCAACTTTGTGACCAACTTAGTAAATGAGGAACATATGACAACAATTAGCAGCCCTCTTACCATCCATATTCTGATCCCATCTGCCAGCAAATATACTTGTGCAAATTCTTCACTTAAAGGAGTTTTGCCACCACTATTCACTGCAAAGGCAAAAAGATGGAGATAAGAAAACAGATCCTTTTAGCCTAAATCAAAGAACAAGGCACATCCTTCATACAAAGTGCAAAATCTTTCTAGATCTTTCTTAAAGAGGTGGCAAAGCTTTGCTGAGGAGAAAATAGTGAACTGAGCTTTCTACCACACCCAGAATTCCCAAACATCTTAACCTATGACTTTACAGTATTTCAGAAATATGTCTTCCCCTTTCATTTGAGCTGTTTAATTGTATCAAGAATCAGAATGATATGTTACAACCCAATACCCCTGTCTTCAATTAAGACCCAAGGTAACCAAGTGTCTATCATCTTTTGAGGTAGAAGAATCACAAAGTAGCCTTGCAAATGCACCCAAATTAAATGTGATACTCTATTATGGTGTCTTGAAAATTAAACATATCTCAAAACATTCACCGGAGGATGTTCAAAAGTGTGATTTCCTATACTAAGCTTCCTAGGAAAAATTAACATTGTACAACTCCTTCCCTGTCGGTAATATTACTGCTTCCTGAAGCCACATGCTGAATGTTCACTGCCATCCAGCACGTGGAGGACACCAGGTCACAGAAGACTGCTATGTAATATGAGCAGCAGTCTTTGTTATAAGTATATATTCACTAATGTAGAAGTTACCATATTTTTGCAGCTTCCCATACAAATCTGGAGAGAGATACACCAAAGCAGCAAATGTAGACTGGACAGCTTGATCGATAGTGGAACCAGCAACTATATCTGTCTTTGGGGCCTGTTTATTACATGCCTGTAAGAGTCCTTTGAAAAGTTCAGAATTTGGCCCACAGAACTCCTGGGTGGGATCTGACTTTGAGAACTCAAGGAGAAAATTATGGCAGCAGTTGGCATCTGAGTTGATTGCCTAAAAAAGAACATCAGAAGAGATATAGGGATTAACTTCTACTTCAACCCAAAGTCCCTAATGATTAATCCTATAAGCATTATAAGATCCAATCTCAATATGAACATTAAAACAAATGTCATAAAAGCTTTTAATTAGATTGAATAAAAACTTATCTTAGATGCAGTTAAAAATAATTTTAAATAAGAAGTTCAAAAAAGAAGCTATCCTATTTAGATAAAAAACTGGACCATTATTCCTTAAAATCTGGGGATCCATTTTCTAGTTTCCTAACTGAAATGGAATTAGAAAAAGAAAGCTGAAGTCTTATATCCTGGTTATGGGGTCTGCTGATGGTTGGCTTTATCATGAGAAAGAAAAATCAGCAAACTAGCTAAGATTTCAAGTAGGTTATTCAACTATTGTTAACTATGCCACAATTTATTACAGGAAATAAAACCCTGAGAGATATATCTGTATGATCTTAACACTCTTTGTGTTATGGGCTTCCAATTTCTTATAAAAATCACTTATTTTTAAATTCTTTTTGAAAAGTAAATACTGTAGGAATAAATCCTTGGTTTGAGCTACTCTGCTGTAGTAGCCTAAGAATTCCAGACAAGGAAGTAAAAGAATGTCCATGAAAACAAAAATTACATGACAACTGAACAGGAACTTTGAAGAAATTCTAAAATTAGGGTAGAAAAAAAAGAGAATTCTCCCATTGCCATGAATGAAATTAGCCTAAATACAGCTGCTCCCAGACAGATGTTAAACATGTTTTTAATCCAAACTCTATCTGATCCCCTCCTTAGTCTCGATCACTTGTTTCTGATACAAAATGTGGTAAATTGTGGCATAGCATTCCAGTCCCTGAATGATGTAACACCTGTCAGAAAAGAAGTGTAAGCAGCCAACCTTAATACCTTTGTATTTTCCTGATGAGTTTGGCTTTCTTTTCTGTCTACTGGTGTTTGCTCAGAACGCATCCGATGCCTGAAGACAGGTTTCCATAAAGGAGAGTTAAGAACTGCTGCTGCTTCTGTAGGAGGCAATTCTATTTCACTACCTACCCCTGAAGAGAATAAACACTAAGTTAGAATAGCAGAGGCATTATCAAATTTAATATATTTTAAGATTACAATCTGTAATCTATATTTACAAAGGCAAGGTAGTAGAAAATGAAAAGTAAATTCACTATAAAAGCCAGCCAATACATATAAAATTTTAGAAATTGGCACTATTGGCACCCTTGCTTCCATTCCTACTGAGACTCTCAATAGATGCATTCAGTGTTGCCATAGGTTATGGTGTTATTTTTTGTTGGATATTGGATTTCATGTCAGAACAATACTTCTTTGGGCAACTGTAGTGGCTAATGTAAAGCACCAGAGGGTAGATATCCCTATTCCAATCCACTTTCTAGCAAAGTTATTATTTATTCCTTTTTTTGTCAGGATGAAGTGTTCCCCACCAAGGCTTACAACTCAGAGGAGGGGGGGGGGAAGGAGAGAGAGATGCACAACACTTCAGTCAAGATAATCCTTTGAGGATATATGAGTGAGTGGGATATGGAAACACAGAAGTTCTAAATGAATTTAGACAAATGACAAATTCAGCTCTGATGCTGAGTATTTGTTTTAAAGCACATTGCTTAGCATTTCTTCCACTGTTTCCTAAATGCATTTTAAGTATAAACCTTGAGAATAAAAATTGCAAGTCAGCAATGATTTTCCGCTGTCTCATATCACATCCATTCCCCACTTACAAAAGCATCAAGGATTTGAAAATGAAGAAAATTAAGCTATTAATTACTCACCCTGTGAAGATTTCAACACCATACTCTGTGAAGCTAGGCGCCCCATTAGCTTGGCCACAAGAAGATGCAAATCCAGGACCCAAGAAATGTCAACATCAGGCAATCCATAGGCTGTAACAGAGAACTTGTAGCCCCACTCATTATTACTGCTATCAGAGTGAAAGAGAAACTGCAACCGAGGGCCAGTTTTGAAGGTCATTTTCTACCAAACAATAAAACAGCCAGATGTTTAGAGGTGTAACAGGTTAGAAAAACAAGTTAACATCAGATATCAGGGATAGGAATGACAACAATATATATTTCTTGCTTAGAATCTGGAGATTACTCACCTTGGGCCACTTATCTGTGCCAACTTTGGTATCATAGCGAGTTTTGGCGCCTTTGGCATCAGTAAATTCCAGATAATCATACCTACAATTTTTTTTTTGAACAGATTAAAAGAACAAGTCTTAAATGGACTAATTTTAGCACCCTTTGATTAATCTGGAAATAAGTCATGCAACTGAGCCACAAGACAGTTTTTTTCATTATGGATA
Source organism: Vipera ursinii (assembly GCF_947247035.1). Classification (NCBI taxonomy): domain Eukaryota; kingdom Metazoa; phylum Chordata; class Lepidosauria; order Squamata; family Viperidae; genus Vipera; species Vipera ursinii. The sequence goes on along the minus strand of NC_139512.1, from coordinate 340,968,330 downwards.
TTGGCCACCAATACTCCTGAAGGAAAGAAGGCCCATTATGATGCTGAAGGAAAATAGAAAGTTGATATGGCGAGCAGAAGCCCCCACCAGCAGAACAGCAGAAAGCCTACTCTCCCCAAGAATGTTGCTGAAAAGTTGCCAAGTGGTTTCTGAGTTTTTTTCCAAATTAAGAAGTGTATGAGATTTCTCCTCATGATATATTCTTGGCCTGGGCCAAGCTGCTTTTATCTGTCCATTGCCTTGGTAGTCCCAAAGGCAACTGGACTTTCTTGTTTTTTTCCTTGAAAATGTTTTGCTTCATATCCAAGAAGCTTCTTCAGTTTGTGAACTGAAGAAGATTCTTGGATGAGAAGTGAAAAGTCTTTTGAAAAAGCACCTTTGGGACAACCATGACTTGGATGATTGAGAATCTCCATAGACATTGCCTGGTAGCAACTCCTCCTCCTGTTCTTCAAGGCCATTCCCTCTGCCTTCTACAAGCACCTTAGTCAATACCTCACAGTTTTTAATTAAATTGAAGATGCCACTTACTAAGTGACCACTTGAATGCAATACACTGCAATCCCTACAAGAAACTGACTACCAATACATTTTCTTATGTAGCAAACATTAGCAATTAAGGGACCTGATGAGAGAAGTTATAAGACGTGAGGCAAATGTTATCGTTCTGAACCATCCATTTGTCTTCTTATATTTTGGTTCTAGGTTTTAAAATTTCTGACTCTTGAGGAAGCAGAGTCCTAGAACTGGTCTCACGTATACAATCTAAAAACTATCTCTTTGGTTGTAGCTTCAAGAATGCAGCTCATAAGGCCAAAAGGAAATGTTAACCAAAAAGTGTTAATACAGGATTGATCAACTTGCCTCCGCTCCGTTTCACATCTTTCGTCAAACTCAACATCGAAGGAAGTTGCTCCTGGGCACAGGAAGACAGTAACATCATGGCAGTTGTTATCGTAATTATGAGGAGATTCTGCTGTCCATGTTCGTAGTACCACTGGCTGCTCCTGCTGCCAGCTTTCTATGCCCATCTGATACAAATAAAATAAAAAGGAGGAGCAGATATTAGTTAACTCTCTGAAGCTTGATCTAGAAAACAATTGTGACCAACGGGCACATGGAAAATTAATTGAATCCTTCATTTTAGATCCTGACCTGTCTGATAGCTATGGCCTGCTCACTCAGGGATCTGTTTTTCTATTTTAAAAGTTCTATCTGACTTTCAAAATCAGATTTTCCTAAGCTGGTTAACAACAAATCTTCATATGCCAGAGGCTAGAAACCTGCTATTCGACTGAAGACTCTGTAATGCTTTACAGATTTTGGCACATACTTTAAGCAGGAAAGAGAAATATCAGCTACAAGTACTAAAAATAATAGTTGTAAAAATAGAGCAGTACAGAGCTAAGACTTAATTAATGACTGAATAAAAACAGACTTCTCAGTGCTACTCCAGCTACAATAGATACTTATTTTTTTAGATACTTATCTAAAGATAAGTGTTTCTTAAGTACCCAGAAGCCTGCAATCTACTTAAATGTTTCACTATGACTTCTTATTCACAGTGTTAGCATTACAATCCCAGCATTTAATTTAAAAACTAAAATATTGTTAAGCATTTGTGTGTTTTTTCTCAGATTACCTTATTTGGACAATTTTCAGACTCTGCAGACAGGTCATTCAGTAATTTTGTCAATGTGCTAACATCCTGCAGGAGGCTCCCATGGGGGATGTCTAAAATGCAGAAATCCTGCAGAAAGATCACCTAGGGAACAGACAAAGCATCTGATGTTAACACTTACACAAAGAAGCACCAAACTGAAAATAGGCAATTGCCGTAGGAACTCATTCAGCTCACTCACCAGCTGACGGACTACCATGGCAAAAACAGAGTTGCTTAATTTTTCCACAGTGGTTTTCACACTGTATTGAGATAGGAGAGACTCTAAAATTGTCTTAACACTTGACAGAAACTGTTGTACATCTAGACAAAAACAAACAAACGTAAGGCAACAGTTAAAGGAAATATCAGCAACAGGATTCTGTCACTCGGTGCCCACTAACTATGTTGGATTACATCTACCTTCATCTTCAGAGACTGACACATGCATCGCTTTAGAGCAGACTAAACTAAAATGTCGGTGACTACTTATGAGTATTACCTCAGATACAGTACTCACATTTTGTAAGGATTTCTTTGGCAAGAGGTTTGGATGCTGCATCATTGCCTTTAAGTTGCAGGTAACACCAGGACAGAAGACTACCCTGTACTGACCAGAATAAGGACGAGAGAACAGGGCCAGTATCTTGCAATACAATGTCCTTCATCAACATTTCACACTGGGGAAAAATCAGTTAAGTTCAAAGTTGTTAGAAATCAAAACTAGAAATTAAGCAACTAAAATAAAATACACACCCCTTTCTTGACCTGAGAGGGGTCACAATTTTTACTTGGGGACCAGAAGAGATATGTAACCAAAGAAGCTGTTACCTGTGAGCTCCCACTCCTGAATTAGAACAGCTAACTAATTGGAGGAATGGGTATTCAACATCACATTTTTTTAATGTTCTCAAGTTTATTATTTTTAAATGTATCAACATGACAGAAACTGCACTTTTTAAGTCTAAACGTGACATCAATAATAATTAAGCAGGGTGGACACTCTTTTGGCAATTGCCCAACCTGACTGGGATGAAGCAATTGAGGAACATAAAGTGGGTGGGATAACATCATATAAGAAGTCTGGATATGGCTATTTGGGTTTTTTTTAAAAAATATCTGTGAAACAGCATTGAATCACTAAGTTTAAATTGATGTCCCATCAGAAATCAAAACGAAGAGAGTTTGCTGGCTGGCTATCCACCACCTCAACTTGCTCACAGTTCTTTCAAATATGTTTAATTATAATTAAATATAATTTTAAATGAAATCCAATCAGTTTTCTGCTGTTTAATGCAGATCTCAAATGTCAAATGTGACACAACACCCAAAAAATTAGGCATCTCTACTTCATCATATACAAAAAAACTATTAAACATTATACTCTACATTCTATACTCTATTGTACACTTTACAATACTGTTTAATTTAAAAATGATGCAAAATAGTGATATTACATCAAGCAGAGCTTATCACTAAATACTTACGAATGTTTTGTTCAGCTTTAGCTATGACTAACGAAAACCCAGCTCTATTGGTATTTAAATTTGCAAATAATTTTCTGCAAATTCAATCAATATTGCCCCCTCAATAGTATTTATTGAAACAAACAAACCCTGGTATACCTGTTCTGAAACTATTGGAACATATTGTCCGAAGTAGCTTTTCAAGAAATAATGTATATATAAATTATCACTTCTATATGAAAAAAAAAACATTTTTAAAGACTACAACCTCTTTTGACATCACCACCAGGAGGGTCCTCATTACTGTTAGCACTTCAGTAACATCAACATCTGCAGATGTTCCTTTATCTGGTAATAGCAGAAGTCCACCTGGATCCTGATCACTGAAGAAGAAAGAACATTTCCATAATAATGTATTGTTAATTACCAATTGGAATTGGCAACTGGTTAATCTTTAGATCAGTGTTCCCCAACCATGGCCACTTCCAGGCCTATGTATTTCAACAGCCAGAATTCAAGGTGCTGGTGATGACCTATAAAGCCCTAAATGGCATGGGTCCGGACTACCTACAGGAGCACCTGCTGCCGGCGTCAACTTCCCTTCGTCCTGTGCGCTCCCACAGAGAAGGCCTCCTCAGAGTCCCGTCGGTCAGGGATTGCTGGCTGGCGGCCCCCAGGGGGAGAGCATTCTCTGTGGGCGCGCCAGCCCTTTGGAATCAACTGCCTGTTGAGCTCCGGACAGCTCCCGAACTTCACTCTTTCCGCCGTGACCTGAAGACTTGGTTGTTTGAACAGGCCGGCCTGGACTAAAGGTTTGAGTTTATTTTAACTATTTATTGTTAGGGCTAATTAATTTTAATTTTCTTTTTAACTTTCGTATGTTGCATTTTATTGCACTGTACACCGCCCTGAGTCCTTTGGGAGAAGGGCGGTATAGAAATTAAATAAATAAATAAATAAATAAATAAATAAATAAATAAATAAATAAATAAATAAATAAATAAATAAATAAAATTGTTATCAATGGCTGTGCTGGCTGTGGAATTCTGGGAGTTGAAGTACACATTCCTGGAAATTGTCACGATTGAGAAAAACTGTTCCAGATAATGCAGAATTTGACATCAACCACCTCAGCCAGTATGAGCAATAAAAACTGATGCTAAGATTTATCATTCAGCCAATTTAGTCTAGTGGTTATCACACTAGGCTAGAAAGTAAGAGAGCATGTGTTCAAGTCTTGCCTTAGCATGAAAGCCATGGGTGACCTTGGGCTAGTCATTCTCTCTCAATCCAACCTTCCTCACAGGGTTGTTGTTTTAAGGACAATAGGAGGAGGAAGGTACCGTATATACTTGAGTATAAGCCGACTCGAGTATAAGCCGAGACCCCCAATTTCACCCCCAAAAACTGGAAAAAGTTATTGACTCGAGTATAAGCCGATCCGCCGTTCTGCAAGCCTCTGCCGCCAGCAGAGGCTCGATCCGCCATTTTGCAAGCCTGAATACACAGGAATACCCTGTGTGGCCGCGGCTCGTCGGCAGGTCTCCGTTCCTCCTGCCGACCTTTGGGGAGGTTTGGGCGCCTCCCCAAACCTCGGCAGGTCTCCGTTCCTCCTGCCGACCTTTGGGGAGGTTTGGGCGCCTCCCCAAACCTCCCCAAACCTCGGCAGGTCTCCGTTCCTCCGCGCAGACCTGCCGACCTTTGGGGAGGTTTGGGCGCCTCCCCAAACCTCGGCAGGTCTCCGTTCCTCCTGCCGACCTTTGGGGAGGTTTGGGCGCCTCCCCAAACCTCCCCAAACCTCGGCAGGTCTCCGTTCCTCCTGCCGACCTTTGGGGAGGTTTGGGCGCCTCCCCAAACCTCCCCAAACCTCTGCAGGTCTCCGTTCCTCCGCGCAGACCTGCCGACCTTTGGGGAGGTTTGGGCGCCTCCCCAAACCTCCCCAAACCTCGGCAGGTCTCCGTTCCTCCTGCCGACCTTTGGGGAGGTTTGGGCGCCTCCCCAAACCTCCCCAAACCTCGGCAGGTCTCCGTTCCTCCTGCCGACCTTTGGGGAGGTTTGGGCGCCTCCCCAAACCTCGGCAGGTCTCCGTTCCTCCGCGCAGACCTGCCGACGTTTGGGAAGGTTTGGGCGCCTCCCCAAACCTCCCCAGGTCTCCGTTCCTGTTTGGGGAGGTTTGGGCGCCTCCCCAAACCTCCCCAAACCTCGGCAGGTCTCCGTTCCTCCGCGCAGACCTGCCGACCTTTGGGGAGGTTTGGGCGCCTCCACAAACCTCCACAAACCTCGGCAGGTCTCCGTTCCTCCGCGCAGACCTGCCGACCTTTGGGGAGGTTTGGGCGCCTCCCCAAACGTCCCCAAACCTCGGCAGGTCTCCGTTCCTGTTTGGGGAGGTTTGGGCGCCTCCCCAAACCTCCCCAAACCTCGGCAGGTCTCCGTTCCTCCGCGCAGACCTGCCGACCTTTGGGGAGGTTTGGGCGCCTCCCCAAACGTCCCCAAACCTCGGCAGGTCTCCGTTCCTGTTTGGGGAGGTTTGGGCGCCTCCCCAAACCTCCCCAAACCTCGGCAGGTCTCCGTTCCTCCGCGCAGACCTGCCGACCTTTGGGGAGGTTTGGGCGCCTCCCCAAACGTCCCCAAACCTCGGCAGGTCTCCGTTCCTGTTTGGGGAGGTTTGGGCGCCTCCCCAAACCTCCCCAAACCTCGGCAGGTCTCCGTTCCTCCGCGCAGACCTGCCGACCTTTGGGGAGGTTTGGGCGCCTCCCCAAACGTCCCCAAACCTCGGCAGGTCTCCGTTCCTGTTTGGGGAGGTTTGGGCGCCTCCCCAAACGTCCCCAAACCTCGGCAGGTCTCCGTTCCTCCGCGCAGACCTGCCGACCTTTGGGGAGGTTTGGGCGCCTCCCCAAACGTCCCCAAACCTCGGCAGGTCTCCGTTCCTGTTTGGGGAGGTTTGGGCGCCTCCCCAAACCTCCCCAAACCTCGGCAGGTCTCCGTTCCTGTTTGGGGAGGTTTGGGCGCCTCCCCAAACCTCCCCAAACCTCCCCAAACCTCGGCAGGTCTCCGTTCCTCCGCGCAGACCTGCCGAGGTTTGGGGAGGTTTGGGGAGGCGCCCAAACCTCCCCAAAGGTCGGCAGGAAGAACGGAGACCTGCCGAGGTTTGGGGAGGTTTGGGGAGGCGCCCAAACCTCCCCAAAGGTCGGCAGGTCTGCGCGGAGGAACGGAGACCTGCCGAGGTTTGGGGACGTTTGGGGAGGCGCCCAAACCTCCCCAAAGGTCGGCAGGTCTGCGCGGAGGAACGGAGACCTGCCGAGGTTTGGGGAGGTTTGGGGAGGTTTGGGGAGGCGCCCAAACCTCCCCAAACAGGAACGGAGACCTGCCGAGGTTTGGGGACGTTTGGGGAGGCGCCCAAACCTCCCCAAAGGTCGGCAGGTCTGCGCGGAGGAACGGAGACCTGCCGAGGTTTGGGGACGTTTGGGGAGGCGCCCAAACCTCCCCAAACAGGAACGGAGACCTGCCGAGGTTTGGGGACGTTTGGGGAGGCGCCCAAACCTCCCCAAAGGTCGGCAGGTCTGCGCGGAGGAACGGAGACCTGCCGAGGTTTGGGGAGGTTTGGGGAGGCGCCCAAACCTCCCCAAACAGGAACGGAGACCTGCCGAGGTTTGGGGACGTTTGGGGAGGCGCCCAAACCTCCCCAAAGGTCGGCAGGTCTGCGCGGAGGAACGGAGACCTGCCGAGGTTTGGGGACGTTTGGGGAGGCGCCCAAACCTCCCCAAACGTCGGCAGGTCTGCGCGGAGGAACGGAGACCTGCCGAGGTTTGGGGACGTTTGGGGAGGCGCCCAAACCTCCCCAAACAGGAACGGAGACCTGCCGAGGTTTGGGGACGTTTGGGGAGGCGCCCAAACCTCCCCAAAGGTCGGCAGGTCTGCGCGGAGGAACGGAGACCTGCCGAGGTTTGGGGAGGTTTGGGGAGGCGCCCAAACCTCCCCAAACAGGAACGGAGACCTGCCGAGGTTTGGGGAGGTTTGGGGAGGCGCCCAAACCTCCCCAAACAGGAACGGAGACCTGGGGAGGTTTGGGGAGGCGCCCAAACCTTCCCAAACGTCGGCAGGTCTGCGCGGAGGAACGGAGACCTGCCGAGGTTTGGGGAGGCGCCCAAACCTCCCCAAAGGTCGGCAGGAGGAACGGAGACCTGCCGAGGTTTGGGGAGGTTTGGGGAGGCGCCCAAACCTCCCCAAAGGTCGGCAGGAGGAACGGAGACCTGCCGAGGTTTGGGGAGGCGCCCAAACCTCCCCAAACGTCGGCAAGTCTCCGTTCCTCCGCGCCCTGCCTGCCTGCTTCTTTCCGCTGCGGAAAGAAGCAGGCAGGCAAGGCGCGGAGTTTGGGGAGGTGCGCGCGCACCTCCCCAAACCTCCCCAAACTTCGGCAGGTCTCGGACGGCGGTGGCTTGGGAGAGGTGCGGGCGATCCCGGAAGCACCAAAGCCTCGGCCGCGCACAAGTCCTCGGTAAGTTTTTTTTGTTGACTGGAGTATAAGCCGAAGTGGAATTTTTCAGCCCAAAAAGTGGGCTGAAAAATTCGGCTTATACTCAAGTATATACGGTATACTGAATAAGTTCACCACCTTGAGTTATTTGTAAAAATAATATAAACCAACATATGAATTGCTGCAGGTTCTAAAATAGAGCCATGTATTTTTCAATCCTTATGGTTACAGTTTATTTTTTTTAAGTAATTCAGATCCAGTTTCTATATTAACCATTTCTACTTTTTTGTTTCCTGAAGCAGAAATCTCATTCTGATGATCAGCGGGTTCATATCACAAAATGACAGATTTGAAAATGTTAAAAAAAATGCCAATGAGATAACTCAATCAAACAATGCAAAGATTAACTTGCTTACCTAAAATAAGCACAAAGGGATTTGAAAGCAAGTTGCACAGATGGCTTGTGTTTCTGCTTTGTAATATTATTCTGAAAAATAGAAAAGGATCTTTTAAAAATAACTCACAAATATACACTTTTGGCAACAGAATAAATAAGCAGAATGGAATATCTCAAAGGATTGTTAGGTAGATACAAAACAGTGTTAACGGAATCTACTTAACTAGATAGTGTTATTTATAATGAACATGTACAAGATAAAATATAGTTAATAAATATTAAAACTAATAAAATTGTTGTTGGGAGGCAGACTGAGGTAGACTGGACAGAAGATGCATGTATCTAAGGAATCTAATCTTTAAAAAGTACTTTTAAGTAACATATACAACAAAAGCTACATTTCACTGATCTTCACAACATACCAGCATTGCAAAGAGCTGTTCCCGCCTGGTATGTCTATGGGGGAAAAAGATGGCTGCTCCATTGAGTAATGTGTTAGTCACTTCCTGCTTCAGAGTCTTCAGCGGTGTGGAGTCACTGTTGCTGTTAACAACTGTTCATTAAAAAAAGATAAAAATATGCTGACCTAATAAACCAAGTACATTTTGAATTCCAATTACTTTTCCTGCTGTTTCTAAACTTCTATTGCAATCTCATCTCAGCTTATGACCACAATCAAGCCTAAAATTTCTTAATAATAATAATAAAGTTGGAAGGGACCTTGGAGGTCATCTAATCCAACCCCCTGCTCAGGCAGGAAACCCTATACCATTTCAGACAAATGGTTGTCTAATCTCTTCTTAAAAACTTCCAGTGTTGGAGCATTCACAGCTTCTGGAGGCAGGTTGTTCCACTGGTTAATTGTTCTAACTGTCAGGAAGTTTCTCCTTAGTTCTAGCTTGCTTCTCTCCTTGACGAGTTTCCATCCATTCCTTCTTGTCCTGCCTTCGGTCACTTTGGAGAATAGCTTGACTACCTCTTCCTTGTGGCAGCCCCTGAGATATTGGAACACTGCTATCATGTCACCCCTAGTTCTTCTCTTCATTAAACTAGACATACCCAATTCCAGCAACCGTTCCTTATAATGTTTTAGCCTCCAGTCACCTAATCATCTTGGTTGCTCTTCTCTGTACTCTTTCTAGAGTCTCAACATCTTTTTTACGTCGTGGTGTCCAAAACTGGATGCAGTATTCCAAGTGTGGCCTTACCAAGGCATTGTAAAGTGGCATTAACACTTCACATGATCTTGATTCTATCCCTCTGTTAATGCAGCCTAGCACTGTGTTGGCTTTTTTGGCAGCTGCAGCACACTGCTGGCTCATATTTAAGTGATTGTCCACTAGGACTCCGAGATCCCTCTCACAGTTACTACTATTGAGCAAGGTACCCCCTATACTATATCTGTACATTTGGTTTTTCTTGCCTAAATGTAGAACCTTATTTTTTCCACCATTGAATTTCAATTTTTTAGATAGTGCCCAGTGTTCAAGTCTGTCCAGATCCTCCTGTATCTTAAGCCTGTCTTCTGGAGTGTTGGATATTCCTGCCAGCTTGGTGTTGTCTGCAAATTTGATGAGTTCCCCATTTATCCCCTCGTCCAAATCACTGATGGAGATGTTGAAGAGCACTGGGCCCAGAACAGAGCCCTGGGGGACCCCACTACACACTTCCCTCCATGTAGATGTGTTTCCATTGAGGACCACACGCTGATTACGGCCTGTCAGCCAGCTACCAATCCATCTGGTGATGCTGCTGTCTAACCCACATTTTCCTATCTTATCAAGTAGTAGGTTGTAATCTACTTTATCAAATGCCTTACTGAAGTCCAAGTAAATTATATCCACAGCATTCCTCTGATCCACTAATTTTGTCACTTGGTCAAAGAATGCAATAAGATTTGTCTGGCATGATCTGTTTTTGACAAACCCATGATGGCTTTTAGTAATGACTTTCTGTAAATGAGACAGTTGTTAGGTGAATTTTGCTTCACTTCATGACCTTTCTTGCCATAGTTAAGTGAATCACTGAAGTTGTTAAGTTAGTTAACACAGTTGATAAGTGAATCTGGATTTCCTCATTGACTTTGCTTGTCAGAAGGTTGCAAAAGAGGATTGCATGATCCTGGGACATTACAACCGTCATAAATATGAGCCAGTTGCCAAGTGTCTGAATTTTGATCACGTGACCATGGGGTTGCTACAACAGTCATGAGTATAAAAAACAGTTATAAATCACTTTTTTCAGTGCCATTGTAACTTTGAACACTCAGGGATTATCTTTTCTTTAAGACCCATCAAGAAGATACCAATTAAGGATATCTTTGTTTTGGGAGGATAAATTACAGTCCACTAGGTATGCAACAATTTCAGCAGCTTGTAACAATTTGTGAAGCCTACAAAAGGTTGGAAGATGCTATGACAACTCCCACCCCAACAGAAATCAGCTGATGAATGAGGCTTGGGCTCCAGCAAACAGGAGATTAAATAGAGATTTAAATAGAGATTAACAGATATTCTTATGCACAAGGTCCCTGTTTGTTTGTTTTTTATTCTCTGAGTCGAGAAGGAATTGACCACAATGAGAAGCTAGTAGGAAGAATATAAAAGGGTCAACTTCCCTAGCAGAAAGTATACTTAACTCCAAAGTCCAGACATCTTGAGATCTGAGATTAGATATCTGTCATGGAATCAAGGATCGGTAGGACATCCTCGTTCCTAGGAATTTCATAGCAATTGGATTCTCTTTCCCCACAACTCCTCAAAGAATTGCCAGCTACCCTGCTCTATAAATGCCTCACATTATTATATTAAAGGAAGAAGTCTCAGCTACATGGAATTCATGGGTTGTAGCGAAAGATGAGAAGAATCACCTTCACACAAATGTTTATAAAGTTCCTCTGCTGCTTCTGTACTTTCTACTGTTGTTTTCTGAGCAGCTTTCTCAGTCTTTGCAGCTTTGGGATCTGATGTAAGCACTGAGAAGCAACTCTGAAGAAGTTGTAAGAGAACGGCCTGGGCATCAATGCATTCTTCTCTTGGGCTACAAGGAGAAGCCACAAAACAGTTGTCATGAAACTATGGTTAAGACAGTAATTCAGCATTTAAAATGCGTTCCCTAAACATAACCAAGCACAGAACCTTACATTGTGTAATTTCCTATGTACCAATCAGCAGAAAGTCTTTATAACACGATTGTGGGAGTTAATAAATATCTCTGAAGGACTCTGTGTAACACAGACTTCTTGAAAATCTAATACTTGCTTTAGATTTTTATTTTTCTCAACTGTATAATGATTTCCTTTGAACAACAGCATTGTGCCTGCTGATAATTGCATATGATTTATGATAGCTGTAAGTTACCAATCTCATGTATTTGACAACAGACCAAAGCTGAAGGTTTTCACTATTAATAACCACAATGATAACCCTAAATATAACTAATTGTGCTGACTTTTGTTTTGTATAATTGAAAGGGACCTACTTTTCTTGAAGTTTACTATAAAAATTCCAGAAAAGTTTTAAATCCAGGCCTGTGAAGTCCAGATATGATTTATATCGTTGACCACTTTCCTTCTTCTGAACCTATAAAAGAAATTACTAAATAATAAAATGGAAAAGAATTTGATATGAACTAGATTTTGCTGGGACCAAAGGTGCAGCTTTTAAATAGCAATGAGAGTGAACCGATTTTGAGAACAAAAAAATCCAGTGACATTCTGAAGATAGAAAATTTATGACAGAATAAGACTTTGTGGATTTGAATCATGCACTTGATGATCTGCTATTCACTGAAATGGAATCCAATCCCTGAAAGATAATTGCATAATACATCTAAAAGTCTGAAATGATTCATATAATAATGCACCTGTCATTACGTAAACTATACATTCTAGTTACTGAGTACTTTTGAAGTATTATCAAAGTGTTATGGTAATCTAGTCTAGATGTTATTAGGTTGGAAACTGAACAAAGAGAAGCAACCTGGAATTAAAGAGAAACTTCCTGACAGTGAGGACAATTAACCAATGGAACAGCTTGCCTCCAGAAATCGTGGGCACTCCAAATCGTTGGGTTTTTAACATGGTTTTATTATTGTATATATCGGGCATAATTATTTAATTTTTTTTTAACTTTTGTACTTTGTTTTTTAGTATTTATTGCCCTGTACACCGCCCTGAGTCCTTCGGGAGAAGGGCGGTATAAAAATTTAATAAATATATAAATATAAATACACTGGAGAATTTTAAGAAGAGCCTAGACAGTCACTTATCCGAGATGGTATAGGTTCTCCTGCTTGAGCAGGGGGCTGGACTAGAAGACCTCCAAGGTCCCTTCCAGCTCTATTCTATTCTAAGGAGTAGCATTATCATTCTAGATCATCTCTAACCACAGACCCTGCTGCCACACCCAACTATGATGAAAGAAACTCAGACATAAATGCAACAGGCCAAATAAAAATGCCTCAAGTTGCAAATCTGTATTTTGAAGAGTGCAATCTCACTCAGGTTAATACTTTAATAATTCCTCGCATATCTGAATTCCATACAGAATGGGTTTTATTGAAATTTTACACCATTTTATATTGTCATTCTTGACAAGATCATTTATTTTTAAGAGCTTATTAAAACTTGTCAATGTGGCTTAACAAAACACTCTACAGAAGAAAAGTTACAATGAACAAAACGCCACATACCAAATCTTGTGCAAGTTGTTGAATGAAAGACAGAGTTTTTAGAAGAAGAGTCATTCCACAAACGGTATCGTCATTTAGTCTGTCACATTCCCTACAAATTTTGTTTCTGCTAGGTTCTTCAGATGCTGAGCGAATATAACCAAAGACACTTAATCCTTGTACTCCCAGCCGTTCAGCTTTCTCTTGCCTGGTGCATAAGAACTTTACCATCAAGTACTAGAAAAGTACAGAAAACAAACATGAGTCCAAGCAACTTTTAAAAAAAAAGACTAGACCATTTCACACTAAGATTTACAAACACATTTCTATTATGAAATATGGTTAGCTATTCTGTTTTCGGTTCTTTTAACATCAACATAAGTGTTCTGAATTCTTAAAACTAAAATGTTTGATTCAGGTGATTACAGAATAGCTTCTTTCCTGTTGGAGGTAATGCCTTTAATACAATGCCTGTTGCAGCCTTTAGCACACATCTAAAATAGTGTGTGTCTTCTTACATTAGACTAGGAGTGTGCAATTACCATTAGATCAAGGCACTTAGTGCAAAAGAAGAGGGCTGGATCAGGACCCATTTTAGGCACAGGAATCATTAGGGATTTAAATTTCTTAAAACTTTGCAAAACCCTGAAAAAACAACAAAAAAGGCTGAAATATGGGATCACCACAACGTGTGTGGGGCAAGGATGTATGTAAGAGAAGCTAGCAGGACATTTGTGGCCCCAGACTACACCTCTGCTTTAAAGCTATACTTTGTTATGATCAAATATACATAGATTTACTCAATTAACAGCAACAATACAACAGTCCCTAATATAAAGTTTGAATTGCATAGAAAAAGTCACCAAAATTTATTTATTTATTTTTATTTTATTTTAATTCCATTTATATCCCGCCCTTCTCCGAAGACTCAGGGCGGCTTACAAGCTTAGCAGTAGCCTTCATTCTATGTATATGCCTGCTTATTAGGGCTTTCACACACACCCCCAAGCGGCATTATTACAAAGTCAGCTTAATGAGATAAAATGAGATAACAATGGGGAAAAAATAAAAAGTAACAATAAAATGTTGATGTTGTTTGTAATGTTGCCTTTAGCTTGATGTGAATGGGATACCTAACAGCAAATTAATGTACCTACCTCCATTAAGCCTGATATATAATTCATGTATTTATTAGATTAGTTTGCTTGACCTCCAGGAAATGGTGGCTTGAGGAATTATTATTTTTGGTTTGGCTAATAAGTCCAACTAAGACGTTATATGCATCTCACTGAACCACCATTTAACCATAAGGTAATAGCTTATTCTTTTAAGTCCGGATATGTGATACAATGAGAGGCAGTATGATACAGTGTACTTTCCTTCATTGTAAGAAAGCACTGGGTGACTTTAGGCCAGTTACTCTCTCAGGCCAGTTCCTATTGTGGAGATAATGAAGGAATATCCCCACACAAGTTATCTTGAGCTTTCAGAGGAAAGACGCCACATATATCCATAGACAAAGAGACAGTCTGTCAGTTTTACCTTAGATATTCTACACTGCTGCATTTTGACTTCTACTTCATCCCATTCCTCTTCCATTTCAAACCATCCAACAGGATCTTCCTCTCCAAGTTCTTCACATACAATGCTACTTCTGGAAAACAGGCAGTATTAAAAATAATAATACTTGTACTATATACTAGATACGTTACGTAATCACCATTTCCAGCCTTTCCAGCCAGCTTCCAACAAGCGATGACAATGGGGGAAGCCAGATTCGCCTAACAGCCTTGTGAGTCACTTAACAACCGCAGTGATTCACTTAGCAATTATGGCAAAAAAGTCTTTAAAAAGTCACTTAACAACTGCCTTGTTTAGCAATGGAAATCCTGGTTCCAATTGTGGTTGTAAATCAAGGACTACCTGTATTTTTAAAGGCAAAGATATTCATCCTTATCATTAGTTTTAGCATGATTTGTGCAGCATGATAAGAAGCACGGGGTAGAATATCTGGTGGATTAGCTGGTCCAATGTGACACTTTCAGCTGGAATTGACTGTTGGGATCGCGTGTTCTGTCCCAATAGACTGCCATGCTTAGTTTTCAGTGAAATGTCACAAGTCAAAGAGTCTTCCTAGAAAGCCCCAGAGTCAGTTGTTGGTCTTTTCAGTTAAAAAGAGCAAGTGAGCTGTGATAGGCAAGGGTTTGTCTACTGAGCTCTTTGGGAGTTTTACTGCCAATGAAAGAAGCTTATAGGCTAACTTAGTAAAAGGCAGCTTAACATTATGTGTTAATGAGGCACATTTGTTGTATACCTACCTTGTTTTTAAGAAGCAACGGAATTCCTCTAGTTTCCATTTGTCATAGCTCTCAAATCTTTTGAAATGTTCGTCTGCATGAAATTTATCTGAAGAGGAATTGTAAGCAAACACCAATCCACATCGGGCTCCAATTGCTCCTCTCCGCACCTACGAGAAAAAAAAAGGATCTTTAGCACTGCACCAATCAAGAGGAGAAAAACTAAATGACTCCTCTGAGACTAGGCCAGGGGTCGGCAACCTCGGCTCTTTTATGACTCGTGGACTTCAACTCCCAGAATTCCTGAGCCAGCTATGCTGGCTCAGGAATTCTGGGAGTTGAAGTCCACGAGTCATAAAAGAGCCGAGGTTGCCGACCCCTGGACTAGGCCATATAAACTCCATATAACCTTATTCTACATAAATAATACTCTTCCCAACTTTCAAATTGATTTGATGCATTATCTAACTCATTCATAAAAGTAGAGGATACAGATGTTCACTACTACTACTACTTTTTTCTTTCTCTTTCTTTCTTTCTTTTTCTTTCTTTCTTTCTTTTCCTTTCTTTCTTCTCCTTCATTTTAGCCATTATCTGTCTACCCACTGCAGGACGAAGGGCACTTCTGCATGTTTCCAACCGCTAAAGTCCTGAGCTTTCTTTTGCCAATTGGGCCCGTAATACTTGCTGATGTCATCTGATTCATCTTGTTTTAGATCTCTTTCGTGGATGCTTTTTATCAAGTGGGATCTATTCTGACTGCCTTGATCCACCTACCAACATTTTTTCTTGCTATGTGACCAACCTATTTCCATTTCAATTCTTAAACAAACTATTACTAAGGGTTCCCTACTCTGAAAAAAAACTATTCCTATTATTAATATTTTACTGTTTAAATTATATGTCCTGCAAACTCCCCGCCCCCATTTTTATTACAAGAAGTTAAATGAGCAAAAATTCCGTATTTATATAAAGACCATGCAATTAAAAGCAAAGCAAAGAGATTCACCGAGAATATTTAAGAGCATTCAGACCTTTATTCTGATTTGTGTGACCTGAAAGGCTGATTCTGTCCCAGTTGAGAGAATGATGCTGGCCTGCCTTTTTCCGGTCTCTGTCAGGAAGCCTTTGGATAAAGAATATGCAACAACTTATCTGGAATGTTCAGAACAAACTTTTCCACCTTGTTACATGTTTGGCTTGAGACTGTACAACTGGTGTGCACATTAATTAAAACTTAACTGTGTCTAAGAATTAAGTTTATAATTTGAGTGTGCTCTTGGAACTTGCTTTACTCCTGATGGCTGGCTAGTATATAAAATGCAAAGATGATTCTCACTTAATGACCACTCATTCAGTGACTATTCAAACCCACAACAGCACTGAACAAGTGGTACTTATGATTGGTCCTCAAAGTTCTGGGTGGATGTGGCAGCGTCCTCATAGTTATGTGATCACAATCTGGGTAGTAAGTGACTGGCTAACATTTACAACATCATAAGTATCTTATGGTCATGTGAACACCATTTGTGACCTTCACTGCTTGCTTCCAACAAGCTAAATTAATGGGGAAACCAGTAGGAAATTGCAAATGGCAACTATGTCATGTTGCAGGATTTGTTTAACAGCAGCAACCAGAAGTTGTGCAATTGCTGTCATTAAGCAGCATGGTCATATGCAGTTCTGCTTTATGACTGCAGATGGAAATTCAAGTTCCAATTGCTGTTGTTAACCAAGGACTACTTGTATTACAAGCCACTGTTACACATGCCCAGTTCTATTGCAATATGCTGAATATGGCTCTGAAGAGCATCTAAAACCTTTCATAACAAGTATGAGAAAATGTTAAAAAAACGCGTTATTTGGCACATTGCTCTTGTTTCCAGTCTCAATGCAGATTGCTGGCTCTTACCACCAGAATATTAAATAATTTATGATAAGTGAAAAAAACTTTCTACCATGATGACGGTTGTCTTGTGAAGTCACACATGTCACACATTTATATTGTTGTTCCTCTTTTCTGTTTATTGCGTTTTTAACATTCTAAATTACTGTTTTATTGTACGGCTCTTTGATATCTCTGTCTGAGGCAGAAAAGTAAGATGGAAATGTTTTTACTGAGTTGAAAATGAGAATCAAAGGAAGCCCTTACCATCGCCTGTCCATGGTTCCACAAGCATATTTTCAGGTCCTGACTTGTCTTCCTTCCCTTTGACATCACAAGCTTGCAGAGTGAGATGCAGGGCTGTTCCTGGAAAAGCAGAGAAGCTTTATCAAGAGACACAGGGTGCCCAACTGAGTCTAACTGAACAGAGTGGGCTAAGAATGACTCAGAATAACCTGTACTCTTTCAGCTTAAGTTCACGAGGATGACTCCACGTCCAACATTTACCAGTGGAAGTATGTGGTTGAAAGAAAAACTTAAAATTTATTCTTCCCAATATATGTTCAACAACACAAGTGCCACATTATAACTGACTATTAAAGAAACACTTATACAGGTACAGTCGTAGACCTATGCCCACAATTGAGCCCAAAATTTCCATTGCTAGGCAAGAGAGTTGTTAAGTGAATTTTGCCCCATTTTGTGACCTTTCTTGCCACAGTTAAGTGAATTACTGAAGTTGTTAAATTAATAATAAATAAATAAATAAATAATATGACTATTAAGTGAATCCGGTTTTCCTATTGATTTCGCTTGTCAGAAGGTTGCCAAAGGTGATCATATGACCCTGGGACACTGCAACCATCGTTAAGTTCCTGTCAGTTGCCGAACTGCTGAATTTTGATCACATGACCATAAGGATGCTGCACATTTACGGTTGTAAATGTGAAAACAGTCATAAGTCACTTTTTTCAATGCCATTTAACTGTGAATGGTCACTAAACGAACCGTTGAAAGTCGAGGAATACCTGTATTTTCATCTAGTAAGGTGTTAAACTGAGTAAAACAAAGGGAGGTAAATAACTGGGTTTTTTTTCCACAACAGGTGCAGTTGGAAGTAGTTCACCTCAGGGGAAAATGGGGAGGAGAAACAGATGTGGATTTACAGGCAAAAGATTTGACTAAATTCTACTACTATAAAAAAATGATTTGGCCGAGTCACTGCTCAGAAGCGTCCTGATCGCTTGACTCCATAAAAATCAGCCTAGTGCAGAGCTTAAGATGTTCAGCTAGGATCAGAATCATTTGGGGGCTTGAGAAAAGAGTGGAAAAGTGGTTACAGCTTCTGAGAGGCAAACCTCTTTCATTCTCTCCTTAAACCTCCTAACATGACAGGGGGCACCCACACAAAATAATGCTCGTGGTACTTAGCACAAAAGTGGTCTTCACGGTTGTAGGAAATGGGAGTATTAAAGATGGGAATGGAAATGACTTGACTTTCAGAGGCCTCCCACATTCATTCCCAGCTTTAATTTGCTCCCAAATATTTATTTATTTATTCTATTCGATTTATATACCGCCCTTTTCCCGAAGGACTCGGCAGTTTACAGGGCAAATTAAAAAAAAATACAATATACAGATTAAAATACAATTAAATTAATAGCCCCAACACTTTAAAATTGAATTTAAAACCTTAAAAACCCCTCAGTCCAGGCCGGACAGCTCAAATAGCCAGGTTTTTAGGTCCCGGCGAAACAAACAAAGGTCGGGAGCGATCCGGAGGTCCACCAGCAGCTGATTCCATAGGGCAGGCACGCCCACCGAGAATGCTCTTCCCCTGGGAATCACCCGCCAGCACTCCTTCACCGGCGGCACCCTGAGGAGGCCCTCCCTGTGGGAGCGCACAGGACGATGGGAAGTTGATGCTGGCAGCAGGTGCTCCCTAAGATAATCCGGACCCCTGCCATTTAGGGCTTTATAGGTCATCACCAGCACCTTGAATCTCACCTGAAGGGCAACTGGAAGCCAATGCAGCTCGCGGAGAAGAGGCGTTACATGGGAGTATCGGGAGACCCCCATTACAACTCACGCGGCTGCATTCTGCACTAGCTGAAGCCTCCGAATGGTCCTCAAGGGCAGCCCCATGAAGAGAGCATTGCAATAGTCTATCCGGGAGGTCACAAGCACGAGTGACTGTACGTAGGGCATCTCGGTCCAGATAGGGCCGCAACTGGCGCACCAGGAAAACCTGGGCAAAAGCCCCCCTGGCCACGGCTCCTATATGATCTTCCAAACTGAGCCGTGAGTCCAGGAGGACGCCCAAGTTGCGGGCCCTATCTATATTGCACCATACAGTATAAAATGGGCCATCTTGCCCCTGGATCTTAGCAGTTCGATTTCAGAGATGTGGGGGATGCTGGAAAACATCAGGTGGCCTGCAAGCTGCCTCCCTGTGCTGTAGTTCGTGGATTGTGGAAGGCTAGCAGAGAAACAAAATAAACTCCTGGTGGCAACAATACCAAAGTCTAACCCAGAGGACTGAACATCCCCCAAGCACAAAGTTTCCAGCAATGGTTACCATATTTGTAGAGCAGGTTTTGCCTGACTGTAGCCATGGAAGTAATTAGAGAAGCAGCCTTATAAGCAGTTTCCAAGTGGCCAGCAATAGTGCAAAGTGAATTCAACACTTTCGTCAGGCTCCCTCTGGCCAGGGAAAATGCTAGCAGCGTAAGTTCTACTTCTGGAGAGGCACAGTAGCTGGAACGGAAAAAGAAAGATTAAATTTTTAAAGCTTGCAATTTATTCTAATTTGCCATCCTCCTCCTCCTCCTCTTTATATTCTAGCTTAATCCTTACCATACCTGGTAATTCCCAGGAGAAAATTGTCCACTTCTTCCAACACATTGGAAGATAAGAAACTTGAAATGTCTGTGGAGCCTGGAGACAGAGAGAGAGGCGGCATATGTTGCAATGCCTTCCTAGAGGGCAAGAGAAAGAAAAGGCAGTCCATCAGAAATTGCCTCAAGCCCATCACAAGAAGCCAAGTCATAATAGGTAATATTTGCCCAAGAATCTGGCAACAAAAGAACAAGGGACTTAATTACATTTGCCTTTACTTTGTGTTTCAGCAACCTTTGCTTGTATTTAGCTGCTCTGGTTCCTGAATAAAAGCAATTTGTTAATTAATACTCTGATACCTGCCCTTGATCATGAGAGCTTATTCTACAGACAATTCAAGGTAATTAATTTGTATGAGAAACAAAAACATCCTGGCTTACAATCAAATTGGTTTAATCCATGTCATCCAGTCCTGTGATACACTTCTTAGCGTTTCCCTGAAGATGCACTTAAAAACTGGCTGATCGTCAACATGGTTATCTATAAAGTAGCATGAACACTATACTGACCTTGAATCTTTTGGCCACTAGGCTAGCAGTTAATATCTTTAGGTTTCCTCCAGGTTTTCCTTCACTCCATGGAGGGAGTGAAGAAATTAGTTAGTGACTGAGTTAATTACATAGCTTTATACAACTTTATAACTTTAGTTTTTTAAACTGTAAAAAAGTTTTAACTTTTTATTAGGATGCATAAAATCATCAAAGTATTTCAAAATCACTTACTTAAAAAATCATCAATCTAAATGGAGATTTAATAATTGCATTGCTTCTAAGACAGACAAACCAACAAAAGGATAATGCATCTGATTTTCCTATCTTTTTTTGGGGGGGGACAAGAGCAGTTAGATCCTGCCTGCTTCATTTTGAAGATTTATACTATATTAATAAAAATGCAGCATGTACTGATAAAATTTATAGGCTGCACGACTGTGGGCAGCAGGAATAAAGGAACTCGTCAACAAAGTTAAGGATTCAAAATCAATTTTTTGCATTCCTGGATTAAAGGTATTTACACGCTGTCATTCAAAGTTCCGAACAGAAGCTGCAGAGCAACCTTTTTCACCTGAAAGCCCTCTAGATGGGAAAACCAATTCCCATATTTCCTCAGCCAGCATGATTACTACTGAGAGTTAAAGCAAAGTTGGGGAAGACTGACCTATAGTTGAATCCCTAGGTCAGTGATGGCGAACTTTTTAGAGACCGAGTGCCCAAACCACAACAAGTGGGCCTGGACTGACTACGATTTTTAATTAGGCTTTTTATTGGGTTAAATTGTCTTGTAATTTTGCATTTATTGTTTAATTCTCTTTTAAATTTTTTACTCTATGATTTTTAATTTTTATTGTTGTGAGCCGCCCTGAGTCCTCAGGGAGAAGGGCGGCATATAAATTTAATAAAATGAAAATGAAACCCAAAACCCACTTATTTATTGCAAAGTGCAAGGGGCGCATCAGCATTATGGTGCCCTGGGGGGGGGGAGGGCAGGGAGGCGCTTCTGAGTGCCGCCTCTGGCACGCAAAAACCAGAGGCACAAAAATGGGCCACCGTGCTCCAAGGCGCTGATTAAAGGCGCTGCACCATGCAAGAACGGGGCAGGGCTAGTATCACACAGGCACTAGCCCCGCCCCATTTGCAGTGCACGCATGCTCGCGGCCCCGTGCACGCAGGCATGCAAAATGCTTCCCCCTCCCTTTTCTTCCAGTCCACCAATCGACAATGGTTGGTGACCTCTGCTCTACCACCTCTACTTGAGGTTGCTAGTTGGCCGCTTCGCCTCCTTTGTGCTGGGTGGGGCTCCTGCTCTGGGCAGTGGTAGCGGCCTGATGGACCTGCTGCTGCCAGCAGTGGTGCGCGTGCCAACAGAGAGGGCTCTGAGTGCCACCACTGCCCTAGGTTAAATGTAAATATGGATGAATACTATTCTTTAATGCTATAAAAGAATATACAAGGAAGTATGTTCACAGTACGAAACAGAGAAGTGATTTAAGAAGAGTTAGTGCACTGAAAGAGGAGAGAACTTACTGGGTATTTTGCAGAATAGCATGAACAATTGCAGGGTTGGTTTCCATGGATGCTGTGACCAGAGAGGTCAAAAGTGACCAGTACCAGATTGCTGAAGCATCACATACAGAGACACAGTCTTTTTTCACTCTTTGGTACCCAATAGCCCTGAGACCGTGAATTCTTGTGTCACATCCATCACTAAGGCAACGCTTGATGTTAATCTGTACATCTGTCAAGAATATCAAAGAAAGGTAATTTCTTCCAGTCAAGGGCCAAACTGAAAATTTCAGAAGCCAGTCAGTTCTTGATACACCATTTAAGAACAGTTCTGAAGGCACATAGCTAGACAGTTGAATGAATCTTTAAACACAATTGCATCCAGGTATACATTATGGGAAATATAGATACATCTCAATTATTTCAGGGAATACTAGTCAGCAAATCTAACAAAGGGTAGACTCATGGCTTCTAAGATCCAGAAGCATTTGATCCATGGTATCTTTTGAGACCACTTTCTGAAGATCTTGCCTGCTTCATTTTGAAGATTTATACTATATTAATAAAAGTGCAGCATGTACTGATAAAATTTATAGGCTGAACGACTGTGGGCAGCAGGAATAAAGGAACTTATTTCAAATCAACAAAGTTTAGGATTTAAAATCATTTTTTTTTGCATTTCTGGACAGTTTGTATGGGGAATGATGAAAGGTGATAAGAGTGTTTTTGAAGCAGTGGAAAGAATTTGTAATTTAGAGAAAGTAAATGTCTAGTCATTTTCATAATCAGGTTACAATGGGAAAACTACACACCTTTGTTGTGGTGGTTGTACTAATATTTTTTTTCTCAGAAGTCATTCTAAATTTCTTGATTTCTAATCATTTCTCATGCTAAGAGTAATGAATAGGTACTTTATAGGAAGTATCAGAGAAATAAGTAACCTCTTGCCAGCTCAAAAAGATATCAATTGAAAACTGTACTAGACTCTTTCAGAAACATGACCTTGAAATGACTAGACTATAAATCCTTTAACAGTGGGAAAGCAAGCAAGTTAAATGCAAGCAAATGCTACAACATCACCTAGAGCAGGCTACATCTATATCTGTACATGTGCTGAACACATACATACACTCAATATCCCCTGTGAATTTATAGGGAAAAGATATGGATGATCTAACAGCAAAAAAGCAAAGGAAACCTACATAGTTCCCATGTCAGTCAAATACAGTTTTAAATGGCCAGCAATACTCCTGTGACAATGTCAGTTCTGGTTTTAGGGCTTTGGAGAATTGCAAAATGGCATTCTATAACCTAACTGGATTAATATAAATTCAGTCATGTGGTGTATCCTTCTGAATGAGTCTTTTGAAATAAAAAGCACAACATCCAACAATTTCAACAAATGGATGCCCCAGCACCATGAAATCAATTCCTATGATACCATAACTTAGTAGGAACTAAGTTCTGTGCCACTGGAGGCTGATTTGTCTCATGTTTGCAAGTTCAATCCTTGGAATTCTACTAAAAAAACAGGGGGAAAACCAGAACCACTAATTTACCACCTCTGACTTATTAGAGGATCATTTCTTCTCAATGATTATAAGGTTGGAGTTCAGAACCCAATTGCAAAAATTAAGAATTCCTACATCTAAGTAATCAGTCAAATTTAAAAGGAATTAAGACAGCATACTATACCAACAGCAAAACAGCAGATAAATATAGACCATCTGCTAAAGTAGTTACTTGGAGGAAAATAAAACCAGAAATTACAAAGGGAAGTAGAATTCCAATTGGATCAGTATACGAGTCAACCTGCACTGTTTTTCTGATCCAACTACCTTCCCTAAAACTATTAATCATAGAGGAAAGCATGCACTCAGCAATAATGTAATGGGGTGGGGAGATAATAGTATAGCTTTTAATAGAAGGGAACATTATTCCCACAGTTATCACTGTTTTATTATTCTGAATCAGAACTCCACTACCACAACTATTTTAAAGTGAAAACATTCCTTAGACAAACCAAAGAAATAACCCACATAATGTAATTTTTTCAGCCCTATCATATCTACTCCAACGGGGCTCCTTTTGTCTCTATTCTTATAGACCGATTCTCAAAATTGCTGATTTACCTGGCCTAGGCAACAATTTCTTCATTTTTTAAAGAAGGATTTTGTTTTGAATGTCACTGCCAACATATATACTGCTCAAAAAAATAAAGGGAACACAAGATAAGACATCCTACTATTAAATACAGTACACTGTGTTGTTTAAGTGTTCCCTTCATTTTTTGAGCAGTATATATTTAAAGGTTAGTTATAATTATAATACATGACTGTTGTCCAAAGAGAAATTCTAGTGATTCAAATGTCGCAGGCATATTCACACAATCAAGAATTGAGACAAACAATTGAAATCTGCAATCAAATGCCCCAATGCATCTCTAGATCTAAAAAGTGACACTGTATAGAGCCGGTTGCCCTTGAAAACCTAAAAGTTCAGAGTTCAAAGGAGGGAGATTTCTGAAAAGAACAGGAGAAAGTACTTTCACCCTCTTCTTAGGCTATGAAGATGAGAGGAAACACAAATTTATTTAAGTGCAGGAAATTTTCCTCCTTACAACAAACTGGTACATCAACATTCTGTACATACTGTAAACTTCCAAATAATTTTTGAGCTTTTTCTTATTTTATAGACATGTGCACAATATGTATGCACATGGAGTCCTGAGTATAACCTTATTTGGGTATAAAACCCAGAGTAGCTCTCATGTTAGTGTTCCAACAATCTATGCCAGCCACCACTGACATTATTTATTACTATTAAAGTGCCTGGTTATGTAAAAGTCACTATCTTATTTTTAGGTGATCCTACTCCATTTCTACACAAATAAGCAGCCAAAGATTCAAGGCTGCTGTTTTTATAATGATGCTTACAATGAACCAAACCACAATCTCAGGACAGAATTCTGAGAAACAATTTCACTTGTGCGAGTATTTTTGTAAGCTGATAGGTGCTATAAAGGTAAAGGTAAAGGTTCCCCCGCACAAGCGTGCTAGTCGTTTCCAACTCTAGGGGCCGGTGCTCATCTCTGTTTCAAAGCCGAAGAGCCAGCGCTTGTCCGAGGACGTCTCCGTGGTCATGTGGCCGGCATGACTAGATGCCAAAGGCGCACGGAATGCTGTTACCTTCCCACCGTAGTGGTCCCTATTTTTCTACTTGCATTTTTACGTGCTTTCGAACTGCTAGGTTGGCAGAAGCTGGGACGAGTAACAGGCGCTCACTCTGCTACACGGCACTCGGGATTCGACCCGCCAAACTGCCGACCTTCTGATCGACAAGCTCAGCGTCCTAACTCACTGAGCCACCGCGTCCCTTTAGGTGCTATAAATGGATGAAAAAAATAGAATTTAAAAAGCAGACGGTTCTGCTAGGAGGAAACACATTTGTAATTAAATTATCTGATGGAAGAGGTGGTAAACATATTGTCACCTCTCGATTAAGAGATGAACCCTTTTGTATCTATCTTGTGAGATAGCTCCTACTTGTGAGAAGCTCCTTCCCCTTTTCTCTCAGGTCCTTCAGAAAAGATACTTTCTATTTTACAGACTTCTTTTTTCAGAAAGCAATACTGGAACCTCAAAGCTAGTTCCTGAAAAAAACCAACATGAAAAAAAAGGAAGGAGGGGAAAGATTTTGAGGACAGTCTCTTTTTCGTTCTAAAAAGCCAACAGGCGAGGGTGGTTGCAATTTCTTTAAAAGCCCAATTTGCAGAAAGACTCACTACTACTAACTTCCTTCTCAACAAAGAGGAAGAAAGATGGTTTTGCTCTATCAATACCTTTACCAAAGTATGTGTTGGACCTCATTGCTGTTGCCTGCAAAACTCCAATGGGAAGAGAGAAAACCCACCCATTGCTTCCTACCTTCTACAAAGAAAAGGAATGGCAGATTGGCACAGCAGATGCTTCTGAAGAGGCTAACCTCATAGGGATAGAACCACCTCTTTTCCACATTGGCAGAGGGCCGCAGCAGCCTTGCTGCTTCTATCTCAAGTAACCTCTTAACAAAAGAGAAAGAAACATGTTCTTTCTCACAAAGCCAGAGTGAAGAAAAGAGTGATCTTTCTCATTCAGCTTTAGTAAATAGCAGCCAATGGGCTGCTTGCACCTTCTTTACTGAGTTCCCTACTTATTCCTATTCAGGGATGGGAAGAGTAAGCCGCAACCCAAATGATGTGTTTGCAATTGTATTTGTATAGTTTGGTGGAAAAGGCAACGTTTTAAAACCTTGTTTGCAAAGCTCTCCCTTTAGCTTCCAAGTCATTCAGTAACTTACTTATTATTTAAAAAAAAACAAAGCAAAAAAAAGCCAACTGTATTGTTATTGACTCACACATCTGACTAATGTTAGCGTTTTCCAACAATGTCACGTATCCAGTAACATTGCTGGGAATGTGAACATCTCGGACCTCCTGGAGATTGTTGGGAGTCCTTCCAACTGCTACTGTAATTTGCTGGGGCATGTAACTCTGGTCATTTGCTGCAACAGCAATGGAGAGGTGCCTCAGAATGACATCTGGTTTCATCTTTAAACTGCAAGGCAGAATGAAAGAGTTTATTTATCAACTGCAAGCACAGGAGCCTCACAAAACAAGAATATATGCAGTGGAATATAAAAACCCAAACACAGGACAATTAAGATATGATGATATATAACTGTTATGGAAACTTTTAATACAAACATTATTCACGAAAACATGAAAAAACCAAAAGGAATGCCTTCAACGCTCACATTTCTCAGTAAGCAATACAGATAGGTTCAACTGTGGTCTACTTGACGGTAAACAGCGTAATACAGCAAGCATGACTATATCAATTGATAGGCTTATATTTCATGAGAAAGGTAAAATAATGTTTCCCTTTCACAGAATCTTGAGGAAACAAAATACTGCAACATTTAGGCTGCATTCCTATTTCTACTGCTACAGATACAGATATATAGATATAGACTGATTGTCCTGGGTAGTTTTATCTTGACTATTGTGTTTTTGTTTTTTATATTATGATGTTTTTACCTGTTTTAACTTCTTGTCAGTTGCCTAAAGTCATATATTTGAGATGGGCTGCCATATAAGTTGAAGGAATAAATACATACTTAACAAGAAATAAAATTCCATTTACTTAAAACAGGTTATTAGAGATGTATAGAACTCCATTGTAGATTGATAAAAGTTACATGTTTAAGGAATCTTTTAAAGATTCCAAATGTGTGTTAGTGTTATCCAGCCATTAACTTTGGTCTTTTAATGCACTGCTTTTATCCAGGCATTTTTCATGCTTTTATTTTAAAATATTTTCATTTTTAATCTGCTATTAAATTATCTGTAATAAATACCACGTATATTATATATGTGCATATAATATACACTACACATAAAATCTAGCTAAAAATGCCATTTTCTCTGAAACAAGAGGGCATGATTCTGAAGACTGAAAAGAGATTTTTCCCATTAGAAAAAGGTTTCTCTTATGCAAATTTAACATATAATGTAACCTTTATCGTTAAACATTTATCATTTAACCTATCATAATATTTAACATATCAAGCAATCAATTAATAGAGCTGAAAGATAATCATAGTATGCTATTTCAGATCCACCAATCGGTATGAGAGAAATGCTTTTGGGTGTTTTTTTTGGCCAGATAAAGTGAATGCCCTTACAAGCCAGACTTCTATCTGGTCAAGAGTTCATATGTTTTGAGTATATGCCAGCATTAGGTTCAGGCCAGGCCCAATCTATGAGTATTATACATACTTGGCTAGTTAAATGAATACAATCCAGTTGTACCACCCCATTACACCTGGGAATCTTTTATTAACAAAATTATAGATCAATTTCCATTAAAGTCAGATTTTATTCTAGCCATCTTTGGCAGCTAACTAATATTTAGCAAGAAGGTCTCACCGTATCCAGTGTGATCGAGCACTCCCATCTGATTGCCAGAAGGAGGAAGTTTCTCCATTTGTCATTTTGTCTATATCGGCTGAATTAGAGGAGGTTTCTATATGGGTATAGCACTTAGAAACTGATTTGAGTTTGTCCAATTCCTGATTTCCATTTAAATCACTAGGGCTTTCTGTAAAATGATCAGATATAGAGACAAACAGGAGAGTCAGAAGCACTCATTATCAACAGATGTCATTATCAATTTGCATACTGTTTTGCTTTTATTTGTTAATTTCCCAGAGATATGTATTTGAGATGGATGATTAGATAGACACAGATCTGTCCACCATTCTCTGTGAATGTCTGCTCTCTCTCCTCATGGTGGCTACCCTCAAAATGTGGCACTACAAACTCAGAATAGTTTCAAGCCATATTCTAAAGTGTTTCACTAAAAACTTCTAAAAACTGCGTTCTCACAAATCATAAAATGCACAACATCCCACAGTGAATAGAACTGAAATTTGAAGAAAAGAATTTCACCCACCCCCTCCTGTATGGTGATTACCGAGCCCACTACTTCTACATTAATTTTTTTTTAAAAAATTCTTGTTTGTGGTTTTTGACATCTGTAGCTGTCTCTATTCAATTTGATAAAAAAAGAGGGAAGCAGCTTCTTCCCCAGTTTTGCTGACTAATGTGCACTTGTTTAAACAACGAAACAAAAAATCCAAACGAAACTGTTGACTGATTTGCGCAAATCAAATTTACCACACTATTTATGGGCAGAGAAATGTATGGAATCATTTTACTTCAGTTTTTCAGAGTGTGAGAAACATTCCTCAATGGTTTCTCAGGAATAAGGTCTCTGCCGCAATGAAACAGCAATTCATTTTTTTTCCTTAAAGTTTTTCAAGAAGGGAAGGAGCAAAGGACATCACCAGCTATGGTCGCGGAAGAGCGGCTGCTTTGTACCTTCCTTCATGCTTCAGCCCTAGTTTTGTTCTAGGTCATTTTAAGGAGAAGAGAGATGGCCACCTCCAAAATGCTGCAGAACACTTAAGGAAAATTCTGCAAAATGGCCTTTTATTTAGAAGAGGAAAGAGAAAAAAAGAAACACCTAGAACACTAAGTGAGTTTGGCTCTGTTCCACTTTTTTTTTTAATTCCATTTATATCCCGCCCTTCTCCGAAGACTCAGGGCGGCTTACAAGCTTAGCAGTAGCCTTCATTCTATGTATATGCCTGCTTATTAGGGCTTTCATACACCCCCCAAGCGGCATTATTACAAAGTCAGCTTAATTGCCCCCAACAATCTGGGTCCTCATTTTACCTACCTCGGAAGGATGGAAGGCCGAGTCAACCTTGAGCCTGGTGGGATGCGAACCTGCACTAATTGCAGGCAGCTGGTGTTACTTAAGGAGGCATTAGCCCACTGCTCCACCAAGGCTCTTAAAAGCACTTAAAAGCACACAAAGCCACTTGCCTAAATTAACAATTACACAATGCTGCAGCTTGCTTCTTGAGCTGCACAATCCTTCCAGGAAAAGAGCAGCAGGGAAACGTAATTCTGTAAGCATGGATGTAAATCAGGGATCCCCAAATTCTTCAGCTCATTAACCTCTTCATGAATTTTGAGATTGTTTCTTGACTGCTCCCCCCAAATATTTATGAAAACAATTTAATAAATACTACTTTAACGAATACCGTATATACTTGAGTATAAGCCGAATTTTTCAGCCCACTTTTTGGGCTGAAAAATTCCACTTCGGCTTATACTCCAGTCAACAAAAAAAACTTACCGAGGACTTGTGCGCGGCCGAGGCTTTGGTGCTTCCGGGATCGCCCGCACCTCTCCCAAGCCACCGCCGTCCGAGACCTGCCGAAGTTTGGGGAGGTTTGGGGAGGTGCGCGCGCACCTCCCCAAACTCCGCGCCTTGCCTGCCTGCTTCTTTCCGCAGCGGAAAGAAGCAGGCAGGCAGGGCGCGGAGGAACGGAGACTTGCCGACGTTTGGGGAGGTTTGGGCGTCTCCCCAAACCTCGGCAGGTCTCCGTTCCTCCGCGCAGACCTGCCGACGTTTCGGGAGGTTTGGGCGCCTCCCCAAACCTCCCCAAACCTCGGCAGGTCTCCGTTCCTCCTGCCGACCTTTGGGGAGGTTTGGGCGCCTCCCCAAACCTCCCCAAACCTCGGCAGGTCTCCGTTCCTCCTGCCGACCTTTGGGGAGGTTTGGGCGCCTCCCCAAACCTCCCCAAACCTCGGCAGGTCTCCGTTCCTCCTGCCGACCTTTGGGGAGGTTTGGGCGCCTCCCCAAACCTCGGCAGGTCTCCGTTCCTCCGCGCAGACCTGCCGACGTTTGGGAAGGTTTGGGCGCCTCCCCAAACCTCCCCAGGTCTCCGTTCCTGTTTGGGGAGGTTTGGGCGCCTCCCCAAACGTCCCCAAACCTCGGCAGGTCTCCGTTCCTCCGCGCAGACCTGCCGACCTTTGGGGAGGTTTGGGCGCCTCCCCAAACGTCCCCAAACCTCGGCAGGTCTCCGTTCCTGTTTGGGGAGGTTTGGGCGCCTCCCCAAACGTCCCCAAACCTCGGCAGGTCTCCGTTCCTCCGCGCAGACCTGCCGACCTTTGGGGAGGTTTGGGCGCCTCCCCAAACGTCCCCAAACCTCGGCAGGTCTCCGTTCCTGTTTGGGGAGGTTTGGGCGCCTCCCCAAACGTCCCCAAACCTCGGCAGGTCTCCGTTCCTCCGCGCAGACCTGCCGACCTTTGGGGAGGTTTGGGCGCCTCCCCAAACGTCCCCAAACCTCGGCAGGTCTCCGTTCCTGTTTGGGGAGGTTTGGGCGCCTCCCCAAACGTCCCCAAACCTCGGCAGGTCTCCGTTCCTCCGCGCAGACCTGCCGACCTTTGGGGAGGTTTGGGCGCCTCCCCAAACGTCCCCAAACCTCGGCAGGTCTCCGTTCCTGTTTGGGGAGGTTTGGGCGCCTCCCCAAACCTCCCCAAACCTCGGCAGGTCTCCGTTCCTCCGTGCAGACCTGCCGACCTTTGGGGAGGTTTGGGCGCCTCCCCAAACCTCCCCAAACCTCGGCAGGTCTCCGTTCTTCCTGCCGACCTTTGGGGAGGTTTGGGCGCCTCCCCAAACCTCGGCAGGTCTGCGCGGAGGAACGGAGACCTGCCGAGGTTTGGGGAGGTTTGGGGAGGCGCCCAAACCTCCCCAAACAGGAACGGAGACCTGGGGAGGTTTGGGGAGGCGCCCAAACCTTCCCAAACGTCGGCAGGTCTGCGCGGAGGAACGGAGACCTGCCGAGGTTTGGGGAGGCGCCCAAACCTCCCCAAAGGTCGGCAGGAGGAACGGAGACCTGCCGAGGTTTGGGGAGGTTTGGGGAGGCGCCCAAACCTCCCCAAAGGTCGGCAGGAGGAACGGAGACCTGCCGAGGTTTGGGGACGTTTGGGGAGGCGCCCAAACCTCCCCAAAGGTCGGCAGGTCTGCGCGGAGGAACGGAGACCTGCCGAGGTTTGGGGAGGTTTGGGGAGGCGCCCAAACCTCCCCAAACAGGAACGGAGACCTGGGGAGGTTTGGGGAGGCGCCCAAACCTTCCCAAACGTCGGCAGGTCTGCGCGGAGGAACGGAGACCTGCCGAGGTTTGGGGAGGTTTGGGGAGGCGCCCAAACCTCCCCAAACAGGAACGGAGACCTGGGGAGGTTTGGGGAGGCGCCCAAACCTTCCCAAACGTCGGCAGGTCTGCGCGGAGGAACGGAGACCTGCCGAGGTTTGGGGAGGCGCCCAAACCTCCCCAAAGGTCGGCAGGAGGAACGGAGACCTGCCGAGGTTTGGGGAGGTTTGGGGAGGCGCCCAAACCTCCCCAAAGGTCGGCAGGAGGAACGGAGACCTGCCGAGGTTTGGGGAGGTTTGGGGAGGCGCCCAAACCTCCCCAAAGGTCGGCAGGTCTGCGCGGAGGAACGGAGACCTGCAGAGGTTTGGGGAGGTTTGGGGAGGCGCCCAAACCTCCCCAAAGGTCGGCAGGAGGAACGGAGACCTGCCGAGGTTTGGGGAGGTTTGGGGAGGCGCCCAAACCTCCCCAAAGGTCGGCAGGAGGAACGGAGACCTGCCGAGGTTTGGGGAGGCGCCCAAACCTCCCCAAAGGTCGGCAGGAGGAACGGAGACCTGCCGAGGTTTGGGGGTTTGGGGAGGCGCCCAAACCTCCCCAAAGGTCGGCAGGAGGAACGGAGACCTGCCGAGGTTTGGGGAGGTTTGGGGAGGCGCCCAAACCTCCCCAAAGGTCGGCAGGAGGAACGGAGACCTGCCGAGGTTTGGGGAGGTTTGGGGAGGCGCCCAAACCTCCCCAAAGGTCGGCAGGTCTGCGCGGAGGAACGGAGACCTGCAGAGGTTTGGGGAGGTTTGGGGAGGCGCCCAAACCTCCCCAAAGGTCGGCAGGAGGAACGGAGACCTGCCGAGGTTTGGGGAGGTTTGGGGAGGCGCCCAAACCTCCCCAAAGGTCGGCAGGAGGAACGGAGACCTGCCGAGGTTTGGGGAGGCGCCCAAACCTCCCCAAAGGTCGGCAGGTCTGCGCGGAGGAACGGAGACCTGCCGAGGTTTGGGGAGGTTTGGGGAGGCGCCCAAACCTCCCCAAAGGTCGGCAGGAGGAACGGAGACCTGCCGAGGTTTGGGGAGGTTTGGGGAGGCGCCCAAACCTCCCCAAAGGTCGGCAGGAGGAACGGAGACCTGCCGACGAGCCGCGGCTACACAGGGTATTCCTGTGTATTCAGGCTTGCAAAATGGCGGATCGAGCCTCTGCTGGCGGCAGAGGCTTGCAGAACGGCGGATCGGCTTATACTCGAGTCAATAACTTTTTCCAGTTTTTGGGGGTGAAATTGGGGGTCTCGGCTTATACTCGAGTCGGCTTATATTCAAGTATATACGGTAATATTAAAAATAATAATAATGGTATCATCAACCACTTTTGGTCAACCCTCATCCCTGGGAGTTGGTAGTGATCACTATGGAGAAATCCTGCTTTAAATCATTTTCGTTAAGTATTAGGGGAATTGAAGAAAAGCACAGAGGCCAACAGATCACTAACTAATTTTATCAAATCCAGATAAAAAAGTCAGATTATAATAAATCCCAACTGTTAGCCTGATACATCTTTGATTACAGGGGAATTTCTAACAAATTCCTTCTCTCATATAAGCCTATCTTTTTTGTAATATCAGCATCGGAAGCCCTATTTAGGATGCCAACATGAGATGAAGGACATAGGAGTGAGAACGGG
Source organism: Vipera ursinii (assembly GCF_947247035.1). Taxonomy (NCBI): domain Eukaryota; kingdom Metazoa; phylum Chordata; class Lepidosauria; order Squamata; family Viperidae; genus Vipera; species Vipera ursinii. Next base: position 340,935,374 of record NC_139512.1, on the reverse strand, counting down.
GGTGGGTAGGGGGGTGGATTTTTTAAGTGGTGCATTTCAAATGTAGAAGAATCAACTGCAATTGAAATAATGGAGATTTTTTGATGGTCAATTCAATACAGACTTCACTGGTAACAAATTTTGAAAACTATCTTGAAGGCCTAGCAACAGGAAAAACAAGATATAAATATTTTAAATAAGCAAGTCCAAAGTAAATCTATTAAAATTAATTTTTAATACCCTTTTCTTTTAGGAGAAGTCGATCTAAAGAATCCTTTAGTACAGAAGATCGCATAGTGCAAATATTGTTAAAGTATTCCAAGACTGGATATGGGATAACAGTGCTGGTGATACGATGCCGATGCAAGAATCTAAGAACCATAGTAGCATGAAGACTAAGGCGCTCATTTGAGTCTGAAAATATATCTATAAAACCTGTAAGAGAAAGAAAAGATCCTTAGGGAAAAACATGTAAAAGTTGCTGGGAAAACGTATTTTATTCTACCAATGTATACATTCTGGGAGTTTAATAAAACCTCATCACAAATGAAAATTATAGGTGCTTTCAAACTGAGTGTTGGAGAATATCCTGAGAATACAAATCAACCAGATTTTCATTCAAAGCACAAATGGCCAGACTCAAATTATCCTACTTGGGACACATTATGCAAATACCTAACTCTCTGGTGAACACTGTAATGTGGGGAAAGATAGAAGAAAAGATGGTAACTAACAGTCAAACAGATGGACTCAGATATAGTGTCTGACTGCATCATTGAAAAACCTGAGAAACCAGATTAGGGACAGATTATCAAAATCTATCTAAGTAGCGTCTGAGTTGACAACAGCTTTATGGTACATAGTCAATCAATCAAATAGAGCTGGAAAAGAGAGAAAAGCTATTTCTGGTAAAACTCATGAAAATATTATTTCAAGCATAAATTCCATAAATGCATGGGTTAATTTTGGCTGCTTGGAATCTAGATATTATTGTTCAGCATAAACTCATGTCGTGATTTAAAAGCTACCTGTGATTTCATTATGTATCCACATAAAAAGTAACCAATGGTTCCACTGTATTAACACTTTAAATTTGCTTTGTTTAATCTCTCTTAGAATGACATATGGACACATTTTCATATAAGCCTAATTATAGGCATTTTTATAAAAGTTTCCAGCTCTAAGTTGTAAGGTTCAGTTAGATAGCTTTAGAAAAAAATAACTGAAGATAAAATAAGGGCATTGAAAATATAATTTTGTTCCACTGTTCCCTCTATTTAGATATTTGGAAGAGCTCCATGAACTTAATATTTTATTTCAGGCAGTAGACAAAGTATATATGCACATACATAACTTAAAACATCATGTTTCTTAAAAGCTGTATCCATCTAAACCAGGACTCTCCGAGGTCTCAGTGAAAGGATTTCTCCAGTGCATAAATAAAAGATAGTTAAAGTGAAGGTGCCAGGAACATGTTCCTTCTTTCTTTCTTACCTGGAATAAGTGAACAACTCTGCATTTGCCGGATTACATGACTAAGCTCTCCTTGCAAATTTGCACCACTGGAGTTCTTGAGAGCTTCCAGCATATTTTCCACATCCACTGTGCCATCACCCTCAGGATCAAACTGAGCAAAAGCCTAGTGGGGAAAAAAAAGTTAGAAAAGCTTCTCAGTACTTCTCATTTCCATCAGCTGTTGGAAATCAACAAATTTTTCATTAGAATTTGGTCAGCATTAACAGCATCTTGCTGAAAGACCTTCCTGAGGTTCTAAAGAAATAACTCTCACATAATTATCTCTAATATGGTTATACAAATTTAAATTCCATAAAAGGCCTCTCACAGGAGAAATCAAGAATTGCAGTCATTACAAATACGGTAAATAAAACCTGGTTGTCCTGGGGTAACATGCAAAGCAAAATACAACGTATACAAACCTGAGTAACAGGCTTTCAGTAGGCCTGGCCTGAAGAAACAAATGCTCATATTTCTCCAGGCAACTGTTCCCTATTTTTCACTTACTACAGTCCGACCACAAAAAGGATAGATATTAATGGTGGTGAAGGCCTTCATCTTTTCTGATCTCGGCAGTTAATGTAACTGTGAACCACAATTTTAGATTACAGTACCCTTACTGGCTGCAAATATTTGATGACAAGAAACAAAGCATTCAAAGACCTTTCTCTGAAACCGGTTAAGTTGCCTTCCAAACAGTATAAATACAATTCTGGTTGTCAACACAAGGGTCAACACTGCAAATGCATACAGAATGCTGCTGCATCTGATCTTTACAAATATAATCTATATGAAATACTACATAAAGTGATATCATAATGGTCTCCTAAGAAAATATTCTGCCACCTTTAATATAGCAGTTTCAGCTCAATCAGTAAGCCCTGATTCTTTTAGAAGATCTCATTTTTATTTAAAATTCTACCATCAATGCAGAAATACTGCTGAGCAGATTTGCTTTGAGGGATATTTATAGCCCATCCATTCCTGCATTAGATGATATCCAGTGAATACAGAATGGTGGTCCCCAAATAAATGTGTTAAAACTCTTGCTCTAAGAATTGCTAGTGACAGTGGTAAGCATAATGGCAATTATGGGAGTCCACATTCATCTAGAAAACATAAGACTTGAAAAGCTTGGATTATTTCTGGTGAATCTGTCACAATCCATAAAAATGACCATGAAGGGATACTGTGAGGAAACATAGGAGAAATCTACACTAACAATTACCTGCCTCTGGACATATTAGCAGTAGTATAATAAAAATATTTATGTAGAATACATTTGTTTCACCTGTATTCAGCACCTACCACAACTTAAGCAGCAATTTTCTGAGATCAATGGTATGTAAACAGAGTAAAGAGTAAACTACTTATTCAGAGCTTTCTATGTTCAGTACTGGTAGATTTTATTTATAATTAATAATCAATTTTGATTTTGTCTGCTATAGTGCTACTTTGATTATTTCTATTTGCAGACGTTATGATATGTCTCAATAAGTGGTGGGATTCAGCTGGTTTGCACCACTTTAGCAGAACTGGTAGCCATTTTTTTGTTGCCCAGGCCTTGAATGGACTTCCAAAAGCAGCATCCACACAGAGAACCAGTTGCTTACATATTTGAATCCCACCACTAGTCTTAATATGTCATGTACCATATATTATGAATTGCATTTGAATTTTCTAATCTTTAATTAACTAGCTGTCAGGTAATGTGGTATTTTTTTAAGATCATACTTTATTTCAATATATTCCATAGTGTAATTGGTACTGTGATTGGATTTGCAGAAATGGACTCTAGAAATATAAGTAAACAACAGAATGTTGCCATTTGCTACAGCTTGAAGGCATGTAAATCAACCAGCTTTCCTATCTGAGTAACTTGTTTTTTAACAGGGTGTGGTCCACTGAACCTTTGCCCAGAAGCAATACTGTACTTCTCTTGACATTATCTTTTATTACATTATTTACTTTCCACACCCTTCCCGCAAAAGCAACAAAATACTTCACAGATTCAACTTTACCTGTTTTAATCTAGCCTTCAAATGCTTTTGGCATTTTTCTTGATTGCACTATTAATTTAAAATCAAAATGTGCTACAATCAGAAAGTATACTACTCTGAAAGGAGAGTTAAGGAATGCCCTTCATCAAACCCCTCTATGCAGTAGGAAGGGATCTTTAGCATCCACCCCATCATTAGAATTGGCTCTAATTGGGAAAGATGCTCTCCCAAACATCGAGGCTCCAAACCAAAGGGAAATTTAAACACCAATAACGTTGCACTCAGAAAACACATGGTAACCAATGTAGCTCTCAGAACAGTAGTGTAACATTGCAGTTCCTAGACCAGGGGTCAGCAACCTGAAACAGTGAAAGAGCCAGTCGGAACCGGTTCCCTCACAAAAGGAAAAACTGGGAGCTGCAAATACTGTGTGTGCATGCGCGTACATGCACGCATGCGCAGAACAGGGTTTGACTGAAGAGTGGAGCCAAGGCAAGATATGCACCTACCCTGCCCCCTCCGCTCTCATTCACTCACGTTTTGTTTGGAAAAGCTTCTCTCTCGCTCTCATTCACTCAAAAGGCCAGCCGCGGCACCTCCACTGACTTCTATGGGGACGCTTGGCAATGAAGGGGCCGATTGAAACAGCTCCCAGTAGTGCTGCTACTGCTAAATTTTCCACTTGCTGCTTGGTTCCGATGAAACCAGAAAACCTCCGGATGCCACTGCTGGGGGTGGAGGAGGCTGCCCGGGTTCGGCCGTAGCGGAAGCCGACAGTAGCGGTGGAGGTGGCAGTGAGAGAGACGCTGGAGGTCTGCCGCATCTCCATCAGCCTCCACCTCCCCCGCAGAAACAAATTCCTGGGCCGGCCCCCATGGCAGCAGTGGGCCCCAAGGGCTGAGGAATCATTCTGGCGATGGCTGCTGCTGTTGGGGTGGCCTAGTGCACTCGCTGAGAGATGCTGGACGTGCTCCAGGCCGGCGTGGTAGCTGCTGTGCTCTCCGTCTTTGGCCCAAAGGAGGAGCACACACGCACACACACACACACACACACACACACACAGAACTCCCCCTCCCCGGCACGCTCCATCTGACCGACCCACTCAACTTTCCAGCAGTCCTCCTGTCTCTTCCTCTGCTGCCGCCATGTGCAGTCCGAGGAAGAAAAGAGGTTTGTGGGAAGTCCCACAAACCAATGAACTTCAACCAATCAATTCAAGCTTCACAAGGTGTTTTTTTTCCATGAGAAGTTTGAATTGATTGGTTGAACTTTTTTGGTCCCACTTTTTTTTTTTTGGACTGCACATGACAGAGGACTGGAAGCTGCAGGAGATGGCTGAAAGAGCCGCATGCAGCTCCGGAGCCGCAGGTTGCAGACCTGTGGCCTAGACTGCTCAGTAAGTCTTGCTGCCGATGCATTCAGGACCAGCTGAAGTTCCTGAATGGTCTTTGAGGGCAGCTCCATTAAGAACAAATTATAGTAATCCAATCTACAAATCATGCATCAACTGAAGCTGAACAAAACACAAAATGCTTCCATCTGCTTTTGTAGCAGGTACTATGAATCCAAAAGAATCCTGAAGTAGTAAACCCGTGCCAACTAAGCATAACCCTACTAAGAGTTATATTTGATATTATCCTGGATTCAGAAGGCTTCTGACTTAACATCCACTCCATTTTGCTTGGCTCTTTTTTCCTATCAAGGTTCTGACAGATTCCAAGTATCAGGGCAGGACTTTTTGGCCCAGAGTCAGATCCACCCACTCAAATCGGAGTGTAATCAATGCAAAAAATGCCTCCAATTCCCAATCCTCACAGATGGCCCATGAAATCTGTGGTTGACAGTATTTGTCACTGAGAGGTTGAGCAGGATAAGGACAATCATGATAGCCCAGAACCATGAGGACAATAAGTGCAGTCTTTCTCCTTACTAGGACCTGTTTCCCAGCTGCCAGTTATCACATATCTTCCAGAGCTTTTGATTATTGCTCCAACATTTCCTCAACAATTTTATCACTTCCTCAAGTGCCACAGGTTCAAAACCCACTCAGGTAAATAAGTCATTTCTGCAATATTTTAAGATACTGTGGGATCCTTGGTGCTCCCTGAGCTTGGTTGTTTTCTTGCAAATGTTTCATTACCCACCTAGATATAACATCACTGGAACTAGCAAGATACCGTTCACCAAGCTTCAAAGAGAAGTATGAGCAACCTTATCCCTGAAATGCTTAGCCAGGTAATTGCAGTTTCCCAGCAGGGACTTCTAGCTGTAATTCCCTAGATGAGCTTTTCTGCAGACAAGAGGAAGTAGTAATTTATTTACTGAATCATATTTATATGCTGCTCATCACACAAATGTAATCTTGCTTTGTTGCCCTTATTAGGCTCAAATTTTTGCTCATGCCTATTTCCAGCTGTATTCACACCTCACTTTCCCCAACATTGCTCTAAGTAGCTCTTTGCTTAATTTCCCAAAACTCATCAGAAAACCCAGTCACTCTGAAAGAAGCAGCCCTATGTAGTATACTTATCACCTTTATATTGATAGAGGCTATCAATACATTCAATAGAACTGCCCTAGTTGTTGAAGAATTCCCCAAACCCATCTGAATACCCTGTACTTGAGCACTTGAGGGAGATCATCTTAAATCAATGCTTTTTCCCTGTGGAGGTTAGCAGCCCCCATTAAACTCTATGTCATGAGGAATGACCTGTGACAAAAGCTTGTGCAAAAGTCTCCTGTTATCAGATCACTTCTCTGTGATAAAGAGAATATATCAAGTGTGGCCAACAGCTATTTGGTGTGAGTCATTGATTGCATAAACATTTTGTACTTTTTATACGCAACAATACAGTTGTTGGCTAAGAACCTAAAGAAGTTGCCACAAATATTGCACTAATGATGCAACGAGGAATATGGATCTACAATTAATAATGTAATAAAAATGTGTTGGACAAAGAAATGCAGCAAATTATTGCAGGCCTTAAGAGATAAATCACAAAAAATAGAATAGTTAGATGAAATTTGCACAGAAAGTTTATTAAACATGAGAAAATGGATAAATTTTAAGAAAAAATAATAGACATGGGAGATATATGGTCTGTGAATGAATGCTTGCCATTTAAGACCGTGCTTCTAACCATTTTGTTATACTGAAGACTTGGTCAGAAAAAAAAGTTGAACACAGTAGGATTAAAGAACAAAAGGTAATGTATGAGGCAGTGTACAGACATAGTGGAAACAATGATAGGTAAGAAAATTATTAAAAACTTTCATCAGTTTTTGCTTACCTTTTTCACTTATCTCTTGCCATCATTATTCAATCTAAATTTATTGCCAGCCAACCCCAGTGGATTCTAATTTATTTTGCTTACTATTTTTTCTGCATAACACTGATGCCCCAAAAGGAAACATTAGGATTAGTACTCTGTATTTATCTAGAAATAAACATGCTGAAAGGACTCCATTAAAATCATACTGACAATTGGTCCTCATTTCTCTACGGCTAAATTGTACATGGTTTAAAATGTTTCTAGGCATTCCATGTCTCATTATTTCAAATGTATTCCCTAATGGCACCCTTGGTGAAAGCTGCATATGCTTGCAGCCTGCTAATTGGTTCAGGAGAAAGCCCAAGATGAAATTCCAATAATACATTTAGTACTGAATGTAACCCAGAGTTTGAGTCAGTTTGTGCATCTTTAGTGGGGGGGGGAACCAGTCCCACAAAAAAAAGATATATTTTTTTTTGTAGTGAGTGCATTCTGCTCTTTTTGAACATTGTTCCTTAGGGTGTGAGCATAATGGAACCTTGGCAGGACATTTATTTATTTTATTTTAATTCCATTTATATCCCGCCCTTCTCCGAAGACTCAGGACGGCTTACAAGCTTAGCAGTAGCCTTCATTCTATGTATATGCCTGCTTATTTGCTCTAGATAGGACTGCAGTTCAGTAACAGTAAAAGTTGGAAGGGACCTTGGAGGTCATCTAGTCCAACCCCCTGCTCTTGCAGGGGACCTATACTATTTCTGATAGATAGCTGTCCAGTCTCTTCTTAAAAGCCTCCAGTGCTGGTGCACCCACAACTTCTGAAGGCAAGCTACTGATTCATTGGTCGATTGCTATTCCACTGGCTGTTCAATGATTCTCATCTCACACACACATTCCTCAGAAAGATGCCTCGAGGGAAAGATGCCCCGAAAGCCTCTCCTGAGCACTAACAACCTCTTTTTGTGCCGGCCCCGGAAAAGAAGCGTCCGGTACTAGCCTTTCGCCCTGCAGGTGCAGTTCAGCTTTTCCTTCCCCCCCCCCCGGGTGGCCATCCTGTGCTCACCTCTTCGCTCCTGACTCGCTCCTCGGCCGCAGCGGCAGCGGCGTCTCCTCCTGCCCCGGCGGCGGCGGCGGCGGCGGCGGCGGCTGTCGTCCCTTGCGCGGGCCCAGCGCGAATCTCCAAGGCTTCGCAGAGCTGCTCGAGGCTGATGGCCTGCTCCCCGCGGCCCAGGCGCTCCTCCAGCCAGCGCACCAGGGCGGCGTGGTGGCGCGAGAGCAGCGACTCGGCCGCGGGCACCTCGCGCAGGCGAGCGGCGGCTTCCTCGCGCAGGCGGGCCTGTCCTAGCAACACCGCCGGCGGCGGGAGGGCCGAGGCGGCGGAGGAAGACAACGACGACGACGAAGCTGGCGGCGGAGAAGCTAGGCCCGGGAAGGCGGCCTCCATTGCTCCCGGCGGAGGTGACTCGCTGGTGGCAGCGGCCCAGTTGCCGTTACTATTTCTCCAGGTGACGAGGTTCGCTGTTCCTCCTCCTCCTCCTCCTCCTCCTCCCGCTGCCGCCTCCTCCTCTTCTTCCTCTCCCTCGCTGTGGCTACCCACGTTCCCCATGAAGCCCTCGGCCCACCTTTCGCCCTCCGGCTTCCCCCCTTCAGGCGAACTCCTGTCACGGATCAGGAAAGGCCGTCTCTCTCTATCTCTCGCGCGTCTTCTTCCCTCAGGACACACTTCCGCCTAAACGTCGCAAAGTCTGCTCGCCCAATGGCGGTCTACGACCCTGCCGTAAAGCAGAGCTGGAGGAGGGGGGCCCAGGGTCCCAAGCAGCACGGCCAAAGATGGCCCCCTGTCGTCTAATTCAGCGTTTCCCAACCTTAGGAACTTGAAGATGCGTGGACTTCAACTCCCAGAATTCCCCAGCCAGCTACGCTGGCTGGGGAATTCTGGGAGTTGAAGTCCACGCATCTTCAAGTTCCTAAGGTTGGGAAACGCTGGTCTAATTATTAAGAGAGAAAGTGATTGCGTCGCTTTTCGGCAACGCCGCAAAGCCGAGCAGGGGAGACTACAGCAGCAGAGGGCTGGGCCTCATTTTGGGGCAGAGTCGCAAAAATCACAGCCGCCTCCTCGAGGCGAGCGTCTCCGAATGCCGCGAAAAGGCGATCGGGACTCGTCTTTTGACGGCAGGGGCAAGAGAGGTAATGGCCGATATAGTGTTAATTTTGGCTGAGGGAAGCTTGCGGCGTAGAGATAAGAAAAGGGAAGAATCACCTGGTTATTTCAAAGGGATTTTGTTTGTTAGATTCAGATTGGCTGCATAGAAAGGGAAAACGAAAGAGCTACAACTCGGCGTGTTCGATTTGATTAATCTGTCAAAAAGAGACGCGCTGGGGCGGGAGTTTTATTTTCTACGGAGAGTGAGTAGATAAGGAGAAATCGCTACGCAGGACCGTAAGCTGATAGCATCGGGGACTTGCAACGGGTAGAAAGCCTTTGAAAACGGAGGTTCTGATTGTCTAACCCAGCGATTTCCGCAGGGTTAACCCCTGGGTAACGAGTTTTGTGTTATCAGTGGCCACCCGCCTGCTTCCAACTGGATTGGAAAGCAACAGCAGTAAGATATTTACCTCTTTGGGTAATTTATGCTGCCTACTCTTCTGATTCTCATTGCTTCTGGCACGCAGTGTTTGAGAACCGGTGACCTAGGTTAAGAGCAAGCGGTTAAAAACCCTGCATCCAACCCCCATTCCAATTTCAAGATTTCTCAGACAAACCAAATAATTAAAAATACAACACAAAAATGCATTCCTATAAACTGCCCACCTACATTTCAAAACTGCTTTTTTACAACAACCTGCATTTGGCAGATAAAAACGGTGTGCTTTTAAAAACAAAATGTTGATATCAAAAACTACTCCTTTTTCCTTACTCTTATAAGGCCGTGGCACACCAAGCCAAGCACGTCCCTTGCATTTAAAAAAATCACACCCCTCTCTTAAATTATGTATAATACATTGATATGTCGGACAAGTGTAGCCTTTTTAATTAGTTTGTGATTCATGGCCCAGATAATAAGTTAATTCAGCAACATCTTTAAATGTGTTGCTTGAATACAGCCATTCGTTGACCCTGCTTTTTGTCATTATATGGCAAATCTTATGTATTATTATTATTTTATCCTTTTTTGTGTAATAACTCAAGGGAGGGAACATATCTAATACTTCTGCCTCCATTTTCCTTGCAACAACCCTGTGAAGTGGGTTTGACTGTCTCTCAGTCAAAGTGAATGGCCCAAAGTCACCCATACCTTCAATACTCTTCAATATCTTCATAAATGACTTAGATGAGAATTGAAGGGGAACTCATCAAATTTGCAGATGACACCAAACTCACAGGCGTAGCCAACACCCCAGAAGACAAACTCCAGATCCAAAAAGATCTAGACAAACCTGAACAATGGGCCCTATCCAACAAAATGAGTTTCAGTGTGGAGAAAAGCAAAGTTTTACATTTAGGTAGGAAAAATCAAAGGTAGAAGTACAGATTGGGTGAGACCTGGCTTAAAAACAGTAACTGTGAGAGGGACCTTGGAGTCCTAGTGGACGATCACTTGACTATGAGACAGCACTGTGCAGCAGCAACCAAAAAAGCTAATACAATCCTGGGTTGTATAAATAGAGGCATAGAATCAAGATCACACGAAGTATTAGTACCACTTTATAAAACCCTAGTAAGACCACACCTGGAATACTGCAGCCAATTTTGGTCACCATATCACAAAAAAAGATGTCGAGAGTTTGGAAAAAATTCAGAGAAAAGCAACTAAGATGATCCAAGGCCTGGAGAGTAAAACATACGAAGAACGGCTGCAGGGCTTGGGTTTGGCTAGTCTAAAGAAAAGAAGAAATAGGGGAGACATGATAGCAATATTCCAGTATCTGAGGGGCTGCCAAGAGAAGATGGGGTCACATTGTTAACCAGAGTACCAGAGGGAAGGACGAGAAACAATGGTTAGAAACTGATCAAAGAGAGAAGCAACCTAGAATTAAGGAGAAACTTCCTGACAATGAGGACAATCAACCAGTGGAACAGCTTGCCTCCAGAAATCATGGGCACTCCATCAATGGTGATTTTTAAGAAGAGACTAGACAATCACCTGTCTGAGATGGTATAGGTCCTCCTGCTTGAGTGGGGGGTGGACTAGAAGATCACCAAGGTCTATTCTATTCTATTCCATTCCATTCCATTCCATTCCATTTCTAAGGGAGGTCTTGAACAGTGTTGTGATTCAAGCCACTCAGAGTAGCCTTGAACCACGAGATGGATGGCAAATAAATTTGATAAATAAAATCTAGCACAGCTCCTTAACCACTATAGCAAATTGATTCTTTGTGTGATTGATTGCCTATGTGTTGCCTGCTATGCCTGCTCTTTCACAGGCAATCTAACAAGATTTGTACTGATGAATCATCTGTAAAGATTTCATGCTTTTAATGTAATACAACTGCAGGGCAATGGGAATGTGTATATTTCTGGTAACAGTTGATTTAGCCACCAGATGTGTTTCTGCAATGTATTCAGTCCGCTCTTAAAAGCCACTTATAAACTGGAAATTAATTCAAAATCCAGCTGCTAGCAGCTGAGCTGTGTCTGGGCTGAGCAGCTGCAGTTTCAGCTTTGGCCCCCACAGAGGTGGCACTGCAGCACAACAAAAGTATATTGTCTTGATAACGCCCAGTAGGACAGCTATCCTGGGGTGAAAGAGCACATTCTGAAAGTGAGTTCTGTTGTCTTATATTCTCTACTTACAGAGTTTATTCCACAAGGTTCATGTTTCTAAATTACAGAATTGGTAGTGGAGGAACATATTTTGGTCCTTATAGAAAATTGAAAGTGAGAATATCCACAAGCATTTCCACTAAGTGAGAACATATCTGTTTTCCCTGTGTGTTAGGTCCATTGTTGGACTAATGGAGACATTTTTATCTAATGCCTAAAACATTTTGGTGCTCCTCTAATTTAAACTCATGAGATCTGAATAGTAGAGGCTACAGTATTACTTTACCTTTCGCTATGTGCAATCCAAAGGTACAAAAGGTGCATTCTATCACTATACAGTTTATGCATTGAAACATTTATTTCTTATGGAAAATAAATGATAGAATGCATCAGGAGATACTGCAAAGACAGTACCAGAAAAAAACATCAGAGAATGCAATAAACCCAACAACATTTTCAGGTGAACAACCTATGTCTCAGTTTTGAAACAATATTTTTTATTTATATCTTACTTTCCCCCCCAGGGGGATTGAATTATGTACTTTCTCATTAGGAAAAGGAATCCGTGAATAATTGTTGGGGCATGCTCTGTCGTTCTGCCTGAAATGTTTTGAAAAAAGTAGCAGTGAGAAATGTGTGCTGCTTATGTGTGAAGATCATTTCAGTGTATAATAAAACACTTATCATTTATTTACTATGTTGTTCCATTTGATGCTGCCCGATTCTAAACAGCCCTGGGCAGCTCATAATACACCAAAACAATATAAAAGCCATACAATAAAGATAAAGAACAACAAAATCAGACTTGGACAAAAAAGGAGGGGAAACTGTGAACCCAGAAGATCCCATCAGCAATTGACAAGGGGGCTGAAAACATAGCTAGCTCTGAGCCTGGGAGAACATGGCGCTTCAGAAAGCCAACAGGGTGGCACCAACCAGAGCTGGGGAGGGAGGGGGGGGGGAAACAGGGACTTCCTTCCAGAAGGCAGGCGCAACAGAGAAAACATGCACTCTGGGTCCTGATAGGTAGCATTCTTTAATAGAAGAAGCATGGAACATGGAGCATGCCAACCCTATCAGATCAATTCCATCTGGTAGAAACCACATTATTAAATATTTCTGGAGCTTCATTAACATGATTACGTTTTATGCACATTTTTATGTATTCTTTTTTTAAAAAAAAAAGGAAAGAGAAAATAAACATTGACTGCACTAGCTTATGTCCTCACACTTTTTCTTTAGCATCAGAAATAATTAAGTGAAAGCTTCAGTCAAGGCATCATCTTCATAATATTATCCTTTACCAGATCTAAACAAAATATTTTTATCTTAAGGGCCCTTATTCTAATTTGGCCCTGCTGCACCTTATTTCTAAAAAGTCATTTCCATGTATTTTAATTATGTGACTGGTGTCTTCTCTCTTGTGCTACCTTTAACTGGAGCATGCCTTGGGGAAATAAAACAATGTACAAGATAGCTGTACTTCTGATTGGCTGGTTCTTTAGAAGCCAGCGGTGCCTGGTTCTGATTGGTTGCCCTCACCTTCCTTTTCAAATCCTCGCAGGTTTTACACTTTTTAAAAATATTTGCAGTTGTCTTAAATGGATGAAGCCAATAAAATATACTGAAAAAATATGCATGTTTCCAGACAGTTGAACCTTGCAACATTAATTATGGAACCTGTGCCTCTATCTAGATCTTAGCAATGGCCACTAGTGCTGCCTGTGGTGTTTAGGAGAGATTAGAAGAAAGCCACGGGATCAGTGAAGTACTCAGTAAATGCATTATTATCTGCCCTCTTCTGATCTAGGCTTCAGATTATCATCTCACCAAACCAGCAGTCCGACATAAGCCGTAGCATTTGTTAAAGCAGGCAGTCCTTGTCTTTGGGCATCAATCACTCTGGACTAGAAAATAGGAGAGGAGGTGCATCGGGCAATGCTGTAGCAGAATCTCCAAGCAACAGCAGCAAGAGCAGTAGCTTTTCTGGAAAGAGAATGGGGAATGGCAGATGAAAGAAGTGGCATTCAGCCGAAGCCAGTAAATCACCACCTCCTTTTTTTTCCCCACCGTCAGAATCTGTGAGCTATACAATTGCATCCCATTGCTGAGAGCCACCACCTTTTGTTTGGCTCCCTCCTTGAACAGCCACCCAACACCATTGTTACACAGAAGAACGGATCGTTTGCAGCCAGCTGAAGAAGGCATCCTGCTTAATTGCACAGAGAAGCTTGGAAACGCTGAGATGGGAGGGCACCTCCAGTTCTCCAAACCCAGGATCTGAAGGAGAAGGTCTTTGGATGTAAGTGGCCAAAGTTCAGGGACAAGCAAAGGTAAGCGAAGGGCTTGAACGTTACGGGTTTCTGACTTAAAAACTGGAGACCTCTAGCTGAGCTGCTTCTTTAGAGGTTCTACAAATTATTTTTGCTTGTCCAATTTGTGCAAGTCGAAAGGCCTTTTGAGATACTGAGGCTTCCAAATTCATCTTTCCTATTTAGCCCAGTTATACAGGCAGAATCAAACTTAAAGGAAAATTATTCTATGATCCAGATGTATCTTTCATATCCAAATGCTGTGTATGCTAGGAAACAACTGTAAGAAAGGGACATCATAATTTCCTGATTGTGGTCTTTCCTAGTGGATTGAATGGACTGTTGTCGGAAGCAGCATGCCTGTTTTTCATATCATTTAGCCTGACTCCATGTAATTGAAAGGAGGGTAGGTTGGCAGTGCAGTATTTGTAAACATTTGCTATTTCCTTAAGCTTATTCTTATTTAACTTTTTAAAAAGGCAGTGCAGTGGTTGGCTAGAGCGGAAGGACTCACAGTCTGCAAATAAATGAATGCACAAGCTTCCCAGAATGGTATGGTTGGGGCACCATCAGGAAAGCCACATTTCTGCACCTGATAATTACCTGTGATTATTATTACTTAGAATTTGCTAGATTTTATATCCAATTGAACGCTAATGTTTACAATAGAATAAAAACAAAGGTGCACGTTAAAAATGCTGACTAATGGAGATAAAAATAAAAGGATGTAATCTAGGAATGGCCTTTTCAGCGGTAGCCTCTTGGCTCTAGAATGATCCTCTGGAATCCTGTTGTTGGAAGGAGTCATCTTGCAATGTTTTTCAATCTCGGCAGCTTAAAGATGTATAGCCTTCAAGTCCCAGAATTCACCAGGGAGCATGCTGAGTTGAAGTCCACATATCGTCAAGCTGACAAGGTTGAGAAATACTGATCTAGGGCAGAGGTCCACCAACCTTTTGGGCACCAGGGACCAGTTCCGTGGAGAGAGGTTTTCCCGCGGACCGGAGGGTGTGTGGTTTTGTGTGCTGCCTGCATCTCACGGATGGGGCTTTGCTTGTTTGCGCGGACTGGTACTGGTCCACAGACCGGGGGGTTGGGGGCCCCTGATCTAGGGCATCAGGTCCAACCACCTACTTAGTGCAGGAACACATATTAAAACACGACAGATAGATGGTCATCTGGCCTTCAGTAGAACACCTCTAATAAAAGGGATCCCACTACCTATCTTGATTGTTGTTTCCACTGTCAAAACTGCTCTGATATTTTGAATTTTTGTCTAGTATTGCACCGTAATCTTCTTGTAACTTAAATCCATTTTGTACTGGGATGATGAGAAACAGGTCTGGACCGTCTCTAGGTGATATCCTTCCAAGTGCAGGAAGATTGCTAGCATATTCCCATCTATTTTTTTATTTGTTTATTAAATTTGTATGCCGCTCATCTCCCCAATAAGGTGACTCTTTGGTGCTTACAATCCAGAGCGGTACGGATTTAGCTATCTTTTTTCCCAGCCAGGCATACCCATCAGTTCTGCCAATTTCTCTTGAGAAAACATCTTTTCCAGTTAGTTCTCACTGCCCTACCCCAAACCTCTTCCGATTTCTGTCCAGAGCTGGGGTACTCAAGGTGGAGGTCTGTGCAAAGCAATTCTATTTCTAATGTTTGGAAATTATATGTCTATTGATGCCCCCTCCAATTACATTTATCTTTCTTTTTTTGCAACTGGCTCATATTGCTGGCTCACATCCAGTTTGCAATCCATTCTGGTTTTGACAAGTATCATTGTCAGCCAAGACTTGTGTACCTGTGCATCTGGTTTTTGTTCCCTAAATGAAAAAACAACAACCCACCTTTCACTTGTCTCTGATAAATTTCATTCCTTCGCTTTCAGACCATTTCCCTAATGTATCAACAGAATAAAGGTATTTTTGTTCTATTAAGCATTTTAATATATTGAGATCATCCCTTACATTTCTATACTGCAGTGAAACTTTTACTCAGTGCCTGCTATTTATGCTTTCTCTGTTTCATTTTCAACAACTAATCTTATCTTTATGTTTTAAAGAACAGAATGCAGGTTTTATAAGTAAATAAATGGATAACTATATAACAGAGTAATCCAGAGTGTCCTGCTTTTTGTTCTCCATGTCCTTCTGTCTATTGCCATCTTTATCTTAGATTTCTTTAAACTGGACATGGACCGGACAGTCCTTTTAGATACAAAAAGTGTTATTAAAAAAAAAGATGGAGCAGCATCAGTCTTACTTGTTTATGCATCCTGGCTTAAAGCAGTATCTTTAATTCTCTATATTATTGCTTTTATATGTCATCTGTTCTGTAGAAAGAAGGAAGTGGGCTTGGGTACTAGATATGCAGGCTTAAATAGAAGCACTGTGATTAATAAAGCATAAAAGAAGAAGATAGTCACAATAGTTTTAAGAAAAAGAAAAGTTTAAAGCTCTTTTAGGGCAGTCGTTTCATTAGAACAACACAAAGACCAACCAAATGCTTCATTGGGCAAAATGGTGAATAGTATAAAAAGGGTGTTTTGCTGGCATTCAAGACATAAGGCATTTAAATATAATTGTGACAAGCTTCCAGATAGGCAAACTGTGCATAATCTCTGTAAAATGTATGTATGTATGTATGTATGTATGTATGTATGTATATATGTATGTATATGAAATGGTAGAAAACAGAGGGAAATTGCCTGGATTGCCAGTGTCATCCAATCATCTTATAAAAGTCTGTATCTGGAGCCTCAATAAAGAAAGTGGACATTGGCTATATGTATTCAAATTAGACTATACTTTGAATTGCAAAAAATATTTCAAGGGACACCTAAAATTCTCCTAAAAGTTTCAGAAATAAAGAACCAAATTGTAGTTAATCTCCACCCCACCCTTTTAAATATAAAACAACATTACTCAAAACTGTCTTCATAATCAGCCATATTCCAGTGAAAAAGTTGAAACGAGGAAGAGACAAACCAAACAGCTTTTATATTAACAAAGATGGAAATAATTGTACATCTGTACAGCTTTTATTTTTAAAAAAAATGGGACTAGATTTGGGATTTGAGCCTTAAAGGATAAGCTCCAAAAGTAGGTGAAGCCAAGCCTAAAATAGTAATAATACAGAGAATTTAAATGAAATGTCATAATTTGTGAATAAGCTTTTTGGTGCTGCTAAAATATGAAATTGCTTTTTCTTCAAAGGAATCATCCAGTAGAATTAACCCATCAAGTACATTCTTTTTGGATAGTTTTCCAATTTTGGGAGTGCTGGGATGTTTGGCTTCTATATTATGGAATACTGTTGTCTCCATGCCCCAGAGACCAGATTGGCATCCATCCTGACAGCTCTCTGGAAATTGGTTAAAACCAAACTCTTTGGATAACCTTTGGAGGATCATGGATTGGCATAGTCTGTGGTTAATATAAGTTCGTTGTTTTGCAGTTTGCTGGGAAAGGTTGAGGGCAAGAGAAGAAGGGGATGACAGAGAATGAATGGATGGAGTCACTGAAGCAGTAAGCGTGAGCCTAAATAGACTCCAGAAGATGGTAGAGGACAGGAAGGCCTGGAGGAACGTTGTCCATGGGGTCGCGATGGGTCAGATACGACTTCGCAGCTAACAACAACATATTTATGTTAATGTTGATGTTGCATCAAATATATTGACTATGGTGACATATAAACCTACAGTTTATATACTGCTAAAACTCTCATATCCGTAACCTGTAAATGGGTGAAATAGTGCAAGATTTTTTTCAACAAAGGTACCTCAAATAAGCTACATTACAGAACGCACCCAAAATCTGGGACACAAGACTCCGATAGAGTTGAAATTTGGCAAATGTTATAAAATTTTATTACATGAAAAACATTTTCTGTGGTCAACTCCTGATGTTTGATTGTGCTATATAGTTCAACATGACATCTCTGAATATCTCCCCTGAAATTTTAACAACTTTTCCAATACATTAGATACTCTGCCATTGTTGAAGGCATTGAGGAATCTGGTAAGGAAATATCTCTGAAACAAATGATCCAAAGGGTCAGGGGTTCTATGTACTGAGGTCTCCAACCTTTTGGGCACCAGGGACCGGTTCCATGGAGAGGGGGTTTTCCGCAGACCGGAGGTTGCATGGTTTTCTGTGCTGCCTGCATCTCATGAAGACCGGGGGTTGGGGACCCCTGCTCTAGTAAACCAGTAAGATTGATGTCAGCAGTCCTTCATAAGCATGGAAGTCAGAGAAGGTATCTCTGGAGGCCAAATTATCCATTTCTGGATTGTAGAACTGTCTTTGTTGTGGAAATAGATGGTGGAATTTAGTCTGGAAGCAGGGTTTAAATGAGATCCACATTTTCCCAGTCTTTGCAATACAACTACCGTAAGCTTGAGATTATGAGTTGAATGTTCTTATAGGAGAGAGGAGCTTTTGAACAGTAACATGGATTACTTTCATTTATTTCAGAATGTAGAAAGCCTATAAGTGGATTGATATATGAGCTTTCTCTTTTATTAGACACTCATTTTTTTAAAAAAAATCAGTTTCTTTACATCATGAAAAATGTTGAGAAACATGGGAAGTTTTTATTTTTTTATTTTTTTTAAAAAATGAAGGCAATCATATTCTCACCTATTCTTCCATGTTGCCTGCTCACCATTCTGGAGAAGTCAGAATTTCCACTTCTAAAGAGCTGAAATAAAACATCGATCTTTTTCTGTATCTATGCAGGAGGATCCCATGCCAAAGATGATGAAAACTGAGTTAAGGCAAAGCATGGCTTCTGGCTTCCTGTGATCTCAGAAATCATCACCCAGCCCTACCCCACCCCCAGGGACACCTGAAGGCCACAAGCTTCACAGCTCTTTGGAGATATCTGAGCAAGAGATATGTCTGGAAAGAAGAAAGTCACAAGTCTGGTAGCTGAAATTCTTCAAGAACTCCAAAGAGCTTTGGCTTATTTCTTAATTGTCTACACTTTACTGTTAGGAGGCTTCATTTGCGCCGGCCTGATATACCAGATCTTAGCTGCTGAGTAAGGACTGTGCCCAAAGTGTGTTGTGCTCAATGGGGACGACAATGAATTAATGGAGACAGCGCACAGCCTTCTTTTCCATTTATAATGAAAACAAACACCTCTGTAACTTGGGGCTCTTCCAGATGGAAGTCTAGATCTGTGATGATCGCCTGACACCGCAGCTGGACAATTGCCGTTCTGATGATTCCCAGCATATCCTTGTGACTGTTGTCATCTCTCCTCCAAAAAGGGAAGCCTGCTTAGGAGCGGTAATGTTTTGCTACCATGAATTCCAATGGACATTTTGTGCTGTTAAGAGGGTGAGGTGGGGAGAGATTTTCACAAGTCCTGCCTCTTGCACTTAACTCCCCCCCCCCGCTGAAGTTTAAAGGCCATGGCGCTTTGCCACCACGCCCAGCAAAAATGTTAGGGATTCACTGTACTTTATTTTGTTTAAGGGGAGAAAGCAACAGTGAGTGATCAATTCCTGGGTAGCAGGTAAGGCTTGCCATTCTCTGGGCTCAGCTGGGAGGGAGGGAGCTGCTTTAATGCCTGTCAATTCTCTGAGAGCGCTATAGGCTGGCAAGCCTTTCCATTCAGCTCCATCCTGACCGTTTTCAAGTGGAATTGGAGGGGATGGAGGGACAGAAAGACCTATTGGCATTACCAGAGAGGCCATGAATGAAATCTTGACAAAAACAGGAGTAAATTATAAAACCAATCTACAAACTCAACTATTGTTCTTTCGGTGTTTCAGAACACTGAGGTTCTGGATATGCCTTGAACTTCCAAACTGATGCCATCCCAGAGAGGCCTCTCTTCCCACTAACCAACTATTTGATTTCTAATGAAAAGGAAAACCGCCACAAAACCAGACTAGAGATCTTGCTTTTGCGGAAAGATTATATGAGATAATCTCATTCCCTTTTCTGTCTCATTTTTTACTAACAGTCGCATGGTACTGTTCAGAACAGTGCTTCTCAGCCTTGACAGCTTGAAGATGTGTGGATAGCCAGCATGGAGAACTTTGGGAGTTGAAGTCCACACATCTACAAGCTGCCAGTTGAAATCAGTTGAAAAACACTGATTTAGTATCATTACCTAATTGGCAAGTTTCTTTTGATTGATTGATTGATTGATTGAATATTATTTGCTGCTTAACTCCAATAGATTCTGAGTAAATCCTGAAGTTTTACTAGTGTACACAATATTTGCAGCAAAGATGCAGTCTTAGTATCCTTGCCCGGGGATCAGCTCTGTTGATACCACGTTGAAGAAGAAACCATCACTTTTCGGGGCTGTTTGTAACATGTTGACCCACTGTTTTATTTTATTAGCGAGCAACCTTTCTGGAAAGATTAAAGCTGGCCAGGGTTATCTGTAGGGATGCATATCAAAAAAAAAAGGTCATAATGATAGCACAACCACGTAGTGGAAGCCTTGCCTCATTTTAACATACATCCAATTTGAGTTGAGTGCACTTCAGTTGAGAAGTGGACAAAAGCCTCTTAGGGGAAAATGTACTTTTGATAGCTGCTATAAAATTGTTGGTGCCAGTGAATTCTGCATGACTTGTGTCATACATTCTTTGGTCCAGAGCTTTCTCTAATTTATTTCTCTCCTAAGCTCAGGCAAATACATAACTTCATATCAGAAAACACCAAAAGGTTATTCCCCCTAGGTCAGGGGTAGGCAACCTCGGCTCTTTTATGACTCATGGACTTCAACTCCCAGAATTCCTGAGCCAGCATGGCTGGCTCAGGAATTCTGGGAGTTGAAGTCCATGAGTCATAAAAGAGCCGAGGTTGCCTACCCCTGCCCTAGGTCAAGGGCTCATGGCCAAATTATTGCTATCCACCAGTCCCTGAGTCAGTTGAAAAATATGTTGGCATAAATTATGTTGCCCCCCCCCCCTTGTCGATCTATAAGGAGTCCAGCAAACTAAGTTGCCTTTCGTTACTCTTGCCAAGTTAAGGAAGGGATTATTTCTGCCCCATTAGGTAACACCAGGGCTTTTTTTTCTCACAGAACGCTCAGAACGGAGTTCCGGCGCCTTTTTTGGATGGAACCTTGTAGGGTAGGCAAGGCGGGTTGTATGACATGTGTGAGTTCCGGCACCTTTTTCTTTTACAAAAAAAGCACTGGGTAACACTATTTTATTGAGATTCGCTATAATAGCAGATTCTTGCAAATCTTTGCCTCCTCCCTCTTTTTATACTCCAGTGATTTAGGGAGGTGTCTACCCTGAGCAAGTTCCAAATGTTATCTCTTTCTGGACTTAAAAAAAATGTTCTATCCCCTTTTGCCGGGATAACAGTTTCTACATATTTTTGCAAAGATCATCTTCATTACTCTCTACAGTTGATAAATAGCCCCTGCTTTCATTTCCCACTAAGTTTGACTTGCCTGCTGAAAAACAACTACTAATCACTCTTCTAATATGGGAAAGGTTGACTTTAAGCAGATGTTTGGGATGGCAGATTTAGTCATCTGCTAAATTCCGATTCAGCAGTGACAGAAATGAGGGGGATACAGAGTGAAATGGAAGGAATTCTTTAGTCCTGCTTTTTCATATCCTCTACACTTAGAACTGACCATCAGGATTATTTCTGAAAACAGATCTAGCCTTCCTCTCGAAGAGCACTAAATTCCTTTGGCTGACAATAGAAAGTACAGGCTAGAGCAGACATGTCAAACACAAGGCCCGGGGGCCGGATCCGGCCCGCGAAGTGGTTTCATGTGGCCCCCGAAGCCATCCTGGAAACAGTGAGGGAACGGCCCCCGCTGCCTTGGGCCAGAGACCCTCCTTCTGCCAGAGACCCCCACATCTGTCCCACTCCTGCCCAGGCCCCCATAGGCACCCTTGATGCCAATGATGTAGAGCTGGCCATGCCCACCCAGTAGGCCACACCCTCCCTGACCATACCCACTTGGCCCCCCGAGGGCAACCACAATGCTTATGTGGCCCTCAATGAAATTGAGTTTGACACCCCTGGGCTAGAGAGAGAAGGAGTGATTAATAATAAGCAAATTCCACCTTGTTTAGTGCAGCAAAAGGATAGTGGCAGCTTAGAGTGACAAGAGAACCCAGTTCTGCCTTTACAGATGGCAACATCTGGAAGTAGCCTGGGAATAGATAAAATGAACACATGTACTAGAGTTAAACTTCCAGAATTGGAATTGGCTTGCCCATAAGAGCATTTATTGCCGTGGTAGAGAGTGCTGTCAGATACAAAATGAAGCAGGCAAAATAATGCACCAGCACCACTGTGGGGGCACAGTGAAGTCCATTGCACAAATAGTCCTAGGAACAGCAGCTCCACTGAACTGAACCTGGGAATGTTGCACAGAGAGAGCCGTAGCACTCTTGCACGAGTCCTCAGAGCAAATCAAAATAAAAAGTATGGGTAGGCGATGCCATGATAGCAGAAACAATGTAAAACCAGTGGTGCATTGAATAGTAACAGTTAATAACACCCAGTTGGCAGAACCTGGCTCCATTTTGCCCTCTGCAGGTCAGGGTTAAGCTCCATCCCCTGACTGGGTCAGCAACCAAATAGCCAGTGAAGCATGCCAGAGCATTTTTACAGCAGTGAAGGATGACTTCAAGCTGCCTTACTTACGGGCTGTATGTGAGATGATTTCTGCACTAGAGGCTAGGAGCATTACCGAGCCATCACTGAAGTGATATGATTATTTGTTATTTTGGTAGAAAGACAGTTAGATGGATGTCTGTAGAGCAGTGCTGGCTAGGAAAACCTGGGAGTTGAAGTACACACCTTTTAAAGTTTCCAAGGTTGAGGAACGCCGCTCTAGAAGGAGCTATAAATTGATAGGGTAGCAATGTCAGGTAGACATGGAGGGAAAATGTTGCCAAGAAGTGTTTGTGCCACGATTGAAGCCCAAAACTGCTCTTATCAAGTTCAACCCCCAGTAAATACATGGAAGCAACCCATTCAAATGCTCAAGTGTGATGCCCTTTAGCCTTTTGAAATCAGAAAAAGTTTGCTCGAAGCTGGTACCCTTTGTGACTTTATGTCCTTTTTAGGAATCAGTAAAAATCTACATTCATAGTCTAATTTTCCATGTTGCATTTTTTCTCTCTGAAACAAACTAACTTGCAGGTACTTCCCATACAGGACATCATACTGGGCTGATTATTTTAGATTAAGCAAAAGGCAATGTCAAATTATTTCTTAGTCCTGATTGTACTTACGGAATATTTCCAGTTCAAAATATATTCAAGTCACTCAGTTGTAGAAAACAGAAAAATACAGTCTTATGGCATTTAAGCATTCCTAATATGTGATTGGCATGCTCCAGATACATAAGTTCTTAATATTTATATCTGATTGAAATTCCTTTCAGTACTGAATCATACAGGGGCTGAAACCTCTTTATATAATTTTCAGCAAATTCTCCAACTTTGACTGTTATCAACTATATTTTCCAATCACTGTGCACATTGAGAAGCATTAACAAAAATTACCAGAAGTCATTTTATGCGGTTATTTAATCGTGTTAGGGCAGACATGTCAAACTCGCGACGTTACGTCGCGCAACGTATCTGGAGAGTTTTGCCATTGCCGGCGATGGGGTGGGTGTGGCTTCCGGATGACGTGTCTGGCCCAGAGGCCGGCAGTTTGACACCCCTATTTTAGGGTCTTTTCTTGATGTCATAGTTATAAAAAGATAACACATGGATAGTGCCTTATCCATAATGACTACGAAGCTCTTTTTAAGCTTTTCCCTGTTTTGTTTGGTTCAAAAATTGGTCTAACTCTTTTGTATTCTATAAATTGGACTCGGTAAGAACTTAAGTAAGAGATGACTAGGAAATGACTACAGCAAATTTTTTAAAAAGGCAGAAAAATGGACAAGTCATGTCTGTATTTTTGTCAAGAAACCATGTAGCCTTCTCAAGATGGCCATCAGCTCAATGTTAAAGTGATTTTATCCACAATATGCTTATTACTAATGCTCTGCAAAAGCATTATGATGAAAAAATAAGTTATGAAAAGGCAAATGGTAAATATATATATTTAATACCCAAGCTCCACCTCCTGATTCTCCTAACTTTATCCAAATCATGGGTAATTGTGGTCACAAAAGGTAAGAGGCTAAGCTTCCTTCTTAAAATCTTCCTGCTCTCTTCTGTTTCTCCCCCTCTCAATAATTTGAGCAAACTGGAGGTTCTCTCTCTTATGTATTTATCTGTCAACACTGGTAACTAGAAGAGGTTTTCTTGAATGACTTTTAAAGATCTATAATAACTGGTAGATACTAGATGGCAACATGCCAATTATTTGGATCAAAATTGGAGGGGGGAAAAAAGCCCTCATCTTGTACAAAATCACCAGCTAAAGGTTAGAAATCTAAATTGAGGTGGGGAGGGGTCTTGGAGTATCTCTAGAAATACACTGTGTCCCCTTGAGGGAACTGATGCTGTTTTAAAGACCAGAACTGTCTACCTATGTGCCGTGTTATGTACATTTATAAATAAAGAGCTAATACAAAGTTACTCAAGCCTACAGTTCTTTCCTCTCATCAAACCTCCCCTTATTCTGTAACAAAATACAATCCTCCAGCAGAAGGACTAGCCGTTCAGATGGTTCATTACCTGCTGCTGGGAAGGTTTCAGAACGGACGCTAGTGCTATTTTAGTATTACTACTGGGAGACCTGACCTGTGTCTTCCCACTTTAGTGCAGTCTTGAACCAGCCTGAAGCAAAGAAAAATAGGATGTCTCTGAATACCAGCTCCTGTAGCTTATTGTCTTGGCTGGGCTTCCCAGAGATACCTGTTGGATAATCGGGGTAATTCTCCTTATTCATGTACCCAGCTATATTCCCATTTCCCTGCACCAGAGTGTAGTATTATTTTAGGAGTGTGGGTAATAATATTTTAAGCAAGGACTGTTCATGACAAGGCTTGGCTTAACGTCTATGGAGATTCTCCGTCATGGAAGTCATGGCTGTCCCAAAGGTGCTTTTTCAAAAGGCAACTCGACTTTGTTTTTCCTTGAAGAGGTTTCGCTTCTCATCCAAGAAGCTTTTTCAGTTCCGACTGAGTGGTGGAGAATGGGAGGATGTATCTTCTTTGCAGTCATCTTTCTGAAAGTCATTCAGACCACTTGGAAATTTATCGGTGCCCTCAGGATCACCTGAATAGTGCAAATAGGGGTGGAGCCTTCTTGGAACTCAAGAAGGTTCCGCAGCCATTTGTGCTATTTGGGTGACCCTCAGGGCTCAGGTGATCCTGAGGGCACAAATAAACCTCCAAGTGGTCTCAACGATTCTCAGAAGAGAGCTGTAGGA
Organism: Vipera ursinii; assembly: GCF_947247035.1. Taxonomy (NCBI): domain Eukaryota; kingdom Metazoa; phylum Chordata; class Lepidosauria; order Squamata; family Viperidae; genus Vipera; species Vipera ursinii. The sequence goes on along the minus strand of NC_139512.1, from coordinate 340,910,183 downwards.
ATAACAACCAGATGACTGAAAAAGAATATAAATTCTCCACATTGAGTCAGAACTGAAGAAGCTGCTTGGATGAGAACTGAAACGTCTTCAAGGAAAAACAGCCCAGCTTCTTTTTGAAAAAGCACCTTTGGGACAAAGTCTGGCTTCTTCCTCTGAATAGCCCATGATTGGCGAAATGCTGGATCTTGGCTTATTTTTAGGGATAAGGGACAGACCTGACATGAGAGGAAGAAGAGGGGACAGAAGTCCTTTGGGAAGTTGAATTCCTGGTCAGACAATATGCTCCTGAACGCAAGCAGAGTGCTGAAAGCTACTGTTCTGTACCAGCCTGCTACCGGCCCTGCAGAAAAGGCAGGGACAACCCCTTTACAAACAGCAAGAGACTGGAATTAAGCCTGCCAAATTTATTAACATAAAACAGTGCAAAACAAGACACGAACCATGAAACAGGAGCTATGAAACGAGCTATTCAAGCGGTTGCCTTCAGCAAACCAGCCCTCCCACGCATTCCCCTTTTATACAGTTCAGGGCGTGGCTTCTCTCTGCCTCCTTCCGAGGTGCCCCATTGCCTTCCTCTGTTTACTCCTGATTGACTGCCTCCTGCGTTGGGCGTCCTTGAACAGGGCCAGCTGTGGGTCATCTTCATCCACGCTGTCAGCCTCACACAGCTGGGTCTCCATCGTGAACAGGTGGGAGGGGCCTGGCTGAGGGCTCTCATCAGCAAGCTCTCCAACCCCCTCATCAAGCTCTTCAACACCCCCCTCCTCCTCTGAGTCGTCCGACCCAACTGCCGAACCCACAGGCTGACCCTGAATCACAACAGCTACTGAGTAATTACATAAAAAGTCCTGTTTAAAAACATCTCTGTACTGTAGTTGCTTTGGATGTAGTCCCTTAAGACCATTACCTCCATGGGCTTAGGACAGCAGCTGTACTGTCAGAGCCATTCCGGAGCATCCGTTTTTGAGCTGTAGGGGTAGATATTCAAGTAAGCAGAGGCCTTCCACAATTGGTTAAAATCTTCAGCCTTGATGAGCAGAAAGTTGGATGAAAACTTATCTGTTTATTTAGAAGGTGGAAGACTCAACTTGTGGCATGCAATTCTGGGTGACTAACAACAATGCTACAAATCACAATAATAAAAAATGATAAAACCCAACAAGATTGCGCTTTGGTGCATTGCCATCTGTCTCTTTCCGCCATCCTTTCATTTCCTTCCCCCTTTTCCATTACTGATAACTTGGTTCACAACCTCTTTTTTGTAGAATTCCAGAAAGGATTCCTAGAAACAGTGGAGAACTTTGAATTTTGAGCAGAGTGCTAGATGATGGGATGTCTCTCTTCTCTCTTTCTTCCTATCTGTCTTTCTTCCCTCTCTGGGTAGCCCAGCTGCTTTTCCTATTTTTACAGGCTGGCCATCTTAGAACCCTAAATATTAAGATGCATCTCAATGCTGGCAAATCAATTCACAACTCATAAAGAGGCTGACAGCAAGGACCGCATCATGGTCATCTTTAAAATTATAGGAGTGGGAAAAATATTGTGTCCCATTTTTCAGCCAAAGGAGGCTCATAGGACAACTTACAAAAATCAATATTTGGATAGCCCTTACCATCTGCCTTAAAAAAAATAGAGATGCAAGATACACTTCAATATGAGCCAGCAGTGTGCTGCAGCTGCCAAAAAAGCCAACACAGTGCTAGGCTGCATTAACAGAGGGATAGAATCAAGATCAAGTGAAGTACTAATACCACTTTACAATGCTTTGGTAAGGCCACACCTGGAATACTGCATCCAGTTTTGGTCACCACGATGTAAAAAAGATGTCGAGACTCTAGAAAGAGTACAGAGAATAGCAACAAAGATGATTAGGGGACTGGAGACTAAAACATATAAAGAACGGTTGCTGGAATTGGGTATGTGTAGTTTAATGAAGAGAAGGGTGAGGGGTGACATGATAGCAGTGTTCCAATATCTCAGGGGCTACCACAAAGAAGAGGGAATCAAGCTATTCTCCAAAGCATCTGAAAGCAGGACAAGAAGCAACGGATGGAAACTAGTCAAGGAAAGAAGAAACCTAGAACTAAGGAGAAACTTCCTGACAGTTAGAACAATTAACCAGTGGAACAACCTGCCTCCAGAAGTGGTGAATGCTCCAACACTGGAGGTTTTTAAGAAGAGACTGGACAGCCATTTGCCTGAAATGGTATAGGGTTTCCTGCCTTAGCAGGGGGTTGGACTAGATGACCTCTAAGGTCCCTTCCATTATTATTATTGTTGTTGTTGTTTATTCCCAAATAAAACACTAGGAGGAAAAATGCTTTTAGTCCCATAGTTATGAGGGGGCTGTCAGGCTTCTCCCAGGCAAACAATATTTGAACCAATTACATAAACACAAAAGAATCTGGGAACATTTGCATTTCTAAAAGCTGGGTTTGGGGCTGTTTTCTGGGGCCTGGTTTCTATCTTTTTTAAAGATCTTCTCCATTATTCCTTTGGGGAAATATTCTGCCTTTTTAATATTTCCCAAATATTTCTTTCTCTGGCTTCTTCCCACAGAGAGAAAGAAGATTTAAACAAAAGCTGGACTTGTCAAGGCAGGATCTATTGAGAAAAGACAGAAAGAAGCAAGTTCACTTCCTAGAATCTCCCATTAAAAATTTGCAGAGAAGGGGACAGTGTTTATTATAGGAAGGACCTATCTTCAGAAGCATTTAAAGGTGATTCAACAGAAATTATATGTACATTTTCACCTGCAGACCTACTGGTGCATGCTGCAGAAAAAATGTAATGCAGATTTTCTATTGAAACTGATTCTCTGTCCTTCTAAACCATTGTTTTTCAACCTCAGTTACTAAAATGTATAGACTTCAACTCCCAGAATTCTCCTTGCTGAAGTTAAGAAACACTGTCTAGGGAGTTCTGGGAGTTGAAGTCCACAGAACTTAAAGTCGCTGAGATTGAGAAACACTGGTCTAGATCAACTTGACAATAACAAGTTACCAGATCTACACAATAACTGGTGAGTGCAGGAGTGGACTGCAACATGGGTGATGGCATCCAAGGCTTTCTAAAACAGTCTAATACAGGGATCTTCAAACTTGGCCCTTTTATGACTCATGGAGTTCAACTCCCAGAATTCCTCAGCCAGGCACGCTGGCTGAGGAATTCTGGGAGTTGAAGTCCATGAGTCATAAAAGGGCCGAGTTTGAAGACCTCTGGTCTAATAGCACTAGACAGAACAATGAGGATAACTTTATCCCCATTAGGGGGATTGGGAATAGATTTATGTATAGCTATAGGCTAGTAGCCTTAGGGACAATTCCAATTCTTTTTAAAATAAAATGATCACTGCAGTCATTAAAATGCGTTTAAAAATATCAACATAAGGAATATGAAATCCATAAAAGACATATTGGCAGTTATAACAATCTTAGTCCTGTAAGCATATTATAATATCATAATGGTCCAGCAGGATAATTTTAGATCCTGGATCCTGCATAGCTCAGAAGATGATCAAATCACATTTCTTTCCTCTCTTCCTCCACATTTGAAATGCTGTTTCTCAATTTTTAATGCTACAGAAGGGAGACATTATGAATAACAATTAATTATTCATAACTTTAAATAATGCAAACATAAAGGAAATAAATGCACATATAGTTTTGGTCTCATTCTATCCCTTCCAAGAGCATGTGACTACATGCTGAATAAAACTTGACTCAGAAAAGCTTCCCTATTATAACCATTCCTATGTTCTTGTAGGAAACAAAATATTCTGAATATCCCAGGATAATTCCTACTCTCACCATGAACAAATTCAAATTTCTGATGCTGCATTTCAGTTGTAGTACTTACTGAAATTAATTCTTATGCAGCCAGAGGAAAGCAGCCAGATGTGAGAACATGGCTAGAACAAAAGATAGATAACAACCAGGTCTTTTGCCCAAAGAAAAGGACCTACAGCCTACTGCATAGTTTGGGCAGGAGGAATAAGCGCAAAAGAATTTGAAGTGTTATTTCACTATATATAGGATTTGCATTAGATACACACTAATGATTGGAATTCTTTTTTTTCACAATAACAATACTTAGCAAATGTTCCCAGATTCTTTTGTGTTTATGTAATTGGTTCAAATATTGTTTGCCTGGGAGAAGCCTGACAGCCCCCTCATAACTATGGGACTAAAAGCATTTTTCCTCCTAGTGTTTTATTTGGGAATAAACAACAACAACAATAATAATAATGGAAGGGACCTTAGAGGTCATCTTGTCCAACCCCCTGCTCAGGCAGGAAACCCTATACCGTTTCAGACAAATGGCTGGCCAGTCTCTTCTTAAAAACTTCCAGTGTTGGAGTATTTACCACTTCTGGAGGCAGGTTGTTCCACTGGTTAATTGTTTAACTGTCAGGATATTTCTCCCTACTTCTAGGTTGCTTCTCTCTTTGGTTAATTTCCATCCGTTGTTTCTTGTCTTGCCTTCAGGTGCTTTGGAGAATAGCCTGACTCCCTCTTCTTTGTGGCACCCCTGAGGTATTGGAACACTGCTATCATGTCACCCCTCATCCTTCTGTTCATTAGACTAGACATTCCCAATTCCAGCAACCGTTCCTTACATGTTTTACTCTCCAGCCCCCTAATCATCTTTGTTGCTCTTCTCTGTACTCTTTCTAGAGTCTCAACATCTTTTTTTACATCATGGTGACCAAAACTGGATGCAGTATTCCAAGTGTGGCCTTACCAAGGCTTTGTAAAGTGGTATTAACACTTCATGTGATCTTGATTCTATCCCTCTGTTAATGCAGCCTAGCACTGTGTTGGCTTTTTTGGCAGCTGAAGCACACTGCTGGCTCATATTTAAGTGATTGTCCACTAGGACTCCAAGATCCCTCTCACAGTTGCTACTATTGAGCAAGGTGCCACCTATACTATACTGCGCATTTGGTTTTTATTGCCTAAATGTAGTATCTTAAGCCTATCTTCTGGAGCATTGGCTATTCCTACCAGCTTAGTGTTGTGTGCAAATTTGATGAGTTCCCCATCTATCCCCTCATCCAAATCATTGATGTAGATGTTGAAGAGCACTGGGCCCAGAACAGAGCCCTGGGGCACCCTACTACACACTTCCCTCCATGTAGTTGCAGTTCCATTGAGGACCACACGCTGAGTACAGCTGGACAGCCAACTACAAATCCATCTGGTGGTGATGCTGCCTAACCCACATTTTTCTATCTTATCAAGTAGTAGGTTGTGGTCTACTTTATCAAATGCCTTACTGAAGTGCAAATAAATTATATCCACAGCATTCCTCTGATCCACTAATTTTGTCACCTGGTCAAAGAATGCAATAAGGTTTGTCTGGCATGATCTGTTTTTGACAAACCCATGTTGGCTTTAGGTAATGACTTTGTTTGCCTCTAGGTGTTCACTGATTCGTTGCTTGATTATCTTTTCCAAGATCTTCCCAGGTATTGAGGTCAGGCTGATAGATCTGTAGTTTCCTGGATCCAACTAGCTATGCAGGATGACTCAATTAGCACACTGAGGGGTAGATGTCTGCCTTCCCATTAGATGCAGCACATGATGAGGGCTCTTGGTAGGAGGCAGCATAGGATGACTAGCCACATGGGATAATTCACCAAATGCCAGAGGTACCTGTCCTGACAGCCAGATGTTCTGCATGGTGAAATGATCAGGGTGAGGTGTCCCATGACAAATTGCCCAGAGTGAGGCAGCTAAGGAGGGGCAACCAAAGAGGGGTGACCTCAGTGGGTTGGCTGGGGTGGGGGGACCAAGGTGATGTGGTTGGGGTGAGGTGGCTGCGGCTGAGTGTCTCATTCAAGGTACAAGGGCCATCTAGATCATGTCAGTGCCACAATAAATGTCCACCAGTCCAGACAGACCTTCCATTAGAATTGTGTATTTTGCTCTTCAGAATTGTGCTCTTTCTGTTGAAGTGACATCTCCTCTCTTTGATGGGACCTGGTAACACCTGGCAAGGTGGAATAGATGGACTCTCCTAACCAAATTGATGGCTGTGATCAGACCAGACCATTCTGTTGACACTCCCCACAGACATAATCCACAAATCTGTTATCAGGATAATGTTCATCTAGATTAATATTTCTCAGACTTGACAACTTGAAGATGTGTGGACTTCATCTCCCAGAATTCCCCAGCTAGCATACATTTTCAAGTTGCCAGGTTTGAAAAACACAGATCTAGAGAATCTTGTTCCCATAAAGCTGATGTTTCTCTGAATATAAGGCAGATTTGCACTCTGTTCAGTCATTGGGATATTTTCATCCTTATTACTAGGATTTCCAAGCTGAGTTTTTGTTATAAAAACAAGTCTACATGATATCTGGAAACTCTACAAATCAAAGTTCGCTGCTAGATTAGTTCTGTCAAGTCCAGCATTTTTTCCCCAATTTTTCCCTCAGTAATCTCCCAAAAGTGATTTGAAAGGAGCACTGAGAGGCTATATTCACAAAACAGGGCCATGTAAATCCTACCATAAGTATTAAACCGGGGACTTTTTTGACTGTGGAAGTTAGTTTCCTTAAGAATACTGCTGAATTCTTTCCAGCTTTTATATCTCTGTTCTTCCAAGAACTTGAGCGCTGTGAGTCTCCAACCAGGAAAATTAATTTCCTGATCTTCCATGAGATCCAAGTTTTTTAAAAAATCCAGTAAAAAATTATCCTTGGGAAATGCAATAAAAATAACACAATTACATCTTGGTTGTGAAAGAATATGTGTTTACTCTTAATAATATTCACATGCTTTAGAAAAAACAAATGATTTAAAACAGAGAAACCCAATTACAAATCCCTTCAAGTTCTTTTCATCAGAGTAAATATAACATTAAGTCCAAATGGGAATTAAAGGTGGATCCCTTCTTGTCTTGCCTTTATAGCCAGGATTTACATTCTGGCATCATGACCCATGTTTTATCATTTCTTTTTCTTCATGGATTATATCACACACTGGTGTTTCCTTACAAACATTCTTCAGTTATGTCTGTAGGATATGTTAGTGGTCATGCTGCCTCAACTGTTGATGTCCTGGCTGGTTAACAAAATGGAATGTCCTAATTACTGACCAATGAGAATATTTTGAGGCTGCTGATCATAATTATATCAATTGTCCACCTCTCTTTCTGAGATACAGACAACTGCAAGGGATCCTACCAATGACCAAACAAAGATGGATTGGTCATATGAACACATAGCCTAGAAAGTATGATGGGAGGAGCACAATAAACTTTTGTACATCATGGCTTCTTGGCAGCTTAAGCAAGAATAATTGTTTAGTGTTATATGATAAATAGACGTAACTCTGTTTAAATTACTTCTTTGGGAACCAGCTAAGAGGATTGTGTCATGTTTAGCTGTGAAACATAGAACCAACTCACCTTTTCCCACTCCCATTATGCCATGGTTTACAAGTTAGACAAACTCATATAAAAAGTACCTTAACAGAATAACCAAGTTGGAAGGGACCTTGGAAGTTTTTTAGTCCGACTCCCTGCTCAGGCAGGAAACCCTATACCAGGGGTAGGCAACTTCGGCTCTTTTATGACTCATGGACTTCAACTCCCAGAATTCCTGAGCCAGCCATGTTGGCTCAGGAATTCTGGGAGTTGAAGTCCATGAGTCATAAAAGAGCTGAGGTTGCCTACCTCTGCCCTATACCATTTCAGACTAATGGTTTTCTAATCTCTTCTTTAAAATCTCCAATGTTGGAGCACCCAAAACTTCTGGAGGCAAATTGTTCCACTGATTAACCATTCTAACTGTCAGGAATTTCATCCTTAGTTCTAGGTTGGATCTTTCCTTGATTAGTTTCCATCCATTGCTTCTTGTCCTGCCTTCAAGTGCTTTGGAGAATAGGTTGAACCCCTCTTCTTTGTGGCAAAGATATTGGAACCCTGATATCATGTCACCCCTCGTCCTTCTCTTCATTAAACTACTAGACATACCCAATTCCAGCAACCGTTCTTTATATGTTTTAGCCTCCAGTCCCCTAATCATCTTTGTGGCTCTTCCCCGCCCTCTTTTTAAAGTCTCAACATCTTTTTTATATCGTGGTGACTGAAACTCAATGCAGTATTCCAAGTGTGGCCTTACCAAGGAATTATAAAGTGGTATTAATGCTTTATATCAGTCATGTCAAACGCGTGACATCATGTGATGTTGCATGACGTATCGCGACTTTTCCCCCATTGCCGGCAATGGGGTGGGCATGGTTTCATCGTGACACATCTGACCTGCGGGCTGGCAGTTTGACATGCCTGCTTTACATGAACTTGATTCTATTCCTCTGTTAATGCAGCCAAGGACTGTGTTGGCTTTTTTGGCAGCTGCAGCACACAGCTGGCTCATATCTAAGTGAGTTAAATATGAACCAGCAGTTGAGCTATTGAGCCAAGTACCACCTATTCTATAGCTGTGCATTTGATTTTTATTTTCTAAATGTAGAACCCTAATTTCTCACCAATGAATTTCATTTTATTAGATAGGGCCCCGTGTTCAAGTCTGTCCAGATCCTCCTGTATCTTAAGCCTGTCTTCTGGAGTGTTGGCTATTTCTGCCAGCTTGATGTTGTCTGCAAATTTGATGAGTTCCCCATCTATCCCTTCATCCAAATCATTGATGAAGATGTTGAAGAGCACTGGGCCTAAGACAGAGCCTTGGGGTAACCCATTGCGTACTTCCCCCTATGTAGATGCAGTTCCATTAAGAACTATACAGTTCCATTAAGGACTACATCTTTTGAAAATGGGTACACATGATAATCTTTTTCACAGGTTTTATGTCTCTATTGGAAAAACAAATATTTCCAATATATTTATCACATTACAAATCAACTTTTCAGCAAGAAGGCAAATAATTTTAAAAGAACGTTGATCATCTATTCAGTTTCCACTGGCTGGAGGGATGAATCAGTTCTAACCACGTACTGTAGCAGTACTTTAATTGCAGAATGAAGCTCATTTAATTGCCATTTTCTTTTACAAGTAACTATGAAAGGTGTAACTGATGATGGCAGAGACCTTGTAATTCCAGGATTCCTTTGTAGAGAGAAGAATGCAACTAAAAGAAGATATGATTTTTTTAAAAAAAAAACTTCAAACACCTGAAAGGCTTTCATAGAGAAAAAGGTGTGGATTTGCCTCCATAGCTCCTGATAGTTGGATAAGGATGGAAGCTTCATAGAGGGAGATCCAAACTCAAAGAGGAATTTCTCAACCCTGAAAAGAGTTAAACAGCCTCCTGGAGTTCTAGGTGCTCCATCCCTGGAAATTTTCAAAAGTTGGACAGCCTTTTGTCGGGAATGCTCTGAGGATTTCTCTCTTTAACAGAGAAGGTTAGACTTATAGAAGACTTTCACATTCCCCTCCAACCATTTGATTCTACGAAGCTCTCATATCAATTAATATAAATCGTTAGTATGTGGATGTGGCTATCTCATAATGTGTAGCCATAGTTTAAGGTAGCCATGCTCATCTCCTCCCCTTTCTTTCTTCTGAGCAGGCAAGGAACGAGAGGGGGTGGCAACCTCTTCAAACATAAAACACACCTGGAAGTTTGTAATTAATAAATGAAACAGGAAGAACGTGGGAAAAAAGGAAGGAAAATACTGACGGATACTCAGCAACCTGGGAGCTCATAACTTGTTGGACTCATGTATTTGATGAGGGGTGTAGCGCACTATGGTTGGATCCTGCGATCCCACAAAATTGGCAGACATCGTTTTGTCACAAAGGCTGCAACTGTGGAAAAGAAAAAGCAAAGATGGAAGGAAGATGAGATACAAGGTAAGGCTTGCGAATTATGCAGGCTAATAGGGTCAATCTACCAGGTTGAAGAATACTGACATTTCCCCACCTGTTTTATGGCAGCCTTCCCAGCATGTTGTCTGGGTTCATGTATTTAAAAAGAACAATGAAGAGTAATTTTATCATAAACAATATGCTAATTAGTTGCTCAATAATCTTCCTCTTAGTAGTATATATTCAGTGTTACATATCACATTCCTTTCTCTCTAACTCGTTTTTCTAGCCATTGATAAAAATTATCCCATGTTCTACAATACACTGAATCTTCTTCCTCTTTTATCTTTAAAGTCAATCTATCCATTTCTGCACACTCTGAAACTTTCTTAGATTAGTTCTGCTAATCTAGTTCATTATTTCCTAGGCCCACTCCGTTCAGTCCAAATCAAAATTCAGTAAGAATCTTTTTCCCTTGGCCTGGTTTCAGGGTTGGGAGGACTGGATGAGTTTGCCTATTATGCTGAGCCAAATATTTATGAAACGTGGATGAATAAATCACATTTGGCTGGCCTAGTACATTGCCCTAAGCTTAAATGGTGGTCTATAAACCACAACAACTAGATTCTTATCCCTAAAACCAAGCAAATGAGATTGTGTTCTAGTGAAATGTGTGACTGTTCTCACAATGTCAAGAAAAATATTCCAAGCATGTGAGCCAATATCACAGAACACAGGAAGGAACCTCTCTCCATGGGTTCTAGGTACCTGATTGGGTTAAGAAAAGACTCTCCTCCCATGTACGTATGTATGTATGTATATATGTATATTCATAGATATATGAAACATACTATCTGTAGATCAAGGCAGTAATGAGAGCAGCCAGGAGAATGGCAAAGAGGATGGGCAGGATGGTGGCAATGATGTTCGTCTCAATTCTCCGCCGTCTGGGCCTGACAATAATGCTGTCAGGATTTTTCACTGGTGAAAAACAAATTTACATTTTTACAATTCTTTCAAGGCACCATTGTAGAAAAAGTGTCCCTTCCTCCAGGACAGAGAATACTTTGTAATGCCTACACACTGAAAATCTTCTTTGAAATCAAGGTATGTAAGAAAGGGGACCTGAATTATTTTTGAGTGCACAGAAGAACCTCCAACCTGTGTAGATTTATATAATTATAAATCTGGATTTGTACAGGTAGTCCTTGACTTGTGGCCACAACTGTACCCTACATTTCCATTGCTAAGCGAGGGCATCCTCCCACCCCCAGAGAACAATAAAAGCTGGAGAGAATTTGTTCCTGCTCGTGTTCCTGTTTACTGTGAACCCTAGCAAAATCCATGGCAAAACTCTCTACTTCTATCTCTGTAATGGGCAGTAGGAATAACCTTGAGGAACAGGAGGAAGAGTCGCAGTCAAGCCGGTTGACAGATAACAGAAATCTGAGCCCCAGGCAGAAATGTAATTTGTCTCAGACCTGACCCTCCCTTATTCTCATGAAGATAAAAAGATGGGGAAAGCACATTGAGACTTGCAAGATTCTATTACTAAACCTTATAATAAAGTCACATTAGCATTCATAGCTCTGGCATTCTAGTCTGTTCCACCTTGAAGAACTAACATCAGCGAGCTGTGGGGGTGCAGAGGTTAGAATGCAGTATTGCAGGCTAATTCTGCTAACTGCCAGGGGTTTGATCCTCACCGGCTCAAGGTTGACTCAGCCTTACAGTACATCCTTCCAAGGTTTGTAAAATGAGGACCCAGATTGCTGGGGGCAATATGCTGACTCTGTAAACTGCTTAGAGTGGGCTGTAAAGCACTGTGAAGTGGTATACGAGACTAAGTGCAATCGCTATTGCTATCAATCTTGCAAGCTGGCTGGGGAATTCTGGGAGTTGAAGTTGATATATCTTAAAGTTGCTGAGATTGAGAAATACTCCAGTAAATCATGGTCAAGTACATCATGTTTTGCATCATGAACTGACCCCCAATGTTGATGAAGCAACACTGGAGAGTTTTCAGAGAGTTGGAAATAACAAATAGTAACAAAAATCACAACACTAAAAATAACCCTCCCAGGGGGAAGGCAGACTTAATATATAATTTCTCTTTTTTTCCAGAAAGAAGCCCAACTGAATTTAATGAGATTTACTTTCAGGTTAGTATGTTTAAAATATTGTAGAGTTAGGTCTATGTATGACTGTTGAACCAAAATGAACGGGATTTCAACAGGCTGTATATGTGACAGGGGATGCTAGTGGTACCCATTACTAGTTACCTTCAATCAGTTTGATGAGCTCAGACCATTTTGATTCCTTTATGACATCTGTTGAATTCATTGCCAGGAACTTGACCCTGGAAAGAGAAGAGCGTTAATGACAAATGAGGGGTGTTCCAAAATTTATCAGCAATTGATTTTTTTTTAAAAAACGGCAACTATTCCTGCCTGATTTTTTTTCAGGTCTAGGACAACTCACCATAACCAACTTGCTGCAGCCAACCTGCCGCAGGACAACCTGCCATGACCAATTTGTCATGAGACAACTCACCACAGGACAAGAGTTACACTAATATCAAAGAAATGGTGGAATGTTATCATTAAAGAAAGGATGCAAAAGGAGGGACAAAATGAAATGTGAATGATAAAATATTTTTAAAATTATTTTAAATAATTAAGTTGAGTTGTTGAATTGTCCTGTGACAAGTTGTCCTGCAGTGACTTGGCCATAGCAAATTGTCCCATGGAGAGTTGTCCGTAGGAGGTGGCTGCAGTGAGTTGACATACATCCTAGAATAGAAAAGAACTAAAATAAATAAATAACCAGTAGAAAGCCTCCACAGGGAGTTAAAGGTAACAGAATAACAGAGTTGGAAGGGACCTTGAAGATCTTCTAGTCCAACCCGCTGCTCGAGCAGGAAACCCCATACAGTTTCAGACAAATGGCTGTCCAGTCTCTTCTTAAAAGCTTCCAGTGACGAAGCACCCACAACTTCTGAAGGCAAGCTGTTCCACTGGTTAATTATTCTCACCATTAGGAAATTTCTCTTTAGTTCTAGGTTGCTTCTATCCTTGATTAGTTTCCACCCATTGCTTCTTCTCCTGCCTGCTGGTGTTTGGAAAATAGGTTGAACCCCCTCTCCTCTTCTTTGTGGTAACCTTTCAAATATTGGAACATTGCTATCATGTCACCCGAGTCCTTCTTTTCATTAGACTAAACATACCCAATTCCTGCAACTGCTCTTCGCATACTTTAGCCTTCAGTCCCCCCTAATCATCTTTGTTGCTCTTTTCTGCACTTGACAGAAAGAAGGTTTTCTACAGCAAAAGGTAAACCTTCTTCCTGAAGAACAGGGAGGGTGAGAAAGAAAAAGGATGTGTTTTTGTGTGCGAAACAGGTTCACAATTCAGCATGACAGGCTTGGTGTAGGGGTGGAGAACCTGTGGCTCCTCGGTCCTTTGGGATTTCCACCTTCCTTTTATTCTAGCTTCTTGAGCCTCCTCTGAACAGGAGCACCAAAACATGACCATTGTCCCTTCATTCTGAGATGGGGAAGACATAATTGATTGATGATTTATTGTCCCAGATCAATAAAGGAAGTATTTGACAATCATATTGTAAGTATATGTTATAGGGCCTCCTGCTTGAGCTGGGGGTTGGACTAGATGTCCAAGGTCCCTTACAATTCTATGATCTATGTTGTAAACTAGGCAAATCATAGTTTTAAAATAAATCTTCCTTTAGATTCCCTTCTCCTAATCTCCCACCACCCATATTGGCTACCAAACCATTTCTCATCTCTTTCCAAATAAGTGACTTGTAACAAGAAAAAGACAGGAAATTACCTTAAGTGACAACATCCAATTAGTCATTTATTTGGTCCACGATTCTTGGAGAAATAACCCTTTGACAATAAATCCTGTTGTTGATTTACTGCCTATAATTTCCTAAAACAGGCTATTGCAACATAAATAATTGATTGAGCTTTTTTCTTAGAAGAACAAATTTTAGATCTATTGTTACAAAACACTGGAAAATTCAAGAACAAAATAAATAATGACATCGGCACGTCTTGGAAGCAAAGGTGATTTGCAGTGGTAAAAGGCTATGGAAAGGTTAACAAAAGATATTGATGTAAGTCAGATTTATCTATCTTTTCTTTTTTTCATCTCATGTCTTTAATTTTTTGCTTTAATGTTTCTGACTTCTTTTCAATGCTCTGCTTATAATATTGTTTATCCTGAAAGTTAACTGGGTAATGTGTATTGATATTTTCACGTGGAAAACAAAAATACATCTTCCTTTGGATCAATGGCATTTAAAGATGCTTAAAGGAGGAACTGCTTGGACTGAAAAACAAAAGCAAAGAGCTTTGAGTGATGCCCCAGTGTATTCAGCCGAGTCACCATTTATTAGCAGGGCTTTTTTTCTCATAGAACGCTCAGAACGGAGTTCCGGCACCTTTTTTAGATGGAACCTTGTAGGGTAGGCAAGGCGGGTTGTATGACATGTGTGAGTTCCGGCACCTTTTTCTTTTACAAAAAAGCACTGAGAAATAGTAATAGTTTTATTCTTAACATATATCTTTCAACTGAACAAGAATTGTTCTGAGTAGCAACATTGAGAATGAATGTTTCAAATGTCTGGATTTATACTTGATAGCACATTTGTGTGTATATATTTGTGTCCCGTTGCCTGGAGGCGGTCCGGGTTTGGATGGGGAGAAACAGGTTTTGTCTCAATCCTGCCGAGACTGAGTGGCTGTGCATACCGGCATCTCAGACTAACCAATCTTTTCCACTGTTAACTATGGGGGGTGAGGTGTTACCCCCCGTTGATACGGCCCGCAACTTGGGCGTCCTCCTGGATTCACGGCTCAGTTTGGAAGATCATATAGGAGCCGTGGCCAGGGGGGCTTTTGCCCAGGTTCCCCTGATGTGCCAGTTACAGCCCTATCTGGACCGAGATGCCCTACACACAGTCACCCATGCGCTTGTGACCTCCCGGCTAGACTACTGCAATGCTCTCTACATGGGGCTGCCCCTGAGGACCACTCGGAGGCTTCAGCTGGTGCAGAATGCAGCTGCGCGAGTTGTGATGGGAGTCTCCCGATACTCCCATGTAACACCTCTGCTCCGTGAGCTGCATTGGCTTCCAGTTGCCCTCCGGGTGAGATTCAAGGTGCTGGTGATGACCTATAAAGCCCTAAATGGCATGGGCCCGGATTATCTGAGGGAGCACCTGCTGCCAGCGTCAATTTCCCATCGTCCTGTGCGCTCCCACAGGGAGGGCCTCCTCAGGGTCAAGGATTGCCGACGGGCAATCCCCAGGGGGAGGGTGTTCTCTGTGGGCGCACCTGCCCTATGGAATCAACTGCCAACGGAACTCCGGATTGCCCCCGACCTTCGTTCATTTCGCCGGGACCTAAAAACCTGGCTCTTTGAGCTATCTGGTCTGGACTGAGGGGTTTAATGTTTTTAAATTGTGATTTTAATTTTTTGCGGCAAAACTTAATTTAATTTTATTTTAATTTTATATTGTATTGTTTTTAAATTTTGCCTTGCAAACCGCCTGGAGTCCTTTGGGAGTAGGGCAGTATATAAATTATGTAATTTTTCATCTGCTTTTTCTCCTTTTTAACTTCTCCCTTCTGCATTTTAATTTTTAACATGAGGCTTCATCTGAAAAGGAAATGGATGAAGAGAAAGAGATACTGGTGTTTCTGCCTTAATGACATTCAGTGACATTATTTTTTAAATTTATTTATTTTTTATCCTGTCGTTGTGATTTTTATAAATAACTCAGGGCAGTGGACATATGTAATACTCTTTCCTTTTCCTAGACTGAGAGAAAGAATGACTGGCCCAAAGTCACTCAGCTAGTTTTCATGCCTAAGGTGGGACTAGAACCCACAATCTCCTGGTGAGTTCTAGCCTGGTCTTTTAATCACTAGACCAAATCATTTATGCATTGCCAAGGCACAAGAAATACATCATGGAAAAACAGTTTGTATACATTATCTGGGCTGAATAGATGCAGCTTTTCATAATCATAATCATAATAGTAAAGTTGGAAGGGACCTTGGAGGTCATCTAGTCCAACCCCCTGCTCAGGCAGGAAACCCTGTACCATTTGGGACAAATGACTGTCCAGTCTCTTCTTAAAAACTTCCAGTGTTGGAGCATTCACCACTTCTGGAGGCAGGTTGTTCCACTGGTTAGTTGTTCTAACTGTCAGGAAGTTTCTCCTTAGTTCTAGGTTGCTTCTCTCCTTGACTAGTTTGGAATGATATACTTTGAAATGCAATCCCCTCTTTGAATAGTCTATGTATGTGGGACATGTATTGTTGTTTTTAACCATTAAGTCACATCTTGGTGACTATATAGGCAAGTGCTCTCCATGCTATCCTGTCAAGCACAGTTTCTTTCAATTGTTGTATGTTCAACTTTGCATCAAATTTGATGTTATAAAGCCAGCGTGATCTTTGCTTTCCCCTTCTTTGTCCACTAACCATTCCTAGTATCACTGCCTTCTCCAATGAATTCACATGCATAACATGGCCAAAATAAATTGGATGTAGTCTTATGATTTTAGCTTCCAATGTCTGGTTCTATATGATTTAACACTTCTCTGTTAGTTACATTGGCTGGTGTATGCCATAATTTATGACAGCACCACTGTTCAAACGTGTCAGTTTCGTATTATGGACATGTATTATTTTGCTATCAGTTCAGACAATGAAGAAATAAGCTTAAGGAAATTTCTAACATTCTTTTCTCACCTGTAGGGTCCTGGCCCTGGGAGAGGACCATTACAATCTGGCCGCAAAAAATCCGTAGCGCACTTAGTTTCAGACCCCACACGCAGGATGGTAATTTCATCTTCACTTTTCTCTGGACAGGGGTAATTCAACACCGTAGTGTTCAAAGTCATGTAAAAATGATTTGTTTCAAAAGATTGGTAAGGCAGCTCCTCAGGTGTGCTGGGATTTTTGAACGTGTTCACATCTATGGGGAAAAAGAGCAAATGATTATTTCTCCGTCCCACCAAAGCTGAAGTTGCGAGTGGTGGATCCATCATGCCTCGTCCACCAAACCGTCATCAAACTTAAATACCATTCATCTCACAAAACAAGTGACATTGGGTAATGTACTAATGTACAACAAAGCTAATAGTTAACAAATAACAAATTATTATTGTGGTTATTATTGTTAATAAAAACATTAAAAGCACAGCTTAAGAAGAAATGTTGGACAAAGGGATGTTAATAATAACGGAGCCATCTCAATATTTTGCCAGTCTCTGTGAGTCCCTGGCCCTAATGACACAACCAAGACTTTCAGAAAGTCAAAAGTGATAAAGACAGCATGACTTCAGGGGGAGGATATTCTATATAACACGGATGTCACAGCAGAAAAAGTCCACCATTTACAGCCCACCCAAATATAGCTCCCTAGCTGAGAGAACCTGTAGCACATCCTCTCTGCTAGATCTTGCGGGACAGGAAGATATCATTGGGGAAATGTGATCTCTCATATAACATGATCCCTTGCAATGTAGAGCTTAAAATTGCATCTTTAATTGGATCTGTTAGGGGTGTTAGGCTTTTAAATGGGACATAATCTTATGCAGAATTGACTTGGGAGGCCGGTGTGTGGTGTAGTTGGTTCACATGGTGTGGTGGGATGGAGGGTTTGTTGTCACTGTGTGTTGGGGGGAGAGAGCACGGGGGGAGGCTCAGCTAATCTCAATGTACACATGTTGTACTTTGACAATAAAGGTTTATTTATTATTATCTGGAAACAAACTGGTAACCAATACAACTTGCCAAGCAGAGGTGTAATGTGTGCTCTGCTAGAAACACATTTAAGTGCCCATGCTGCTGCATTTTGAATCAGCTGAATGGGCACTCTTCAAGGACAGTCCCACGTAGAGCACAGTACAGTAGTCCAACTGGTAGTACAATGGCCCAATGGAGGAGGTGAATCACCTGGTAGAAGCAGGCAGAATCACGTGGTAGCAGGAGAATCACCTGGAACTAGGGGGGAATCACCTAGAAGCCTTCTTTCCATATTATTCTGCTACTGTTAAATACATTAAAGGAAAACAACTGGAATAACAAAAGGCCACTCCCTTTGGGACAGCCCATGCTGATTACACAGAGTCCTGTTCCCAGTGGTTCTGGAAAGTGGCCTTTTTGATACACATAGTCTTCCAGTTATGAATGTAATGGAGCCTGCCTATCATGGTTGTAACTTGTGACAGTGGTAAAGTGAGTCAGTCATATGACCTACCCATTTATTTTTTTACCTTTTTGTAAAGGTCATTAAGCAACCGTGCAGTCGTTAATTCAACACTGCAGTTGTCGCCAAGCAAATGCTGTGTTTGTTAAATGACACTATGGCTCACTATGGGCTGGTTTGGACAAAAACCAAACGTAAACACCAAGTTTTCAGCATGTTACAGTACCATGGATATACAGTAAATGGATATAAATGTGGCCTGGTTGCCTAGCATCCAAAGTGCAATCCCATGATTGTAGTGGGGAAGGGCAACTTTGAATCTGGGTCATAAATATCCTCCAAGTAGGTCCTTTGAACAGTTGCTCAGTGATCCGTCATAAGTTGAGAACTACCTGTAGTTAGACGTATAGACAATATAAATCACTGCCTCTTGTTCTTCTTTCTCTCATTCTGTGCTTTTGCTTGCCTTTTGTCCAGTTTTGCCAGTTAACTGTTTTGGTGCTTGCTGATATTTATTATTAATACCAAACTGCATTATTTTTTTGGTGGCTAATCTGAGTGGTCTATATGTGCTTGCTCTGTTCTGACTATAAAGATAAATGAGAGTATGCTGGATGCAAACTAACCTACTGTATCTGGAAAGAAGCCAGGACTTTTTTATTATTATTATTATTATTATTATTATTATTATTATTATTATTATTATCATTATTATTATCATTATAATCAATTTTCACCCTTCTATTTTGCAATCCATTGTCAGTGCAAGAATCCTGGACCATTACAAGCTAGTAGAGGACATTTCTGCATATATGGCATGCAATCATTCCTTGCGATAAAGTCAATTCCGTTAACATTCAATTGAGGTCCAGCCCAGCTGTTTTCCTTTCATACTCTGCAGATGTTAGGTTCTTTGCAAACTTAAATCTATGCACATTGCCCTAGTGAAAAAGAGGAGGATGGGGAGATACACTGTCACTGGAAAGTATAGCCCTGAAATGTCCATGTCTTGTTTGGAGGGTTGTCTTGGGATAAAAAAAAACTGTTTATCTTGATGAAGGCTTAGTAACTATTTTAATTCCCACCCTCCTCTAATTCCATTGCTAAAAATCACTGATGTGCTGGTGAATTTCAGTTCACATTCCCCATCCAAACCTTCCTGAAGCAATAATGGCACTTCCAAAGCTTTAGCTAATGGAATGTTCTATCGTGGGACCAAACTGGATCACACAGTAGAGATAGTAACCATACATTGTCTTTGAACCAAGAATAATTGTTAAAAAGAGGGCTGTTCCATGCAAAAAAAACCCACTGCACAGGCATTTAGTTCACACAGAAAAGTTACTGACCACATCACCTGATTTTTAAAGAGTTTAACTGGGATTAGTATTTTTTCAGTAAAGCCCAAGGACTGATAGCTCAATAAATATAGTAATTTCAACTGTAGTGTAGATCTCTTTCTCTAGAATGAGCCACTTGGTGGCTGGTTATTCCGTCTCTTTTAGAAATTATTACTAGTGCATTGCTAAGAATCGTAACACACCTTTACTAAGAGCCACAACCAGCCAGATGATATCAGTGGGACTGAGAACCTCGTTGAAGACACAGCGTGGTTGCTGTAGGACAAAAGTGGAAGCAGTGATCTTTCCTTCCATTTTCTCAGAAGTGAGATGAGGAGTATAGTCAATCAATTCTGGAAAAAGAAAAAAAAAAGTAAGTTTTCCCTCTGCGTTCAGGTCCCACAGCACAAAGTCTTCTCCGTGTGATACTTTCTGCACTGGGTTAATCGTCGGAGATTTTTTTAAAAAAGCATTTTCATAACACCTCTTGTTTATCAAAATTGTATTAAAATAGATAAGCAGGAAGGGAAGGGCGAGGTGATTAAAATCTGAGCTGTTCAGAAAAAGAACTTTGGAAACTAGAGTACGGTGGTTATGTTAAAGGCTGCTTGAAGCTCAAGTCCAAAATACTTAAAATATTTGAGAGGCCTCAGATTTTTGTATCTGAGAAAGCTCTTTTTCATTGTTGAAAGACTTTTTTTTACCAAAACAAAAAGTATTTCTCACCTGCTATTGCTATTGTTGCTAGAATATTGATAAGTAAAATAAAAAAAATATTATAATTATTTATTAAATTTGTTTGCTGCTCATCTTGCTGCAAGGTAAGAAGTAAAATAAAAGCATCCAAGAAGTAAAAATAATAATCTTGGATTGTAGAGAAGAGCAACAAAGATGATACGGGTCTGGAGGCTAAGCCATACAATGAACTAGGTCCAATCTGTTTAGCTTAACAAACAGAAAGGTTAGGGTGACATAATAGCAGGTCTTCAAATATTTGAAGATTGTCACAGGGAAGAGGGGCAGGACAGGCAGAAATGGGTGGAAGCTCTTCAGAAGGAGATCCAGCCTGAAACTAAGGAGAAATTTCCTGACAGTGAGAATGATTAATCAATGGAACGGCTTGCTTCCCAGAGTTGTGGGTACTCCATCGCTGGAGGTTTTCAAGAAAAGATTGGACAACCATTTATTTATTTGGGATGGACTAAGGATTTCTGCAGGGATGTGGTGGCTCAGTGGGTTAGGACGCTGAGCTTGTCGATCACAAGGTCGGCAGTTTGGCGGGTCGAATCCCGAGTGCCGCGTAACAGAGTGAGCGCCTGTTACTCGTCCCAGCTTCTGCCAACCTAGCAGTTTGAAAGCACGTAAAAATGCAAGTAGAAAAATAGGGACCACTACGGTGGGAAGATAACAGTGTTCCGTGCACCTTTGGCGTCTAGTCATGCCGGCCACATGACCACGGAGACGTCCTCGGACAAGCGCTGGCTCTTCGGCTTTGAAATGGAGATGAGCACCAGCCCCTAGAGTCGGAAACGACTAACACACATGTGCGGGGGAACCTTTACCTTTACCTTTAAGGATTTCTGCTATGGGGAGGACTAGAAGACCTCCAAAGTCCCTTCCACCCCCTTAGATTCTATGAATCCATGATTCCAGTTAACCTTGAGGTGTGAGTAGGATCAATCTGTTGGTCAAACCAGAGGCTTGAATCAAATGGTATTAAGGTGAAATCTTGTTATTTTTTTCAAAGCATGCACAGGTAGTCTTTGCCTTACAACAGTTCATTTGTTTAAGTTTTATTAAATTTTTATACCGCCCTTCTCCCGAAGGACTCAGGGCGGTGAACAGGGCATATAATAAAAATACAAAAGTACAAAAGTTAAAAAAGAATTAAATTAATGCCCAAAATAAAACAATAAGAATATACAAATAATTAAAACCCTAAATTGACTCCCCATCAAGCCAGGCCAGCTTGTTCGAATAAGTGGGTCTTTAACCCGCGCCGGAAGGAGCGGAGATCCGGTGCCATCCGGAGCTCAACCAGCAGTTGATTCCACAGAGCCGGGGCGCCCACAGAGAAGGCCCTTCCCCTGGGGGCCACCAGCCGGCATTCTCTGACCGGAGGCACCCTGAGGAGGCCCTCTCTGTGGGAACGCACAGGGCGGAGGGGAGTTGACGCCGGCAGCAGGTGGTCCCCGAGGTATTCCGGACCCATGCCATGTAAGGACTTAAAAACCATCACTAAGACCTTGAACCTCACCCAGAAGACAACTGGTAACCAATGCAGCTCGCGGAGCAAAGATGTAACATGGGAGTACCGGGAAACTCCCAAGACAACTCTCGCGGCCGCATTCTGTACCAGTTGGAGCCTCCGAGTGGTCTTCAAGGGAAGCCCCATGTAGAGAGCATTGCAATAGTCAAGACGAGAGGTCACGAGCGCATGAGTGACCGTACACAGGGCATCCCGGTCTAGATAGGGCCGCAACTGACGCACCAGGTGAACCTGAGCGAAAGCCCCCCTAGTCACGGCTACTATATGATCTTCTAAGGTAAGCCGTGAATCTAGGAGGACTCCCAAGTGAAAAAGTGACTCTTGACCATGTTTAACACTTACAACCTTTGTAGCATCCCCATGGTCATGTGATCAAAATTCAGATGCTTAGCAACTGGTTCATACTTATGACTGTTGCCATTACCCAAGGTCATGTGATCACCTTCTGCAACCTTTTGACAAGCAAAATTAACGGGGAAGCCAGATTCGCTTAACAACCAGTTTACCTACTGCAGTAATTCATTTAACACCTGTGGCAAGAAAGGTTGTAAAATGGGGCAAAACTCACTTGACAACTGTCTCACTTAACATCAGAAATTGTGGGCTCAATTGTGGTCAAACATCAAGGACTTACCTATAATAAAATTATACTTTTCAGCCTGGCCTCTTTATAGCACCTGTATCCAAATGGTTTTCCCTTCTAGATTTGAACATGGGAGTGGGAAACTAGAGCAGGAAGAAAATGATGGTGGTAGTGGTGTTTCCTAATCTGCACAGGAGGTCAAAAGGGGAAAAATTATGCTAATGGTCAAGGAGCTGTGATCAAATTCCTGCTCTTTTTGTTTGCGTGCCTGTACAAAGGAGAGGGAATTTGATTACATTGCGGTGGCTGCCTTTTTAAAACCACTCCCTGTGGACATTGTTAGTTGATAATAACAGACTACATTTTTTATATCATCCCCCATGAGCATGCTGGAGGATGGAGCTAAATGAAGACACAAAACAGGAGAAACTTAGTCTAATCTCACCTGTCCTAAAGTTCACTAAACCCTAGCATTTCTTTGCATATTTTCAGAAGTGGGTTTCTTCCTTGGCATCTAGTTGAATTGTTCTCCCCAAGTTCCAGAGTTAGCAGAATGCTTTTTCTTGCATAAGACCTGTTGCTTCTTGGCGGATCCCTCTCCAACTTCAAGCCCTGTATTAGCAAATAGTTTGTGTTGATTTATGAGGTAGAGGCATATTAAAACAGGGATCAGCTGAATTTCCTGCCTTTGTTTCCTTCCCCTCTCACCAGACATCGCCATTCTGCAGAGAAAGATCCAGCAAATACTCCAGAAGATAGGCACAATATACAGACGGATCTTGACAGACTTGGACCGTTGGGGCCTATCTAACAAAATGGTGAAAAAAGTAAGGTTCTACATTTAGGCAAGAAAAACCAAATGCACAGGTATAGAAGGTGGTACCTGGCTCAATAGTAGTAACTATTGACAGTGTGTGGTGTAGTTGGTTCACATGGTGTAGTGAGATGGACGGTTTGTTGTCACTGTGTGTTGGGGGGTGGAAGCACAAAGGGAGGCTCAGCTAATCTCAATGTACACATAGTTGTACTTTGACCATGAGCATAATTTTTCCCCCTTTGACCTCCTGTGCAGATTAGGAAACACCACTACCACCATCATTTTCTTACTGCTCTAGTTTCATTTCATTTCAACTGTAAGAGGGATCTTGGAGTCCTAATGGACAATCACTTAAATATGAGCCAGCAGTGTGCTGCAGCTGCCGAAAAAGCCAATGCAGTCCTAGGCTGCATTAACAGAGGGATAGAATCAAGATCACGTGAAGTACTAATACCACTTTACAATGTCTTGGTAAGACCACACTTGGAATACTGCATCCAGTTTTGGTTACCACGATGTAAAAAAAAATGTTGAGACTCTGGAAAGAGTACAGAGAAGAGCAACAAAGATGATTAGGGGACTGGAGGCTAAAACAGATGAAGAATGGTTGCAGGAACTGGGTATATTTAGTTTAATGAAAAGAAGGACTAGGGGTGACATGATAGCAGTGTTCCAATATCTAAATGGCTGCCACAAAGAGAAGGGAGTCAAGCTATTCTCCAAAGCACCAAAGGCAGGACAAGAAGCAACGGATAGAAACTGATCAAGGAGAGAAGCAACCTAGAACTAAGCAGAAATTTCCTGACAGTTAGAACAATTAATCAATGGAATGACTTGCCTCCAGAAGTTCTTGATGCGCCAACACTGGAGGTTTTAAAGAAGAGATTGGATATCCATTTGTCTGAAATGGTATATGGTTTCCTGCCTGAGCAGGGGGTTGGACTAGATGAACTCCAAGGTCCCTTCCAACTCTGTTATTCAGTTATTCTGTTTTTGGCTGGGGAAGACATGAATTTGGACACATGGGTAGGCCATCAATCTTAACCCATGGGCATCCATAGGGAAGAAGGAGGGCAATGATAAAATATGATCTGTGATGTTAGCTTCACTTTTATTGCACTTGGGTCAAAATGTCTCACACAAGTAAGTAAGAAAAGATGTACATATCATTCTGAAAATATCTTGACTTGTTCCAGAGACTTCTGATTTAGAATTTTGTCAAAACTCACTGCACTTACCCAAGTGGTGTGTGTGTGTGTGTGTGTGCACGCGCATGCGCACATTTAAAGCTGGGGGGAGGGGGGAGTATAAGCCAGGGTTGCAGATAAGCTTGTGCTGAGTTAGATGGACATGAGAGAAACTCAGAATGTCAAGAATCATCAGCCAATCATCCACAAGAAAGATGGCTGGGATAGCAGTCAAGACTATGAATTCTTGGAGGTGGTCTTAGAATATTGAATCATAAACTTAAGAAAACTGCAGGGATTTGTCTAAGCAATAACCCACAGTCAACACTAATTTGAACACCCTGCATCAAATGAAGGTTATACAACCTTGTTTATTATGTCACAAACTATATAGCTTTAGTTCTCCCTCCCAAAAATAGAATAGAAACAAAGTTTATCTGGAAAGAAATTTTACTTTTAAAATAGAAACTCTTCGTTCTTTTAGTTGTTTGAATGAACATATTACTAAAAAAAAAATTGAACTGGACATCGACCAGAAAATGGTCCATGTAAATCTAGGGATTCTAGAATATCAGATTATGATTACTAAATGTATTACAAAGATTATTCATTGTTTTAATTATTAAAGGAGAGGGAACATTTCCCATTGATCGACTTTCAAGTCGCTTTTCCACTTTGCTTTCATCTGTATCATATCAAGATCTGCTGAACCAGGTTGTTGCCTGTGACAATTTATGCTATTTGTTCATTTAAAATCTTCTCAAAAGGTAAGTCTAAAAATGCCATTGAACATATTTTTTCTTCTTTAAAAAAAGAAACTGGAGAATTGAGAGTTGAACAGTCTTAATGGACCTTTTCATAATTAGGTCCTGATTTTCACCTTATTTTGGGAAAGGTCTCTATACAAATCATTGTTCATTCTCTTTCCACCAAATCACTTATATATTGATTAATATTTTCCCCATGAACAGTGAAAAACTAGGGTTTTGTTAATAATCAGTCCATTAAAAGAACAAGTCATAATTAGCAAGAGGTAGAAATTGCAGTCCGAAGGCTGTGTTCACACAGCATGCTTAATTTGATTGCTGATTTAATTAATTTTCTGTATTTGCATAAAACATTGAACCATATCCACCATACTGACTGGTTTAACGAAACATATTAAGCAGGAAAGAAATTAATGAGGCTTAGCATGGGAACATTTCTCCCCTCCCTCCATCTTCCACCAGGTTTCACGCAATATGCGGACACACAGCCAACATTCTTTTCCCACCTACCCTAAAGAATTTGCATTTTGTTGAGGAATGCCTGTTTAGCGTGGATGTTCGAGGAGAGACATAGCACATTACCTTTTATACTTTCAATTCCAGATGAGGATTTCATTAATTTCCCATGGAATCCATTGAAACAACAGCCAAGCAACAACTCTCTTACCTTCTGCATGCACAGCATTGATTGTTGTCCCAATCAAAAGTACCATAGAGAGTGCCATTACTTCCATCATCTTGTCTCCTGTTCCGTCTTGCAAAAGTGTCTGTGGAAGAGTTGAGTAGCGACGGGTTTTTTTCCCCCCTCACCACCCCATTTGTGGTCATGCCTTATTAGGCCTCACCCACATGTCTCATCCATTTTTGGCGCAGTTGTATATTTTTCTTCTTCTTCTTCTTCTTCTTCTTCCTCGATAGAAAGGGCCAAGGGAGGGTTGGCAGCAAACAGGTAAGGTTAGTTTCCAAGAGGGAGAGGTAAACTGAATGAGAGCAAAGCAAGCGAATCAACTGGAACAAAGAAGTCAATAGGGAGGGGAGTTGTAAAGTGTCTCACCTGGAGTGGCATTCTCCAGATGCCACTTAGGGGTGATTAATTTCAGGAAAAGAATGAAGATCTATGATCTTTGTCTTGGAGATTTTGAATTGAAAGGGTAGGGATTTACTGTGGAAGTAGATGTGTTTCTCAAGATGCAGCATGTTCCACAGGCTGGGCTGACATTAAGTAGATAAAGAAAACCAGTAAGGTATGTTGGCTAAAGGAGTGGGCTAACATTAGGAAGAGCCAGCTTCAAGTTATCCTCAGCCCAACCTATCTCAGTGGTTTTGTTTTGAGGACAAAATGAAGTGAGACACTGCCTCTGAGACCCTGAAGGGAAAGAAACATAAGTAATAAAGTTCATAAATTAATGAATATTATATATCCCGGAGCTGAAGTGCTTTTCATCTATCTTTAAGCTGGCAAAAACATTATACCAGCATGAAATTTGTTGCCTCTGCTGCTGAGTCTTCTGCCTCTGTTACCTCCATTTCAAGTCCCTCAGTCACCTGACTTCCCTCCATTTCACGTCCCTCAGTCACTTGACTTTCCCTTGGATGTCAAAGCTTAATATATTTTATGCATCTGGGACTGTCCTTGGATGGTGTTGAAGAAATGGGGGGGGGGGATGATTTTAATACATGCATGGCAATGGACAACTTAAAGCTGTGTAACTAATGGGCTACAAAAATGAATAAAATTAGTAGCCCGTAATTAATGGGCTACTAAAATTAATAAAATGAAGGCAACACCAAGAGGACCTGGCAGAAAGAGGTAGCTTGTCTCTGTCTCTGAAATTTCCAATTCATTACAATGGCTTTTTATTGCTTGTTTAACCTTCATTTTAAATGATATCATGGGCACTGAGAGGAATTTATGTCTCATTAGTATTTCTGACCTCTTTTTAGTAGAACGTTGGGAGATACCTCCTCAAAGAGACTTATTATTTCGTAGATGACTGCTTACAAATATGGAGGAGATGGGTAAGACTCCTTTGATATTAATGCCTGTCCATAGAAATGGACTAGGCATTCTTTGCTTGGTTTTTGTATGGTCATGTCTCTCTTCCTCTATCTGTACAGGTAGTCCTCGACTTACAACAGTTTATTTAGTGAAGTTACAACAGCACTGAAAAAAAAAATTATGACCATTTTTCACACAACAGTCCCAATGGTCATGTGATCAAAACTCAGATGCTTGGCAGCTGACTCATATTTATGATGGTTGTAGTGCCCTGGACTCATGTGATGTTGGTGACCTTCTGACAAGCAAAGTCAATTGGGAAGCCAGTTTCACTTAACAACTGTGTTACTAACTGAACAACTGCAGTGATTCACTTAAGAACTATGGCAAGAAAGGTCCTAAAATGAGGCAAAGTCCACTTAACAAATGCCTCACTTAAAAACGGAAATTTTGGGCTCAATTATAGTCATACATCGAGGACTACCTGTACTGGACCATGGAAGAAGAAAGTTGAGGAATCCTGGGAAGGAGAGTGGAAGAAAGAAAAATCTATGAGAGGAGGTGTCAGAGACTGGAACAGTACTCCAACCCTCCCAAAACCGGGTCTGACCTAACCTTCATTCCATCAACATCATCACCAATCAGCCTTTCCCAATTCAGAGTTCTCCCATAAAGAAACTGGGTCAGGAGGATGGAAATAATATTGCTGTACACCTCAAAGGCCAAAGATTGGGGGAAATTGCTCTACAGGTTTGAAAGCCTTGCCAGAGAACCATGTTTCAGGAAGGAAAGCAAACGGGGGGAAAAATTAGGAAGACAGTGCTTTAGAGATGATATGGTCCCTATTATTTTGAAGGATATGTCTATGGAGATTCTCAGTCATTTAGGTTATGGTTGTCCTGTATGGTTGTTAAGGACTTGGAAAGTCCAGTTGGCTTTTGGAAAGCACCTTTATTCTGAAGGATCTTTAGAGTAAATATCCTCAGTGGGTTCCAATTCACAAATGAGTCAGCTTTCTTTTCACAGTCCCATGGCCCTCTCTGCTTACTCACCTCTCTTGGGCTTAATTCGTATCACTGTTCAGAAAGAGGAGAGACAGGTAAGGTTAAAAACTCAAGCTTTCTGCATCATACAGTAGCCATTCAGATACCCTCAGGAGGGTAATAGCTTTCTTTCCCCATTGTTTCATAATGCTAGCTTATAAAGCATATTGTTTCTGATTTTTCAGGCAGGAATTACCTAAGGGGTTTTCTACACTGCAGCTTCCATCTAATTCTCTCCCACATGTAATGCATCAGGAAATGCATCTGGCTTAAGAAGTCCTTTTCTGTTTTTCAATTCCTTCCTCCATTTTGGCCAGAGAGACGGCTTGATGTTCTGATTGGACCATGTTTGCCCTGACCATAAGGGATGAGTTCTCCTGCTTCTAAAGAAGCCCTCCAGGACTGGTTTTAAGAAAAAGGAAGAAAACACAATGGTTTTATCATTTTTCTATCTCATGGGCCAGAAGGAGAAAGCATCTAGATCAGTGGCTTCTTAACCTTGGCAACTTTAAGATGACTGGTTGGGCAATTCTGGGGTGTTGAAGGCCACACATTTTAAAATTGCAAAGGCTGAGAAACACTGATCTGGGGTGTTGTCAATTTCACCTGAAATCTTGTCAATTTCACTGGTCAAAAAGGGACTTATCCAGTGGCGGGATTCAGCCAGTTCGCACCACTTCAGCAGAACCGCTAGCTAATTTTTTGTTGCCCAGGCCCAGAATGGACTTCCAAAAGCAACATCCACACAGAGAACCAGTTGTTCACACATTTGAATCCCACCACTGGACTTATCCTTGTACTGTTTCACTGAATCTTATTAAAATTGGCAATGGGGGAGGTGACCAGAGACAAGAAGAGAACTGGCATTCCCACTAGAAGCTCCAGCAGTCATTTTGGGCTGGAGAGTTTTACTTATAGGTGATTAAAATGTAGCACACAAATTGAACACTAGTGGGGTTTGATCTGGCATTAAGACAGCGTTGAAGGAAAAATATTCATCAGGGTCCAGTCCAAGCTGGGAATAAACAAAATGGAGGCTGCTTTAGAAAGAAGGCTGTAGTTTATTGAAGAGGAGAGCCTGACAGAAAGATGGCTCAGGGAAAGCTGACCATATGTAGTAGGGAGTGCTGGGTTTTTATACCTTTTTGGGCTTTTGTTTGGAGTTGTTCCTGTGGCATGAACTTTGACCTGAGTCTGCCTTTCAGGTATTCTGACGGTGGTGGGTTAATCCTATTATGCCTCAAAGGTCATATCCTGCTTCTCTGGGGGTGTGGCTGATGGCTATGTCCTGTGTTGGGTTTTTTTGTGTGTGTGTGAGGGATTGTTGATTCTAGGGATCTTTGTCTTTCTAATCCAAGCTTCCTGGCTCCAATCTTTCTGACAACATTACATCTGATGCAGAGTCAGAAAACTCTGACAAGGCCAGCATTAGCTGCTGGCTGGGGAATTCTGGGAGTTGAAGTCTACATATCTTAAAGTTGCCAAGTTTCAGAAACGGTGCTCCAATCCAAACAAGTAGGTGCTAAAGTTTGATCATCTAAACATTGATGCTATTATTATCGAGAAGCACATATACACTTAATAGAAAAACAGCAAGGTGATTACTAAAAAAATTGAATAAAAATATATGACAGCTGCAATAGCATAGAAACCAATCAGCATTTCAAAGACCAACAGAGTGTACTAAGAACTAGTAATATGGCAAGCCTGCAGTGTTTGAAGGCAACTGGCACAGCTTCAAAAGAAGAGAGTTTCATAGCAACGGTGCCATATCATCAAAGGCCCTTCTTGGCTAATTGTTCCCTGGTCATGGTATTGAAAAAGAAAATTGAACTGAATTGACACTGGGCATAGTAGATGCGCAGATACCTTCTATAAGGGACAAAATACCATCCCCAAATTGTGACTGTGGAGATGAAAAACAAACTATCCAACACATAGTGACAGTGTCAAAACATAGCCTATGATGGAGATTTTGCTGATTTCCTGGCTGCAACAAATGAAGTAAAAACAACAACTGTATTTGCAATTTAGATATATGTTTGTAACCTTCCTGTTAAGATTTCAAATTTTACATTCTATGTTTTGTATTTTCCTTTTTACTAAAATATGATGTGAATATGCCATACGATAAATAAACAGAACAAATGTTTTTTTCCAGGATTCTGAAAGGACAGAAAGATACATAATCCTATCCTATATACAGTATATTTGTCTTGTCTCCATCTAAATTTATGGTCACCACCATACCATTGTTTAAATATTCATTTACATACATGCCATGTAACCAAGGGGTTTCTGTGTGTGTGTATGGGGGGTGGGTGGGTTCCTTGGTTGTTTTCTTGCTCAGAGAACACCAAGGACTCCACAGTTCAATTCTGTTGGCAAATGTTTTCTATTACCATGGTTTATTCAATGAATGTGTAAGAACAGTCTTGATAAGAATGAAAACAAACAGGGCATTATCTATCAAGCCACACCTAGCTGCACACTATTCTCACCTGGTTACCAATACCTTGAAAATGTTGGCGACTGCCTACCAATACTCATGCATGGACAAGCAGCCATAATAAGCAGAAGTTTCTGAGAAGATGGGACCTACTGATTACAACACACTTAGCAACATCTCTGATTTGTAAAGAATCACAGGACCATGAAATTCAATGTTTCCTAAATAGAGTCCAGTCTTTTGTGAAACAGGCTATTTTGACAATCTTCTGCTCAGATTGTCGCAATTTAGCAAGCTCAAAAGACAACTGATTGGGAAAGACTGATTTATATAAATCCACATTTTACTCTGCTTTTTTTTAGATAACTAGAATAATAAAGGTAGTTGAAGGGATGACCTTACTGTTACTGTTACTGACTGTACTGACTGTTACTGACTGTATTACATTAACAAAGAATCATAGAAATCAAAATATCTAAAAGATTTAAATATGATTTGAATATGAAAATATGAACAATCTCAGTATTCCAGGTATGGAATTCAATGGAATAATGAGAGCAATTCCATGACACACCAAGGAAAAATTAGAATAGGTATGGTGGCAGCCCTTTTGAGGACTTCCCCACTTCTACGGTGTGTTCTACTATGATATGAGTAACAGAAAATACATTTCAGATGCCTCTCTTCTTTGGGAAGGCTAATGTAAATTGAGCTACAAGTTTCTCAATAGTGGTTGTCCATTCTAGATGCAATCCCCACCTCACATGAATACATATATAAAAATTCCCCAAGGATGCAGGAAGAGAGAGGCAGTCTTTCTGATGGGCCATAAAATTCAGGTGAACCTTAACCAATGTTCAACCTTGCTCCCTGCTAACTACAAGGATCAAATTATCATGACATGAGATGGGCAAGAGTTTTATTAAATGAAGATCCAGGGATACCTCAGAGGAGGAAATTACAGCAAACTGCATTGACCTGGAAATGATGACAGTTCTCAAATACCACTCTTACATACTTGTGTGCTGACTCTGATGCAAATATGTTAGTTGCAATATTTGTGCATGTCTCATCTTTGGTGTCCTCCCTATGGAGTCCTCTGTCTTACTGAAATCTCAATTTACCTATGTGCTGCGGATGTAGGGTGTGTCCAGGGTATGTGTGTATGTGTTTGTAAGCATTCAAAAAATCAAAAGGACAGTCATGACCACAACGTAAAGCCGTCCCTCCTTGCACGTGTGAGCAATCTGAATGCATGTATCAAAAGAAAGGACTTTGATGGTGCAATCATGATTGCCCTCTTGTCTATTTTGACCTGATTCACTTTGGCTTCAACAGATTGATGCATGCCTTCGAGAGATCCTTCTCTCAGCTGCTGATGGCATCAGACTAACTTCCATTATTTTTGAGAGACATTCCAAGTTGACATCATATTTGTGAATTAATGGAGTTCAAGAAAGGTCAAAATACTTGTAAAAAATGTTTCTCTACGTTGGCAACCTTTAAAGATGCCTGGACTACAACTCCCAGAATTCCCCAGTCAGCATTCCATTCTGGGAGTTGAAGTCCAAGCATCTTAAAGTTGCCTTAAAGTTGTCATGGTTGGGAAACACTGATATATAGTATATATTTGCCTGCACTTCCAAAGCAGACTACATTTATCGCACAAAATGTTCTCATTTCAATAAAGGGGTATTGTTTCTCCTCCCACCCTAAGGATTTATTAAAGAATCATTTATAACCAAAGATAAAAATGCATAGAGTTTTGAAGCAAGGAAATACCAAATGGAGTCTTTGTGGATCTTTTTTGAGCATTCACCCCATATGGCAATAACATCAAAATGATTATTTTCAATTTGGGGTTGTGGTAGAGAATATTGTTTCAAGGCACGTTGTTGTTAGTTGCGAAGTCGTGTCTGACCCATCGTGACCCTATGGACCATGTTCCTCCAGGCTTTCCTGTCCTCTACCATCTTCTGGAGTCCATTTAAGCTCACGCCTACTGCTTCAGTGACTCCATCCAGCCACCTCATTCTCTGTCGTCCCCTTCTTCTATTGCCCTCAATCTTTCCCAGCATTAGGCTCTTCTCCAGTGAGTCCTTCCTTCTCATTCGGTGGCCAAAGTATTTGAGTTTTAGCTTCAGGATCTGGCCTTCTAAAGAGCAGTCAGGGTTGATCTCCTCTAGGACTGACCGGTTTGATCGCCTTGCAGTCCAAGGGACTCGCAGGAGTCTTCTCCAGCACCATAGTTCAAAGGCCTCAATTCTTTGGCGCTCAGCCTTTTTTATGGTCCAACTTTCACTGCCATACATTGCAACTGGGAAGACCATAGCCTTGACTATACACACTTTTGTTGACAGGGTGATGTCTCTGCTTTTTAGTGTGCTGTCTAGATTTGCCATGGCTTTCCTCCCGAGGAGCAAGCGTCTTTAAATTTCTTGGCTACAGTCCCCATCTGCAGTGATCTTGGAGCCCAGGAAAATAAAATCTGTCACTACCTCCATTTCTTCCCCATCTATTTGCCAGGAATTGAGAGGGCCGGATGCCATGATCTTGGTTTTCTTAATGTTTAGTTTCAACCCAACTTTTGCACTCTCCTTCTTCACTCGCAACAAGAGACTCTTCAGTTCCTCTTCACTTTCTGCCATTAGAGTGGTATCATCTGTATATCGTAGGTTGTTGATATTTCTTCCAGCAATCTTAATTCCAACTTTTGATTCATCTAGCCCTGCCTTTCTCATGATGTGCTCTGCATATAAGTTAAATAGGCAAGGTGACAGTATAAAGCCTTGCTGGACTCCTTTCCCAATTTTGAACCAATCAGTGGTTCCGTGTTCAGTTCTCACTGTTGCTTCTTGGCCCGCATATAGGTTTCTCAAGAGACAAATAAGATGGTCTGGTAAACCCATCTCTTTAAGGACTTGCCACAGTTTGTTATGATCCACAAAATCAAAGGCTTTAGCATAGTCAATGAAGCAGAAGTAGATGTTTTTCTGGAACTCTCTAGCTTTCTCCATGATCCAGTGTATGTTCGCAATTTGATCTCTAGTTCCTCTGCCTCTTCGAAATCCTGCCTGTACTTCTGGTAGTTCTCGATCCACATACTGCTGAAGTCTAGCTTGTAGGATTTTAAGCATAACTTTACTAGCATGAGAAATGAGTGCAATGGTGCGATAGTTTGAACATTCTTTGGCACTGCCTTTCTTTGGAATTGGAATGTAAACTGATCTTTTCCAATCCTGTGGCCACTGTTGAGTTTTCCAAATTTGCTGGCAAATTGAGTGTAGCACTTTTACTGCATTGTCTTTTAAGATTTTGAATAGCTCAGCTGGAATACTGTCACCTCCACTAGCTTTGTTGTTGCTCAGCTTTTCTAAGGCCCACTTCACTTCACATTCTCGGATGTCTGGCTCGAGGTCAGTGACCACCACCTCATTGTGATTATCAGGGACATTAAGCTCATTCTTGTATAGTTCTTCTGTGTAATTTTGCCATCTCTTCTTAATCTCTTCTGCCTCTGATAGGTCCCTGCCATTTTGGTCCTTTATCATGCCCATTTTTGCTTTGAACGTTCCCTTCATCTCTCCAATTTTCTTGAAAAGATCTCTGGTCCTCCCTATTCTATTGTTTTCTTCTATTTCTTTGCACTGTTCAATTAAGAAGGCATTCTTATCTCTTCTAGCTATTCTCTGGAATTCTGCATTTAATTGGGCATATCTTTCTTTTTCTCCCTTGCCTTTCTCTTCCCTCCTTTCCTCAGCTATTTGCAAAGCTTCCTCAGACAGCCATTTTGCTTTCTTGCATTTCTTTTTCTTTGGGATGGTTTTGGTTGCTACCTGTTGTACAATGTTGCGAACCTCTGTCCATAGTTCTTCAGGCACTCTGTCTATCAGATCTAATTCCTTAAATCTATTTGTCACCTCTACTGTATATTCAACAGGGATATGATTTAATTCATACCTGACTGGCCTAGCGCTTTTCCCTACTTTCTTCAGTTTAAGCCTAAATTTTGCAATGAGAAGCTCATGGTCTGAGCCACAGTCAGCTCCTGGTCTTGTTTTTACTGACTGTATAGAGCTTCTCCATCTTTGGCTGCAGAGCATATAGTCAATCTGATTTCTGAAGGGGCATAAGGTTGTCTTAATTCCTTCTGATGTTGGCTAAGACATATCCAGATTATGATGGGTTTATTATATTAAAAACATGTTTAGAAAAGAAATTCTTTCTATCTTGACTATTCTTTTTGTGACAGCTGAATGCAATGACATGTGGGAACTTAGGAAAGACATGAGACATAAAACATAAGATTTAAGATGGATCTGCCTTGGATAAACAGAGGCAACTCAGCTATTGGATAATTTCAAAAGTCCCCTGAAAGTGACAGATTATAGCCAAGTGCAAACTCTCCCTTTTCTGGGTAAAGAAAGAGAGAGAAGGTGAGGCTGGGTGATCAGCTGAAAAGGATTTTCGTAATTCTCTTTCAAATACCTGATACTAGGACCTCACCTAAAATGTCAGACCATATTTTATCTTGCTCAAAACTTTGGGAGTTATTTGTAAAAAAAAGATTAAGGTGGGATATAAATAAATAAAATAAAAATATTAAGGAAGTTAAGTTATAGAAGAAAGGGTTCTGATTAAAAGTTAAGGAAAAAAATTGTCAACAAGTACAGGAACTCTTTGACAGCAAAACTAGTGACCCAAAGAGATTTATGTCTCTCCTTTGTTTGATATGTGTATTCAAGCAGGGGCTAGACTGTTCTTGCTTTGGATTTGATTTGGATTCCTGCAGTGAGCAGTGAATTCCAACTTTATATAAGAGAGAGAGAGAGAGAGAGAGAGAGAGAGAGGGAGGGAGGGAGGGAGGGAGGGAGGGAGAGAGAGAGAGAGAGAGAGGTATGCTATAGAAAAGGAATGGAAAGGAACACACCTGCCCATTGTTTACCCTTGGGTCCCGTGGTTTCAGAAGCGATTCCACTTCTATTTGTCTTATAGCAGAAGACATGTGGGGAGTGGCAATTGCTTTGAAAGTATGTACGTCAACTGTGCCTCACAATTCAAATAAATCAATGTTTTTTTTCATTCAGGACAATCATTACTCATCAACTCAAGCACAACCCTAAGAATTATTTCAGGTTTCAGTGGAGACAAATAACCTCAATATAAGCTGCAGTCCATATCAAGATTTGTTCCAGAGGATGCTTCAATTAAAATCTTGCCCCTGCCCCTCAAAAATGTCCATGGAGGATTGAAAAACTTGACATTTAAACTTCATTGGCCCAAAAATCAGCATAGAATAAAAAAAGTACAGAAAACTGATTCGAATTGAATACTTTATTTGGCCAAATGCGATTAGACACACAAGGAATTTGTCCCCGGTGCAGAAGCCATTTGGTTCTCTTTCCCCATATTATTTTATTTTGTTAAAACTAATCAATGTTCTACACCAGATTGCACGATAAATATCACAAGTGTCTGGCCTATAGGCAAATAGCCCAAATAGTTGTTTGCTATGACCACGGAGACGTCCTCGGACAAGCGCTGGCTCTTCGGCTTTGAAACGGAGATGAGCCCCTAGAGTTGGAAACGACTAGCACGCATGTGCGGGGGAACCTTTACCTTTACCTATGTTCATATTATACTGTAACACACTGAATGAGTTGGTTGAATCATAAATTAATCAAAACAGTGGCTTTACACAACATGTTAAGCCAATTACACACACACAAGATTGAAATCAACCAAGCTAATTACTAAATTCAGCATATTTGGAAAATAGCTGGTATGTATTGGTTTTCTAACCAAAAGAATCACGTTCTCTTTTAAACAAGCAGAGGAGATTATTACTCCAAAATACATCAAAACTTCATTCAGGCCAACTATATCTAATAAGGAACTGAAATACATCATATTCCCTATTTTAACAGTGTGTGTGTGTGTGTGTTTGTGTGTGTGTAATTAAAAAGTAAACCTGAAATAGAAATTGTATCCAGTAGAAATGGGTCCCTTGTAAATGGAAAGCTGGAGAGACCTACAGGTTCACATAGAAAATTGAACTGAAGGCGTCTTGAAGTTAGCAAAAATTTGATGCCCCACAAATCATATGCCTGTTATACTTCTGCTGCTTGAGCTGCTTTGGTTGGCAGTTTGCTTCCGGGTTCAGTTTAGGGTATTGACTATCACCTTTAAAGACCCATGTCTGCATGAATATGATATTTATATGGTTTATGGTTATGTTTTGTCTTTTAATTGTTCATCACCCAGAGTCATTTTGTGAGCGAGATGGGCAATCTCCAAATTTGATATGTGTAGAAATAAATAAAAATGTTGTTTTCACTATAAAGAGAATATGGCGCCATCTATGAGTCTATGTTTGTTGTTTGACTGAAAGATGGGCTTTCACTCAATTGTGGGGAAAGGCTCCAGAAAGCAAAATCTCTGATATGATGTGTTTACCACAGAAAATGTTTTTTAGAGATTTTTTTTTCCTATTAAATCAATAATTCGTTGATTTGAAAACATATTGGACAAGGAGATACATAGTTGTGCATAGTCACAATGAAAATATGTACAGAATCCACTGTCCCCATTATACAGTATATCTATACAGTATATTATACATACACACACACACACATACATATTGATGAAACAACATATTAAATTAGGAGAATACATATTTGATTTATTTATATCTTGCTTTATTTCTGTATAAATGGCATGCATAATGTTTCCACCTTCCCCCCCCCCACAACAGCAACCCTTTGAAGTGTGTTGGACTGAGCAACATCATCCAGCTTTCAAGCTTAATAAAGACCTAGAAGACATTAGACTATAATTTTTGAATCTTGACATCTTTAAGATATGTGGACCAACTCCCAGAATTCCTCAGCCAACATGCCAGATAGCGAGTTCTGGGAATTGAAGTCCACATAATGTAAAGTTGCTGAAACACTGCCCTTGAAGACTTGCCCTAAGCCATAATTTTCTGTTTGTGTCTGGGAATTAAGGTCCACACATCTTAAAGTTGCCAAGGTTGAGAAACAGTAACCTCAGCAAAAGATGGGAGTTCAGAAGCAGCCATATTGCCAGCACTTGCCGAAGGCCTGTGAAAGTCAGTTGGCAGACCCACGCAGGCATTCTGGAAAATAGAGAGAAACCTGCTGGAGGAGGGCAGGTGGTAGGGAAATATGTATAAGCCAACCAAGCAAAGTCAGAATCTCATGGTTGCCCAAGCCAAGGCTTGGCTCCAACCCAGCTGCTCTTACAGCCAACCTCATATTAAGGTACAGGTAGTCCTTATGAACACAATTGGGGCCAGAATTTCCACCGCTAAACAAGACAATTGTTAAGTAAGTCATGCCCAATTTTATGACCACAGTTTTTAAGTGAACCATTGCAGTTGTTCGCTGAATCACATAGTCATTAAGCAAATCTCCCTTCCCCCATTGATTTTGCTTGATAGAAGCTGGCTGGGAAGGTTGCAAATGATGATCGCAGGACTTCAGGATACATGTGCAGCCATCATAAAGACCTGCCAGTTGCTGAATTTGGATCACATAACCATGGGGATGCTGCATTAGGCGTAAGTCTGAGGACCAGCCATAAGTCACTTTTCCCCTCGTGCCATTGTAACTTTGAATGGTCGTTGAACAAATGGTTGTAAGTCAAGGACTGCCTGTTAATGCATTTCCTGATTGGGCAAAGCCAACTTTGATTGTATTGCATATTCTTGGCCAGAATTCTCCAACAAATAGCCAAGGACATGACAACACATAGAGCATTTATTGCATGTAGCAAGGTTGTAGATATGAGTGGGGTATCACTGTCGTGGAAAGACACAGAGATCCAGTTAGGGGGGCTGTTGGTGCAGTTGTGGCTTTATGAAGATGAAGGGATATCTGCAGCAGGTGGTGGAGGAGGGGGTACAGGTGGGGCAGGGGGAATGTGGTGGGTGTCATAGCGGCTGCCTTGGAATGGGACCTGGTGCTGCTCCTCTTGGTTCTCAGAGGGACCGTGGCGCCAAAGCTTGAAGCTGTTGAAAAAAGAAAATGACTTGAGTAGGGAAGCGGCTACGTGTTAATTCATTTATTTGATGGACTATCATGAGTTTTCCATGGATGAAGGTCTTTTTATTTCCCCCCCACATAACAAGGACTCAGGGAGCTAAGATATGCTGAAACTTGCCTAAAGTCATCCAGTGATCTAACATGAACTTGACCTGGTTCTCCAGTCCTGTAACCACTGCCTCATATTATCTTGCCAATCACTGAGAGTGGCAGAGGGAATATGATTTAATTCTCTCTTGGATTGAGCGATGTGTGTCAGAAAATCAAGACGGTCAAATCATTATTATTATTATTATTATTATTATTATTATTATTATTATTATTATTATTATTATTATTATTATTAATTTTATTTGTATACCGCCCTTCTCCCGAAGGACTCAGGGTGGTGAACAGGGCAATACATGTTAAAAGACAAAATACAAAAATTAAAAGAGAACCCACAACTCTTACAATAGATTAAAACACATTAAAAATAATAAAAACCCAACCCCATCCCATCAGGCCAGGCCTTTTTTTAATGTGTTCAGTTGCATAGGCATGGTTCCCATCTTTTGACCCTCACTCTACAGGAGTGATCAAACAATCAATGCCCCAGATTATACAGTCCTAGCCACCATTTGGCTCTGCTGATTCCCTTTACCGAGAGATACCTGGTGTCATCAGTGCAGAAATGGTCTTGAACCTTGCAATGGTCTCCTCTATTTTGACTATTGGAGTTAAGAGGGAACCTCAAACACTGCTCCTACGCCCCATTCAGAAAACCTCTTCAATTGATGTAATGGGATGTGAGAATAAGGAAGAGAAGGAAGAGCTGCAATCAAGGCAGTCCAATGAAAAGAAGGACTAGGGATGACATGATAGCAGTATTCTAATATTTGAGGGCTGCCATAAAGAAGAGGGTGTGTGCAGTGGCGTAGCGTGGGGGGTGCAGGGGGGGCCGGCCACACCGGGCGCAACATCTGGGGGGGCGCATTAGATGCATTTTACTTTAATTACATCAGTATTTTCATAACAAACAATACATATGCTTAGGGGGTAAGGGTTTCTTTAACTAATCTAGTGGAAGAGACTCGAGTGCTAAAATCCACGGGTTAGGGGGCGCAAATTACTTGCCTTTCCCCGGGTGCTGACAACCCACGCTACGCCACTGGGTGTGTGTGGTGAGGTGTCAACCTATTCTCCAAAGCACCTGAAAGCAGGACGAGAAACAATGGATGGAAATTAATCAAAAAAAGAAGCAACTTAGAACTAAGGAGGAATTTCCTGACAGCGAGAACAATTGACCACTGGAATGGCTTGCTCCAGACATTGTG
Organism: Vipera ursinii; assembly: GCF_947247035.1. Lineage (NCBI taxonomy): Eukaryota > Metazoa > Chordata > Lepidosauria > Squamata > Viperidae > Vipera > Vipera ursinii. Next base: position 340,870,318 of record NC_139512.1, on the reverse strand, counting down.
GGTGCTCCAACATGGAGATTTTAAAGAAAGAATATAGGAAAGAATTTTTTTAAAAATAAATTGGACAGCCATTTGTCTGAAATGGTATCGGGTCTCCTACTTGAGGAGGGGGTTGGACTAGAAGACCTCCAAGGTCCCTTCCAACTCTGTTATTCTGTTAAGGAACAGTCGGGTAAGAGACACCTCAGCCCACACGGAAGGAATTCAGGTGGAGCAAATGTCTCAGGCTTGACCGTCCATAGTTCTCTTTAGGATGAAGGAAGGAAGGGGAGGTGTTTTCAGATTTGCAAGATTCTGTATTGTAACTTTACAATAAAGGTAGTTTTAGTATTGATTTATCTGGTGTTCAAACCTGATCTACCTTAAAGGGCTTTCTGGAAAATTCAAAGTTTTCTGTATACAGATAAGTCTTTGCCACCATCTGGTGGTCAGCTGGATCTCTGCAACTCAGATATGTTACCTATCCTACATGAAAGGTGTGGAGCAAGGAATGGGCCAGACGTTAAGAGCTCTCTGGACTTCCCAGTGGTGGGAAGTGGTGGTGGGCCTCCCCTGCTTCCACTATATTTCTGCCACTTGAGCATTCTTTTCGCCCTTCAGTCTTCTCTACTGTTTTACTCCAACACCTCATTTTTCTCTGGGTGTAGATAGGATGTAGGTGTAGGTGTAGATAGGGGATGCGGTGGCTCAGTGAGTTAGGACGCTGAGCTTGTCAATCAGATGGTCAGCAGTTTGGCAGGTCGAATCCCGAGTGCCGCGTAACAGTGAGCGCCTGTTACTCGTCCCAGCTTCTGCCAACCTAGCAGTTCGAAAGCACGTAAAAATGCAAGTAGAAAAATAGGGACCACTACGGTGGGAAGGTAACAGCGTTCCGTGCGCCTTTGGCATCTAGTCATGCCGGCCACATGACCACGGAGACGTCCTCGGACAAGCGCTGGCTCTTCGGCTTTGAAATGGAGATGAGCACCGGCCCCTAGAGTCGGAAATGACTAGCACATGCGCATGTGCGGGGGAACCTTTACCTTTACCTTAGATAGGATGAACTAACAGCACCTGTCCTTTGCAGCGCCAAGGTTCTAGTATGGGTACTAACCATTCATAATAGACGGTGCTCAGGAAGCCAATGGTGATGACTCCACAGAGAGCGGAGAGAATGACAGTGATGACAATCATGTCTCCACTACGTCGTCCAGGCCAAGTGTCTATTGTTTTCCAGATTTTAGCTGAAAAAAACAAGTAAAAAAAATGATAATATATAAGACTATTCAAAAATCACTATCTGATACCTGTGGGGGAGGGGAAGTGACATCATGTGTCTGGACATAATCATGTAAATGCTCCAGATTATGCAATATGCACCTTCTGTGCCTGGCCACACATTACATCATCTGTGTATGTGAAGGCTGATGCATTGATGTAATCCTGGTTTCTATCTAACCAATGTATCTCTATTAAAACTATTGGTTTTATCTTCTTCCCAGTTGGCTGTATTAGTTTGTTTGTTAGATTGTTTTTTTTCCTTTTGTTCCCGGGAAGGGGCTTATGTAGGTAAAACAGAATAGCTGGCCACGATGACAAAAAATGGACAGGGTGCATGTGGTGACTTCACAAAGAGCCTTGGTGGAGCAGTGGGCTAATGCCTCCTTAAGTAACACCAGCTGCCTGCAATTAGTGCAGGTTCAAGTCCCACCAGGCTCAAGGTTGACTGAGCCTTCCATCCTTCTGAGGTAGGTAAAATGAGGACCCAGATTGTTGGGGGCAATAAGCTGACTTTGTAAAAATGCCACTGGGGGGGGGGAAAGCCCTAATAAGCAGGCATATACATAGAATGAAGGCTATTGCTAAGCACATTGATTAAGCATATATGTCAAAAAGAACACGGCCCAGTTGTTGGACTAGATATTATGGACAGTCCTAGCTACCTAATAAGTCATAACATTTTCCAGTTGTTTTATTTTTCTCATCTGAGTTCCCTCCTTCCCAGATAATCCAGAATTGCATAACATGTTCTCCAGATGTGTTAGACTACAGCTCTCCTAACTATCTTGGCTAGAACTGAAGAGATTCCTGCAGTAATTCACCCATCCAGAAGGCACTAGCTTGGGAAAAGTTGCTCTAACCATTATTTTGGAAGCTCTGCTATTTGAGAAAAATATTTTTGCCCATTTTTTTTGTATGCTTCTGAAAACTGCCAGACCTCCAATCCTGCAAATATCTCTCTTTCCCCTTTGCATCTGTTTCTTTCACAGCAGTGTTTAAGATGTACCAATAAAGGAGAATAGTTGTAGCTCAAATTTGAAATGACGGGTCCTTGGTAGTCTCTGAGTTTGGTTGTTTTCTTGCAGAAATTTCATTACCCAAACTAGGTAACATCAACAGCACTTCATGATGTTACCTAGTTTGGGTAATGAAATGTCTTCAAGAAAATAAGCAAACTCAGAGACCACCAAGGACCCCTTGCTTAAGGTGTATACAACTTAGAAAACCAAGTTTGCTTTTAGTTTTGAACAAGTTTATTTTTTTTTTGCCTATGCAGAAATCACACTGTACTTGCTTTTTGTGCAGTGTTTTTTCAATGTGCCTAAGAAGCTGGGGAAAGAAAAAAGAGGATTATAGGTATGGCACTGCTCTTGGCATCATTTGGAAATAAAAGGATGATGGGAGGTTCCACCATTTTTGGATGACTGAGATTAGTTCTGTCTTCTAGAATAATCTTTTCCAACCGGATGCAACTCCCATTATTTCCCAGGTCCACAAAATTTTACAGTACCATACCTATCTTAGCTTTTTAATGGGCAGCAAGTTCTTCTACTTGCATACCTTTAGTCAGCCTGATTGGAGAAGACCATCTTGTTTCTGCTTTCGAACCCGAAGAGTTCATGGCGAGGAATTTTACTCTGAAAAGTAAAGTGAAATTAAAATACAGGAGGAAGGAATGGAAAGAAATATCAATGACATTCCAAGTGCATTCAGCTCAAGTAATGACCAGGTGTGCCCATAAAGTTTGGTCAAAACTGTCAAGAGGTTGTACATAATGGTGAATGCACAAAACAGGAAGACAGATCCAGAAAGAAAACAAAGGTCCCATCTATTTTGGCTGCTTTAACACTATATCATCATGAATGAAAATATGCAAAATCTTCTTTTAAGCTATCAGCCAATATTCAGCCAATATTTTATAATCATTATTCAACAATGACCATATAGGAGCCGTGACCAGGGGGGCTTTTGCCCAGGTTCGCCTGGTGCGCCAGTTGCGGCCCTACCTGGACCGAGATGCCCTGCGCACAGTCACTCATGCGCTCGTGACCTCCCGATTGGACTACTGCAACGCTCTCTACATGGGGCTGCCCTTGAGGACCACTCGGAGGCTCCAGCTGGTGCAGAATGCAGCCGCGCGGGTTGTGATGGGGGTTTCCCGATACTCCCGTGTAACACCTCTACTCTGCGAGCTGCATTGGCTTCCGGTTGCCCTCCGGGTGAGATTCAAGGTGCTGGTGATGACCTATAAAGCCCTTAATGGCTTGGGTCCGGGATATCTGAGGGAACACCTGCTGCCGGCATCAAGCTCCCTTCGTCCTGTGCGCTCCCACAGGGAGGGTCTTCTCAGGGTACCACCGGTAAAAGATTGCCGGTGGACAATACCCAAGGGAAGGGCCTTCTCTGTGGGTGCGCCGGCCCTTTGGAACCAGCTGCCTGTATAGCTTAGGACTGCCCCTGAACTTCGCTCATTCCGCCGGGACCTGAAGACCTGGCCCTTCGAGCTTTCTGGCCTGGACTGAGAGTATTAACTGGGGTTTTAATTGTATTTTAATTGTAATTGGGGTCTTTAGTTCAAGGTTAGTGTAATCATTTTAATTGTTTTTAATTTTTGTAACTTGTTGTATTGTTTTTAAAAAACCTTGTGAACCGCCCTGAGTCCTACGGGAGAAGGGCGGTATATAAGTCTAATAAATTAAAAAATAAATAAATAAACAATGAAATTTGTAATGTATTGACCTTTTGTATATGTTGTTAACTGTTTACTCTTGTTGCACTGCTTGCTAATTGCTTGCATTCAATTGCTAAGTGCTAGTTCAGGTGTATGTTGTAGCCGGTTGTCTCCAGCTAAGTAGGTCTTTGGGGGGGAAACCTATTGGTCGCTGCCTATCGGCCAACCGTATAAATAGCTGTGCAGCAGCTCCCTTGTTGCTTCTGTTCTGACCTTCAATAAAGCATGTTGCTGTTTTGAACCTTCCGTCTCGCTCAGTGCCTGCAAAGAACCGGATACACAACAAAATTGTTCTATAATTCTTGGTTGAAGACAAATCTTGTCCTTTTAGAAGTGAAGTAATATTGGCCTCTTTCCAAGATTCTGTCATAGCAGATCCTTGCAAAATAGAGTTTTGTACACTTTTAAGTGGCTGTAGAAGTTGGTCTTCAAATTACTTGTAATATGAACTTGATAGCTGATTAGAACCTGGTGCTTTCCCTGTTTTATTGTACATCAGCAAATATCTGTGTTAACCATGAGAGAAATAGAGACTAAATTAAATTATGTGAAGCAGGAAAAAATAGAATTTGCAAACAAATCAGGGAAATGGTTGGTTTACAAACTGAGGAAGGAAGAAGAGAAGAAAATGGTATTAGAGATTTAGGAAGAAAAATAAAATAAAATAAAAATAAAATAAAAAGGAGTAGGGTGACATGATAGCAGTATTCCAATATTTGAGGAGCTGCCGCAAAGAAGAGGGGATCAACTTATTTTCCAAAGCAACAGAAAGCAAGACAAAGAACAATGGATGGAAACTACTCAAGGAGAGAAGCAGCCTTGAATTAAGGATAAACTTCCTAACAGTGAGAACAATAAACCAGTGGAACAGTTGTGGGTGCTTCATCACTGGAGGTTTTTAAGAAAAGACTGGACAACACCTATCTGAAATGGTATAGGACAGGGGTAGGCAACCTCGGCTCTTTTATGACTCATGGACTTCAACTCCCAAAATTCCTGAGCCAGCTATGCTGGCTCAGGAATTCTGGGAGTTGAAGTCCATGAGTCATAAAAGAGCCAAGGTTGCCTACCCCTGGTATGGGGTCTTCTGCTTGAGCGGGGAGTTGGACTAGAAGCCCTCCAAGGTCCCTTCCAGCTTTATTCTGATTGACTGATTAAAGGTGAGACCATATTACCATATAATGTCAGTATTTAAATATCCTTCCATGATTTTATTTGAATTTGTATGAAAAAAAAATTATAAAGTCTCCCTGGGAAAGACTGATGAATGTTTGAAAAAAATGAAAGTCACAAAACTTACACCATTTTCAGAAACAAAATATGAATAGTACAATAACAACTTTTGAAATATCAGAAGCCTTCATTCCATTTACTGTGGTCATGCAATCCCTTGAGATTCCTGGAAGGACCAGGAACCTGCCCTTTGAGGCTCTGTAGCTACAAACCCATCATTATCTGATTAGAGCTGTAACTTCTTTTGTATTATTGAAGCCTGTGAAATCTTCCTGGCTCCGACTTCATTCCATTCCCTTACAGGGTGGAAAGTCTGGTTGAATGGGTCTGCATTCCCATGGCTATTTTCTCAAGGGATGGGCCCCAAGTGTCAAAAACTGGTTATATCTCCAGCTGCAGAATCAATAGGAGTTTATATTTACCGGTATTTATTTATTTTCAGAATTGTGACATTTGGCTTCTTCCTTAATTTCTAAATGAGATGTAGGCCTGGATGTTTCAGGGAATCAAAAAAGTCAAAATGGCAGCTCTAATCATGCAATCAAAGGGGTTTCAACTGCAGTTATGGGTGCCATCTTGATTTTTTGACATGGGTAAAAAGGGGTGGGGCTTTAATCACAGAGTTATGGCCATCAACTTGATGTTTTTTTTACCTTCTTCCCTTTAAAGACATTTTTGAAGAAGTGGCTGCTCACCCCAAATATTTATTTCTCTTCAATTAGAAATTTACAGAAAAAGATCAAAGAATGCAGTTTGTTTAGAAAATTGGCTATGTGGAGCAGGGAGGTTTGAAAAAAGATCGTTATCAAAGTCTCTCAATCACAGAATGCTGTAGAAAGTTTGTATATCTGTAAGGATATATGAACGGACGCAGTGGCTCAGTGGGTTAGGACGCTGAGCTTGTCGATCAGATGGTCGGCAGTTTGACGGGTAGAATCCCGAGTGCTGCGTAACAGAGTGAGCGCTTGTTACTCGTCCCAGCTTCTGCCAACCTAGCAGTTCGAAAGCACGTAAAAATGCAAGTAGAAAAATAGGGACCACTCCGGTGGGAAGGTAACAGCATTCCGTGCGCCTTTGGCGTCTAGTCATGTAGGCCACATAACCACGGAGACGTCCTCGGACAAGCACTGGCTCTTCAGCTTTGAAATGGAGATGAGCACCAGCCCCTAGAGTTGGAAACGACTAGCACGCATGTGTGGGGGAACCTTTACATTTACCTTAGGGATATATGACTTAAGAATAAATATCTTAATTGCATTAAGAGCCAGTATGGTCTAGTAGTTAAAGCACCAGGCTAGAATGAGAGACACTGTGAATTCTAGTTCGTCTTAGCCATGAATTCATGAAAGCCACGCGTGACCTTATTCGGTCACGGTCTCTCAGCAAAACCCACCTCACGGGGTTGGTGTTGTGGGGAAAATAGGAGGAGGAAGGTGTGTTGTATATGTTTGCTGCCTTGAGTTATACTAATACTAAACTTATACTAATAAGTAATAAAGATGGGATACAAATAAATAATCTATCCTTTTACAGGAAGCCATTTGGACATCCTCTTCAAGCCTCTCTCCCTGCCATCCCTGATGGAGCTGCTGAAATTCTGCTGCAAAATGTATGCAGTTTTCTCTTAATTCTCCCAAGCTTGCAAAATTCCAAAAAGAAAGAGCCAGAGATTGCATTGCTGCTCTGACCCTTGTAGCCTTCAAAGAGAAGGAAAGGAGGAGGAGAAAATAGAAAAACCCCTTGCTAAAATTATGGATATCATTCTTTGATTTGCATCTTGCTTATCAGTCCGGCAATCAAGGAAGCTTCCCTGCTTTTTATTTCATATCTAGCAAACAAAAGCCTTCAAAACTGATCATTCTCAGTCTCCTACTGTAATAACGTTATATGTCTCCCTTTCCTTCCCTAAATAAATGGTTACTGCAGTGAGGTTCCCTAAATTCTCCAATGTTTTTTGTTTCTCTCCCCCGCCCCCCCCCCCCCAAAAAAAATCATGGCCAATCAGGTCCAACAGCTTTCAAGAGAATTTGAGAATTTATTTGCACTGCACGCTTATCCATGCTTGTAAATGAAGCCAGCTTTACCAACGTGGTAAGCGATGCGCATCCATAAAAACAAACCTAGTCAGGATTAAATTATGCTTATCATGCCATGCAAACAGCAGCCAATAGATTTGTGACTGGATGCAATAGGTCTGTTGGCTTAGATAACCAAGTGGAAAGGAGGGGATGTTTATCCATTTTCTGTCTTGATTTCTTTTAGGATATTATTAGTATGGCTGGTCGCACAGTCAGCCAGATGTTTAGAATGGATTTGGCAGTTTTGTCCACCTATCGAGTTCTTCCCAAGGAACTGGAATAGGCAGACTTTATTATTATTATTATTATTATTATTATTATTATTATTATTATTATTATTATTATTATTATTATTATTCAGATACTTTTAGACTGCATTTCTCATCCTTATCCACTACTGACTCTTTCCCAAGGACCTGAGAAAGGTAGATGTTATTGCTGATGGTGTTAAAAGTATCACCTCAGGCAGGTCTTTTTTTGTCATACAACGCTCAGAACGGAGTTCCGTCACCTGTTTTGGATGGAACTTTGTAGGGTAGGCAAGGCGGGCTGTATGACATGTGTGAGTTCCGGCACTGACCTCAGGATGTAAGCACTGACCTCAGGATGTAAGCTGTTCCTCGTAAAGCTGCATTTTGCAATTGACTGATGGTGAATATCTCAGCTCTGATGGAGTTCAAGTGATGTTTTGGGATTGCATCCAAGGTACCTATTGTTCCTACCTTTGCTTTCTTTGGCCCGAGTCTTATTATTATTGTTATTGTTATTTATATTGCAACTACTACAACTATTATGTCTGACTGTTGCTCTTAAGGACTTTCAGATCCCAATCTTGAGAGTAGAATATTCATTTTATATCTTGCCTTCAGAGGTGATCACTGATAAAAAAACAAACAAACTCAAGATGGTGGCCACAAACACGCCATCAAAGCCCCGCCCCCTTTTAACTTGCATTATGACTGCCATCTTGACTTCTCTGGCATGCCTTCCCTTGTGGATATCCTTTCTGCCTGCCAGGGTTCCCTCCAAGGATTTCAGAGGGTTGAATCGAGGGCTATATGCCATCCTCCCTTTACCTGTAAGGTCCAGTAGAGGGCAGAGGGCCATTGCAGTGGGTCCTGCTGTCATCATTTTTGCAAGATGATTCGTTGCCGACCCGGAGCACGTTCGTCGTTTTGCCTTTAGGACATGGATATTGGGAGATGGTGGACTTCATGGTCATGTAGGCATAAGTGGTATATAAATTTTCATACGGTGGAATTTGCTGTGTGGATGTGGGATTTTTGAAATTAGCTGTGGCTGTCGGAAGAGCACATGAAAAAATAAGGCAGGGAGTGTAACCCAGGGATGAGTTCATCTTATCAAAAGCCAGTGGTTTAATAGCTCATCCATCTCATATTAGGCCCGTGGTTAGGCCCATGGTTTGGGAAACCTCCCATTTATCCAGCATACGGTTTCCAACAATGGAAGCATCCCCATGGTCATGTGATCAAAATTCAGACGCTCAGCAACTGACTCATATTAATGACAATTGCAGTGTCCCACGTGTCATGTATTAGGCTTTATTGGAATACCTAAAGCTTGTACAAGAGTCACCACCAGGAGGCATTGAACTGTAACTGTTTTGGCGGGAAGCATTTTCGGCGGGAAACAGAGGTTCAATCTGATTGGTTGGTTGAGTACCTGGCCAGGTGCTGGCCAGGTATATATAAGAGGGCAGTTAGCCCCTATTCCCCAGTACAGTCCCTTCACCTAATAAAGAGCTGTTATGTTGTACTCATCGTCTCGGCGTCCTTCCTGCTCTCCAGAACTCACTATGCAACACCAGGGTCATGTGATCCCCTTTTGCGACCTTCTGACAAGCAAAGGAAATGGGGAAGCCTGATTCTTTCAACAACCAGGTTACTAACTTAACAACTTTAGTGATTCACTTAACCACCGTGGCAAGAACAAGTTGTAAAATGGGGCAAAACCTACTTAACAAGTGTCTCACTTAGCAGCAGAAATTTTGGGCTCAATTCTGGTCGTAGGTTGAGGACTACCGGTAGTTAAGGTTTGGGACTAAAATTGGGAAGACTCTGTGTGCCATCAGTCATGGAAGCGCAATAGGCAGCTTTGGGCTCGTCCCTCTCTCTGAGCTCAAACGATTGTAGAAATGCAGGTGGGGCTGAATGACAAAGGCAGCATTGCACCATAATCCCCATCCGTCTTCTGTACAGATTGGGACATTGTGTGCAGTCCCAAAGGGGCAGGACTTGTAGAACAATGCTGCTTTCATAATTTTACTCAAAGCAGAAAGCTTCTGCGGATGTTCGCCTTCCAGGCGTGGTGTTCTGGGAATAAAATAGAGGGAGCCTGCTCTCTACGTCTTGAGTTCTGGATGGAAAATTGGAAATAAAGGGGAATGACTATAGCTCAAACTTGAAATGGGGTGGTGCTGTTCCTTGGTGCTCTCTGACCTTGGTGGTTTCCTTGCAGATGTTTCATTATCCAAACTGTTACCTAATGAAATGTTTGCAAGAAAGCCATCAAGCTCAGGTTGTTCAACTCAGAGATTACCAAGGACCCCTCAAAGGTGATTATGAAAAAAGAATGGAAATGGCTTGGAAGGGAATATTCAGAAGCTGTTACAGAAGCTGGGGTAGAGAAAACATTAGGAAGAAACAGGCTGATTCCTCTTGATTCAGTGGGATTTATGACAAAGAGAAAAGAAGCTCGCTCAGATTTGCAAGATTCTGCTACGATAAAAAAGTTTAGTTCTAGTTTTCCTGGGGAGTCAGCTTCTTGATCGGGTCTATCTTTCCAGAGCTAACAGATAGAAATCCAACAAATAAAATACATTAATTTTCTTCATAAAATGATTTTGGCTGTTCACTCACCATTAGTGAAGGTGATTACCAACCAGATGTTGTCGGAGGCATTGACAAATGAGTCAAATACACAGTTGGGCAGTTCTAAAGCAAAAGTGCTACCAGTGATTTTTCCTCCCATGTTCTGATCCGAGACCCTAGGAGTGTAGGGGACCATCTCTGAAAATACATTGAGAAGTCATCAGTATCAGTTGGTGATGCAGAAATGCAAGAACTGGTGATGCATCTAACCAAATGCAAGCAGGGGTCAGAACCTTTCTCACCAATAAAAACAACATTCTTATTTTTCCCCCTGCTTTCTAGACCAAGAGTGTACACTATAGCTTGTACTCCTTGACCTGCAATCCCAAGAGCTTCTGCAGCTGGGGAAAAAAAAGACAAAGGCATGGTGTTTTCAGAACCTCTCTTGATGATGTAAGCATGTTACCTCTACGTTCCTTGGAAACTTTAATAAACAAACAATATATGCCCTACGTGGCCCATAAAAGTTGCTCATCCCTAAAAAAAGGTAAATTTGCACAGTTCTCCCCAAATATTGCCCACTGCTTTCAGAGAGGGAGGGTCAGGCTATTTCTTTCCCCACGCTACACAATGACAGAAGATGTCTGCCTTTTGTTTGGTGCCCACTCTGCCGTTACAGAAAGTGTGGTAAAAACTCTCCTAGAACAGAAGTGAAAAGGCAAGTGGAGATGGTGAGGGATCAGATGTTCTACCTCAGGGCTTTTCAACCTTTTCACCCATTGTACCACTTTTAGGATATGGCAACATCCGGGTACCACCAGTCGCCTAGCAAGGTGTCAAAAACTTGATGACCCGCCCCCCCCCCCCGCAAAAAGGAAAAAAGTGATGAAGTACAAGTAGTCCTCGACTTACAACAGTTCGCTTAGTGGCTGTTCGAAGTTACAATGGCACTGAAAAAAGTGCCCCCAAGCCACAGCCGAGCAAGACACCTGCCTGCCCGCCCGGCAGCACTCTTCCTCCTATCCGAGGTTTTCATTATGTGAGCATTTCTGTTGAGGATTGGCAGCGGGGTTGGGGTGGGGAGGTGTTTGGTTTTTATTCCCCATCTGCTGGGTGGTTGCATATCTCACTCAGGCTTGTGCGATGCTGCCACGGGTTCGGCTCATTCCCCTCCCCTGCTACCACTTTTCTAGGATGGTCGCATACCACCTGCCAGGTGCCAATGTACCACAGGTGGTACCCGTACCACTGTTTGAAAAGCCTTGTTCTACCTCATGGCCTGCTCTGTGCTTCCTGAGTTAGCTTGGTGACCTGAAGTTCAGGAGAGACTGTGTCTCATGGCGTTGCACTAAGACTTGACTGCCTGCCTGCTTGGCTTCCATAAGCTCTTCTTATGAATGTCAAAGGAAGTTTATCTCTTGCTTTCATATTCTTCTGCTGTTACAAAAATGGATCAAAAGGGTATAGGCATGTAAATATGCCCCCTAATAAAAAAAACAAACTCTGGTCAACGTTTTTGACCCAAAGAGCCACCATGGACCATCCCCTTACACCCTTTTGTGCCACTTAGTAGAAAAGCCGTTCTTCAGGATTATCCTGGGATGGGAAAGAGAGGACACTATCCCCTTTCTTTCGATGGTAGTGCTCCCTATAGCCTGTCAATCAGAAAGAATATCAAACAGCTCCCCATTTAAGGAGAAGATTGCCATATTATATATGTATCATAAACATAGTTTTTTTTAGATTTAAGGAAAGTATCCATGGGCTGTCAGGCTCCTGAATGGGAAATAATTTTATAAATTTTATGTATTATTGACTTGCAAGGCTGGTGTGTTTTGCAATTAGCTCACATGGTGTAATAAGATGGAGGGTTTGTTGTCACTGTGAGTTGGGGGTGGGGGCACGAAGGGAGGCTCAGCCAATCTCAATGTATACATGGTTGTACTTTGACAATAAAGGTTCATTCATTCATAAAGAATGCTTCTCTCTTTAATTCCCCTCCCCCCTACTGTCCCAAAGCCCTATTTCCTTGGGAGCAAAAGTTTAAAAACAAAAACTACACGACCAAATTTTCCTCTTAAATACCTAAAAACCTAACTTGGATAGAAAATCTTCCATATCTGGAATCATATTCGGCCCAGATGACCATTATCCATCTATTGTAACAGATAATAGATAAATAACAGATTTGGAAGGGACCTTGGGGTTCTTCTGGTGCAACCCCTGCTGAAGCAGGAAACCCTATACCATTTCAGAGAAATGCCTGTCCAATCTCTTCTTACAAAGCTCCAGTGTTGGAGCAGCCACAACTTCTGAAGGCAAGCTGTTCCACTGATTGATTGTTCTATCAGGAATTTCTCTGGATTCTCTCCTTGTATCAATTCCAAGCATTACTGTTTAACCTTATAGCATCCCCTGGACTGTCTGACTACCTTATTTGAGTTTCCATTTGAATACCCACCATCCCTCCCTTCTTCCAGCATCTAAGAGGATTAAGCCAGCCACCTCACCTACCCAGAGCTCTGTGCTGACATGGAAGTGGAATGTCATTGGAAAGGAAAGCAGAGCATATCTTCCACACATTTCTCCAAATTCATTTTATAATATTGACATTTGTATTTAAACACAATCCACTTAACCGTGCAAGTAAAAGCTTAAGTTAGGTTAGTATTGTCCAAGCCCAGTCTGTTTCATTTATGGATGGATGTATTTCTGAACACAGAAAATAGGTTAATTCAGGAAGCAGATTCAGCACATTATGTGAACATAGCCACCCAGTTTTTGCTTGTACTTAGTTACTTAGTAAGGGACATGGTGGCTCAGTGGGTTAGGATGCTGAGCTTGTCGATCAGAAGGTCGGCAGTTTGGCGGGTCGAATCCCGAGTGCCGTGTAACAGAGTGAGCACCTGTTACTCGTCCCAGCTTCTGCCAACCTAGCAGCTCGAAAGCACGTAAAAATGCAAGTAGAAAAATAGGGACCACTACGGTGGGAAGGTAACAGCGCTCCATGTGCCTTTGGCATCTAGTCATGCCAGCCACATGACCGCGGAGACGTCCTTGGACAAGCGCTGGCTCTTCAGCTTTGAAACGGAGATGAGCACCGGCCCCTAGAGTCAGAAACAACTAGCACGCATGTGCGGGGGAACCTTTTCCTTATAGTTACTTAGCCCAGATTATTGCAAGATTATTCCATTTTTTTAACTATCTCATCACAAAAGATGATTACTGGCAAACATTTACATCTAAATGTCTGCTAATGCCCAGAGCAAAAGAGACAGAATCTTTATCTTGGAAAGTTTAATTCAAAATGGTAGGTGATGCTCTTAATTTAGGAAAGGACACCAATGATAGAGAGAGAAGGAAGGAAAGAAAGAGACATTTTAGGCAATCTTCCCCAAGTCATCCTACACATAGGCGAGATGACACTCGCATCATTTCCAATAAGACAAGTAATGACATGAGTTGTACTTGAACATGCTTGGAAAATACCAGGTTGGGAAAGATTGCATCATCAGCCCACTGAGATAGGGCAGGATCTTTCCTTTCATCAAGCAGTACCAAAAAGCATCGAGTTGCTCCAAATAACCCTCTTCCAACTGTATGATTTTATGATTTTATAAAATAATAATCACCTAAAGCCGTGGTCTTGCAAGCAACTAGGAGCAGGAGTAGAAGGGAAGCAGCCATCATTACAGAAGCTGGTTATTCTTCTCAAGAACTTTCTTCTGGCTATAATAGAAGATGTCCCAAGCTGACAAAAGGATGTTCCTCAGAGTCCAAGGTGCAAATGAAGACAAGGTCAGTAAGGAAAAAACATCCTTTTCTACTCTACTGGCCAATTCCTTATCACATTGTCTTCAGCAACTGCCCCTGTTCCACCCTTTGCCAACTTTCCACATTCTTCCCTTCCCTTGTAAGGATCTTGACCCCGATAGCAAACAAGTTTGTCTTGTTCTTTCTCAAGAGAATTGAAAACAACCACTAACTGGACAGTGTAAGTGGGCATCACAGGGGTGGAAAATGAGGGGACATGAGACTGAAAGGGGGAGAAAAAAAAGAAAGGTAGTTAAGCTAGACAATATCAGTAATATCAAGTAAGGTGCAGTAGTTACACTATGGGATTAAGACCTTGGAGATACAGGTTCAAATTTTCACTCATTCACAAAATTGTGAATGAGGAGCTTTGCCACCCATTTGGTTTAACCATGCAAAAATAAGTATAGGTAGACCTCACATAGCACTGCATTTGGACCAGCAGGTCTGTTGCTAGGTACCACAGTCACTAAACAGAAAACCATATGACCTCGATGGGTTTATGGATTATTTCCCCTGAAGTGATTAAGTGAATCACCCCGGTTATTAAATAAAACAAGCGACTGTGATTTACTACAATTTTACTTCTGCCTTCTCTATTATCTCTGCTTATTGCAAGCCAGTTGCGAAGGTCAGAAACAGTGATCACATGACTGCAGGACCCTGCAACAATTGGTCGTACTTTTTTTACACCACCATCTAAATGTCAAATGGTCATTAAACAAGGCAGTTGGTAAGCGAGGATTACTGTACACTGGAACCCACTGGATGAACCCATAAGCACATCTAGTTCACCACTCATTTCCCCCAAATGGTGAATAGAATGTGAAGGATGTGTGTATATAATGGATGTTTTTATTTGTGGTTTTTATTGGTGTCTAGTGTGCACTGTAGATAGCATTAAATTTCATTGTGAGAAAAACACAATGACAATAAATATATTCTATTCTATTGTATTCTATTCTGTTCTGTTCTGTTCTAAATGCCCAATGGGATGCATTTGAAAAGTTCAGAATCTTTTAATTTGGCAATCATTAGAATCAAACCTCAATGAATGAGCCAAATATCAATCTGAAATTTATATAATCCTTAATATGAATTTATCCCAGGACCATGTTGTATATTGCTATGTTATCAAAATCAGGCCTCTATTCCACTGGAGAATAATTATGTCTAAATTATGTAAGCTATAGTTTTTGACATTATTTTTTATGTGAAAGAAAATACTTTCTTTGATTAAGGAATTATCTTTGACTTCTCATTCAATTACTCAAATCAATCAATCAATCAAATTAATCAAAATATTTGATTAAAGAAATCTTTGGTTTCAGCTGCAGGATTTTGTAGTACTGTATGTTGGAGAGAATTCAGAAAACATACCTTGGAGGGTGTGGAAATACAAAATGTCTGTTAATTTTTTAAGTTTCTGGGCAACCACAGGAAGACATGGCTGCTTTAAAAAGTAGCTGATGGTGTTAGATTTGCAGTCATACAGTATATAATCATAGAATCATAAGGCTGGAAGGGATCTTGGAGGTCTTCAACCTGCTGCCCAAGGTAGGATTCCTTATACCATCCTGGACAAATGGTTGTCCAATCTTTTCTTGAAAACCTCCAGCAATAGAGCACCCACAACTCCGAAAGGCAAGCTGCTCCATTGTTTAATAGGCCTACCTTGTGGCGGTAAGAGCGGTGACCCTGCCATTAGACTAGGACCTGGGAGACACAGGTTGAAGTCTATACTCAACCACTGAAATTCCCTGGCTGATTTTGGGCTAGTCTCTGTGCAATATTTGCTGCTTGAGGTCACAGAAGAATCGTAGATATAATTTAACTAAGGGGAATGACATCAACTAGACCTTAGTTTACTTTTATTTGAGGCTTTCTATGCCATGGTCCATCAAACCTGTGGTGGAAGCTTCAACAAATTTTACGGAACCATCAAATACCTCAGTTGGCCAACAGAATTTGGAAAGCACCAGAAAGAGCAAAGAGAGATGTGAGAACAAAAATTTGAAAAATGCCATTAAACAGGTATGGGAAAGGTTGTAGCCACGTTCACTACCATACCGGTTACAGTCAGGTAAAGCAGGTAACACTGCTGAACAGGTTTTATAACTTTGGACAGTTATGCTGTGGTTGAACAGGTCTTGGGGGAGGGGCTTCACCTTTCCCCACACCCTATGCATTCCCAAAGACAGATACAATTAAATACGGAAAACCAGGGCTTTTTTTCTCATAGAACGCTCAGAATGGAGTTCCGGCACCTTTTTTGGATGGAACCTTGTAGGGTTGGCAAGGCAGGTTGTATGACATGTGTGAGTTCCGGCACCTTTTTCTTTTACAAAAAAAGCACTGCGGAAAACACATCACACTTAGAAACTAAACAATCCCTACCCCACTCAGGAACCATAACCAACCCCCACAACCAAATGACGGGGCTAGTTACATCTTTATTTATTTATTCTCATGGTCTTTCTTCCTTTAGTCATTTGTGTTTTTACAATGGTCAGCCAGATTTCCATCGATGGATTCACATCTCCCAGAATTTCCAGCACAGAATCCTAGAGATGCAATGGATCATGTGGGCCACTCAGTCCAGTTGCTTCCTCTGTGCATGAATGCAAATTAATGTGGATGGATGGCAGCTTGAGCACATCTGGAAAATGGTGGCCTACCACTTTCTCCAAGTAATTTGTTTCACAGCTGAACTGCTCTTACGATTAAGAAGTGAGTTAACTGAGATTAAACATGCTTGGGATAAACACATGTTCAGCATCCAACAAAAATTAAAAATATGAACATAAAATAAAAATTGTTGTTGTTAGCTGCGAAGTCGTGTCCGACCCATTATGACACCATGGACAACGTTCCTCCAGGCCTTCCTGTCCTCTACCATCTTCTGGAGTCCATTTAAGCTCACGCCTACTGCTTCAGTGACTCCATCCAGCCACCTCATTCTCTGTCGTCCCCTTCTTCTATTGCCCTCAACCTTTCCCAGCATTAGGCTCTTCTCCAGTGAGTCCTTCCTTCTCATTAGGTGGCCAAAGTATTTGAATTTTAATTTCAGGATCTGGCCTTCTAAAGAGCAGTCAGGGTTGATCTCCTCTAGGACTGACTGGGACTCGCAGGAGTCTTCTCCAGCACCATAGTTCAAAGGCCTCAATTCTTTGGCGCTCAGCCTTTCTTATGGTCCAACTTTCACAGCCATACATTGCAACTGGGAAAACCATAGCCTTGACTATACACACTTTTGTTGACAGGGTGATGTCTCTGCTTTTTAGTGTGCGGTCTAGATTTGCCATTGCTTTCCTCCCCAGGAGCAAGCATCTTTTAATTTCTTGCCTACAGTCCCTCTCTGCGGTGATCTTGGAGCCCAGGAAAATAAAATCTGTCACTACCTCCATTTCTTCCCCATCTATTTGCCAGGAATTGAGAGGGCCGGATGCCATGATCTTGTTTTTCTTAATGTTAAGTTTTAACACAACTTTTGCACTCTCCTTCTTCACCCGCAACAACAGGCTCTTTAGTTCTTCTTCACTTTCTGCCATTAGAGTGGTATCATCTGCATATCTTAAAATAAAAAATAAAAATTAATAAAATATAAAATAATTACAAATAATAAATAAATAAATAAAAAACAAAACAAAAAACAAATGAACTCAAAGGGCAGATTCAATAGACTACTAGGCCTATCTCTGTCAGTTTTCGGTTTCTTAAAAAGTGTTTCCCCAATATTCACGTGCAATACAGGTAGTCCTCGACTTACGACCACAATTGAGCCCCAAATTTCTGTTGTTAAGTGAGCCATTTGTTAAGTGAATTTTGCCCCATTTTATGACTTTTCTTGCCACCATTGTTAAGTGAATCACTGCAGGTGATAAGTTAGTAACCTGGTTGTTAAGTGAATCTGGATTCCTCATTGAGTTTGCTTGTCAAGGTTGCAAATGGTGATCACATGGCCTTGGGACACAGCAACAATCATAAATATGAATCAGTTGCCAAGCTTCTGAATTTTATCACATGATCATGGGAATGCTGCAAAGGTTGTAACTGTGAAAAATGGCCATAAGTCATATTTTCAGTACTATTGTAACTTTGAACGATCACTGAATGAACTATTTTAAGACTGCATGCCTTCCCATAATTCAAAACTATTATTCCATATACTAACTTTTCAAATGATCAAGAACAGATCTTGACTTTCTATGCAAAGTTTTGTCAACTAGTTTCTAGTTTCCTGATAATTCTTACTGCCTTTCCCCAACTTGCTCCAATTTTGCTGAATCCTTTTTCATGTATGGTTGTTCATGTCTTTCTCCCTCTGCTTTTGTCTGCCTTTCTCCACATTTTTAACTAGCTAACAATTTTAGATGTTTCCTGAGGTTTAATAATTAACAATTAAACTATTTTTTTTCTAGATGAACTGAAGGGTGTGTTTGCTTGCTCTGATTTGGATATAATGATTGACCAGGCACATGCAAACTAAACCTCCTTCCCCTCATGTTCACATTATTTTAATATTTATCATCTCCTTCTGGCTACAGGGCATATAAAGTGCTAGGCAGTTCAGTCACATGTAATACTAAGCTTAATAGTTTGACTTTTGTTTTCTCCCATTCTCTCCTAACACATGCTGTTAGTATTATTTGACTGATAGGACTCTTAAAATAGCCAATATTGTTGGAACCTGTTGTTCCACTGCCTGCATTCACACAATATTCTTAAACCAAGTCAATTCAACAGTAATGATCACATTCACAGACATTGCTAGGCTTAGTTCATTTTAACTTTGTTTATACACTGAGCTTGTCGATTAGGTCGGCAGTTTGGCGGGTCGAATCCTGAGTGCCGCGTAGCAGAGTGAGTGCCTGTTACTCATCCCAGCTTCTGCCAACCTAGCAGTTCGAAAGCACATAAAAATGCAAGTAGAAAAATAGGAACCACTATGGTGGGAAGGTAACAGCGTTCCGTGTGCCTTTGGTGTCTAGTCATGGCGGCCACATGACCACGGAGACGTCCTCGGACAAACGCTGGCTCTTCGGCTTTGAAGATGAGCACCGGTCCCTAGAGTTGGGAACGACTAGCACGCATGTGCGGGGGAACCTTTACCTTTACCTTTATAGTTTATAGGAGTGCAACCTTAGAGTGTCGCACAAATCTTGTTTGGTTGGTTAGTTTACTAACTTAAATTTAGTAACAAGGCAAGCAAGTTGTGTCAACACAACTACCGGTATAATGTGTGTCTGTGGTTTACTGAATTTGCTTAGATTCAAACGTGGGACAATTTGGACAAGTATGACTGCACAAATTTAACTCCACTGATCACCTCGCTCCATCTCATAACACTTGTTGCAAAAGGTCCTACGAGGGAGGAAGTCTGAAGTACTGAAACCAGCCTTTCGAACTAGCTGGGGTGGAGAGAAAATAAAGGGCCAACTTCTAATGCATACCTGAGACCAAAAGCACAATGGAATTTGAAACATGCAATGTCAGCTATCCAGCTCCGGCTGGATCAGCGAAGCAAGAATCAAACAGAGTTGAATTAAGGAATGCTATTGCAAGAATTAGAAGTAAATTATAGAAATAATGAGAATGTTCCAGCCTCTCTTAAAGGTGAGCTCATTAAGGTGGAATCTCTTTGAACATTTCAAATGGCTTTTTCCAAGCCTTTTGGCAGCTATTTCTGAGACACACTCTCCCATCAGTTGGTTGCTTTATACTCTAGCCTTCCTCCTCCTGCTCCTTTCTCATCCTCCTCACTCAGAACAGAGCAGCCTAGGACTAGGTTATGGCTCTGAGCAGCCTAGGGGAAGACCTGATTTCCTGCCCATTGACCCTGCGTCTCCCATACTGTATGAAAGTTGGAAATTGTCGTTAGTAGCCCTTGTGCCAAAGGCAACTGCACTTTGTCTTTTCTTTGGATGTTTCACTTCTCATCCATGAAGCTTCTTCCCTTCTGAACCGAAGAAGCTTCTTGGATGAGAAGCGAGACGTCTCCAAAGAAAAAACAAAGACAGTCCACTTGACCTGGATGACTGAGAATCTCCATAGACATTTAATAGCCCTTGCTTTTCCGACTCATTTTTTTTTGTGGGGAACAGCCAACGTTTTCACATACCAGCATTTTGTCTGCCTATTATACACTCAACATCTCTTACATAGTACTGGCAGTCCTCATTTAGTGATCATTCAGTTATGACAGTGATGAAAAAGTAATGACCAGTTGTTGCATTTATGATCGTTGCAGGTCTATAAAGCAAAGGAAAGCTGAAGTAAGATCATTAACATCACAATTTTACTTCAGCTTTCCTTTGTGTTACAGATCTGTGAAATTTGTAAATGTGAGGCCTGGTTGCAAAGTTACTTTTTCAGCAACACTAACTATGAAGCAGGGACGCGGTGGCTCAGTGGGTTAGGACGCTGAGCTTGTCGATCAGAAGGTCGGCAGTTTGGCGGGTTGAATCCCGAGTGCCGCGTAGCAGAGTGAGCGCCTGTTACTCGTCCCAGCTTCTGCCAACCTAGCAGTTCGAAAGCACGTAAAAATGCAAGTAGAGAAATAGGGACCACTATGGTGGGAAGGTAACAGCGTTCTGTGCGCCTTTGGCGTCTAGTCATGCCGGCCACATGACCACGGAGACGTCCTCGGACAAGCGCTGGCTCTTTGGCTTTGAAACGGAGATGAGCACCGGCCCCTAGAGTCGGAAACGACTAGCACACATGTGCGGGGGAACCTTTACCTTTACCTAACTATGAATGGTTGCTAAATGAGGCGGTTGGTTGCTAGACGAGGACTATCTATATATTATAATGATTAATGAGAACAAAATAAAGGTTTTCTAAATCTGAGGATAGTTGCTTAATCCAACATCTGACTGGTCTGTTATTTCCAGAAACCCACAAGTGTGTGTATGTATGTATCCAGAATCCCTACCCATTCTTCAAACCAGGGCCGTCATTCAGTTCCATCATTCTCTTATCAATTCTCCTCTCCTGGATTAAGTTCCATTTGCTTCCTTGCCTGTAGAAGTAGCTCATGATGCTCATTTACTATTGGAGGACTTAGTTCTATGTAAAGAAGTTTATGCATCTTAATCCAGGAATGAAGAATTCACAGGGAATTATGGGATTGAATGATGGCCAATGTGCAGCTTGTAAAAAGGATGGAAGCTGCAGCCAATGGAAGACTTGCTTAGCCCATTGTTCTCATATCAACAGGAAGCTTCCTACATTTTAGTCATTTTAGCTAAAACATAAGACATATGGCCTTAAGACAAGTTTTGAAGTGATGTGTATGGAACTAAGTTGTTGAGAAATGGCAGCTATGGTAGTGTGTGGTTACTAGAATATTGAGAATGATAAAGTAAGTCCAGTTGCCACGATTCAACTTTCAGACAACTTTAACTGGATGACCGAGAATCTTCATTGCCATATTGCCACTTTGAGGAAGAAACTCTTGACTATCAAGATATGTATCTTAGACTTAGATGCATGCAGGTGCTGCTTACCTTTGATGTGTTACAACTGAAGTGATTTTGTTTCCATCTTTCTTGACCATTCTAATTCACCCAGGGTGTCACATCCTAAGTATTCGCTTTATATATAGGCCATTCTAAGTTCGTACATTGTACTTTTTGTTATGTGAGCAAGCTTGTTTGTTTTCCACTTTAAAATGCATTTTTCTCATTTTTATTTACTGAAAGACCTAGAAGTTAATCTCCCCTTCCCCACCTTCTCAGCAAAATATGAGTTTCCAGAGATAGAAGAACTATGACAAAAGCACCAGGATAGAAAAGTGGAAACCAAACCAAATCCAGAGATTTTGCCAAAGGTTGCTCATCTCCAAAACTATTCCAAAATGCAAACTTGGCACTGGGATATGTGTTCCAAGAGGAAGATTTGGAAGATAATTTCCAGAAATTAGAATTGCTGCAAGTAGAAACTCCACCCAGGATTCTCTCTAATGTGATAAGCAGGATTCTTTATTTTTGAATGTAAATATCTTGCAGGACTGATCTGATTTCCCATCTGTGTGACTCTCTACTTCCCTCTAATGGCCAGCTCTGGTAAAACAGCCTTTTTGTTTCAATACCTAATTGTAGTTTTCAAACTTGGCCCTTTTATGACTTGTGGACTTCAACTCCCAGAATTCCTCAGCCAGATTTGGCTGAGGAATTCTGGGAGTTGAAGTCCACAAGTCATAGAAGGGCCAAACTTGAAGACCCCTGCCTAATTGTATGTACCACACCCATTTTAGAAATTCCACTATTCCTATCTCTTGTAATTTACCTAGGATAGCTAGGTCAATTTACCCCTCCCTTGTTTTTGACATTATTTTAAATGTATTTACTTATACTTTTAAATATAAATTATGAAAATCAGGAAGATGCTTATTCTTATAGGATGAGTGGGAAGAAAATTGTAATATAACATAGATGGATTATAATATTGCTTTTAAAAACAGTGATAAGCAATCAATGTCAAGGCCCTAATTTTTGTCCTCAGACTGAAGATTACTGACTGTATGTTAAATGTAGATCCCAAGCAATTTTTCTGCTTGAACAGCTGGTAGTGACAAAAAGGAATTTGGAGTTTCATTCTGTTAAAAATGTTTCCAATCCAACATGTAGATGGGATGTGAGACACTGGAGCAGGGTCTTCAAACTTGGCAACTTTAGACTTGTAGACCTCAACTCCCAGAATTCATCAGCCAGCCAGGGTCTTACAAGTTTGAAGACCACTGCACTGGACTCTTTCACCTACAAGTAGACCTCGACTTACAACTGTTATTGAGTCCAGAATTAGCCATTAAGTCACTGTGGTTGCTAAGTGATTTATGACAGGTTCTCGCACCTATAACTGTTGCAGCATTCCTGTAGCTATTTGATCAAAATTCAGGTGCTTGGTAACCAGGATGGAATTATGTTACAGCACCCTGTGCCTCATGAGGGTCTTGTCATCCGAGATCTTCCCAGGGGGCTCCAGCAAGCAAAGTCAATAGGGGAAGTTGGGTGTGTGATTTATTTAATGACTGTTGCAAAAAAGTTGCAACGTTCGATGCGACTCATGGAATGACTGCACTGCTTAATAACTGAAGTCCAGGAGCACTTGCATCACCCTATAACTATGGGCTATAATTCTGTAATTAGACTAGTACATAATATGGCACTAGCCACTAAGTTCAGATTTCTGAGAACCTTAATTTTCCAGAATTTTTTTCTTTTAGGAAAAACTTTCTCCTGGTTACATCTGTGACAAAATACTTAGAAACAAACACAGCTGAAATCCCAAATGAAACTGTATAAAATGTATTTCAGGACTGTCTCAAATCTTTACTTCGGTCCATGATGAACTAAATAAGCAGCAGTGGATTATGCAAAATATATAGTTATCCAATATGAAGAATTTATGCAACTTACAGAATCCAGTTTTTACTGATACAGTTAAAAAAAATTAGTTCTCCAATTACATAAAGCATAATTATTTCAGGGTTTGTCTTAAAAGCTGTAGCAAGCAGCCCTAAATTTAACCATATACCCAACTGTGATCTTGCTAGATGACTCTGCACACTGCACACAAGATCTGTAAAATGGGAAAACTGAAAGGTTATTTTACAGGGCCTGGATATAACAAAAAAGTAGCTGATATTGAAAAATTCTGGAATTCTGGGCAACACCTCAGGAGCTAGCAATGTTCTCAAGTGTGGGTCACTGCTGTGTGGTTGTTATCTGATATCAGTACTAAAGAACAGCAAAAAGAAAACTCATCACAAATTTAAGTTTACCGAACTATATGAAATTCACAAAATTTCAGGACAGAATGGCCAATAGTTTGCATGTGGAAGGCTCATGTGGCTGCATTTATATATTTTGAATTAAGTTTTGAATGTTATTTGGGCAATTGTAGATACCATCTGCGAAACACCTGGTTTATGCAATTCCTTGCATTGAATTGATAATTCTCCCTATTGGTATTCCAAACTGATATTTTTGGGTAGAATTACAATGTTTATTCTTTTTCTTCTTTCTTTCTTGCAATGACTAGAAAAAAACGTAAAAAGTCTAAGTCAAACCCAATTCTTCCTGGCCACATCCAAGTAGTTTCGTTGGCAGCAGAACAGAAATGGCCTTCTCAGATTTGCAGACCTGGGACTTCATCCTAGCCTCTTATGCAAGAATATTCAGGTCCAACCTTACTCAGCTTTCTTTTAAAATCCAAGTTGCTATGTGCTACCACCCACTGTCATGCTATTTGGAATAGTCATAGCCATAACTATATTCTATCAAACTTTGACAGCAAATTGTGGAAAGTTGCTATATATCTTCAGATTCTAATACTGCTTTTGTTGCTAAACAACATGACTTTGTTCAAGCACTGAAGTAGGGAAATCTCATCTCTTTCAAGAGATCTGCCTCAAAGCAGCATCTCATTCTTGATAGAAAGTGAGAGGGAACAAATAGTAGTGTTCCTTCACTTCCAGTCACTTGGCGTATCTTCAACCCCTGTGCAACCACATATGGAAGGATACAATATGAGGATTAAGCCACCATCCTTTTATGTATTTCACCTAGCAAAGGGAGATTTATTGTATATGACCAACCTGTATCAGGACTGTAAATGCCCTTAAAATATCTCTTCATATATATATGTGTGTGTGTGTGTGTGTGTGTGTGTGTGTGTGTGTGTGTGTGTGTGTGTAAACCCTCTCACAGTCATGCTGGGCAATCTCAGAGACTGTGTTATTGCTCAGCAAAAGGGAAAGCAAACATAAGGCAACTGAGGTGGGGATTTGTAGCTGCCACCCTCAACCGAGAGGCACCTATAGTCAAGGAGAAGACAAACTCCACTTTTGGCTGCAGCTCCAGTCCAAGATGGGAGGTTAAACTCATGGACTCAGGCAATCTTCTGTGACCCCTTGAGCTGCCAGTTCAGCCAGCACATTGTCAAGGTAGTTTGGGTCTGGGTAGCCATGGCCTGAGACGTTAGAGGTCATCTCTGTCTTGTGATGGATCTCATTCCACACCACAGTGTTGTTCTCGCCAGTTGTGCTAGATGTTCCCACAGTGAAGATCAAGCGCCTTCTCCACGCCACCTTTAAAAGTTCCAGCACCTAGAGAGAAAAGAAAGAGGCTAACGTGAAGCTTCTCACATTCCACAGAAGAAGACTCCAATCTTTTTTATGTACCCACTTCACTTTGTTGAGATCTAAATTCTACTTCTATTCCATGTGTAAAGTTGGAAGACGTCTCTGAGATCATCATACTGTGCACTCTCTAGGACTTCTCCAACTTCTGCTTCTGAAACTCTCCACCTGCTCAATATCTGGCACTATTGTTGAACTGTTCTTATTAAGCAGTTCAATCAGAAGAATTGGATTTAAGCTGAATTTTCCATGGTGAAAAATTTAAAAACTTTTTAAAAATACTAAACAATCATTAATAGTCTTCGTTTAATTAAGCTACGGATTGTGCAGAAAAAAAAAGGAGAATTAACTTCACATTCTTTATTCTACCGCAACAGGTTAACTATACAGATCTTAGTATCACTGTACCTTTTGCCCCTTCTCGTTGTCAGGTAAGTAACAATATCGTGGGAATCCTCTTGCAGTGTATGGCAGCCCTGGGCTGGGATGCTCTGGACCCTGAACAGATAAAGGCAGAAACATTTATATATGAAGATCCACTCATTTGTACAAACTGGCTTGGAGCACAAAATAGACTTAATTTAGTTGTTGAATTAATCAATGTTCTGGATTCACATAATTTGCTGGATCACACTCTAATAAAAAAGCAGGATCTGCAGAACACATTAAGGTATCAAAAGCAAGCCAAGGTTCAAACTAAACTAGCTCAGGCACATTGTACAATAAATGATCAATTATTACCGGTTAAGTTTAAGAGTGCAAACCCAGCCACTGGGTACCAACTGTGCTGGTTAATGCCTCTTTAGCCCTTTAAGGACCATTGCAACGACCCCAAATATTGGAGAAGTGTTTCAAACTGACATAAATAAACTGCTCAGAGTATAATAAAATTCTTTAAATGTAGCGATGTGCATTTTTTTGTGAGAAACGAAAGAGCAACTCTAGATTTATCTGGAAAAGATTTTTTGAGAAACAAAAACCCCATTAGGGCTCCCAAATTGCGAGCAGGTGGAAGAACATTTTTCACTAGTGCTCTGCCCTTTAATGGGAATGCGGTGGATCATAGCATTATATAGCAGGGACATAATATGTGCATCCCATGTGATTTCTAGGATTATTTTTTCAGGAAGAAATTATCACTGCACCTTGGAAGGAAGATTTGCCAAGAAAGGAATCCATCTGTTCATTCTTTCTCATTCCTGCCTAGCCAAGTATCTTCCACTTTGAAATGCAGTGGCTGCCACAAGGCCTAACCTTCAGCATCATCTCGGGCTTTCTAACTTTGCTTTACCATCAGGCCCCTCCCCTCAGGATAGGTTTAGTACATACAACATACTCACCTGAATGCCTCTGTTGATATAGTATACAATCTGTATTGACCCACAGTTCTCGTGCCCTGGAAGAGACTCTGAGCGCTTGTAAAATTCCATCTTGCCACTGGGTTGCGTGCCTGTCTTCTCACCATAGATGGCCTTACAAGAGGGACACTGTAAGCTGCCATCCTGATAGAATATTACAAAATGTTATAATGAGTATAAAATAAGGGCTGTGAAAAATACAGATTTCTGGAAATCTCTTCCCCCTTTTGAAGTTCAGGATTGCATATCGCTTCCCACTAGCTGGATGTCCACAAAATGTTGGATGCCCTTGGCAACCTATGGCTGTTTCTAATAAGCCACTTTTCTTACTTCTTAATCTATAAAGCAAAAGGACTTTTGTCTTGATGAGCCCATTTCATAGAGAAGGGGTAGAAAACACCCCATGTGAGCACCCTTGCATGCATTCTTGTATAAAGTATCTTCTCCCACGAAACCAGGAGGTGCATCCATTCCCATTCCAGCTTGCCCATCTATTCAGGGCCCCTACTATCCTTCCTCCTACTTTAAAAGAGTGGCTTACATGACACACACTTTTCTGGCTGATGGATGCTGCTTACAGAATGCTTTCCTCAGTATCAGCTGTACCTGATACTATCTTTAAATCTTTTGCTTTTCGTTTTGCCCACTATGGTAATCCGTTGGAACTCTGTGATAGTCTTTTAATGAAGTGGCTTTATTACTTTTTTTTAAAAAAAGATAAAGCCATTATTTAAATTTCTTTTTCACTGCCATGGAACCTACCGGTTGTAGATTCTGAGTCATAACATGAAGCACTACAAAAAACGGAGAACTGTCTGCCTTTCTCTAATGCCTGCAGGAGGTCTGGCAGAAGATGTTAGTCCTTGTTGCTTAATGGCCACCAAAATTAAACTTCTATTCATCACATGAGTATTTCTGGATTCCACTGCTCAATAACCCTACAGCAAGACAGCCAACAGACTGCTACGTTTATCATTAAGTGAGGTTGGCTACTGTGGCATCCACACCTGGTGTTCCAAAGCAAGACAAACAATAGCCAATCCCCTCCTTGCTTGCTGTACCTTGTTGCCACTGGTGTACATGGCCAGCACACAAAGTAGGTGAAAGGTATGGGCACATTTGATCAGTCTCCCCACACTTCCAGGTTGGATCATCTTGCTCTCACTGGTATCACTGTATCCTGAAGGAGCAGCCAATTTTTCCATACAGATAATGCAATCCTACAAAATAAACAGTTCTTTCATATTTTTGCTTCAGGGGATTGAAAACATCATAACAACCAATCAACCCCTTCCAGATAAGGATCTTGTGAGACAATCAGATGTCATTTTGCTCTAGGAGAGAAGAAACATTTAATCTCTTCCCCATGGACTATTTTCCTCCTTCAAATCTTCTCTGGCTGCTTTTTCTCTCCTAGGATTTTAGAACATAGGATTGGGAGGGACTTTGGAAGCCTTCTAATCCAACCTGTACATGCATAAGCAAAAGTATCTCAAATTCTAAGGGAAGGATGCTTCTCTGCTCTATGTGGCCAAACAACATGGTTGGAAAAATTTTGCTGAAAGAACTGTAAAGTTTTCTTGCAAAAGCAGGAATTGGCAGGCCCAATTGTCACTTGAGGAGTGACATGTTGGAGGACTGTTTAAAAACAAAAACAAAAGAAAATCAAACATTCCCCTAGGTCAGGGGTAGGCAACCTCGGCTCTTTTATGACTCATGGACTTCAACTCCCAGAATTCCTGAGCCAGCCATGCTGGCTCAGGAATTCTGGGAGTTGAAGTCCATGAGTCATAAAAGAGCCGAGGTTGCCTACCCCTGCCCTAGGTCCAACTCTACTCCTGATATCATAGGCATATCCAAGTGGCCTTGCACCCAAAAACCAATGAGGCCTTTTTCCCCCCTTGTACCTCACACCTTCTTCCCCCCCCCTTTCCTTTTCCTTCCCTTAATCTCCTATTTCTATTTATCTTTGTATTTTATATATTAAATAAAATTTAATAAAAAGAAAAAAAACAAAAACAAAAGCCAAAATCAATGACGCTCGATTACGATGATCTCTTTGAGATCAACCAAGGGTATTTTAGTATGGCCATCTCCTGTGACAGGCGGGGCTTTCCATGTGTCCCACCACAGATCAAATTTGCAGATGAACCTTTTGCAGCAACAGCATCTTCCCAAATACAGTTATGCGTGAATGGCTAGGCTAAAGGAGGGGGGGGGGCGGTGAGAATTAACCTTTATGTAATGTGTTCAAAGGCAGCATCACACACTGATTAAAGACAGGTCACAGTTCAGCATGGAGAAAATCCAACAGGAATCATCATGCATTATCTGGGTTGCACAAAGTACTAAATGCAATTTGTTGTAATCATTTGCTGAGCAAGCCAGTCACTAGACTCAGCCCAAATGAAATGAAGCACACTATAGCTTAGCTTAATGTATGACCCCTGATAGCATTGGGAAATACCCTTTGCCCCAAACTGAAAAGAATCCCCAGCAGCTGAAACAGAAAATGGTATCAGACTCATAGAGAATTCAGTACAAAGCATCCTGAATTTTAGGAGCGTATTTAAGTTGTCAAAGCTGCCTTCTGTTTCAAAAGAGTAACCTTCCAGGTTAAGCCACAGAAAGCTAATGTAGAATGTTCTGGTGAAAACTGAATTTGATTAACCTTTAATTGAAAGTCTGAACTATTAATATGATTAATTTTCTCTTTATCTTTTTTTATTATATTCAATTTCATTTTCCCATTTCTTCCACAAACAAGTCAACAAATATATAGCCATACATAAATACATACACGTACGTTTGGGTGCTGCTCGTCCATTTCCCCTTTCACTGTATCCACCCTCCTTCTCTCTCTTCCCTCTTCTCTACTTTCTTTCTCCCTTTCTCCTTTCTTTCCTACTTCCCTCTTCTTCCTCTCCTCTCCTCTTTCCCTCACCACTCCCCTCCCATTTCTCCCCACTTCTCCTTTTTCCCTCCAACCTTTCTACTTCCTTCCCCCTCCTCTACTCTTAATTTCCTCTTTTTCTGTCGTATTACAATGTGGCTGGAACATTTCAAAGATGTTGTGGATGGTTACAAAGAGGTGGTGGCGTGGTGGTTAGAATGCAGTATTCCAGGCCTAGTCTGTCCACTGCCAGGAGTTCGATCCTGACCAACTCAAGGTTGACTCAACCTTCAATCCTTCTGAGGTCAGCAAAATGAGGACCCAGATTGTTGGAGGCAATGTGCTAACTCTGTAAACCGCTTAGAGAGTGCTGTTTATAAGGCTACGTGGTCCCAGAAGATCCAATCTCATCAATGATAACTAGCAAAGCCCAATGATAAGATAGAATCATGTTGATTGCCCCATACACAAATGAAGGGGAACACAAGCTTGAACAATATAACACCAGCATTGTTGTCAACCAGTAGGGTCCGTGTTGTATCGGTTGAGGATGATGAGAATTACAATCGACACCTGGGAAGGTGTTAAATGGCCAGAGGTTGGCTTTAAGGAAGGTTTCTATGACCCACTCAGCAATGCTCTTTGAGGGAGGTGAGTGGTTTAGAAATGTGAAATGTAGATAAACAAACTGCTCATGTGCATCTCTTCCACATACCTCATCAACTGGAGGTGTCTTCAGCTCTTCCAAATACTTCTTCACAACCTCTTCTGGCCTGGTCTTGCTGTCTGAAGGAAAACAGAGAGAAAGATCACAGAGGGGAATATCATTCTGCACTAAGGCACTCGGAGGGAAAAGAGGTGAAGGGGAGCAGCAGGAGGCATAGGCAAGTTAAGATGGCAGGCAAAGAAGAAGGAAGAGATGTTTCCAGAAAATTAATCCAGCACAGTCATTTTTGAACGGCTAATTTGAAAACAACCAGTATTTTAATGGTACACAAGTAAGGAATATGGCTATTCCTACTGCTGCTGCAGAGGCAAAGGCATCAAATGGGCAGGAAAAAGAATTAGAAGATCAACTATGGCTGTGGATGTCATTTTACTTTAGGCTGGGGAATTCTGGGAATTGAAGTGCATATCTGTTAAAATTGCTGAGGTGGAGAAACATCGTTCTAGTGTATTATATAGTTTGGAAATAAAATGGAGTTAAACTTTGAAGCTGGTTTTGCCTTTGGAAGCAAAGGGTTTTACCTTTGGAGACTTCAAAATTTAACTCCCATTTTATTTCCATGCTGGCTGGGGAATTCTGGGAGTTAAAGTCCATATCTAATATACAACATTTGGGGTGAAGAGGCTTTGAAAATGTCCTTGCCGTAACTTTTCCTTCCTTAACGAAAATCTACAATCAGAAACACAGTATTTTTTTTCCAACTACTGGAATTTTTGTACATGTACATCCTATATTCATTTCAGAAAATGGTTGAAGTTAATTTATGTAGGTACCCTGGTTCTACAAGTCAAAAGGCAAGGAAGAGACATAATAGGCAATGCTTTTCTCAACAACAGAGTGATCTGAGAGGTCAATATCCCTCCTTCCAAACACACAAGGGTTATCTGGGCTTGAGAAACTGATCAGGGAGAGCAATTATGTGTATGTGTTTGGAATCTACTGAAGAACAGCATAGACATGAAACCATCACTAATTTGGGGATGCAAAGTTTTGAGGTGAAAACCAGAAAAGACCTTAAAATAAACTTTAGAAAGTGACTAAGAGACCCCAGGATGAAACAAAACCTTTGGTCCACCTATGTACATCTTATGGTCTGCCATTCTGCACTATGTGCTGCACGCAATTGTGTCACAGAATGCTGGAAGCCAACCTTATGCTGTCACTGGGTGGAAGTGATCAACTGGTTTTATTCATTTAAATTTATTGGCTGACTAATTCCTGGGATCATACCAAAACTAGAAAACCCATACACAGTAAAAAAACATTAATGGTCAATTTATGC
The DNA here is from genome assembly GCF_947247035.1 of Vipera ursinii. NCBI lineage: Eukaryota > Metazoa > Chordata > Lepidosauria > Squamata > Viperidae > Vipera > Vipera ursinii. Next base: position 340,838,969 of record NC_139512.1, on the reverse strand, counting down.
AAGCTGAGTGCTTGTCCTGTAGGTTTATGCAATTTAAAAGAATTAAAGAAATTATAACAGCATAATGATCTCCAAAACATAAAAGTAGCTAAAGTAAAACCCTGTAAGATAACTCTTAAAAAAATATAGGTTTGTACTCAGTTTTCACTAAACTCATACAAAGGGGGGGAAATGTTCTATGAAAGATATAACAACGTTTCCTAAGAAAAAAACATTATTAGTGGATGATCCCACCATCCAGTTTAATGCTAACAAATTGAAATATGTTTTAGATGCCTTTAAAAAAAATACTGGAAACTTTCCAGCGGTTGTTAGAACAGATCTCAACAAAGTAATTTCACAACGCAGTTCTGAGCATTGTGAAAATGAATGCTGTTTTCCTTTCTATAGCTTGTCTGATATTAAATAATTTAAAACAAATGCTTATCTCTGGCCTTACAGATGGGTAAGAAACTAGGCTTTCGAAATTAACTAAGCGTGCACAGTTTTCTTGGGGGGGGGGGGGAGGGAGAAGGAAGAGTGCAAAGGCACTACTTCTTGGAGTGCTCCATAGACCAGGCCAGCAGCAGACGCAGGGAAGTTCAACCCTAAGTAGGCTAGAGGGATTCTTTCAAGTGCAAAATGGATCCCAAGCTGTGATTCAGGGACCATTGGTAGCCTGCTTAAGTTTCAAAGGAAGACCCCAATGTAGGCATATAGGGACGAAAAATCAAGAGATTGCAGAACTGTTACTGTTACATTCCTACTTGAAATCTTGTGAAAGTTTGGATATATATATATATATATATATATATATATATATATATATATATATATATATATATATATATATATATATAAAATAATTCTGCTCAGTTCTGAGGTCTTCCAGATGGTCTCAAGCTGCCTGGAGGCAGACACTGTGCTGCTGTCCCCTGGCTGACGTGAAGCTTTTCAGATTTGTGAATTACAACATAGTGGTTTGCATATAAGAAAAAGTAAGGATCTGCTATGAGTATAAACACGGATTAATGGGGATAGAAATTGTACTGTACTTTTCCACAGACATATTCTTGTCCCGTCCCCCTAACAGCTTATTTTCAAAGACCAGAAAATGCCAATATAATTATGACAAAATAGTAGGCTACTTAGCCTTTTGCCTACGTGGAAAAATGTTTTAACTGGACACTTTTGTATAAGGAAAGGAGAAAGCTAAGGGAATTTGAGAAAATGTCACTGCATTTTTATGTTTGTCAGCAAGCACGTTGCAGTCTGCTCTGCAGCTGTGCTGTTATCTTATCATTGTAACCATGGTGAGTGTCACATGTTCAACCACATTATGGTTTCATGTCTGGTTCTACTATTGTGTGCGCATGTCCAAAGTTTTTTTCTTTTTTCTTTTTCTTTCTCTCTGTGCTGTCTGGTGAGACAGAGCATGTAGTCAGTTATGAGTCTTTCTTTGATTAAAGTTTTTACAGTAGAATATGTTTCGGGGTTTTCTTTCTTTTACCTGGAACGCACCATGCCTCAAATGAACCACGGTTGTTTTTTGATTTACTCCTTTGACAGAAAGGAGAGGCAAGAGGCCGCTTTGAGAAGGGCGGGCTGGGAAGGGACGTTAGTGGCCCTTGCGTCAAAATACATTATTATGTAAACAAGCAGAGTTCTATATCTCTTTATTGGACACCCCATATAATCCGTTCAAACAAAATTATTAAAAGTTTTAAACTTTTTAGGAACTGGCGATTTGAATAAATAAGGCCCAGAAGTTAACACCCCTAATCCATCCCCCACTTGTCATGCCACCAACCACGAAAAGAGCTAAGATTAACATCAGTATAAGAACTTTAAATTGATTATTTTGGAGTGTGGCAGCATGGCTTTAAAGTAGAGGTCCCAAATTGCACTTCTGACCAATAAATCCAGTCCTGCCATAGTGCCAGTAATATGTTCAGAAGTTGGCGTTTTCAAAAAATCAGAGACTCACAGGGCCTGTTAGTTATTTTGTTTTCTCAATGCACCTTGTTACAGCTGCTTGTATTAACCATTAATATATGGATGGCTATTTAGTTTTAATCTCTCCAAGCAACTCTTCTAACTCTTTTAGTGCTCCTCTTCCCTTTCTCATAAGAGCCAACCAAAAGCATCTGACATACTCACAAGCAGCCATCTCGTTAGCTTCTTCCACTGTTTCCTTTCAACTGGTATTCTGAGGCAATGATATCCCTAATTTAGGGTCAGCATCAAGTATTCAGAGCTGATAGCCCTTGACAGTCCTGATTTCCATGAATTTATTCAATCCCTTAAAGCCACCCAACTTAGTGGCCCATCACTGGATGTTGTGTGAGGGATCCATCACTGGATGTTTTGTGAGGGATCCACAGGTTAATTAATATAATATGTAAGAAAAGTATATAAATCATATGAAAGTGATTCTACAAAGATTGGTGCAAAATTACTTTTCAAGATTTTAATTAAGAAAAATTAAAATTGTAAGTTCAAAAAAATTACAAACCCTAAAAACATTTTAATACCAGATGTAACCCAGTACTGATCAAATCCTCAGTTGTCATGTTTCTTCATCAATGTCTTTGATGAACAAACGTTGGGATGTATAGTTTACCCTTCCTTTTCCCCATTTTTTAAATCTCTGCCCATTGTTTCTACAATTCTGCTTTAACTGCTTCAAGCTGCAACTGTATGGAAGAGATACACAAACAAATGACATAATTTAATAAAATGCAATGTGAATGTCCATTAGTAGTCTAGCTATACAGGTAGTCCTCGGTTAATGACAGGAACTGGAACTGACATTGCTAAGCAAAACAATCACGTGACAGTGCTGCTTATCAATGGCAATTCCAGCACTCGGAGCTGCCATTGTTAAGCAAGGATATCCTGTGGTTGCCATTTGCAATCTCCGGTTGGCTTCCTCGTTGATCTGGCTTGTTGGAAGCTGGCAAGGAAGGTTGCAAATGGTGAACGCATCACCATGGGCATGTTGTAACAGTCAGAACTCCACAGACTAGTTGTAAGCACCACTCGTTCAGTGCCCTAACAAGCTTGAACGGTTGCTGAATGAGTGGTTGTTAAGCAAGGACCACCTGTAGGGTCACTGCTCTGCCACCTTCTTCTCCTTACCACATTTCTCCATTTAGCAGGAAAAACCCTTGCCACAGCTGGCTTCTCTACTTGGGTACGTGGGTGGTCTTCTGAACCGCTAAAATGATCGGGCTGACGCTGGACAATAAGACCTACAAAGCAGCAGCAGCATATAAAGCAGAATTGTGTCAAAACTCTTGGGCAACAGGAAAGCTTGCCCTTCATAGAAAGAGTAACCAAAGGCATTTTCATCGAACTGTTTCTGGGAGAAGTCGGAGAATAAGGAAAAGGAAAATGCAGGGCAGGAAAGAGAAAAAGGAGGCAAAGGTGGCAACAGAAGCAGCAACTGAAGAAGACTCCCGCGGAGTCCAAGCAAGTGAGAGCTACCTTTGGTGCCCGCGCTCCTCCTTCCCTTAACTGAGCAGTTTTTTTTAGAGGCTCTATGGGCTCGGGCAGGTTGAGGCGCTTGGGTGAGGTGCACAGGAAATCCAGGGACTGACATCAGAAAGGCCATCATGCCTACAAGGGACATGAGACAGTCATGCACAGGGCAGGTAAGGGGAAAGGGGTGGAAAGAAAATTTGCATCATACCATTTGTAAGATTAAAAAGAAACCCTCTGGATTCGAGAACCTGATTCAGTGCTCATTTCAAAAAACAAGTGACCAAGCAAACCCCAAAGGAAAGCAAGCAACACCTTACAGGGAGAGGTGGTGGGTGGTTTTGAGGTAAGGGAATGTAGACACAGTGAAAAGCTTTTCTTTCTTTCTTTCTTTCTTTCTTTCTTTCTTTCTTTCTTTCTTTCTTTCTTTCTTTCTTTCTTTCTTTCTTTCATTCATTTGGAAGAGACAAGGCCGGGGTGAAAACCACACAAGCAACTGCCTGCTTCAGAAAAAGCATTTCAACTCTCTTCTTTCTGCTTTTGGAAAACAGAAAAACCTCCTATGTTCAATTTAGGATTAAAGCTGGTTTATAAATACAGACTTTAAAAACTGCAACAAAAGTTGCTTGACTTCCATAGTGCTGCACTGACAGCACATAAGACCAAAACTTCTTGCCCTTAAGGTTAATATATATCATTATACAATAATTACAGTAGGAAGCTTAATATGCAATATGGAAGAACAAAAACTGTGGACCCACAAATGTATATAATAGCCGTTTTCATTTCCCCCTCCCTATGGCATATGCTACTTTCAAACTTTCTGTGACTTCTAAAGCCTGCTAAAAATTGCTAGTGCATTTCCCTATCATTTTGAGCTTAGAAATATATGCGAAACTGCTGTGTAAGCCAAAGTGACATAACATAGTTCTAATAAAATCACATCTCAAGTCCTCCAGAAAAGCAGCAACTGACCCCCAAATCCTGTTCACTGCAACCTTTTCCCTGCCAAATATTCTCTGTCGGTCTCCCTATCACCCAAAGGTTGCCTATTCCTGTGATAAACTACGTGTTTAAACATCATTGATTGAATTACAACAAACCACAAATAGACTTTTGGCATATTACATGCTATGTGCAACCAATTCATCACAGAATATCCTTTAACCACAAACAAGCCAGAAATGCAATAGCAAAGAAACACATAAGAGAGGTTGCAAAACCAAACACCAACCTCCTTTTATGTTTCAGAGATGCAGTTTCATGTACACTTCTGGTGCCTAGTGCTGCCTCACTGCAAATTCATTCATTCATTGATTTGGTTAGTCAGTCAGTCTGTCTGTCACATGCATGCATGCTACTGGATATTACAGTACAGTGAGAAATATACAGATATTTAAGACAGTTCTAAGTTGCTGACATTAAGGCTACATGTGGCTATATGGAAGTGTAGAAAAATCATGAAATTCAGCTATGCTTCCCAGGAATTCCATTTTCTTTCAAAATTTCTGTTCTATTTATGGATGTGAAGTACTTAGGAAAACATCTGGGCAATGTCTACAAGCACTGCAGAAATCTTGAGTGAACGTTAAGTAAGTTTTCCAAGGACCTGGGCCAATACTACAGTGACCTCAACTGCTCTGTAAACGGGCCTATACATCGAAAATTACAACTGAAGAGAGTGAATGGTTAGAAAATATGCTTTTGGGCAGAATTCAAAAATTGTGTTTTGTTCTGAAAGCGATAACGACTGCTGGTGGACCTGGAGACAAGAAGTAAAAGGAAGCATTGGTGAAAAGGGGGTAAATAGGTAGACTAGACATAGCACCGCTATTTGAGAAGGCAGCGGTCTTTATAGTTTTGTGCTCAGAGGGTCAACCTTTGTTTTTAATATTCCTTCATGCAAAAGTAGTACAGCATGCAAAAAGAAATTGAAATTTATATGAGCTAGAGGGTGATAGAATTAATAGTTTATTGTTGTTAGCATATGGATGCTTATGATTGTTCTTTGTTTTTATACCCTGTATTTAGCTCTGGGAAGTGGGGGGGGAGAGGAGGGAATGGGTGGGAGGGATAGGGAGGGTTAGGTAGGGGTAGGGGGAGGGGGGGATTGTTAAACTTAAAATGTACTGTAAAACTTTTCAATAAAAAATTCAAGAAATTGAGAAAACTGGGCTAAAATAATTTGTGGTTGTATTATAAAAATATTCTTATTCCTTCTTATAAAAACCTATGAGTGTGCAAAGCAATTGCTACACACATTAATAACAGAACACTCCTATACTTCTAAGTCTCCCTTAAATAAAAAGTATTTTTATTTAAATAAAGTATTTTTATTTTATTTTATCTTAAATAAAGTATTTTTTGGCCCAAGTCTCATGACAGGAAGAACAGGGTAGAACAACGGCTAATGACCCTCTTTTACTGGTCTACTATAGAGAGCGTCCTCTCGTATGGTATTGTGGTTTGGTATGCTGGTCTGACAGCCGCGGACAGGAAAGTATTACAGAGGGTAGTGAGCACAGCACAAGACATTGTGGGCTGTTCCCTGACACCACTGGATGACATCGCCAGGGCTTCGTGCCTTGGAAGAGTGAGGAAGATTCTCAGGGATGACTCACACCCTGGACGGTATCTCTTTACTCTCCTACCATCAGGTAGGAGATATAGGAGTATAGCCAGCCATACCAACAGGCTGAAAAATAGCTTTTATCCGTGGGCTGTTAGGCTTTTAAATGGGACATAATCTCCGTAAACTTATGCAGAATTGACTTGGGAGGCCGGTGTGTGGTATAGTTGGTTCACATGGTGTGGTAGGATGGAGGGTTTGTTGTCACTGTGTGTTGAGGGGAGAGAGCACGGGGGGGGGGGGGGGAAAGGCTCAGCTAATCTCAATGTACACATGTTGTACTTTGACAGTAAAGGTTTATTTTATTTAATTTATTTATTTAGGAAGAGGAGCATCAGAGCTATTGTATAGTAGAGCCCCCAGATAAAAAGAAAAAAAGTTTGCCAATCCTTGCCATAGGATTTGGTCAGATGAAGGAAAGCTCCTGCAGACAGAATACTAGGCATATGGTGAGCACACGATCCTGTTTCAATTCTCCTTGATGTGTAACTGACTGAGGCCCCTCCAACCCCTCCCTTGTGAGAAACAAGGTATGAGTGAGCTTCCCTGTAATATCTGAGCTGCAAAAAGCTCATGCGTATATATGTAAAACCTGCCTGACTGCTGAGAGAAGCAGCACATACTTTGCACTTCTGCAGGACATAATCTGTCATCTATACTACAACGAAGAAAATCAGCCTGGAGACAAGCACCGCTCTTTAAGGCCAAGCTTTCTTAAATGCTGTGTAGCCTGTATTTAAAAAAAAAGTGGACCAGGAACGGTTAAAGCAGGGGTCTTCAAACTTGGCCCTTTTGTGACTTGTGGACTTCAACTCCCAGAATTCCTCAGCCAGCCATGCTGGCTGAGGAATTCTGGGAGTTGAAGTCCACAAGTCACAAAAGGGCCAAGTTTGAAGACCCCTGGGTTAAAGTTTGTAGCTCCCGTGTATTATTAATTGTACTTTGTATACAGCATTTCATTATCCCAGTACTTTCTATCTGGCCTAGTGAGAAGGAAGGAAACCCACCGTGTGCTTTCCCAAAGGCTCTAGGTCAGGGGGTAGGCAACCTCGGCTCTTTTATGACTCGTGGACTTCAACTCCCAGAATTCCTGAGCCAGCATAGCTGGCTCAGGAATTCTGGGAGTTGAAGTCCACGAGTCATAAAAGAGCCGAGGTTGCCTACCCCTGCACTAGGTATTTTATTCAGGCACTGTTTCAGTTTCTCGCACTAAGGATTGCCCTCGACCCTAAAGATCATAAACATGCTCTTTAAAAGTATGAGTGCCAAGATTCCTAAGATATTGGTTTCATTATGACACACTAAATTTCCAAAGAAGCATTTTAAAACAATTGCTAGAACTAATCTGTTTCTAAATCAGTCCTTGTAGGGGCAATTCAATTGCATAAGTTGCAATCAGATTAACTGGAATTGGGCACATTCATATGCTAAGTGGGGAGAGTTTAAGAACAGGCAGAAACCCTGATTTTAGCTATTTTTACAGGGAGTTTTTTTTTCCTGCTCTAAAAGAGGGGGGGGGGCTCCTTAAGACTTATCTCCCATTTTTGAAATTCAAACCACTAAATCTAAAAACAGTCCCTATAATATTACTTTATTAATTATCAAATGTTTGGACGGCCATTTGTCTGGGTCTGAAGATTCTCGACCTGATTATTGGCCAGAAGCTTGGATTAAAAGAATTCCATGATATCTTATAGACCTACAAATTCTATAAAATAGGGAGTTACCTTCCAAACATTTATAGAAGGTTATACCACTCACTTAAGAGCAGTAAAGGTGGGGGTGGCATTAACAGAGGGAGAAATTTGAAGTCTCAGTCACAAAAAACAAGGCTCCTCTGCATTAGAAAACCATTTTATCAAAGCAGGAGAAAAGGGGGATCATTAGCAATAAAAGCAAAACGACAAAAAATATGTAACTATGCAATTCCTGTTTTAATGTTTATGATTATTTCAAGTTACACGGTAGTAAAGATTGTAGTTGTTTAAGGCAGACTCTAGCTACAGTGAAAAGGACATTAAACCAACCATAATTACTATGAGATTTACAGAAATTATGGCCTATAGCTTCTCCCTTGATCATCTGATGAGGACATAAAAATGAAATATATGCAGCAGCTCAAAACAGGAAAAACAAGGCAGAGAGGAATGGGACACCAAGGGCCAGGAACATCCCTTTTCCCCACAAGTGCCACCCCTTTTGTCCATATGATTCTTGCTATATAATAAAAAAAAGTCTCTTTATGAGGATTTTTTACATATCCGACTCTAGATTTTCTAATATTAGATAATGCTTTGGGTGCAGAAAATCCCAGATTAATTAAAAACCCCAGGACAGGAATGCAAATCCTGAGCAAATAAATCAGAGTTGTGTGTCCTTTTGCCTCACACTTTTCTACTGTGTGAAATGTCAGTTTGTAGTAGAGTGTTTTTATGCAAATAGTATGTTTAGTCCCCAGATTTTCAAGATAAAGGACTGGTAAAGATCCTTTCTAAAACAAACTGTGGTGAGAAAGACTGATTTGTTGTTTTAAAATAAGCAACTGGATGTTTGATTTATATATTTGCAAGAACAATTTATTTATTAAATTTCTACACTGCCCATATCACCAAAGAAACTCTGGGCAATTGACAACATTATAGTAAAATAATATAAATGCATAAATAAAAGCATACATTTAAAGCAGAATTAAAAACAGGTTAACACAAGTAAAAATGAATCAAACTAAAAAATCCAAAAGGGTAGGTCAACAAAATAGTCGTTGACTAGAGACCATAATTCAGTTGTAGAGCAGAACTCTGCAATATCAGCTTGTAGATATCTCCCAGAAGAGATAAAGAAAAAGGCCACTGACTAGATGAGGACTAGTAAAAGCAGATTAAAAAATATGCAAGATGGTCTAATTCCTGGCAAATCCAAAGGTTAGAGGATGGGGTTGTTTAGCAAATGCAGCTGCTGGAAATGCAGAGACCCTTAAGAAACAGATTCACCTAAGATGAAGACATTTTGAAAACTTCACCCCAGATTTATCATTGCTTAAAAATTATAGTCAGCATCCTTATTCCAGAAGGTGTGGTGGACCAACTGGTAAATTATAAAAAAGTCAGACTTTGAACTGGGGCTACTAGTTTCCCAAAGTAAAATACGGTAGGTAGGATTGTGTGGAATGGGGGGAAAAAGATGGTGGCCATTACCTGCCAGAGCTTCATTCACTTTGCTGGGTCTGGGTATGGTCACTGGTAACTTTGGTACACTGAGGAGACAAAATCAAATAAAATGAGAATTTTTTGCACAGTGGTAAAAAAAATCAAGTTCTTTACTGGGGCAACACATATTTTGTCCCCAAATTGGCTGAATTCTGAAACAGACAAAATTTAGATAACAGAATAACAGATTTAACAGAACAACAGAGTTGGAAGGGATCCTGGAGGTCCTCAGGCCAAACTTCCACCCAAACAGAAGCCCCTACCATCCCAGAGAAGAGGAAAATAGTAATAGTAATAGTAATAATAGTAATAGTAATAGTAATAATAATAATAATAATAATAATAATAATAATAATAATAATAATAATAATAGTAATAGTAATAATAGTTGGAAGGGGCCTTGGAGGTCTTCTAATCCAACCCCCTGCAATAGTAGTCCACTCTCTTCTTAAAAGCCTGGGGTGATGGAGCACCCACAACTTCTAAATTATCCTGGACGAGAAACTGGAGGTTTCATAGGGTTGGTAATGGAGTGGTTCACAAACAGGATATGGAGGATTAGGCCCCACTGATTGCTCTCCCAATCCTCCTCCTGGAGGAAAGGACCCAGTAGCCCCCACCAGTTACTTTACTCCTGAGAAAACGTCTCTGCCACCCATTTCCCTCTGACCCTTCCATAGTCTGACTATGCTGAAGAGGCTAGATCCCTTTGGGCAAAATGAGAACCTCTGATAAGGCTTTTAAACATTTAGCATGAAAAGCAAGGCCAGGCATCTGGAGAAAGGAAAGGAAAAAGAAAAGAACCAAGGCTTTTTGACAAGGCAGATCCTTCTCCACCCTGGACCCAGGATTCTCTCTCACCAACACGCACAATCAGAAGAGTTTCCAGTCCATAAAATCTCAGCTATTATACTGACCCCGACTTTCTATCCAAATTCATTCATTCATTCATTCATTCATTCATTCATTCATTCATTCATTCATTCATTCATTCATTGCTGTTGCTGCTGTTAATTCTTACCGGCCTTCAGCCATCTTCTCGGAAACTTGGGGGAGAAAGCGCCGAGGGAGAGAAAAAGAAAGAGAAACCAAAAGCACAGGGGGGAAAATGGCGGCTGCCCTCCTTCCTATATAAGCCCCCTTGGGAGGGGAAACCCTCTCTCTTGATTGGCTAATCAGTATTCGGTTTTGTCTGTCTCCACCCATTATTTGGATGGACAAGTCAATTGGCTTTTGTTTTTTTTAACCATTTCAGTGTCTGCCTGAACCCGAACCTATTTTTCAACTGAGATTTTCAGACGATCACCTCTACCTACCTGAGGAACAGAATCTGATTTTTTTTTTAAAAAAAGCGCAAAACAGCAAGAGATTTAACTCTGCAGGGACTTGTCCAGGGAGTTGCCAGGAGTCAACACTGACTCAAAGCTGGTAAACCACACAAACAGCTTGCAGAAACCCCCCTGGTTTTCTTAGCAAGCATAGATCTAAAAGAATAGCGCTAACATTCCAGGCAGTTTATTTCCCCCTCAACACATTTCAATCTTAAGAACTTTTTTAAGGAGGTTTTTCTATACATTCCAGCAACATCTGCTTTTTACAAGAGCTGCGTCCAGTCCTTGCCAAATTCTGGGAGAAGAGCCAAGCAAGTGAGGGGAGGATGACACAATCGCTGAAACTCCTAATCACAACCATCCACTATCTGTAAAATGGAGAACTCCTTCAAGGTCAGAACAGAATGAACACAGGAAAGAAATACCTTAGTTTTAATTCAAGGAAAGATACAGGTTTTCAGATGACTTTTTGGAAGATGAAGATTTAACTCAGTGGTTTGCCACTCTCTCCCTAGGGCCTAGAGCAGGGGTAGGCAACCTTGGCTCTTTTATGACTCGTGGACTTCAACTCCCAGAATTCTTGAGCCAGCTGGCTCAGGAATTCTGGGAGTTGAAGTCCACCAGTCATAAAAGAGCCAAGGTTGCCTACCCCTGGCCTAGAGGAACAATTGATTTTTAAGCAAGCTTGAAACGATTAAAGCAGGCAACTTTAAACCTGGCAACTTTAAGAATGCATGGTTGGCTGGGAAATTCTGAGAGTTGAAGTCCAGAAGTCTTAAAAGTTGCCAAGGTTGGACAACCCCTCAGTTAAATCTATGCTGCAGTCAGCCATTGTTGCAACTGAATCTTCCCCTAAGGCAGGGGTCGGCAACCTCGGCTCTTTTATGACTTGTGGACTTCAACTCTCAGAATTCCTGAGCCAGCTATGCTGGCTCAGGAATTCTGGGAGTTGAAGTCCACGAGTCATAAAAGAGGCGAGGTTGCCGACCCCTGCCCTAAGGGAATGATGATTCACTGTCTTACAACTTGCCATTCATTGTTGCAAATCAACTCCATCCACAGGAGCTAGGTATTGGGGCATCTTTTTGTTACCTGCCCTCAATCTGATCCTATTTGTCCTCAAGCCTAGCAATTAGAAAATGAGAATCATAGTCTGAGTTTAGGCAGCAAACAGCCTCTCCCCTTACTGACATATTTTGTAATTAGATGGCTCAAGACAAAGCACTTGTCAAAAGTGAATCCAAGGTTATTGATAGCGGTAATAAACACAGACTATGCTTCTCATTTTCTAATTGCTGGGCTTGAGGACTTAACAACAGAAATTTGGCACTCAATTGTAGTTGTTAAGTGAAATAGTTGTTAAGTGAGTTTTGCTCCATTTCACAAATTTTCTTGCCACAGTTGTTAAGTGAATCACTGCAGTTGATAAGTTAATAACCCAGTTGTTAAGTGAATCTGACTTCATTGACTTTCCTTGGAACATGACCTTGGGACACAGCAACAGTCATAAATATGAACCGCTGACAAGCATCTGAATTTTGATAACATGATCCTGGCAATGCTGCAAAGATCATAACTGTGAAAAGCGGTCATAAATAAGTTTTTTCAATGCCTTGTAACTCTGAATGGTCACTAAATGAATTGCTGTAAGTCAAGGACTACCTGTATATACCTTAATGCAGCATTAAACATAGAAATATTATGGAGGAAAGTGACTATGGAATCCAGACTGCTCACACGGATCAAAGCCCTTTACACAACTATTTGCTTGAGAGGGGGCCTTGCAGTTAATGGAGCCATGACAAGTAGGATCAATACAAAAGTGTAAAAAGAGGGTGCATTTAATAAAGGCTTACCAGGACTGATGAAAGATGCTAAAGTGTACAAGTCTAAGGCTTTCAACACACATTGCAACATCTTGCTAAATGCTGACAATATGATTTTACTATCATATTTATTTGTTGGACTACGTGAGTTATGATTTGGCTCCTACTATCACAATAATTCTCAGATTATTAATAAATCAAAGTAAAAAATCATGGTTTCTTTTAAAAAATGACATCACAGCCATAGATGTTTAATAGATGGTGAGCTAATAGAGCAGGCATGTCAAACTCGCGACGTCACGTGATGCCGCGTGATGTATTGGGACTTTTTTCCCATTGCCAGCAATGGGGAGGGCATGGTTTCAGCAGGCCGTCAGTTTGTCATGCCTGCAATAGAGCAAGTTAACACCTTTCCCTATTTAGCAGTAGCCTTTTCTGAGACTGGATTTTGGCTCCATCATCATCAAAGCAGCTTACTCAGAGCAAGAGCACATGCAAATTCACTGTTAAAATTGATAAATCACTGCTATCCAGATTCCTTAGCTTCAATTGTTAAGATATACCTAATCAAGGTTACCCTTATGCTCTTATGTGGAGCTGAAGTTCGGGGCTTAAAACACAAATCATTATTAGAACAAACCAACGTTTGAGAAGTCTCTTGGGTATGGATAACAGCACCTTAGATACTGCAGTTAGAGCTGAATTGGGAAGTTCTATAATTTGTTCTTTCTCTAAAATCAGAGCCTTATTGGTGCAAAATCAATGCTATGGAAACTGACAGATTCACAAAATTGAGTCTGATAGAACAGATAAAATCTCAACTAGAGACTTCTTGGGTTGATAAATTTTATCAATAGCTGTGCTCTCCCTGTTTCCTATCCAAGTGAAAAAGTTTTCTGTCCAAAGAATTGTGGACATAGAAGTTCATAGAGATATAGTTACTCCCAGTAAGGCCAACACATTGAGATGAATGAGCCGCTATAAAGGCATCTTCTATGTTGCCAATTATTTAAACATAAAAATCTCCAAGCCTCTTAGGGGAGTCTTTACTTGAATGAGATTTGAGCAGTTGGGAGGTTTAACCAAGTCGCTTAAGATGAATGTACTTGCATTTGTGGAGCCCCAGAGACAGAGGACATAGTGCATAACTTATTTGAATGTCAATTGTATAAGAAAGAGAGAGATCAACATATTGAACAGCACATTAGACTAGCAATCTCCTGGAATCATTATATTAAAACAACATATTTCATATGCCTTAAAATTACAAACAATAAAGCCCTTTCCTTAAACAAAATAGTGCAGTTGAGAACTGTATACATGCATCTGATTAGGTTAAATTGTAGGGGTGACACAGATTATTTGCATTTTCTTTTAGTATATTTTGTAAAATAAGATCTTATTGTTTTGTATTTTACATTTGGTATTCTAATATGGCCTGATAAACAGTAAAGTACTGTTACTATTTAAACACTACAGATAGTCCTCGACTTACAACATTTTGTTTGAACATGCTGTTCAAAGTTATAACAGCCCAGAAAAAAGTGACATGACTTTTTTTCACACTTACAACTATTGCAGCATCCCCCATGGTCAAAATTCAGACACTTGCCAACTCTTATTTGTGATGGTCGCATGTCCCCGGGTCCCGTGATCACCTTTTGCAACCTTCTGACAAGCAAAATCAACGGGGAATTCACTTAACAACCCCTTTGCTAACTTAACAACTGCAATGATTTACTTAGCAACTGTGGCAAGAAAGGTTGTAAAGTGGCACAGATCTCACTTAACAACTGTCTCACTTAGCAAAAGAAAATGTGGGCTTCATTGTGGACCTAAGTTGAAGACTACCTGTATCTCCTTTCAATATAAAGTACATTCTGTAAGAGTAGTCCAGCAAGCATACTTTTCATAGCTCCACAAAGGTTTTATGGTCCTTACTCACACAAGTGCAACTAGGAGCAAATGTTCAAAGTTTGGTAAGTACTATTATTAGAGACAGACATTAAGAAGGTATTTATAACACTTCCACTGCTGCATACAATTCTTAGTATTGTGTAGGTACAAAAGTAGGCTTACAACCCTAATCACTTTTTGAATCATACCTATATGTACCTATATATACACCAACTGGCTAAATTTGAATTCTAAAAGAAATCAGGCAGGAAATCCATCATGCACAGTACCAATTTCTATATGATGGCTCTAATTATAGTTGCAATCCATTTTTATCATTTTGGAAAGGCTTGACCAATATGGTAGCTTTTACACATCCCTTGTTATGGAAAAACGTGAGCGCCAGCACTTCATCTAGTGTGCATGGGTACCCGCTCTTCTTTGGAGAATTACTTTGTGTTTGAGAAACACAAACACAGAGTGTTTGTTTCCTCTTCTTAAAAGTCTTCGTTTAACAACCTTGCCATAAGCTACACAAAGTCATATCTTCTAGAATAAGCACTATGACTTACTCTGAATCAGTCTCATTTATTTCACTTTCCACTCCTACTGTCAGGTTACACAAAAGGGAGCTGTTTTGGCCAGCTGAAAAGACATGAGAAATGTTCTGATTTGAAAAAAAATAAATAAAAGGAAAGGTAGACAAGCAAAGTAGCAAAGCCCAAGTATTGGAGCTACTGCTGCTTTCCTTCTCAGATTTCTACTAATTGTGTACGTTAGATTTGCCCAGAGACAGAAGTAATTACATGCTTCCGATGGGATGCTGTTCTGTGGAGATAGAAACAGAAGCTGTCTAACGCTGTCTCCTAGTGTTGAAATAGCCCTTTCCTCGGCTTAAGCTTATACCTTGTTCTGAAATGTCAGCATTGCTTTCAAAAACAGGTCTCTGTTTAGAACCTGGCAAGTGAAGGTCACCTATAAAAAAAACCTAAAAAGTTAGTAAATTCTGAATCCGAATGCACAGCGGATGACCAGCTCTCAGATCCAACGCATAACTACAAGTTAAATCTCTGGAGTACAAAATATTCATATCTGTATCAAAGGTGCTTTTTCAAAAGGCAACTGGACTTTCTTTGCTTTTTTTTCCTTGAAGATATTTTGCTTCTCATCCGAGAAGCTCCTTCGGTTCTGACTGAATGGTGGAGAATGGAAGGATTTAGAATTAATTCTCCACTATGCAGTATTCACTAGTCAATCTCAATTTCCTTCCCACCCAAACAAAAATTGCTGAAGAAAAAAGATATGATTGAGCTTTTTGAATGCCACCAAATGGTTACCTGTTTCAACACTATCTCTAAATCTGGATGGCCAGATATCGCTCAGAAATTCAAAATTAAGTAAGTAATTTAAGTCGTTAGAATATATAAAGCAGGGCCTCACATGGAAATTAAGTGACATGAATTTAGTTATTCCATTTCAAAATATCACCTGACTTTATCATTAATAATACCAAAGACTGGGCAACAAATTCCATAAATTAATTACAGCTTCGGTCAGGTAAATATTATTTTATTTTGGTCAAGTCCAGTATTAATTTACACTCACAGCATGAACAATCACTACTGCGCCAACAATGACCATAACATTTAACCTGTAATGAAGAGAATACTTTCTCTCATCTCTACATCATTCTAAAAACCTCCAACTCTATAATGCACTTGTAAACATTATAGATCTCATGAATCCAAAACATTGGGACACTCACTCACTTCAGTGGCAGTTTCCTGGGCCTGGAAAGCAAAAGAAATTTGCAATTTTGCATCTCCCATCAGGATGTAGAGCCACTGTGTCAGAACCCACCCCAATCCACATCTTAGGAAAGAAGAACTCTTGGATACGAGATTGTCCAAACATGAACTTTTACTAAAACATGGTTGACAGTGGATAATATAGACAGGATCTGGAAACTGTCTCACAGGTCGATACTTTTAAAGTGTCCCCAAGTAAAACCCCTCCCCTCAGTCCATTTGGTCAGTACTGGATCAGTCAAGTTTCAGGTGTCACACTCCTCCTGGGAATGGAGAGCCCCAGTACATTTGCAACATTATTACTTCCTCCCCTTCACATTCCAGTCAGAGATACCAGAATTCCCCCCCTCTCCCTCTTTCTTTGTTCTTCTTAGTTCAAAGGGTTTCTTCCCTGGTCTTTTGTGATGGCCTCCAGGTAGGCTGAATAAACAAACCTTGCATCTAAGGGATAGAGATGGCTCTTAACAACCCTGCCTTCTCTTTCCCTCCTTGTAAATGGCAGAATCCAGTAAAGGGGTGAGATTTAGATTTGCGCAGATAGGGAGTTAGAAATGAAATATAAATGGATTCTGACATTCTGCCCTTTTTGTTTTTGAAATTGCATTTTCTGGAATGATATTGGAAAAAGAGGCAAAGCAATTTTTCCAATCCATCAGCAAAAAATCCAGCAGTTTCGGACCACTGGCTTTTTCTACTAGCCAAAGACTCAAGAGCAATCAAGTGCTATTTAAAGAAAGGACACTGTCCAACAATGATAAAACAGCCACAGTTGAGCATAAGGGATCCGATTCCTGAGGGCACAATGACTCTTCAATTTTATTATTGACATGACCCTTTCTGGGAGTCAATAACTATCTGAGAAGCAAGATAAAAACACTGCAAGTAAGTCTATAAACAATCGTATTCACGGATGGGCCCGCAACATCCAGCAAAAATGGAAATCCCTTAGGAAAGCATACCTGGTTCCTTTGGATGCTGTGTGAGCTGAACTGGACCCACCGACTGCAGATTGTGATGCTGACCCTGCACTCTGCACGTTCAGTCTTGGCATTGATCTTGCTCCAGAGAGGGCTGGTTTATTGTAAGGCACAAAGCCCACCAGAGAAGCACTGAGTCCTGAGTTTCTATTGGCCCCCTGTATACCAGTAAGGAATTTGGGAGTTGTTCCTGCTGAATGTCCAGGAAGATTCACCATTGAGTGCCGAAACCGCGAAGTTATGGGGCCAGTTCCACTATTCAACAAGCACTGTTGGCATGAACATGTGGGCCCAATGTGAACAGGCCCCGTGGCTGTGGCTACTGGGTATGGAGAGTCCACACACCGACGGATTCTTCGCTGGTACCCAGTGGTTTTATTTGTCTGGCTCAGTGATACAAAATCAATTCCATAATTGTAACCAAAGGGCCCAAGATCCACCTGAGGGCTATTGAGCGAGAAAGCTTGCTCCAAATATACACAAACGTTCATCTCATATGGAAACCAGCTTCCTTCATCGTTCTGCCACTCCCAAGTTACTCCCTGTCCAGGTGCCGAATCAAGCTGGAAGACATGTCTGCGCACCGCTCGCATGGTCCCTAGAGGGAAAAAAAACCACAACAAACCAGGAAGTAAAATTAGATGTTAAAACTAAAAGCAATAAGAGAAGGATTTTGCATAGCCCAGAAAACTGAGTATTAACTGTTATGATACTTCTCATTCACATTAGATTAGGAGAATAAAATGAGAACGCCGGGATACATTATTTGATCATTCATTTTTGCAGCAGTCCCTCCAGCAGATCAGACATAGAAAAATCTTTCGAATCACTTGCTATCTGAATATTTTTTTCAGAAGAAATATCAAAAGTTCTACCAAGGAGCATTTGCATTCATGGCAACACAACTAAGTATGATCCCTTCTTTGTGAGTCAGGTTCAAACGTTAAAGACCAGTTTGAAATTGGCCAACTTCCATTGTATTTGAATTGATAAGGCAATAAGAAAAGCAAGGGGTTTTATCTTGTTTTGTATAAAAAGCTAACTGCTTATCTATGTATACTGCTAAAAAAAATAAAGGGAACACTTAAACATCACAATGTATATTGTATTTAATAGTAGGCTGTCTCATCTTGTGTTCCCTTTATTTTTTTGAGCAGTATATTATTTAAAAACATACAATATAATATAACAATGCTCACTTTACTTTTCCCTCCTTCCTTTTTCCTTTGTATCATGTTATTTATAGCTGGAGACTAAGGGCAGGAACTGTCTGAACTGTGCTGTGCATATTCATTTTTAAGCATTAAATACTGTCATAAATAAGGGACGCGGTGGCTCAGTGGGTTAGGACGCTGAGCTTGTCAATCTGAAGGTCGGCAGTTTGGCGGGTCGAATCCCGAGTGCCGCGTGACAGAGTGAGCGCCTGTTACTCGTCCCAGCTTCTGCCAACCTAGCAGTTCGAAAGCACGTAAAAATGCAAGTAGAAAAATAGGGACCACTCTGGTGGGAAGGTAACAGCGTTCCGTGCGCCTTTGGCGTCTAGTCATGCCGGCCACATGACCACGGAGACGTCCTCGGACAAGCGCTGGCTTGATGAGCACTGGCCCCTAGAGTTGGAAACGACTAGCACGCATGTGCGGGGGAACCTTTACCTTTACCTTTACTGTCATAAATTAAGCTAGTTTGGTGACGTAGTTAAAGCATCAGTATAGATACTGGGAGTCTGTGAGTTCTAGTCCCAACGTAAGCAAGAAGCCAGCTTGGACCAGTCAATCTCTCCTAGCCCTAGAAAGCAAGCAGTGGCAAGCCACATCTGAAATCTTGCCAAGACAAATGCAAAGACCAGCCCAGGCAATTGCCAGAAGTCAAGACTGATTGAAATGCACCAAAAAATGTACCAAAACCGGTCACAAATTAATTACATTATTCAGCCACTTTTCTTATACAGATAGTCCTCAACTTACAATCACAACTGAGCCCCAAATTTCCATTGCTAAACAATTGTTAAGTGAGTTTTGCCCCATTTTACGACTGTTCTTGCCACAACTGTTAAAATGAATCACTGCAGTTGTTAAGTTAGTAACAGGGTTGTTAAGTGAATCTGGTTTCCCCACTGACTTTGCTTGTTAGAAGGTTGCAAAAGTTGATCACATGTCCCCGGAACACCGCAACCGTCATAAATTCATGTCAGTTACCAAGAATTTTGATCACATGATAACTGGGATGCTGCAACAGTCATAAGAGCAAAAAATGGTCATAAGTCATTTTTTCAGTGCTATTGTAACTTCAACCGAAGTAAGTCAAGGACTACTTGTATAAACTACTCTGTGGGGGATGGGAATGACATCATCTGATGCAATGGACAGGGGGACACCGAGAGATGCCACCACCATCCCCCACTTCCCTCATTTAGCCGTGATCTTCATTGCTTTCAACTGAGACTCCAATAGAAGCTCCATTTCTAGATAAACTGCTGCTTCCTTCTATCTCAGGAAAGGTGGTTTCCTGTCATTTTTCTCTCACTTCCTATGAAGAGACCAGAATGCCAGAGTTGTCTTTTTCACAGGGCGTACTTCGGATGATTTGCAGATGGTTGTTTTATTTTTATAAAATCCATCTGACGTGCTGTAGGGATTAATGGGCTGCATAAAAACAACCCCCACAGAACTCATTCTATTTTGTGGGAGGAGGAAGGGAAGGAGTCTGCAAAAATACCGTAGAATGCCCACATTTTAAAAAGAAATGCAGAATCTTTTATGATTGGTTTACATTGATATCAATGTTTGATATCCTGAGGATATCCTGTTGGCCATCAGCTATTTATCCTCAGAAGACAGCTACCTGAGAACAAGAATAGGTTCACATATCACACATCAGCCAAGATTTAACAAGCCATAATTTCCTCAGTGCGTACATTAACCTAAGTCAAAAGCAAACAAACCATATTATGGCTTAGTCTGTGTGTAAACGAACAAACACAAAGTCTGCCCCTATCATAAAGTTAGAATTTTTTTGTGGGAGATATTATTCTCCTATATTCAATAATAAAACCTGAGACCAAGAAAATATTGGCAACCTAGTAAATGAGATTTAACCCAGGTTTACAGCTCTTTCTCAGCACTTCAGACTGTGCTTAGAAGAGAATGCTCTGCAGCAGTGATTCTCAACCAGGCAACTTTAACTGTATGGACTCCCAGAATTCCTCTGTCACCATTGAGAAACAATTTTCTACACCATGATGGATATGTCCACTATTAAACTATATCCTTTAGCAGATAATGCAGCTGCTTCTTACCAGTA
This sequence comes from Vipera ursinii, assembly GCF_947247035.1. Classification (NCBI taxonomy): domain Eukaryota; kingdom Metazoa; phylum Chordata; class Lepidosauria; order Squamata; family Viperidae; genus Vipera; species Vipera ursinii. Next base: position 340,818,534 of record NC_139512.1, on the reverse strand, counting down.
TCTTGCCGGAACTGGGTGAGACTTGCTATGTCAATTATATAGGGAGTCAGAGTTGAATCGGCCTGTCCCAAGGATATGCTGCCATTGACAGGCCAAGTTCCCAGTGACCGCCGGCCTTTCACCATGAGAACCTGGAAAGATTGCTCAATGTAGCTGCACACGCTGCTTCGGTATGGCCTCCACCTGCCAAACTCATCCTGCCACTCCCACACAGCCACTCCTGGATCTGAGAGTGACGGTGGAGGCCCAGCAGATGTACTTGGCAAAGTTGCCATTTTTAAATGGATTTTCCCCACTTAAAAAAAGTCGACAGGAACTTGGAAGTGGTGTTAAATCAGAATCCAATCTGTCATCTTCAGCAACAATACCTTGACAGACCTGTGGTGGAAAAGGAAAGGACATTAATCATGAGGTATCAAGCATTATTTCTCAGATGTTAGCAGCTGACCTACAGTGCAAAAAGTCAGATGTAATATCACCTTTTCCGAGACAAATTCTATCTCTAGCACTTTACTTTCTGAACTACAGTTATGTTAATACAAACAATCCATCTAGGTCCTAGAGCTTTCTCTACAACGTCTGCTTGAATATACTTCTACTTTTCTAGAAATCTGATACTATTTCTGCTGTTTGAACTGCACTTACAGCTAGAAAATTTTCCTATCATTCAAACATAAACTCTGTTCCTGTAATTTAAGCCCATTATTGTATTACTGGAACATTAAGCAGACAAATCACTGCTGGGGAGAAAGGTAACTAAGTAGCAATGAGAGAGAACTGCAGAGAGATAGCTTTGCTGCCAATGTTATTAAAATAACTACGGTAACTACTCCTAGTACTAGAAGATTTGTCCTATGGCTTGATCCAATGCCTGGATTTGCACAACATGTTAGACCAAACAGAAACAGGGTTGAGTTGCTTTTGGCATATCCTGCTGGAGGGATCCAGCCACTGTTCTAGAATGTTGTATGAATCAGGCTCTATACCAAACAAAGAGTCCAACTATCTGGACAAAAAAGAATTTGACTAACTGGCAGCAAATCAGAAGAGTTACGATAGTCCTCAACTTACGCCAAGGTCATTTACCAACTGTTCAAAGTTATGATGGACCTCCCCCAGGCTACTTACGACTCAAAGTTCTGACAGCCGCCCTCCCATGGTCATGCCATTATATTTTGGGTGTTCAGCTACTGGCTGGCATTTGCAGACATCTGCAGCATCCCAGGGTCACATGATCATGATTTATGGTTTTCTTTTTCTCCAGAAACCAAGGTTTACGTCTTATTTCTGGGGGGGGGGGGAGACACCCATTGCAGACAATGGGTTCATTTAACAACTACTGCAAAAAAAAGTCATAAAATTAGCTGTGGTCACATGGTGACCCATTTAACAACTGGCACAATTTACAACTGTAATTCTGGGTTCAATTACGGTCATAAGTTGAGGACTACCTGCAGGTATGCCACATGTTGATTTGGGGGAGGAAAAAGACGTTATTGTTCTCAACTGTACAATACTTTGAAGATTTCAGCAGGCAACAATGTTATTTATAAATAATTGTACTAAATACTACTGTAACTTTACTTAGCAATCTGTGACATCTTTTAGAGCAAGACAAGCCCTGCCTCAAGCAGCTTATATAAGGTGTAAAGAATGATGGGAAAAATGACCTTCTAGTTCAGGGGTCTTCAAACTTGGCCATTTTATGACTTTTGGACTTCAACTCCCAGAAATCCTCAGCCAGGCACGCTGGCTGAGGATTTCTGGGAGTTGAAGTCCACAAGTCATAAAAGGGCCAAGTTTGAAGACCTCTTTTCTAGATGTTCTTGAAATACAACTTCCAGCAACCTTTACCATTAGCCATTCTGGTTGAGGTGAGGATGATTAAAGTTGCATTTCAGCAACACATGTAGACGTCCAGGTTCCCCACTCCCCTTTCGTACTACACTGATGTAAATAGGCCCTTGACTTACAACCACAATAGGGACCAGAAAAAAGTGTGAAGTGGTGTGGTCATTAAATGAGACATCATGTGACCACACCCAATTTTACAACTCTTGCCATGATTGTTCAGCAAATCACTGTGGTTGTTAAGCAAGACATCATATAACTGTGATCTGCAACCCTCTCTGCCTGCTTCCCCACTGACTTTACTTGTAAACCGCCCTGAGTCCTCAGGGAATAGGGCGGTATATAAATGTAACTAAATAAATAAATAAATAAATAAACTTGTTAAAAGCCAGCTGGGAAGGTCACAAATGACAACCACAGGACTGTGAGGTGCTGCAACTGTCATAAATATGCAATGGTTGCCAAGCATCTGAATCATGGTCATCCCAGCTTCTGCCAACCTAGCAGTTTGAAAGCATGTAAAAATGCAAGTAGAAAAATAGGGACCACTACAGTGGGAAGGTAACAGCGCTCCGTGCGCCTTTGGCGTCTAGTCATGCCGGCCACATGACCACGGAGACATCCTTGGACAAGCGCTGGCTCTTCGGCTTTGAAACAGAGATGAGCACTGGCCCCTAGAGTTGGAAATGAGTAGCACGCATGTGCGGGAAAACCTTTACCTTTACCTAATATTAAATATCAAAAATTATATTTGTTTAATGCTGAAGGAGAATACTATTGGGAGAAGACAGGATCAAGGAAATATATTATCAATTGATATACCAATTATGGAAATATAAAAATTAATTATTATTGACTGTTAATTAACTGATTGTAAAAAAAATCACGAACCAAGACAAAACGGTGTACACTAGGCACTAAGGTTGTTGTTGTAAAAAAATAATAAAAACTTTTACAAAAAAATGGTTATCTAGTTTATTCTTGAAAACTTCCAGTGATGGAGCACTATAACCCACAATACTAGGAAGCAAGCTGTTCTATTAATTTTTTTTAAAATCCCATTTATATCCCGCCCTTCTCCGAAGACTCAGGGCGGCTTACAATTTTAAGCACAAACCAATGTGCTTAGCAATAGCCTTCATTCTATGTATATGCCTGCTTATTAGGGCTTTCGCGCCCCCCCCCCCGCAGCATTATTACAAAGTCAGCTTATTGCCCCCAACAATCTGGGTCCTCATTTTACCTACCTCGGAAGGATGGAAGGCTGAGTCAACCTTGAGCCTGGTGGGATGCGAACCTGCACTAATTGCAGGCACCTGGTGTTACTTAAGGAGGCATTAGGCTCCAATTAATTGCTTTTGGTATCAGTGTGTTGTGTCTTCTTAGCCTATTTTGGACTATTCATAGTGAGCATAAACAAACAAATCATAACTAACTTGCAAACAGATCAATACAAAGCAGAAAGAAAGTACTGCATTTTACAGTTTCTTCACTTGGTTGCCTAGAGGTGTGAGGAGACTTTTTGCCACACTTGCTCCAAGGTAATTCAGTATTACTGTGCCTATAGATTAATGCTGTAAACTATGAAGGTTTGGATCTAAATCAATAGCTGAGGTGGTGACTATACGCCATTTTGAAATCTATAAAAAAACATTTATCCAAGTTTCTCATAAGCCATAATATGGGTCTGAGTAGTTTTGGTTAAGCACATATCATAGTAGTATATGATAGTTGCTTTTGGTTTAAGAACCATTATTACACAAACCATTTCTTAGCACACTGTATGACTCAGTGTAATGGTTCACTAGAGTTCATCAAATGATTCAATCTAAGTACCCAAATCAGTTCATTAAAATGATAATCATTCAGGATTTTCCAGAGGGATACCTAACATTGTAAAAGGTCAGGGAATATTTGATTATTCATTGTTCTTGAATAACCTTGGCAACAGGTTCTATCCAATTACCATTTTTATGATGCATTTTGGGGGGAAATGAGTCCTGAAATCTTCAAGAGAAACATGCATATCCCCCCAATCCCATCTTTCATGTGAGTGGAGAATACAATACAGTACAAAGGACATACCTTGGAGAAGAAAGAACTGGGAAAATGTTGGCATGGTATCCATCTCTTCTTTCCCATCTCATACACAACATTATAAATGTTTACTTTTTATATGAACATAAACAGGAGAATGAATCCCCCATCTTAGTATTTTTAGCACCGGCATTACCTGTGTTAAAATGCTAATGGTAAAACAATTACCATCAGATTTTAACCACCTTAATGGTTCAGAGGAAAGACTGTCCAGTGGCCTGTAACTATCAGGAAAAGCCACTTTAGGGCAAAGTCATAATCTTCAGCAGCAAACACTCAGAAAATATAGTACCTCTAGGAATGAAGATTATCTCATAAATACATATGGAAAGCTGACACGCATACTTCTTTTAATTACCAGAAAGGGTACACGTGGTTTGCATGTTTAAATAAAATCAAATAGTCTTGTAATAATTTATAGGAAACGATCAAAGAATATAATTTAGGTTAGCTTGACAAGGTACCACGTGCTTGTTATTATTACCAAAAGTTTAATCATCTCCCTCTTTAAATAAACAGAAAAGATACCCCTTCTTACACAAATTGAGCTTCCTTCCTGGGAGGGAAACACTTTACCCTACAACAGATCTGATTTCAAAAGAGGTCAAATTACCAAATTTACTGTAGTTCCTTTTGGCTTAAGAAACAGTAAAACCACCTGCCCAGCCCACTTCATAGAGTTGTGGGGAAAATAGAAGGCAGGAATATTAGCTATGTCTGCTGCCTTGTCCCTTTCTCTCTCTCACACACACAGAGGACAAATATGAAAAAGGGGCAAATTTAAAATAGGTGCATAAAGATAAAACTAATTGTTTATTACTTTGATTTACAAAGGAAAATTCAAGAGCGAAACCAAGAAAATAAGTAATTAAGCTAAAGGACATAATAAAAGACTGCTCTTTATATGCATGTTAACTGTAGATAGATGGGTAGGATAACAATATAAGCTTGTAAGCCGCCCTGAGTTTTCTGAGAAGGGCGGGATATAAATGCAATTAAAATAAAAAAAAATCATCATGCCATCCCTTTTTGGGCCAGAGATAATAGTGTGAAAGTTATTGCCATTTGATGCCAAACAGGAAACCTGATCCAGCTATACACTTCCACTACAGGGAAACGTATAGAGTTAAGTTTTTTGGTTCTTAAACTAAGCTTCCTGGTTACTCCTATTATGCTCAGCCTGGATTTTCCCAGAGAGGGACAAAAAGAAAGAAAAAAAGGAAGGCAATAAGCTACTCTCTTATGCTTTGTCGAGAAAGGCAGTGGTGTACAAAGGTAATACACATTTAATCACATGCTGAGGTGTGTTAAACGTTGACTTAAATGTTACCCCTCCATCGTGACAAACACCCCAACATGGCATTCGTTCTCTTTCGGTCTAATCATGCTGGCTGGGGAATTTGGGGAACTGAAGTCCACTCGTCTCCAAGCTGTCAAGGTTGAGAAACGCTGAGTTTAAACAACTACAGGCTAACTGTCAAAATATGAGAGAGAGAGAGAAAGGGGCCAAAGAGTCAGGGATCCCTCCCCCCTCCTCCGAGTTTCTTGGAAGTAATAATAAAACCTTTATTGTCAAAGTACAACATGTGTACATTGAGATTAGCTGAGCCTCCCCCTGTGCTCTCTCCCCCCAACACACAGTGACAACAAACCCTCCATCCCACCACACTATGTGAACCAACTACACCACACACCGGCCTCCCAAGTCAATTCTGCATAAGATTATGTCCCATTCAAAAGCCTAACAGCCCACGGATAAAAGCTATTTTTCAGCTATTTTTCAGTAAGGCAACATACGAGACCAGACAGCCACCTTCCTTGCACCTCCACTGAAAGGGAGGTTGAAAAGCCTTCTCCAAGCTCCTTCTTCGGCAGAGAATACGGACACCTATTCTACCCTCAACTCCTTGGACAGAAATCTGCCATCAACACCCCCGGCCAAGGCCTTACCTGAAGCGGCTACCTGCAAACGCTCCAGAAGGTAAAAGCCGCAGTTCTCTAACGAGTCCCCGCATCGCCTCCTCGGGTGACGGAAATGCGCACGCGTCAGCCTTGTCCTCAGCTTCCTGCTCGACGCCCATGCTTGGGCGGTGGCGCGGAGCTTCACGGGAAATGTAGTCTTGAAAGCCCACGATCCTCCTATTCTGGGGGGGGGGAGAGCAGCCTTCTCGCCGCGGTGCATTCTGGGCAGTGGCGTGGAAGACGGGTTTCGCGTCGCGTCTTTGCCTTTTTTTCCTCTCTTACTTAACAAGGAGTTTATACCAAGTCGCCTCCTAGTGATTTCATGGACGCAGCGTTATACAGGAGTTTTCTTGCGAGTTATGGAAGAAGTTTGAGGTGATTTTTATTTCCTCCAAGACCAGCCTGTAGCGTTGCGATCATTTTAGTGCAGGGGTCTTCAAACTTGGCCCTTTTATGACTTGTGGACTTCAACTCCCAGAATTCCTCAGCCAGCAAAGCTGGCTGAGGAATTCTGGGAGTTGAAGTCCACAAGTCATAAAAGGGCCAAGTTTGAAGACCCCTGTTTTAGTGGCTTCTCACCCAGGTGCTAAGCATGACTGTGCTTAGCTTTCCAAATGAACCAAGCCTGTTTCCAAGCACCAAAGTTCTCATAAATTAAGCGCTGTGTCCAGATTGCTTGTGGTTCAAACTTGAATGGGGATGGAACATTAAAGGTTATACTTGTAATGCTGATATCCCAAATGTCCATATTGATAGAAATGTTTACATCCCTCTTTTTTTTAATTTTCAATACTTTAAGCTTTTTAAGTAACAGTTAATTTTTAATCACATAAAGCATGGAGATTTGTACTGAAATAATGCAATGTGTCCTATTTCCAACTTTACAATATGGGTAGTCCTCAACTTATGACCACAATTGAACCCAAATTTTCCATTGCCAAGCAGGACAGTTAAAGTGGAGCAGTGGTGGAGCCTTGGTGGAGCAGTGGAGCAGTGGGCTAATGCCTCCTTAAGTAACACCAGCTGCCTGCAATTATTGCAGGTTCGCATCCCACCAGGCTCAAGGTTGACTCAGCCTTCCATCCTTCCGAGGTAGGTAAAATGAGGACCCAGATTGTTGGGGGCAATAAGCTGACTTTGTAATAATGCCGCTGGGGTGTGTGTGTGGAAAACCCTAATAAGCAGGCATATACATAGAATGAAGGCTACTGCTAAGCTTGTAAGCCGCCCTGAGTCTTTGGAGAAGGGCGGGATATAAATGGAATTAAAATAAATAAATAAATAAATAAATAAAGTGAATTTTGCTCCATTTTAGAACTTTTTCTTGCCATAGTTGTTAAGTTAGTTACATGGTTAAGTAAATCTGGCTTCCCTATTGACTTATCAGTCAGAAGGTGGCAAAAGGGAATCACATGTCTCCAGGACACTGCAACTGTCATAAACACATTCCATGTACTAAGTATGAATTTTGATCACATAGCCATGGGTTGGCTGCAATGGTCATAAGTGTGAAAATCATAAGTCACTGATGAAGACTTTTCCTTCAACAATAAAGTCTTCATCATAACTTTTTTCAATGTTGTTGTAACTTCTAATGTTCACTAAACGTGTAGTTACAAGCTGAGAACTACCTATAAAGGAGGAAAAATGGCTTCTTCAACAAATAATGGTAAAAAAAAATCTATGAAACAAAAGAATTATTTTACAATTCTTTGAAAGTCTGGAAGGGTTACATTTCTCCCCTAGAAGTAAATATTTCTTTTTTTATATGAATTATTTTTGGTCTGAGAATGCTGTGGTAGACCAGTAGTCTCCAAACTTTATGTCTTGGCGGCCCAGGGGGAGGGGAACTGGCCCATGTGTGAGGAATAAAAATTCAACTCCAAGGGTGTTGGAAAACAAAACAAGTTTTATTGAAGCTTTCGCAAAAGCGGTGGAACTCTTGGTAATGGCAAATCCCAGAGTCCACACTTGAATCAATTTTTGCTTAGGGTTTTTATACCCTGTCCCGTGCATCATTCCACATCCTTCCAAAGTGAGCCCAGTTGATAGGCCCACCCAGTCACATGCTTTCTGACGCCTAGGAACCATTACAATTACCAGACCCTCCAATTATTAGATCAGATGCCCCTTTTGTTCCTGTCTTTATCTTCACTCCCTTTTCTGTGACATGATTTGTAACATCCTGCTAACTCGGGGTATAGCCTTATCTTCAAGGTGAATTGTCACCCATACTGAATAATTGCAATTATAAAGGATTTATGTCTTCCCTTGTTTTTCTATAAGAATGCCTGCTATGTATCTAGAAGCTATGTGTATAACAAAGTTCATGCTTCGGTTAAACATGGCTGCACTTTGGTTCATAGTTATACTTTAAAATATTAAGTCTAGACAGTTTATTTTTATAAAGAATAAGCCTTATGTAAATTGAATAATATGTTATTCAATATGTTATTCATAAGCTATATGCTATTCTACAATAGTGTGCACTATTCTAAAAGTATACTTTATACTTTATACTCCAGCGTATTATATCTCCTTTCCTAAAAATACCTTAGCTACGTGCCTCTATATGCCTATTCCTTTGGCAGAAATGGACAATTACAACATGTATATTTCTTGTGTACCTCACACATGGAAGTGGTGGGCTGTCATGTGTGTGTGCTGAGTCACTGCTTGTGCGCCCCCCGACCCACTACTTGTGTGAGTTGAGCTGCACGTGTGCCAGCCCGCCACTCACATAAAACGGAACAGAATAGAAGCTGGAAGGGACCTTGGAGGTCTTCTAGTCCAGCCCCCTTCTCAAGCAGGAGAACATGAGTCAAGCTGTGTGCATGCATGCGCTGGCCAGTAGCTCTCACAGTCCTTCCTATAATTACATTAATTGTGTTTTATATTCTCTGTTGTAGTCAGCATTGGAATAAACAGATTGGGTATAAAGTTCAGTAATACACTTGATGTGCAGAACACTGCAAGAGCCAGGTTCAGTTTTCAGATTAGGACAGGAAAAAGAGATAATCACCTGATACCTGGATAACAGTAATCACAGACATTTGCAGAATCCACCATTTTTATAAAAAAAAATTAAAAGTCACATTGTGCCATTGCAAGACAACTTCCACCGCCTTTATCCATGCATGCAGCATCATACAGTACATACCAGAGGAAAATAGCTTTCACCATTTGCCTTTGCTTTTCTCTTTCTGTGGACCCCACTGGTAGTAGGCAGTCAGAGCAGGCAGTACCCACTTGATGGAGCAATGATTTCCTTTGATGCAAGGCAGTTTCTCTTCTTCCTGAAACTTCTTCACATGTTCTTTTTCATTTGTTAATATGGCTTACAGGAGCATCACAAATTAAACGTAAACTACACTTGGCAGGGAAAAAAATATCACAAGGACCAGGGGAGGGGGAAGGCTGACTTTATTCACAAACTAGAAATGTATTTTGGTTTTCTGCAATGTCATGTAAATAGCAACTATTCCAAGACCAGAGGAAATGTTCAGGATTTCAGGAGCAGGGGGGAGGGAAAGTAAAATTTAAGCAGGAATTTATCATCTCCCCCCTGGCATCCATTCAGGTTAAGAATAGCCTCTTGACCTACTCAGGAGCCATGGGAAGCATTTCTTGAGAAATAGCACTTTTATTTAGGATGTTTCTATTCTTAACTTTTTTTCATCCTGCTGTAAAACTGGGACAGACCATGAAGTTGAATGGCTAGAATAGCCTAGTTCAGGGGTAGGCAACCTTGGCTCTTTTATGACTCGTGGACTTCAACTCCCAGAATTCCTGAGCCAGCTGGCTCAGGAATTCTGGGAGTTGAAGTCCATGAGTCATAGAAGAGCCAAGGTTGCCTACCCCTGGCCTAGTTCTACACTAATCCAGTTCACTGATCACATTGTGGCAGCCACTGCTAGAGATGATTGTTTTACAATAACAAGGAAAGCATGGAGAACATGGCTTCTAGAACATTTCTGACCCTTTAATAATAGCTCTACTGTATGAATGAAGCATGTTTAGAAGGGAGGTATTGACTACTGCCCAATTGACTCTTTTATAGGGAGATATTAGAGGGTTTTTTTCCTAGATTTTTTTGTCCCCAGTAGGTAGGTTTCTCCTGCCTTCAGTTGAGGTGCCAACACTATAAAGGCCGTGTATCCCAAAACTGCACTGAGTGCAAGATCCTCTAAAGCGGAGGTTGGGTTAGCAACCTTCTTCTGCATAGGAAGTGGAGGCCATGCTACTGCTGCCATTTTGTCCTCCTTCTCCACTTCATGGCTTAGTGCTAGGCAGAGGACATGTTGTGCCCAGGCTGAGGTGGTTGGTGAATCCAGAGCCAGAATAACCACCAAGGAGGTAGCAGACTGGATGAATATATTTCTTTTTGAGATTATGGACTGGATGATTTCATATGGCAGACCAGATGTAGCCCACAGGCCATGGATTGCCGACCATTGTTTTAAAGGGTTTTAAGCATAGCCACCCAGCTGATTTTAGTGCAGTTCAGTACTTTTTTTGTAAAAGAAAAAGGTGCCGGAACTAACACATGTCATACAACCCACCTTGCCTACCCTACAAGGTTCTATCCAAAAAAGGTGCCGGAACTCCGTTCTGAGCGTTCTATGAGAAAAAAAGCCCTGGTGCAGTTTGTACAAAGAACAGCAAACTGCATGTTAATTTCCACAGGATGACATGAGCACATTACACCTGCACTGGTTCACAATTGGTTTTCAGGTACAATTTAAAGTGCTGGTAACTTATAATCTCCCATGTGATTTGTTGCTTTCCCAGTCAGCTTCCGACAAGCAAAGACAATGAGGGAAGTCAGATTTGCTTAACGACTATATGATTCACTTAACAACTGTAGCAAAAATGGTTGTAAAATTGGGTGCAAGTCACTTAATAACCAAAGAAATTCTTAGCAACAGAAATTCTGGTCCCAATTGTAGTTGTAAGTCAAGGCTGGAATATATTATGTTATTTAATCAACAATTACACAGTAAAAAATAGATTACAATTTTTTTTAAATTCTTGTTAGCTCCAAGTGTCATAAAGGTAAAGGTAAAGGTTCCCCCGCACATGTGTGCTAGTCGTTTCCAACTCTAGGGGCCGGTGTTCATCTCCATTTCAAAGTCGAAGAGCCAGCGCTTGTCCGAGGACGTCTCCGTGGTCATGTGGCCGGCATGACTAGACGCCAAAGGCGCATGGAATGCTGTTACCTTCCCACCGTAGTGTCATAGTCTCTTTCTATTTTATCCATAATAGAGGCAAGCAGGCTAAGTGAAACATAAACCCCCAAATGAAAATAAGAGATCTCTCTTCTTCCTTTTTTTACTGGCATGAGATGGATATGCAAGAAACTCCAGCCAAGATGGATGTAGCCCAATGATCATTAATAACTTCCTCCCAATTTAGATTTTCTTCCTGTTTAAAAATGATGTCTCAGTGCAAAACAACAGCAGCACCATCAGCAACATACTTTTGTCCAAAGAATTTCTAATCTGGTATTCACTTTCTATCAATAGCTTAGAGGAAACACCTCTTGCATTTCTGTTGTCCTCTCTGGAAATTTGACCCATTCATCAGAGAAATATGTACCTTCAGAGATGTCTCCGCTGAAATATTTCCCAATCACTGCCTCTTTTCTTATGGTTATGGGTTTGTTTTTTTTTGAAAAACTAAATGAAGATGTCTTCCTACATAAAGAGAATGATTGCCATACAATTTAATTTTAAGCCTTAATTACCTGCTTTACCAGCTCCAAATATATATATGTATATATACATGTAACACAAGATTATTGCAATGACAGACTGGAACCAGGCAATTAATAGATGAGACTTTTTCCTCCATGCTTCTTCAGAATTTGCAAGGAAAGAAAAAGGACAAAGAAAAGGGTTGTTCTTCTTGGCATAGAGATTACCATTCAATTTTTAAAGAATATATTTTTATGAGTTGCTTTTTTCCTTTCCCTTCATCTTCATAGATTTTGGGATGTAACCCTGATTTTGTTTCGACAGTGGAAAGCAGAATAGCAAACAGGTAGGTGATCTTTACAATTCCTTTTTCTTTTGATATTTACAACATTTGTGGAAATACTGCCTTATATAAGATAAGAAAAAGTAGCCACTCTGCTTGTCCTAAATACAAGATATTGTTAGAGTTGGATATTCAAAGGAATAGAGGTGATATGCAATATTTAGCATCGGTATTAATTTCCCATATTCTTAGACTATATTTTATTTTTCTAAAAGTATTTTAAATATAATAATTGCAAATAAGTATTGAAAATATACTAGTGACATTTCATCATAAGAAAATATTGTTCACTTGTGAAATAATTTGGGGAGACGCTTAACAAGGTATGCCATGATGGAAAATTTGTCCTATATACTGCATTTGATCTCAACAAGGCAATTCTCACTTTCCAATTGTTAGTTGACTATCTGGTACAGTTTGGTGATGTTTATTGGAATTCTTGGAACCAGGTTCTCAGTTTCCAAAAATTTTAAAGGGTTATGTGCTGAATTTCCATACATTTAAAACCATTTAAGTCTTAACAAGCTGACTAACTATAGAAAAGTAAGGAAAATGGTGAGAAATCTGGAGTCAAACCTTATGAGGCAAGAGTGAAGGGCTGGATCTTTGAATCTTGAAGGTGAGATCATCTCTAGATGTTTATATACACTTGTATTTGATTAGTTGTGAGTCACAGTAGACTAAATCTATTTTTTAAACTGCTAGGACTCCTCCCTTTCTGCATAGGGAGAACTGAGCATTTGCCTACATTTTGAAATGGAGCAGAAAGATTGAATGCTTAATTGTGAATTATGCTTAAATGCTTAATTACATCACAGCTACCATTCTTACCATCCCCATTACCTGCAAACAATAGAAATGATTGGGGTTCAAATCCCACTAGATCAGGCACGTCAAACTGCTGACCCGCGGGCTGGATCCATCATACTGAAACCGCGCCCATCCCATTGCCGCCAATGGGGAAAAACTAATACGTTGCGCAATCTCACGTGACATAGTGAGTTTGACATGCCTGTGCTAGATGGGTTTTGAAATCCTTATGTGTGGATGTATGCTGTATGTGTGTGTGTCTGTACATACATGTGTGTACATTTCTTGTCTGAAATGGTATAGGTTCTCCTGCTTGAGCAGGGAGCTGGACTAGAAGACCTCCAAGGTCCCTTCCAGCTCTATTCTATTCTATATACGTATATACAGACACATGCTCATTTCAAATTATCTACTCAGGATTGGATTAGTAATTCACCTAAATCCCACAAAGCTGTTTAGAAGAGTCCCACGATTTAGAGGGTTTTAAAAATTGCAGAAGGGTCAAAAATCAGGCAATATCAGAGAATCACACTCTTGTCACTTAAACCTAGATTGACTTAATAAGACACAGTTGACTGGGTTTTCACACAGCAAACTAAATTATTTATTAGCAGATTACAAAGCACCTTAGCAAAGTTCACGCTACACACTGAGACAAAAACAAATCATACGATGTTCTATCACAACTTTTAGCATCTTCCATGAACCAAGGAAACACGGCAAGTTAAAATCTAGTCTAAAACCAAGGAATTGAAAACCCAAACAATCGCGTTCACCCAGAAATTCTAGAGCTACGCCATTTACCTGCTAATTATGTAGCCAACGTGGGTGAAGACAGATGCTCATGGATCTGTCATTATTCAGCAGCACAGGGTCCAAAGAGAACTTCCTCTATCAGGTGGCAAACTTGAACTAGAAGTCAGTTTTGCTAGGCTGTTTGTTAATAACCAAAAACTGTAATTGTGTGGTTCTCCAAAATCTGAGTCTACAGATTAAATAACAAATTCATTGCAACAGAATCAGTTTAACGAAGAAAAGAGAGTCTCTTCACAGAAACGTGTTCTTATCTCAAAAGTGTTTTTTCAATAAAAAAAACAAAAAAATCAAAGTCCAGTTGCCTTTTGAAAAAGCACCTTTGGGACAACTATGACCTGGGTGACTGAGAATCTCCTTAGACATTAAACATGTTCTTAAATACTTAGGTCCCCATTGATGTATGAATAGCATTTTTATCACCCTATCTTTTACTTGAAAAAAAGACCTTTGGAGTGGCCTATTAAAGATCAGATGTTAGGCTTACCAACTAAAGGACATGTCACAAACCAGAAAAAAAAGGGTGAATAAAGAAATCTGAGTATTAAATCTCATTCACAGAGGACAGAAACTTCAGGGCTTCTAAAGATTTCATTCTTATCTTCCCTGAGGTAACCATACAGTAATGGAGTTTGAAGCCTTGTTAGATTTGTAGACTTTTTATCCTTCCTGCTGTAGCACAAAACAGAAAGGCAGAAAGGGGGAAAGAGAAGACATCAGATGCCTGAAATATAATTCAGGTCTGTATATTTCTGGCAGGTGCTTCTTCTACTTAATTTGCCTAAGAATCTGGCTAAGTCCAAGCATTCTTAAAATTGCTAAGGTTGAGAAACACTAAGCTACAGAAATGGTGTCTTCTCAATTTCTGGTTGTTTTAATTATTTTTTAGGAACCTTTAGATGGTTATCTCTCAAGTATGGTTTAATTGATTATCACTGGTGTCCCCCAGGGAACAAGAGGAATCAGATCAATGAAAGCAGTGTTGTGTCATTGTGATGCAAATTCCATCCCTTTTGTATGGGCATTGTGATGTCTCATACACACAGATACCACAAAGAGGTGGAGCTTGTGTTATCAAGTCACTACGCTGCTCTTCTCATTCTGAGGAAAGCAGCCAAATACTGTAGAGATTGCTATGGTTTTCCAGCTTGTTGCAGAGTCTTGGTCTCCATGATCTGTAGGGTCCTTTCCAATTCTATAATTCTGTTATTCTATAAAATATTTGCAACTATTGTTTTATTGCAGCTTCCAATCGGAGTTGGTCACCGGGACCAGAGGTTTAGTGCTCTGAGGTTTCGGACACGTGCTGGAGCCCATCCTCAGGGAACCTAGAACATTTAACAAAATAATGTCTGTCAAAACTTGCAGAAAGCCTAGAGTTACTAGAGTTGGCCATCATCAATACACCATTGCAAGAAATGCATGAAAGTGAATTGCAAAATGTATATACAGGTAGTCCTTGACTTGTGACCACAATTAGGGCCAGACTTTCCATTGCTAAGCAAGATGATTGTTAAAGGTTGTTGTTGTTGTTAGTTGCGAAGTCATGTCTGACCCACCGTGAACCCATGGACAACGTTCCTCCAGGCCTTCCTGTCCTCTACCATCTTCTGGAGTCCATTTAAGCTCACGCCTACTGCTTCAGTGATTCCATCCAGCCACCTCATTGTCTGTCGTTTCCTTCTTCTCTTGCCCTCAATCTTTCCCAGCATTAGGTTCTTCTCCAGTGAGTCCTTCCTTCTCATTAGGTGGCCAAAGTATTTGAGTTTCAACTTCAGGATCTGGATTGTTAAATGAGTCACACCCAATTTTAAACCGTTTTTATTATTATTATAGAATAGAGTTGGAAGGGTCCTTGGAAGTCTTCTAGTCCAGCCCCCTACTCAAGCAGGAGAACCTACACCATCTCAGACAAGAATTGCCGTGGTTACTGCCTTTGTTAAGTGAATTATGCAGTTATTAAATAATCCTGGCTTCCCTAGTTGACTTTGCCTGTCAAAACTGGCTGGGAAGGTCACAAATGGCTTTCATGTGACCCTGGGACACTGGTTGGCAAGGACCTGAATTTTGACCATGTAGTTGTGGGGATGCTGCGACAGTCATAAGTGTGAGGCCCAGTCGTAAGTCACATTTTTACTGCCATTATAAGTTCAAACAACAGTAAACAAATGGTTACAAGTCGCGGACTACCTGTACTTTAAAAGATGTGCCTGTACAGTATGTAAAGATGTACATATTGAAAGATTCCAAAATTGGTCCCTTCGAAAACGGGTGAAATATGCAGATCACGGAATTGGCAAGGTGGAGATGCTTCTTCTCCTGTTCCAATTCTGAAAAGGGGTATGTGTGTGTGTGTGTGGGGGGGGTTGTCGGGTAAAGAATAACCTGAGGCCAAGCCACACACTTTCCTTAAGCCAGGACAGGTTCAGGCTGCTGGCTTGAGGCCGATTCATCTGCCATCGCTCAGTCTTTCTCAGTGGCCAGCGGGAGAGGGAAAAGTAGGTAAGGGCCCCACAGGACAAAAGTCGACATTATTTGCAAAGGAGCGTCGGCAGCATGAGGGATGAATAGAGCATTCAAACACACACACACACCCCGATGGAGCAAGATTGTTTTTCATTCCCAGATGCCATTTGTCTGCTGGTGTGCAGCACTCAAGAATGGAGAAAAGTGTGTGAGAGTGAAATTGTAGGTCCACAGGGGGGTGGGGGGAAGATGTTTTTTTTCCATTCTATCTCAAATAGTCCTTTTGAGGCTGGATTATGGAGGCTAAGAGGGTAAGGGGAGATGGGCAGCTTTAGGGTTAGAGCAGTCTTTCCCAACCTTAGCTATTTAAAGATGTATGGATTTCAACTCCAGAATCCCTCAGCCACCCATGTTGGCTAGGGGATTCTGGGAGCTGAACTTCACACATCTTAAAAGTACTGAGAAACACTGGCTTAGAGCAACCGTCCCAGCAGTTTTCACCGTCCCAGAGATTGCTCCACAACTTTTTTGAACTGTCGGAATTGCAGAAGTAGGTTATTTTTATTGAGTAAAAATTGGTGCATTGAGTCCCACTCTCAGTGATGTCATGCCACATCACTGCCATACCACCTGTGATTCTCAGAAACTGACAAAAGGTGGGCGGGGGGAGAGAAACTCCAGGTTGGGGAATGCTGGTGTATAAGGAAATTAAACTGAGCTAATTTGCATTAAAATACAACCTTCATCCGTTTCTCTACCATGCCAAGTTTCATGTCTTTTACATGATGAGAGACGGGTGCCTCGGCACTGTCTTTCCCTCTTCCTGGTGTGGCTTGGCAGACGTCCCTCGGGAGAACATCAAAAATCTTCCACTTCATCCTGCAAGAAGCAGAAATGAACTTTGGACCTTGGCCAGGTTACAGGAAGGAAGATCAGAAGCCAGGACTCTGGGTACCACCTGCCTTACTGACCCTGCCAACACTGGCTCCATTCTTCTTCCTTTTACTAACAGGTGAGTAGTCCCTCCCCCTCCTTTTCTTCCTCCGCTGCTTCTTAGTAGGCCACCTATAGTTATGAAATTAGATAGCATACAGATGATTGTAAATTTTATTTTTATTTATTTTAATTCCATTTATATCCCGCCCTTCTCCGAAGACTCAGGGCGGCTTACAAGCTTAGCAGTAGCCTTCATTCTATGTATATGCCTGCTTATTAGGGCTTTCATACACCCCCCAAGCGGCATTATTACAAAGTCAGCTTAATTGCCCCCAACAATCTGGGTCCTCATTTTACCCACCTCAGAAGGATGGAAGGCTGAGTCAACCTTGAGCCTGGTGGGATGCGAACCTGCACTAATTGCAGGCAGCTGGTGTTACTTAAGGAGGCATTAGCCCACTGCTCCACCAAGGCTCTTTACATGGACAAATGCAGGTAATCCTTGACTTATGACTGCAATTTGGACCAGAATTTCCAGAATATTGCATCCAGTTTTGGCCACCACTATATAAAGAAGATGTTGAGACTCTAGAAAGAGTGCAGAGAAGAGCAAACATACAGTATAAAGAACGGTTGCTGGAATTGGGTATGTCTAGTTTAATGAGGAGAAGGACAAGGGAGGACATGATAGCGGTGTTCCCATATCTCAGGGGTTGCCACAAAGAAGAGGGAGTCAAGCTACTCTCCAAAGCACCTGAAGGCAGGACAAGAAGCCACAGATGGAAACTAATCAAGGAGAGAAGCAATCTAGAACTAAGGACTAATTTGCTGGCAATTAGAAACAATTAACTAGTGGAACAACTTGCCTCCATAAGTTGTGGGTGCTCCAGTCCTGGAGGTTTTTAAAGAAGAGATTGGACAACCATTTATCTGAATAATGTATAGGGTTTCCCGCCTGAGCGAGGGGTTGGACTAGAAGACCTCCAAGGTCCCTTCCAACTCTCTTATTCTGTTCAGTTCATTGCTAAGCAAGGTAGTTTTTAAGTTTTTTTTTAATCCCATTTATATCCCGCCCTTCTTCGAAGACTCAGGGCGGCTTACAATCTAAGAAGCACAAATCAATGTTATTAGCAATAGCCTTCATTCTATGTATATGCCTGCTTATTAGGGCTTTTGCCCCCCCTCCCCCAAGCGGCATTATTACAAAGTCAGCTTATTGCCCCCAACAATCTGAGTCCTCATTTTACCTACCTCGGAAGGATGGAAGGCTGAGTCACCCTTGAGCCTGGTGGGATGCGAAACTGCACTAATTGCAGGCAGCTGGTGTTACTTAAGGAGGCATTAGCCCACTGCTCCACCAAGGAGCAGAAGAATGAAGCTGAAGTCACCAGCCTGAGGATGACGGATGAGATTTCGTCAAAACGTTGCCCTGATACCTCCAATTCTACGTGGGGAAAAACCCGAATGACCAAAGATCTACATACAAACACCCGCGAAAACCTCAGAAAATGTGTATGTATATATATATATATATATATATATATATATATATATATATATATATATATATATATATATATATATATATATATATATATACTGTATATATATATATATATATATATATATATATATATATATATATATATATATATATATATATACACATCATACACACACACACACACTTACATAGATTTGTGGATTTCAGCTCCAGAGGTCCCAACCAATCTTGTTGCTTTCCACTGTGTTGAGATTAACAGGTCCCTGAATTTCCTATCATCCTACAAGGATGGGGATTCTGGAATGTGAGTCATTAGAATCCTAGAGTTGGAAGGGACCTCCAAGCCTGTAAACTGCTTGGTGGAAAATTTGATAAAGAATTTTAGACAAATGGTTATACAGCCTGTTGTAAGTCTCAGCACACCTGAAAGTCAACAGATGGAGAAGGATGTCCAGGTTTAATTCCTGAAATGGGGATATAATTGAATTTTGCATGAACTTATATTATTATTATTATTTTGCAGCTGGTAGCACTGGGGCTGCACCGATGACCATTCCAGGTGAGACTGTGTTATATGGAGATGCATATAGAATTTTAAGGCTCTTCCATATCTGGCCTTTGTGCTGCTTTAGCATCACTATCATCTCTTTCTAGCTTTGTTTCCTACAGCATCATTCTTGGAACAGCTGATTTTCTTCCTGCTTTCCTGAAGGGCAAACTACCAAACTTTCTATTTTAATATTTGCAACCTGAGACTCTCCAGTTTTGCTAGTTCTCTCTCTCTCTCTCTCTCTCTCTCTCTCTCTCTCTCTCTCTCTCTCTCTCTCTGTGTGTTCCATTTCCCGTCTACCTATTTTAAGGGTCCTTATTAGATTTCATAGGCAACTTTTATCAATAAATTCCATGTTAACACCTGCCAATCTACCAATGCAGTCGCTAAAATTCAGCATAACTTGATGTTGCATAATCATTCAACTACATTTTGTCCATTTCTAACTGAAGAATGCACTGTATGGGTTTTGTTGGAAGCTCAGGAATTTTGATCAAATGAATAAATGCTAGATGCCAATTAGGAAAGAGTTACAGTAATTCAAACTGAAACATATTTCATCAAAGTAAATGCTTGACTTGTACAGTTAAAACTCAGTCTGATAAACAGGTGTTAAAATAGCCTTCTTATGGCTCTTCATCTTGAAACTGGGCTTAGAATAGAAAGCTCTTCAGATAGAAAACAATCTCCTGTAACATTCAACTTGATTACCTTAGTGAGAATTGACTCTTAGCAAAAATAAGTGATGGTTCATTGCATCTGAGCCCAACTAAATCATAATGGACATAATGTACACCTAAAGTTAGCAGGTATTTGTTAGGTATCATGGTAGTGCCAGCAATAACAGCTGGACTGGTAGAGTGGTTAGAATGCAGTATTGCTGGTTACCTTTACCCACAGCCTGGTTAGATTCTGACCTGGTCAAGGTTGACTCAGCCTTCCATCCTTCCGAGGTCGGTAATATGAGGACCTGAATTGTGGGGGCAACGTGCTGACTCTGTAAACAACTTAGAAAGGGCTGTAAAGCACCATGAAACTGTATATAAGTCTAAGTGTCATTGCTAACAGCGGGGCATAAAAACAGGAGCCAATGATCCTCAATTGTTTTCAAGAATTTGTACTTTAAGGCAGCGTTTCCCAACCTTAGGAACTTGAAGATGCGTGGACTTCAACTCCCAGAATTCCCCAGCCAGCTGGCTGGGGAATTCTGGGAGTTGAAGTCCACGCATCTTCAAGTTCCTAAAGGTTGGGAAACGCTGCTTTAAGGTATGGTTGAGCACCAGAACATGCTGGATATTTTCCTCCTGGTTGACAGATCCCCTGGAGGTTGGACAATTGTAGAGCCCCAGACCCAAGGCCAGCTGATAGAATGCTTCAAGAGACAAGTTGAATGTAGAAGACCATCAAGCTGAAACTAAAAATTATATGTGAGACTAAGAAATCACAGTTGCAAGATGAGAGCCAGAGAGCATGCCTCAGAATTATAACACAGCAGGTTATAATTGATAACAGACGTTGTGCAGTCTGGATGGTTAGACCAAGCCAGAGAAACTATCACTTATTGAAATATTCCATCTGTAGTCCCAAAGGTTTTTTTTTCAAAGGCAACTGGACTTTTTTTTTCCTTGAAGACCTTTTGCTTCTCATCCCAAAAGCTTCTTCAGTTCTGACTGAATGGTGGAGAGTGAAAGGATTCAATTCTATACCATTCAGTCAGAGCTGAAGAAGCTTCTTGGATGAGAAGCGAAACCAAGGAAAAACAAAAAAAGTCCAGTTGCCTTTTGAATAAAGCACCTTTGGGACAACCATGACCTGGATGACTGAGAATCTCCACAGACACCCTGTCTGTGGAACTCTGATAGTTCACCGGAAGAAACAGTGATCCACAAAGTTTGGGGTTGATGGCTCCAATTCTAGCAGCCACCGTAATCCTTTCCCTTGGTGGGTTGAGTCCAAGAAGAATTTGCAGTTTTAATGGGCCATAGCTATATTAGATACCTTTTCATTTTCATTTTAATTAATTTTAATTTAATAATATTTCTATACCACCCTTCTCCCAAAGGACTCAGGGCGGTGAACAGGGCAAGAATAAAAATACAGGATTACAAAAGTTAAAAAATAATTAAATACATGCCCATATACTAAAAATACATCTTAAAACCCCAATAAAATAACAATAACAACCTCCCCCAGTCCCCTCATCAGGCCAGGCCAGCTTGTTCAAAAAAGTATGTTTTTAGCTCGCGGCGAAAGGAGCGAAGATCGGGCGCCGTCCGGAGCTCCACCTGTAGCTGATTCCATAGCTCCGGGGCACTCACAGAGAAGGATCTCCCCCTGGGGGCCACCAATCGACATTCTCTGACCGGTGGCACCCTGAGGAGACCCTCTCTGTGGGAACGCACAGGGCGGAGGGAAGTTGATGCCGGCAGCAGGTGTTCCCTAAGGTACTCCGGCCCCCTGCCATGTAGGGCTTTGAACACCATTACTAGTACCTTGAATCTCACCCGGAAGGCAACTGGTAACCAATGCAGCTCACGGAGCAGAGGTGTGACATGGGAGTATCGGGAGACTCCCAACACAACTCTCGCAGCTGCATTCTGTACCAGTTGGAGCTTCCAGGTGGTCCTCAAGGGCAGCCCCATGTAGAGAGCGTTGCAGTAGTCTAGTCGAGAGGTCACGAGCGCATGAGTGACCGTGCATAGATCATCCCGGCTTAGATAGGGCCGCAACTGGCGCACCAGGCGAACCTGGGCGAAAGCAGATTTACTTTCCCTTATTCCAGTAATGCCTCAGGATGCAGTATAATCCCTAACATTCTTGAATGACCACCCTGAAAGATTTCAGTGGATGCCTCAAAAATCATGAGCTGCTCTTGGTAGAACTAGTTGAATGGACTCAAAAGGAAGAAACTTTCAGCATGCAGAGAATAATTATATCAACCGTATTTCATAAATAGGGTATGCAAAATATCCTGTCACAGAATATTCCAACCCAGAAATTTGTTTTGATGTCCAGCTACTTTCAGAAGACTCAGAATGGCCCATTTTGAGATTGGGAAGTTCCATGGTAGAATTTTGTTCCCAGGCTTTAATATTATTTATTTAAATTAAATTAATTTTTTGTCTTAGCCCCACTTACTTTTTAAGCCAACCCAGTGCACCTTTGGGGCTTTGAATTCCAATATGTAAAATTAGCCCCAGATGATTTGCCTGACCCTACATTAGTTGCTCACCAGCCATGGTGAAGCTGTTCCTGCCCCACTGAAGTCGTCTTGAGTTGTTCAAGACAGTAGCTTTCCCCTCTTTTCTTCCAGAGGTACGGCTAGTCAATGGACGCACCCGGTGCCAGGGACGGGTGGAGATCTTCTACAACAATACCTGGGGCACCGTGTGTGACGATGACTGGGACATTGTGGATGCCAACGTGGTGTGCCGCCAACTCGGTTGTAGCCGTGCCATCGCCATGCCACCCGCCCTCTCTTTTGGCAGAGGGCAAGGGCCCATTTTTCTAGACAATGTGGACTGCAAAGGCAGAGAGGCAGCCCTCAGTGAGTGCAGCAGCCATGGATGGGGCATCCACAACTGCTACCACTATGAAGATGTGGCCGTCATGTGTAACGGTACAAAGGTTTGGGCCTGGTGGATTGCAGTGGTGGTGGGGAGGGGACTGGTATCAAAGTGGACCCTCCAACCTGATTTGCTTGTTTATTGATTGAGCATTTGTGGTAGGTCAGAACTGTCTTTCCTTCAGGAGTTCATGGTGCGAATACAGGCAGTCTTCGACTTACAACAGTTCATTTCATGACCATTCCAAGTTAAGCACGGCACTGAAAGAAGTGACTTATGACTGTTTTTCACCCTTACGACCGTCGTAGCATCCCCATGGGATGCAATCAAAATTCAGATGCTTAGCAACTAGTTGATATTTGTGACAGTGGCCGTGTCCCCGGGGTCATCTGATTGCCTTTTGTGACCTTCTGACAAGCAAAGTCAACGGGGAAGGCAGATTCAGCTAACAATCGTGTTACTAGCGTAACAACTGCAGTGATTCACTTAACAGCTGTGGCAAGAAAGGTCATAGAATGGGGCAAAATTCACTTAACTGTCTCGCTTAGCAAAAGAAATTTTGGGCTCAATCATGGTCATAAGCTGAGGACTACCTGTATATTTTTTTGTAATTTCTGCAGGGTAGGAATGACTTGAAACAAAGCTTAACAGTTAAAAAGGAAAATAACCACTTTCTTTGCATTCATAAATAGACTTCCCAGGCCTATCATCCAGCACATACCTATCATCATACAGGACTACCTGTATAGAGTCCTCTTCCTTTTTTTTTTGAAACAGACTGAAAGAATCAACATTTTAGACTGAGAAATAATCCTTAGCCCAAAGTTATCCAGGCAAACTCCATACCTGAATGAGATTTGAGCCTTCTCTTCTGTCTTCATTTTGTTCTGCTAAGCGAGTTGCAACATGCATAGTCAGAGGCCACATACAGCCTACCAACCTCTATTTTGGGCTTCTTAAAGTCCCTCCCCACCGGGTGTAATCCAGTAGAAATAGAACAATAATTAAAACATAAATCCAGAAATTACAGATTATTCAAGTCATATTTGAAAGCCACAACAAGTAGAGGCTGTAATATAACTCCCTTGAAGGGGAATATAGGTGGTTCTCGACCTACAACAATTGGGACCAGAATTTTTGTTGGTGAGCAAGTTGATTGTTAAGTGAGTCACCCTGATTTTACAGTCTTTTTATTTTTTTCTATGGTTGTTAAGTGAATCACACGGTTAAGCAAATCCAGCTTCCTCCATTGACTTTGTTTATAGGAAGCAGGCTGGAAAGGTTGCAAATGGGACACATGTCCCCAGGCCATTTCAACCATTGGAAATACACGCCAGTTGCCAAGCATCCAAATTTTGATCACATGACAGTGGGAATGCTGCAACGGTTGCAAGAACTAGTCATAAGTCATTTTTTTCAATGTCACAGTAACTTCAAACCTAAACAAATGGTTTTAAGTTGAGGACTACCTTTATCTTTGTTGTCACCAGAAACATCATACATTGCACTATGCCATAATGTGGATTTCATTTTGGCTTAGTAGTGTATTATATGAATCTGATCTGTATATCTCTTTAAACCAGATCTGCAACAGATAATCCTCTGCTCCTTTCAAGGCTGGAAGTGGCAGAGAGAGTTGACAGCGTGTGCCGTCAGCTTTGTGCTCTTTCGCCAGTGAAAAACTTGGTGATTTTTGCAGTTTCAAGAAATCAGGAAATGTTTGGCCCTCTAAATACAGTATTTTCCTTATCACCTCATGAAAGGGAACATTTAAAGTAGGACTTGCACCCTCATTTAGAATCAGGAAGAATTTGGTAGCATATTTTGCAAGTATCAAATGTCATTAAAACATATATTCTGCAGCTGAGGAATGTTTATGCCTTTTAATAAAAGTTGTTAGTCAGAAAAGATGCTATCAATCTCCTGTATTTTGCTCTAAGGCAGGGGTGTCCAACGCGCAACGTCACATGACGTGTCACGACGTATCGTGACTTTTTTTCCATTGCCGGCAATGGGGTGGGCGCAGTTTCGGCATGATGCATCCGGCCCATGGGCCGACAGTTTGACACCCCTGCTCTAAAGTAAGACTAAACATGCTATAGTGTCCTCATTAAAGAAAGTACAGCTGGTTCTGTCTGGGCTTTCATCAATTAATGGATAAAAAAAAGTGAGGAAGCCTTGATTAAAAGAGTGGCTGAATAATAGTAGCTTTAGAAGCAAAAGAGAATCCTGTCTTCAGAGCATTTTTAAACAGCTGCTTTGTGTGGATCAGAAACAGTTGTAGTGCAAAAGGCGATCAGGACTGACTAAACTGATCAGAACAGCTGGCAGAGTATGGGGCAGGCAACGTTTGAAGAAACAGCACAATTTGTTGGGGGGATTGCATGTAAAGAGAAACACAGATGTGAGTATAACTTTTATAAGAAAATATCCTTGAGTCTGGTGCTTATGTGAAAGAAACATAATAGTAAGCTTTTTGTGTGTGTGTGTGCTAAGGAGAGCCAGTTTGGTGTAGTGGTTGAAGTCATCCAGCTAGTAACAGCAGACAGATCAGTCACTTCCTCCCAGCCTTGGGAAAGAGACAATTTATTTTTTTTATTTATTTTAATCCCATTTATATCCCGCCCTTCTCCGAAGACTCAGGGCGGCTTACAATCTAAAGCACAAATCAATGGCAAACCATTTCTGAAAAACCTTGCCAAGCAAGCTGCAAAGGCTCATCCAGTTGCCAAGAGTCAAAAACTGACTTTTAAGGCATATGTGTGCATACACACAGATGGCAGTAAGGCAGCCTCAATTACTCAAGTACTGCCTACAGCTAAGCGTCCCTTTTATAAGCACAGCATCTGATCTGCACAGGTCAGAGAGAGAAGAGAAAAGGATGAACTGGGAGATGAAGGAAGTGATGAAAGAGGAAGTAGGTTACAAAGAAAGTTTTTCAGACAAGGAAAGGAATTCAAAATGAAGAATCCTTCTACATCTAGCGGTCAATATCTATTTTGGAGAAGTGACCACAGTAAGATATTTTTTTTTCAGAGAGGGAGGGATAGGTGGCACCTTGAGATGTATCTCCAGGCAATATGTGATATGAGCATCACATTATCTACCCCTGAAATACCAGATATATAAATTAAAAGTCTGGATGTCACCAGAATAAATAATAATAGCAACATTGCCTATGGTTTAAATATTATTTCTAAGGGGAGCATGTGGCTGAGCTTTTTTTTAAATGTTTTTTTCCCCATCAATCTTCCCCAATTGGTGTCTTTCAGATGTTCTAAGACTAGAGGTTCTTGAAATATATTTGGAGGGCACAAGTTTGGGAAGGCTGGTTAAATCCATCAAGTTGACCTACTATAATTTAAAATAGAAGTTGTGGGGTCCTTGTTGCTCTCTGTGCTTGGTAGTTTTCTTGCAGATGTTTCATTTCCAAACTAGATAACAACATCAGTGCTAACAAATAAAAGTTATAGGGCCTGCATATACAAAGAAGATGGGGGAGGACGCAAAGCCTGTGATGTTGATATAATTACTCTATGGTTTTCTTGATTTTCTTGCATCAATTTTGTCTGTCTTTGTAGAAGTGCTACCCACACAATCAGGAAAAGACCCTGCCAGCAAAACAACCGCAGTCACATTAAAAGATAAGAAAAGTAAGTGCTTTCTAGATTTAATAAAAAAAATCTTTAGCTGGCTTGCTTATTTATTTTTGCAAGCATATATCTTGGAAAAGGAAGGAAAGGATATTTGTCTCAAGGACCTTATAATATAATGTAGCATATGATGGGCATCATCTGAACGGGAGGAAAATAGAAGCTGAGCAAAAGTACTCATTTATGTCAGATATTTATGTTAGGCTTGGATAGAGTGGTATCTGGTAACTGTAACAACTTTTTACTACAGGTACTGAATAGCCATTGCAATTCTCTGCTTTGTTCATGGAATTTTATAGCACAGGACCAGAGAGTTCAGATGATCAATTCTTCCATTCATTGCTACTGGCTTTTTTTGTTTGGTTCCTTTTTCTTATTGGAAAAAGTCAATGATGGCAGCGCAGAAAAGTGAAACATTGCGTAATAGTGGTCCCTATTTTTCTACTTGCATTTTTTATGTGCTTTCGAACTGCTAGGTTGGCAGAAGCTGGGACGAGTAACAGGCGCTCACTCTGTTACGCGGCACTCGGGATTCGACCCGCCAAACTGCCGACCTTCTGATCGACAAGCTCAGCGTCCTAACCCACTGAGCCACCGCGTCCCTTATAGTGGCCCCTTAATAATGTTTTTTTTCCCCCAGGTCTTCTTGGTTTCTTTTTAGTAGGCATCTCTGCCTCTTTCTGTAAGAAGAACTCATTCTTGCTCTCAAAATCGATAAACACAGCAAGGCAGATGGTTAGATGATCCTCTGGTCTCTTTCAGGTGATGGGAGAATCCGGCTGGTGAATGGGGCTAACGCCTGCCAAGGCCGAGTGGAGATATTCTACAAAGGAAACTGGGGCACTGTGTGTGATGATGAATGGGAGCTGCGTGACGCCAATGTCGTATGCAAGCAGATGGACTGTGGTCGTGCAGTGGCCTACAGGACCAACGCCTACTTTGGCTACGGCACCGGGCGCATCCTCCTAGATAATGTGAATTGCGATGGAAACGAGCCACAACTCTCAGCCTGTTTCAGCCTGGGTTGGGGCATCCATAACTGTGGTCACCATGAGGATGCTGGGGTCATCTGCTCTGGTGAGCAAATTGGAAAAGACATCTCAGCCATCTAGGCAGTTCCCAGGTCTCTCTTGTTTGTGCAGAGAGATTTTGAACTTTAGCAATATAAAAGAAGGGGTGTGCAAACTGTTAACATGACCAAACTTGGAAGATTCTGTTCTCTTCTTTGAATGACTGTTGTAAATGTACTACAAATGGCCTTACCCGGAAGCAGAATACTTTAACCTTGGAACTGCTCTTTTTAATTAAAACAGGGAGTTCAAGGTCAGAAGGTCTTAACCTTGATGTTGATTGAAATGTTTTAAGGGGAGTGGGGGTGGGGTGGGGTGGGGTGGGGGAGAGACCAGGCTATCACCAATGGAAGCTGAAATAGGAACGTAAGTAGATTTTAGTTCTGTTTTTTTATACCTCCCAAAATGTCCAGTACTGGTAGTCCTCAACTTATGACCAAAAATTGAGTCCAAAATTTACATTCTGTGAAACATTTTCTTAAGTGAGTTTTGCCCCATTTTACAACCTTTCTTGCCACAGTTGTTAAGTGAATCTGGCTTCCCCGTTGACTTTGCTTGTCAGAAGGTCGCAAAAGATGATTCGCATAACCCCGGGTCACAGCAACAGTCATAAATATAAGTCAGTTGCCAACTGTCCGAATTTTGCTCCTGTGGCCATGGGGATGCTGCAAAAGGGTTGTAAGTGTGAAAAATGATCACAAGGCACTTTTTTCAGTGCCCTTGTAACTTTGAACGGTCATTAAATGAACTGTTGTAAGCCAAGGACTACCTGTAACATGTCCTGAGCCACAAGATTAGATTAAGATGGCAGCGTATGTATCCTTGAGAACTTTTCTTTGTATTTTAAAGTATCGTGTGAATGCAGCTTTGGTATAAGGGGAAAGCTTAAAGAAGCTCAAATATTGTTTGAGTCTCCCAACATGAATCAGTATGGAAACAGAATTCCTAACTGGAACTAATGCAACTATGAGACCTAAAGCTATGTACTGTGTTTCCCCAAAAGTAAGACCTACCCCCTAAAATAAGCCCTAGCTTGATTTTTGGGGGTGGGCCTAATATAAGCCCTACCCCAAAAATAAGCCCTAATTTTGGGGTGAGGCATACACATAAGCTAGGGTGGGGATGGGGATGTGGAACTGCCCCACGCGCCCCTCACCCACTTACCATGCAGCCAGGCCTCTCCTCGTTGGCCCACTTCTTCTCTGGCATCCCCAGGCCTGCATTTCACAGTTAGGACTTTCCGGAAGGCCTCTGCAGCCAAGAACCGAGGTATGGATTGAATCCATTGTTCGGTTATCGGCTGCAGAGGCCTTCCGGAAAGGCCTGACTGCGAAATACAGGCCTGAACTCCATTCTCAGCTGCAGAATGAAGCTGCTTCTTTGGCTGCAGAAGAAGTGGGCCTGCTGAGTGGGGCTGTCGGTGCTGGAGGTGAGTAGAAAAGACACCCTCCACCCCCACCTGAAAATAAGACTTGGTACCTCTTTTGGAGGCAAAAAAAAAATTGGGGGGTGGGGGAAACATGGTAGTGCTTCTTCCTTGGTGGGAGACTTTGCCATTGTTATTTCAGCTCATTAGGTTTGGGAATTCTAGGACTGACAATCCCAACTCATTTGGAGGGTACCTGTTTGGAGAATATTGCTCTGGAAAAATGAAAAGATTTTAACATAGGATGAAAATGGAAACATGGAGCTTGTCCAGGGAATCCTTGAAAGAAGAAAATTCTAGAGATGGAGTGCAACAATAGGAAACCCCCCCCCTCATTTTTGGTTATTGCCTTCTAAGATGAGGAAGTTCTTTTACTACTTCTAAAAAAGTTAGTTAGATCTAGATAAGGCTTCCATGCCAGACCTTAGTCACAGACAAAGTAGGAATAAGGAATAGCAGCCCTTGAACTGTCAAGATCTCAGATCATGTCAAGCCAGGTGAGTCAAAAAAACTGTGTGTCTTGAATAGGCATAGAAATGGCACTGGATGTGTTCTCACCAGAGAATTTCCCATAATTAGCAATGTTGTATTCAATTAACACAATTTTCTGGATTCACATGACATAATGAGCCAGGCAGTGATCACACAACTGGATTCACCCAACATGCTAGGCTAAGATGTGATAAGATTTGAGTAATTTTGTTCGGCATGCCTAGAGTTCTGTTATAAAATTTCCAGAAGCTAGGTTCAAGGACACCAACCTTCAGGATCATTCTTTG
The DNA here is from genome assembly GCF_947247035.1 of Vipera ursinii. Classification (NCBI taxonomy): domain Eukaryota; kingdom Metazoa; phylum Chordata; class Lepidosauria; order Squamata; family Viperidae; genus Vipera; species Vipera ursinii. Next base: position 340,789,012 of record NC_139512.1, on the reverse strand, counting down.
CCTTTGTCCTTATTGTTAGAATTATTAGAAATAATTGAAGTGCCCATCAATTGCTTTTCATTTAATATTTTTAATGAGCAAATTATAGTTCACCAGAAATTGATTGATGGCACTGACTCTTCAGCAGATAAGTTGGAAATCTGTCGCTGGCCCATTGACTTGGCATGGCCAACCTTTCTTATTGTTGTGTTTCAACAGGGCTAGGGACAACCACCACCATCATGCCAATCACTACATTAGTGGTAGAGAACTCTAAAGAATCATTTACCGACACAGTCACAGGTAAGAGGGGCCGTGTTGTCTATAATTTCATTCTCCATAAATCTCAGAATTTGAGGGGAGGGAATGTGAGCCCTATCAAACTCTTACAACGTGGGTCTTGTGTCTTCCCATGCTGGGGGAGGAAGAAGCTTTAGAACAATATACCTGGACACCATATTGAGGAAGGCTACCAAAACTAGGCCAGTGGTGTACTGAAAAAAGGGAACAGGCTGATTACAGGAAGGATAACTCTTAGACCCAGGGCCACATTTGACCTCTGAGCAGACTACCGACAGTTACATTCCAAGAAGTAAAGAGAACCAGGGGTTTCTGCAGGGATGGATTTAAAAAGTTGGTGGCTTTGGAAATATGGTCATGGCTGCCATTTTAATTTTTTTTTTTTGGCCCATCATCCCTCCAACATCCTTATATCCTTTTACCCAGTAGGTAAAGAATTAGGCGATACTTGGAGCAAATCTAAATTTTATCTTCATAGTTTAAATTAATCTTATTTTTAGCCCTTGGAAGGATTAACAGTGGCAATTTGGTGGCAGTTTGGAAGGAACTGTGACCCGCTTCCAACTTCTGGGTAATACTGTGTATGAGCACAGTAGCTTCAGTGTTTGGGTTTTAGGGCTAGAGTAGGAGTGTCTAACTGCCGGCCCGCAGGCCGGATGCGTCATCTGGAAGCCCCGCCCACCCCATTGCCGGCAATGGCAAAACCGTCCCGATATGTTGTGTGATGTCATGTGACGTCGTGAGTTTGACATGTCTGGGCTAGAGGGTCAAGGTTTGTTTTTCTTGTCGTTTTTGCATTGGAGCTATGCCCACATTAGGGACAATATTACCATTTCAGAGAGGGCGTTTCAAGAGTGATCAAGTAGTAGCAAATCTCAGATGTTCTTCCCTAAAGTTTGAGACACAACTCCAGGGGCCTATTGGGAACCCACTGATCTAATCTTTGCTAAGGCAATGCTTAGAAAATCATTATCCGTTCCGGCTATCAAAATTTCAGAAGAATATTGAAAAGTGGAAAGGGCTTAGACTGGATGACGTGAAGTGGTAGGAGATTTGGAACTCAAGTTTCAAAAGGGGCAAGATTGAAGGAATTGGGGAACCCCAGGTCTGGAGAAGCAACCATTAAGAGGAGATACGTATTCCATTGTATTGATCTGTTTAGATAGTAATGAACCCAATAATTCCCATTGTCAGTAGGTAGGAGTCTGATAATTTAAACTCAGAAAAAGGGATTAAACTCAAGAAAATGGGGATTTTAATAATATCCTTGCATTTGATCCTGGATCCAGCTGCCTTGCCCACCAGCTGAACCTCCTCAGTGTACGTTTTTAAACAGAGGCTAGAGAGCTACTGTAGTTGTGGATTTTCTTCATGAGATGAGGTATTAGATCGTCTTTTTTTCCAATTCTGTGATTCTATAAACAACAGAGAATAGCCCACCTTCCTAACATTCATTTCACATAGACATCAGGATGGGAATGTTCTCACAATTGAATGCCTTTGCAGTTACCGAGGATAAAATCCAGTCCACCTCTGAAACCGAGATGGCGATGACTTCAGCCCTTCTTCTCTTGGAAAAAAGAAGTAAGTTTTAATACCCTTTGTACCTAGAAACAAGCCCCAGATGCTATGCAAATATTATAGTATTGGTCTGAACTAGACACAAATGGCCCTTTTAATTTTCTATCACATTTCTGTGCCAAAAACAAACAAACAACCCTGTGTGATTCATCCTGGAAAAATAAAAAGTTCTCCAATACAATTGTTTTTCTACCCAAGAGGAAGAGTTCACTCATGGTGAGAGAATTAAAGCAAAGAAACCCGGCTGGGACATCTATGGGGAAGGAAGGGTTAATAAAATCAAGGCAGGTAGAACAAGAATGGGAGACAAGATAGGGCAAGACAAGAAGCGATGAGTGGAAGCTTGTCAGAGGGAGATCCAGGCTGGAAATAAGCAGGGAAATCCTGACAGTGAGAACTTTTAATCAGTGGAACATTTCGTAGAATTGTGGGTAAACTTGGTTTTTTTGCCAGCTTCTCAACCACACCAAATGCTCATCTCCGTTTCAAAGCCGAAGAGCCAGCGCTTGTTCAAGGACATCTCCGTGGTCATGTGGCCGGCATGACTAGACGCCAAAGGCGCACGGAACGCTGTTACCTTCCCACCGTAGTGGTCCCTATTTTTCTACTTGCATTTTTACGGGCTTTCAAACTGCTAGGTTGGCAGAAGCTGGGACGAGTAACAGGCGCTCAGTCTGCTACGCGGCACTCGGGATTCGACCCGCCAAACTGCCGACCTTCCGATCGACAGGCTCAGCGTCCTAACCCACTGAGCCACCGCGTCGCTTTCAAGAAACATAGAAGTGATATTTGAGTGCTTTCTCTATTCTGCTCTATCACTATTAAGTCTGTATTCTTTCCATGACAATTACTGTTACTACTACTACAGTTCATAGTATTGCTATTGACTTATTATATTGCTATTAGCAGTCTATGTTCTTCATACTATGCTCTGTACAACTATTGGTCTGCATTGATGTTTCTTTCTTAAGTCTGTTCTATCTTAAGTCCCTTCTCTCTGAAATTTCTTCTTCTTTTTCTGTTAATGACCAGCATGTTCTTGCACCTTTTTTTTTACTTTGGGCTTTGTCTTGCTAGGTTGATATACCTCTCTTCCTCCATTTCTTCTGAAGGAAAAACTCCCCCCCTTCATTAGCTGCTCTGTTTGCTGGTGGATGTAGTAGAGCTCCAAGACCCCTGTCTCCGCTCCCAGCTATGTCAAGGTTGCAACTTTATTTATTTATTTAACTCTGCTGATGCTGGGAGAAAGGCTCAAGTAGGAGGGGGGGGGGGAGAAGACAGCTCAGGTACCTGCAATTTTGTCCAAGCAGTCTGCTCTTCTACAAGGAGATCTACACAAAACTGAAATTTGTGACCACCAAAGTATTTCTAGAGCCTGAAATGAGAGAAATTGGTTCCTCTATAAAAGCCATGCTGAGTGGATTTTTTATTTATTTCTTTTTTTTTTTGCAAAGTTCCAAATTAACTGCAACTCTGAAGGTTGTCATTTTTGATGCCAGCATTAGCCTTTTCTTTCTCCCACTCTGACCAGCAGGTGGCGGCATACGCCTGGCGAATGGGAACAGCAGCTGCCAAGGTCGAGTGGAAGTCCTTTATGGGGACCTCTGGGGGACCGTTTGTGACGATGACTGGGATTACCCCAACGCTCAGGTAGTGTGCCGCCAACTGGGCTGCGGCGCAGCCATTGGGGCTACTGTGCTGGGCTACTTTGGCTACGGCAGTGGGCCCGTCCTTCTGGACAACGTGGATTGCATTGGCACAGAGACTGATCTGACCGACTGCTTTAACCTGGGATGGGGACAACATAATTGCGGGCATCACGAAGATGCTGGCGTCATCTGCAGAGGTGAGAGATGCAAGTATCAAGATTCATTATGATTGACCCCTCCTATTGGCCGCTTCAGAAGTGTATATACATGCAGAGTGTATATACATGCACACATTACTCTTTGCTCAACTCCCTGCAAAATGGGTGTGTGTGTGTGTGTGTGTGTGTGTGTGTGTACGAAGTGGACTGCAAACCCCATTTCAGCTTTCTCTCTGGAAAGATATGGCATGTTCTTCCCTTTAGTTTGCTGTTCGGGAAAATGTAAATGCTCAGTTCACAGGTAGGCAACCTCTTCTAACACAGGTGAAATTTTCAGACCATATTATGAGTACTCCTTTTTCACTGATTCCCAAAACATTTTCTTGATTACTATGACCAATTACAAAACAGTCATTTACCGAAGCAAATTGCTAAGTTGCTCCAAGCAGCTCGTCTACTTGAGAGTATTTCCTGTTGCTTCAGTTTTACCTTTGATTATTTTTTTTTCTGGACCAGTGGGCTACAGAACAAAGCAGCTGCAGCCATTCTCTCTTCTTACTTTTGGAGAAAGACTAGGGTGCTTAGGCAGAGGCCAGAGTGGTGCCGGAGTTTACATATTTGCTTGGTCTGCTTCCAGTTTATTGTTACTTTTCAATTAAAAAGTTTTTTCTCAAAAAAAAAACCCAGGCAAGGTGGGAGCGTGGGGGGTCTAGAAGAGATATCTGCTGATGCACTGGACACCAGCCCTAAGTAAGACTGGGCTAAAACATGCCCTTAAAAACAAAGAACCATATCTCAAGATTGACTAGTTGAACATGCACTTGTGATGTTCCTCTTTGCCAGTCTGCGCCCCTAAGCCTTTTTCCTGGATCCCAGGTGCAGAAGAATCGGGAGCTTCCTCGCAAGAAGACACTTTTGCTACCACAACCTCAACCACTACTCGTCCCAAAGATGGTATGTAGAGACCCCTAGTTGCTCTTAGCATGTGATGCTCTTAGCTTGGGGGTGGGGGGGAAATTGCAGTGTGTAAAATTGTGCATGTTATTTAGAAAAAGGACCCAGGAAGAAAATGTTCTGGACGGGGTGAGAGTCCATCCAGTAAAGTGAATGGTGGGACATTTATAGAGATTCTCAATCTTCTATCTAGGTCATTTATTTTCCAAAAGGCCACTGGACTTTCTTAGTTTTTTCCCTTGAAAACATTTCCTAAGAAGCTTCTTGGATGAGAAGTGAAACGTTTTCAAGGGGAAAAAACCCAAGAAAGCCCAGTTGCCTTTTAGAAAAGTACCTTTGGGACGTGAACGGTGGCATATTCCAGACCAGCAAAAGGAAGAGTTTTTTTTACACAGTAGTACTTATTATTCAACTACAGAAATATGATGGCTTTTCTTGCGGGATACTGGCTGCCTGCAACCCAGCGGTATAATTTGGTTGCTGAATTAAGCTATTTGATGCTGAACCACCATCAGGTGCAAGAAACCAGGATTTGGGATAGGGTTCAAAAGTACCATTAGTTTCTTTCATGCACCTATACACAAGAATCTGAACTACTAATAGTCAAGGCAAATTGGTCCTAGGTAGGAGTCCACAGAATTCATGGGGGGCTGGACTTAGGTGTCTTAGGTCTCTCAGCCTGGTCATCTGATCTAATGGCTTAAGTCTATACAACATGCTAAGCCATGCACTCATGCACTGACAAAAGTTGTAACTTATCCAAACATGGCACGTGAATATGGGTTGCTGGGTTCTGATGGCCATATGTAGAGCTGCGCTGGATTACCTCCTTTTTGGAGTAACTTCGAGCATGCATAGATTTTAAGGTGCAGATTCGAAAGGAAACTTCCGCTTTTGTCCATTGTTAGGACACTGTGCCCCAAAGGGGCTTTTTCGAAAAGGCAACTGGACTTCCTTGGGGTTTTTTTTTTTCCCCTTTGAAAATGTTTCGCTTCTCATGAGAAGCGAAATGCTTTCAAAGGAGGGGAAAAAAGTCGCCTTTTGGAAAAAAGCGCCTTTAGGGCAACCATGACCTGGATGATTGAGAATCTCCACACAGACGTTACGACACTGTGTTTTTCATGTCTTTCAACCTGCCTTCAATCACCGTTTAGGTTTTCTGCGGCTGGTCAATGGCAGCCATCGCTGTGAAGGCCGAGTGGAGATGTTTTACCTGTCTCAGTGGGGGACGGTGTGTGACGATGCGTGGGATCTCAAGGACGTGAAAGTGGTATGCCGGCAGCTTGGCTGTGGAGGTGCCTTAGCGGCCTTTGGAGAAGCCCAGTACGGCCAAGGCAAAGGATACATTTTCCTGGACAACCTCAAGTGCAAAGGGGACGAGGTGTCTCTTCTGCGTTGCTCTCATATCCGCTGGAATGTGCACAACTGCGACCACTCGGAAGACGCTGGTGCCCTCTGCCACCTGCTGTGATGCTAAGAGAGACAGTTAAGTGAGTTTTTTTTTTTGCCCCATTTTACAACCTTTCTTGCCACAGCTGTTAAGTTAAAACACACGGCAGTTGCCAATTTAATAACATGGCTGTTAAGTGAATCTGGCTCCCCCATTGACTTTGGCTTGTCAGAAGGTCACCCCCAAAAGAGGAACACATGATCCCAGGATACTGCAACCGTCATAAATAGGAGCCGGTTGCCAAACATCTGAATTTTGATCATGTGACCATGGGGATGCTGCAATGGTCGTAAGTGTGAAAAACGGTCATAAGTCACTTTTTCCAATGCTGCTGTAACTTCAAACAGTAATTATAAGAACTGTTGTAAATCGAGGACTAATACAGATGTAAAATTCCCGGTGAAGTGAAAGAACTGGCGAATAAAATATTCTGAGGTTGACTAGAGTCATTCATGCGGGAGACAAATTTAATCTATATCTCTTAGTCGTGATTTCTGAATGGATATTTTTTTCTTCAGAAGTGTCTGTCTCTGAGTACCAATTGATTTGGGGCAAAAGCTATTATCTTTGTATTTTATATTGGGCTTCTCAAAAGGATATTGCCAATCACTCAATGGGCTCTTTGGTCTGATCTGCAAAGCAGCCCTTCTTCATACTAGTTTATTTATTATTTATTTATTGATGGGATTTATATCCCGCCCTAACTCCCGAAGGACTCAGGGCGGCTAACAACAAAACATATAATAAGTACAGAAATTAAGATAAAAATAAAATTAAAATCATCTGTGCAATAAATTAAAATTAAAAACTAAAAATAAATTAAAAATTGTAAATATAATTAATTAAAATGCCTGTCAGTCCAGGTCAGCCTGGTGGAATAGGAGTGTTTTGAGGCCGCGGTGAAAGGACTGGAGATTTTGGGCCATCCGAAGCTCAGGGGGGAGCTGATTCCATAGGACTGGTGCTCCCACAGAGAAGGCCCTCCCCCTGGGGGTCGCCAGCCGACATTGCCTAGCTGACGGTACCCTGAGGAGGCCCTCTCTATGTGTGAGCGTACTGGGCGATGGGAATTCGTTACTTGTGCTTGTGTAGAATAATCTTCCCAAATCTGGCAATCCTAAAATTTGGTGGACTATCACTTTCATAATCCCAAATAAGGCTTGATGGGGATCATGGAAGTAATCATCAAGTAATTTTTATGCCACCCAAAGTTACTTTATAGGGGAGATGGGCAGCATAAAAAATTAATAAACCAAAAAATAATTTGAAAAGCGTCAAGTTTAAGAAGTCCAGCATGCCCTGTTTTTGGCATTTGGTAACTGGAACCATGATAATTAGCAATAATATTTCCATGTACAGAGTAAATGATTAGAATCCTCAGAATACCCATGATTGAGTTACTGCAGATGCAAAAGTAGTCTGGAGAACTTCCAATGCTTTCCTTATATTGTTAGCCATCAGAGTCAATGGCTGGGTTCCCACAATATATTAAGCCATGCTTTGTTCTCTAAGCTTCAACTGATTGCCTTCACATATCATATAAAACCTGAAATGACACTTTTATTAACCAGGATGGCTGGATTCAATCAGCGTTCCCAAGCCAAAACAAACGTTTCAGCCCTAATTTGTTGAATAAACCATTGTGACAGGTACAAATCTATTGTTGAGCTATAGTGAATAGATTTAAATTTCAGTAGGAGGGTCTGCAAGGGGATCAAAATCTGGAGGCTGCTGTGTGCTCATCTTCTTACAAAGTTTACCTTTCCTTCTTCTGTGGAGGCTGGTGCATCACACACTAACATAAGCAAAGAACATTATGCCAAAGTTTCATAACCTATGAAGCGTTGACTCCTCCAGTTTTAAAAGGAAGAGGAGACTGATGGGACTTTTGGCTTACTTCCCATGTTACTCTATGGCAGGGGTAGGCAACCTTGGCTGTTTTATGACTTGTGGACTTCAATACCCAGAATTCTGGGAGCTGAAGTCCACAAGTCATAAAAGAGCCAAGGTTGCCTACCCCTGCCGTAGAGTATTATGGGAAGTAAGCCAAAAGTTCCATCAGTCTCCTCCTCCTTTTAAAACTGGAGGAGTCAAAGCTTCATAGGGTGCTTTGCAATGACTCTTGAAGTCCACATCCCCATGAAGCATCTCTGTGCTATGTCGAGGTGCCCTCATTCAAGCTGGGCTGCTGCTGTGGTGGTAAAGTTCACCCAAGAAAGCTTCATGAACTCATTTTCTTTAAGGCAGGAAGACCATCACTGTGACAATCAAGGACTTATCTTGACTTTTCCCAGAGTGTGTTACTTTCACTGTGCAAAACCCAAAGATGAGGTGGAATGCATCCGCTTTGCACCCCCACAGATTTAACCTACTAAGTCAGAACACCTTATGGCTTAATAGGATGAGTAATGCAGCCATATTTTAAAAGGTTTCTTAAGTTGTTTTGGTATTAGATGTATCAAACCAGAGTTGGTTAAAGCTGTATTTTGTTTTTGTTTTTGTTTTTTCAGATGAAATTCGTAGACTTCCAGCTCTGTACCAACTTTAAGAAACTGAACTTTCTCAGTGCATGACCAAAGTCTTCATACTGGAGTGGCGTCTTCTCAGTGACTTTTGTCCATGTGATCTCCTGCACATACATCTCTATACCTGGGCTCTGCATCACTTCAAATTTGATTCCAAAAAGTTGCTTCAGAAGCTATAGGAGTACAGATATAGCATTTGCCTGCAGCACTTTAACGCACCCATGTCTTTTCCTGGAATTGCATGGCTATCCTTTTGCCTACCGTGTGACCTTGGAAAAAGATATAGCTACTTTAAAAAGGTCGCAGACAAGTGCTGTGTTCTCATTCCTTCATACCCCAAAGCATCATTTTCAAGTTAAATCTGAAGCATGACCATCTCAGTGTGCAGTTAGTTTATGAACCAGATGTAGTGTATTTTTCAGAGCAAGTCCCCACACAAGACACTTTGGACAGATCCAGGGCAGATCTCCGGAAATCTTTTACCCCAGCATATAATGCATTTCTAGTCTGTCATTTTGATAATAGGGTTTCTTCTTTTGGTGTACTGGTTTTTATGGTGGCTCCTCAGGACAAATGCGTCTTCATCATGCTTCTGGACAAAAATATGTTTCAGGTGTGATATTTAATAAAGGTAAAGGTTCCCCCGCACATGCATGCTACTCGTTTCCAACTCTAGGGGCTGGTACTCATCTCCATTTCAAAGCCAAAGAGCCAGCGCTTGTCCGTGGATGTCTCCGTGGTCACGTGGCCGGCATGACTAGACGCCAAAGGCGCACGGAATGCTGTTACCTTCCCACCGTAGTGGTCCCTATTTTTCTACTTGCATTTTTACGTGCTTTCGAACTGCTAGGTTGGCAGAAGCTGGGACGAGTAACAGGCGCTCACTCTGTTACGCGGCACTCGGGATTTGACCCGCCAAACTGCCGACCTTCTGATCGGCAAGCTCAGCGTCCTAACCCACTGAGCCACTGCGTCCCTAAGCCAAGGTGATTAGAGTTTGGCTTTTAGCATCTTGCATTTTAAGGGTTGTCCAGGATAGCTGGGTTTCAGGAGGAGGAACTAAGAAGGAAGAACAGAATCCTGAGATGTTTTGGATAACACACTGAGCTCTAGGCTCAGCATGCTTGGCTACTTGTTACTTAGGTTTGTTTCTATTTATATTAAAGCAATAATTTAGGCCATTTGTACCTGGGCTGATAAATATGTACTTGCAGGTTTAATCTCCTGTACCTTTGAATACACGAAATCTTAACAGGCCATCCCCAAAGGTTAAGGTTTTATCGGGACTGGAGAACATAGGAATATATATGTACAGGTAGTCTTTCAACTTATGACCACAATTGAGCCCAAAATTTCTGCTACTAACCGAGACGTTTGTTATGTGAGTTTTGCCCCTTCTTGCAACCCTTCTTGCCACAGTTGTTAAGTGAACTGCTGCAGTTGTTAAGTTAGTAACATGATTGTTAAGTGAATCTGGCTTCCCTATTGACTTTGCTTGTCAGAAGGTCGCAAAAGATGATCACATGACCCCGGGATACTGCAACCGTCGTAAATGCATGCCAGTTGCCAAGCATCTGAATTTTGATCATGTGACCATGGGGAGGTTGCAACAGTTGTACATGTGGAAAACGGTCATAGGTCCCATTTTTCAGTGGTATTGTAACTTCGAACGGTTACCAAATGAAACTGTTTTAAGTTGAGAACTATCTACTTTCATGTATTGTTAAACTACTGCTCCCAGCATCCCTCACTATTAGCCACCCAGGCCAGGGCTGGTGTTAGTTGGAGTTTAGGGAATCTGGAGTTTCAATGCATTTTGTGATGTGCCTTTTCTAATACTTAAGACAATTCACTGCAATGGCCCCAAAGGCAGATTGCCTTCAAAACAAAACTTCTGGAGAGGGTTTTGGTCAGGAGAAGGAGGAGTTCTAGCTGAACAAATGTATTTTTCATGGTAATTATTGTCATGACAGAGGGCAGTACCCAGTTGCCTTTAAGTAAGCTTGAAAAAGATAAGGATGGTTAACAGCAATAGCACTTAGCCATAGCACTTATATACCGCTTCACCCAGAAGCGGTCCCGGCTTTATGGAATGGCAAGTGGGAGGGGAGAGGGGATGGTTTCACGTGAGTGGTGCCATCTAGTGGCCATCCAAATGTTTGCAACCCAGATTTAGTATTTAGATTTAGTAGCCCTCAAATAATAATAATAATAATAATATTGTTGAAGTCCTTGGTGCTCTTTGAGCTTGGTGGTTTGCTTGTAGATCTTTCATTATCCTACCAGACAACATCCTCAGTGCAAGAGCACGGGGTTCTCTCCCTGTTTATAAACAGTTGCTTCCATGAGAAAATGCAGTGGAGTTTTTGGCAAAGCAGTAGCTTCTTGCAGTTCAAACGATCTCATTATTTGAGCAACTGACAGCTATAAAACAGGGCTTAGATCTGCAAAAACCATGAAGTCAAACCCATAACTCCTATTAAGGCAAACAATCAAACAGAAAACAATGCTTTAATCAAGCAGGGGAAAAAAACCACTCCCAGCAAAACAGGCTGGGCAAGTTACAGGTGGTCCTTGACTTATGGCTGGTCACTTAATAACTGTTCAAAGTTACAATGGTCCACAAAAAAGAGACTTGTGACCTGGATTCAAAGTTCTGATGGGGGGGGGGGGAAGCTGCGGCCACATGATTGCATTAGGGGAGCTCAGCAACTGGCCCACATTTGCAGTGTCTTGTGATCACTTGATCACAAGTTACTTTTTGTCAGAAACAGGTGTTTGCTTCCAGTTTCCAACCAAAGACACCCATTGCTGACAATGGGTTTGCTTAAGGACTGTAGCATTCACTGTACTATTGATCCATTTACTTGACTGTTGCAAAAAGAATCCGGCACTGTTGTGATGAACCCACTTAATGACAGGCACGACTGAACAACTGTAATTTTGACCTCTCCTACAGTCATAAGATGAGGACTACCCGTAAACAGAGAGCAAAGCCCACCCTCCCTCACACAGACGCTGGTGTTACCTACCTGGGTAACGAAATTTCTGCAAGCAGACAACCAAGATCAGAGAGCACCAAGGACCCCACAGTTAAATCCTGAGCTACATGTATTCTCTTTCGGGACTATCATCCTTGTTTTTTCTTCAAAGGGAACTTCCTTTGGGATCCTGAGGCTAGCTCACAGTTAAATGTGGATAGAGGACTGAGTCATTCAGTTCCACCAAGGTGTGTGTTTGCGTAAAAACGGTGTTTCCATTGTACGCACATTACTTTTCAATGACCTAAACGAAGGCAGTGATAAATAGAATTTGACTACTTTCAAGGAAGACAGATCTACAGTCTGATCTACAAGGTGGGCGTTTCAATGCAATGTTTCTGGGGGGGAAATATTTCGACATCTAACCACATAATATGTGTCATTTCACAGAGGGGGATGTTAAAAGGTGCTTTTACGTAATGCAGTGTTCATATTCCACATTGTCATTTGTGTTCTTACCAGTTGTTTTGAATAAATAAAGGCCCTTGAAAAGGTGATGTGATTCAGCATTATGTATTTGCTGCCACACAGGCAGGACTTTAATGATTAGGACATTGATCATTTTTATAGTTGTTCAGGTAGTTTCCGAGCAGAGAGGAGGCTGAAATCTGATCCGTGTTACATCCAGACTGCAGACCTTTGTCTGGCTGAGCAGAGCAGAACATAAAAGTAGTCCTTGACATACGACCACAATTGAGCCCAAAATTTATGTTGCTAAGCAAGACAGTGGTTAATTGAGTTTTACCCAGTTTTATGACCTTTCTGGCCACAGTTGTTAAGTGAATCATTGCTGTGGTTAAGTTAGGAACACAGCTGTAAAAGTGAATCTGGCTTCCCCACTGATTTTGTTTGTCAGAAGGTCACAAAGGTGATCATACGACCTCCGGACACTGCAATCATCATAAATACACTTAAAGTTGCCAAGAGTGAGAAAGGCAGATCTCTAAGAAAGGTGGAATGGATTCCATTCTTCAAGACATCTTCCTGATGTTCTTTCAATTAAACAATCATGAGTTAAATGCAGCTTGTCCTGGGACAGCCAATCCAAGCATGGCTTTCTCCAGATGTGTGTTTGTGTGTGTGTGTGTGTGTGTGTGTGTGAGAAAGAGAGAAGGGGGGGCAGAGGGAGACAGAACTAAGCTCCCATCAACTCCCAATTCCTAACCCAGTGTTCTAGCTGACTGGGTTACGTAGTCCAAGAAGCAGCTTCTAAATTGGAAAAGTGAGCTTTGGAAAATTGCAGATGGTGAAGGCTGTTGGAACGTACAGGCTCGATGAGATTCCACGATTGAAGTTTGATGCAAGAAAAGAGGCTCCCTTACGTTGCAATAGAACCCATGCCTGACTGTAATAGTAGGTTCTCAGACTGATAGATTTTCAGGAGACAGTTGTGTAAAGAGTCAAATGCAAACATCTCCATTATCAGCAGGAAAAAATAATCTGCCTGCTTACTGGATCACACGAATGCTGTTACAAGGAAAACCAGAAAGTCTCTTGTCTTAGTTTAAACACAGGGATATACTGGTTTTAAATGGAATGCAGTTGGTTTGGTGGCCAAGCCCATCCAATCCAAACCTGACTGTGTATACAAGGGGGCAGGGTTTGCCCAGTGTGGCTGCTATCTTAATTTGTTTTATTTTCCCCTCCCGGCACCCTTCCGTGATCAGTGGCCAATGCTTTGCAAGGAAAAGAAGGCAAGCGATCCAGTTAATTACCTAACAAGGCTGTGGAGGAAGCATCTTCCAGAAATGGGAAAGTACTGTGGGACCCAGTGATTTGCTTTATAATAAAGCCCAAAGGGCCTGGAATGGGATGTAACACCAGAAAAAAGAGAAGACAAACTGCAAGGCTGCATTGACATGGTGAGGGAAGCCTGAGTGGGAACAAAGCCCAGCCCTCCTGGGATTCAGCTGATTCCCCCTACATCAGCTTTGATGCCGGCTGCTCGATTTGCCTGGATCAATAGCATCGATCAGTTCCTGCTTCATCATCTCTTAGCAGGAAATGGTGGTTGGGGCAGGCACAGAGGGAGAGAGGAATAAATATTTCACAAGGTCTGAAGCCGAGCTGGTGGTTATTTTCAGGCTGGATTTACAGCCTGTCCAAAATAAGGACAAGGGAGCAGGAGGAGGCCCATTAAAGGAGTCCAAGATGATTCATCTCCAGTGAGAACCTCAGAAGGTTCCAGATTGTCTCTTGCTATCTCTTTCCAAGTGTTCCAGTTTCTATGTTCAAGGAGGAATCGTCAAATCTGCCTCCCTCTCCTCACCAAACACCAGCCCTGGAGAGTTTTGATATAATCTTGAAAGAAAACTGAGACACTCTTGTATTTATGTAATGTCTCTCTCTCTCACACACACACACACCCCACCAAACACCCTCAAAACCCCGCCCCCCATCTTTACTATGGAAGATTTTCCTCTATCTGTCTATGGAGATCCTTAATCATCCAGGTCATGGTTGCCCCCAGGGCTTTTTTTCTCATAGAACACCCAGAACGGAGTTCCGGCACCTTTTTTGGATGGAACCTTGTAGGGTAGGCAAGGCGGGTTGTATGACATGTGTGAGTTCCGGTACCTTTTTCTTTTACAAAAAAAGCACTGGTTGCCCCAATGGTGCTTTTCCAAGAGGCACCTGGACTTCCTTGTTTTTCTCTGAAGACGTTTTGCTTCTCATCCAAGAAGCTCCTTCAGCTCTGACTGGATGGTGGTGAATGGAAGGATTGATATTCCTTGCAGACAGTTGGTCATTTGCATTCTTTTAGAGAATGAGTGTCAAACTCACTACATCATGTGACATATCGCGACTTTTTTTGCATTGCCTCCATATGATGCAACCGGCCCACAGCCGGCAGTTTGACACCCCTGTTTTTAAAGAGTCTTTGAGGCCACTTGGAGGTTTATCTGTGTCATCAGGGTCACCTGAGTAGTGCAGATGGGTTTGGAGCCTTCTTGGAGCTGCTGAAAGGACTGTGTTGGAGACAGTAGATAGAGGATGTTGTATCCAGTGGTGGGATTCAAACATGTGAACAACAGGTTCTCTATGTCGATGCTGCTTCTGGAAGTCCATTCTAGGCCTGGGCAACAAAAAATTAGCTACTGGTTCTGCTGAAGTGGTGCAAACCGGTGAATTTTTAATCCCATTTATATCCCGCCCTTCTCCGAAGACTCAGGGTGGCTTACACTCTAAGCACAAATCAATGTGCTTAGCAATAGCCTTCATTCTATGTATATGCCTGCTTATTAGGGCTTTCGCCCCCCCAAGCAGCATTATTACAAAGTCAGCTTATTGCCCCCAACAATCTGGGTCCACCACTGGTTGTATCCCTCCCCCTCTGTTGAGAGAGGGCCATTCAATTTTAAACAAAATGTGGACTTTGCTATCTATCTCTATCCTCTATCTGCTGGAAAGGCATTTGTACCTTTACAAGAGCACCCATCCTGTTTTTGAACTCACAAGTGCTTCTTTAATTTTAAAGAAGTCCAATGCATACAACCTTCAGAAGATTTAATTTTGAAATTGTTAAAAAAAGATTACAGCACTAAATAAAAAATAAAAATAAAAATCAATAAAAATCAAGATCAGCAATGGCAAATGCATGTTGCATCACACTTTTCCCCCCAACCTCAAATTTGCTGTGTGCAATGCTTGTGTCCAGTATGTCCACTAACTACCCATGCCCTTTTCAAGCACACTTCATTCCAGCGCTGCCTTCTCATCTTCTACTTTCATTCACAAGAGTTCCTTGGCCTCTCAGTTAGTTGAATTCTCATGTTCTGGATTTCTCAAGGCTTCCCCCAGTTACTCTCAGAGAATACATTAATAAATACATGTGAAATTATTAATAATCCACATTGAAGAACAGTAGTTATATACTGTAGTAATGTTTTACTGCAGAGTGCCCACTGAAACAAGTCTCCAAAAAGGACATACATTTGCATAGAACACAAATTAATGCATTTTGCATATGTTAAATATTACCTAGTAGTAATTACTACTACTTATTTTTTCTAATTACTACAAAATAAATCGAAGCATTTTGATTTTTGCTTGATTGGACAAGACCTTGATTGGACAAGCCTATGAACTCTGTGCTTGACATGGTCTTTTTCAACATTTTCTGGAATTTGCACCACAAATGGTGGAACATTCTTTTTTTAATGGCCACTGTCAGTAACCCTGTGAATATACAAACAGGCAGATAGGAGCAAATACAACTAGTGTGTTTCAAGGTAAAAATTCTACCTAGGGCCTTTTGGTTCTCGAGCAGAAGGCTGGGAGTCCATGGCCAGGGAATATGATGTTCCTCAATATATTGTCTTCTGCAGAAATTTCATTTCCATGGTGGCCCTGTTTCACTGCCGATGCTCCCTCTAAAGATCTGATTAGAGAAGATTAAAAAGATTAATTCCTAGCATTTAATGAAAAGCTCACAAAATGCTTATGGCAGAATAAATAACGGAGGAGGTTGAGGATACATAAATAGCATTGCTGTGAAGGGGGGTCCCTTTTCATATATGAAATACTGAGATGTGTGAAGCATGGGAAATCAGGAAATCCAGGCAGTTTAAATGAATATAAAAGTTTACTGCAAGCTCATGCTGTCTACAAGAATCTGAACTACTAACCGTCTAAGCAAATTGGCGGTAGATAAGAATCAACGGAATTCAAGGTGGGCTGGACTTAGATCTCTTGTAAGCGTGAAGGGACTCAAGACTGATGACACGTTTGACCCCTCCCTCGGGCTCAGTCTGATCATCTCCTACAGGATGCCTGACACAGACCGCAATGCACTTCTGAATATTTGAATCTCTTTGTCCCTCTTGTTCTCATTTCCCCAATCCACTTATTTTGCCAGAGTTAGGACTTTCCCCAGTTTGCTCCCATGTACCTCTCCTTCCTTTCTACAGCAATACACTTTCTCTTGCTCCTGTATCCTTCTAGTTCTGCAGGCTGGAAGAAAAATGGGAAGAGAAATGCACATGGTGGTTGCTAGGTAACCATAGCACATCCTCCTGGACAACCTTCTCATTGCTTATGGGGAGAGTAAAAGGTTTCTGTCATGAGCTCAAAAGGACGAACATTTCTATGCTAGAGATGCACAGCTTGATGCTTTCACTTTGCAATGCAACCCTACACAACATACTGTACATACAAACGAACACACACACACACGCCGATGTCTTATGCGCAAGCCCCAGAGCCCTGCCAAAACTCAATTTTCTGGATTCATACAACCTACGAGGCTAAAACACAAAGGACCAGTTTGTGATTTAGTGGCAAGGCTTCCATTATAGGCTTAAAAATTCATTTCCTGGACTTATACAATACATTGGATCCTAAATGACCCAAACAGGATGCAATCACCCAACACTTGAGTCTCTCTCACACACAAATATGCAATCCTTCCACTGTTACCTGATTTAACATAGTATATTTTCTACAAATAGCCTCAGGAGCAGTGCCAGAAAATATTAATATTAGGTACACTTAATTTTATTATTTTTGTCTTTGTCCTAACCTTACCCAGAATTTGAAGGATATCCCAATATGCCAGTCAAAGGACTTGTCCAAATTAGCACAAAAAGTCTAATTATGTCATATTTTGGCTGCTGGAATTGGATGCTTGCAGAATGGCTCAAATATTTATAAAGAACATAACAACCAACAGAAACTAATACAGAACAAAGAGTGAGAGAAAGAAAAAACAAAAGTGTAGAAAGAAAAAAAAAGAAGAAACTTCCAATTTCTTTTGCAGCAAATACACGCATAATTTACACAGTTATCTCTAACATTATAATTACAGTATAAAAAAGCTCACTTTTTTCTATTATCCAATTCTTTTTATAATAATCAAAACAACTAATCACTAATATGCTTTTTTTTCTATTTCATGCAAAAGACCTATAAGGAGTTTTCCAGTCAGCTATAAAATATAGATACTTTTTTTTTTAAATCAAAGATGTTAATTTAGCCATCTCCACAAGTTTCATTATATTCCCATTGTGGATAATGCTGAATTTTTTTTCAGCATTTTGTATACAATAATCTCGCTGCAGTTATGATGTATTTTTTTTCAACTGTTTGTCCATCAATCCCCAAAGAAAAACTTCCATGTTTCGATTGTACTTTAAAATCTTCTGAATTGATGGAGCCATATTTTCTCAGCTATTTCACATCTGCCAAACATGATAAAATATATGTTCACGTTATTCACATTTCCAAGAAAGATTCTCGAGGCCAGCACACCAGTAAGTTTTCTAGGTTAATAACTGCTTAACAGAAGGGAAGGGACCTTGGAAGTCATCTAGTCCAAACATTTGCTCAAGCAACAGACCTATACTATTTCAGACAAATGGTTGTCCAATCTCTTCTTAAAAACTTCCAGTGTTGGAGCATCCACAACTTCTGAAGACAAGCCATTCCATTGGTTAATTTTTCTCACTGTCAGGAAATCTTTCCTTAGCTCTAGGTTGCTTCTCTCTTTGGTTAGTTTCCATCCATTGCTTCTTCTCCTGCCTTCTGGTGCTTTGGAGAATAGTTGACCTCCTCTTCTTTGTGGCAGCTGCTTAGATATTGGAAGGCTGCTATCATGTCACCCCTAGTCCTTCTTTTCACTAGATTAGATAAAATCTATTCCTGCAACCATTCTTTATTTTTTTATTTTTTTAAAATTCCATTTATATCCCGCCCTTCTCCAAAGACTCAGGGCGGCTTACAAGCTTAGCAGTAGCCTTCATTCTATGTATATGCCCGCTTATTAGGGCTTTCACACACACCCCAAGCGGCATTATTACAAAGTCAGCTTAATTGCCCCCAACAATCTGGGTCCTCATTTTACCTACCTTGGAAGGATGGAAGGCTGGTGGGATGCGAACCTGCACTAATTGCAGGCAGCTGGTGTTACTTAAGGAGGCAATAGCCCACTGCTCCACCAAGGCTCTTTATATGTTTTAGCCTCCAGCCCCTTAATCATCTTGGTTGCTTTTTTCTGCACTCTGTCTGTATTTAATAAAACACAGAACATTATTCTGCCTGAGATATAACAGCAAATGTATGGGTAGTACTCACAACTTTCATTTAGTGACCATTCAAAGTTACAATGGCACTGAAAAAGTGACTTATAATAGATTCTCACGCTTGCTATTGTTGTGGCATCCTCAGTCCTGTGATCAACATTCTTGCCTTTGGCAATCGACATGTATTTATGACAGCTGTAGTATCTCGGGATTAGGTGACCCCCATCTGGGGCCTTCAAGCCCTGCATCCAACAAGCAAAGTCAATGGGGGAAGCCAGATTCGCCGAACAACCACATGGTTCACTTTACAACTGCAGTGATTCGCTTAACCATGGCAAAAAGTTTGTAAAATTGGGCACTCCTCACTTAAGAACCGCCTTGCTTAGCAACGGAAATTCTTATCCCGATAATTCTGATCCCGATTGTGGTCATAAATTGAGGTCTACCAACATGAGTGCAAGGGGTAGGTTGGTACAATATCCTAAGATATTTAATTATGGTGACACCACAAGGGCAATTCTACAAGCACCTCAAAGTTAAAGCACATTGGCATTTTAGTGAGCTATCTCTGGATTATTTCACTTAAGGAGTATCTTCTTCAGGGTCACAGAGACAAGACTTCTCAATCTCTGTCCCCTTTCTTTGAAGCAGAATCCCTCCGAAGATCAGGTTGTTTGAGAAGCTACCAAAACCTGCATTTTCCAGACTCTTGGAATTAATGCAGAAGAAAGGGAAATTCCTGCTAAGGGTTTGGATGCAATACCTGTTCCTGTTCCATCTACAGGTCGTCCTCCACTTACAACAATTTGTTTAGTGACCGTTTGAAGTTACAATGGCACTGAAAATGACTTATGACCGCTTTTCACACTTACGACCGTTGCAGCATCCCCATCGTCACATGATCAAAATTCAGACGCTTGGCAACTGGCATGTATTTATGATGGTTGCAGTGTCCTAGAGTTAAGTGATCACCTTTTGAGACCTTCTGACAAGCAAAGTCAATGGGGAAGCCAGATTCACTTAACAACCATGTTGCTAACTTAATAATGGCAGTGATTCACTTAACAACTCTGGCAATAAAATGGGGCAAAACTCACTTAACAACTGTCTTGCTTAGCACAAAAATGTTGGGCTCAACTGTGATCATGAGTCAGGGATTACCTGTATTAATGTTTGTTTGTTTGTTTTCCTAAATTGCTTTGAGCCTTGTTGGATTGAATAGCACATAATCTGGAGTAAACAAAGTTCTCATGCATGTATCTCCTATTTCTGCATGTTTTATAACTACAATGTGTTGTGGTGGGTAGAGCAAAGTTAGGAAATTTTTAAAGCCTGGGGCCCATTTTGAATTTTTAAGACATCTGGAAGATCCAGTCATAAAATGGGTGCTCTGTTGGGACAGTCACAAAACGTTCATTTATACAGAACCAAACTAATCTTTTCATATGTTCTTTCCCATCCCAGTGGGATTTTGTGGGGCCTTGAAACCTTTTTGCAAATAAGTGTGATGTTTGATGCTGTGCTTTGCATTGTCAAAAAAGTACACCAGCTTCCAATATTGCACTGTATTAAAATAGTGTGTGTTAAAAATCAGGGGGAGAAAGGAAACTGGATTGTGCTGAGAAAGAAGTCTGGTCAAGGGCATCTGGGTTGTGTTAATACCACTTTATAATGCCTTGGTAAAGCCACACTTGGAATACTGCATCCAGTTTTGATCGCCATGATGTAAAACAGATGTTGAGACTCTAGAAAGAGTACAGAGAAGAGCAACAAAGTTGATCAGGGGACTTAAGGCTAAAACATATATGGAACGGTTGCTGGAATTGGCTATGTCTAGTTTAATGAAGAGAAGGATGAGGGGTGACATGATAGCAGTGTTCCAATATCTCAGGGGCTGCCACAAAGAAGAGGGAGTCAAGCTATTCTCCAAAGCGCCTGAAGGCAGGAGAAGAAGCAACGGATGGAAACTAGTCAAGGAGAGAAGCAATCTAAAACTAAGGATAACTTTCCTGGCAATTATGACAATTAATCAGTGGAACAACTTGCCTTCTGAAGTTGTGAATGGTCCAACATTGGAAGTTTTTAAGAAGAGATTGAACAACCATTTGTCTGAAATGGTATAGGCCAGGGTTTCCTGCCTGAGCAGAGGGTTGGGCTAGAAGACCTCCAAGGTCCCTTCCAACTTTATTACTATTACCATTAGTACTACTACTACTATTATTTTTATTGTTGTTGTTGTTATTATTATGATGTCAGGATGGTGGTTACAATCATACAATTGAATCCCCCTCCTTTTTATCTGCAGTTCAATAAATGGGCAGAACTTCGATGGGTGGTTGTGGAGCTCATCTTGACTTTTTTGACCCCACTAGACTCTCCCCCATTTCTGAGATGTAATTGTTGTCATCAGGTCCCTACGCAATGTAAATATAATAATAAAAAATATTTGGGGGTAGTTTGCTCTTAGACCATTGGGTTGCAAATCTAATTATTTCCTACCACAAAATGTACAAAAGCAGTACTTCCCAAAATGCCTGGTTTATAGTATTTCTTCCAACAGTGATTTGTATTTTCAAAAAAATGTTATTTTACATTTAAGTATATACCGTAGTAAGCTCTGTAAAGCTCTGGACAAAATTACTCATGGTGAATAGTGCTGGGCACTGTAGTTTTAGTAACATCTGGAAGGCCACAGGTTTCTTACCTTGGTGCAGAGAAAACTGCTAGGTTAAAGGTGGAGGAGCAGGGAGGCTTGTTAACAACTGGAAGACTCAGCCCTTACAGCTGCTAAACTCACCATGACTCAGTTCTCAGCTGCAGTTAGCTGGGAGAAACAGCCTAGCCTTTGTTTCAAATCCTGCCTGATGCCCCATGAGGTGAAGTGTGTTCACGTCTGGAAGTTGTCTCTTGGATCTTCTTTTGCTGTTCCCCATGCAGTATTGATGCACAGCACCACTATTTTAAGGAACTGCAAAGTCACTCATGCCATCAGCTCATTGAGTTTCAGAAACAACTTTGCCTGCGGAGACTGCCTCGGTTTCTCAGAAGTCAAAGGCTTTTTGGGCACAAGATGGTATTCCAGCCAGGGATGTAAGTTTAGATAGCCACAAAGAATTTTTGCAGTCATATGGAGCTTTAAAGGAGACGACCAAATGTCTCAAAGTCCATAGATCCTACACAATTGTGTAGAAGAAAGCCAGTCTATTTGCCAGAGATTTAGAGGGAGGATTATTGCATTTCAAAAAGAGTCACACATCTGAAAATTCAGCAGTTTTTGCATTAGGACTCAAACTCATCATCAATCTTTCTTTTTTACTTTGGTTGTTCTACAATCTTCTTTCTTTTCCCAACAACTCAAAGATACTTATTGGAAATGTTCCCAAGTTAAAGAAGGACTAAAAAGAAATTGGTCTTTTTAGTATAAAGCTAAATGTTCAACCATGTTGGCATTTTAATCTTGGAACTGCATAGCATCCTTGAAGCAGGGTTCCCAGTGATCCATAGTTTCTTTAGTGGCATCTTAACTACCTGGAGCAGGTTCAAATTATCCTAGTTTCAGAAACATTATTGTCTGTGAAGACCTAGCTCTCTGGAGAAGACTTTAATGCTGGGAAAGGTGAAAGGAAAGAGAAGAAGACGACAACCAGGAGCAAGATGGACACTCAGTTACAGTGGCAATGGGGGAACCATTGAAAGTCGAGGTTAGGATTTTTTGTTGCCCAGGCCCAGAAGGGATTTCCGGAAGTGACATCCACACAGAGAACCGTTTGTTCACGTATTTGAATCCCACCACTGAGAATATCTATGCGGTTTCTAGGAGTCGAAAACAACTTGATGGCACATGATCAATTGCTTGTAGAACTCTTAGAAGGTAAATTTTTCTTTTTGTACCTTGAGATTCTCAGCAATGCTGGTGTTCCATTGACAATTCGTTACAATTTGTAACAATATGAAAAATGCCATTTCATTTTCTCTTAGTCAGGTTTTCACCCCCCTTCTCCATAATAAACTAGGGTATATGGATGTGACTATTCAACATGTTCAGTTGAGTTGAGCATGACTATTGAGAGAGGGCTGTTCAATTTTGACATTGATGCCCTCTCAATAGAGAGGGAGAGAATATGACGTCACCTACCTCCAGTCTATAACACAGTCTTTCCAGCAGTTCCAAGAAGGCTCCACACCCATTTGCACTACTCAGGTGACCTTGATGACACAGATAAGCCTCCAGGCGCATCAATGACTTGCTAAAAGAATGCAAATGACCAGCTGTCTGCAAGGAGTATAAATCCTGCCATTCCCCACCATCCAGTCAGAGCTGAAGAAGCTTCTTGGATGAGAAGTGAAACGTTTTCAAAGAAAAACGAGAAAGTCTAGTTGTCTTGTGAAAAAAAGCACCTTTGGGTTTTTTTCACTACAGAATGCTACTTTTCTGCTCCCCCCCCCTTGATAAGGCAGGGACTCTTTTAGTATTGACTGGGTAAGAATAGTTTAAGGAACAATAGCATAATTGACATGCAAGATTATTACAGACCAAGTCCCATCTAGCATCCAGATATTTCTAGTCATGGGAGCTGTTTACACAATCACCCTGATCATCTCTAAGAGCAGACAGAAATCTTTGGACACTCATAAAAAAAGTGACATCATTCCTTAGCCAAGAAGAAGACAACCCACAGCTCTCCAGGTGTTTTTGGAGAGGTGAACTGCAGTTCTCAGCATCTGGTGTATAGTCAAAGTAGTTGGAGATGTTGGTCATGATGGTTCAACAATGTGTGGAGGGCCAGTAATTCTCAAACTTTGCTTTATTTTGGGCATTCAAATGTTTCTCACTGTACTATATATTAAATATAGTACTATACGTTAAATATACTATATGGTGGTGGTGGCGTTCAGTCACTAAGTCTTGTCTGACTTTTTGTGACTCCATGGACCATAGCACACTGGGGGCCCCCCTCCTCCATTGTCTCCTGAGGTTTACCCAAATTCATGTTCACTTTATCGATGACACTATCCAACCATCTCATCCTCTGCCATCCCCTTTTTCTTTTGTCTTCAATCTTTCCCAGCTTCAGGGTCTTTTCCAATGAGTCCTCTCTTATCATTAGGTGGCCAAAGTATTTGAGCTTCAGCTTCAGCATCTGTCCTTCCAAAGAATGATTAGGATTGATTTACTTAACTGTATGTATAGATATATAAAATTTGGGATCTCATCCTGGACTGTGTTTTTCTTTCCCTCTTACACTGAAGTCATTTTAGCTGGAATTCTGCCCAGGGTATCATTTTTCTCCTATGGAGAACATAGATTAAAGCAAAATAAAATCTAATTAGCAACACTGCAATTAATACAATAAAACAAGTGTTTGTTAATAAGTGTTACCAGATTAAAATAATGCATAAGCTAAGGAGCAAACAATAAGTGGATAGATTTTCAAAGCTTATCTAAATGTGGGGAATTGGATATTAAGAAACAAAAGAATTTAAAGAGGGTTGGGTTTAGGTAGTATCCTTGAAAAGGCCCTAGTTTCTATTTAGGTATTTGGGAAATCATTAGAGTTGTGCTTTTTAAAAAACATCACTGATAAAATATGATGAAGCTGATTGTAATGGCAAACTTGAGAAGTAGTGAATGGTTTTTCTGGTCCGACAGAACTCTTCTGTCAGACAAAATTATAAACAAGACCAGCAAGAAAGGGGAAGGATAGGTTTTATTTTTATTTTATTTTATTTTATTGAATTTGTATACCGCCCTATTCCCGTAGGACTCAGGGTGGTTTACAGGGCAGTTAAAACCATGAAATACAAAAAGTAAAATCAATTAAAACAATTAAATTAAATTCAAGCCCCAAGAGTAAATCTAAAACCCAGTTAAATTAACAACCCCACAGTCTGGACCAAACAGATGAAAGAGCCAAGTTTTCAGGTCCCGGCGAAATGAGCGAAGGTCGGGGGCAGTCCTAAGTTCTGTGGGTAGTTGGTTCCATAGGGCAGGCGCATCCACAGAGAACGCCCTTCCCCTGGGAATAACCTGCCGGCATTCATTAACCGGCGGTACCCTGAGAAGGCCCTCCCTGTGGGGGCACACAGGACAATGGGAAGATGATGCCGGCAGCAGGTGTTCCCTTAGTCCGGACCCAAGCCATTTAGGGCTTTATAGGTCATTACCAGCACCTTGAATCTCACCTGAAAGGCAACCGGAAGCCAATGTAGCTCACGGAGGAGAGGTGTTACACGGGAGTATCGGGAAGCTCCCATCAAAACTCGCGCGGCGGAATTCTGCACCAGTTGAAGCCTTCGGGTGGTCCTCAAGGGCAGCCCCATGTAGAGGACATTGCAGTAGTCTAACTGGGAGGTCACGAGCGCATCTCGGTCCAGATAGGGATGCAACTGGCGCACCAGGCGAATCTGGGCAAAAGCCCCCCTGGTCACGGCTCCTATATGATCTTCAAAACTGAGCCGTGAATCCAGGAGGACGCCCAAGTTGCGAGCCCTATCAATGGGGGGGGGGTAATACCTCATCCCCTATTGTTAATGATGGAGAAGGCTGGTCACCCCGAGATGCCGGTATGAACAGCCACTCAGTCTTGTCAGGATTGAGATGAAGTCTGTTTCTCCCCATCCAAACCCGGACCGCCTCCAGGCAATGGGACATCACGTCGAGGGCATCACTGGGTTGATTCGGGGTGGAAAGAAAAACTTGGGTATCATCAGCGTACTGGTGATACCCCACCCCGAAACCACGAATGAGCTCACCCAGCGGCTTCATGTAGATGTTGAACAGGAGGGGGGAGAGAACCGACCCCTGAGAAACTCCACAAATGAGAGGCCTTGGGGTGGACCTCTGTCCTCCCATCAACACCGACTGCGAGTGGCCCAGGAGGTAGGAGGAGAACCACTGTAAAACAGTGCCCCTCACTCCCAGCCCCCTGAGACACCGCAGTAGGATACCATGGTCGATGGTATCAAAAGCCGTTGAGAGGTCTAATATGACTAGGACAGAGAAACAACCCCTGTCCCGAGCCCACCAGAGATCATTCACCAGTGCGACCAATGCCATCTCCGTGCTATGCCTGGTTCTGAAACCCGATTGGTACAGGTCGAGATAATCAGTTTCCTCCAGGAACAGAGGGAGCTGATGCGCTACCACACTCTCAACAACCTTCGGCAAAAAGCAAAGGTTGGAGACAGGACGATAGTTATTCAAAATCGCCGAGTCCAGGGTGGGCTTCTTGAGGAGGGGCCTCACCACTGCCTCTTTCAAGGCAGAAGGGAAAACACCCTCGCTCAAAGAAGCAGTTATTACTGCCTGGAACCAGCCTCGTGTCTTCTCCCGGGCTGCATAAACCAGCCAGGAGGGGCACGGGTCCAATAAACAGGTGGTAGAGCTCAGCCTCCTCATGATCCTGTCCACCTCATCGGGGGTCATAGGATCGAACTCAGTCCAGATAACACTCTCAAGACCGCTCAATTCCTCAGGTTCTGGGCAGTGGTGGGATTCAAATATGTGAACAACTGGTTCTCTGTGTAGATGCTGTTTCCGGAAGTCCATTCTGGACCTGGGCAACAAAAAAAATAGCTACTGGTTCTGCTGAACTGGCTGAATCCCACCACTGGTTCTGGGCCTATCATCACATTCTTAAGATGGAATGGCTTTGCATGCATTTAATGAATATACAGCTTGTCTTAACCAAATCTTACCCAATTCAATTTCCTGGATTTGCATGACATATCAAAATATAAATGAATCATACAAAGCAGACAACTTTAAGATTTGTAGACCAACTCCAGAATTGCTCAGCTAGCCATGAATTCTGGGAGTTGAAGTCCACAAGTTTTAAAATTGCCAAGTTTGGTGACCCTTGATACATTTACTCAGCATGCTAGCCTAACATAATATTGACTCTAATGTGGGATTTAATTGCCATAGATTGACATTAGATATATAGTATTAAGTTCTTAATTCATTACCAAGTAGGATCTATTAAGGCATGTCAATCTTTTTTTTTTCTCCTCCCCACTCCCTTTTTCCTTTGAACTTGCTCTTGCCCAGGGTGAAGTCTGTATATTTTTGAGCTAGCCTAATAAACAAAATAAGATTGACCCTCATTATTTCAGAAACCTAAAAAGGATTGACTTAGATGTGAAACCATCAGGAAAATCTAAGGATGCACAACTTAAGGAAATTTTGACTTTTCAACAGAGATAACGAGTGCTTCTTGCTGGAGACAAATTCCATGTGTGTCTAACCATCTTTGGCCAATAAAGCTATTCTATTCTATTCTATTCTATTCTATTCTATTCTATTCTATTCTATTCTATTCTATTCTATTCTATTCTATTCTATTCTATTCCATTCTATTCCATTCTATTCCATTCCATTCCATTCCATTCCATTCCATTCCATTCCATTCCATTCCATTCCATTCTATTCTATTCTATTCTATTCTATTCTATTCTATTCTATTCTATTCTATTCTATTCTATTCTATTCTATTCTATTCCATTCCATTCCATTCCATTTTCTACCCTCTGCTGCTTGAGTTCATATAAAATATTATATTCAAATGTGGTTTTTTTCCACTGACTCATTGCATTAGATGCCATGAGAGCCAGTTTGTCCTAATGGTTAAGGCACCAGGCTGGAAAGCAAGAGACAATGAGTTCAAGATCTGCCTTAGTCATGAAAGCCAGCTTGGTGACTTTGGGTCAGTCGCTCTTTCTCAGCCCAATACCTGACACAGTCTTGTTATTGCATTGGATATATTAACTGCCTTATTTGTAAAAAATAATAGACAGATATAAGTAATAAATATTGTGCAGACCCAGTCCATGTGTTAGTCTGCGACTCAGCATGCTGTGTGAATGCAGGCAATTGAGCTAATTTACTAAATTACTACTTTATTAACCATGGTTAGTGTGGTGGCAAACATAGCTGTTATCTTAATACTTCCAATGGTTCAGCCAAACTCTGAAAATGTGACCCTTTGAAAACAGGCTAGTCAGAAATAAAGGAAACCAGATACATCTAGAAGAGTTCAGTTCAACATAGAGCCAGGATAAAATTTGGAAGCAAAGAGGAAAAACCAGGATACTATTACGGAATAGTCAGGATGGCATCTGGAAAACCAGGAGTAGATGTCATAGTTTACCATCTTCCTAGTTTTCATTAGAGAGCCAGATTGGTGCAGTGATTTGGCACCAGGCTAGAAAGTGGGAGATGATGAATGTTAGCCTTGCCTAATCTTGGCTAACAAGGTTAGGCTTAGGAGCCATGGTGGCCTAGTAGTTAGAATGCAGTATTGCAGGCTAATTCTGCTGACTGTCAGCAGTTCGATTCTCACTGGCTTAAAGTTGACTCAGCCTGCCATCCTTCCAAGATTGGCAAAATGTGGACCCAGATCATTGGGGACATTATGTTGACTCTGTAAACCGCTCAGAGAGGGCTGTAAAGCACTAGGAAGTGGTATAAGTCTAAGTGCTATTGCTTAAACACAAAGTTGGCTGAGTGACCTTGGGCCAGTCCCCTTCTCTGCACCCTAGCAAGCAGGCAATGTCTGAAAAACCATGCCAAGAAAACTGCAAGGACTAATCCAGGCAGTTACCAAGAGTCAAAAACTGACTTGAAGATGCTCTCTCTCTCTCTTTCTCCCTCCCTCCCTCCCTCCCTCCCTCCCTCTCTCACTCTCTCTCTCTCTCTCTCTCTCTCTCACACACACACACACACACACACACACACCACACCACACACACACACACACCACACCACACACACATGGAGTTTTCATTATTGGTTATCTGGAATCAGTCCAATAAATGGATAGATAATATTGAACTTTCCCAACCAGATAACCTTACTGTCCCTACTTAAAATTGGTCATCCTTTAAGTTGCCACGGGCGAGAATCTTCTATACAGGTAGTCCTCAACTAACAACGATTGAATCCAAAATTTCTGTTGCTAAGCGAGACAACTGTTGAGTGAATTTGCCCCATTTTACGACCTTTCTTGCCACAGATGCTAAGTGACAGTTCTTAAGTCAGTAACGCATTTGTTAAGCGAATCTGGCTTCCCCATTGATTTTGCTTGTCAGAAGGTCGCCAAAGGTGATCACATGACCCCATGACCCTGCAACCGTCATAAGTATGAATCAGTTGCCAAGCGTCTGAATTTTGATCGTGTGACCATGGGGCTGCTGCAACAGTCCTAAGGGTGAAAAAAGGTGACAAATCACTTTTTAAAGTGCCATCGTAACTTTGAACTAAATGAACTGTTGTAAATCGAGGATTACCTGTACATTGTTGTGCCCTGAAAAAAAATCACAGGCAAAAAGCCCACAGGACCCTTATCAAAGCCAGGGGCTATCAGTGACGACTTTGAGGATCAAAATCAAATAATAATAATAATAATAAAAAACATTTGAGAGGATACCCTTAAAAACAACAACAGTGCTTCGCTTTGGGGGTGGTGCTGAAGGGCTGGGACTTAGAGCCTTGGTGGAGCAGTGGGCTAATGCCTCCTTAAGTAACACCAGCTGCCTGCAATTAGTGCAGGTTCGAGTCCCACCAGGCTCAAGGTTGACTCAGCCTTCCATCCTTCCGAGGTAGGTAAAATGAGGACCCAGATTGTTGGGGGCAATTAAGCTGACTTTGTAATAATGCCGCTTGGGTGTGTGTGTGAAAGCCCTAATAAGCAGGCATATACATAGAATGAAGGCTATTGCTAAGCTTGTAAGCCACCCTGAGTCTTCAGAGAAGGGCGGGTTATAAATGGAATTAAAATAAAAATAAAAATAAAAACTTCTCCTGCCTGTCCAGGTGCCGACTCAGGGCTTCTGACTTCTCTGCTGAGTCACCCTGCAGAGCCCCTTTTCCTTCAGACTGCAGCACTCCGATGCCTGCACTGGACTGAGCTGCCACTGCCCGCTCCTGTCTAAAATTAATGCGTCAGTTAATTGAGCTTTATGGCCCAGGCACTTTATGCTTACTCGCTTCTTTCCGCTGGGATCCTTCTGCAGAACTGGCAGATTGGAAAGGAGGGCGGGAAGGGAGGGCAGACGCCAAGGAACAGATCAGAAGCAAAGAGGTTGGAAAAGGTGGGGGAAAGCCAAAAGGGGTGGCAGGCATTCATTCTTCTGCCTATCTTCTAGCTCTTCTCCACTCCATCCTAAACAGCCAGGCTCAGAAGAAGCCAGGTGACTGGAGAAACAAGGCAAGAGTCTCCTGGCCCAGCCGTGAGTGGATGGAGGCAGTGCTAAATGTAGTCAATTGACTCAACTGTCAGGGAGCCTCTAGGGACATCACCTGTTTTCCTAGAGCCTTAATCAATATAGGGCAGTGTTTCTTAATCTTGGCAATTTTAAGATGTGTGGACTTCAACTCCCAGAATTCCTGGCTGGCTGGGGAATTCTGGGAGTTGAAGTCCACACATCTTAAAGTTGCCAAGGTTGAGAAACACTGCAGTAGGGTGTGGCCTATTTGCTCCAACCTCAAAGGATGAGATAGTCCTGGGAACAGACCCAAGTAGGAAATGGCATTCTGAGAGAAGACAAACAACAATATTTAAAGATGGATTAGACAACAGTTAGTTCTGGAGGAGCAAAGCATCTTCTTTATTCCCTTGTTCAGCATTGGGAAGCTTTTTATTCCTCTTGCAGGGGAAACATTTAATTTGTGTGCATTCAGTTCCATCTCTGACACTCCCTCTATATTCAAGAGTTTTCTCTACATATTTACCTGTCCTACTTCTACTCAGATAACGCCGTACCAGAACTTCCATCATGTTGAGGCTGCATTTGATGGGTGTTGGAATTCAGCTCGTTTCCTATGTGCAGTACTACTGTCTGATCTTGTACACTATTATTTTCTCCGTTGCCTGCCTTTGCATCATATAAATGAGCTCTAAAAATGTTTCCTTCTGGATGAGAAAGAGAAATGATTTTAGCAAAACCAGGAGCAGATTCTGCATCCCTTTTGCACAGGGTGAGCAAGCATTGGGGGAGGAGGGGGGAGGGAGAGGTTGCCCAGCTTCTCTGGTGGGCTGGGAGAAAGCTCTAGTAGACACATGTGTATCATGATGTAGGGCGAGCTGCCAGTTCCCTCAGGCTTTTTGGGAGGTTGAGGAAAAGCTGTGCATCTCTGTGCAGGTAGTCCTCAACTTACAACAGTTCATTTAGTGACCATTCAAAATTACAATGGCACTGGAAAAAAGTGGCTTATGACCATTGCTCACACGGATTACCACTGCAGCATCCCCATGGCCATGTGATCAAAATTCAGAGACTTGGCAACTGACTCATATTTAGGATGGTTGCAGTGTCCCGGGGTCATGTGATTGCAATCTTGCTCAATAGTAGTAACTGTGAGAGGGATCTCGGAGTCCTAGTGGACAATCACTTACCGTAAATATGAGCCAGCAGTGTGCTGCAGCTGCCAAAAAAGCCAACACAGTGCTAGGCTGCATTAACAGAGGGATAGAATCAAGATCACGTGAAGTGTTAATACCACTTTACAATGCCTTGGTAAGGCCGCACGTGGAATACTGCATCCAGTTTTGGTCACCACAATGTAAAAAAGATGTTGAGACTCTAGAAAGAGTACAGAGAAGAGCAACAAAGATGATTAGGGGACTTAAGGCTAAAACATATAAAGAACGGTTGCTGGAATTGGCTATGTCTAGTTTAATGAAGAGAAGGATAAGGGGTGACATGATAGCAGTGTTCCAATATCTCAGGGGCTGCCACAAAGAAGAAGGAGTCAAGCTATTCTCCAAAGCGCCTGAAGGCAGGACAAGAAGCAGCGGATGGAAACTAGTCAAGAAGAAAAGCAACCTAGAACTAAGAAAAAATTTCCTGACAGTTAGAACAATTAAGCAGTGGAACAACCTGCCTCCAGAGGTGGTGAGTGCTCCAACACTGGAAGTCTTTAAGAAGAGACTGGACAGCCATTTGTCTGAAATGGTATAGGCTTTTCTACCTGAGCAGGGGTCTGGACTAGATGACCTCCAAGGTCCCTTCCAACTTTATATTATTATTATTATTATTATTATTATTATTATTATTATTATTATTATTATTATTATTATTATATTATATTATATTATTATTATTATTATTATTATTATATTATTATATTATATTATTATTATTATTATTATTATTATTATTATTATTATTATTATTATTATTATTATTATTATTATTACCTTCTGACAAGCCAAGTGAATCCAGAAGCCAGATTCACTTAACAGCTTAATAGCTATTAAATTGACAACTGTACTGGTTCATTTAACAACTGCGGCAAGAAAGATTGCAAAATGGGGCAAAACTCACTTAACAACTGTCTTACTTAACAGCAGAAATTTTGGACTCAATTGAAGTCATAAGTCAAGGACTACCTGTATTTAACTCTCTTAAGCTTATGTAGGAATGAATCTCTCTCTCTCTCTCTCTCTCCAGCCATTTTGTGCTCAGAGCAAAAGAACTCTTATGGAAAGATCTGGCGCATTGGGACCTCAGGGAGTCACTCCTGCAAATAGATGATTATGGAACAGAAAAATTACAATTTTGAACCAGCTGCTGAAACATCACTGCAGCACGCAGGCTGGTCTCTGGGTGGATATAGTGGGGTTCAAAGTTCTGAGTTTGTTTACCACCAGCACCCCATGAGTGAGTCCCAGTTTGGCAGATATCGACGTGTATTTTACTCCTGAGTGAACATGCAACCTTCCTTTGCTGAATCAGGAACACTGTGGACCTAAACCCCATCTGTATCTGTGTACAGATGGCTCAGTTGCTCGCCTCCCACTGAACACCCACGCCAAAGGCACACACACAGCTGTGTAGCTTAGCTCAGAGGTCCCCAATCTTTTTGGTTTGGCAGCCCGGAAAAGGCAGGCACTGTTACACACGCATGTGTGCACACCAATGAGCCGCATGCAAGTGCATGCGCACACGCAAATGAGCCATGTGTGAGCACATGTGGAAATGGGGCCATGCAAATGCCACAAATGGGGTGGTGCTAGGGATGCTTGCAGCTGCGCTAGAGCGGGTGTGGCGGGTGAGTGCATGTGCACACGTGCATGTACTGGCCAACTTTTCATGCCTCCCGGTGGCCACAGGTGGGTGACCCCAGGCTTAGCAAACTAGCCCTGTCTCCCATTGTAAGCAAAGGCAGCCTGCATTCGGATGTACATTTAGATTTTTAAAAAAATGAGGTATTTTTACTTTGTGGGACTTGAAATCTGTGGAGGTGTTTGGATTCCATTGCAAGGAAAGAACATTTCATTTGAAAAAACAGATAGGCATGCAGCTTTTTCAAGATATTTTAATCTTGAGGCTAAGGGCCAGGTAATCCCTCAACCCATCCCTGCCCTCCCCTGCCCCCCACCCCCCAGGCCTAATCCTGAGCCTCTTCTGCAACTGGTGATGGGAACAAGCCAAGCCCGTTCAGGAGCAGAGGGCAAGTCACAAGTCATCCACAGCTCTACCTTCAGCACTTGGCCTCCACTTAGCTTTTGCCTATTCAAGAAATGCTGCAATGCAGCTGTGGATGGTGCCAGCATGTAGTGCTTCTGCCAAAACAGTGCATGCATACCTAGGACACCCACTTCTCCCTACCTGCTACCTTGATCAGAGAGCCTTTTCCTGTAGCCTGGCTTGGGATCTATCAGAATAGGCACACCAGGCCATCCGAAAGAGCCCCCTGAAGCTAAGAATCTCACCACTGCAATGGGCAGAAGGCCAGGGGAGGATAACAGCTGCCTCATTCCTGCCCATGGGAATACTGCTGTCCCCATGCAGTAGCCCTTGATGCAAGAGCAAGCTAATTCTGCATTGCTGCCAAGGAAACAAATGGGTATGGCCACGTAGTTACTAGCAACAGAACTCAACTTCGAGACGTTACCTTTTAATAGCAGTAACACTTAAGAGTTTATCTTCCAGAAAGCAAAAACTTGGAAGAGAGAAAACACGATGGGCAGAAAAAGAGGAAGGATTCTTTCTTGTTTGCTCCTACCTACTCCCACTGCAGAAGGAACTCAGCTTCGCAGGCTGTAAAAGGCTGGCAGATTTGTTTGGCGTTTTTAAGTTCAGGTAAGCTAAGCCCTCAACCCAATGTAACATCATGCCATGCCCAGAAAAATCCATCACACTATAGCTTAATGTGACGGACTGGATTGGGCAACATTGTAGTGCCCAACCTCAAAGGCCCAACCCCATTTTAGTGACTGTATTAACAGGCTTGAGCCCAGCCCCACTGAAGGTTTTTGCAAGAACCAGAGATCCCCTCTGCAAACCTTCTGCATATGTTGGGCTCAGCCAAAACTCCTCCCTCTGCTGTTTCTCTTTGATTTGCATGTAATCCTTGCAGCAGCCTTTCCTCTCCCTTTCCCTGGGTGAGTGCATATTAAAAATAAATAAAAACACACACACACCTTGTACGAGCTGTTCCAGAACCATCGTTTTATGCTCTCACGCTGCAGGGAATAGAAGGTTACAGTCCTTGCTGCTGGCAGTCTCCATTGCAGTCCTGGTATGATTACGACTTGCAAAGGCACCCACCAATTCCACTGCAGTTTCAGGGGTTGCAACAGAGACGTTAAAAACAGGGATCTCTCACCCGCCCGGCTGCAGTGAGCTTGGTGCCGTGCTGGGAAAGGATGGTTTGAACATAAGAAGGAGGCAGCAATCCTCCATGGACCTCCTGGAATAAACCCCACTGAATACTTTGAGGCATACTCGTGGATAGCTGTGCATTAAAGATTACATCACCAAAGGACTTTGTGGTCTCGTATAGCTTCTGAACTTTTACAGCTGGAAATATTCTACCCTTAGCTTCAGCCACTGATCTTCTCCCATTTCATATTGGCTGCATTTTCAAATCACCCTAAGCCTGGTTAGTTTTAACCCTGATTAAGCTTTTGCTGTCGTAATAATGTGTTATATGAACTCCATCCAAGTGGCTAATTTGTCTAGCGACGAGGTTGTGCAAAGCCAGAAAAGTGGATTAATGGAGTAAACCAAGGTTAACTTAACCATGGTTAAACAAGCCAGGCCAACACAGTTATGGTCTGAAAGCTTTTCTTTGCTATTTGGTAGAGAGTGTGTATGTGGTTCAGCAGTTGCAGGTGTGTGTGTGTGTGTGTGTTTGTGTGTGTGTGATATGGAAAGGAAGCATGGATTTATTACAATGGTTCTCCTCTCTGCTAAGGAAGAGATTCCAGCTGAGGAAAAATAGGTCAGTAGTTGCTCCAATGTGGAGTATTAGAAGTTCTTTCTCCCATGTTGTTTTTTTATGTTTTTAGAAGACAGCACCCACTCACCCTCCTGGAGAAGGTAATATTTTGCGGAATATTTTTAAAAAGGCAGAATATTATATTTCCCCAAAAGAATAATGGAGAAAAATCTTAGGCAGAAACCAGCCCCCAGTCTCCTTCCCCCAAGCAGGCCAGCTTTTAGAAATGCAGATTTGGGACCACCTATTCATAAGCAAAATGCCTTTAGCCACAGCCTCAAAGAAGCAGGACATAACCTTTAGGACATAATAGGATTAACCCACCACCATTAGAATACCAAAAGGGCACACTCAAGCTCAGGTCAAAGTACATGCCACAGGAAGAGGAGGAACCTCAAATACAAAGCCTAAAGGTGTAAAAGCCCACCTATCCCAGCTCCATTTTGTCAGCTTTCCCAGAACCACCTGCTGTTGGTTCTGTTCTTCAATAAACCTTCTTTTCTAAGCATTCTCCATTTTGTTTATTCCCGGCTTGGACTGGACCCAATGATTTTCTTTTTGACAATGAAAACTTTTATATAGCTATCCATCCAGTGGTGGGATTCAAATATGTAAACGACTGGTTCTCTGTGTGGATGCTGCTTCCGGAAGTCCATTCTGGGCCTGGGCAACAAAAAATTAGCTACTGGTTCTGCCGAACTGGTGCGAACTGGCTGAATCCCACCACTGCATCCATCTTATATTGACAGCTTAACCAACAGTTACATAAAACCACTAGGGGAAATCATCTGGTGGTTTGGGTATGTACATTAAATGTACATGGTTACCCTAGTCCAGACTGAAGAGATGGGAGCATCTTACTTCTTACAGTTTAAATGGAATCTCTGCAAGATGGAAATTCTGAAGGTTATATTTCCCCGAATAGCCAGCTGTGGTCAAGAAAATCTTTGTTCAACTTTTATGTATCAGTTGTGGGTCTTTCTAGATTTGGTGTCCCATGTAGCAATGACTCATGCCCTCATCTCCATATTTAAGACTGCTGCAATGCATGCTCATCAGTCTGCCTTATAAGATGACTTGGAACCAGCAGTTGGTCCAAGAGACCAGCTGCTGGCACAGATGGATTGGCTTCCCAGCATAACACTGATGCTTTAGCTATTGCCTTGCCTACCAATAGTTTCTAATTTAACATATGCTGGTGTAAATTATTCAGACCTCTGGCTTGATTCCTATGTACCTTCAGAACCATGACTTCTAACCAGATTCTATCCATCCTATGCATTCACCAGGCATAGTGAGGCTGCTGAAAGGATAAATATGGTCCTTCTCAGGAGCAGTTCTCACATCACGAAACAGCATTCCCCATAAGTTCATGGAGACCTCTCATTCTTGCCTTTCACCTTCTAGGACCGTTGTTTTTCTGCTTACTTTTTGTTGCTAGTGCTTACAGTATTGACTATCTTTCTACAGTATATGGTTTATTTTTTATTACGGTTTACTTAGGTTTTTACTATATCTATTGGGATTTTTCAGTTTACCTACGTTTGAAGATTGAGCACCAGTGTTACCTTTACTATAAATTGCCTAAAGTCTCTGAAATGAATGGATTCCACCATTTTGTTTTTGGTACGAATAAAGAAAATACACAATAACACCCATTCATATTTACAGGATTGCACACTAAAGTCAAGATAGCAGGTCTCATGAGAAGGTGCTCTCAAGTATTTGCAGATAAGTAAATTATATCTCCCCGACTTTCAGTCCGCAAACCAAACCTTCATGAGTGCCCATGAACATGTTGACCCACAGTAACTAGCAGCCTAGTTTGTGAAAAGGATTCTGTGTGTAAGTATGGAGTCAGGTAGGTATGTGATTTCCTTAAGAAAAAGCTATGATTGTTTAGAATGGCACCAATTAGACTGCTTTATACCATGGATATACCATGGATTGCACATTACAATAATCCAAACCAAACAAATCACTTTATGACTTATCCCCAAAATATCAATAAATGGAGAGGAGCCAAGTGATTGATAGTCCAAGCTTAGCAGGTGACATTGAGTCACTGGTCTGTTGCATCCAGACGAGCAAAGGGCACAAAAATGTTGATCCAATTTCACTATGTGTATATAATAGTAAAAGACCATAAATAGAGAAAGGATTGTTTCACAACTGATAAGGAAGCAAGATAACCAAAAAAAACACCCAGGAACCTTTTAGCAACATCCTTTGCTAAGTCCATTTCTAGCAAAGAAGCAGAGTTGAGCCAAGGAATATTGTTATTCTAATAGGCTGATACTGTACTATATCGGAGACGTCAGAGACAGGGCCTAGAGAGCTGTTGGAGGTCCAGTCGATCCGAATCCGACCGATTGCGACTAAGAACCTATATTAGGTCTTATCTCGCAGCGATAAGGGCGGCGAGGTCTAATTACTTCTCCGCCCTTATCACGTCCACAGATAACCACCCGGCCGCCCTGTTTAGGGTGACCCGCTCCCTCCTTAATCAGGAGGTGAGGGAGGAACCCTTGCAGGGTCATGCTGAGGAGTTTAGTCAACATCTGTTGGACAAAATCGCTCGGATTCGGACCGGTCTGGACTCCAACTGGGCAGAGTCTGACGATCAGGACACGGGAGGTCTTGTCGATGTTATCTGGGAGGAGTTTGATTCTGTGACTCCGGAGGAAGTGGACAGGATTATGGGGAGGTTGAGCTCCACCACATGTTTATTGGACCCGTGCCCTTCCTGGCTGGTTTATGCGGCTCGGGAGGGGACACGAGGCTGGTTCCAGGCGGTTATATCTGCCTCTTTGAGTGAGGGTAGTTTCCCCGCCGTCTTGAAGGATGCGGTGGTGAGACCTCTCCTCAAGAAGCCTGCCTTGGACCCAGCTGTGTTAAATAACTTTCGTCCGGTCTCCAACCTTCGCTTCCTTGCGAAGGTTGTTGAGAGTGTGGTGGCGCATCAGCTCCCTCTGGTCCTGGATGAAGTGGATTATCTAGACCCGTACCAATCGGGTTTCAGGCCTGGGTACAGCACGGAGATGGCATTGGTCGCTCTGGTGAATGATCTCTGGAGGGCCCGGGACAGGGGATATTCCTCTGTCCTAGTCCTATTAGACCTCTCAGCGGCTTTCGATACCATCGACCATGGTATCCTGCTGCGGCATCTCAGGGGATTGGGAGTGGGAGGCAGGTTCTCCTCCTATCTCCTGGGACGTTCGCAGTCGGTGTTGGCAGGGGGGCAGAGGTCGACCTCGAGGTCTCTCGTTTGTGGAGTTCCTCAGGGGTCGGTCCTCTCGCCTCTCCTGTTCAACATCTACATGAAACCGCTGGGTGACATCATTCGTGGTTTTGGAGTTGGGTATCATCAGTATGCTGATGATACCCAGTTGTTCATTTTGACCCCAAACCACCTCAGTGATGCCCTTGACGTGATGTCCCGTTGCCTGGAAGCGGTTCGGGTCTGGATGGGGAGGAACAGACTTCAACTCAACCCCGACAAGACTGAGTGGCTGTGCATACCGACATCCTGGGATATTCAGAATATTCCATCTCTCTCCATGGGGGGTGAGCTATTAACCCCCGTAGATAGGGCTCGCAACTTGGGAGTCCTCCTAGATTCGCGGCTTACTTTGGATGACCATATAGTGGCTGTGACTAGGGGGGCCTTCGCCCAGTTTCACCTGGTGCGCCAGTTGCGGCCCTATCTAGACCGGGATGCCTTGTGTACGGTCACTCATGCGCTCGTAACCTCTCGTTTGGACTACTGCAATGCTCTCTACATGGGGCTTCCCTTGAGGACCACTCGGAGGCTCCAACTGGTACAGAATGCAGCCGCGAGAGTTGTGTTGGGAGTCTCCCGATACTCCCATGTTACACCTCTGCTCCGCGAGCTGCATTGGCTGCCAGTTGTCTTCCGAGTGAGATTCAAGGTTTTGGTAATGGTTTTCAAGGCCCTACATGGCATGGGTCCGGAGTACCTCGGGGATCACCTGCTACCGGTGTCAACTTCCCTCCGCCCTGTGCGTTCCCACAGAGAGCGCCTCCTCAGGGTGCCACCAGTCAGAGAATGTCGTCTGGTGGCCCCCAGGGGGAGGGCCTTCTCTGTGGCCGCCCCGGACTTATGGAATCAGTTGCCGGTTGACCTCCGGACGGCGCCTGACCTTCGCTCCTTCCGACGCGATCTGAGGACCTTTTTATTTGAACAGGCCGGCCTGGCCTGATGGGGGATGTGTTGGGGTTTTTTATTGTGGTTTTACATTATTATTTATTGTTTTAGCTCGGGCCCTGTATTTAATTCTCTTTTAATTTTTGTACTTTGTATTTTATATGTGCCCTGTTCACCGCCCTGAGTCCTTCGGGAGAAGGGCAGTGTACAAATATAATAAACTTAAACTTAAACTTATATGGTTACATGTAGGGCTTTTTTTCTCATAGAACACTCAGAACGGAGTTCCGGCACCTTTTTCTTTAACAAAAAAAGCACTAGTTACATAGATCCTTAAAACCTCCCTCTTTTCCTATAGCAAATAGTTACTACCAGGGACAAATTGGAACCAGAAAATGTTTAAAGAATCTTAAAGGAACAAAGGATGTTAAAGAAACATAGACATTACTATACTTATACAAGCATACTTAGAATAGCACAGTAGAATACTGCATCCAGTTTTGGTCACCATATTATACAGTAAAAAAGATGTAACGATTCTGGAAAGAGTGCAGAAAAGAGCAACAAAGATGATTAGGGGGCTGGACGCTAAAACATATGAAGAACAGTTTAGGAATTAGATTTGTTTAATCTAGTGAAAAGAAGGACATGATGGCAGTGTTCCAATATTTGGGGGGCTGCCACAAAGAAGAGGGAGTCAACCTATTTTCCAAAGCACCAAAAGGCGAGACAAGAAACAATGGATGGAAACTAATCAAGGAGAGAAGCAATCCAGCACTGAGGAGAAGTTTTCTATCAGTGAGAACAATTAACCAGTGGAACTGCTTGCTTTCAGACGTTGAGAGTGCTCCACCACTGGAGGCTTTTAAGAAGAGACTGGACAGTCACTTGTCTGGAATGGTACAGGGTCTCCTACTTATGCAGGGGATAGGACTAGAAGACCTCCAAGGTTCCTTCCAACTCTGTTATTCTGTTTTCTTGACAAGAAAACAAACATAGTTACACATTGATTCAACCTAAATTCCTATGTGAACTCACTGAATTCACATAGCACTCTAAGCCAAGATTGTTTAACCATAACTGATTGACTAATTGGCTGGGTTCCCATATAATACAGAACTGAAATCAAGCAAAACATGGCTTAGTGCAAGGGGGCTCAAAGGCCTTTTAGCCACCAGAATGCCCTTCAGACATGATGGGGAAGGCCCACCTTCCATTAATGGCACTCTTGACTGGAGGATGCCTAGATGTTTCATTCAATGTCTTAAGAGCACAAGATAGGAAAATTCTTGGCTATGTCTTCATAGAAGGGGAGAAGATTTCTCCTTGATTCAAGGATCTTGTAGTATTTGTTTCTCAGCATTTTTTTTTCTTTTTGAGGGATGAATTTTCATGTGAATAATCTGCTTCAGACCATATGGGTGAGGTCATGGCCATATGTGAGCCAAAACAGAGAATAGGGCCATCACCCCGAAAGATGTGGCCATGTATTCTCCTTATTTTTAATTTTCCTTTTTATCTTTTTTGGGACTGTTCCCTGTCTCTCACACACATAGACACATATTCTTTCTCCATCTCCCCTGCCAACTGTAGGAAGCATATGAATGGTTTAAAAAAGCTATGGGTTGCTTGGAATTAGGCTATGGGCTGCATGTGGCCCTAGGAATCCTGGTTCTCCCCCACCCCTCCAACCAGAAAAAAAATCCCCTCAAATAAAACAATCCTCAATGACCTCACAAGATGAAAGCATATTTGATGACTAAAAAGGGTTCCACACATTTATGGATGGTTTCTTGCATACCATTTCCTGTCTAAGACAACTGAGGGTAAAAAGCAACAAACAAGCGTTCCTACCTACATGCTTGTGAGCATCTTGAAAGCAACTGCTTGACCAGGAAACTGGACTGGATAGATCTTTAGTCTGATTCAAGTCTTTATGACAGTGTTTCTCAATCTTGGCAACTTGAAGATGTGTAGACTTTCCCAGAATTCTCCAGCCAGCATATTAAAGTCCACACATCTTCAGGTTGCCAAGGTTGAAAAACACTGTTGTGATCTCA
Source organism: Vipera ursinii (assembly GCF_947247035.1). Classification (NCBI taxonomy): domain Eukaryota; kingdom Metazoa; phylum Chordata; class Lepidosauria; order Squamata; family Viperidae; genus Vipera; species Vipera ursinii. The sequence continues at coordinate 340,747,900 of NC_139512.1, read as the reverse complement.
TGAGCTCTGGTACTTAGAATGGAATTGAGCTCCATGATTAAAGGTGGCCCACCTTCCAAGTTAACTATTTTTCTTTGAAGTCAGAATTGCAGTTAGGTACTTATTAGGTAGGGGTGGCATGATGACTCAGTGGTTAAGGTGCTGGGTTTCTTGGCTGGAAAGCCAGCTGCCCAGGTTTGAGACCCAAGCATCATGCGATGGGGTGAGCTCCCGTCCTTGCCTCAGCTCCTGCCAACCTAGCGGTTCAAAAGCATGCAAATGTGAGTAAAATAAATATGGATAGATACCACTTCCGTGGGAAGGTAACAGCGGTCTGTGACATCATGCTGGACACAAAATCGTGGAAATATCTTCGGACAGCTTTGGCTCAATGGTCTTGAAATGGAAATGAACACCATCCCCTATAGTCAGCAACGACTAGTGGAGTAAAATCCACAGGGACTCCTTTACCTTTTTTTTACTTATTAGATACAGAAAGATAAAACCAGAAACACTTGTATCTCTCCTTCAAATTCAGATTTAGTTTTCCCTTTAAGTAGGCTAAGTAGGACAAGGATTTGCCAAGGACAAGTTCCTGAATATTTATTTTTCCATTTATTTATAACAGTGTTTAGCTTGATTTTCATTAGACTAAATCCCAAAGCGGAATACTGTATAATAAACATAGAACACGGAGACCATCCCCAGCAGATCAGGACAAGTGGAACAGATGACCTAGGAACATTATTAAAGTAAGACTAAAGATAGTTGATTATTAGAAGCTATGAGCCATGTGTCTACTGTTTAAAGATATGTCCTATCTCAAACCCAACTTAAAGATGAAGCATGCTTAGCTAGGAGAGCAATGGAGGCTGAAAAATAGCCATCCATAGTTAGCATCTAAATTTGGGTCATACTAACCAGATTTTGGGGGGGGGTTCAGTGACTTAAGGAATACCCCAAGATCATGATATTGCTTGGTAGTCCTCTAGCAGACTTAGCACAACTATTACTATTAAAAATAAATTCCTCCATCTCATCTAAAAAAAATAGGTCAACTGTTCCATCCTTGTGAATAACATCATCTAGTCATACCTTCTGCCACTTTGGGACACTGTATTTGTATTATGTGCAGATGGATGCATAAACATGTTTTTTAATTGCAAACAGTTAATCTGTTCATTGCTAGGAAGAGTTGTGCTTTAATAAATCCAAATAATAAATCCAAATTTTTCCTTTACATTTCAATTAATATAGAGGGATTTAATGGATATTGGCATGCTGTAATTCTCAAAACAACTGAAAAGAGAAATGTCCATTCCTCAGCTGTCAAAATCCAGAGTGCCATTACATCAGGGCACTCCAACCTTGGCAACTTTAAGACTTGTGGACTTCAACTCCCAGAATTCCTCAGCAAAGCTGGCTAAGGAATTCTGGGAGTTGAAGTCCACAAATCTTAAAGTTACCAAGGTTGAGGACCCCTGCATTAGATGGCAGCAAAGAACTCAGGGATGTTTGTGGAAAGGTGTGTGTGTTGAAAAAATCAAGATGACTGCAAATTATGTGACAGAAGTTCCACCTCGTTATACGTATTACAACTTTTCTTTTTCTCACCCTCTCCCCTTGCAGACACTCTTAAAAAACCAAGCATTTAAGAATATCTTTGTCCCCATCTAATGGACATCTGGATTTTTGCTAACTTAGCACAGGATATAGCAATGGCAAGTCTTCAATTTACAACAATTCATTTAGTGACTGTTCAAAGTTACAAAGGCCTTGAAAAAAGTGACTTATGACCATTTTTTACACTTATGACTGTTGCAGCATCCCCATGGTCATGTGATCAGAACTCAGGCACTTGGCAACTGACTCATATTTATGACAGTTGCAGTATCTAGGGCAGAGGTAGGCAACCTTGGCTCTTTTATGACTTGTGGACTTCAATACCCAGAATTCCTGAACCAGCCATGCTGACTCAGGAATTCTGGGAGTTGAACTCCACAAGTCCTAAAAGAGCCAAGGTTGCCTACCTCTGATCTAGGGGTCACGTGATCACCTTTTGCAAATTTCTGACAAAGTCAGTGGAGAAGCCAAATTCACTTAGCCACCCTGTTACTAACTCAACAGCTGCAGTGATTCACTTAACAACTGTGGCATAAAAGGTCGTAAAAGGGGCAAAATTCACTTACGCATCTCAGTAACAGAAATTTTGGGTTCAATTGTAGTCTGTTGATTGCAATTGAGACAAGAATTTCAACTGTAATTTGTGTTGGTCGTAAGTTGAGGCACTCATGTGGCTGGACCTGATTTTATGACTGTTTTTATGACATTGTTAAGGAAATCACATGGTTCTAAGTGAAGCATGCCATCATAAGTCCCAATCCTCTCAATTCCCCCAAATAATTGAAACCAGCAAAAAAGCAGATACTTGCAAAACTTCATTGCAAATTGTGATTATGTGACTGTGAGACACTACAACCAGTTCTAAATGAGTGCTATTTGCAAGTGCTCAAAATGTGTCATGTGGCTATAAGGGGAGAGAGAGGGGCCTCACATTTTACAAAAAACTGGAAGTGCCTTACAGGCAATGGTGGGATTTAAATATGTGAACAACCGGTTCTCTGTGTGGATGCCGCTTCTGGAAGTCCATTCAGAGCCTGGGCAACAAAAAATTAGCTACTGGTTCCGCTGAAGTGGTGTGAACCGGCTGAATCCCACCACTGCTTACAGGCCATAGAGTACCTTTTCTGAGGCCATTGTAACTCTGCACAGTCGTTGAATGACTAGTTGTAAGTTGAGGGATATCTGTAGAACATCTTGGAAGGGCCTTCTACTTCATACAAATGCAAAAATCCAAAACAAAATGATAGTGTTCAAAGCATGGCTTTGCATAAAGAGTTCCATTATAAAACTGCTGGTGATGCATTATTTAGAACATTGCATATATGGATTTCCCCTTCATGGATTACTGCCTTGTCGTGGCGAAGGGGCTTGCGTAATTCAATGAAGCTATGAGCTATGCCGTGCAGGGCCACCCAAGACGGACAGGTCATAGCAGAGAGTTCTGACAAAACGTGATCCACTGGAGAAGGAAATGGCAACCCACTCCAGTATCATTGCCATGAAAACCCTATGGACAGTACCAAAAGGCAAAACGATATGACGCTGGAAGATGAGCCCCTCAGGTTGGAAGGCGTCCAATATGCTACTGGGGAAGAGCAGAGGGCTAGTACTAGTAGTGCCAGAAAGAATGAAGTGACTGGGCCAAAGCCGAAAGGACGCTCAGCTGTGGATATGTCTGGTGGTGAAAGGAAAGTCCGATGCTGTAAAGATTTTTTCTCCATAGGAACCTGGAATGTAAGATCCATGAATCAAGGAAAGCTGGACGTGGTCAAACAAGAGATGACAAGACTGAACATGGACATCTTAGGTATCAGCGAACTAAAATGGACAGGAATGGGTGAATTTAATTCAGATGACCATCAGGTATACTACTGCGGGCAAGAATCCCTCAGAAGAAATGGAGTAGCCATCATAGTCAATAAAAAAATAGGAAAAGCAATACTGGGATACAATCCTCAAAATGACAGAATGATCTCAGTTCGAATCCAAGGCAAACCATTCAATATCACAGTAGTCCAAGTCTATGCCCCAACCACCGGTGCTGAATAGGATGAAATTGACCGGTTCTATGAAGCCCTACAGCACCTTATAGAACTAACACCCAGAAATGATGTCCTTATCATCATGGGGGATTGGAATGCCAAAGTAGGAAGCCAAAAGATAACTGGAATAACAGGCAAGTTTGGCCTTGGAGTACAAAATGAAGCAGGGCACAGGCTGATACAATTTTGTCAAGAGAATACGATGGTCATAGCAAACACTCTTTTCCAACAACCCAAGAGATGGCTTTACACATGGACATCACCAGACGGTCAACACAAAAATCAGATTGACTATATGCTCTGCAGCCAAAGATGGAGAAGCTCTATACAGTCAGTAAAAACAAGACCAGGAGCTGACTGTGGCTCAGACCATGAGCTTTTTGTTGCAAAGTTTAGGCTTAAATTAAAGAAAGTAGGAAAAGCGCTAGGCCAGTCAGGTATGAATTAAATCATATCCCGGTTGAATATACAGTAGAGGTGACAAATAGATTTAAGGAATTAGATCTGATAGACAGAGTGCCTGAAGAACTATGGACAGAGGTTCGCAACATTGTACAACAGGTAGCAACCAAAACCATCCCAAAGAAAAAGAAATGCAAGAAAGCAAAATGGCTGTCTGAGGAAGCTTTGCAAATAGCTGAGGAAAGGAGGGAAGCCAAAGGAAAGGGAGAAAAAGAAAGATATGCCCAATTAAATGCAGAATTCCAAAGAATAGCTAGAAGAGATAAGAATGCCTTCTTAAATGAACAATGCAAAGAAATAGAAGAAAACAATAGAATAGGGAGGACCAGAGATCTTTTCAAGAAAATTGGAGAGATGAAAGGAATGTTTCATGCAAAAATGGGCATGATAAAGGACCAAAACGGCAGGGACCTAACAGAGGCAGAAGAGATTAAGAAGAGGTGGCAAAATTACACATAAGAACTATACAAGAATGAGCTTAACGTCCATGATAATCACAATGAGGTGGTCACTGACCTCGAGCCAGACATCCTAGAATGTGAAGTGAAGTGGGCCTTAGAAAAGCTGAGCAACAACAAAGCTAGTGGAGGTGACAGTATTTCAGCTGAGCTATTCAAAATCTTAAAAGACAATGCAGTAAAAGTGCTACACTCAATTTGCCAGCAAATCTGGAAAACTCAACGGTGGCCACAGGATTGGAAAAGATCAGTTTACATTCCAATTCCAAAGAAAGGCAGTGCCAAAGAATGTTCAAACTATCGCACCATTGCACTCATTTCTCATGCTAGTAAAGTTATGCTTAAAATTCTACAAGCTAGACTCCAGCAGTATGTGGATCGAGAACTACCAGAAGTACAGGCAGGATTTCGAAGAGGCAGAGGAACTAGAGATCAAATTGCTAACATACGCTGGATCATGGAGAAAGCTAGGGAGTTCCAGAAAAACATCTACTTCTGCTTCATTGACTATGCTAAAGCCTTTGATTGTGTTGATCATAACAAACTCTGGCAAGTTCTTAAAGAGATGGGCATACCAGACCATCTTATTTGTCTCTTGAGAAATCTATATGCGGGCCAAGAAGCAACAGTGAGAACTGGACACGGAACCACTGATTGGTTCAAAATTGGGAAAGGAGTCCGGCAAGGCTGTATACTGTCGCCTTGCCTATTTAACTTATATGCAGAGCACATCATGAGAAAGGCAGGGCTAGATGAATCAAAAGTTGGAATTAAGATTGCCGGAAGAAACATCAACAACTAAGATATGCAGATGATACCACTCTAATGGCAGAAAGTGAAGAAGAACTAAAGAGCCTCTTGTTGCGGGTGAAGAAGGAGAGTGCAAAACTTGGGTTGAAACTAAACATTAAGAAAACCAAGATCATGGCATCTTGCCCTCTCAATTCCTGGCAAATAGATGGGGAAGAAATGGAGGTAGTGACAGATTTTATTTTCCTGGGCTCCAAGATCACTGCAGAAGGGGACTGTAGCCAAGAAATTAAAAGACGCTTGCTCCTTGGGAGGAAAGCCATGACAAATCTAGACAGCACACTAAAAAGCAGAGACATCACCCTGTCAACAAAAGTGTGTATAGTCAAGGCTATGGTCTTCCCAGTTGTAATGTATGGGAGTGAAAGCTGGACCATAAGAAAGGCTGAGCGCCAAAGAATTGAAGCCTTTGAACTATGGTGCTGGAGAAGACTCCTGCGAGTCCCTTGGACTGCAAGGCGATCAAACCGGTCAGTCCTAGAGGAGATCAACCCTGACTGCTCTTTAGAAGGCCAGATCCTGAAGCTAAAACTCAAATACTTTGGCCACCTAATGAGAAGGAAGGACTCACTGGAGAAGAGCCTAATGCTGGGAAAGATTGAGGGCAATAGAAGAAGGGGACGACAGAGAATGAGGTGGCTGGATGGAGTCATTGAAGCAGTAGGCGTGAGCTTAGATGGACTCCAGAAGATGGTAGAGGACAGGAAGGCCTGGAGGAACATTGTCCATAGGGTCGCGATGGGTCGGACACGACTTCGCAACTAACAACAACAACAACATATATGGATTGGATTCAAATAACACAAAAAACCTTTAATAACTACAACAACAATTTCCCAATTCCTGTGTATGCATAAACTATGATGTCCAAACAAATAAACCAGACAATAATGTAACATGATGGCACATAACATTCTATTAACTGAATTATAACAATACACCAAACCATTAACTAGCAATCCACTTGTAGTTTAGCCTGGGAGGTTGTGTGAACCCATCATCTGGTTACTCCATGTATAATATATTCACAGATATGGAAAAGATGTAGAGACCAGCAACTCAAAGCTTGAAGAATTGGTGTAGACTCTACAGAGGAAAGAAAAATATTGCTATGATAAAGTATGCTTATGATAAAACATTGTATTGTAAAAAATCTGCAAGATAAAACATTGGAAAAACTGTAGCATTTCTTTGATCCTGCATAAATCTTTTAATTTATTTAATCTTGTAAGTCAGAACATACATGCATACACTCCTCATGTAACAGATGAGAGACAATGAATCTGGAAAATATATTTCTTCTTTAAGGTCATACTTAGGAAAATATTCCAAAGATACCTTTCTAATTTGTAGGTCAGTCTCTTACAATGTGATAGTATAAATGCTTACTGAAAAGCCAGAACCATTCAATGCATGGGACTTAAATTTAGTTGTATCAGATTTGATTGCTAGCTGCTAATGCAGTAGCTATACACTCAGCATTTTAGCTAGCTCTCTAATGGAAAATGGCTCCATGAATAGCTTACAGAATGAATAATAAAAACATTTCCTAACTTATGCCCTCAGTCTGAAAGTCAAGCAGGCACTACAATATTAAAGAAACAGCCATTGGAATGGATGAGAAAAAAATGAGCTCAAGTTCTAGTTGTTGGATAAGTTCTGATTTTTTGTTCTAATTGCTGTTTCATGGACCATTGGATATGGCCAGATTGGGGCATCTTTAAGAAGAGTCTTTCTTTCTCTGGTATTTACTTTCTTTTCTTTCTTACTCCTCTTGATAGGGTACGTTGGAGTTTATCTAATTTTGCAATGTCAAGCAAATGATTTGCCCATCACTAGCATCGCTGCTATTTCACAATGTTCAAGATGCTCTTATTTGAGTCTGTTTTCCTTCTTTCTAAGCTTCCTTCTCCTTCTGTAACTGTTGATGGGAGGCATTTGAACTTGGAGGGTAAAATGATGCACAGAGTGTGAACACACTCCTTCATTGTGGCATCAAACAGTATATTATGTCAGGAGGAAACATGGTGTCAAACAGGTCAGTCAAGATTGCCGATTTAATTGGTGACATGACTCATCAGCTCCTATCAGGAGCAGACCTTGATAAAAAGACACTGGCATCATCTTTAGCCCATTCAGAAAGGACAGAGGATATTGTGGTCTTCTGAATCCAAAGGACCCAGTAGGATCTAGAGAGATCGGGATTGACCCTGAAGGTCTAGTTTTATGATCTGACTAAGAACTTGGTCACTGTATAAAACAAGAGAGCAGTGGAAACTATTTGGATTGTGTCCTGAGGCCTCTTTTACCTATAGACCCTGAAACTCCCCTTGGTTTACCTAGGAGTTGAGGGAGATGAAATGATTGAAGAGATGCCTGGAATTCCACTGCAGGACAATGAGGAATGAACCTGACTGAGCAGAAGCTATAGCTGCCATTAAGGACTAACTTATCATGAAAAGGATGGTGAAAGGCCAGTACTTCTCTGCTTTTATTGCCTCTGCGAATAGACACGCAGCTGCCCTATTTAAAGCAATTTGGGCCCTCCTAGGGAGAACTGATTTGTGGGTTTACTTATGGAGCTGCCATGAAGAATATGCTTGGCATCTCTTGGATAAAGGGCTGGGATTCACTCCAGGTTGGAATGTAGACTTGAAATAGGGTCCCTGCATGGGACAGAATCTCAGCCTAGCTTAGTTATCTCATTTCATCTAGTTATTCCTGATGGACAGGGTTCTAGAGACTGCTGTTGGCATATTGGACTCATGTCCCTCCTGGCTGCCTAAAGGACACTGGGAAGTGGCATGTGGCTAGGTTCTGATAGTGGTCACTTCTTCCTTGAGAGAAGGGATAGTCTCTCTTCAAGAAGACTTCCCTGGATCCAAAGAATTTCTACAAATAAAAGTGAAATATAAACTGACTAGAAAGACATTATGGACAGATGTTATGATAAATAAGTAGTAAGTAGTACAGTATCTCTTAGAGATCAAATTGCCAACATACGCTGGATCATGGAGAAAGCTAGGGAGTTCCAGAAAAACATCTACTTCTGCTTCATTGACTATGCTAAAGCCTTTGATTGTGTGGATCACAACAAACTGTGGCAAGTCCTTAAAGAGATGGGAGTACCAGACCATCTTATTTGTCTCTTGAGAAACCTATATGCGGGTCAAGAAGCAACAGTGAGAACTGGACACGGAACCACTGATTGGTTCAAAATTGGGAAAGGAGTCCGGCAAGGCTGTATACTGTCGCCTTGCCTATTTAACTTATATGCAGAGCACATCATGAGAAAGGCAGGGCTAGATGAATCAAAAGTTGGAATTAAGATTGCCAGGAGAAATATCAACAACCTAAGATATGCAGATGATCCCACTCTAATGGCAGAAAGTGAAGAAGAACTAAAGAGCCTCTTGTTGCAGGTGAAGAAGGAGAGTGCAAAAGTTGGGTTGAAACTTAACATTAAGAAAACCAAGATCATGGCATCCGGCCCTCTCAATTCCTGGCAAATAGATCGGGAAGAAATGGAGGTAGTGACAGATTTTGTTTTCCTGGTCTCCAAGATCACTGCAGAAGGGGACTGTAGCCAAGAAATTAAAAGACGCTTGCTCCTCGGGAGGAAAGCCATGGCAAATCTACACAGCACACTAAAAAGCAGAGACATCACCCTGTCAACAAAAGTGTGTACAGTCAAGGCTATGGTCTTCCCAGTTGTAATGTATGGATGTGAAAGTTGGACCATAAGAAAGGCTGAGTGCCAAATAATTGAGGCCTTTGAACTATGGTGATGGAGAAGACTCCTGCGAGTCCCTTGGACTGCAAGGCGATCAAACCGGTCAGTCCTAGAGGAGATCAACCCTGACTGCTCTTTAGAAGGCCAGATCCTGAAGTTGAAACTCAAATACTTTGACCACCTAATGAGAAGGAAGGACTCACTGGAGAAGAGCCTAATGCTGGGAAAGGTTGAGGGCAAGAGAAGAAGGGGACGACAGAGAATGAGGTGGCTGGATGGAGTCACTGAAGCAGTAGGCGTGAGCTTAAATGGACTCCAGATGATGATAGAGGACAGGAAGGCCTGGAGGAATGTTGTCCATGGGGTCGCAATGGGTCGGACACGATTTCGCAGCTAACAACAACAACAACAGTATCTCTATAATATATGAAATATGAAAATACTGGGATGATATATTTAAATGGAAAATTTGGATATTTAGATGTTAAATACTGGGAAAAATATGACTGACAAGAATTGTTTGAATATTATGGAGAAATTGAGCTTAAACGAGATTTATGAAAATAAGAATACATGGTGAATCAATAAGATGACTCTTACGAAAGTAACATAAGCTGATAAGAAAAAAATGCTATATATGGACGCTACTAATGTTGGTGTAAATATAGAAGAAAATGTTTTTATTTAATCATTTAAATATGGAAAATATCAAATATTAGAAATTATATTTGTTTAATGTTGTAGAAGGAGTATACTATTGGGTGAAGAGAAGATCAAGGAAATATACTATCAATTGATATACTAATTATGGAAATATAAAAATTAATTATTATTAATTGTTTATTAACTATTATTAATTGTATATTCTTCTCTAAAAAAATATGAGCCAAGACAACACACTGTACACCAGGCACTAAGGTTGTTATTGTAAAAAACCAATAAAACTTTTACCAAAAAAAACCCAAGACTTCTCTGGATCCAATCAGAGAATTTTTGTCCGGTATCTAATCTTTCCTTTTTAGGGAAGGAAGTTGAGATGGTAGTTATGTAGACATGATCTCTGGTAGAAACAGGATTGAAGGGGTGCGCCCATCCCTGCTTTCTTTGATCTCAGTAGTTTTTGATACCATATTATCAATCATGGTGTCCTTTTGGACTCGATTCAAGTTTGACAGTGAGTGGCACTGTGTTGTGTTAAATCTTTTCCTTCCTCTGGGGACAGTTCCAATGAGCACTGATAGGCAAGATCTTGCCCCTAGCCTTTTCCCCTCCTGTTTAACATCTATATGAAGCCTCTGGGTGGGATCATCCAACAGAACAGGGTGAGGTATTATCAATTTGCTGATGACATTCAGCTTTGTAGCTCTGCCCTGGGTCACCCAAGCAATGCTATTGAGGTTGTGCCTTGGTATCAGGAGGCTGCAGTGGGATGGAGGGGGTAGAACAGCTTCAGTTCAACCCCAGCAAGATAGGGTAGGATTAGCCAAGACAGAACCAGTGCACAATTTGGGGGCCCTCCTTGGCTTGTAGCTCCTGCCCAAGGAACAGGCAGCAGCCATGACCAGGAACACCTTTACACAGCTTCATGTTGTATGACAGTTGTACCCTTTCCAGGACTGAGAAGCTCTGCTCATTGTCATTTACAATTTAATTACCTCCTAGATGGACTAATAGAATGTGCTCTAATAGGGCTACCCTACCTTTAATAGAGCATCCAGAAGCTGCAGTTGGTTCAAAATGCAGCAACATGGGCAATTATACGTAGGTTCTTCTCAATCTACCTATGTTACACTTCTGCTTCATGAACTGCAGTGGTTGCCAATATGATCCTCAGTTCATTTCAAGATGTTAGTGGTTATCTATAAAACTCTTTGTGGGACACCTCTCCCTAATCATATCTATAGATCCCATCAGATCTGACAGAAAAGGCATGTTATAGGTCCTGTCCATTGCATGTGGCATGTGGCATTTGGCAGGATCCAGGAAGATAGCCTTTTCTGTTGCTTCCCCTGCCCTGTGAAACATCAAGCCCCCATGATGAGATTGGTTCCAACCTTGCTGGCTTTTCACAAGGCGTTGAAAACATGGCTGCCTTCCTGGGCCTGGGGGTCAGAGTATATGTTGAAGCCTATAAGTTAGTTTTGTTGAAGTATTTGAATTGATCAGGATATAGTATCTACATTGTATTGATTTTTTTTTAAAAAAAAATCTCAGCTGATGTCTAGTTGTTTTTTATTTTTTGTTGGGTATTTTTTGCTGTTTTTGAAAAAAAATATTGTTAATTGCCCAGAGTCACTTATTTATAATAGAGAGAAGGGTCTATATAAACTAAACAAGGGTAAATGGATAAAATTCCTAATACTATCTTAGGGAGGTGCAAGGAACAGACAAAATTACTCTGTCTAGCTTTAGCTTTTCTGGAACAACCCTATATCATGCTTTGGACCCTACACCTCTGCTGGATAGTTCGGGCCCTTATGACCCAATGAACAACTTCCTGGAATTATCGGTGAGCAAGATCTGAGCCACAAAGCAGTGGAGGTAGGAAGAATCTTTAGCCGATGAATCAGGAATCTGTCTTGTGCATGTCCAGACTTCTCCCTTCTCTGCAATTGCCCTCCATCTTTTTATTTCGCCTTTGCTTCTGGCATGGCTCATTGGGCATCTGCTTTTTTCCCCTTGGAGATTGGTGCCATGTATTTAAAAGCCTATTGAGGATGATGAGTGTCTTGGAGTTAATGTCCTGAGGACAGGTGGCTGTTGCTTTCTCAGTATGGTTCCCCACCTGCAATATTACCACTCAAGCAGCTGCCAGATACTCCAATTATCTTTATTTTCTACTCCCCATTTGGACCCTGCTTTATCAGTGCTCAGTCAACTGCAGAATAATTCCATCCAGTTTAACATGGGATATGCATGTCCATTTAAACCTGCAACTAAGCATCTGTGGAAGTGATGAGATAATTCACAAGAGCAATTTGAAGGGACCATGATCTAAGGGAGATATTTTCAACACTCCTTGTTTGCTCTTCTGTTCATTTTTGTTGTTTGGTAAACATTCCCATCAATATCATTCTCCAGTAAAATTATTATCAACTTATTTTCTCTAGCAATTCCTCTGTACAGGCATATTTCAATGTGTACTTTTCCTTATCCTGGGTGCCTCAATCTGTTCTGCTTCCAGGGCTTTTTTTCTCATAGAACGCTCAGAACGGAGTTCCGGCACCTTTTTTGGATGGAACCTTGTAGGGTAGGCAAGGCAGGTTGTATGACGTGTGTGAGTTCCGGCACCTTTTTCTTTTACAAAAAAAGCACCGTCTGCTTCACATACAGGTCGGGGAAATGAAAACTGCATAATTTCATTTGAAGCAAACAAACTTCTCAATACTTGCACTGTTTAATGGAAATGTAGGTGAAGACTTTTTCTAGGACAGGATAATAGCATTTGAACTCCCAAGAGTGGCAAAATCCACACCAGTTGCTAATTTGGGAGAAGGTATGTAAGATACTTGCTGTTGAGGATATAACAGCAGAAGAGCTAGGAGATGTTAGTCGATAGTGGCAAAAATAAATAAATAAATCAAGATGTATAGGATGACATGAGCTGCAGCTCGTGAAAGCTTATCCCTTTTAATAAAATGTGTTGGTTGGAAAACATTCCATCAGATTCTTGATTTTTTTTTAATATGCTGTTGGATCCAACTCCTAACTGTTCTATTACTTTTTATGTGTTCACTTGCCTCTTCCTTTGTTTCTATCCCTGCCAAGGCAAGGAAGCAGGTGCTTCTTCTCCTCATTTCCTTGGAGGAGGCAAGTTAATATAATTTATTTATTTATTTATTTTATTAATTTAATTTATATACCGCCCTTCTCCCAGGGGACTCAGGGCGGTGAACAGGGCAATACATAAAAACTAGATACAAAAATTAAAATTATTAAAACATGATTAAACAATGCCCATAAAATTAATACAAATTTAAAATTAAAGTCGTTTATAAAAATCCCACCCCGTCCCATCAGGCCAGGCCAGCTTGTTTAAAGAGATGGGTTTTAAGATCGCGCCGGAAGGAGCGGAGATCGGGCGCCATCCGGAGCTCAACCGGAAGATGGTTCCATAAATCCGGTGCACCCACAGAGAACGCTCTCCCCCTGGGGGCCACCAGTCGGCATTCTTTGACCGGTGGCACCCTGAGGAGGCCCTCTCTGTGGGAGCGTACTGGGCGGAGGGAAGTTGACGCCGGCTGCAGGTGCTCCCCAAGGTATTCTGGACCCATGCCATGAAGGGCTTTGTAGGTCATTACCAACACCTTGAACCTCACCCGGAAGACAACTGGTAATCATGGACAACAAAGAGCTTTGAGAGATTTAAGCCAGTTGGAACCTGGCAGGTGACTTTGACCTAATACTAAACGATAAAGTGACTCTTAAGGCTGGATCAGGGTTCTGTAAACTCATAAACCTGGGCAATAGAAAAATAGTGTCTCCTCGGCTTACAGTGTGCGGCTTGTGATTCAGGAGGTGGTCCAGAACCACCAAGTAGAATTATCCATGAATTTCTTTCCTCCTCAGCAAAAGTGGCTGAGCTATGTGCTTGCTTTTATTAGGCTTGGATTTCCAGTCATTCACTTTAATGGGATAAGCCAAATCCCAACATTATTTATTTATGCCATTTATTCTCCTCCTCAGTCCAGATGGATTTTAGGCAATTTACGCACATAATAATACATAGAACATCAATAAAACATTACAAAAGAGTAGGGGAAAAAACTATCACAATTTTCCATACCGTGCATGGTTTTATATACCAGTATCATGTTTTCACTTACCAATTTCCTAGGTTTATGCAATGGATTGATCCATAAACTAACCAAATCTGGTTTACCCAGCACATTAGCACAACTCCTATATGCCCATTAAACTTTAAACAGTAGGCAAAAATAACCATTTTTTTTACTAACAAGACTAAGCATGTTGTGTGAACAGAACAGCTGGGTTGATATTTTCACCATTGCTCAATATCTCTATATCATTCATTGCCAGCTCAATCCATTAATGCAGATATGATAGTCCTGATCCAATTGTCAACAGAGATTATCATGGGCGTCCAAGGGGCAAATGAGAGGTGTGTCATGATGTCACAATGCAAATATCACAATGTGTGCATGTAAATCAGAAGTCCTTACATAATTATATAATTTCCATGATACATGTTTCATTATTTTTGACTACATGAGATGGAACAGGCTGCCATATGCACAGATGATCATCTGTAAAAGATACTCTATGGCAGGGGTCCCAAACTCTTGGGCTGTGGACTGGTACCAATCTGCAGCCTGTTGGGAACTGGGCTGCGGAAGCAGCGGGTGAGCACGTGAAGCTCTATGTGCTCATGTGTGGGAACAAGGTTATGTGTGTGAAACCATCCCCTACCTCCGACCCCAGCACTGCTGGTCGATGGAACCAGAAAGTTGGGGACTTCTTCTCTAGTAAATCCTGCACTCAGCAGGGAGTTGCACTAAGATACCTGTTATGCACTAAGTTAGTTGCATAGCTGGCTCAGGAATTCTGGGAGTTGAAGTCCACGAGTCATAAAAGAGCCAAGGTTGCCTACCCCTGTACAGTTAGACCAATCTAGTGTTTTCATAGACACTGCTGGAGACCATGAGGAAAAATGAATTCCCTTGATTCTCGATAATAATTAAATAGTGTAATTTTCTCCCAAATGTATTTGTCAGGTTCCATTGTTGCTTTTCAAACATTTGGTAAAACCAGGGAGAAGTCAAAGTACGTATATTCTTTTATATTAATTTACTTTGCAATGTTTGGATGACTTTGGGCCAGTCACTCGCTCTCAGTCCTAGGAAACAAGCACTGGCAAGCCACTTCTGAAAAAGGTTACCAAGAAAACTGCAGGAACTTGCCAGGAGTCAACACAAACTTGATGTATATGTATATTTTATTTAGTTTTTTGCCAAATAAGAGGGATTTTTTTTTTGTAAACAGAAATACAGTTACAGTTAAAGAAATAGTTGATTGCCCACTGATGTGACATGTGAATCCACAGGCCGAAGAAAGGAACACTAAATAAATACTATCATGGTCATCCTCTCATCACCCCACAAACGACATAAACTGTGTGATTTGTGTGGTGCATTATTTTGCTTTGGCTTCTATTGATTAAAACTGCTGCTTTATCTTCTCACCTTTCCCACAAATCATTGGATCCTTTGCTCTGGCTTTTGTTGGCTTTCAAACTTGAGGACTTTTGGACTTAATTACAAAGAAACAAGAGTGCCAATACATCTGGGGCAAAGAGTGTAAACTACATTCTACCCTTAATAATGTTTTATATATTCCAATCATGAGATCAAAATCGCACACTCTGACTTTATAAAATTTGGCACAGATGGAGGTGCAATAAACACAAGAAGCTGCCCAAATTTTAAACAAATGAATATGATGTTAATAGTGGTCTGGATATAATTGTTTGTAAGGTGGCTTTTGTGGGGAGATTTGAGTGAGCAGTCTAATTTCCTATGATTTTGCCTTAATTTTAAAAGCCATTTGCAAAACACCTCTTGAGACTTCTAGGAACAAAGTGTTCCTCTCAGAACCATATTGGGCAGTAAGAAGGGATGGACAGGGAGTAGAGAAAGAGGAGATGCCTACAGTCTTCTTGATCACCCCTCTCTTTGAGTCTCAGTAGGTTAAAAATAAAGCCTCTCATGCATCAAGTTCAACTGCTAGTGAGCTTTGTGGACTCATCCATGTAATTCTCCTGGCAACAGTACAAAAGGGGGTTGCCCATGCCGTCTTCATGGATCTTGTTTCAACTTCCCTTCAATGCTAGGATTTCCTGATAATCTCCCCTTCAAGTGTTAGGCAGATCTGATCCTCCTTAGCTTTTTCAAAATTACCCAAGATTGGCTAGATGCTGCTATTTTTGATAACCCCACTAAAAAAGTGTCCGCTTCCTGTTTTAAATTCTATAGTACCATAGGCAGTCGTGGAGATCTATCTCTTTATGTATGTAATAAAACCATCTATTAAAGAAGCATAAAACATTGCAAGGGAAATGTCATGCATGTAATTATATTGGCTAATAGATTAATGGGTACCCATAGGTTCAGGACCTGAATATTGCAAGCAACAAGAAGAACAAGCCATGAACATAGAATCAGAAAAAGTACTAAAAGGTTGGAATGTTAAGTGTAGACTTAAGCATCACTCTTTAAAAAAGGGCAAAAATCAGATATGCATGGCATTTGCAGTTGTCCACTGATATGCAAGAATCTCTATTTAGTAATATTGGCTACAGTTGAAATACACATAAACTAAACATATTTTAAAAGGGTAATCTATGTCCAGGTGACTTATATCATTGCTTAGTTTGCTGAATAATTGGTAATCATTGATGGGCATAATCAAAATTGTTGTTCTTTCTTAGGTAGAGCCAGACAATGATGTTAAAGTGCTCTCCTCCAAGCTTTGAGATACAGAAAAGTATGCCAGCAAAACATTTACTGCCCTGATTACCAAGCATTATTCTGCCAATGTATTAAAGCCAGAAACCTTTCCTGAAGTTACTGTTTTAAAATGGAACAGGTCAACAAGTTTTTCCCCCCTATTTTAAAGTGGAAAAAGAAAGAGATTGATGGATTTCCTCAGTTTTGTTTTCCCTCCCATCATTAATTTTACAGTGGAAGAACAACATTTGATTTAATATGGGGTGAACTGCAGTCAAGCACTTGGGCAGCATGTTTCAGCACCTGTCAAATTGCTTAACAGGTCATAGATATGGAGACGGGTCTGTGACATGTCATTTGGATTATTTCTGAACATGGGTTTAGCACACTTCAGAAGAGTCTTGCTTAGCTGTCTGTCTGTCTGTAAGGTTGCAAGTGCAGAGAAGGTGAAGTGAAGCAGGAGGAATGCCAATAACATATGGGCTTTATCCTAGACCTAGAGAATTGCAATGCTGATGTCTAGTCTAGTTCTGTCCTTGTAGTTGGCAGCATCCAGAAGTAGCCTGTTGATAGCTTTGGAAACATAATGAAGTAGACAAAATGCCACCACCCCATGAGAATAAAAACAGCAAAAAGTAGAGGCACACAAAGCACCTCGTAAGTAGCAGAAAACGTAATGCATCCAATGATGATAGAACCGCAACCCACAGTTGGCAAAACCTGCTGTATCTCTCTTTAAATCAATCATCTGTGCAACATAGGCCTAACTGCACACTCTCTTAAGATTGTTAAACCCATATAAGACTTGATAAGTGCTTCAGAAGGTGCCAGTCAGACATTATGGGCACTTCACTGCAGATGTCCAGATGCTTTTGCAGCCCAAATCAAAATGGTTGTGGGGGAAGGGGGCAGTGTCCAGCCACAAGACTGGAGAATATGTGCCAACTGTAGTCTAAAGTAGCTGGATGGAGCTAGGTAGATTCCAACTTTGACTGTCATCAGCCACATTATCAATGAAGTATCTGGGATTTCATCTGCAGTGGCTCCTTTGGCTTTGGGCTGAGGATAAACAAGAGCAACCTCGGGAAGATATATATCATATAAAAATGATTACTAGGGCATGGTTGTACTGCAATTAGAGCTCTTTTTCTTCCTAAGAAACTTCTATATTCAACCAGACCTTGCCCTCAAAACAAAGTTCATGGTCTAATAACTTGTCTAAGACTAGGTTCATATTTTACATTAAGTTATGCTGTGGCTTGTTTATTTTGACTTAGCTCCTTGTGTGAAATCAGATACTGTGGCTTGCAAACCATAAACTTTATCACAGCAACAGTGTGTGCTCTTAGCCAGTTGTGCCTATTTTAGAAACCATAATTACAGTAAGTAAACCATGGTTTAGAGTACAGGGAGGCAATTTTCTTGGAATATTTAAATTTGATCTCATGAGTTGCAGGGGCGGTAGTCAATTATAGCACAATATCATCCGAATGGGCAGGACCAGGCTTGGGTTTTGTTTTGGGTCTGCAAATGCGAAAAAAACATATCCTATTTTGGTTTATTTTGGGGGGGGAATTTTAGGGAGCAAACTGGGAGCAAGGGCACCCATGAATTTTTAAAAAATCAAGATGGTAGTCATGACTGTGTGATCAAAGTGCCATCTTGATCATTCAGAGTCCCCTCTCAGATAACCCTGAATTAAGCCTGGGTAAGGCTCAAAGCCAGTTTGTATTCTTTAAAACATTTTTTAAAAAAACAAACAAAAAGGACCCCCAAAATATGGGCCTCTCCTACTTCAGGAGAGATCTGGGAAGTGCAAAATGGATGATCGCAGGAGATCTACAAAACTGATACTCTGAATCATTTTTCTCTCTATTTGTGCTCCTTTAAGAAGCAGTGGCTTTTAAGAAGAATGCTTTCTTGGCCCTTTTCACTAAGAAGCTTTTAGCTGAAGACACTGGAGATTGAACCAGTGACTTGCAGACAAGGAAGGCATTCTTCAAAGCCCCTGTATAAAAGAATTAAAAAACAGTTCTAGTTTGAAGTTTCATAGAATATGCATGTATCTTTGCCAGTATTTGAGTTCCAAGTTGATTGTCTTAATGCATATTTCTTACAGTCAGTAGAAAGTGGGATACAAAGTAAATTTGCTAAGTCTGGAGTAGCAGGTGTTTACTCCTATTCTGAGGTACTATAGAAAATTTATTTATTTATTTATTTTTTATTTATTTATTTATTTATTTATTTATTTATTTATTTATTTATTTATTTATTAGTTGAATTTATATACCGCCCTATTCACGAAGGACTCAGGGCGGTTCACAGGGCAAATTAAAAACAATACAAAAGAGAGAATAAAATTAAATTAAATTAATACAGCCCACAATTAAGATAACATTAAAAATTAACATTTAAAATTAATTTAATTTGATAATTTAATTTAATTAATATAATTTAAAATCCCTCAGTCCAGGCCAGACAATTCAAACAACCAGGTTTTTAAGTCCCGGCGAAACGAGTGAAGGTTGGGGGCAGTCCGAAGCTCCATCGGCAGTTCGTTCCAAAGGAAGGGCGCACTCACAGAGAACGCCCTCCCCCTGGGAATCACCCGCTGGCAATCTCTAACCGGCGGAACCCTAAGGAGGCCCTCCCTGTGGGCGCCTACAGGACGATGGGAAGCTTTATAAAGCTTTATAAAGCCATTTAGGGCTTTATAGGTCATCACCAGCACCTTGAATCTCACCTGGAGGGCAACTGGAAGCCAATGCAGCTCGCGGAGAAGAGGTGTTACATGAGAGTATTGGGAAACTCCCATTACTACTTGCGCAGCCGCATTCTGCACCAGTTGAAGCCTCCGAGTGGTCCTCAAGGGCAGGCCCATGTAGAGAGCATTGCAGTAGGGAACTCCAAACCACCATGGAGTTTATGAGATTATATCTGTTTGCTGTTACTAATTAAATTCTAGACATGCCCCCAAACTGAAAAGTAAAGCATTGTTGTAGATCCTTCATCACTTTTAGCTGCAATTCTGGAGAACACATTCTAACATGTAATTTTAATGAAATCCAGGATCTCCTCCACATCATTCCTGAAAGCCATTAACAAGTACAGCTGGCTAGATGAAGCCACTAGGGTTGTGAGGGTACCAAGGAACAGGAGAAACATCAATTCTTAATCTGGACCAAGCAGAGATGCAGGAAGAGGTAGAGCTTCTGACTTGTACCAAATAAGACATTGCCAGGAAGCCCCAGATTAACAAGTAGACTAACTCCCTGCTACTGTCCTATAAACAGGCTTGTAAATAGGCCTTTAGACTTGAAGCTACTCCTGGTACCAAGTGTGTTTATTGTATGTTTGGTTTTTATGACTTGTCTTATAGCTCTGAGGGCTGTTGGTATGTTCAGAGGAGAGGTATTGCCTGATGTTTCCTTGGAATTAATCTTGGCCTTCCTGCTTTCCATTTGTACATTTTATCTATAGTCTTTTAATATTGCTCTAAAGTTCTTAGAAATGTGCTTCCATAATCACAGGGTAAAACAGAATATGAAAATCAGAGAAAACGGAACAAAAACGGCCAATTAAAATGGCTTAAGAGTTATTTCTATATACAGATGAGCGGCAACTCTGAGATAAAGTGAGAGCAGTGATAAAAATGTAGACCATTTTTCTAGAGACATATATTTCAGTGGTTGTCCTGCACCCCCCCCTTCATGGATTACTGCCTTGTCGTGGCGAAGGGGCTTGCGTAATTCAATGAAGCCATGAGCTATGCCGTGCAGGGCCACCCAAGACGGAAAGGTCATAGCAGAGAGTTCTGACAAAACGTGATCCACTGGAGAAGGAAATGGCAAACCACTCCAGTATCTTTGCCATGAAAACCCTATGGACAGTACCAAAAGGCAAAACGATATGACGCTGGAAGATGAGCCCCTCAGGTCGGAAGGCGTCCAATATGCTACTGGGGAAGAGCAGAGGGCTAGTACTAGTAACGCCAGAAAGAATGAAGCGACTGGGCCAAAGCCGAAAGGACGCTCAGCTGTGGATGTGTCTGGTGGTGAAAGGAAAGTCCGATGCTGTAAAGATTTTGTCTCCATAGGAACCTGGAATGTAAGATCCATGAATCAAGGAAAGCTGGACGTGGTCAAACAAGAGATGACAAGACTAAACATCGACATCTTAGGTATCAGCGAACTAAAATGGACAGGAATGGGTGAATTTAATTCAGATGACCATCAGGTATACTACTGCGGGCAAGAATCCCTCAGAAGAAATGGAGTAGCCTTCATAGTCAATAAAAGAGTAGGAAAATCAATACTGGGATACAATCCTCAAAATGACAGAATGATCTCAGTTCGAATCCAAGGGAAACCATTCAATATCACAGTAGTCCAAGTCTATGCCCCAACCACCAGTGCTGAAGAGGATGAAATTGACCGGTTCTATGAAGCCCTACAGCACCTTATAGAAGTAACACCAAAAAATGATGTCCTTATCATCATGGGGGATTGGAATGCTAAAGTAGGAAGCCAAAAGATAGCTGGAATAACAGGCAAGTTTGGCCTTGGAGTACAAAATGAAGCAGGGCACAGGCTGATAGAATTTTGTCAAGAGAATACGATGGTCATAGCAAACACTCTTTTCCAACAACCCAAGAGACGGCTCTACACATGGACATCACCAGACGGTCAACACAGAAATCAGATTGACTATGTGCTCTGTAGCCAAAGATGGAGAAGCTCTATACAGTCGGTAAAAACAAGACCAGGAGCTGACTGTGGCTCAGACCATGAGCTTCTCCTTGCAAAGTTTAGGCTTAAACTGAAGAAAGTAGGGAAAAGCACTAGGCCACTCAGGTATGAATTAAATCATATCCCTGTTGAATATACAGTAGAGGTGACAAATAGATTTAAGGAATTAGATCTGATAGACAGAGTGCCTGAAGAACTATGGACAGAGGTTCGCGACATTGTACAACAGGTAGCAACCAAAACCATCCCAAAGAAAAAGAAATGCAAGAAAGCAAAATGGCTGTCTGAGGAAGCTTTGCAAATAGCTGAGGAAAGGAGGAAAGCGAAAGGCAAGGGAGAAAAACATAGATATGCCCAATTGAATGCAGAATTCCAGAGAATAGCTAGAAGAGATAAGAATGTCTTCTTAAATGAACAATGCAAAGAAATAGAAGAAAACAATAGAATAGGGAGGACCAGAGATCTTTTCAAGAAAATTGGAGAGATGAAGGGAACATTCCATGCAAAAATGGGCATGATAAAGGACCAAAATGGCAGGGACCTAACAGAGGCAGAAGAGATTAAGAAGAGGTGGCAAAATTACACAGAAGAACTATACAAGAATGAGCTTAACGTCCCAGATAATCACAATGAGGTGGTCACTGACCTCGAGCCAGACATCCTAGAATGTGAAGTGAAGTGGGCCTTAGAAAAGCTGAGCAACAACAAAGCTAGTGGAGGTGACAGTATTCCAGCTGAGCTATTCAAAATCTTAAAAGACAGTGCAGTAAAAGTGCTACACTCAATTTGCCAGCAAATTTGGAAAACTCAGCAGTGGCCACAGGACTGGAAAAGATCAGTTTACATTCCAATTCCAAAGAAAGGCAGTGCCAAAGAATGTTCAAACTATCGCACCATTGCACTCATTTCTCATGCTAGTAAAGTCATGCTTAAAATCCTACAAGCTAGACTTCAGCAGTATGTGGATCGTGAACTACCAGAAGTACAGGCAGGATTTCGAAGAGGCAGAGGAACTAGAGATCAAATTGCTAACATACGCTGGATCATGGAGAAAGCTAGGGAGTTCCAGAAAAACATCTACTTCTGCTTCATTGACTATGCTAAAGCCTTTGATTGTGTGGATCATAACAAACTGTGGCAAGTTCTTAAAGAGATGGGAGTACCAGACCATCTTATTTGTCTCTTGAGAAACTTATATGCGGGTCAAGAAGCAACAGTGAGAACTGGACACGGAACCACTGATTGGTTCAAAATTGGGAAAGGAGTCCGGCAAGGCTGTATACTGTCGCCCTGCCTATTTAACTTATATGCAGAGCACATCATGAGAAAGGCAGGGCTAGATGAATCAAAAGTTGGAATTAAGATTGCTGGAAGAAATATCAACAACCTAAGATACGCAGATGATACCACTCTAATGGCAGAAAGTGAAGAAGAACTAAAGAGCCTGTTGTTGCGGGTGAAGAAGGAGAGTGCAAAACTTGGGTTGAAACTTAATATTAAGAAAACCAAGATCATGGCAACTGGCCCTCTCAATTCATGGCAAATAGATGGGGAAGAAATGGAGGTAGTGACAGATTTTGTTTTCCTGGGCTCCAAGATCACTGCAGATGGGGACTGTAGCCAAGAAATTAAAAGACGCTTGCTCCTGGGAAGGAAAGCCATGGCAAATCTAGACAGCACACTAAAAAGCAGAGACATCACCCTGTCAACAAAAGTGCGTATAGTCAAGGCTATGGTCTTCCCAGTTGCAATGTATGGCAGTGAAAGTTGGACCATAAGAAAGGCTGAGCGCCAAAGAATTGAGGCCTTTGAACTATGGTGCTGGAGAAGACTCCTGCAAGTCCCTTGGACTGCAAGGCGATCAAACCGGTCAGTCCTAGAGGAGATCAATCCTGACTGCTCTTTAGAAGGCCAGATCCTGAAGCTAAAACTCAAATACTTTGGCCACCTAATGAGAAGGAAGGACTCACTGGAGAAGAGCCTAATGCTGGGAAAGATCGAGGGCAATAGAAGAAGGGGACGACAGAGAATGAGGTGGCTGGATGGAGTCACTGAAGCAGTAGGCGTGAGCTTAAATGAACTCCAGAAGATGGTAGAAGACAGGAAGGCCTGGAGGAATGTTGTCCATAGGGTCGCGATGAGTCGGACACGACTTCGCAGCTAACAACAACAACAACCTGCACCCCTCTTCATGTTATTTGAACAGTTCAAATAAGTTATTTGTTATTCAGTTATTTGTGAATAATAAAAGCATCAAGAGATTTTCTAGAGCATTTTTCCAAAGGACATTGTGCACATCATCCATAGCTAATACATGTAAGATTTCTGTAGGATTTTATGGAGTGAGGAAAAATGACCCTGATAAGAGATATGCAGGGACTGTTGCCTAGATATTAACAACAATAACAACAACAAGAATAATAAAGTTGAAAGGGACCTTGGATGTCATCTAGTCCAACCCCCTGCTCAGGCAGGAAACTCTATACCATTTCAGATAAATGCCTGTCCAGTCTCTTGTTAAAAGCTTCCAATGTTGAAGCATTCACAGCTTCTGGAGGCAGGTTGTTCCACTGATTAAAAAGATCTGAAGCATTTTTTTCAGAACAGCCAGTTAACATTCAGAAGCAACTCAGAACTCCCTACTTCAGGGGTGTCAAACTGCTGGCCCGCAGGCCGGACGCATCCTCCCAAAACCGCTCCCACTCCATTGCCGGCAATGGAGAAAAAGCTCCGATACGTTGTGTGATGTCACGTGACGTCACGAGTTTGACATGTCTACTTCACTGAACTGTGGAGGAAATACAGCATAAGCAGATTTGCAAAACTCCAATAGCCAATCTCAGTGAAAGTAATTGTAGCTTTCCTGTGGTGCTGATTTTCTAATCTGGTCCATCCAGTAGGGCAGATTGAGGGATTGTTAATATTAATTAAATACGACCACTGCTGTTGTTTTGCCTGCAATAGGAAGATGTTTCTTAAAACATATCTATGATATTTAATATTCAGAGTACAAATACCCTGTTGAGGGATTCTGATTGCCTACTGGTATTTTATTTTCCTACTTATATATTGCCTTCTATAGAAATACTTAAAAGATAACTAGCAATGAGAAGCAGCTAGAAATATATCAGTAAAAGAATAACAATCAACAAAAACAGTATTAACACAGCAAGCATTGCTACAAGCCATGATATTGGGCCCTAGGAACAACAGAATAACACAGTTGGAAGGGACTTTGGAGGTTCAAGTCCAACCCCCTGCTCAGGCAGGAGACCCGACCATTTCAGACGTTCTCCAATCTCTTCTTAAAAGCTTCCAGTGTTGCAGCACTCACAACTTCTGGAGGTAAAGTTGTTCCACTTATTAATTGTTCTAACTGTAACGAATTTGGTTCTAGGTTGCTTCTCTCCTTGAATTCATGAAAACACACACATAAATCTTAGCCCAGCACTATCATGCTATAATAAAATAATAATAATAATAATAATAATAATAATAATAATAATAATAATAATAATAATAATAATAAAAATAAAAGTTGGAAGGGACCTTGGAGGTCATCTTGTCCAACCCCCTGCTCAGGCAGGAAACCTTATACCATTTCAGGCAATCATGTATCCTTCTTGAATAAAGGTGCTTCTCTCCCTAGAAGTGAAATCTAAATTTTGCATCTTCATTAAATGAACTTCTATTGGAGGGGGAAAAATGAAAAAGTTCTCTTTCATGCAGGTAGGCTTCTGTGTATACGTTTATTCCCTTCAAGGTCATCTTCAGACACTCTTCTAAGAGTAACTTTATCTTTTTAATATGGTAAATGATGATTTTCACTTCTTGAAATCTTTTTGCTTTGGACACATGAAAAAAAAGCTAGGATAAAAAAGTACATTTGTGGGTTATTCATTCCCTGTCATTATGGCCAGCTATTTTAATGAACATGGAAGTGGATTGTTTCTGGCCAGTAGACATGAAAGTAAGATTAAGCTTCTCAGTCACTTTCACAATGGTGAACTACCCACTTATGACAACTCTGACAGACGTATGTTTGGTATTTGTACTCTGAATATTAAATATCATAGATATGTTTTAAGAAACATCTTCCTATTGCAGGCAAAACAACAGCAGTGGTCGTATTTAATTAATATATGTGATTTTTTCTGACTGCAGATTAATATTTTGCTCTGTTGTCTGGATTATCGTGCTGTTTTTTTCCTATTTGATGATTGGTTTAGCTGAGATGTGGGCTGCATTGATTTTTGTTGGTCAGATGCCTCATATGGGTAAAACTGTTTGGTGACTTGCAATCACAATAAGTAGCTATAGTATGTAGCTTTCAGATGAAGAACATATTTTCTAATGATATCACATTTTGTTAAAGAAATCTTTCTTTCTTCCTTTCTTCCTCCCTCACTATATATTTTATCAGGGCCCTATTTAGTAGGCATACCATATTTGGACTGCACAAATCCTGATACCCAGTAGATGGCAGAAAGGAGACAAAGAATAAACGATGATGCCATCTAGATTTTTGCAGCAGATATCAGTTACCCTCTATGTTCAGGTATCTTTACTATTAAAAGCTGAAATAAAACAAGAGAAATCTGAGATTGAGACAAAATCCAGTGGTTTCAGATCCTTACAGTTTTGTTTTATTCTAGTTCACCATAATTAAATTGTGGTGACAATAAACTCACATGTGATGTGAAGCAGAAGTAACTGCCACTCTTGTCTCATAGCATTATCATTCCTCTATTACATGGACTAGTACAGTTCAAATGAGATCTGAATTAAATATCTAAATTCATTATAGTAGCAGAATTATGAACTCTTTTTCAGCAACACAGTTTCAATTTAGTTCTCTTTCTTTCTTTGGTTTGTCATTTTTTCCCCTTAAATCTACTTTTAGTTGCTCCCTCCAAAGCTGAAGCAGCTAGTTTTGGGCAGGAGGCCTTTCGCCTGTGTTGAATTGAAATGTTTTTCCATCCTTCAATCGTCAAAAAGCTAACAATTTCACTTGACATTTTGCTACCCTCATAGCTGATTCCCATTCTGTCTTTTTTGCTGCTGCTTTCAGAAACTGACAGTTACCTGAGCTCCCTCCAATATAACGGATGTCAAATTCTAGCAGATTTTATGCACCATGGGACAGCCTTAAAATGGAAGCAGAATAAGGATGAAAGTGCTACTTTAATGGCTCTTCCTCACAGTCAAGTTAAAATGCTACCAACCAGTTGCTGACAGAAAAATTTAATGGAATAAAATGGGTTACGTGCCCTACCAATCCTTATCGTACCACAGGAACAATGTTGGTAAAGGATTCTTGTTGTTATTGACTGAATGCAGGGTGCAAGCAAAAAAATATCATTTGCCAATATCCATCAATCATTCTCCTTAAACTCAAGCTAGGACCAGTGCCAGGGCTAGGGCTCAAGCTGGGGATGAGGGAGTTGTGAACCTGAGAGATGGCTGGGCATGGGTAGGGACCTCCGATATAAGCCAAATAGGAGGCCCCTGGTTAGTTTTTTGGTTAAATTTTTTAGGAGGTTAGGGAGGGGGGTGGGAATTTCTTTTGGTTGTTCGGATATGGGGGGCAGTCCAGCAACCACTGTTCAGGCCAGGGCCGGGATTGATCGCGGAGGGGAGGAGTGGGGGTCGGTCGCCCCCGGGGCTCCAGGGCAAGTCGTGGGAATGCCTATTCCCACGACGTTAGGGAATGGCAGCAGGTGTCGGAACAGAGGGCCGTATCGATCTCAGGGAAGGCCTCTCCGCTACTTGCAAGCGGTGAGGCGTTCCGACCCTCTTGTTCTACCCCGAGGTCCCGGGAGTGAGGATGTGCAGCCTCCTGAGCTCCGGCTGGTGTACCTGAATGCCAGGTCTGTCGCTAATAAAGCTCCTCTCGTCCGTGACTTGGTCGAGGGTGAGCAGGCAGACCTGGCTTGCATCACGGAGACTTGGTTGGGCCCAGAGGGTGGTATTCCTCTGGCTGATCTCTGCCCACCAGGTTTCCGGGTGCTACACCGGCCTCGGGCTCAGGGTAGGGGTGGGGGAGTGGCTGTTGTTATGAGGGAGACCTTAGCTCCGCGGGAGGCCACCGTTCCGCAGATAGTCGGGTGTGAGTCTCTCTTCTTGAGATGCGGCCCTGGTGCGCAGTTGGGCTTGCTGCTGGTGTACCTTTCGCCTAGTCACGCAGCAGCAGCCCTGCCTGAGCTTCTCGATGTCCTCTCTGGGTTGGTGGTTGAGTTCCCGAAACTTATAGTTTTGGGGGACTTCAATCTACCATCTCTGGGAGGATCATCTGAGTTGGCTCGGGAGTTCATGGCTTCCATGACGGCCATGGACCTGACGCAAGTAATTTCAGGACCGACTCATGAGGGAGGCCACACCCTTGACCTAGTTTTCTTATCTGGTCGGTGGTTAGATGATCTTGGTGGGGGCTCTCCAATTATTATGCCCCTGTCATGGACCGATCATCATCTCCTGCGGCTGGTCTTCCGTTTTGCCACCCCCCGCCGTGGGTGTGTGGAACCAGTTAGATGGTACCGCCCCAGACGCTTAATGGATTCCGTGAGATTCCAGGCAGTGCTGGGGTCCCCACCTGCCTCCCCCACTCACAGCTCGGCAGATGCCTTAGTGGAAGCTTGGGAAAGGGCAGCCACTGAGGCTCTTGACCGAGTTGTACCCTTGCGGCCCCTGACCCGATGCAGATCCCGTCGAGCTCCATGGTTCTCCGCGGAGCTCCGGGAGATGAAGCGCCGGAGACGGGGCCTAGAGAGCGGTTGGAGGTCCAGCCGATCCGAATCCGACCGATTGCGACTAAGAACCCATATTAGGTCTTATCTCGCTGCGATAAGGGTGGCTAGGTCTAATCACTTCGCTACCCTTATCGCGTCCGCAGATAATCGCCCGGCCGCTCTGTTTAGGGTGACTCGCTCCCTCCTTAATCAGGAGGTGAGGGAGGAACCCTTGCAGGGTCGTGCCGAGGAGTTTAACAATTATCTGTCGGACAAAATCACTCGGATTCGGACCAGTTTGGACTCCGACTGGGCAGAGTCTGGCGATCAGGACGCGGGTGGTCTTGTCGATATCATTTGGGAGGAGTTTGATTCTGTGACTCCGGAGGAAGTGGACAGGATTATGGGGAGACTGAGCTCCACCACATGTTTATTGGACCCGTGCCCTTCCTGGCTGGTTTATGCAGCCCGGGAGAGGACACGCACCTGGTTCCAGGCAGTTATATCAGCTTCTTTGAGTGAGGGTAGCTTCCCTGCCGTCTTGAAAGAGGCGGTGGTGAGGCCCCTCCTCAAGAAGCCTGCCTTGGACCCAGATGTATTGAACAACTTTCGTCCGGTCTCCAACCTTCGCTTTCTTGCGAAGGTTGTTGAGAGTGTGGTGGCGCATCAGCTCCCTTTGGTCCTGGATGAAGCGGATTATCTAGACCCGTACCAATCGGGTTTCAGGCCCGGGCACAGCACGGAGACGGCATTGGTCGCGCTGGTGAATGATCTCTGGAGGGCTCGGGACAGGGGTCATTCCTCTGTTCTAGTCCTATTAGACCTCTCAGCGGCTTTCGATACCATCGACCATGGTATCTTGCTGCGGCGTCTCAGGGGATTGGGAGTGGGAGGCACGGTATTACAGTGGTTCTCCTCCTATCTCCAGGGATGCTCGCAGTCGGTGTTGACAGGAGGGCAGAGGTCGACCGCGAGGTCTCTCGTTTGTGGAGTTCCTCAGGGGTCGGTCCTCTCGCCTCTCCTGTTCAACATCTATATTAAACCGCTGGGTGAGATCATTCGTGGCTTTGGAGTTGGGTATCATCAGTATGCTGATGATACCCAGCTTTTTCTTTCTACCCCAAACCACCCCAGTGATGCCCTCAACGTGATGTCCCGTTGCCTGGAGGCGGTTCGGGTCTGGATGGGGAGGAACAGACTTCGACTCAACCCCGACAAGACCGAGTGGCTTTGCATACCTTCATCCCGGGTCCATTCGGATATTCCATCTCTTTCTATGGGGGGTGAATTATTACCCCCCGTAGATAGGGCTCGCAACTTGGGAGTCCTCCTAGATTCGCGGCTTACCTTGGAAGATCACATGGTGGCTGTGACTAGGGGGGCTTTTGCCCAGGTTCGCCTGGTGCGCCAGTTGCGGCCCTATCTAAGCCGGGATGATTTATGCACGGTCACTCACGCGCTCGTGACCTCTCGTCTAGACTACTGCAACGCTCTCTACATGGGGCTTCCCTTGAGGACCACCCGGAGGCTCCAGCTGGTACAGAATGCAGCCGCGAGAGTTGTGTTGGAAGTCTCCCGATACTCCCATGTGACACCTCTGCTCCGTGAGCTGCATTGGTTGCCAGTTGTCTTCCGGGTGAGATTCAAGGTGCTAGTAATGGTGTTCAAAGCCCTCCATGGCATGGGGCCGGAGTACCTCAGGGAACATCTGCTGCCGGCATCAAGCTCCCTGCGCCCTGTGCGTTCCCACAGAGAGGGCCTCCTCAGGGTGCCACCAGTCAGAGAATGCCGTGTTGTGGCCCCCAGGGGGAGATCCTTCTCTGTGGGCGCCCCGGAGCTATGGAACCAGTTACCGGTTGAGCTCCGGACGGCGCCCGATCTGCGCTCCTTTCGCCGCGATCTGAAAACATACTTGTTTGAGCAAGCCGGCCTGGCATGAGGGGGATTGGTGGGGTTTTTTTATTATTTTTTTATTGGGGTTTTTACTATGTATTAATTGTATTTTAATCGGGCATGTATTTAATTATCTTTTAATTTTTGTACATTTCTGTCTTTTATTCTTGCCCTGTACACCGCCCTGAGTCCTCAGGGAGAAGGGCGGTATAGAAATATTAATAAATTAAATTAAATTAAATTAAATTAAATTAAATTAAATTAAATTAAATTAAATTAAATTAAATTATTGGCTGGTGGCTAAAGCAGCAGGCTTGGCCTGTTAAAATTGGCTCTGGCTTTCTTGAGTACTTTATTCAGTTGGATTCAAAATTTGAATTCTTCTTGGACAGAGGTTTAGTGCTATTTCAGAAGAGGACTAAACCTGTGTTCAAAAGCAAACAAATGATACATACAGGGAAAGTTGCAATAATGGCTCTCTCCCTTTTGCTTCCCCGTGAAGCTTCCATTCTGCTGCCACTGCTTGTTAGCTGCTATTCAAACTGATCCAGGTCTGTGAGTTGGGGCCATTTAGCCTGGTCTACTTAATAGAGGTGACAATACTAGCCAGTTTGGTCAAGTGGTTAAAGTACCAGGCTAGAAAGAGGGAGACCATGAGTTCTAGTCCCACCTTAGACATGAAAGCCAGATGGGTGATTTAGGCCAGTCATTCTCCTTCAGCCCAACACACCAGATAGGGTTGTTATGGGGAAAATAGGAGGAGAAAGGTATGTTGGATATGATTGACTTGATTTGTTTGTAAAATAATAAAGGCAGGATACAAATAAATAAATAAAATACTGTAATGCCTTAAAGCAACCATTGGATGCAGGGTAAATTCCTCCATGTAGTGTCATCTGATTACACACTGACAGAATGCTTTGGTGAAGCACATGCGATTGTATTCATGGCAAAGCCTATGTCAGAATAAAACAGAAACTTTAACTTCAGTATATTTAAGGGCAATTTAGGGCTGCCTCAGTTACAGGTTTGGGCCAAATAATAGTAATTGTGATAAGGACACAGCAATAAGAGGTTGCCAAGATATGTTTTGATGTAACAAGATAAAGTGAGAAAAGTTCTAATACCAGGACGCTTTAAGCCTACATCCCTGGGAATAACTGGGCTGGGAATAACTTGGATGAATATTACTGTCGTTGCTCAGTCACAAAGAAATATTAGATATCAGTCAGAAATTTTTCTGATTTTTTTTCTTCCACTCAGTAGATGTCCAATTTGGGAACTTCAGGTCCAGGGGGCCTATCTGGAGGCATCCATAGGGTGGAAGTGAGAAAAGTCAAGAGGGCTTTTTGACAATACAACTGAAGTGGTGCTACCTTTTTACATAAATGCAATTCACATAATGTACATAGAGGCAGGGTTTTGATCATACAGTTGTAACTATCTTGATTTTCGACACACTGTCTCTCCCCAGATGACCCTGCCTCTATGATATGACTTCTTATAGCATAAAGGTAATCCTTGATTTACAGCCATTTGTTTAGTGACCATTCAGTTACAACAGTACTGAAAAAAATGACTGTTTTTCACATTTACAACTATTGCAGTATCCCCGTGGTCATGTGAGCAAAATTCCGACGCTTGTCAACTGGCTGACAGTTACAGTGTCCTAGGATCATGTGTTCGGCTTTTCTGAACTTCTGACAAGCATTTATTTATTAGCGTATGGCATTCTGACAAGTAAAGTCAATGGGGGAGCAAAATTCACTAAACAACAATTTTATTAACTTAACTGCAGCAATTCACTTAAAAACTGTGGCAAGAAAGGTCATAAAATGGGGCAAAACATACTTAACAAATGTCTCACTTAGCAATACTGAAATTTTGGGCTCAATTGTGGTCATAAGTGGAGGACTACATGTAGTATGTTTTATGAGCACAAAAGCTGTGTTTTGTTAGATCTGGGCTAGGTATTAGAGGAAGATGATAATTCTCTCTGCCAGTTCAAACTTTCTTGCAGGATTGCTGTGATCACAGAATAGCTGGTGGGGCTATTCTTTGAGAGAGAAGGAAAATGTAGGTTGGACTACTGTATCTAGATTACACAAAAATCCAGATGTTTGCTTTATCTCTTTAAAAAGGTAAAGGTTCCCCCGCACATGCGTGCTAGTCGTTTCCAACTCTAGGGGCCGGTGCTCATCTCCGTTTCAAAGCCGAAGAGCCAGCGCTTGTCCGAGGACGTCTCCGTGGTCATGTGGCCGGCATGACGAGACACCAAAGGCGCACAGAACGCTGTTACCTTCCCACCGTAGTGGTCCCTATTTTTCTACTTGCATTTTTACGTGCTTTCGAACTGCTAGGTTGGCAGAAGCTGGGACGAGTAACAGGCGCTCACTCTGTTATGCGGCACTCGGGATTCGACCCGCCAAACTGCCGACCTTCTGATCAACAAGCTCAGCGTCAAGCAGATGTTTGCAATCATCCACGGAAGCCCTGCTTTAACGTTAGAAATCCTTGTTACTGTAGCTGACGCACTGCAAAAAGATCATGCTAAAAATCATTCTTGCAAGAAGTTCACATTAATCATGTCAATCTGACTAAAAACATTCTAACAATATTGTTGTAAAATATTTTCCTCTATTGACTGAATTATATGCTATCAAGTCAGTGTTAATCTCCGTAGAGCGTCCCAAGGAAAAAACACGGCCTGCATAATTCTGATCTTTGTAGGTACAGACACATCTCTGCATCTGACTATTCTAAGGTTTTTAAGTTGGTGTCAATTCTTAGTCAGCATGTACATTTTCTTCATGATCTACCACTGACTTAGTCCTTCTGTAAAAGGACTAAGCATCTTCATTATCAATTAATTAAGTTGGAAAGGACCTTGGAGGTCTTCTAGTCCAGGGGTAGGCAACCTCGGCTCTTTTATGACTCATGGACTTCAACTCCCAGAATTCCTGAGTCAGCATAGCTGACTCAGGAATTCTGGGAGTTGAAGTCCATGAGTCATAAAAGAGCCGAGGTTGCCTACCCCTGTTCTAGTCCAACACCTTGCTCAAGCATTCCAGACAAATGGCTGTTCAATATCGTCTTGAATATCTCCAGTGATGGAGCACTCACAATTTCTGGAAGCAAATTAATTAGAATTAGAATTCTAATGTGCTGCATTACAAGAATTTTTTTCCTTCATCCAAGAGACCGCAAAACACGAGGCAAGAACATTGATTGCTCTCTGGAAAATGGGTGTTTCTCATCGGAGGCAACCTTCTCTCTGATCACATCCTCCCTCAAACTACAACTCCCATGGTGCTTTTCATGGTTGCGTCATCTTAGAGAAGCCCCGGCCGTTGTGTGCAGTTTTGGCGCCCGTGCGCAATTCCCTCTCTTTTTCCTTGGCTAAGGAGGCGTGGCTTTAAAAGAGGCGGGGGCAGGAGAAAAGAGGAGGGCCTTGGCGGGGCAAGAGGATCCCCGAGAGGCAAAGAGGCGCATGCGTATATCTCTTGGGTGCAGCCGCCACTGCTACTACTGCTGCCGCCTTCTCCATCGCCGCTGCCGTAAGAGCAGTAGCGGCGCGAGCGTGAAGGGGGAAAGAGGCGAGTTGTCTCGCGCTCTGGGAAGGAAAGCCGTTGAACCGCCTGCCTCGCACGCGACCCCGCTTCGGCCGGCCGGCCGACCAACCAACCAACCAATCGCCTGCCCTCTGGCTTTTTTTTTTGTTTTGTTTCTGTGTTTCTCTCTCTCTCCTCTTCAGTTTCTCTCTCTCTAGCCTCGGTCGGGAGCAGAACAAAAATATTTAAAGAAGCAAAACCTCCTAGCCTCAGAAAAATCCCGTAAAGATGGTCGACCGCGAGCAGCTGGTGCAGAAAGCCCGGCTGGCAGAGCAAGCCGAGAGATACGATGACATGGCGGCTGCCATGAAGAACGTAAGTCGCCCTTTTCTGCCCTCCGTAGTGGCAATAAAAGGGCCCTCCCATCGCTTATTTTTGAAGGGAAATTATCCTTGGGGGCTTTTGTCTGGAGATTTTTCTCTGAAGTAGGAGGGAAAATAATTTCCCCTTTTCTTTCCCAACATACATGAGGAGAAATAATTTTTGAAATTGGCAGTAGGTTTTCCCTAGCTCTTTCATTGGTGTGAGGAAATTAGGCTGACGCTCTGATGAAATAAATGATAAAGGGGAAATAATTACAGTATGCAGAAAGCAAATAACAGAGTTATTTTGCTCTTCCTTGGAACCATTAATAACTTGGGTAGGGGTTTTTTTTGGGGGGGAGAAAGTTTTTCTAATGAGGATGGGGAGAAAATACACTATTCAAACGAAAGGAAAGTTTGACGAGAAAAGCTTTGCATTTTATCACCTGTCTTCTCCCCAAGAGGAATAGGAAAAAACAGTTCTTTAAAATGGTGTTAATACAGTATTCCTTCACTCTAATTTATGAATGTGTTTCACTTTGAAGCCCACTTGCTATTGTGGCTGTAGGAAATGTCCTCATGATGAATCATCGTTTTTTTGGAGGGCAGAAGGGGGATTGATATATATATGTATGTATGTATGTATGTATGTATGTATGTATGTATACACACACATTCTTGTCCCATTT
This sequence comes from Vipera ursinii, assembly GCF_947247035.1. Lineage (NCBI taxonomy): Eukaryota > Metazoa > Chordata > Lepidosauria > Squamata > Viperidae > Vipera > Vipera ursinii. Next base: position 340,713,356 of record NC_139512.1, on the reverse strand, counting down.
AGAAAATACTTTGGAGCTGAGGTACTGTAATTTCTTAATCTCACTTTTTAATAATGGAAATGGCTTCAAGGAGCAGAGACTGCTTTCTTCTCTTCCTGACACTGCCACGCCTAGAGAAAAAGAGCTCCTTTCTTCCTGCACGTGTCTAAAGGAAATTATTCTGCCTTGGGTCAGATCTCATTAACATCTCATTGCATCTAAATGTCTTCTGGTGCGTGCAACCTTACTTTCTCCTGTAGGTGTGTTTTGTGTATCTTTATAAAGTACTTGAAATAGCACATTACTAATACCAGTAGTGGTTAAATGAGGACAAGAATCTTATTTCTTACAAACTTCCAGAGCAAATGCCCCACCCTGCTTAAGAGTGGGAAGGAGAGAACCATGTTCCTTTCTCTGCTGGAAAGGGAGCATATTCTTGGACTGAAATTTCCCATTATTTCTGTTTTTATGCAAAGAAGGGATTTTTTTTCTTTTTGTTTTCTAGAGGGAATACCTCTCCCAAGTATTGTCTCCTCCATACTGGAGAAATTTTATGTCTTCCCTTCAAGAAAAAAAAATGGAATACTCTGCCTTTACTGTAGTCATATTATGCAATGCAATCTTTGGCAGTTCAAAGGCTAATTACTCCATTTTAGAGAAATGTGATTTTTTTTTAAAATAATTAAATAGTACTTGGTTCCTCTAAACAAGCATTTTCAAATGCTGTTCTGAATTTAAGTTAGGTTTTTTTTCCTTGCTCCATAAAGTTGTTGGTGTGTTACAGGCAGCAATTGCCGTCAACCTTCATGTTTTAACAGAGTTACATTATAATGTTAGTTGTAATCTTCCCCTACAATTTTTGCTTGTTCCTGGGTATACTGATGAAACTGTTCTGTTTTGCCTCATCATTGGGCCTAGTTAAAGTAGTGTCTTTTCTGCATTTGGAGGAAAAGAGAAGGTGGGGGGATTGTGTGCTACTTATGTTTCAGTACTTTGAGGATAAACTATACTGCTTCCCCCTCCCTTTGTATCACCATATTGCAGAAATATGAGTAATATTTTCTTGAGAGGACATAACTAGTGGCATAGATGTTCTGTCTTTTTTTCCCCTTTTGCTCCCCCTCTTCTAGTGCTTGGGCGGTACCACTCCCTAGTAGTCTTTCCCAGTAATTCACCTAGTATGCCCACCCCCTAACTCCCACAAGCAGCCCCACCCACAATTGGCAACCAACTCCTCCCGTGAGCTAAGATTATGATTTTGATCAGTAAAACCATATTCTTATTTTGAACTGCAAATATTTAAATACCTCTGTTTTCTATCCAGCACTCTTTGGAGGGGATTTGGATAATATATAGGGAGAATTGCCAATTGAAAGTTATCTTTGTACATTAATTAATACCTAATTTCTTTCTTGGGATATTTTTTATTCCATTACAATGCTTCCTTTTCTTAAGCTTCTGATGAGAGTTCTTTTCTTTTGTGGTATAATCTTCATCTTTATATAGGCTGTCTTTTCAGAATTGTTTATTTGAAGATTTGTTCAGAATTAAGCTAAAATGAATTAATTTTAGTACAGTTAATGGGTCATTGTGGAACAGAGCTCTTAAATACTAGAAACTGGAGTTTATTTCATTTTTTTACAATCCAATAAATAAAAAAGAAATTTTTGATCTGATCTTGCAAACAAAGCAATCGTGGGAGGCAGTATCAAGTCATTCCAGAAGATTCTGCATTTGTCATATTGCAGAGAGGCTAGACTGGGTGGAGAGAGGGAGGGAGGGGTTGCTTTAAAGGGGAGAACAGTTCTTTATTTTTGCCTTGTTAGTCAGGTCTGAGCCTTTAAGAGAAGCCAGCATGGCCTCTCACTGATGAATAGCGAATACTGATCTAGATTGGAATTGTCGCAGTCTGCCTAGGATGCTGCTCTTTTATCTTATTGCACCATTTTGCCCTAACCTTGTGTTTGTCAAGGAAATGGAACTGCCATAGCTTTTCTCAGAACAGAGGAAGATTCAGCTAGCAATATAAATGAGATGGAGATCTATATGTGGCATAGCAGTTCTCTGTTAATATTGGGCATCCCATTTCTGCAATGTGGCTTGATGCCAATCAGTGCATACAGACTAATCTCACTTAGAGCAGCTGAATGCAAGTCTTCAGTCCTGGGTTTTACAACATATGCATTATATTTTCTGACTTGATGCCTGATTTCTCCAGTAGCTTTCCAAATTTCTTTTGTGTTTCCTATGATTTCCTTAAGTATTACAACAATTTTGTATGGTCTACTTTGTGTAAAATAATGGAAATATAATCTCTTACACACAGTATCCCACTGTTACAGAATTTCTTCAACAGTTAGCATCTAAATCTTTGAAAGTCCCTGCTTGTTGCCCTCTATTAAGGCTAAGACAAAAAATTGAGCTATTACAGAAATGATATTACAGACCTAATAGCCATATCTCACATCACCCTATCCCATTCCAGCTGTGTGCAAGACTTATGACCCCTCACTGATTTCCCATTGTAAGGCAATGATGTCACATAACAATAGAGGCTGCAGTGCACCCAGGTGGTGACTGATTGCACATAGAGCATTTTGTCTCAGATAATGTAGAAATAAAATTACAATTAAAATGGTATCTACAACCAAATACAATGTTCTAAACTGCATCCTAAATGCCGCTTGTGATTTATCTCTTAACCTAATAAACTTAGGTACCTGTAGTAGAGTACATTGAAGACTGACTAAAGAGAAACTTGGCAATGGACACATGCCAACATTATTAAATTATTAAGCGTAAAAGTGGTCTACATCAGATCAATGGCTAGCATTCTGGATCTCATGATGGATAGCAAGACTAAGCAGGATATGAAGACAATAGTGCATTCTTGTTGAAATGAGAAGACTCCAGCAGGTAAAGTCCAACAGGATGTGCTGACAGCATCTCTGAAATGAATGCTTCAACATGGAACTCTCATAGATCAACTTCATAGCTGTTACCCAATAGCTTACTATAGGATGTCTACATCAGTAACCATTATTTATAACAAAGATGGAGCCCTCTTACAATCAGTTTTAAGATAAAAGTGCTTGCCAATTCTCAGTTCATAGGAGCTGCATAGTGCCTGGATATTTTTATGCAACACCTTTGGACCCCTGATTTATCTACTTCATCTTTATTATTTTGAATTAATTCAGATTTCATGTAGAAGGACATGGTAAGTTAAATAGTATGATTTTATTTTAGCATCTACCTGTAATTATTGGGCTTTCTGAAACTTGAAAACTTAAATCAGCATTAAATGTTCTTAACAAAACTTAAATCACCTGATATGTGTTTAACAAGGCATTATTACACAGTTATTGTGAACATTTATGGAAAAGCTGCTAACAATTTTCTGTTTCTCTTTAGAATGGGAAGTGCCTTGTAACCATTTTTGACTGTTTCTCTGTATCTAAGGGTCCAAAATTTAATAATAGCATTAGGGCACAGTGTGATGTTACAGGTGACCTTTAATGTACTATTTACTGAAAAGGCTATCACTGTACAAAGATAGATTAGAAATCTGCCCTTTGCAACTACAGTGTTTCTGTTAGCTCAGGAACCAGTACATAGTAAATGGTGAGCTTTAACTGTTTGATTAGTATTTAGATAGTCATAATGATAATTTTCGTGGTGAGATAGCTTCTGAATTGAAAACAGTTAAATTTAATTAAAAGATATGGAGGTAGTCAGCTGTTACAGAACTTGCGGAGCAAGAGATAATATTCCTCCATCATTTTTACCTGACTCCAAATCCATCAGATAGTGTGTATGTGGGTGGCTCATTGGCTGTCTACTTGGCCAGGTAATGTTTCCATATGAAAAAAGCAAATAGTGATGGACTTTGAGATTTAACTCCAGATTGTCTATCATTGAGTTAATGCACAATAGATAATGTTAGAAGATGTAAACTGATGAAAAAGCACATTGCAAAATCAAATGGACTTTTATATGGCTTTAAAAAGGGCATTAGATTAATTATTGAGCTGTCTTATTAAAAGCTAAGCAAGGGCACATATCAGAGGTTTTGGATCTAAAGAATTAAACACAATGTGGTTATTCTGCTTTTTAGTGTGGCATGATACTTTGCATTTGGGTATTTTTTTAGAATAATTGTGTGCTGTATGCTATTAAACCATTAATTAGTGTTAGTTGCCTTAAATATAAACAGTTGTTAAGTTATAATACAATCTATCTATTTTGCTCAGAACTAATCTTTATTGAGCTAGGACATTTCCTTCCAATTTCAGGTAAGTATATAGGATTACCCCTTCGTGGATTACTGCCTTGTTGTGGCGAAGGGGCTTGCGTAATTCAATGAAGCTATGAGCTATGCCGTGCAGGGCCACCCAAGATGGACAGGTCATAGCAGAGAGTTCTGACAAAACGTGATCCACTGGAGAAGGAAATGGCAACCTACTCCAGTATCTTTGCCATGAAAACCCCATGGACAGTACCAAAAGGCAAAACGATATGACGCTGGAAGATGAGCCCCTCAGGTTGGAAGGCGTTCAGTATGCTACTGGGGAAGAGCAGAAGGCTAGTACTAGTAGTGCCAGAAAGAATTAAGCGACTGGGCCAAAGCCGAAAGGACGCTGAGCTGTGGATGTGTCGTGGTGAAAGGAAAGTCTGATGCTGTAAAGATTTTTTCTCCATAGGAACATGGAATATAAAATCCATAAATCAAGGAAAGCTGGACGTGGTCAAACAAGAGAAGACAAGACTGAACATCGACATCTTAGGAATCAGCAAACTGAAATGGACAGGAATGGGTGAATTTAATTAAGATGACCATCAGGTATACTACTGCGGGCAAGAATCCCTCAGAAGAAATGGAGTAGCCTTCATAATAAAAGAATAGGAAAAGCAATACTGGGATACAATCCCCAAAATGATAGAATGATCTCAGTTCGAATCCAAGGCAAACCATTCAATATCACAGTAGTCCAAGTCTGTGCCCCAACCACCAGTTCTAAAGAGGATGAAATTGACTGGTTCTATGAAGCCCTACAGCACCTTATAGAACTAACACCAAAAAATGATGTTCTTATCATCATGGGGGATTGGAATGCTAAAGTAGGAAACCAAAAGATAACCAGAATGACAGGCAAGTTTGGCCTTGGAGTACAAAATGAAGCAGGGCACAGGCTGATAGAATTTTGTCAAGAGAATAAGATGGTCATAGCAAACACTCTTTTCCAACAACCTAAGAGACGGCTCTACACATGGACATCACCAGACGGTCAACACAGAAATCAGATTGACTATGTGCTCTGCAGCCAAAGATGGAGAAGCTCTATACAGTCAGTAAAAACAAGACCAGGAGCTGACTGTGGCTCAGACCATGAGCTTCTCATTGCAAAATTTAGGCTTAAACTGAAGAAAGAACAGAAAAGCACTAGGCCGTTCAGGTATGAACTAAATCATATCCCTGACGAATATACAGTAGAGGTGACAAATAGATTTAAGGAATTAGATCCGATAGAATGCCTGAAGAACTATGGATGGAGGTTCGCAACATTGTACAAGATGCAGCAACTAAAATCATCCCAAAGAAAGAGAAATGCAAGAAAGCAAAATGGTTGTCTGTGGAAGTTTTGCGAATAGCTGAGGAAAGGAGGGAAGCGAGAGGCAAGGGAGAAAAAGAAAGATACACCCAATTAAATGCAGAATTCCAGAGAATAGAAGAGGTAAGAATGCCTTCTTATATGAACAGTGCAAAGAAATAGAAGAAAACAATAGGAAGGACCAGAGATCTCTTCAAGAAAATTGGAGAGATGAAGGGAACATTTCATGTAAAAATGGGCATGATAAAGGACCAAAATGGCAGGGACCTAACAGAGGCAGAAGAGATTAAGAAGAGATGGCAAAATTACACAGAAGAACTATACAAGAATGAGCTTAACGTCCCTGATAACCACAATGAGGTCACTGACCTCGAGCTAGACATCCTAGAATGTGAAGTGAAGTGGGCCTTAGGAAACCTGAGCAACAACAAAGCTAGTGGAAGTGACAGTATTCCAGCTGAGCTATTCAAAATCTTAAAAGACGATGCAGTAAAAGTGCTACACTCAATTTGCCAGCAAATTTGGAAAACTCAGCAGTGGCCACAGGATTGGAAAAGATCAGTTTACATTCCAATTCCAAAGAAAAGCAGTGCCAAAGAATGTTCAGACTATCTCAGCATTGCACTCATTTCACATGCTAGTAAAGTTATGCTTAAAATCCTATAAGCTAGACTCCAGCAGTATGTGGATCGAGAACTACCAGAAGTACAGGCAGGATTTCGAAAAGGCAGAGGAACTAGAGATCAAATTGCCAACATACGCTGGATCATGGAGAAAGCTAGGGAGTTCCAGAAAAACAGCTACTTCTGCTTCATTGACTATGCTAAAGCCTTTGATTGTGTGGATCACAACAAACTGTGGCAAGTTCTTAAACAGATGGGAGTACCAGACCATCTTATTTGTCTCTTGAGAAACCTATAAGCGGGTCAAGAAGCAACAGTGAGAACTGAACACGGAACCACTCATTGGTTCAAAATTGGGAAAGGAGTCCAGCAAGGCAGTATGCCGTCGCCCTGCCTGTTCAACTTATATGCAGAGCACATGAGAAAGGCAGGGCTAGATGAATCAAAAGTTGGAATTGCTGGGAGAAATAACAACCTAAGATATGCAGATGATACCACTCTAATGGCAGAAAGTGAAGAAGAACTAAAGAGCCTCTTGTTGCGGTTGAAGAAGGAGAGTGCAAAAGTTGGGTTGAAACTTAACATTAAGAAAACCAAGATCATGGCATCCGACCCTCTCAATTCCTGGCAGATAGATGGGGAAGAAATGGAGGTAGTGACGATTTTATTGTCCTGGGCTCCAAGATCACTGCAGATGGGGACTGTAGCCAAGAAATTAAAAGATGCTTGCTCCTCGGGAGGAAAGCCATGGCAATTCTAGACAGCACACTAAAAAGCAGAGACATCACCCTGCCAACAAAATTGGCATTGTCAAGGCTATGGTCTTCCCAGTTGCAATGTATGGCAGTGAAAGTTGGACCATAAGAAAACCTGAGCGCCAAACAACTGAGGCCTTTGAACTATGGTGCTGGAGAAGACTCCTGCAAGTCCCTTGGATTGCAAGGCGATCAAACCGGACAATCCTAGAGGAGATCAACCCTGACTGCTCTTTAGAAGGCCAGATCCTGAAGCTAAAACTCAAATACTTTGGCCACCTAATGAGAAGGAAGGACTCACTGGAGAAGAGCCTAATGCTGGGAAAGATTGAGGGCAATAGAAGAAGGGGACGACAGAGAATGAGGTGGCTGGATGGAGTTACTGAAGCAGTAGGCGTGAGCTTAAATGGACTCCAGAAGATGGTAGAGGACAGGAAAGCCTGGAGGAATGTTGTCCATGGGGTCGCGATGGGTCAGACACGACTTCGCAACTAACAACAACAACGGGTCAAAAACTAACTTTTTTCATATCTTGTAATCCATCCCAAATACTAACGTAGACTATGAACACTAAGAACATTGTAATATGAATTAGTTGCAAAAATATAGGATTAAATACTTAATTTTCTAATTGCTTTCTTGTTTGTAAAGATTAATAACATACTGGTTTTTTTTTTCTTAGAGTGGGGACAGGTGTTCCATTTGATGGGAGAAATAGCTTAAAATTATACTGTACAAGATCAGTTGAAATGGGCCTTTTTACCCAGTATGATGCTGTGGCTATATAATTGTATCTAATCTATTGCTGGCACTTGTCATAGAGAATCCTATTTATGGTAGTCAATTATAAATAAGATCAGTTTTTTTCATACTTGTACCCTTCAGGAATCTGTACCTGTGTTGCAGATGTGTAATATTGTGGTATTCCAGTTTTAAGATAATAGGTCATCCACATTTCAGACGTGAAGCTAGGGAAACTCAATTTTTGCCTACATTTATGTATAAGATAAGATAACCTTTATTGTCATATATTGTAACATTTAATGTTCTGCTATTTTGCCATCCTCTAAAAATTTCAAAAGGAAGAAACAAGTGTCTTCTGTTAGTATGTTAACTCAGGATTTTCAAGGTGAATAAGCTGACTTGTACATAATTGCTACGGTATATGCCTGCCAGAAAGTGAGAGATGTCACAGCTTTAGACTTGCTCCCTAGAACCTGTATGATTTAGGAATTTTTTAATGGAAGAAAACCTTACTTCCAGGACTTTCTTCAATTTACATCTTTTCCTTTTTTCCTGATGACATTGCAGCAATGTAAGAGTGTGGTTTTTAATGTGCTGTAGGGATGTGAACAAAATGGAAACCTTATCTTGTTACAAAACCTGAACAAATCATTGCTTTCTAGAAGTTGCATCAGCAGAAACAAAATAGCAAAACAACAATTCGGTTGTTTCAGGCTTCAACCAAAATAATATCCCTGAATTATGGAGTAAGTAGGCAAGGCTAATGTGAATTGCCTTATCTCTTTTCCCTTCCCTGCCAATTAGTTGCCAGTAAAGTCCCTATGTGTGATACATTTCTCTGGCCGTCCCACCCTAATTTTCCTAGTGCCATTCAGCTGCTCATCTAACTTACTGCTGCTGTTGTTGCACACACCATCATCTGCAAAACCTCAGCATTGGCTTTTTTCCATTTTTTACTTTTTTAAAAAATTCCATTTATATCCCGCCCTTCTCCGAAGACTCAGGGTGGCTTACAAGCTTAGCAGTAGCCTTCATTCTATGTATATGCCTGCTTATTAGGGCTTTCACATCCCCTCCCCAAGCGGCATTATTACAAAGTCAGCTTAATTGCCCCCAACAATCTGGGTCCTCATTTTACCTACCTCGGAAGGATGGAAGGCTGAGTCAACCTTGAGCCTGGTGGGATGCGAACCTGCACTAATTGCAGGCAGCTGGTGTTGCTTAAGGAGGCATTAGCCCACTGCTCCACCAAGGCTCTTTTTACCTGACAAAATTAAATTTTGTACATTATCTGGAATAAAATGTTCTGTTTTGTTCCATATATGAACTAAAACATACCTGTTTCAGTTTGAGCATGTCACTCAAATCCCACTATTATATGCAATAGACATTTTCAACAAGGCAGAACTAAGTTCCCAAATGTGAATTTGGCATATTGTTAAATCTTCATCCAACAGAAAGCTATGCTCATGTGAGTGGTAATGGAACATTTATATAACATGTTTTCATGTGTTTTATTTTTTAAAAAATAGTAAGAACTTAGATTGTAGACTCATTGTTTACTGATGCATAGTCATGTAAATGATAGAACCTGCTATCAAAATAATAAATGGCTTTCAGAATTGGCTTGTATTCTGGGAGTGATATTTTTCAAATGTGGCCATGTCAATTTAGGTAATGACAATCTTTTTGACCAGCTGACTGAGGCAGCTGCAGTGGTATTGAATTAAGTGCAGATATCTGAAATTTGCCTAGTTATGGAGATACAGATTAGTTTTTAAGGCTCAGATTTGCTCACAGCTAGTCAATTACTAGGCAAATATTCATCAGTTGCAAATATTTTAAGGTCACTAATTGTGAGAACCTTGGTGGGGAATATTCCCCTTTTGTCTCCATAGCAACAGTACTGCGTAGGTTACAACTTGAACAGAATATGTTGCTACATTTCATCTTTACCTCTTTTCCATCACAGCACATCTTTTTCTTCAGTGCTTGCGAAACGTGTGTTTCTATGCAACTAATTCATATTACAATGTTCTTAGTGTTCATAGTCTACGTTAGTATTTGGGCTGCATTACAAGATATGAAAAAAGTTAGTTTTTGACCCGTTGTTGTTGTTAGTTGCGAAGTCGTGTCTGACCCATCGCGACCCCATGGACAACATTCCTCCAGGCTTTCCTGTCCTCTACCATCTTCTGGAGTCCATTTAAGCTCACACCTACTGCTTCAGTAACTCCATCCAGCCACCTCATTCTCTGTCGTCCCCTTCTATTGCCCTCAATCTTTCCCAGCATTAGGCTCTTCTCCAGTGAGTCCTTCCTTCTCATTAGGTGGCCAAAGTATTTTGAGTTTTAGCTTCAGGATCTGGCCTTCTAAAGAGCAGTCAGGGTTGATGTCCTTGCAGTCCAAGGGACCGACTTGATCGCCTTGCAGACCGGTTTGATCACCTTGCAGTCCAAGGGACTCGCAGGAGTCTTCTCCAGCATCAGAGTTCAAAGGCCTCAATTCTTTGGCGCTCAGCCTTTTTTATGGTCCAACTTTCACTGCCATACATTGCAGTGAAGACCATAGCCTTGACTATACGCACTGGGAAGACCATAGCCTTGACTATACGCACTTTTGTTGACAGGGTGATGTCTCTGCTTTTTAGTGTGCTGTCTAGAATTGCCATGGCTTTCCTCCCGAGGAGCAAGCGTCTTTTAATTTCTTGGCTACAGTCCCCATCTGCAGTGATCTTGGAGCCCAGGAAAATAAAATCTGTCACTACCTCCATTTCTTCCCCATCTATTTGCCAGGAATTGAGAGGGCCGGATGCCATGATCTTGGTTTTCTTAATGTTTAGTTTCAACCCAAATTTTGCACTCTCCTTCTTCACTTGCAACAAGAGACTCTTCAGTTCCTCTTCACTTTCTGCCATTAGAGTGGTATCATCTGCATATCTTAGGTTGTTGATATTTCTTCCAGCAATCTTAATTCCAACTTTTGATTCATCTAGCCCTGCCTTTCTCTTGATGTGCTCTGCATATAAGTTAAATAGGCAAGGTGGCAGTATACAGCCTTGCCGGACTCCTTTCCCAATTTTGAACCAATCAGTGGTTCCGTGTCCAGTTCTCACTGTTGCTTCTTGGCCCACATATAGGTTTCTCAAGAGACAAATAAGATGGTCTGGTACACCCATCTCTTTAAGGACTTGCCACAGTTTGTTATGATCCACACAATCAAAGGCTTTAGCATAGTCAATGAAGCAGAAGTAGATGTTTTTCTGGAACTCTCTAGCTTTCTCCATGATCCAGCGTATGTTGGCAATTTGATCTCTAGTTCCTCTGCCTCTTCGAAATCCTGCCTGTACTTCTGGTAGTTCTCGATCCACATACTGCTGAAGTCTAGCTTGTAGGATGTTAAGCATAACTTTACTAGCATGAGAAATGAGTGCAATGGTGCAATAGTTTGAACATTCTTTGGCACTGCCTTTCTTTGGAATTGGAATGTAAACTGATCTTTTCCAATCCTGTGGCCACTGTTGAGTTTTCCAAATTTGCTGGCAAATTGAGTGTAGCACTTTTACTGCATTGTCTTTTAAGATTTTGAATAGCTCAGCTACAATACTGTCACCTCCACTAGCTTTGTTGTTGCTCAGCTTTCCTAAGGCCCACTTCACTTCACATTCTAGGATGTCTGGCTCGAAATCAGTGACCACCTCATTGTGATTATCAGGGATGTTAAGCTCATTATTTTATAGTTTTTCTGTGTAATTTTGCCATCTCTTCTTAATCTCTTCTGCCTCTGTTAGGTCCCTGCCATTTTGGTCCTCTATCATGCCCATTTTTGCATTAAACGTTCCCTTCATCTCTCCAATTTTCTTGAAAAGATCTCTGGTCCTCCCTATTCTATTGTTTTCTTCTATTTCTTTGCACTGTTCATTTAAGAAGGCATTCTTCTCTCTTCTAGCTATTCTCTGGAATTCTGCATTCAATTGGGCGTATCTTTTTCTCCCTTGCCTTTCGCTTCCCTCCTTTCCTCAGCTATTTGCAAAGATTCCTCAGACAACCATTTTGCTTTCTTGCATTTCTTTTTCTTTGGGATGGTTTTGGTTGCTACCTCTTGTACAATGTTGCGAACCTCTGTCCATAGTTCTTCAGGCACCCTGTCTATCAGATCTAATTCCTTAAATCTATTTGTCATGTCTACTGTATATTCAACAGGGATATGATTTAATTCATACCTGACTGGCCTAGCGCTTTTCCCTACTTTTTTCAGTTTAAGCCTAAACTTTGCAACAAGAAGCTCATGGTCTGAGCCACAGTCAGCTCCTGGTCTTGTTTTTACTGACTGTATAGAGCTTCTTTGGCTGCAGAGCACATAGTCAATCTGATTTCTGTGTTGACCGTCTAGAGATGTCCATGTGTAAAGCCGTCTCTTGGGTTGTTGGAAAAGAGTGTTTGCTATGACCATCGTATTCTCTTGACAAAATTCTATCAGCCTGTGCCCTGCTTCATTTTGTACTCCAAGGCCAAACTTGCCTGTCATTCCGGTTATCTTTTGGCTTCCTACTTTAGCATTCCAATCCCCCATGATGATAAAGACATCATTTTTTGGTGTTAGTTCTATAAGGTGCTGTAGGGCTTCATAGAACCGGTCAATTTCATCCTCTTCAGCACCGGTGGTAGGGGCATAGACTTGGACTACTGTGATATTGAATGGTTTGCCTTGGATTCGAACTGAGATCATTCTGTCATTTTGAGGATTGTATCCCAGTATTGCTTTTCCTACTCTTTTATTGACTGATGGCTACTCCATTTCTTCTGAGGGATTCTTGCCCACAGTAGTATACCTGATGGTCATCTGAATTAAATTCACCCATTCCTGTCCATTTTAGTTCGCTGATACCTAAGATGTCCATGTTCAGTCTTGTCATCTCTTGTTTGACCACGTCCAGCTTTCCTTGATTCATGGATCTTACATTCCATGTTCCAAGGGGAAAAAAACTTTACAGCATCGGACTTTCCTTTCACCACCAGACATATCCACAGCTCAGCGTCCTTTCGGCTTTGGCCCAGTCGCTTCATTCTTTCTGGCGCTACTAGTACTAGCCTTCTGCTCTTCCCCAGTAACATATTGGACGCCTTCTGACGTGAGGGGCTCATCTTCCAGTGTCATATCGTTTTGCCTTTTGGTACTGTCCATAGGGTTTTCATGGCAAAGATACTGGAGTGGGTTGCCATTTCCTTCTCCAGTGGATCACGTTTTGACAGAACTCTCTGCTATGACCTGTCTGTCTTGGGTGGCCCTGCACGGCATAGCTCATAGCTTCATTGAATTACGCAAGCCCCTTCGCCACGACAAGGCAGTAATCCATGAAGGGGTTTGACCCATAGCTACCTGTTTATATTTTTACTAAAGCTGATAAGAATTTTTAAATAGAATATATGGATAAACGTGTACAACATGGTGCCAAATCATTCTTTGTTAATAAGTGTTCCACTTCAATAATAAGTCTTTGGAGCTTTTGCAAAATCCTCTCTTGGAGAATTAATTTACTTCCTGTGATTTCAGTATAGCCCAAAGCAGAGTTATTTCAGCAGGGTGAAAAATGCATCTCCTTTGGTCCCATGGCATTGCAAAGATTTTGTATGAATAAGTTCCCCTTAGCTGGTAGTGTTTGAATGATAGGAATGTTGCACGGTTTGCTTCCATTGCATTGGATGGACATGCCATATTGGATTCCTTAAAATAATTTTTCAAATTTTAAAGTTTAGGAAATTTTCCAATTGCATTAAAGTTGATGTTATACTAAATTCAAACGTTTGAAATAATTATATCCACTTTTTAGTTAAAAATTGGGATCATAAGGTTAATTATAAACCCTGTATTGTAAAGCCAATGATGTTATACTATAATGATGCAACACCTAGAATTGGTTGCTGAATTTCTTATAACATGAAAGGATTAGGCAAGCAGAAATGGCAGACTCCATTCCTACAACCACAAAGGCACAAGAGAGGATATTTGTAAAAAAAAAAAATAAGAAATGTTTTTTCATAAATACAAAATTGTCTGCTTGTGAATGGTTCTGACTTGCCATGTTCAGAATATGTTTTTTTAAGATGGAGCACTTATTGATGAGTAAACCATAAGTGAAGTTTCTAAGTTCTCTGCTTTTAGGGGGGGGGGGGGGGGAAAGCTACTACTTGTGGGAAAACTGAATTTTATTAGCACATTTTTTAAAAATATATCCATTAATTTAGTATTTTTATGAAACTGTAAGAAATGGAAAGAATAACAACAAAAAAATCCAGAAAAACGCATTTCAAAAAAATGGTGAAGAGTTTGGAATCTGATTGATTGCTTCTGTGGACAGGTGTCTTTTAAGAAACTGCTCCTAATCTCAGCTTTTTACCTGTATAAAAGACACCTGGGAGCCAGAAATCTTGCCAATTGATAGGGGATCAAATACTTATTTCATTCATTAAAATACAAATCAATTTATAACTTTTTTGAAATGCATGTTTCTGGATTTTGTTTGTTGTTATTCTGTCTGTCACTGTTAAAATAAACCTACCATTAAAATTATAGACTAATCATTTTTTGTCAGTGGGCAAACGTATAAAATCAGCAGGGGATCAAATAATTTTTCCCCTCACTGTATATGTTGTAAGCCAGGGGCAGCTATAGAAAATGAATGGAAATAAATATGCAGAATCTTGAATAGGCAGCTGACTATAGAAGCAAGTGAAGATATGAAAAAGGAACAGTAGTGTTAGTATACATTAGAGAGAATTGGCGAAGGGTGTATGGAAATAACATTCAGAAAAGGGTAACTACACACAGTTTGAAATACTAGAAACTAAATATTGCCTGGCAGTTGGCTGCATGTTTGACTATAGCTCTTTAGTGTACGTAAATAAAAGTGCAGCATTATATACCACTTGATTAAATTAGTCTGCATAATAATAGCAAACAAGAATGATTAAAAGAGTATAGAGGAACAATTGTAAAATTTGTTGAAAAATGGAGAAAATAATTCATATTTTTTAAAAAAGCACTTATTAATTCTGTTCAGGGAGTGATATATGAAGAGTTCATACTGAAGAGCTTGGTGTTTAGTGGCATATTGAAGTGGTGTTCCAAAACATATAAAAATCCTGCTTTCAAATTTACAAATATTTCTGTGTTCGAGGCACTGAGTTTCTGTATCTTACACAAGCTTCAAACAATTGAATTTCATGTACATTATGCCCTCATGACTGGAAATCTGGGGATAAAACAGCATATTGTGATACTGGTAGATCGAATACCTTTTTCTTTAATGATTAAGAAAGGCTGGAGGAGTGTAATAGGCCTAATGAATTTTTCAGCTAATAGCAAAATACTTGCCAAGCTGTTATCATTTACTTTATGTTTAAATATTTTGTCTTTCACATTACTCAACCTTTCATATAGCTGATAAATATTGTTGCTATCATTTTTCTGGAAAATGATACCACACAGGAACACTCAAAGCTTTCCATGAAGTCATGTAACAATCTGAAGAGATTGTTAGTGAGATTAAATGCCAAGTATGGTTTTGTAGGGCAGTGAAACAGTACCTAAGTTTAGATAACTAACTTCATAATGAAGTCTTGCTAGATGGGGTCTTGATAAACATTTTAGAATTGGTATGTACTGTCATAATACATAATAAGAGCCAAGGCATCTCACAAATGACTCAGGCTCCAAAATATGTATATCAGGCTCCACTAATAGCCTGGTCCCAATGCCTGAGGCAAAAGCCAGGTTTTCATGGCCTTCCAGAAGACTAGCATGATTGATGCCATCTAAACCTCAGGGAGGAGGCTATTTCATATGGCAGGTGTAGAGATAGAAAACATCTCATAAACCACTGAGTTACCTTGACCCATGAGATGGGCAGCATATACATTTAATAAATAATATCATATTCTGGCTCCTGCAAGATGGCTCCGTTTCAAAGAATCTAGAACACGGGTGTCAAACTCGCTGCGTCACATGATGTGTTGCGACATATCGTGACTTTTTTTTGCATTGCTGGAGCTGGGGTGGGCACGGTCTCCATATGATGCAACGGGCCCGTGGGCCGGCAGTTTGACACCCCTGATCTAGAACATGCCCTCCTCTAAGATCTAGTGGGTTGAGCAGAAACCATTGGAGAGATAGCTCCCATAATTCATCTTTCTCCTTTATAAATTGTACAGATTTTAAAAAATGTTCCTATTCTCAGCAATGTATTGTTTATTTTGTTACATTACTTTTGTTGGCTTTCAATATTTTGTCTAATACAGTTAATCCTTGACTTATAACAATTCATTTAGTGACCATTCAAAGTTACAACAGCACTGAAAAAAGTGACTTGTGACTGTTTTTCACAGTTACGACCATGGCAGCTTTCCCATGATCATGTGATCAAGATTCAGATACAACTGTTGCTGTGTTCCAAGATCATGTGATCAACTTTTGTAACTTTCTAATAAGCAAAGTCAATGGGGAAGCCAGTTTCACTTAACAACCAGGTTGCTAAACTTATCAACTGCAATGATTCACTTAACAACTATAACAAGAAAGCTTGTAAAATGGGGCAAAACACACTTAACAATTGTCTCACTTAACAGAAATGTTGGGCTCAGTTGTGGTCATAAGTAGAGGACTACCTGTATATTTTAACACATTGAAATTGAACCATTTTTTCTCAGGGGCCAGTAACCCAGATAGAAAAAATAATTGACTGTGTTTTGTGGGAATTAGAATTTTGTGAATATGATTATAGTGATTAAGGTCGAAACTTTAGTTCAGGGGAGATATTTTCCTGCAGGAAGGAAGTTTTAAGTTTCACCTGAAAGAGGGAAGAGAGATTTCAATCTGGATCTCCTGTTGTCAGAGTAGATAATGCAAGGATGGATGGATGGTGGTCAGTTGTAAGATGATAATTATTGAGAAGGAGTCACTGTGCTATTGAAATATCTCAAATCAGCTGATCTTCAGTCCAATTGTTACAGAATTTGTTCAAAGTAATTTATTAGTATTTATATTATATACAGATGCCCATCAAATGTGGGGATGAAGTACAAGTTCCTGTGAGCCAGAATTGTGGTAATTGATTGAACACATTCAGGGGTCAAGAGGTTTGGGAAGGCTAATTTTGCTATGATAGGATAGTATGAACATAATTTATTTGGGGATTGTTGCTTGATAAGGTCACAGTTATCAGACTATTGTCATTCAAGGAAGAAAGCTTGCCAACATCATCTGTAGTGAAATTACTGATCCTTAAAAGTGATGTCTTCTCTTTAAAGTTTCCCTTTTTTGTCAAGAGTGAATATGCTCTTATCAGTAAAGATGATGAGAAACTCAGTTTTTGTAGGAAAACTGAATCTTTCTATCAGGTAAAGCTCCTAACACTAAATGATGTGCTTTGGGCAAGTATAAGATATGTTCTGATCAAAGAGGGGAATTTAAGTTCATCATCAAGTGCATCATTTTGTTAACAAGGATTTTTTAATGCTTGCCTGCTTCATGAAAGCTCACTAGCTGTGGAATATTTCCCTTCGATTCTATTGCAGCTTAACACAATAGAATGGTACACAGTTGCCTACAGTTCTGAAATTTAGATGATATTATTCATTAACTAATAAAACTGAGGCTGTGTCTGTCTTTATGAAAGTATTATATGATACTGAAAACTTGAGGTCCAGAAGGCTTTATTGTTACATTTTCAGCTGAAAACAATATGGAATATAAATTGAATATACTTTATGGTTCCTGTACTTGTTCTAGGAATGCTTGCAAAGCTCCAGGATTACTTCCTTGCATAATCTTTATTTGTATTCAGTGTGCATCTTACAGAACTACAAGTAGTCCTTGACTTACAACTGATCACATAGCAACTGGTTGGTTGAAGTTATGACAGATCCCATTTTTGAATTTACAACATTCCCAAACAAAAATGCATTTTGAGTGCTTGGAATCCGGCCTGCATCTATGGCCATTTGCAGTGCCCTGTAGTCACATAACCATGATTTATGGCATTTTTGGCAGAAAATGGCGCTTACATCCTGTTTCTGGCAAAAAGCTCTCCATAGCAAACAATGAGTTTGCTTCATAGCTGTGGTGTTTGGGTTATGACTGTCACAAAGCAGGTCATAAAATTGGGTCAGGTCATATGACTTGTGTTACAATCATCATGACCTGGACTGTATTTGCAGGGCTCAATTAGGGTCATAACTTACCACCTGTACTAGAGAAGGACTGAAACATTACAGTAGCAGTGGTCTTTGAAGCAAAACCGTATACATATCGACTGGCTCGTTCACAACAGAATTATAAAATACAGCTTGCTGAGTCATGAAAAAATGTAGATGTGGAATCATTAACTGTTGAGAGGGGCATGTAAGGAACAATTGTACAACACTTAGTCTATAAGGAGAATAACTTAATTCTGAAAATGGGAAACCCCTTCAAATGTATCACCCAGATTATACGTGTTAACCTGTGAAGACAAATTTTATATTAAGCTAAGATTGGAATTATGAGATACAGGAAATAACCATACCAGAGTTGTAAAATTAAATCTATTAACAATCTAAGCCATTTTGCTAGTAATATTTTTTTTAAAAATAGCAGGGAATGGAATTGAAATTATTTTTTATCAGTGATTTGTATATTTGTATATCAGTGATTTATACAAGTTGTATTTTGGAATGAAATATTTTCCTATTGTTGAACTATTTCTCTATCCCAGTCATGCTAATTGCAACAGCAGTTCTGCAGATTGAAAACTTGTATTAAGAAGCAAGCAAGCCTCTATTAAGTTTCCCATTGGAAGTGTCTCAAATACACATTCTTGTATCATCTGCAATTCACACATTACACAGCAGCTGTATGTTGACTTTATAATAATTTTAATATAAATGTGCATCAACCTTGGATTCATATCCCACTCTTTTTCCTGTCACAGACAAAATACAAGAGATGTTTGCCTTGTCTACCAATTATTTGTGAAATTGCAGAATAAGCAATAATATAATTTCTGCATTTTACCTAGTAGCTGATACACATGAAGTTATTACCAGTAGATCAGGAATGGGACACTTAAGGCTTGGTTTTTTTCTTGAAAAAAAAAAATCACAAAATTAATTATTTGGAGCCCATTGGTAAAAACACAGTTGAAAACAAAGCATAGCTCTAAGATGCCAGGATTGAGTGTAATGAAATGATTCATTCTTAATTACTCTAAACTTTCTTGGTAAATACGACTCAACTGTTCCTTTTACTGTTGAAAAGTTAAAAGTTGAATACATAGTACATGTGTATACAAACCTGTTCATTCTGGTCAAAGGAAATCTTAATAAACGAGACTTTCCAAATTTAATACTATCTGTAATCAAAGTTATCTACTTGCTGAAGATAATGCTTTGAAATCAAGTGGCCTTTGATGGTTGTTTTGAAAAGCAATTTCTGAAGTAACTGATGAACTAAAGTTTGTTGCTGTTTAAAAACAAATCATGAGTCCTCTATTACTATACAAGACTGTAAGCAGAATAGTAGGGCCAGAGAAGCCTTTGCTTATGATGATTTTATATCCTAGCAACAGCAATATATCTTAAATTGTGAGGGAAAATGGCCATTGCAGAGAGCAGTAACAAACAGAATAGTATAGTACTGAATGTCTTCCCATCCACAAATATTTACCTTTAACTAGGATATATACCCTATTCTTTGAGTATCATCCTTCCTGAGTATATAATACAAAATGAATTATAAATACAATATTAGTGATGTAAAAACATACAAAAAGCAGAAAACAATGTGTATCTAAAAATTCTTATCTTTTTGTATTAAAGCTAATTTTGTGTCAAATCAGTTTCATTGACATACATACCTACATAAATGAAACTCTGTTCTAGCCTCTTTCCAGTGGTGAAGTTTCACTTGTGTTAGACTTGTAAAATTTTCAAAAGAAAAATACAGAATTGTACAACCCATTTTACTCCTTGACTCCAGCTTGTGAAACTGGATATGTAACATTTGGCCTCACTGAGAAAATTAATGCAGCTTCAAAGCTCAGTTGTTCTATTATGAAAACTCTATACTTTGGTGTCTAAAAGACCCCCAGTACCTTCAGCTATATCATTAAATTGTTAAAACAGCAGATATTCTGGAAATCCGTTTTGCCTGCCAATAAATGTGCAAATTGTATGTTGGTTTAGTAATTTCTAGCACTTAATAGCAGTAGTTGGGATAAATTTAATGTGACACTGCTTGCAAGTTTTTTTTTACAAATAGAATACTGATATCTATAATGATTGATTTACAACTTTAAAGAAATGGTATTTGTGTACCTATCGATCATATTGGCCAAGGCTGATACAGTTCAAAACATTTGGAGATTTCTGGGAAAAGACTGGTCTAGAGTAAAGTTAAGGTTATATAGATTTATAAGATTATAAATATAGAGTTTATAAAAATCATACATTTTTCATCACAGAACTTTGCACAAACTTACCAATAGTGTTTCATTCCTGTTTTACCTAAATTTCTAACATTCTGCAGATAAATAACACTAATTGGGGATGCTGGTTGTTTCTTTTTTAAACAAAAGTCCATATGTCTATTTGTAATTTTATCACTTGTATCATATACAATATTATAGGTGTCTAATTGTAGCTGCCTTAGAAGTGCTTCTGTGCTAGGAGACGTTTCAGGTCTGCTTTTGGTCTGCTTTGGTCTTTTGTATTTTTCCAGAATATCAGGAGTCTGAATCTGTCATAAATTAGAAGGCTTACTTGATATACTGCACAATGCTGTCCATCTAAAGTGTAAACCCCTTTCCAGGTTTATAAACTTCTTAGATGCCAGGTTTACTTCTCAGCAGATACCAAATCTCAGGAAAATTATTAAGAGACAGTGTCTTCTTCTAAAGAATGATTAAAGCCTAATAGCTAAAATTAGCCTACCAAGCTTTAAAAAGCTTTCTAGTATATTTTATAAAACAAAATAAAAAAATAGAATACTCCATGGCCTAAAATAGAAAAATGCTGCGTAGGTAGCAGAATGGCATTCTTAAATATGATACCCATTTGCCTTGCTGTCACAAGGATCCCATCTTGATGCTCTTTGCTGGAGGCTGCCACATGCCTGCTTTTGCTGAGTCTGTCCCTGATTAGAGAAAGTATATATAACTTTGAAACTCTGGTGCCAGGTTAATTGATGTTGCTGATTAAATACTTCCACCATGAGCAATCTAAAATTCTTTAATGCATTAGAAAATAATAGCTCCACTTGTGCAGATAGCTTGTACTCTTAATTTGGTGTGTTTTTTTATTATGGGCAGTGTGCCAAATACAGATATTCCCACTAGTAGATGCCATGTTCC
This sequence comes from Vipera ursinii, assembly GCF_947247035.1. NCBI lineage: Eukaryota > Metazoa > Chordata > Lepidosauria > Squamata > Viperidae > Vipera > Vipera ursinii. Next base: position 340,692,259 of record NC_139512.1, on the reverse strand, counting down.
TGTATTGGCAAGTTACAGGCATTTTTGTGGTAATTGTGACACCATTGCTTAGGACTGCAAACAAGTAACTTTGGTTACTTGCTTGCCAAAATTAACTATAGTGGTCATGCTAAATTTAGCATAAAAATGTCATTAGAGCATACAAGAAGACTTTGACTTCTGGGATCAGATTCTTTTTTAGGAGTACTTTCCAAGTCTTGTAGACCATGAAAAATAACATGAAAATCAGGGGACTAGGACCTCAGTAGTATTCTGAATTTCAAATTTCTCCATTTGTCTTATCTGCGTAGCACATTTGTGTCTCTTATTAGCATATTTTTTTTCCAATCTTGCTGCCTGGCTTTCTTCCTGTGTACTTTTTTCATGATCACTGCTGCCTTTCAGGCTTGAGTTCCACAGTTCTGTGATTTAGTTCATTTCTAAAGAACCCCAGTGTTCATCAAATCTTGGGAAGCAAAGTATATTCTTTTTTACATCCAGTGATCTTTATAACCTAACATAATTTTGGAATTATCTGTTTCTGTATTGCTAGCCGAATTTTTTTAAAACAAAATTTACTTCTAGTGGTAATGTTCCTAGTAGAGGTAGTCCTCAAGTACTACTACAGTGGAGCCTGCCAATCACAGTTGTAACTCACATCGCCCCCAACAATCTGGGTCCTCATTTTACCGACCTCGGAAGGATGAAGGCTGAGTCAGCCTTGAGCTGGTGAGAATTGGACTCCTGGCAGTGGGCAGAATTAGCCTGCAATACAGCATTCTAACTTTGGCACCACTTGCTATGATAGAGTTTTGCTGAAAAATGAGGGTAAATGTCAGTTTTTGATAAAAAGTTTATAAAACATAATTGACAATGGCATGATGCAAATGGTTGGCGAGCAAGTTGGAACTTTTGAATTTGGGACATAAGTACCACCACCACCCCTGGCAGAATTTGAACAGACTGGTTGTAAATTGGGTACTAGCTGTATTAATTTTAATTACCGCTAGTAATTTCTTTGGTCTGGGCCATACTTTTTAACCTTCATAACTCTCAAACTGCCCAATTTTTGCATGCCATTATTTCAGATAGCTAATCAGTAATAGGGTGAAAATTTTATGATGTATTTAAAAAAAGGTTTTCTCTGACTTCTACTGTAGTGGATTGGTGAGAAAATTTCACTGAGTTCAATTTAAAAGTGGCATGGTTTTGAGTGAAAAAGCAAAGCTATTAAGTATATTTTGTCATCCTTTGTCTCATACAGGTGACAGAGCTGAATGAGCCACTGTCCAATGAAGAAAGAAACCTCTTATCCGTAGCTTACAAGAATGTAGTTGGGGCCCGACGCTCCTCCTGGCGAGTAATTAGTAGTATTGAGCAGAAGACCTCTGCTGATGGCAATGAGAAGAAAATTGAGATGGTGCGGGCTTATCGTGAGAAGATTGAGAAGGAATTGGAAGCTGTGTGCCAGGATGTACTCAGTCTCCTAGACAACTACCTGATCAAGAACTGCAGCGAGACCCAATATGAGAGCAAAGTCTTCTACTTGAAGATGAAAGGGGACTACTATCGCTATCTTGCTGAGGTGGCCACAGGGGAGAAGAGAGCGACTGTGGTGGAATCCTCTGAGAAGGCATACAATGAAGCTCATGAGATTAGCAAGGAACACATGCAGCCAACTCACCCCATCCGACTTGGCCTGGCCCTTAACTACTCTGTTTTCTACTATGAGATCCAGAATGCCCCTGAACAGGCATGCCACCTGGCCAAGACGGCTTTTGATGATGCCATTGCTGAGCTGGACACCCTCAACGAGGATTCCTACAAGGACTCAACGCTCATCATGCAGCTGCTCCGTGATAACCTAACGCTCTGGACAAGCGACCAGCAAGATGATGACGGTGGTGAAGGCAACAACTAGAACCTTTGGATGGACTGGCAGCCGCACGCCGATGCTACTACTGCAGTCTTTATTTTTTTTCCCACAAGTGAAAAGTGGGGGGAGGGGGTCAGGGGTGGGGTAGGGGAAAAGGAGGTGTGATCTTCCAGGGAGGCTCCCCGCAACCTGTCTTTGATTGCCTCTGTGACACTTTTGCCAAAACACCACTAGGGGAAAATCAGGCTGGCTGTGGTGGTATGGAGTAGAATAGCAGCCTCACAATGGCATATGGACTGTTCAGTTGATTATTAATTCAAGGGGAGCTGTCTTTAAGTTATCTTAATTGCTAGGCATACATGAAGTTAATGATGACTAACTTGAATGGAATGGCCCTCTTCCTTTTTTCCCCTTGGTTTGATTTCTTTTTGTTTGTTTGTTTGAGAAGCTGTTCTGTGGTTCCAGTAAGGTTTCCCAGTCATTCTCTTCTCAATGAAATGCCACACTATGTTAAGATGAAGTTTTTGTCTTGTCTCTCTACTGTCCACCTCCAACTTTGGAAGATTTGAGTTCCCATTTATTATGGCATAAATTTAAAAAGATTCCAAGATTCTAAAATGATAAGCATTGGAGTTTAGATGCTGGAGGTAGCCTGCAGTATCAACCTTAAATTACAGTTTACAGTATTTCTACACAACAGCCATATTTTACACCAAGCTTTTTGAGTTTAAATTTGCTTCTTTCTGGTTTAATGTTCTTTTGTAGCTTGCATCTGGGAGTCAGTTTTCCAGATGTCTGAATACTACATGAAAACCATTCATCTTGTGATCTCTTTGCCATATTTTAATAGATGCTTGGCAAGCAGTTATATGAAATACAGGAATTCACAGCAAAGGATTCAGAATTTAAATTGGAAAAAAGAAGTTCTTAAAACATAATGCTATTTAACTATTCAGACCTGTATTTTTCTCATTCGGTGTCTGGAATTTTCAAAGGCCATTTCTTTTTCAAAGGAAGAGGAAAGGTGTCATAGTCCATCCTCGGGGATCCTGCTGTCAGTTTGCTCATAATCTTAGGTTTCTCCTAGTATAATTAAAAGATTCTCAGCAGATCTCCTCTGCCTCTTTTTCCCATGCTTCAGACCTTTCTTTTGTTGCCCGTATTAAAGGCAGGGCCTTTCTGTATTGCAAGCCTGTGATTATAAGTGAATCTATCAGGATAGAAACATCCACAAAGAAAAGTATCTAATGCCAGTAACCTTTTTAACTAATAACAAGATTTAACAAATCTTGGCCTCTTTCAAACATGTACAGAGAATTCTGTTCATTTGCGATACTTAATATACTGGGAATTGGGGGAAAACTACAGCTGATCAGGAATTTTTGTCATTCATTTATGGAAATAAATCAGTGGTTGGAAATTCATTGCTTCCCCTCCTTCATTAATTATAGGGTTTTTATTTTAAATACAGCTTTTGTTAGTCAAAAGCACCTTACAAGAAAACAGGGCTTTAATGATTTCCATTGTACAAATAGATTTATTTCCCTCTGTGGAAAAGGAATATCTTGTTTCTCATGATGACCTAGACTTTTCTATTAGTTTGCTACAATGCACCTGGACAGTAGGGTGAGCTTTCTTGATGGTCTGCAATTCCAAAGAAATTAAAAGTTTAAGATGGGTTGATATTGCAAAACGCTGGCAAATCAGCATTAATGTATCCAGTGCAGATACATTTCTTAAAAAACAAACATAAATTGTACTTTGTTGCAGTGTGGTAACATACATTCAGGGCCACCAGTAAAGTGCCACACCAGTAGCCTGTTTTGTGCATCCTGCTGGCTCTACTAAGGAGGAGAGGCTTGGAACTTGAGTGGCTGAGTGAAACCTCTAAGAAATACTGTGAACTGGAAGGACATTTTAAGGCTTCTCTTTAATTTGCAGTCATGTGTGAGCAGTGCGTATCCCTGGCTTTGATTTGGAAGTGATTTACTGGAATTACAAAACCTTTCTTGATTTCTTTTCCAGCTTCTAGCTCTGGCTGCTTTAGGAAAACTTTATGCAGGGAAAAAAGATCGCACAAGAGGGCTAAATATGGAGTTGGGGGGCAGGGGGTTGGGGATGCGAGCAGCTTGAATGGTTTCAATTTTTTGTTAAAGAAATGCACTTGCCTATGATAACTGTTTCTCCAGTGAAATGAATAACTGCTCCATTATTCTATTGATACAATATTGTGCATGCTGGTGTTGTATTTCTATAAAGTAGCTTGAAATTTATTAACTTATACTGTAGATGTTATGTATTCCTATGACAATAGTCTTCAACAATTTTTTAAAATTTTTTAATTTATTTTATTTTTCCTTTTTTGGGGGTAAAGTTTGCTCTACCAAATAGTGATCGTAACAAAACTGATCTGTTATGGATGTTGCTATAGTGACATGCAATTATATATGATTTTTTTTTAAAAAAAAAAGGAAAGCAAAGAAAACACCAGTGTTAGCTTAATCTTAATGTCTGGTGTTCGTCATGGTGAAATTATAACTATTACAGTGTAGGAGAAAAATGACTATGTTCTTTGAATGAGCCTTTGTTTGTGCTTTTCTGTCATGTTATGCAGTGAACTCTTTTTAAGGTCTAATCAGTGATTATTTTTCCAACTCCGTGTTTCTGTAAGGAATTATTTCACACACGGACCATTCTTAGCAGTTTTCCTCAGTGATGGAATATCATGAATGTGAGTCATTATGTAGCCGTCGTACATTGAGCAAATAAACTTACAGATCTGATGTCCATGCTACTCCACTATGGTCTTGTGTTGGACTCTGCTTTATTCTTGGTAGCTGTGAGCAGGGGGTCTGGGAATGTGCCCGGCTGTCATTGTGTTCTCTGATGCAAGCTTTGCTAATGCTGGCAGTCCTGGAGTTCTGGCATTCTGGCTGAAGTACTTCAGGAAAGGCGAGAAGGAGTGTTATATGAAGATGGTGACTAATGGTTCTTTAGCTAATAACATTCCATAAGGGTTTGGGAGGGGATTAGTTATTGAATTCTACTTAGGGATAGTTTGTACCCGAGTCTGTTTTCTGACAAGGGGTTGTACAGCATTTTCCAACTGACATTCTGTCAAGGAAAACTGGAGGGGAAACTTAAAAGCAAAAAATGTTTTAGTAAGCCTTAAAAACATTAATCTGTGGAGACCTTGGGCAGATTTAAGAGGTCTATATTTATCATCTGAGGATTCCAGAAAAAGCCATCAGGGATTCCCAGAAAGTACATTCACTTCCAGAATCCCAAATATGTGTATGTTTGAAGGCAGGTAGTTTGCTCATCCAGGAGAGAGTTGAAAATGTCACATGATGCACATTTGGTATGTATAAGGCATGCCATACTCATCATCAGATGCCTCTTTCTCCCTTTTCTGAAGCTTTGTGAAATTTCAGCTTTTGTCAGAAAGTTAAATGAAAAATGTAGTTTGGCAAATAGGAGCCTCACTTTGATGCACTGTTAATTGCTGCTTAAATTTATAAGACAGACCCTAGAAAGTCTATTAAATGATCACCCTAATCTGGTGTTATTTAAATATATTGGTCTTTAACTCTGACAATTCAACACAAAAGATGGTGATCAGGAAATTGTACTTAGTGTCTTGAGAACATCAGTTTGAAGAAGCTGGTATAGTTGTCGTCACTTGTTGTAAATCTTGCATTCTTTCTCTATTGTGATCACCAGGAGATTAGCCCAGTTCATAGAATACTCAACTTTTTAGCTGAAGATTTCATATTCTTGAGTCACACCTGAATTCACTGGTCAGCAATCCCATGCCTTCCAGACCCTACCATTACGGTCTGTCTATTATGCATAAACAAGCTTAGGCCTGTTTGATATAAAGTTGTAAAAGGTTAAAAAAAATTTAAGGTATTTACTGAATCCCATGCTTTTCTGAAGTATTTTCTGAGTTGAATTGTGGGGAGTAGTATCTCCTTAAACGGTTTTCCTTGTAACCTTGTAAATTTTCCCATTGACTTTAGCTTAGTTTTGGGGGCTTAGTTTGTGGTGAAGAATAAAAATGTCTTGTACTGTTTTCTCTGAAGTTGCCTTAGGATTTGATCAAGAAAAAGAAATTAATACTTTCTTGCATCATCAGTATAGAGCTCCATCTGAGTGGAGATGGATAGTAGACTAAAGTACCAGATAAGAAGAGCTAAAATTTTGCATAATGTCAGGGGTCTCCATCCACTCTTCTGATATGCTGGTAAAATCCATGGAGTCGTGGAAGATGGTAGCATTTAGGTCACCTTAATTTGTAAATGGCTAGAGGGGGTCAGGTTTCTGGTTGGCACTTGAATGGGAGAGCACAAGGAAATTTCCAGAATTAAAGAGTAAATTAGCAGTTTATAGTGCTTAAAGGCATGGGACCAGAGCTTAGGAGATGGTGAATTCTACTTCTGCCATGGTAGAGGAGCCAGCTGGATGACTTTGAGCAAGTCTGTCTTAGTCCTAGAAAGAAATCAAGGACAAATACATTGCCAAAGAAATGGAGGACTTTCCTATGTAGTTGCCAGGATCCAAGACTGCTTTGAAGACACAGAAAAAAAGTAAACCCAGAAATAAACTGTAGAGGGTAATGAAAAACCATGTGTTGCTAAGCAATTAATGGAGACACCTATGTAGTCATCAGGAGTCAAGCCAAGGAACTTCCTTCAAAGATTAGCTTGTGTTGGATGATTCCTAAGGCTATTTTTGGTATGCCCTCTGTTGAGATTGGTACAAACCTGTGTACCTTACACACAAAAGTTTTGACTTCCAAATGCTAATGAGGCATCAGCCGCAGCATAGTGTTAGTGTCGTTATTTAAATATCCAGTCTTGTTCATGCTGTCACAGTAGCACTTTGTCACTTCAACCATCATTGCTGTCTCTTACCATGCTCAAAGAATAAAAATCTCGTTCAATATTACACACACACCTCTGCCACTCCAAAACTGGGGAGGTGTCAGAGTGCCCCTTGCCCTTTATTTTATCCAAAATTATAATTCTGTTAATCTCTTCTAAAATATGGATCATGATCAGAGGTGGAAATCTGGGAGTAACTTAAAGGATAGCAGAATAATGTGAGAGCTTTCAAGTTCATAGGAACGTAACACTCTGATGATTAAAATTCTTGGGAAAATTGGGAAGAGTGAAAGTAGGTTACAACTTTAATGTTAAGTAGTCTCGAAACATGTAAATTGGTTCCTATCAGACACAGCTGCATTAAATCGCACCAGGGATTTGCTAGGAAAAAGGAAGCCAGCAAGCAAAGGCTGGGTTCTGGTTTTCAGGAGTAAAAAAAAACAAACTTGCTAAATCAAAACTAGGCTTGTATCTAACTATTGTAGGTTAAAAAGTCAAGAACTTACATCAGACTGATCTGGTCATGGATGGGCATGGAACTCAATCCAGATGAATGTGTTTCTAGTTTAAAGTCACTTTATTAACTGTCCCTCTTTCCTAATGGTTTAAATGCAGATAAGGTGCCTTTTAAAAGTATCCTCTCAATCGAGGTGACCCATTTTATGTGCCCTGCTTCTGGGAAGAAAGTTGTGTGACTGGGCATGGCAGGTCATCAGAATTTGTGAAGGTACCGTACTTCATAATATTTCTGTATTTCTGCCTTTCGTTTGGAGGAGGTTTGGGAGTTTTCAGGAAGTGTAAGAGGTAAGACTTTAAAGTATCCATTTTAATTCTTAAGCCTGGTTTTTGGACAGAGGCTTTAAGCATGTGGTGTGTGTTGGAACCATATGAAAAACTTAAAATGCCAATGTTAAAATCCAACAGAGCGAAGAACAAAATAAAATACCCTTTTTACGATCCTGTAAACCCTTAATTCAGGTTAGTCAGGGCGACTGGATGGAGGTGAACATTTACTGGCCGTTCCTGATACCACATGGGATTTGCAGCAGATATTTTATCTTTGCGCTTTAAGAGAGAGACATCTGCTACGTAGGATTGAACTCTCAACCTTCTGAATAGGAAGTGAGCCAAAATGTTTGATGCCACTCCCAGCAGACTGGACTCTCCAAATGAGGTCTGGTGCCTCATGACAACAACCTTGCTGTAAGTGTACGAGAGAGAGAGAGGGCAAAAGCTAATAGAGCATGAAGTTATGTGCTTGTCATCATGTGATTCAGAAGGCTTGATTTTCATATTCTCAGGAATATACATAATAGTCCCAAAAGTGAGAATTAATAGTCTCTTTTGGGAAGAGATGGGCAGCTGGGTAAATTTGATTAATAAGTGAATAAATAAAATATATGTAGGCAATCCCAGTCTGGCATTTATTTCAAGTTCTGTGCTGTGCAGGTAGTCCTTGACTTATGACTGATTGCTTAGCAACTGTTTGAAATTATGAAAAACTCCCCAAAAGGAACTTATGAACGGGTTTCAAAGTTCTGGCATTGTCCTCCCAGACATGTGATCACAAAAAGGCCAGAAACAGGCAAAAAATATTGAAAATTATTGTCATGTGACTGTACAACACTGCAACTACTGTACAAGTGAGCCAGCTGCCAAGTGCCCAAAATGGAACTCTGGAACCAGGTCATAAGTAGATTTTGGGGGTTGGTCCTTTGTAACTTCAAACAGTTGGTAAGAGAGATCAATCATTAAGTGAGGACTTCCTGTACACCAAACTGACATTCAGTTTGCAATAAGAGTTGCAAACAGTTGCAAAGAGAGGAAATTTCCTCTTCTCCCATGAACCATGAGATACAAACCAAAAGTTTTAACCTTCTGCACAGCATCCATTTATGTATCTGAAGAATGCTATTGTGTCTTCAGGGGTACTGAAGCATAGCTGGCTTAGGAATTCTGGGAGTTGAAGTCCACGAGTCATAAAAGAGCCAAGGTTGCCTACCCCTGCCCTAGGCTAAACATTTCCAGTTTTGTCTGTCTCACTTTGTAGAACTTAGTATCTCATTCTGAAACCATCTCTAGTGCCCCTCTCTGAATGTTTACATATGATACTCATGTTCTGTCCTATATCTGCATTAAACTGATATCTCTAAAAAAAATTACAATACTGGTACTTCGGTACTCATCGTTAATTGATTCCATGAGTACCAAAAATGGTGAGTAACAAACATTTTTTCCCCATAAGGAATAATGTAGTGAGTCACAAGGCAACTGACACCGACAAGTTCTAGCTTATTCATTGAGTATCAAACATGATGAGTACCGGGACAAAATGTTCACATCAAAATGCATTAAGTACCAAATTGGGTAAGTTTCAAAGCAATTGAGTACCAAGGTACCACTGTATTTGAATTTAAATATCTGGTTCTGGTGTTTTCTTCTAAGTCAGAGGTCCCCAACCTTTTGGGCACCAGGGACCAGTTCCATGGAGAGGTTTTTCTGCGGACCGGAGGGGGTGTGGTTTCATGTATTGCCTGCATCCCGTGGATGGGGCTTTGCTTGTTTGCACGGACCAGTTTCTGGCATGCTGTGGACTGGTGCTGGTCCACGGACCAGGGGTTGGGGAGCCGTTTTAAGTTATCTTTCTTTCTAATTGACATTTGTCCTAAAACAATAGGAGTATCCTACATTTGGAAGAGTGCTTTTCCTTGCTCTGTGGAAGAATTCAGATTAAAGCATCCCAGACAGATGACTGTCTAGTATCTTCAAACATACCCCAAAAGGAAACATGATTAATTAGTTCCACTACTGAACTTACTGTTATAAAGAGTTTTTTTCTCCCTGACATCCAGCTGGAAAGTCCCTTGCTATTGCTTAAATGCATTCTTCCATGTCTGGCACTCAGACTACAGAAAAGAGGCCTTGCTGTTCTGTGTGGGTATCCTTTCAGGTGTTTGAAGATAACTAGAAGTTTATCTTAAGATGAGAATCCCAGCCCTTATCTTAGCACAGTGTTTTTCAAACTTGCAACTTTTAAAAGGTATGGAGTCCCAGAATTCCCCAACCAGCATTACATTCTGTATTTCTGACTGTTACTTTATGATGGGAAAAATATATGATGCCCAGCTCAACTAAGCTTCAGTGGACTGCATTGACTGAATCCAGGCAGCTGTGTTAATTCAGAAAATCATAGCTCTGTAAACCATAAGCCTTACCATCTTGCTAAGTTGGTTTGCAAAAAAAACCCGACTGCACTGCAACACCAAAAGGCCTTCTGGAGTTCTGTAGGCATTCACTATCCTCCCCCCCACCCCCCTTTGATGAAATTTCCAGTCCACATTCTGCATATACTCATCACTGGTGCCACCTTCAGAATGCTGATGCTATATCATCCAAAAAAGGCACCCTTCCTTGATCTTTTCTTATCTTTCCCCCTCCACTTGTGCTTTGCACAGGGGCTGCAATTATTTCCCACAATCCTAGAAGTGAAAGTGGAGCTTGTGGGGACTTTTGGAGTTTATTCTGAATATTTTTTTGCAACAATCCAGAAAAACCCACTTGTCTTCAGCAGAAATTTAAAAATACATGAACCAGCATGTATAAGGACTATTTGTAATGGCATGATTACAACATATAGGTGTTCCTCAACTTACCATTCATTAAGCAACCGTTCGAAATTACAACAGCACTGAAAAAAGTGACTTTCGATTGGTCCTTACACTTATGACTGTCAAAGCATCCCCATAGTCAAGTGATCAGCATTTGGGTGCTTGACAACTGGCATGTATTTATGACAGTTGCAGCATCATGGGCACCATTTCTGATCTTCCCAGTTGGCTTCTGATAAGCAAAGCCAATGTGGGAAGCAGGATTTGTTTAATGACCATGTGATTCACTTAACAACTGCTGTGATCCACTTAACCATGGCAAAAAAGATCATAAAATTGGGCAACATCTCACGTAACGACTGCCTTGGTTAGCAACAGAAATTCTGGTCCCTATTGTCATAAACTTGAGGACTACCTATAAGCAATGAAAATAGAAAAGTTTTATGTGATGAATGTCTATTGGAGCTGAATGCATTAGGGACAAATTTTTTATTTTTTTTATTTTTTTATTCTATTTGTATCCTGCCCTTCTCCGAAGACTCAGGGCGGCTTACAAGCTTAGCAGTAGCCTTCATTCTATGTATATGCCTGCTTATTAGGGCTTTCGCCCTTGGCCTACCAGCAATTACCAGTCTCTTTGAGCAGCGTTTCCCAACCTTAGGAACTTGAAGATGCGTGGACTACAACTCCCAGAATTCCCCAGCCAGCATAGCTGGCTGGGGAATTCTGGGAGTTGAAGTCCACGCATCTTCAAGTTCCTAAGGTTGGGAAACGCTGTCTTAGAGCTTTACCATAGCTCCCCCACTTTAAAAATACAGATTTTCAAAAATGGTTAAAATAGCAAAAGTAAAACTGAAAACAAAGTTACAATTCATAATTCAATTAAAATCTGGGCCTTTGAAAAGTTACTGAAGAATTACATTTAAAAGCAAAATAGGATTCTAAATGGCTGCTAGGGGAACTAGTAGATAAAACATGTCCGAGCATCACAGTGACCTTTGAGGTTAGTACGGAAAGAGATGTTTCCTCAGCTAAGCCTGGACAGAAGCTAGATAGGATTTTAAAGAGAACAATCGGCACCTTGAATTTTGCTTGGAAATGAACTGATAACAATGTAATGTTTTATTCTCATAAATGTATTTGCTGCCACAACGGGAATAAAGACATATAACCTTCGGTCATGAAAACTATGTAAAATCAGTTAGATTGAAACTCTATCACAAGATCTTAGCTACTGTACGGAGTTTGGCACAAATTGGTATTTCTAGACTAGTCAATGTTATCAATGCATGCTCTGCAGTTTTTAAGACGTACTTTTTGCAAACCAAAGCTGATAATATGCACTCTTGGTTATTACCTTAATCTGGATAGTAGAAGAGAAGCAACCCCAAAACTGCATATCTGTTTCTTCTGGGAGATTCTAATCTTATTGTGACTGACTGGAATTAGATTCCCTTACAGTGAGCACCACTGCCTTGTCAGCATTCAATATCAGTTTATCGTTCCTCATCCAGGCTATTACTGACTGCAGGCAGAGATTCAGGAGAGTCCCACCATTTCTTGAAGATGTCACAGAGAACTACATCTGGGTATCACCAGCATAGTGACAGCCCCTGGTTCCAAACCTCCCAATAGTCTCCTAGTAATTTATAGTAGATTTTGAAAAACAAAACCATTGCAAAAAAGGACCATTTATTCCTAAATAGAATAGAACAGAGCAGGAAGGGACCTTGGAGGTCTTCTAGTCCAGCCCCCTGCTCAAGCAGGAGAACCTATACCATCTCAGACAAGTGACTGTCTAGCCCAGGGATGTCAAACTGCCGGCCCACGGGCCGGACACTTCATCCAGAAGCCGCACCCACCCCATTGCTGGCAATGGCGAAAAGGCTCCGATACGTTGTGTGACGTCACGTGATGTCGCACGTTTGACATGTCTGAGGATTGTCCACATTTTCTGGGGGCAAGCTATTCCACTGGTTAAATTTTTTTTTATTCCATTTATATCCCGCCCTTCTCCGAAGACTCAGGGCGGCTTACAAGCTTAGCAGTAGCCTTCATTCTATGTATATGCCTGCTTATTAGGGCTTTCACACACACACCAAGCGGCATTATTACAAAGTCAGCTTATTGCCCCCAACAATCTGGGTCCTCATTTTACCTACCTCGGAAGGATGGAAGGCTGAGTCAACCTTGAGCCTGGTGGGATGCGAACCTGCACTAACTGCAGGCAGCTGGTGTTACTTAAGGAGGCATTAGCCCACTGCTCCACCAAGGCTCTTTAGATTGTCCTCTCTGGCAATCCAGAAAATGCCACATTTGATTGTGTCAAAAGCTGATGAGATATAAAGAACAATCCATCTTCTATTGGTCGCCAAAGTTCATCATTTATTTTATTTATTAAATTTGTTTGCTGCCTATCTTGCTGCAAGGTGACTGGATGGCTTACAAACATTAAAAGCCAATAAAACCATATTCCTACTAACAGTAATACATAACAATTACAAAGATGGAGAAGAGGGGAGCAGGATGAGCATGAGGGGAGGTGGGGGTCTTCTCTTAATCCATCAACCACCTCCAGTGTGATATATCCCCGTTTGGGTCCCAGGCCAACTGGCAGAGCCAGGTCTTCAGACCCTTAGGTCAGAAGGCTGGGAGCAGATGTTCCAAAGAGCAGGCTTCATAGCAGAGAAGGCTCTTCTGGACCCCACCAGCCAAAATTCCTTGACTGACGGGACCTGCAGCATGCTCTTCTGCTGGGACAGGTGGGATTGGCCTGTCCCATAGGGGTGAGACGGTTCCTCAAGCAACCTGGATCCATGCCATGCAGGACTTTAAAGGTGATAACTAACACCTTCAATTGCACCCGGAAGCAAACAGGCAGCTGCTGCAGCTCGTGGACCAGTGGTGTAACATGGGCCTCTCTAGGGGCTCCAAGAACTGCCCAGGCCATCACACTGCACCAGTTATGGCCTCCAAAAGTTCTTCAAGGATAGCCTCATAAAGAGTGCATTGCAACAGTCCAAGTGTGAGATGACCAGAGCTTGGGTGATTGAGTGCAGGGACTCCTGATCCAGGAAAGGGCACAATCTTGCTGTTCAAGGCAGTCTGAATCTTGTACACTAGTTTGCTCTGAAGTTAATCTGGAGTGAAAGATGATACTTTGCTTCTTCCAGGGTTGCTTGCCATTATGAAGCCACCACTTTATCTACCATTTTATCCAATTCTAGGAGACTGTATGTTCTAGTGCCTCCTTGGGCATGAAGTCAGCTAGGTGACCTTGGTCCAGTCACTCTTGTCAGCCCTAAAAAGGAGGCTGTGGCAAACCACCTCTGAAAAACCTTGCCAAGAAAACTGCAGGGAGAGTCTAGGTCAGGGGTCCCCAATCCCTGGTCCATGGACCAGTACTGGGTTACGGCAAGCTAGCAACCAGGCTGCACAAACAGGCAAAGCCCCATCCGCAAGATGCAGGCAGCAGATAAAACTACACACCCTCCAGTCTGTGAAAACTTCTCACCATGTAACCGGTCCCTGGTGCCCAAAAGGTTGGGGGCCTCTGATCTAGGTAATCACCAAGAGTCAACGCTGACTTGAAGGCAACAACACCCCCCCCGCCCCGAAATCCTTGAAAACTTAATTAAAACTCCTGCCTGAAAATCATGAATAATTGCAGCATTAAAATTATCCTCAACCCTTCACAAACATTATCAGGCTTCTCTCAGGATGAAGGCTACATCCTGTGTGAAGTCACACATCAAGGGCAGCAGGAAGCAAATGAAATATTACCTTGAAAAGCTAGAGAATGGCTAATAATTGTAGCAGGCAGCCAACAAACCCTTTACCAAAAGAAAGAAAATTAGGATTATTTGACAATATTCACTTTCTCCTTCTCCTCCCTTTGTCAAAAATAAAGGCATTCTCTAAATGTGTACTTAATAAAGATAAATGTATCATGATTCCTTGCTTCTTAAGAAGAATAAATAATAACACTCAGAAACAGTAAGAGCAAAATCATTTCTTTTAAATACATTTGGCAAAGACATGAGTATTTCAATAATTAAGTCACTATCCTTTTGCTCTGAGCATGTGTCCAATTGATATTGGAAAGGAAGCAACGAGAGTCTGCCTCACATGCAATGGTTATCTCCTGTATGTCTTTTAGGACTGATAAAACTCTGTTAAACATTGATTACAGCAAATCATCTGGAGCTTTACTAAAAAAATCAATTCGCTGTAAGTGCAAGCAAAGCAGGAATATATAATTGAACAAATTATCAGAACAGTAATACAGAATATAGTAATTATCAGCACATGTAGAAACTCAACTTTTTCCTCTCGCTAACAAAAATAATATTGGAATGTTCACTACTGGAAACTGTGAGGAACGCAATACAAATTGATGGATTCACAGAGCATATACTGGGAGTAGGAGCCAGATTACATTAGTAATCATGAAATTTATAATCATACTGTGGTTGTGAAAATTATGGAGTGATTTCCTTCTATTTCTGTTGCCCAAATTTGGGATAATTTGCTAGAACAAATCAGAGGAGGAGTGTTATGATAGCTTAGGGCCTTCATTCCAACAGAAAAGCCATTCTGCAATTAAACTATAATCTGTAAATGAAAATGAGAAACTTCTGATTTCTACATATAGTACTCACTGAAACCACATGTTCACAGTTCTTTTCTCATTAACAGAAGAGTGATGAAGCTTCCCATTACAGACCAAATATATATATATATGGAAAATTTTGTTATATTGATTTCAAGGTGGGTTATATTAATTCCTGACAAGGATTTTTAACATCTCCTTGCAAACGGCATGTGTACCATCCTGCTTGAAAGAAGCTACCATTGTCCCAGTCCTCAAGAAAACTGCAGTTGAGTGCCTGAATGACTACAGACCTATTGCATTAACGTCTGTAGTCATAAAATGCTTCAAAAGATTGGTTCTCCAACATCTCAGGACATGCCTCCCACTGGACTTTGATAAACATCAATTTGCCTACAGGGGGAACAGGTTGACAGACGATGCCATAGCTACTGCTTTACACTCTATAGCAAGTCATCTTGAGAAACCTGGAAGCTATGTCAGGATGATTTTTGTTGATTATAGCTCGGCTTTCAACACCATTTTGCCGAGCATTCTCATCGAGAAGCTGACTGACTTGAAATTTTCCCCCTCCATCCGCAATTGGATTCAAGACTTTCTCAGGGACCGGTTACAAATAGTGAGGGTCGGCTCTGCTTTGTCCACCCCCCTGAAGCTTTGCACTGGCTCGCCACAGGGCTGTGTGCTTAGCCCCTATCTTTGTACACATATGACTGTGTATCATCCAACCCATCTACTGCGATAATTAAGTTCGCAGATGATACTACCCTGGTGGGTCTTATTACAGGTGGGGATGAGACACCATACAGGGTGGAGGTACAAAAACTATCCATATGGTGTTGTAACAACAACTTGCACCTGAACATCGGCAAGATGAAAGAGATGGTGCTAGACTTCCGGAGGAAAAAGGAGGAACCTGCCCCACTTTACATTGGGGAGGACTGTGTGGAGAGAGTTTCCTCCTTTAAATTTCTGGGAGTCTACCTCTGTGAAGATCTGACCTGGAAAGTTAATACAATCCAGGTGGCCAGAAAGGCCCAACAGAGACTTCACTTTCTCAGGGTCTTGCGCAGGGGTCAGCAACCTGAAACAGCGAAAGAGCCACTTGGAACCGGTTCCCTCACAAAAGGAAAAACTGGGAGCCGCAAAAAATGTGTGCACATGCGCGTACATGCGCGTACATACGCACATGCGCAGAACAGGATTTGACTGAAGAGTGGAGCCAAGGCAAGATATGCACCTACCCTGCATATTTGAATTGATTGGTTGAACTTTTTTAGTCCCACTTTTTTTTGGACTGCAAATGGCAGAGGACTGGGAGCCGCAGGTGACGGCTGAAAGAGCCACATGCGGCTCCGGAGCCGCGGGTTGCAGACCTGTGGTCTTGCGGAAGAACAGGGTAGAACAACGGCTAATAACCCTCTTTTACCGGTCTACTAAAGTCCTCTCGTACTTGTGGTTTGGTATGCTGGTCTGACAGCCGCGGATAGGAAAGCGTTACAGAGGGTGGTGAGCACAGCACAAGACATTGTGGGCTGTCCCGACACCACTGGATGACATTGCCAGGGCTCGCTGCCTTGGATGAGTGAGGAAAATTCTCAGGGATGACTCACACCCTGGACAGTATCTCTTTACTCTCCTTCCATCGGGTAGGAGATATAGGAGTATAGCCAGCTGTACCAACAGGCTGAAGAACAGCTTTTATCCATGGGCTGTTAGGCTTTTGAACAGGATATAATTTTATAAACTTTATGCATGATTGACTTGCGAGGCCGGTGTGTTGTGCAATTAGCTCACATGGTGTAATAAGATTGTGTCACTGTAAGTTGGGGGTGGGGGCACGAACGGAGGCTCAGCCAATCTCTATGTATACATGGTTGTACTTTGACAATAAAGGTTCATTCATTCATTCATTCCTGAAACCACAAGTGTTCTTGGATTATAACCATCACATCAGATTTCACTGATTACTTATATTATTTGTAGCACCTCTTAATTTTAATGTAAAGGTAATCCTTGAGTTAGGACCATAATAGAGCCAGCCATCATAGTTGTAGTTTGCAATGGTCGTAAAGAAAATCGGTCATGTAATTGATACAATTTTATCACCTTTTTGCAGTGGTGATAAAGTGACTGCCATGTCGTAAAGTGACTGCTGCACCCGTAAAGGAAACCCAGGGTTTGATATGTGCCAGTTTTGCTGAAAAATGGAAATTAATGCCAGTTTGGGGCAAAATCATTGTAAAATGCAGTAACAAGACCGTGGGACATTGCCAAATGGCCATAAATGTGGCCCAGTTGCTGAGGGCCTTAAGTGCATTCATGTAAGTGGGGGGAAAGTGACTGTTCGAACTTCAAATCTGCATAAGTACCTCCTTGTAGGACCATTGGAACTAAATGACATAAATTGAGGATTACCTATACAACACTTGTGACGAAGGGTAGAAAGTGCTTACAGGAGGCAGAAGAATGGGCCAAGAACAGAACTGTGGAAAAATGGTTTTTCAGTTTGCAAACTGAAAATCACTTCAGACTGGCAGGACAGAGATAGTAGGAACATAGAGATCTCTAGGAGAAAAATGTGTGGTTTGCAGTCTAAAGGATTTGCTAAAAGTTGCCAAAGATTTATGATATAAGCAGCTGCTATATCAGGGGTAGGCATCCTCTGCTCTTTTATGACTCGTGGACTTCAACTCCCAGAATTGGAATTCTGGGAGTTGAAGTCCACGAGTCATAAAAAAGCCGAGGTTGCCTACCCCTGTGCTATATGAATCTCAAGAAGGAAGCCACCTAAAACCAAAGGAGACTTTAAAAACCTTGTGTGCCCTGTCATAGCTCCAACTTCTAAAGCATAGTTTTTCAAATTTCCACTAAGATGTAAGGACTTCAGACTCTCACAATTCCCAAGTCAGCACATCTTAAAGTTGCCAATTTTTTTTAAAAAAAAAAACAGTTCTAAAGAAATCCACCTTATTCTCAAGGAAGGTCCTCTGAATGTGTCTTGCGACAGTTTCAGCAGAAATATAACTGATATCTTTAAAAAAAATTGCTAAAGTTTAGGTTTATGAGCCAGCAGCGTGCTGCAGCTGACAAAAAAGCCAACACAGTGCTAGGCTGCATTAACAGAGGGATAGAATCAAGATCACGTGAAGTATTAATAACCACTTTACAATGCCTTGCTAAGGACACACTTGGAATACTACATCCAGTTTTGGTCACCACAATGTAGAAAAGATGTCGAGACTCTAGAAAGAGTACAGAGAAGAGCAACAAAGATGATTGGGGGATTGCAGGCTAAAACATATAGGGAACGGTTGCTGGAATTGGGTATGTGTAGTTTAATGAAGAGAAGGGTGAGGGGTGACATGATAGTGTTCCAATATCTCAGGGGCTGCCACAAAGAAGAGGGAGTCAAG